>NC_064925.1:338319094-339709927 GCF_023897955.1 Schistocerca gregaria | reverse complement strand
ATAAGGAGGTATTCAAAGAATACTTTTAGTCCACTGTCTGTATATTTTAACTTCAACAAAGAACAAAATTCACACTTCTCACATAAACATTCAACTTCTTGTAAGTCAGCCATGTCGTCTCACATTAAAAATAATTAAGTTACATTTACAACAGAGTTGATAAAATAACCACGACTCTATTACACCAGAATCATAAACATGTCTTGCTTCTAACAAGTTTGGAATAAGAGTTTTTTAAGAGTTCTTTTTTCACTAACAATAGCCACTGACACTATTATCATAGAGTTACATAAATACTCCATCCTCTTGTATGCACTCACTAAGCATTCATGGACTGCCCGACAGGTACATGTCGGTGCAGTTCAACTGCCGCCGCATCTACAGTCTTCCTGCGACTGAATTTAAAACTGTACACACAGACGTGTGGTGCGTAGTAGGTAGGATTCCACTCTCTCGCACTCATATCTAAAATATCATGTGTTCCTGACAGTAGAAGGCTGAGTGGTTCTAGAATTTACACGGAAATTCCTAAACACTACACGGTGATGCTTGGGAAAGACCCACCATGGTTCAAGAGAGCTGCCTTAAATAACTGCTCCTAAAGAAAAGAGAGTGCTATAATAAGAACAAACAGGATTCATGGAACTAGTGCTGTATAGAGAAACACATAAGCACAGGTTGTGCATAGCACTGTATACTAATGCCTCTTCTATAGTCTTTATCTTATTCTTGTTTATCCCGGCTTCTTGAGACCACTTGTGAAGAGACACGATATATCAAGTTCTGTAGTGGTGTAGGACAATCAATGAAGTTACACAACAGTTAAATTATTAACTTTTGAAACTGCCAGTTTATTGGCATTTATGGAAAAAAAAACACTCTCATACTCTCATGCAGTCAGCAAACTTCGTGTAACATTTTGTGTGTGTAACGGGCCTTACTAAGTCGCAAATCATTCTAATGAACTTATTAAGCCGCTTTAGAGTGTTGCTAGGCAACGTAATCAACAATGTGATATGTGTCTCAATTAAAACTGGACCTCGATATTTTGAATAAACTCTTTTGGTTCATTTTTTGTCAAAATCAGCACTTGTCTCAAAATTAATTTCCAACTTTGTTCATTAAGTCCAAATTCATTTGTAACTATTGTATGCGATTTACTGGACAGCTCGATCATGCACTGACATGTAAAGTATTTCAAATCGAGCACACAGGTTTCAGTTTTCCCTAATGGGCCAAACGACTCTTTCGTAATAGCGTAATGTGTTTATCTCATGTAAAGTTTAAATGAAACTGGATTTACTCTCCATTTGGTTCAAGATCACAAAATAAAATTCACCACATAGGTCAGCGAACTGTACACATGCACTTTTAGCACTCTAAGTGATAACTTGTCTCAGAGTAAATGCTGCTCATAAATTCACACTTTTTTATGCATGAAAAATTCAAAACACCTTTGTATTAAACAAATAAATTGTGGCATGTAATTAGTAATTAAACTTTTCCGATTCTGAATATACTTCAAGAACTTGTATTTCATAATCAATAAAATTTTATCGCCTGAGAGAAATTATTAGTTTGCTAAAACGGATTTAGCTTACAGTCAACTCACGTCTGGACAATGTCGTCATGAATCAACAATTGCTTGGAATTAGTGAAATACCTGTGCTGAAAAATACTGTCCATTGAGTTATTTACTGACTTTTATAACAAATTCGGTGCCCCTTGCATCGCTGCAACTGAACACATTGACTGGACAACAGTAATACAGGTTACAGACTAGGCCAAGCACTCATTGGCCAGGGTCTAATGCATGTGGCCTCTATAGGAGCACCTGTGAACTATATGGACAAGCAATCTTTGAAATCATGTCCAACCTGATAGAAAGTACATCACTCCTCCCTTCCAGGGGCGGGAAAACATTTCCATAAAAACACTAGGCACAGAAAAAGACATGGTACAGAGAAAATGCATGGTATAGATGGTACAGAGAAAAGGCACTGAGATTACAAGTAATGGAAAACACCAAACACCATTCCATCGCCTGACGATGGTGGCTGCTGTAGCATGTGGTGGGCAGGCACTGGCAAGCAGAAGTGGAAATGATGAGGGGGTGGTTTGGTGCAGCATACATCCTCTCATGAGAGGTTATAGGGCAGGACCAGGAACAAAGTCTCCTTAGTGAAGTCCACAGCAAGGTCAATGGTCAGCAGCAGGGGCAGGGGGGTGGGGGGGAGGCTTCAGAGATGATGGCTGCACAGAATGCAGCACCAGAAATGGTAGTGGATGTGGTATCAGGTGCAGCAGGAACTGCAACAGCGACAGCAGTCGAGGAGTGGAGGCAGAAGCAGAAACCACAAACAGTAATCTTTATGGCAGTGACCCCCACAGCGGCACGAACTGGACCATCTGCGACACAGGAACAGGCATTGGAGGTGGTGAGGGCAGGAGAGGCAGTGGGCCTTCAGAACAGATCCCGTTGTGCACAGACACAGCTGGTCAAAGTGACAGGATGTCCACCTGTTAGGAGTGTGGACAACGCAAATGCACCAGCCCCGCTGATGCTTGATGTTGGCAGTAACCCAGTTTGCTGGCAGCTTAAGCCTGGAGGCTAGACAGGTGCACCCAGCTGGAGCCATCATGGAGACAGCAGACATGGCATCGGCTGAAGCAGGTGAAGGAGGGTCTGTGGCTGGTGTAAATGTAGCAGCTACACTGGGCTCTTGTCCCCATACTGGAGTGAAATGGTATGAACTAAAAAAATGGTTTAGAGAAGCTTCAAGGGGCCTGTCAGATACATATTTCTGCATTTGAGTTTTAAATGTTCGAACCATGGGTAGGCCTCACCATCAAATTGAGGATGAAATGGGGGAGCTATGAGATGGCAAACACCACTACCCTGACAGAAAGATGCAAATTCTCAGGAAACAAACTGGGGGCCATTATTGGTACCTACGGTATACGGAAGTTCCTCAATAGTAAAAATCTTAGACAGGGCTGAAATAGTGGTCACTGCAGACATTGACGGACAATGTGCCATGTAGTGGAACCTGGAATGGGTGTCCACTGCAATGAACCAATACCAATTTAGGAAGAGCCCCGCACAATCAACACATAGATGCTCCCGCAGGCACTGTGGCATTCGCCAGGGGGAAAATGGCACCTGCAGGGCTGCCTGTTGCTGAACGGTGTGTGCAAATGGTGATAAGCTGTGAAATATCCCCATCTATGCCTGGTCAATGCACATGCAGGTGGGCCAGAGCTTTGGTGTGACAGGTCTCCAAACAACTGCCATGCAGAAGCCGCATTACATTATGACATAAGGAAGAGGGAATCACAATCCATGGAGCAGCATCCTCTGTAGCTAACAAAAGAACCCCATCAAACACAGAAAGTCGGTGCTGGAGGACAAAGTAATTATGGAAGGGATCCTAGGCACAGCTCAGAGGTTTTTCCGGCCAAACACACTGCACAAAAGAGAGGACCTGACTTAGTGCAGGATCCATGGCAATGTCCGATGCTATCATGGCATGAGGGATGGGAAAACCATTGACACTGTTTTGGTTCCTAGTATGTAAATAGAAACAAAGCAACTTGTCCTGATTGAGTGCCAGCTCCAGTCTGATTGGAAGCAGAAATAAGGCATTGGCATTGGCATGTTGCACTCTCTGCCAATAATGGATTTGATAATGATAACGGGAAAGAAAGAGAGCCCACTGCTCTAAATGACGTTCTGCCTTGTCTTGCATGGAAGCTGAAGGGTTAAAAATAGCAACCAATGGCTTGTGATCCATGGTGCAATGGAAGCTAGAACCATACAAGACAACCTGAAATTTCTTGAGGGTGAGCACAATCACTTAAGCTTTCTTTTCAATCTGAGAATACCACTGCTGAGCAGTAGTTAAAGTCTTAAAAGCATAAGTATTGGGTTGTTCAGACCTGTCCCCATATTTGTGCACCAACACTGCACCAAGACTGTCTTGAGAGGCATCTGTAGCTAGCACGAGATGCTGACCCAGCTGAAAAGTGGTCAGACGTGGGGCAAATTGGAGCTTAGATTTAAGCAAAGTGAATGCTCATTCACCAGCTGAGTACCAGAAAAAAGGCTCATTGTTACAAAAATGCACATACAGCACTGCACAATGGTGGATGTATCTGGTAATAATTTATGGTAATAAGCAACTTTACCTAGAAATGCCTGCAGTTCCTTAATGGCAGTCAGCCATTGCAAAGCCACAATTGCATCAACATTGTGACACAAGCTTGACCACCCCTGTGCGAGAAACCTCAAAACCTAGGTACTCAACTGACAGCTGAAAAAATTTGAGATTTGCACAGTTGCACTTGAGACCCACAGACTACAAAGCCGAAAACAATGATCGAAGATTATCTTTGGAAAGAACGCAAAACAATAATGTCATCAAGCTAATTGGTGGATCCTGGTACAGAAGCTGTCAGCTGTTCTAAAAAATGCTAAATAATTGCAGGTGTGCTAGCAACACCAAAAGGCAAGCATTGGTATTGGTATAGGCTGACAGATATATTGATCATGAGAAGGCACCTGCCAATAGATGTATTGACAATGAGAAAGCACCTAATGACCTCATCCAAGGGGAGCTGGAGCTACGCTTCCGATGAATCAATCTTGGAAAAGTAGTGGCCACCTGATAATTTTGCAAGCAACGCATCAGAGCAGGACAAAGGATATGTATCTATTACACACTGTGCATTAAATAAAACAGAAAGAAACTTCCACATGGAAAAAATATATTAAAAACAAAGATTCTAAGACTTACCAAGCGGGAAAGCGCCGGCAGACAGGCACATGAACAAAACACACAAACACACACACAGAATTACGAGCTTTTGCAACTGGCAGTTGCTTCGTCAGGAAGGAAGGAAGGAGAGGGAAAAATGAAAGGATGTGGGTTTTAAGGGAGAGGGTAAGGAGTCATTCCAATCCCGGGAGCGGAAAGACTTCCCTTAGGGAAAAAAAGGACAGGTGTACACTCGCACACACACACACACACACATATCCATCCGCACATACACAGACACAAGCAGACATATTTAAAGGCAAAGAGTAAGGGCAGAGATGTCAGTCGAGGCGGAAGTACAGAGGCAAAGAAGTTGTTGAAAGACAGGTGAGGTATGAGTGGCGGCAACTTGAAATTAGCGGAGGTTGAGGCCTGGCGGATATCGAGAAGAGAGGATATACTGAAGGGCGAGTTCCCATCTCCGGAGTTCGGATAGGTTGGTGTTGGTGGGAAGTATCCAGATAACTCTGACGGTGTAACACTGTGCCAAGATGTGCTGGCCGTGCATCAAGGCATGTTTAGCCACAGGGTGATCCTCATTACCAACAAACACTGTCTGCCTGTGTCCATTCATGCGAATGGACAGTTTGTTGCTGGTCATTCCCACATAGAAAGCATCACAGTGCAGGCAGGTCAGTTGGTAAATCACGTGGGTGCTTTCACATGTGGCTCTCCCTTTGATCGTGTACACCTTCCGGGTTACAGGACTGGAGTAGGTGGTGGTGGGAGGGTGCATAGGACAGGTTTTACACCAGGGGCGGTTGCAAGGGTAGGAGCCAGAGGGTAGGGGAGGTGGTTTGGGGGTTTCATAGGGATGAACCAAGAGGTTACGAAGGTTAGGTGGACGGCGGAAAGACACTCTTGGTGGAGTGGGGAGGATTTCATGAAGGATGGATCTCATTTCGGGGCAGGATTTTAGGAAGTCGTATCCCAGCTGGAGAGCCACATTCAAGGTCTGATCCAGTCCCGGGAAGTATTCTGTTACAAGTGGGGCACTTTTGGGGTTCTTCTGTGAGAGGTTCTGGGTTTGAGGGGATGAGGAAGTGGCTCTGGTTATCTGCTTCTGTACCAGTTTGGGAGGGTAGTTGCGGGATGCGAAAGCTGTTTTCAGGTTGTCGGTGTAATGGTCGAGGGATTCAGGACTGGAGCAGATTCGTTTGCCACGAAGGCCTAGGCTGTAGGGAAGGGACCGTTTGATATGGAATGGGTGGCAGCTGTCATAATGGAGGTACTGTTGCTTGTTGGTGGGTTTGATGTGGACGGATGTTTGCAGCTGGCCATTGGACAGATGGAGGTCAACGTCTAGGAAAGTGGCATGGGATTTGGAGTAGGACCAGGTGAATCTGATGGAACCAAAGGAGTTGAGGTTGGAGAGGAAATTCTGGAGTTGTTCTTCACTGTGAGTCCAGATCATGAAGATGTCATCAATAAATCTGTACCAAACTTTGGGTTGGCAGGCTTGGGTAACCAAGAAGGCTTCCTCTAAGCGACCCATAAATAGGTTGGCATACGAGGGGCCCATCCTGGTACCCATGGCTGTTCCCTTTAATTGTTGGTATGTCTGGCCTTCAAAAGTGAAGAAGTTGTGGGTCAGGATGAAGCTGGCTAAGGTGACGAGGAAAGAGGTTTTAGGTAGGGTGGCAGGTGATCGGCGTGAAAGGAAATCATATGGGTGCTTTCACATGTGGCTCTCCCTTTGATCGTGTACACCTTCCGGGTTACAGGACTGGAGTAGGTGGTGGTGGGAGGGTGCATAGGACAGGTTTTACACCGGGGGCGGTTGCAAGGGTAGGAGCCAGAGGGTAGGGGAGGTGGTTTGGGGATTTCATAGGGATGAACCAAGAGGTTACGAAGGTTAGGTGGACGGCGGAAAGACACTCTTGGTGGAGTGGGGAGGATTTCATGAAGGATGGATCTCATTTCGGGGCAGGATTTTAGGAAGTCGTATCCCTGCTGGAGAGCCACATTCAAGGTCTGATCCAGTCCCGGGAAGTATTCTGTTACAAGTGGGGCACTTTTGGGGTTCTTCTGTGAGAGGTTCTGGGTTTGAGGGGATGAGGAAGTGGCTCTGGTTATCTGCTTCTGTACCAGTTTGGGAGGGTAGTTGCGAGATGCGAAAGCTGTTTTCAGGTTGTCGGTGTAATGGTCGAGGGATTCAGGACTGGAGCAGATTCGTTTGCCACGAAGGCCTAGGCTGTAGGGAAGGGACCGTTTGATATGGAATGGGTGGCAGCTGTCATAATGGAGGTACTGTTGCTTGTTGGTGGGTTTGATGTGGACCGATGTGTGCAGCTGGCCATTGGACAGATGGAGGTCAACGTCTAGGAAAGTGGCATGGGATTTGGAGTAGGACCAGGTGAATCTGATGGAACCAAAGGAGTTGAGGTTGGAGAGGAAATTCTGGAGTTGTTCTTCACTGTGAGTCCAGATCATGAAGATGTCATCAATAAATCTGTACCAAACTTTGGGTTGGCAGGCTTGGGTAACCAAGAAGGCTTCCTCTAAGCGACCCATAAATAGGTTGGCATACGAGGGGGCCATCCTGGTACCCATGGCTGTTCCCTTTAATTGTTGGTATGTCTGGCCTTCAAAAGTGAAGAAGTTGTGGGTCAGGATGAAGCTGGCTAAGGTGACGAGGAAAGAGGTTTTAGGTAGGGTGGCAGGTGATCGGCGTGAAAGGAAGTGCTCCATTGCAGCGAGGCCCCGGAAGGTGTACACGATCAAAGGGAGAGCCACATGTGAAAGCACCCACGTGATTTACCAACTGACCTGCCTGCACTGTGATGCTTTCTATGTGGGAATGACCAGCAACAAACTGTCCATTCGCATGAATGGACACAGGCAGACAGTGTTTGTTGGTAATGAGGATCACCCTGTGGCTAAACATGCCTTGATGCACGGCCAGCACATCTTGGCACAGTGTTACACCGTCAGAGTTATCTGGATACTTCCCACCAACACCAACCTATCCGAACTCCGGAGATGGGAACTCGCCCTTCAGTATATCCTCTCTTCTCGATATCCGCCAGGCCTCAACCTCCGCTAATTTCAAGTTGCCGCCACTCATACCTCACCTGTCTTTCAACAACTTCTTTGCCTCTGTACTTCCGCCTCGACTGACATCTCTGCCCTTACTCTTTGCCTTTAAATATGTCTGCTTGTGTCTGTGTATGTGCGGATGGATATGTGTGTGTGTGTGTGTGTGCGAGTGTACACCTGTCCTTTTTTTCCCTAAGGGAAGTCTTTCCGCTCCCGGGATTGGAATGACTCCTTACCCTCTCCCTTAAAACCCACATCCTTTCATTTTTCCCTCTCCTTCCTTCCTTCCTGACGAAGCAACTGCCAGTTGCAAAAGCTCGTAATTCTGTGTGTGTGTTTGTGTGTTTTGTTCATGTGCCTGTCTGCCGGCGCTTTCCCGCTTGGTAAGTCTTAGAATCTTTGTTTTTAATACACTGTGCATTAATAGTGACACTGAAGTCGCTGCAGAGCAAAGCATACCTATCGGCTTCTTAATGATGACCAGTGGTGTAGTCCATTCACTGGAAGAAAAACGCCAAATGAGACTGAGCAATATCGAATAGTTTAATTTGGCCTTGACAGAATTGTGCAGTGTGAGAGGCACCTGAGAAAAACAAGGGTGGGCAGACTCTCATGGTAATGTGGGCCTGGAAACTGGTAGCACAATTGAGCCCAAGGGAAAACAGAGACAAAAACTCAGAGCAGAGGGACTCCAGTTGCTGATACAAAACTTGATATGACACTAAATTTACCTCATTACCAATGGAGAAAACAAAAGCATTAAACACATCTGACTCAAAAACAGGTCTGTGATCTGGGAACGATCCACAGCAAGGAAGTTGAGGAGGCATGCAACAAATTTGTCAGAGACAGGAATGGAGAACTGACCTAGCACCAGAAACTGCTGTTTATTGTAGCTAACCAACTTCCATGAATCCTTTGTTGGGGGAGGGGAGCCAAAGCCCACATACGTTTGTACATTTACTAAAGTCACCACAGCTTCTGTGTCCTCTTCCATTTTTAGTGGTTTATTAAACACTGCAAGTCAATAAACCATTTGTTTGGGGAAACAGTCATTGTAGAGATAAAATTTATGTCTATTGGTACTACTGTGTCCACCATGTTTGAAGAGGAGATGCAAACTCGTGCTATGTGGCCTTTCTTTTTACACTTGTTGCAAACTGCCCAATGCTTAATGCACACAGGACACTCATTTTATATGAAGCAGCACGGGCAAGATGGAAGGGAGACACGTGGCCCCTGCTGTGATGCATTTTGTTGATGCTGCAGCCGCAACCGAAGCTGCCCCATGTGACCCTGAGTTGAAGGTTGTACTGCTGCAATGGCTCGCCCATCATCCTTAACACTTGCAGTATGCCTAACAGGGGTTGACTGAGCAACTTCCGATATCTCCTCGCACGCAGCAATCTGATCACCTGGGGCGTATGACACTTCAAAGGACTGTGCTATACTGAACGCATCCATAAGTGTCAGATTCCCACACTTAATTGCTTTTTTGTGGATTTCACTATTCAGGGCCAGATGAATAACAACATCACACATCATGTTATCGGTGTAGGAGTCGTAATGGGTACTACTGACAAATTATAATGATGGATCAACCCACATATTTTTTGTAAGATTGGTTTGGGCATTTCTGACAATCGTCAATTTCTACACACATCACAATGACATGCATTCTGTCGCAGTAGTAGTTTGAGAGAAACTTTCACATTCCATTAGGTGATAAGCTGGTCAGTTCCTGCAAAGATGCAAGTTGTCATATCAATTGGTAAATGTGCAGTGAAAGCCAGGAAAAAAAGAAACCCCTACACAGGTTGGCATCGTCCATGCAAAAAACCTGGAAATGTTGGCATAACCATGTCTTGTAGAAGTTCCAATTTTCAGCCGATTCACCATGTGCTGAAAAGGACAATGGTTGCACTGATAGAAGAGTAACCTGCTGCTAGCAGGTAGCTGCCACTTAGAGCGGTAGTGAGAGCCTGCTGTTGTTTCACAAAAGCTTGTTGCTGGGCAATGATACATTGGACTACTTCTCCCATTGAGAGATTTGCCGGGTGACATAGCACTGACACTAACATATGGAGAAAATGTAACCCTCACTCATCGCCAATTTTGCTATAGCAAAGAACAAACGCAATCATGGGATGTAATTCTGTATAGAGCAACGCGTAAGGTGCAATGAATCACAAATAGTGCATAGCACTGAACACGTTGACTGGACGGCAGTAATATAGGCTAGAGAACAGGCTGAGCATTTGTCTGCAATCACTTAAATATACTGTTTCTTTGACAACTCACCAGAGCTGCCAGGGGGCCAACCCAGATGGCCTTATAACACCTACACTGTACGTCAGCAGCTAAATATGACACTATCACACAATAAGTGTTACCCTCAGAGAGGAATTTTGTATTTGACTGTGTTTTTACCTAATGAGTAGAGGTTGTTGTTGTTGTTGTCTTCAGTCCTGAGACTGGTTTGATGCAGCTCTCCTGCTACTCTATCCTGTGCAAGCTTCTTCATCTCCCAGTACCTACTGCAACCTACATCCTTCTGAATCTGCTTAGTGTATTCATCTCTTGGCCTCCTTCTACAATTTTTACCCTCCACGCTGCCCTCCAATGCTAAATTTGTGATCCCTTGATGCCTCAAAACATGTCCTACCAACCGATCCCTTCTTCTAGTCAACTTGTGCCACAAACTTCTCTTCTCCCCAATCCTATTCAATTCCTCCTCATTAGTTACATGATCTATCCACCTTATCTTCAGCATTCTTCTGTAGCACCACATTTCGATAGCTTCTATTCTCATCTTATCCAAACTAGTAATCGTCCATGTTTCACTTCCATACATGGCTACACTCCAAACAAATACTTTCAGAAACTACTTCCTGATACAGAAATTTATATTCAATGTTAACAAATTTCTCTTCTTCAGAAACACTTTCCTTGCCATTGCCAGTCTACATTTTATATCCTCTCTACTTCGACCATCATCAGTTATTTTACTTCCTAAACAGCAAAACTCCTTTACTACTTTAAGTGTCTCATTTCCTAATTTAATTCCCTCAGCATCACCCGACTTAATTCGACTACATTCCATTATCCTCGTTTTGCTTTGGTTGATGTTCATCTTTTATCCTCCTTTCAAAACACTGTCCATTCCATTCAACTGCTCTTCCAAGTCCTTTGCCGTCTCTGACAGAATTACCATGTCATCGGCGAACCTCAAAGTTTTTATTTCTTCTCCATGGATTTTAATACCTACTCCAAATTTTTCTTTGGTTTCCTTTACTGCTTGCTCAACATACAGATTGAATAACATCGGGGAGATGCTACAACCCTGTCTCACTCCTTTCCCAACCACTGCTTCCCTTTCATGCCCCTCTACTCTTATGACTGCCGTCTGGTTTCTGTACAAATTGTAAATAGCCTTTCGCTCCCTATATTTTACCCCTGCAACCTTCAGAATTTGAAAGAGAGTATTCCAGTCAACATTGTCAAAAGCTTTCTCCAAGTCTACAAATGCTAGAAACGTAGGTTTCCCTTTTCTTAATCTTTCTTCTAAGATAAGTCGTAAGGTCAGTATTGCCTCACGTGTTCCAACATTTCTACGGAATCCAAAGTGATCCTTCCCTAGGTCCGCATCAACCAGTTTTTCCATTTGTCTGTAAAGAATTCATGTTAGTATTTTGCAGCTGTGACTTATTAAACTGATAGTTCGGTAATTTTCACATCTGTCAGCACCTGCTTTCTTTGGGATTGGAATTATTATATTCTTCTTGAAGTCTGAGGGTATTTCGCCTGTCTCATACATCTTGCTCACCAGCTGGTAGAGTTTTGTCATGACTGGCTCTCCCAAGGCCGTCAGTAGTTCTAATGGAATGTTGTCCACTCCGGGGGCCTTGTTTCGACTCAGGTCTTTCAGTGCTCTGTCAAACTC
Source organism: Schistocerca gregaria (assembly GCF_023897955.1). Classification (NCBI taxonomy): domain Eukaryota; kingdom Metazoa; phylum Arthropoda; class Insecta; order Orthoptera; family Acrididae; genus Schistocerca; species Schistocerca gregaria. The sequence goes on along the minus strand of NC_064925.1, from coordinate 339,698,128 downwards.
TTCACGCAGTATGATATCTCCCATTTCATCTTCATCTACATCCTCTTCCATTTCCATAATATTGTCCTCAAGTACATCACCCTTGTATAAACCTTCTATATACTCCTTCCACCTTTCTGCCTTCCCTACTTTGCTTAGAACTGCGTTGCCATCTGAGCTCTTGATATTCATACACGTGGTTCTCTTATCTCCAAAGGTCTCTTTAATTTTCCTGTAGGCACTATCTATCTTACCCCTAGTGAGATAAGCTTCTACATCCTTACATTTATCCTCTAGCCATCCCTGCTTAGCCATTTTGCACTTCCTGTCGATCTCATTTTTGAGACGTTTGTATTCCTTTTTGCCTGCTTCATTTACTGCATTTTTGTGTTTTCTCCTTTCATCAATTAAATTCAATATTTCCTCTGTTACCCAAGGATTTCTCGCAGCCCTCGTCTTTTTACCTACTTGATCCTCTGCTGCCTTCACTACTTCATCCCTCAGAGCTACCCATTCTTCTTCTATTGTATTTCTTTCCCCCATTCTTGTCAATTGTTCCCTTATGCTCTCCTTGAAACTCTGTACAACCTCTGGTTCTTTCAGCTTATCCAGATCCCATGTCCTTAAATTCTCACCTTTTTGCAGTTTCTTCAGTTTTAATCTACATTTCATAACCAATAGATTGTGGTCAGAGTCCACATCTGCCCCTGGAAATGTCCTACAATTTAAAATCTGATTCCTAAATCTCTGTCTTACCATTATATAATCTATCTGATACCTTTTAGTATCTCCAGGATTCTTCCATGTATACAACTTTCTTTTATGATTCTTGAACCAAGTGTTAGCTATGATTAAGTTGTGCTGTGTGCAAAATTCTACCAGACGGCTTCCTCTTTCATTTCTTAGCCCCAATCCATAATCACCAACTATGTTTTCTTCTCTCCCTTTTCCTACTGACGAATTCCAGTCACCCATGACTATTAAATTTTCGTCTCCCTTCACTACCTGAATAATTTCTTTTATCTCATCATACATTTCATCAATTTCTTCATCATCTGCAGAGCTAGTTGGCATATAAACTTGTACTACTGTAGTAGGTGTGGGCTTCGTATCTATCTTGGCCACAATAATGCGTTCACTATGCTGTTTGTAGTAGCTTACCCGCATTCCTATTCATTATTAAACCTACTCCTGCATTACCCCTATTTGATTTTGTGTTTATAACCCTGTAGTCACCTGACCAGAAGTCTTGTTCCTCCTGCCACCCAACTTCACTAATTCCCACTATATCTAACTTTAACCCATCCATTTCCCTTTTAAAAATTTTCTAACCTACCTGCCCGATTAAGTGATCTGACATTCCACGCTTCAATCCGTAGAACGCCAGTTTTCTTTCTCCTGATAACGACATCCTCTTGAGTAGTCCCCACCCGGAGATGTGAAATTGGTGACTATTTTACCTCCGGAATATTTTACCCAAGAGGACACCACCATCATTTAATCATACAGTAAAGCTGCGTGCCTTGGGAAAAATCACGGCCGTAGTTTCCCCTTGCTTTCAGCCGTTCGCAGTACCAGCACAGCAAGGTCGTTTTGGTTATTTTTACAAGGCCAGATCAGTCAATCATCCAGACTGTTGCCCTTGCAACTACTGAAAAGGCTGCTGCCCCTCTTCAAGAACCACACGTTTGTCTGGCCTCTCAACAGATACCTCTCCTTTGTGGTTGCACCTACGGTACGGCTATCTGTATCGCTGAGGCACGCAAGCCTTCCCACCAAAGGCAAGGTCCATGGTTCAAGGGGGGAGGACTTTACTCCTATTGATAATAATCACCACCTGAACCATTAACTTATTCAGCACCAAAAAGTTATCAGAGACCTTACGAGACTAAATGAAGTATGACAATAGTCCTGGTTTAACTAACACACACGCCATAAATGCAGACAAATAACACTGTACAAACACTTTATTACTCTCTCTCATTTATGGAAATACTTCCGATTTATTTAGCAAAACAATCTTTAGTTTAATTTTCTCATAATAGAAAATAATATAGCAGGTGCTCATAAACAGTCAGTTACTCTACTGGAAATTCTGTAACTATTTCAGAGACAAATTACCTTACACTATAGTGGATTTCTAACCCCCACTTAAATTTGTTTATGTTTTAATGCTTTAAAACAAGTTATTCAAATATTAAGCTCAATTAGTTTCAGAAAAATCAATGCAATTTACTTTTCATAATAGTGCAATATATGTACCTTTCTCACTACATGTGAAGCAGGTAACTTTGATAGCAACATTTAAACATTTTAGCAATGAACTTTAGCACCTTTAGTGCAAAAACAAACCATTATATTTTCAGAAACAGGAAGCTCGGTTATCTGGACATTAAGGACAGGACCCTGCAATGGTTTGTGATTAGGACAGTTTTTAAGGTGCAAACACAGTTTTATGTCACTGGAATTATTATTGAAAAACACTCACATCAATATACTGTCCCATACTGTGCTACATATCTGAACTGCAGATGGTGCAGCAGTGGCGCAATGGTAGTGGCAAGCACGTGGCGGTTAAGTGGTCCCATGCTATTGAAGTTGAATGCTGTTTATAAATTCTTCTTGGTGACATATTTCCTTCATTTTGGAGCCATTCCATGATAACAACAGCACCACATGACAGCCAAAACCACATCTGAGGCAATTTCAACATAAATTTGCCTCCAAATGCCTTACTTGGCACCCGTGTTGTTAACAGTACAACGTCTAGCCACTGACTGCAAAATGTGCTCTCTCTCTTGCTGCCCAGATTGACCACCAGGGTTATCTTTTCCCACGTGCCAAACCCCTTCTATAGTGGAGGGGATTACATCTTTTAAGTTACATCATACAATTTCCATAAGTGTGAACCGCTATTCAAATTACAAATTCTCTTTTATAAACAGACATAATTTACAAAATTTCATTATTTTTAAACGTCTTTTAAGTTTTTGTATTACATATATTACACATATCAACCTCCCTTTCACAACTCAATGAACTTAATCAGTAAAGACCTTCATAGTTACATAGACATAATTACATTGTATAAATTATTTATAATCGACCTTGGTGTTACAACCTCTATAAGAGGACCTGTGCACTGCATGGTGATCTCTGAAACCATGCGTGTCATGAGTGAACATATATATGAGAGGTTCGTCACAGATTTAAATTTAGCCAAAGCCTTGAAGACAAAACATGTCCCAAGCCAAAATAAGTGTAAAGAGAGTCACATGTGAAGCATTCAGTGAATTTTAAAGCATAATTATTTCTATAAATCTGACATAAAATTGAAGTGGAGCATATCAGAGGGAAGGCCAAAATATTAAATTTCTTTTTTCCAAAATTGTTTCATGGATTAAGATTCAATTAAGGTTTCTCGTAACACTTACTGAGGTTTCTTAGAATTTTAACTCTGTGATACCTATGCATGTATTCACATCACAGGATTCATTGTTGACAATGAAACAGTAACATTCATTGAGTGAATACTAAACAGAAAAGCAATATGCATTTGCACAATACTTCCTTAAACATTTTACAAAATGGTGTGCACTATTGTGATGGTACACAATTAATTCAGGATTTTTCTATTAAAAGACGGAAGTGTGAAGTTCCCTGTAACCTCAGTCATATTGTATTGTGGTTAGATGCAGCTCTACATGCTACTCTAGCCTGAGCAAGCCTCTTCCTCTTGGAATAACTACTGCAAATTACATCCTTTTGAATCTGCTTACTGTATTCATCTCTTGGTCTCCCTCAACAATTTTTATCCCCTACAATTCTTCCCAATGCTAAACTAGTGATTCCTCAATTTCTCAGAATGTATTTATCAATAGATCCCTTCTTCTAGTCCAGTGGTGCCACAAATTTCTTTTCTCTCGAAGTCCATCCAGTACCTCCCCATTGATTATTTGATCATTATTTTTCTGTAGCACCACATTTCAAAAGCTTCTATTCTCTTCCTGTCTAAACTGTTTATTGTCCATGTTTCACTTCCATACATGGCTATACTTCATACAAATACTTCATAAAACACTTCCTAACATTTAAATCAATAGTTGATGTTAATAACTTCTTCAGAAATGCTTTTCTTGCCATTGCTAGTCTACATTTTATATCTTGTCTACTTTGGCCACCATCAGTTATTTTGCTGCCCAAATAGCAAAACTCATCTACTACTTAAGGTGTCTCATTTCCTAATCTAATTCTCTCAGTATCACCTGATTTAGTTTGGCTACATTCCATTATCCTTGTTTGGTTTTGTTGATGTTCCTCTCATATCCTCCTTTCAAGACAGTGTCCACTTAACTGATCTTGCAAGATCTTTGCTGTCTCTGACAGAATTACAATTTTACCAGCAAACCTCAAGGTTTTTATTCCTTCTCTTTGGATTTTAATTTATACTCAAAATTATTCTTTTGTTTCTTTTACTGCTTATACACAGTGGTATATCGATGAATTCTATGCCCAATTTTGTTTTATCTCCCATGGGGAGATGCTTGATATGAAATAATATGTCACAGGTAAAGGAGAATAAGGGTTTATTATAACCACATTAGAGAGATTTAATAACAAAGGAAAACTCTTCTCCTTAAAAACAATACATCTTCCCAGACACTAACAGGCATATACCTGGAACAAGAGAATAAACATAGTGGGATATGAAGACTCTAATACTGATAATCCCTAAAGCCAGAGGTTGATTGTTCGGCGTAGTTGGCTGACAGGTATGTCTCGGGATATGACTGCAAGCCCCTCCCCCCCCCCCCCCCCCCCCGCCCCCTCCCCCCATGAACCATGGACCTTGCTATTGGTGGAGAGGCTTGTGTGCCTCAATGATACATATAGCTGTACCGTAGGTGCAACTACAATAGAGGGTATCTGTTGAGAGGCCAGACAAATGTGTGGTTCCTGAAGAGGAGCAGCAGCCTTTTCAGTAGTTGCAGGGGCAGCAGTCTGGATGACTGACTGATCTGGCCTTGTAACACTAACCAAAACGGCCTTGCTGTGCTGGTACTCCGTAAGGCTGAAAGCAAGGGGAAACTACAGTCGTAATTTTTCCCAAGGGCATGTAGCTTTATTGTATTGTTAAATGATGATGGCGTCCTCTTGGGTAAAATATTCCAGAGGTAAAATAGTCCCCCATTTGGTTCTCCATATGGGGCCACTCAAGAAGACGCTGTTAACAGGAGAATGTAGCTTATCACTGATGTTATTCAATCTCTACATTGCGCAAGCAGTAAAGGAAACAAAAGAAAAATGTGGAATAGGAATTAAAGCCCATGGAGAAGAAATAAAAACTTTGAGCTTTGCTGATGACATTGTAATTCTATCAGAGACAGCAAAGGACCTGGAAGAGCAGTTGAAAGGTATGGACTTTGTCTTGGAAGGAGGATGTAAGATGAACATCAACAAAAGCAAAACAAGGGTAATGGAATGTAGTCTAATTAAATCAGGTGATGCTGAGGAAATTAGTTTAGGAAATGAGACACTTAAAGTAGTAGATGAGTTTTGCTATTTGGGGAGCAAAATAACTGATGTTGGTCGAAGTAGAGAGACGTGTTGGCTCATACCGATCCAGTTCCACACATGTGACACAGCAGAGAAAATAGGTCCTGGGCACAGAAGACCTCTGGTGGTGCTTGCCTTGTAGTCTGTCATCATTGTGATCGATACAGTCTGGGGAAACAACACCTTGTACGTATGCAAACGTATGATGCTTCGGTGCTGAGGGCTTGCCAATCCCTTTAGGTGAACGGCGGGTGCATGGATCCCCCCCCCCCCCCCCCCAAAAAAAGAATGAGAGAGATGGTAGTTGATTTTGCTATCAGGCTCAATATCCATGGTGTCAGGAGGGCCCCCTGGCAGGCTTGGGTCCAAAGCAGTGTGGTTGAAGTCCAAGACAAAGGGGCGATCGGAGATGGTGTCTGGGCAACAGTGTTCCACTGCAGTGTGGTTGAAGTCCAAGACAAAGGGGCGATCGGAGATGGTGTCTGGGCTACAGTGTTCCACTGTGGTGCAGATGAACCTGGGTTGGACTTGATTCAGATGTTCGTGACTGCATGACCCATCCGATAGTTGTACTTTGACCATTTCCCATCCCAACAGCTATGTAATATTACTGGAATCCAATGGCAGCCTTGACGGGAGGACATCAGGATCCAAATGTCATCACAGATGGAAAAGTGGTGTGTATGACCTTAATGGTAGCTCCTTCAGCTGCCGTGGTTGGAGGAGGGACACAAGTGATCGCTGCAGCCATCGAAAGAGTTGTTCAGCTGGACTGTTGTCAGCTCCTGTGGTGTCAGTCGATAGGAGGCCAAAAAGGTGGAGAGCTCATTGTCCAGAGAGTGGAGATGATGAAGCTTTGATAGCTGATCCTCAAATGTCTAAGCAAACCACTCCACCTGACCACTAGATGCCAGGTGGAAATAAGCTGTGTGGACAAGAGCAATTCCATCTGACTAGCAGAAAGATATGAACTCGGTGGGTGTAAAATAAGGCCCACTGTAAAAAATAATGTCAGGTAAACTAGAACAACGATTTATTATGACCACAGTAGAAAGATTTAACACCAAAGGAAAAATCTTCTCAGTAAAATATAAAGCATTTTCTCAGCCACTAACAGGCTATGCCTGGAACACACAGTGAATAAACATAGCAGGATGTGAAGATTATATCACTGTTAATGCCCAACAATGGATGCTGAGCTTTCAGTGTAGTTGGCTGACACATACATCTCATGGTATTGCTGGAAAGTCAAAGGTTCTGTTGTGACCAGACTCTGACTGACGGGCTGCATGAATTGGCCCAGAACTGCAGTGGAGCGAACTGTCAACATATTGACCGGCACTGCCCTATACAGCTGGGGTGTGGGAGAATTCCCTGGCACACAGGACCTCTGGTGACACTTGTCCTGCCATCTGTTATCTGTTGTCCTTATTGTGACGAATGCAGTCCTGAGAGGCAACGCCTCATACATATGCTAACCCATGATGCAACAGTGTCTGAGGGGTTGCTGATCCCTGTAGGTGGACAGCAGGTACATGGCTCGTTTTATTGCCCTGCAAGGAAAGCCTTTCTGGGCTTACATTTCAGCAAGGTAATGCCCTTGTGCACATGGCGCGAGTTTCTACTGCTTGTTTTTGTGCTTGCCAACCCCTTCCTTGGCCAGTAAGGTTGCCAGAACTCTGCCCAATTGAAAAATTTTGGAGCATTCTGGGTAGGTCCCTCCATCCATCTCAGGATTTTGACAATCTGATGTGACCGTTGGACATAATTTGCCATGATATCCCTCAGGATTACATCCAACAACCCTTTCGATCAATGCCAAGCTGAATAACTTGTTCAATTTGTGAATCTCATTCTCTTGATTAAATCACCCAGTATTTCTGAAATTGTACTCATTTGTTTGTCTGTACATGTACATCAGATATACTGATTTCAATCCCATTCAGATAATTCCTTCATGGTGTGTCGTTTCTTTTTTGCCTTACAGAGAACATGTATTACCGAGATAATGTTGATGACTTCATGAAATGAGGGTGTTGTAAGATTTCAGATGACAGTGTTATATAATAACACAGATATCACAGCTATGTCATCGCATAGTCTGCTGAACATGTGTACTGTGTGGAATTTTGCCGAGAATTTTCTGACAAAATTAGAGGAATCTCATTTGGTAATACAATCATTAACTGCCAAAGCAATATGTTGCCAATGCTCTTAAAATCACGACTGTGAATGTGTGAGACTGGGAAACTAATAAGTATATCAACAATAGAGTAAATTAAGTTAGTTTTTTATAAATAAAAAACATAAGATATTGATGCTATATGCCAAGACATTTCATCCACAGAAAAACAGTTAAGGCTTTGCATCGATTATTGTAATAAGATTTGATTGTATGTTTATTATGTGAAAAATTGGATATTACTATCATAAAATAAGACATTAGAATAATGCAGCATGGAAACACCAGGAGTAAATAAAGTAAGAGCCTTGACTAATGAGTACTGATTCCAGTGATATAACAATCTAAAAAAATAAAATATTTTTGCCTAACGATTTTTGTGGCTGTATTTAAAATGTTAAGTGTAAATGACTGTTATGATCAAATGCAGTAGGCTGCAGATAGACTTTTGACTAAGTAGTTGGTCACATGACTTGTTGAGATCAGAACATGAGGAGATGTTTTTTGGTCTTTTCCCCATGGACACCAATCAGGTAAGATCATTAGGTGGTAAAGTGTATATCTTTCTATGGGAAGGTAGCAGCTGTAGCTTGAATAAGTGTTGTAGGAAAAGACATTGTACCTGTTTTTGTTGATATGTTGAAGTGGAATGGCACAGGTTGCATAAATATTTTTTTTAGGGAATGTATTGTATAGAAATCATTCCCATTCTACAGAAACAAGCAGACATCTCTGAACCTTTTTAATATGTGGTATAAAATCTTAGTACCATAGTTTTAAGTTTCCTTTCCTTTTGTTTCTCTTCATAAATCAAACCAAGGTAGTGCAGCTCCACAAGGTTTCTGACCTTAGTAGTGTTAGCTTTTAATTGGTGGGTATGAGTGTGTACTGCAGTAAGACTGGAAGGATCTGTGGTTATTAAAGCAGTTAAGGTTACATTCATTTTATGAAACACTGAATAACTAGATACAATACAGAAGAAAACATGGATGTTACAGCACAGGAGAAAGGCAGCATCAGCTTTTCACTTATCAATAGTTGCCATTGAGGCACCCCCCTATACTGGATGTGCAGAGACATAGTAGTCTTCATGCCAGCGGGGTAGTGAAATAAGGCATCTGGGTCTGGAGATGGGAAGCATATCAGCATGCATTGGTTTAGTGGGAGCATTATCATTGTGTTCATACACTGAGGGTGGACACAAGGGGGTGTCACCTTGGAGCAATGGGAGAGCCAATGCCTTAGGAGAGTCTCCCAGGGTCCAAGCAGGTTCCACACGGTGCACCGATGCTGTTTGAGGTTTGCCACTGAGCATGATGCACATAGTATTCGTGTCACACGTGAGCACTTTATGTGGTCACGAATAGTGGGGTTGAAGAGCTGCATGTATGGAATCATCTTATAATATGATGAAGCAGCATGTTTCCAAGTTCTTATGGAGGAACACAGGTGGAGCGGTGTTAGGGTTAGGTGGTGGTGTCCGAAGGTTAGAGATGGCGCACAGACATGCTTGACCAGAGCAGGTAGTGAGTCTTGAGAGGGAAGTGGGATGCCATCCACAAATGTGGTGGGCAGGATTAGTGGCTTGCTGCACAGGATTTCTGCGAGTGATGCATCCAGGTCCTCCTTGTACATCACACTTATGTTTAGAAGTCTCCAGGGAAGTTCCTTTAACTACAGCCCACTATGGCACATGAGTGCAGCCTTAAGTATCCTGTGCCAGTATTTGATCAGGCTGTTGCTCTGTGGGTGGCAGGGCCTGGTGTGGAACTTTAACACACTGCACAGAGCACACAGCCAGTCAAACAGGTTAGACTCCAACTCGCAGGCCTGGTCCATCATCAGGGACAAAGGGCAGCCAAGTCAAGAGATCCACATGTTTATAAACATGCGGGCAACAGTGTAAGCTGTGATGACCTTCAGAGGAATGGCCTTAACCCACTGGGTGCCCTGGTTGATCGCAGGCAGTATGTTGTCGTATTTGAAACCCTTGGCTGGAGAGAGTGGACCCTCGAGACTGATGTGGGCGGTAGGGGGTGCATGCCCTCACCCATGTGCAGCAGTCGTGCCTGGCTCCTGGTCAAATGTAGCATTCAGTTATCAGAGTGGTGGTTGCTCTTATGCACTGTAGTAAGGTGTTGAAGATGTAATGTGACAGGGATGATTGGTTAGACCCTGCCTGTTGATGTTTCACAGAGCACTGGTGTCATCACTTTGGGACGGTGGCGCATTTTAAGCATAAATGCACTCAATCAGTCAGCGCGTAGCTGTTGGATTGACGTGGCAACGGCATGCTGGCATGCCTCGTCATTGACGTTGATAAGCACATTAATGATATTGACCCATGTGAGGCAGTCCACCATCATGTTCTATGCCCCATGGATGCATTGCATGTCTGTGGAATACAGGCATATGAAGTCAAGATGATGAAACCTGTGGGGAAGGAGATCCTGAGACAGGGTTGTCAATGGTGTCAACAAGAGGTTTATGGTCCATGTATACAGTGAAGGGACACCTTTTGATATTGTTATGGAAGTATTTCATTGCCTTATAGACCGCTAAAAGTTTTTGATCAAACACTTACTACTTGTATTGAGATGTCAGTTTTTTCGAGAAGATGCGGAGTGATTCCGTAGTGTCACCCACATGCTGTTGTAGCATGACACCGATGGCCATGTCACAGGTGTCTGCTGTGAGGGACATGTGTGCTTCCAGGATTGTGTGGGCAAGGGTAACAGCCTTGTAAAGTGTGGTGTTCTGATTGTTGAATGCATAAGTCATATCATTTGTCCAAGAAAGACGCCGTTTGCCTGATGTGTACTTCCCAGCCAACACATCAGTCAAAGGTATCGGTATGGAAGCCCCATGGCGGAGGAGTTGACGATAAAAACTGACCATACCTGGAAAGCATCTTAGTTCAGAATAATCTTCTGGGAGAGGCAAATTGAGAATGAGGTCAACTCGGTCCAAAGTGGGGTGCACGACATCAGACAAAGCAGTAGCACCCAGGAAAGTGACAGCGGTGCTACTTAGATGCAACTTTTCATGATTCATTTTGATGCCATTCAATTCCAAGGCCACACAAACTTGTTCAACATGCTGTTGATGCACACTGATAGATTATGAGAACACAAGAATATCATTGAGGCACGCATAGGCAAAGGTAAATTTAAACAACAGTGAGTCGATAAAATGTTTCCCCATTTGGGTAACATTTTTAAGGCATGAACAGATATTCAAAAATCCCAAGCAGTGTAATGATAGTAGTCTTAGACATGTTGGTTGTGTGCATGGGAATTTGGTGGTACACCTTACAGCAGTTGAACACTATAAACACTGGGGCATTATGTAGCAACTGTATGAAGTGCTGGATGTGGGGAACAGGGTAGTTATACAAGATCATGTTCTGTAATTGCTGCACATGCGAAATGTACCATCTTTCTTCAACACGCAGTGTATTGGTGAGGACCAGTTAGTGTTCAAGTGCCATAAAATACCCATATCGAATGAGTCTTTTACAATGTCTTTAGCACAGCATAGCTTGGATGTGTTAAGGCACCAAGCATTGCATCAAATGGAAGCACCCTCTGTGGTACTTACTTCATGACAGGTGCCACTTGTGATGATGCCTGAGCAGCAGGTGAGGCAGGAGGGGAGGGGTGTCATGTGGCGAGAGCTGCGGGTCACTGATTACCAATGAAACATAGCGTTGACAAAGGACAGAGTGTTGGCACATGGGAGGCAGGGGTGGGGCCTGCCAGTGATGTGGCAGCTGATGTAAGGAGACCCTTAGTGAGGCGCACTGCAACAGCTGGCGGTGTGTGTGGCAGCAAGAACAATGTTGCAGTCAGTATGCACGTCACACGGAAGTGGGTGCGGTTGCTGGGTCCCGAGTATTGGAGTTCGTACAGTTGCTGTGGATAGAGGGAGCAGTGAGTCAGCTTGGATCACAACGTCAGGTTGAGATCACGGTCAAAAGCCCTGGCATCAGTAGAGAGCCGCTGAAAGTGTGCCAGTACACATGGCAGTTTGTGCAACGCCCTGTGATGTGTGAGAGCAGCTCCGAGTTTTGTGCACGGAGGGCTGCTGTCTGAGGTCACTCATGCAAGAGCATGGTCAGGATCTGAGAGGTCAGTGACATGCATTCTGTAAGGACTGCCAGTTGCAGGGATGTAGGAGCAGGCAGCAGGTGCGGCAGTGGCTGACATCAAAGGAGATTAAAGCACCTGAAGAGTGGCAAAGCCAGGGAGGTATTAATAGTAATCCCAGTGGCAGGGATGATGCCGACATCCCCCCTGTGTCCATGAGAAAGCAGAGGCTGGATACGATGTCCTGCACATAGAGGTGGTGAGCGTGTGCCTGAGGCAGATGCTGTGTGACCTGAGCTGGTAGGCACCATGTTCATCGAGGCGCGCCTCAGTCCAGAACCACGCTGCTGCTACGGTCGCAGGTTCGAATCCTGCCTTGGGCATGCATGTGTGTGATGTCTTTAGGTTAGTTAGGTCTAAGTAGTTCTAAGGTCTAGGGGACTGATGACCTCAGATGTTAAGTCCCATAGTGCTCAGAGCCATATGAACAACACCTAAACATTCCTGCCATTGGAGTTTGGGTGACTGCATGGAGGCCTGCAGTTGTGAGCAGCAGTGTCAAACATTACATGAAATCAACAGTGGAGATAGATAGGGGGGTAGTGCGGGGAGGCAGTATGGGAGGACAGGTCGCGTCATTGCTGAGCACTCAAGAGCTGATCAAGCACGGCTTCAGCTGAAGCCAGTGCACGTCAGGTTGTTGACACGGCAGTGCAGGCTGGAGGCCACCAGGTGGCAGCATTGTAGCAACAGCAGACTGGCCTGGGCAGACACCGTTGTGGCCGCACAAGGAAGGGGGAAGCGAGGAGGTCACTGCCCCCACCACTGCTGCCGGTGATAGCGTTCAAGGCATGCACTGGCAGTGGCAATTAATAGTGAATGCTTGGTCAGTGAAATGGAAGCATGACTCCAGAGGGACCAGGACGTGTGAAAGCAATTGCGGCTGTAGATCATAAGGAAGTTTGAGAAGCCAAAGAGTTCAGAGAGTGATGTCAGACATAACTTCACTGTCGATTTGGGACTGAAGGTGCCGCCAGAGCTGGGACAGCGTTCGCATGCCTAATAGTTAGTTATGAATAATGTGGTGTATTGCCTCCATGGGAGGATGGGAGAGACACTCGATGAGGCAATTTTTAACTGACATATATTTGCAATCCTTAGGCAGCAAAATCAATATATCACTGATGAGGTCGATGTGGTAGTGCAAGTGACTGATTAAGAAAATTAACCTTGTGCTACCATCTGAGATGCAATGGAAATCGAGGATATTGTCCACTAGAGCAAACCACATCTTAGGACTGTCTTTTGCAGGGCTGGCAGCTTGGGAAACCTTAGAAGGTAGTATTATGAGTGTACGAGGAAGCAACCAACATGCACTGAGGCAAGAGAGCCATACTGGGATGTGTTGCGAAATTTTGGTTGAGGGGCAAAAGGATGTTACCAGACCAGTGACTGAAACAGTGGAAGCCTGGTCTGGCCTGTTGAAGTATGCTAATGTCCAGAATGGCCATGGGCAAAACAGTTGTGCCGACAACAGGGCATTGGAGGGTGTCAGAGTAGGGGTGGCGTAGTTCATAACAGCAGGGTTGAGCACATGGGCAGCAGTGGCGAACCAAGCAGGTGCAGACAAGGCAGTGGCACCATAATCAGAGGCAGCAGGCACAAACAATGCAGGCGCAAACAAGGAAGGGACGCCATGGTCTATAGAAGCAGTGGTGGGAACAATCGAGGCAGGCACGAAGGCTGTAGCACCTTGGTCCGGTGCATTTGAAGTGGGTGCAAGCAGAGTGTGGGTGCTGTAGATCACTGCAACAGGAACCTATGCAGAAAGTGTGAGAGCAAAGACATCTGGTGCAGCAGAAGCAATCAGTATCAGTGGAAATCTGTGCAGGTGAGAGGTGCATAAGGTGCAAGAGTAAATGTATATGAAACAGCAGAAGCGATCAGTGTTGCTGAGAATCCTTGCGAGTGGAAGGTGAGATGTGCAGGTGTCCGATGCAGCGGGGGCAACTGGCATTACCGCAAAAGTTGGCAGCAACAAGGAAGAGCCGAAATCTAATGCCTGGTGAGGATGCAGATGAACCAGCATGGCAGAAGTGACCAGCACTGCTGAGTAAGCATGCGAAATTGAAATCGTGTGACCAGAGGTCATCACGGCAGGAAGAGGGGGGGGGAGCAAACCTACATTTCTAGCATTTGTAGACTTAGAGAAAGCTTTTGACAATGTTGACTGGAATACTCTCTTTCGAATTCTAAAGGTGGCAGGGGTAAAATACAGGGAGAAAAAGGCTATTTACAATTTGTACAGAGACCAGATGGCAGTTATAAGAGTCAAGGGGCATGAAAGGGAAGCAGCAGTTTGGAAGGGAGTGAGACAGGGTTGTAGCCTCTCCCCGATGTTATTCAATCTGTATATTGAGCAAGCAGTAAAGGAAACAAAAGAAAAATTCGGAGTAGGTATTAAAGTCTATGGAGAAGAAATAAAAACGTTGAGGTTCGTCGATGACATTGTAATTCTGTCAGAGACAGCAAAGGACTTGGAAGAGAAGTTGAACGGAATGGATAGAGTCTTGAAAGGAGGATATAAGATGGACATCAACAAAAGCAAAATGAGGATAATGGAATGTAGTCAAATTAAATCAGGTGATGCTGAGGGAATTAGATTAGGAAAGGAGACACTTAAAGTAGTAAAGGAGTTTTGCTATGTGGGGAGCAAGATAACAGATGATGGTCGAAGTAGAGAGGATATAAAATGTAGACTGGCAATGGCAAGGAAAGCATTTCTGAATATGAGAAATTTGTTGACATCAAGTATTGATTTAAGTGCCAGGAAGTCTGTAACGCTGGAAATGCATATCCTCCTATTTCCATCTATTGCACTGCAAATTTTTTTCCTTATTTTGTTACCTGAAGATATAACATTTCTGTGTCTTTGTATACTGTAATTGTTTTACTATTTGTATATATATGCAATTATGTTGATGTATAATTGGGTTGTTTTGTGAATATTATTTGTATTTATACGCTGGGTCTGGCCTAGGGAAAACTATGCTATCGAACAACTACATCGATAGGTCGTGCGGGCAGAGCAGAGAGAGTCTGGCTGGAGTAGTGCAGTGGAGCAGGTGTGTTGTGTGACGCTCCTGCGAGTTGCCGCGCGTTCGGGGTTTGGCAGCATGTAATTGCGCTCGACTTGCTATGTTAGTTTCTGACATGGTGTCGCGGACAGGTGCATTAGCTGGCACACATCAAGAGCCCGTTTTGGCTGGAGACCGTGTCAAGAAGAAGGCGCGCCAACATCCAGCTTCTGCAACAGCGACAGCCGACAATGAGTGACTGTCGCCACCTCCTCGATCAACGACTTCAAACCTTTAATCAACCAACAAGGAAGACTGGTAGCACTTAAAGTTTTAGAACTGTATGGCAGACCTCAGCTTTTCAAGCTGTTAAATTTTTCCCACTAAATTACAGCAACGTACCATGAACCTTTGTTGTTCATTGTCCCAATTGCATTACCAAGCAGGGTCCCTTCCTTTTCCAGAATGAACCCAAGTGTCGTTGAAATTCAAATGCCAGCATTAAAGTAATATCATTCGATTTCACTGCTTTAATTTCAAACTTCAGTTAAGGTATTCATAGCTGGCTACAATATTGAGATTACACAAGCACAAATTAAGAGTGCGAGTTTTGTTACCGTATTTTAGCTTACCTGTGACTGCAGCTCAGCGTGGTACGTACTAAATTTTACTATTGTTAACTGTTCAGAATCATTTAATTCAAGTTCAAAGTTAAATCTCTTATTTCTAAATTGTGTAGATTCAAGTAGCTATTGAAATGATTGTTGAGGTAGCCCAAGACTAACCGTATTTTACTGAATTTCGATGTGCTTCAGAAACAAAGCTCACTATTAATTTCAGTCACTAAATTAACTTTCAATTTTCCGGTTTTATTAATTATTTTGCTAAATTAAGTCAGTGTAGCAAAATTTATTACTTCTGACAAACTTTCAGTTTTCACACTACACATGTCAACCTTCAGTTGCCATGCTTCTAGTGCTAATTATATGTATAATAACCTTTCTTTTTCAGTTACTATAGTAATTGTCCATAGGACTGGCGACCGTAATTTCCCCCAAATCTCAAATATCTAATTACTGTTAGTTAATTGTTAACGTAACGGCCGCACATTTACTTTCTTTATTGACTTTACCCCTTTTCAAAATTAATTTCCACCAGTTTCATTTGCATTTTTCCTTTCATTTAGATGTAACCCTTTCCTCCCTCTTTACCGACAGATTAACTTCAGTGACGATTGCTTTTCCCAAATTTCCATTAGGTACACGTGGTTTAATTTTTCACTGTCATTGAGGTCGATAAGTGAGGGGGAGGTTACAAGTCATTTCTGAAAGTATTTGTATGGAGTGTAGCCATGTATGGAAGTGAAACATGGACGATAAATAATTTGGACAAGAAGAGAATAGAAGCTTTCGAAATGTGGTGCTACAGAAGAATGCTGAAGATTAGATGGGTAGATCACATAACTAATGATAAAGTATTGAATAGAATTGGGGAGAAGAGGAGTTTGTGGCCTAACTTGACTAGAAGAAGGGATCAGTTGGTAGGACATGTTCTGAGGCATCAAGGGATCACAAATTTAGCATTGGAGGGTAAAAATAGATGGAGACCAAGAGATGAATACACTAAGCAGATTCAGAAGGATGTAGGTTGCAGTAATTACTGGGAGATGAAGAAGCTTGCACAGGATGGAGTACCATGGAGAGCTGCATCAAACCAGTCTCAGGACTGAAGACAACAACAAGGGATTGCTACTGCAGTTGTTAATGCTATCAAGGTAACTTATGTCACTAATAACATGCATTTCAATGGAAATACATTTATCAAACACTTACTGGACACAATACAACAGAAAACAAGAGTGTTACAGCACATGAGAAAGCTGGCATCTAATTGGTCCAAAGAAAGTCGTTCACAGATAAAAGATGCTTATCTCTTCTCAGTAGTCACCACAGATCTACACTGGTGTCCAAAAATTAAAGCAACAAACTGCTATTTTCCATTCCCGTGTCTAATTCACGGTATAACCAAACATCTGTCATCAGATGTCCATACAATTATGTTCAGTATGGAAGACATTATTTGGTTGTAAGAGCAAGATTGTGCTGCCTTAGTAATGCACAGAAACTGACATCTGAACTCACAGTGCCGAATGGTTCTAGGCGCCACAGTCTGGAACCACGCGACTGCTACGGTCACAGGTTCGAGTCCTGTCTCAGGCATGGATGTGTGGTATGTCCTTAGGTTGGTTAGGTTTAAGAAGTTCTAAGTTCTATGGGACTGATGACCTCAGAAGTTAAAGTCCCACAGTGCTGAGAGCCATTTTTTTGACCTCACAGCATCCGCTGAACATTTTGTATTGAGGTAAATGGTGTACAGAAGGCTTCAGCAGAGTGACCTTTATTGTTGGAGACCTGCTGTAAGTGCATCTGTGATGCGTCTTTAGAAGGAAACTTCTAGAGTGGAGTCGTCAACATGTCATCTGGATGGTCAAACAGTGGGCCAGTGTTCTTCTCACAGATGAGTCCTGATTTGATCTGGAGAGTGATTCTCAACAGATCCGCATCTGGAGGGAACATGGAACATGATTTTGGGACCCAATTATTGTGGAAAGAGACCAGTATCAAGGAGAATCTTTAATGGTGTGGGCAAAGATTATGTTGACCAATCGAACATCTTTTCATTAAATTGTACGGGTGAATCAGCAAGCTTTAACTGCTATCTGGTGGTATTGTGATGAGATCTAGAGACCTCATGTGCAACTGTCACAAGGGCAGACTTCATACTGATGGGCATCAATGCTTGACCTCATAGAGCACAGGGAGGTGTTGTTTTCTTGGAAACTGAAGGTATTGCACTAATGGCATGGCCCTGATCGTACTCCTGATTGTAATCTCTTACAGCATGTCTGGGATGCACTAGGCAGATGGATTGCGTCATGTCAGCATCCACCAACCACTCTCCAAGACTTGCAAGCAGCTTTGCAAGAATAGTGGGTTTTATTGCCTCAGCATGAGATTGATGACATCATTCACAGCATGCCTCATTGTTGTCAGGCCTGTACTGCTGCCAAAGATGACTACACTCCATGCTGAGCACATTAACCAGTCATCAGAGTGTGTGTGCAAATCCATTAAGTTGGAAAAAATGAAGACTGTTTTGGTCTACTGTTATGCACATAGCAGTTGTTGCTTTTTGTATTCTTTATATTCGTTTCTACATTACTGTCACCTGTTTGCACTGTTCTGTAACAAAATAAATGCAACCTTGCAAAATTTCTGTTTGTTGCTTTAATTTTGGACAGTGGTGTATTTTGATTTACTCTACTAGTCATGAATACAGATATTTTAAGATTGGTGTGAAATACTTTAACAACCACTACTAATCTTTCAAAGGTGAATTCAACCACAGTATAATCGAACTGCCATTTTTCTATTTTTATGCAACCAATGAGCTGCTGTTTTATTCATTTTTCTTAATCATCTATCTGGCACCTTTTGCAAACATGATGTGATAGAAAATGACTTAATACATATACAGTTTTATTTATGTATGAGATACAGACTTAGGTTGATTTGAGAAAAAAGGTATTATACACTAGTGTAATCAATAGTCAAAATGAAACAATATACTGAACAACAGTCCAACAGTTGTAAAGCTAATAACTGAAATTGTTTTCACACGAATTTGTTATTTATTATATGTGCTTAAGCAGTTTGACACTGGTTCATTTATATGGGATGGCAGGTGAGAGGGTATGAGATCTTCCACTATTGTATTGGTAAAGATTTCAAATCAGGAATCAATTTTATTAATGGGAAAATCCTGAACTAAATTGATATAAAAATGAACAGGCATACATAGTGGTGTGTTTTGGTAAAGCAGAGTAGGTCATTTCGATGGATCCTTATTATGCATGAAGGTTTATTACAAAGCATGTTCTGTTGTGAGTGTTCTATGTTTTTGGCTGAGGTATTCCTTATAGGCATTGTGCGGCGATGAGAACCGTAATGTTCTGCTTAACATCATCAGAAGTGCAGCAAACAGATTACTTGTTCTGAAATAGCATTTTGTTTGATTGGTTGAATATCACATCGTAGACTGGGTGTCACTTTAACATAGAGACACATGCTAATGACTGATCTCTGTCGGATGTATAGTAGTCAATGTGTAATAAAGTCCAGTTGTAACTCGAAGTTGTCAGAATGCTGATCTAGTAAACATTGATGTTGAATCAAGATTTAAGAAGAATTCATCTAGCTGGGAGTTTCACGATTACTACAGGGCAGGTGTACAGTTTATTAGTAACACACCTATCGACATAATTCTTGTTTTGAACTATTTCTTAACTGCAAAGTTTAAAAATTCATCTTTCCTTTAGCTATCTTGTTCTGAAACACCAGATTGGTCAACAAGTGAACCAATAAAAGCCTTAGGCCTGCCCAAGACCAAAATTTTCTCAGAGACTCAGAAAGATCTTTTGCTAAGGTATGATAGTGGTAGTTGTAAGCTTTGTACGTCGGCTCAGCAAGATCTTTTGCTAAGGTATGATAGTGGTAGTTGTAAGCTTTGTACGTCGGCTCAGCAAGATCTTTTGCTAAGGTATGATAGTGGTAGTTGTAAGTTTTGTACTTCAATCTTGTATGTTAGCATTTGTTAGCAGATTGACTCAGTGGCTTTCGTAGGGGTTGATATAAAGTTGTTACTGTCTTCACCTACTAATGTACTGGGAGATGTGGGATCCGTATCAAGTACTAAAGGGATAAAAGAGATACTACACAGGGATTACCAATTAATGATTATGTAAACTCTGAATGTGCAAGTCATGAGATAAGAAAAGAATGACATGCAATAGCCAAGCATATATTACAGTACAACATTTGTGACAACTTCTCTGTTGTATATGGTAAAAGGTTAAGCCGTAGATTCCCAGCTTCTACTCCATCAGGAGAGGTATACCCAATTTCATTTCTGAAATCATGTAAGGGTATGTTACCCAAGATCTGCAGTGACCAAAAGAAAATCGATTTTACTGTAAGCCAGTTAGAAGGGGATGCAGCATGATGGGGTATGTTACAATTGGGAGATTTTACAACTTTTAAGTCCAAGCATTGGCATGAAAGTGAACAAAATAAATTACATTTAGAATTATTTAGTTCAAAGCCTGGCAATAGTAATTGGAAAAGATATAGAGATTTTGTTGAATGGCATTTAAATAAAACAATTTATTTAGACGACCCTAGCAGTACTTATTAGTAAGTTATCATGAAGAGTAAAGAATAAACTACTTTATAAAGATTGGGTAAAGCTATCAATATATTATAGTATTGAACAGACTGGCATGCTAGAGAAATTATCCAACAAATGGCAAAACAGTAATAGTTCAAATAATAAAATATCAAATGAAACAAACCAGGATAATGAACATGATACAGAAAAAGCAGAACATAATCGAGGGTATAAGAAGACAAAATGCAAATGGAAACTTAATACACAAAATAAGGAATATTTTTAAAAAATTGTTTCACAATAGCATTAAAGATAAAGAGGAAAACTTCAACACTTTGGGGATATGGCTTGGTTCCTTGAAGCAGAAGCCACATAACAGCAAATAGTTGTTATTGATTTTATAATGAGTCTAATCTGTTAAAGGAAAGGGCACGAATAACAAACATAGATGATAAAATGGTACCAGACTTTAATGATTCTTTAAATGTAATAAAAGAAACAGTAGAAAGTAATATTGAACATTTGGTTACTATTAACACAGTGCAAGATATTACAGTGAATGAAGAACAAATGGTAGAAACAGAATTATTAGAAATATCAGATATTCAGAACATGTTACATTTAAGAATGTGGAGACTGTTACAATAACTAGAAACAATATGGAACCAATAGATGATTTACAAGCTATTGTAGAAATCTCTGATAGTGGACTGATTACACATAATGTGGATTTAATAAATGATAAGCCACTATCTTCTATTAATAAAGATACATTGACGGGTTAAGTTGCTACTGACAAACTGTTACACCTGTAGCAAGGATCGACAGGGATTCTCCTCGCATGGAAGACAGAGTACTAACAATATGTAAATATTGATATACACTCCATCAGTCCCCACTCCTTCTCACTACATTAATGTACACTGTGTACCCACTCCTTAAAAGGTAAAGGAAAATCAGTTCTAGAACTGCTACGCAGAACAAAATTTTCTTCTTAGACATATAAATATCTTCGTCGTCTCACTCGTACCTCGAACTTTAGAAATAATTAAGTATATTGAGACGTAAGAATTGGTTTAAAAACCATATGAAAATATGAACATGCATCTTGACTTCTCAGAGTCTAAGACTTGAATGTGCATAGCACTCTATATTCAACTGTGTATAATCTTTTTTACAATCACCGCAGACACTATCACATCAAAGAATAGTACATAATTATTCCCTGAGTTTTCATCACGTCTGCTGTGGGGCTGGTGAGAAACAGCTGTTGTCAGTGACTCGCCCTTCTTACAATCTTCTAATAACAAACTTCTGACCTGCACATAGAAACAGATGAATCGGTAGATACGTTCTCCCTTTCCCGCACTCGTATCTAAAATATCGGGTGTTCAAGATGGTGGAAGGCTGAGTGTATCTAGAATTTACATCCAAATTCTTGAGGCACTACAGGTGGACGGAAAAGCTCCATGTTTAACCAGGAAGAAGTGTCTGGAATGTTGATGAACCAGAATCAGAAGAGTTGGAGATGTCGCATGGCAGCAAAGAGAGAAATACTATATGGCTGCCCCAGAAGAAAGTGAGAAAGAAACTGAAGTAGTTGAGCCAACCAAAGAAGTTGATTACATGGTCCTCACTGTAGGAAACTTTTGCTTGTAAAAGTAAAAGACCAAATAACAAAAAAGGACAAGTTATATTGTTTACAAGTCTCAGGTGTGTCAGAAACAAGCAGCGGTAGTAATAGGGTTATAAAAGTAAGTTTTCTAAAATAGTACAGATGACATAGAGACACTTTTGTGTGGCCAGAAATCAAGTAGTCCAGTATTGTACCCTCTCATAAAGTTATCGCATATCTTCCAAAGCCAGCAACTCTTCACTATGGTTACCTTCAATTTCCAAAAAAGATTTCTAATTTTTTTGTGTGAATAAATAGCTTTTTTTTAAAAAAATTACTGTGTGCCTCATTTCACCTTCTAGGGGTAGCATCTTTGTTTCATAATCAAAAAACGTCTTCGGTCCCGGGTTCGATCCCCGCCACTCCCTAAATTTTGATAAATAATCAGCATTGGCGGCTGAAGACTTCCGGCATAAGAAGTCAGCCTCATTCTGACAACGGCCTTGTCAAAGAGGGCGGAGGAGCAGATAGAGGTTCAGGGCACTCTCTTGTCCTAGGGGTGGGAAATTGCCCCTAAAGGCGGAAGAATCAGCAATGATCAACAACATGAGGATGCAGAAGGCAATGGAAATCACTGCATTAAAGACATGTAACGTGTATCCACAGGACATGTGGCCTGTAGTGAAGAAGTGTCATGATGATCTCTCCATTGGCAAAAGATTCCGGAATAGTCCCCCATTCGGATCTCCGGGAGGGGACTGCCAAGGGGGAGGTTATCATGAGAAAAAGATTGAATAATCAACGAAAGTATAATGTTCTACAAGTCGGGGCATGGAATGTCAGAAGCTTGAACGTGGTAGGGAAACTAGAAAATCTGAAAAGGGAAATGCAAAGGCTCAATCTAGATATAGTAGGGGTCAGTGAAGTGGAAGGAAGACAAGGATTTCTGGTCAGATGACTATTGGGTAATATCAACAGCAGCAGAAAATGGTATAACAGGCATAGGATTCGTTATGAATAGGAAGGTAGGGCAGAGGGTGTGTTACTGTGAACAGTTCAGTGACCGGGTTGTTCTAATCAGAATCGACAGCAGACCATCACCGACAACGATAGTTCAGGTATACATGCCGACGTCGCAAGCTGAAGATGAACAGATAGAGAAAGTGTATGAGGATATTGAAAGGGTAATACAGTATGTAAAGGGGGACGAAAATCTAATAGTCATGGGCGATTGGAATGCAGTTGTAGGGGAAGGAGTAGAAGAAAAGGTTACAGAAGAATATGGGCTTGGGACAAGGAATGAAAGAGGAGAAAGAATAATTGAGTTCTGTAACAAGTTTCAGCTAGTAATAGCGAATACCCTGTTCAATAATCACAAAAGGGGGAGGTATACTTGGAAAAGGCCGGGAGATAAGGGAGGATTTCAATTAGATTACATCATGGTCAGACAGAGATTCCGAAATCAGATGCTGGATTGTAAGACGTACCCAGGAGCAGATATAGACTCAGATCACAATATAGTAGTGATGAAGAGTAGGCTGAAGTTCAAGACATTAGTCAGGAAGAATCAATACGCAAAGAAGTGGGATAGGAAGTTCTAAGGAATGACGAGATACATTTGAAGTTCTCTAACGCTATAGATACAGCAATAAGGAATAGCGCAGTAGGCAACACAGTTGAAGAGGAATGGACGTCTCTAAAAAGGGCCATCACAGAAGTTGGGAAGGAAAACATAGGTACAAAGAAGGTAGCTGCAAAGAAACCATGGGTAACAGAAGAAATACTTCAGTTGATGGATGAAAGGAGGAAGTACAAACATGTTCCGGGAAAATCAGGAATACAGAAATACAAGTCGCTGAGGAATGAAATAAATAGGAAGTGCAGGGAAGCTAAGACGAAATGGCTGCAGGAAAAATGTGAAGACATCGAAAAAGATATGACTGTTGGAAGGACAGACTCAGCATACAGGAAAGTCAAAACAACCTTGGTGACATTAAAAGCAACGGTGGTAACATTAAGAGTGCAACGGGAATTCCACTGTTAATGGAGAGGAGAGAACAGATAGGTGGAAAGAATACATTGAAAGCCTCTATGAGGGTGAAGATTTGTCTGATGTGATAGAAGAAGAAACAGGAGTCGATTTAGAAGAGATAGGGGATCCAGTATTAGAATCGGAATTTAAAAGAGCTTTGGAGGACTTACGGTCAAATAAGGCAGAAGGGATGGATAACATTCCATCAGAATTTCTAAAATCATTAGGGGAAGTGGCAACAAAACGACTATTCACGTTGGTGTGTAGAATATATGAGTCTGGCGACATACCATCTGACTTTCGGAAAAGCATCATCCACACAATTCCGAAGACGGCAAGAGCTGACAAGTGCGAGAATTATCGCACAATCAGCTTAACAGCTCATGCATCGAAGCTGCTTACAAGAATAATATACAGAAGAATGGAAAAGAAAATTGAGAATGCGCTAGGTGACGACCAATTTGGCTTTAGGAAAAGTAAAGGCACGAGAGAGGCAATACTGACGTTACGGCTAATAATGGAAGCAAGGCTAAAGAAAAATCAAGACACGTTCATAGGATTTGTCGACCTGGAAAAGCGTCCGACAATATAAAATGGTGCAAGCTGTTCAAGATTCTGAAAAAAGTAGGGGTTAGCTATAGGGAGAGATGGGTCATATACAATATGTACAACAACCAGGAGCATAATAAGAGTGGACGATCAAGAACGAAGTGCTCGTATTAAGAAGGGAATAAGACAAGGCTGTAGCCTTTCGCCCCTACTCTTCAATCTGTACATCGAGGAAGCAATGATGGAAATAAAAGAAAGGTTCAGGAGTGGAATTAAAATACAAGGTGAAAGGATATCTATGATACGATTCGCTGATGACATTGCTATCCTGAGTGAAAGTGAAGAAGAATTAAATGATCTGCTGAACAGAATGAACAGTCTAATGAGTACACAGTATGGTTTGAGAGTAAATCAGAGAAAGACGAAGGTAATGAGAAGTAGTAGAAATGAGAACAGCGAGAAACTTAACATCAGGATTGATGGTCACAAAGTCGATGAAGTTAAGGAATTCTGCTACCTAGGCAGTAAAATAACCAATGACGGATGGAGCAAGGACATCAAAAGCAGACTCGCTATGGCAAAAAAGGCATTTCTGGCCAAGAGAAGTCTACTAATATCAAATACCGGCCTTAAATTGAGGAAGAAATTTCTGAGGATTTGCGTCTGGAGTACAGCATTGTATGGTAGTGAAATATGGACTGTGGGAAAACCGGAACAGAAGAGAATCGAAGCATTTGAGATGTGGTGCTATAGACGAATGTTGAAAATTACGTGGACTGATAAGGTAAGGAATGAGAAGGTTCTACGCATAATCGGAGAGGAAAGGAATATGTGGAAAACACTGATAAGGAGAAGGGACAGGATGATAGTACATATGCTAAGACATGAGGGAATGACTTCCATGGTACTAGAGGGAGCTGTAGAGGGCAAAAACTGTAGAGGAAGACAGAGATTGGAATACGTCAAGCTAATAATTGAGGATGTAGGTTGCAAGTGCTACTCTGAGATGAAGAGGTTAGCACAGGAAAGGAATTCGTGGCGGGCCGCATCAAACCAGTCAGTAGACTGATGAACATGATACAGGAGCTATTTCGTATGTTGTTCCACTTCACCCCTCTTATCTGGGTGAAATGATACAAGGGATTAAAAAATAATAATAGGTAAAGAAAATTTTAAAAATGAAAAAAGATTTATATGGACAGATATTTTTTTTTATATCTGTCAATATGTCCCCCCTCCCCATGAACCATGGACCTTTTCACTGGTGGGGAGGCTTATATGCCTCAGCGATACAGATAACTGTACTGCAAGTGCAACTACGACTCTTCACTATGGTCGCCTTCAATTTCCAAAAAAGTTTTCTTTTTTTAAGTTTACTGTGTGCCTCATTTCACCTCAGTAGAACATGATACAGGAGCCATTTCATATGAAGGTCCACTTCCCCCCCCCCCCCTTTTCAGGGTGAAGTGAAACAAGGGATTTTTAAAAAAATAGTAGCTAAAGAAAATAAAAAAATGAAAACGGATTATACGGACAGATACTCCTAATACAGATCTAAGCAGCCATTGGCATAACAGTCTGGATGATTGACTAATCTGGCCTCGTAACATTAACCAAAACTGTCTTGCTGTGATGATACTGCTAATTGGTGAAAGCAAGGGGAAGCTACAGCCGTAATTTTTCCCGAGGGCATGCAGATTTACTGTATGGTTAAATGATGATGGCGTCCTCTTGGGTAAAATATTCTGGAGCTTAAATAGCCCCCCATTCAGATCTCTGGGCGGAGGCCACTCAGGAGGAGAAAGAAAACGGGCTTTCTATGGATAGGAGCATGGAATATCAGATCCCTTAATTGGGCAGGTAGGTCAGAAAATTTAAAAAGGGAAATGGATAGGTTAAAGTTAGACGTAGTGGGAATTAGTGAACTTTGGTGGCAGAAGGGAGAAGACTTCTGGTCAGGTGAATACAGGGTTACAAATACAAAATCAAATAGGGGTAATGCAGGAGTAGGTTTAATTATGAATAAAGAAATAGGAATATGGGTAAGCTATGACCAACAGCATAGTAAACACATTATTGTAGCCAAGATAAAACATGGAGCTCACACCTACCATAGTAGTACAAGTTTATATGCCAACTAGGCTCGCAGATGACAAAGAGATTGAAGAAATGTACGATAAGATAAAAGAAATTATTCAGATACTGAAGGGAGATGAAGATTTAATAGACATGGGTGACTGAAATTCGATAGTAGGAAAAGGAAGAGAAGGAAAAGTAATGGCTGAATATGGAATGGGAGTGAGGAATGAAAGAGGAAGCCACCTGGTAGAATTTTGCACAGATCATAACTTAATCATAGCTAACACTTGGATCCAGAATCATGAAAGAAGGTTATATACATGGAAGAAGCCTGGAGATACTAGAAGGTATCAGATAGATTGTATAATGGTAATAAAGAGATCTTGTATTCCTGCGAGAGGTTCTGCAGGACATGCTGATTGATGTTTCCATGCTTAATAGTCACCAGGTTTATTTCAGCACATGGAGTGCCTGTTCATATCAGCAGATGAGTGAGGGTGCAAATGGAGGCATCCTTTCCCAGCCACTGAATTGGTTGCAGTGGGCCAGTTGCATGGCCATCATGGTCACCTGATCTGTCCCCAATTGATTTTTTCCTGTGGGAATAACTGAAGAGTCTTGTGTGTGAAACACCTGTTACATCACTGGCAGACCTAGTGGGCAGGATTGTTGCAGCAGCAGGATGTCTTCAAGATACACCACATGTATTTGAGAGGGTGCATCATCCAATGCAGCATTGATGTCAGGAATGCCTTGCTGCATCTGGGCAAAACTTTGAGCATTGCCCATAGTGGGTGTGTCCATTTGTAGCATGTAACTAGCACACCATTTGCAAAATCATTTAGTAGCCCAGGATGTCTGCCTTACAATGCCTGGTTCGTATAAGGTTACCAGTTCATGTTGTATGGCCAATGTGCCATGTCAGTTTGTAAATATTTTTTGTATTATATGCAAGCTGCATACCCAAATATAATTCGTCATTGCATGTATTATTACACAACACATTTTCGAAACTATTTGTCAGTACTTTGAGTTGAAACTGCACTTGTAAAATTCAAGTATCTGCAAGAATTGCCAGTAGGCAGATATTATAGCATAACAGATAAGTTGAATGGAATGGATAGTGTCTTGAAAGCAGGATATAAGATGAACATCAACAAAAGCAAAACGAAGATAATGAAATGTAGTCGAATTAAGACGGGTGATGCTGAGGGAATTAAATTAGGAAATGAGACACTTAAAGTAGTAAAGGAGTTTTGCTATTTGGGGAACAAAATAACTGATGGTGGTCGAAGTAGAGAGGATATAAAATGTAGACTGGCAATGGCAAGGAAAGCCTTTCTGAAGAAGAGAAATTTGTTGACATCGAGTATAGATTTAAGTGTAAAACAGTCGTTTCTGAAAGTATTTGTATGGACTGTAGACATGTATGGAAGTGAAACATGAATGATAACTAGTTTGGACAAGAAGAGAATAGAAGCTTTCGAAATGTGGTGCTACAGAAGAATGCTGAAGATTAGATGGGTAGATCATATAACTAATGAGGAGGTATTGAATAGGATTGGGGAGAAGAGAAGTTTGTGACACAAGTTGACTAGAAGAAGGGATCGGTTGGTACGACATGTTTTGAGGTATCAAGGGATCACCAATTTAGTATTGGAGGGAAGTGTGGAGGGTAAAAATCATAGAAGGAGACCAAGAAATGAATACACTAAACAGATACAGAAGGATGTAGGTTGCAGTACGTACTGGGAGATGAAGAAGCTTGCACAGGATAGAGTAGCACGGAGAGCTGCATTAAACCAGTCTCAGGAGTGAAGACTACAACAACAACAACAGATAAGTATGGGCTTGGCAAAACTGTGTGTCACATTGCAATGGTTTATTTTTTTATCATAGCGACAACCATTTCCAGTAATGTATCAAATATTGGACCATCAACATATAAAAACTAATGATAATCTTTCATTTCTTCCAGCCTTAATTTACTCAACACGTTTTCATGAGTGAATCTTTGATGCACCGTGTACCACTTTCTGACCCACTTTCTTCCCCCCCCCCCCCCCCCCCCCCCAGCTCGCAACAAAGTACAGCAATTATCACAGCAACAGTGTCTTTATCGTCCAACATTTTGAATCTCAATATTATTGTACAATATTGTTGAGCAGTCTAAGGGAGAATCACAGTAATATGGCATAATATTATTGTGCAGTATTATTGACCATCTAGGGGCTACTGAAAAGTAAGAAATAAGGTAGATTAGAGAAACATTTGACACACAAGAAAAATTGTGACATTCACAACCATGACACAAGACAGGTGAAAAATTTCCACCAAGATTCTGCAACTCTTTCAGGAGTTCATAACAGAGCTATTGGTCCCCCTGTGGGTCCAGGGGTTAGAATAGGCCTGAGATATTCCTGCCTGTCATAAGAGGTTACTAAAAGGAGTCTCACATGTTTCAGCCTTTAGCCCACTTTCTTGTTGTCGCATTGCAGTCCTGCCCATTCTCCATCTCTTGGGCAAGGCACACCTTTCTGAGTGCGTTTTCCACAATGCACTATGCAGCGTCACTGTCTGTATCGATGATGACCATGGACTTATTTGCACCTCATATCCAGCATGGTAGCCAGTCCATTGTGGTGGGGCTGCCATGCACCCTGTTGGTTGTAGCCCCCTGACAATACAGGGATTTCTCTGCTGATGCCTATGCCATTAATTCCCCACGTATGCCAGAAATAGCCATCCTGCCAGGATTTTACAGAAAGAGATGAAAATCATGGAATATAAGACCCTGGGCCGACTGACCTACACTGAGGCTAAGAGGAAATTTTAGCACCTACATCCTGTGGCTGTGACCTCCTAAAATGCTGCCACTAAGAGAACAGTTGTTGCCCCATAAGTTCCTTGAATTCCTGTCGCCTTTCAGAACTGGAAGACTACACTTGCCCCCTTGATAGTGGGGGGCACTTCCCTCCCTGTTGATCGTGCACCACCTACTTTGGGAGCAACATCCCCCCGCCCCTCCCAACTATCAGGGATTTCAGTCCCCAATTCTGAGCCAGAGAAGTGTAAAGCATCTTCGGCTCCTCTAGGGCGGAAGAGGTCCCTTGGGTCACTCCCTTCCCAGGTTTCTGCTAGTGGGAAAAAATGACATCCGCCAGAGGTTGAAGAGCCCAAAAGCAGCTGGTCGTAGGGCTTCACGCTCATTCTCAGTACCGGAAACTGATTCAGAGAAGTCCTCCCAGCCAGGGAAACCCAAGGAACAGCACGAGAAATCGAAAAAGAAGACCCCCAAGAACAAGGAACATGCGGTGGCACCCACACCACCGCTACCTACAACCTCTGCATCTGAGGATGAGGTGGAGATTCTGGCATCCACTGACGACATGGATCTCGCCAGACCCTCCGACACAATGGATATAGACTGCTAAGGCAAAAACTCGGTGGGAGCAGGTGACCCTGAGGCATAATCTGCCTCATTTAATGTTCCATGCCTTCCCAATCTCATGGTGATGTCATCCTCCAGTTCAACTGCGGTGGTTTTTTCCACCACCTGGCTGAGCTACGGCAACTGTTAAGCTTTACACCTGCTTTCTGCGTTGTCCTCCAGGAAACCTGCCGTCTGCAGCTATAAGGGATATTAGAGGAACTGTAGTGACTATAATCAAGTGTCAGCTGGAGTTTGCGTTTATGTCCCAAACTCAGTCTTAGTGAAACTGTGCCCTCTTCAAACCCCTCTTGAAGCTGTGGCTGTCAGAATACGGAAAATGCAGGAAATAACTGTCTGAAACATATATTTTTGCTCCAGATGATGCAGTATCCCTGAATGTATTAGCTGCACTGATTGATCAACTCCCTAAACCTTTACTGCTTTTGGGAGATTTTAATGCCCATAATCCCTTGTGGGGTGACACCATGCTTATTGGCCAAGGCAGAGATGTCAAAACTTTACTGTCTCACTTCGACCTCTGTCTCTTAAATACTGGGGCCGCCACACATTTCACTGTGGCTCGAGGTAGTTACTCAGTCATTGATTTATCAATTTACAGCCCAGGATCGGAGAGCACATGACGACCTGTGTGGTAGTGACCTCTTCCCCATCTTCCTGTCACTGCCATGGTATGAGGCCCACAGATGCCTGCCCAGATGGGCTTTAAACAACACAGACTGTGAAACTTTCATCTCTGATATCACCATTGACTCTCACCCACATGCTAACATCAATGTGATGGTTGAGCAGGTGAATACCACAGTCGTTTCTGGGGCAGAAAATGCTCTCTATTGCTCTTTAGGGTGCCCCCAGCAAACGACAGTCCCTTGGTGGTCACTGGAAGTCGCTGAGGCAAGTACGGATCTTCCTCAATCTCTACAGCGACGTAAGTGGCACCCTTCCTTATAACTTCTGATAGCTTTTAAGCAGCTTTGTGCCCGTGTATGCCAACTTATAAAACGATGGAAACAGGAGTGTAGGGAGAGTTACGTGTCGATCATTGGGTGCCATATGTCACCTTCCCAAGTCTGGACGAAGATCAGACATCTTTTTGGGTACCAGATGCCAACAGGTGTTGCTGACATTACCATCAATGGCATGCTATGTCTACATCTACATTTATACTCCACAAGCCACCCAATGGTGTGTGGGGGAGGGCCTCCCTTTCCTGTTCCAGTCGTGTATGGTTCGCGGAAAGAATGACTGCCAGAAAGCCTCCGTGCAAGTTCGAATCTCTCTAATTTTACATTCGTGATCTCCT
Organism: Schistocerca gregaria; assembly: GCF_023897955.1. Lineage (NCBI taxonomy): Eukaryota > Metazoa > Arthropoda > Insecta > Orthoptera > Acrididae > Schistocerca > Schistocerca gregaria. The sequence continues at coordinate 339,666,991 of NC_064925.1, read as the reverse complement.
CGGGAGGTATATGTAGGGGGAAGCGATATATTCGATACCTCATCCGGAAATGCACCCTCTCGAAACCTGGACAGCAAGCTACACCACGATGCAGAGCAACTCTCTTACAGAGTCTGCCACTTGAGTTTGCTAAACATCTCCGAAACGCTATCACGCTTCCAAATAACCCTTTGACAAAACGCGCCGCTCTTCTTTGGATCTCCTCTGACAACCCGACCTGGTACAGATTCCACAGTGATGAGCAATACTGAAGTTTAGCTCGAACGAGTGTTTTGTAAGCCACTTCCTTTGTTGATGGACTATATTTTCTAAGGACTCTCCCAATGAATCTCAACCTGGCACCTGCCTTACCAACAATTAATTTTATATGATCATTCCACTTCAAATCGTTCTGTATGCATACTCCCAGATATTTTACAGAAGTAACTGCTACCAGTGTTGGTTCCGCTATCATATAATCATACAATAAAGGATCCTTCTTTCTATGTATTCACAATACATTACATTTGTCTATGTGCCTAGATCTTCCTGCATTTCGCTGCAATTTTCTAATGCTGCAACTTCTCTGTATACTACAGCATGACTCGCGAATAGCCGCATGGAACTTCTGGCACCATCTACTAGGTCATTTATATATATTATGAAAAGCAATGGTCCCATAACACTCCCCTGTGGTACGCCAGAGATTACTTTAATGTCTGTAGACATCTCTCCATTGAGAACATCATGCTGCATTCTGTTTGCTAAAAACTTTTCAATCCAGCCACATACGTTGTCTAATATTCCATAGGCTCTTACTTTGTGTATCAGGCGACAGTGCGCAACTGTATCGAATGCCTTCCAGAAGTCAAGGAAAATGGCATCTACCTGGGAGCCTGTATCTAATATTTTCTGGGTCTCACGAACAAATAAAGAGAGTTGGGTCTCACACATAACTGTCAGTTATGCTAAAGAAAGTATATCTCTATTCCAAGAAAATACACCACCCTGTGGTGATTTTAGTTGGGAAACAAATCACCAAACACAGGAAGAATGGAACAGGGAGTAGAAAATTACTAGGTGGAACATAGGTTGATTTTGTGCTTGTATTTGACCCAAACTGCTGGGAAAACAGTGGTTAGACAGAACCAGAATGAGCATTGGGTACCAGAGCTCCATAATAATACTAATGTAAATAGGACCTGGATGTTACCCCAGTCACCTTTATAATATTTCAGTTGTTGATTCCCCAATGTCCAACCAAGGTAGTGAAGAAAAAGCTGACTACATCATGTAATTTTTGCATGCACCAAATACCAGCCACAGAAATGACATTATATCAAAAGCTCAACCAGCCAAAGATTCCCGGCTGAAATCCATTACATGTTACTAAGTTTTGTAAACCCACATTACCAGTTTTGTAAAGCCCTCATTCTACTGCTGTGGAGGTCGAGATGCCACTGTTGTTACAGTAGACTGAGTTTGTGAAATGGCTTCTGATGCAGTACACCGCTAAGGCACTATTACACAGTTATGCCATAGGGTCAGGTACAGGATAGAAGAACAAAGGTTCTACAACACTCCAACAAATTAGTAAGAAAGTCACACAAATGAGTAAAAAGGTTTACTTATCTTTGTGGCTTGTTGAATAATGAAGTCTGCAACACTGCACGTAATATAAAATAAAAAAACGCCATCAATGGCTAAGTGCAAATTATCAAAGGTAAACTTCATAGTACATAGCAAATGCAATTAACAACTGTCTGTTTGCTTCCAAGAGTTCACTAAACTACATTCCCTGTCCAGGTCAGCCTTGGACAATGATCTATAACCAATTTGGTGAGAACTGCTCTTCTATCTTCTGAGTACGCTTCTGTCAGTTGTCGTCTGGTCATTGGCCGATTGTACTTGGCCAGCAATTGGCTGAGGCAAAGTCAATATCTTCATCCTCAGTGCTGCCTGTGGTGCTGGTGGAACACACAGAAGTGGTGAGTCTCTATGGCATTGGCACTAGCCTGCATCTTTACATCTGTGGTGCTCTTGTGTGTCATCATTCAGATGACACAGCATAAGTATAAATTATCACATTACTGGAACATATGTCAAAGATACAGCATCAATATTCAACTGTATTAGATAAGAATTGTTATATATGTTATGCATATCACATTAATGTGTATTTCAGTTTTTTTATAGACAATAGCATCAGAATATGTAATCTGTAAATCTTATGTATAAATAAAATTGGCTGGTTAATAGGTGGATACCATTTAAAATCAAACAAATAAATCACCCAAGTCTATGATGTTATTTGAACTTGCAGCACTCTTAAAAGTGAAAGGTAACTGATTATACCGCATTTGTCTTAAGGTAATATCTGAAATTTCAGATTTAGTCACTACGGATCATACGTAGCATCAAAATTCTGAAGGGGGTTTGTTACCAGTAACCTCAGGTTTAACACTTGTTGAATGTCTGGGTCTCATAATTTTTGAACACAGTTAAGCACATTATCTTTGAGGTGTGCGTACTTCAGCAGGTATGTTATGAATAATATCTGACAATAACAAAAGGGTTTGAGTATCTAAAAAACTCATGGTATTCACAATTTGTCAATTAAAATCATATACACCATAGGCAGTAAACGAAAATTCCAACAGTTTCAACCACACATCCAGTTGTTGCAGCTTTTATAGTGTAACAACAGTTTTGTTACACGGTATGAAAGATGTGATGCAGCTACCTGGTAAATTGTCTGCGGGCTGCAAAGCATCTGGATTTTCCAGTGAATGTCCATTGGTTGGAAGCACTTGAAGAATGGGAGCAGTAGTTGTTCCATCCGATTTGCACAATACCTGTTCTAGGGAGACAGTGTCTGTTGTAGCAAGCATTGTAAATTCACACTTGACATGCTCCTTGTGATCCATGGCTTTCTGTGGTGTCACCGTTTGCAGAAAACATCAATTCACAGTGTGTACAGTAAGTACTTACGAATAGTGAGATAACATACTTTATTATAACTCACATGCTGGTACATGAAAATAAGACAACAGCATAGACAACAGGTAGATAGCATGCCAAAAAGGTGGGAAGGCAGACACAACAGACCACAAGATATTCCATACATCAAATATGCAGTCACTCAAAGTCTGCAATGGTTGCATTATCTATTGGTCGGATACTGGTGATGTGCTCCCAGTCTAAAACAGAGGTGAGCACATTCAGAAGTTTTGCAAATAATATGGCCACAAAGGCTAGCCTTGCTGCAACAATTTGTATTCTACTGTGGGGGTTCAAGACCATTGTACTTCACATGGTTGAATTTATGAGGCAACATTGATGGGCTGGCTGGAAGGACCTTTTCTACCACATGCCAGACATGTGATGATGTTAAAGTTATTCTTTGAGACAGTTTCCCATTTAACTTCAGTCGACCGTTTCTCAGACTTGTTAATGTTCATGGCATCAAATTGATTTGTATGCCACCAATAACTAATCCCACCGCCACTGAATGCTACACCCATCATCTCAAAAATGGATGAACTAAAATCCCTGACATTTTGAGGAACTGTTTCTCGTTGCTAGCACTATGTATATAGGACTATGACAAAAAATAACTGTGTTCAGTCTCATTTAAAAACCAGTATGAGATAGATCACTCATATTTTATTTTTGCTAGTCCTCTGATATTTTTAGTATGACTTTTATCTTTGCTCTCCGCTTGTTAAATTTTGACTGATCATAATTTCTACATCTATATCTATACTTTGCAAACCACACAGCAGAGTGTACATTCCACTGTACCAGTTATTAGGGCTTTTTCCATTCCACTCGCATATGTTTTGTGTGAAGAATGATTCACACATAGAGCAAGGCTAGAATTACTGTTTAAATGTCTTTATGATTGCTGCAATTCATCTAATCTTGTCTTCACAATCGCTACATGAGTAATACATATGGAGTTGTAGTAAATCTTTAGAGTCATCATTTAAAGATGGTGCTTAAAACATTGTAGGGAGGCTTTTGCAGAATGATTTAGGTCTATCTACATGAGTCTGCCAATTAATTTTCTTCAGGATCTCTGTAACACTCTCCTAAAATCAAGCAAACCTATGACCATTCATGCTACCCTTTTTTTTAGCTATATTCTAGGATGGGTCACACAAGTGATTTGTAAGCAATCCCCTTTGTAGAATGACTGCACTTCCCCAGTATTCTACCAGTAAACTGAAGCCTACCACCTGCTTTACCCATGACTGAGCCAATGTGATCATTCCATTTTGTATCCCTACAGAGTGTTGCACCCAGGTATTTGTATGAGTTGACTGATTTCTGCAGTGACTCATTAGTATAACAGTCATAGGATACTATGTTTTTAGTTATGTGAAGTACAGTGTTTTACATTTCTGAGCAATTGAAACAAGTTGCCAATCTTTGCACAGCTCTGAAATCTTACTGAGATATGAGTGAATATTTGTGTGGTATCTTTCAGACAGACTAGCGTGCAAGTTTTTAGAACCGAGGTTAACCATTTAATCTAGGAATATATTACAACCCCCTACATATTGTTCCCACTGGGATTATAAAGACAAGATTAGACTAATTTGAGTGCACAAAGAGACATTTAAGCACTCGTTCTTCCCAAGTTCCACATGTGAAAAGAATGAAAAAAAAAAAAGCTCTGACGACAAGTACAATGAGATGTAACCTCAGCCATGCACTTCACAGTGGTTTGCAGGTTATAGACATAGGTATAAATGTAAATATAGATAAATGCATCATCTGCAAAAAATTGATGCTATTATTGATGCTGTCTGCAAGGTTCCTAACATACTTCGCTTGGCCTCATCCAAAGATACTTGACGTTATTAGTTAACTGAGTGTAATGAGCGTCTGGAAGCAAAAGTCTTACAATTTTTATGAACATAAGGGCTGTTATTTTTTAGTTATGTAATTCAGCCATCATCTATCTTCTAACTTCAGTCTTCCATTGGTGCTCTTCTATATGGAAAACAGTGGAGTATGTCTTGGTAAATAGAGGTGTACTTTACTATGAATAGTGGGAAAATAATTATTTTAAAACTAGTCTTTTCCCACTTTTCCTGCTATGCATTCAACACATTTTCTGAACACATCTCTTCTTCCTTTGCCTGTCCACCTCATCTTCCTACCTCTAGCTGTCTTTCTCCACCTCCCCACTCTCTCTGTCTTAATATCCTCCTCCTTCTCTCTCTGCCCACTTCCTCCACCCCATCTCTCTGACCACATCCTCTTCCCCCTCTCTCTTTCCATCTCTTCCTCACCTCCTTCCGTTTTCACCTGCCCACTATCCCTCTACACCTTCCACCTGCCTCATGCATCTCCCCTTCCTTCCCCCTCTCTGTCCATTTCCTCCTCCCCCCTCCCCATCACTCTGTCCATCCCCTCCACTACCCACCTCAGCCTTTCCCCAGTCATGCTCATCAGCAGATGTAGCCCCTGCAGTACACTTCAATAAATCAGGCCAATGCTACTCTCACAACACACCTGTTGTCCAGGGCAATCTACATGTTGGGGCCGGAAAACCATTTCTTACCTCTGTCATGTAGGTTGCCTTGAAAATCAGGTTGATGTGGCAGGCCAATACTGTTCCCACATTAAATGCCTGTTGTGCAGAGCAATTCACATGCCAAGGCACTGAAAAAAAAGTTTTTGCCAGTATCTCCGCTCCTACTGGAGCTAGGAGGTTATAAATCCCACATTGCTGGTATTGTGGGGCCTGCTGTTTCTGTGCCAGAGTTATTCGAAATTGATCCTGTGGTTTGGGACAAGATCCCAGACATATACAAACACTCTCTGCTCTATATATGTAACAGATTTCCTCCAGTAGGGCTAACAATTGTTGGTTGTCCTAATATACTGATAGATTATTTGAGTGGCTAATGAGATGTGACATTTAAAACACTAATGTGACATGTCTTAAATTAGTTGTGACGTTTCCAGACACAACACTGTGTTGATGGTGACCTGCTTCCAAGAGTAATACAGAAAATATTGTTATCTTACTTTTATGTGGTTTTTTTTTTTTTTTTTTTTTTTTCAAGAATGATTTTAATCTGCTTGGACATTTTTGAACCTTCCTTCAATCGAAATTTCAAAGCACACAATATCCAAAATACTGCATGAATTTTGTGGAGCTCTAGTTGAAGGTCTCAAAGATTGCCAGGAAAAAACCTGATGGAAAAGGCCAATGTTTTGTGAAATTATTTGCGTAAAGTAAGAAATAAAATAGATTAGAGAAACATTTGATGCAGCTTTCAATTATGATTGTAATCATGTACAGCAAATGAATGACTTAAATTTCATTTGGTCCAGCTGATTATGTATAGTACAAATAATTTACTAGTAATACAGGATAGTCAAATGAAATAATACTCTATTACATGAGTGTTTTCTACAACTCAGATGCTTCTGCTTTTTGGTGAGTGTTCTCCTTTATTTCTAAAGTAATTACATTCAACAAGAACTTTCCTACAATAAAAGTTTGGCTTCATGACATAAGTAAAAGTGTCAACTTTTTATTTTTCTTTCAACAGTGTGGTTTTATCTAAATGGTTTCCTCTAATCTTATACTAGAGGATACCTTGTAATTCAAAGAATTCATTCATTTTATAAAAAGTTTGATTAATGAGGAATGCTTTCAGTTTCCTTTCTGTGCCTTAAATTATTAATTTCCTTTTTTATATTGGTGGAAAGATTATTATATACTTTTATACCTGACTCAGTAGCTCTGGTTGATTGGATTAAAACAGGGGGAAAGGGACCAAACTACGAGGTCATCAGTCCCTTGTTCTGAATACAACAAGCGAGACTGACAACTCAAAATGGAATGACAGGAAAATTCACACGAACAATGAAGAGCAACAAACACATAAATCGACAACAGGGGATAAGCAAACCACAGAAACCCAAGAAATGGGAAGAAGAGATAAAACAACAAAGCAGATTACCATGGCTGGCTGACCACAAGAAGAAAAAAGGAGAAACCAGCCACTCTGCGACACATTGAAACCTCCATCCTTGAAGCACTAAGGTGGAGGGCACAGAAGGACAAAGGACATGCACTAAAACTTAGATTATGAATGAAACATAAAACTAAATCAGCTGATGAGGCATTGACAGATAAAATTAGCGGCAACAAGTCCGGTAACCCAAGATTTTGGCGCTGTGCAGTCAAAGTGGAACAGTGCACCCGGATATGGGCAACTGTCAACCAGGCACTGCACTGACACTCAGGCGGGTCTTCATGGTGCAGGAGGTAACCATGGGTTGCACAACCATGGCCAATGCAGAGCTGGCAGAAGGCAACTGATTCCCTGTGAGAGACTCGCATGGAAGACTTCCACACATTCGTAGTCTCCTTAATGACACACAGTTTGTTGTGTGTATTGTTATGCCATTCCATTTCCCAAATCTGAAAAACCCTATGGCATAAGTCAGAGCACAGATGAGATTCAGAGATGCCCATTTCCAGAAGCGGTTTGCGCATAGTCTGTCTGGTCAGCCTGTCGGCAAGTTCGTTGCCTGGGATGCCAACATTTCCTGGGGTTCACATAAACACCACCGAATGACGGGACTGGTCCAGGGCATAGATGGACTCCTGGATGGACATTACCCAAGGATGATGAGAGTAACACTGGTTGACAGCTTGTAAGCTGCTCAAGGAGTCAGTACACAGAAGACGGGATTCCTCAGAGATTGAATGGATATACTGAAGTGCATGAGAGATGGCCACCAGCTCTGCAGTGAACACACTGCAGCCATCAGGCAGAAATGCAGTTCAAAATGGCCTCTGTGGACCTAGGCAAACACGTCAAGAATTGAGAGAAAGTGACAGCGGAAAGTGGCAGGAGTAACTGAGTCCTTAGGGTCATGCAAAATGTCCAGATGAATCTGCAGCCTAGGTGTACACCATGGAGATGTATGCAAACAGGCCTGGATAGGTGGTGGTAAATAGAAGGACTCCAGTTGAGACAGAAGGGATCGCTTGCAAACCACAATCATTAGCCCTGACCTAGGTCACCAATGCGGGAGATAAACTGCCACAGGTGGAAAAAGGAGACGGTAATTTGGATGTTCAGGAAGACTACGAATGTGTGCAATGTAACTGGCGAGCAGTTGTGGATGCTGGATCTGCAATGGAGGGACTTGGCCTCCACCAGGACACTGGTCACCGGACTCATTCTAAAAGCTCCTGTCACTAGGTGAAGACCACAATGGTGCACTGAGCTAAGTACATGCAATGCTGAGGGTGCCGCCAAACCACAAACCATACTTCCATAGTCAAGGTGAGATTGAACAAGGGCTTTATAGAGCTGCAGCAAAGTAGAGCGATCTGCACACCAGTTGGTGTCGCTCAGGCAGCAGAGAGCATTGAGGTGCTACCAGCACTTTCACTTAAGCTGACGAAGGTGAAGTAGCCAAGTCAATCAAGGTCGAAAACCGGTCCTAAGAATCAATATGAGTTGACGTGAGTGGATCGTCATGAAGGTAAAGTTCTGGTTCTGGATGAACAGTACGACGCCGACAGAAGTACATAACACACGACTTAGTGGCTGAAATCTGGAAGCCGTGGCGAGAGCCCATGACTGCGCCTTGTTGATGGCTCCCTGTAAGTGCCACTCAGCAACACCAGTACTGGTGGAGCAGCACAAAATGCTGAAGTCGTTGGCATACAGAGAGGGTGAGATGGACGGCCCTACAGCTGCTGCTAGACCATTAATGGCCACTAAAAATAGTGATACACTCAATACAGAGCCCTGTGGATGTAAGAGTAACTATGGGAGGCATCAACTTGGACACAGAAAGTACAGAACGATAGGAAATTCTAGATTAAAATCGGGAGCGGGCCTTGGAGACCCCACCCGTATAATGTGGCAATGAAATGATGTTGCCAGGTGGTGTCATATGCTTTCCGTAGATCAAAAAAGATGGCAACAAGGTGTTGGCATCAGGAGAAGGCTGTTCGGATGGCAGACTTGAAGGACACAAGATTATCAATGGTAGAGTGCCCCTGGCGGAATCCGTCCTGACATGGAGCCAGTAGGCCATGTGACTACAGAACCCAACCCAACTGCTGACACACCATACATTCCAGCAGCTTATAAACAATGTTTGTGAGGCTGATGGGCCGATAGCTACCCAAATCAAGTGGGTTTTTACTGGGTTTGAGCACCGGAATAATGGTGCTCTCCCACCGTTGCAAAGGAAAGACGCCATCACCCAAGATCCAGTTGAAGATGACGAGGAGATGCCACCTGTAGTCAGAAGGAAGATGGTTAATCGTCTGCTTGTGGATCCAATCTGACCTAGGAGCTGTGTCGGGGCAATGTGCAAATGTGCTGAGAGCTCCCACTGTGTAAATGGGGCACTATAGGGTTCACTGTGGCGTGTAGTGAATGAGAGGACTTTCCTTTCCATCCGCCATTTGAGGATGCGAAAGGCTGTGGGGGTAGTTCTCTGATGCAGAGGCTCGAGTATAGTGCTAAGCAAAGTGTTCAGCAATCGTGTTTGTGTTGTTTGCTCCCTGCCGCCTTTGGATAAGCAGCTGCCAGCAGCAAGTTGTATACTCTTAGCTCACTTATTTGTTACATAGTTTAATTCTTAATTGGGTACTTGCATTGTTTAATTCACACATTTTGGGCATATTACAGTATTTGAGAGTTGTAACATCACATTTTAGTACTTGAATAGTGTAAAATCAAGTAGTCTCCTTCTGCCGCCGAGCAGTGTGTCAGCAGTGTGCAAGTAGCAGCATTACTGCATTTACTAGGCAATCTTATATTTTAATAACTGTTGAAATTTTGTGTTGAATTGTTTGTGCTCTCTGTAGATTAGTTCAGACTTTCTTTGCACAACAGTATTTAGCATGGATAGGGACTGCGACTGCTGTGTTCGGATGTGGGCTGAGTTGGCATCCCTTCACTCCCAGCTTCAGGCAGTGTTGGCTTCGGTCACACGGGCATCACTGTGGGGGTCTGGATGGGGATTTGTCGGGAACAGCCAGCTTGTCCCACACATCCTCCGATCGGGCTACAGCTGTGGCTGCATGGGATACTGCCCGCATTGAGGCTGACCCCTCAACTGTGGTAGAGTGGGAGGTCGTGTCGAGGTGTGGCAGGGGCCGAAAAACATTCCAGAGGGTTGAACAGAAGGCCTCGCCAGTTTTTCTGACAAACCAGTTCCAGGCTCTGTCTCCAGCTGATACTGATCTTCGGCCGGACATGGCTGCTTGTCCTGTTCCAGAGGTTGCCCCTCAGTCTGCAAGATCCGAGCGGTCGCAGAGGGTGGGCTTACAGGTAGTTGGGAGCTCTAACATAAGGCGCATAATGGGGCCCTTTAGGGATATGGCTGCAAGGGAGGGGAAGAAAACCAATGTGCACTCCGTGTGCATACCGGGAGCAGTCATTCCAAATGTGTAAGGGGTCCTTCCGGATGCCATGAAGGGTACAGGGTGCACCCATCTGCAGGTGGTCACTCATGTCAGCACCAATGATGTGTGTCGCTATGGATCGGAGGAAATCCTCTCTATTTTCCAACAGCTATCTGATTTGGTGAGAACAGTCTCGATAGCAGGATGAAAGAAGAGCTCACCATCTGCAGCATCGTTGACAGGACTGACTGCGGACCTTTGGTACAGAGCCGAGTGGAGGGTCTGAATCAGAGGCTGAGACGGTTCTGCAACCATGTGGGCTGCAGATTCCTCGACTTGCACCATAGGGTGGTGGGGCTTCGGGATCTGCTGGATAGGTCAGGAATCTACTACACCCAGCAGGCAGCTACATGGATACCAGGGGTTGTGCGGCATGGACTGGGCGGTTTTTTTAGGTTATATGGCCACACGTAAGTACAGAAATGCAACAGCCTCAAAGGGTGTAGGGAAAAGTCAGGACATGCAGGGACGAAGCAGCAATCAGTATTGTAATTGTAAACTGTTGAAGCTACGTTGTTAAAGTACCGGAACTTCAAGCCCTGATAGAAAGCACCAAAGCTGAAATCGTTATAGGTATGGAAAGCTGGTTGAAGCCAGAGATAAAAATTCTGCCGAAATTTTTACAAAAGCACAGACGGTGTTTAGAAAAGATAAATTGCATGGAACCGGTGGTGTCGTGTTTGTCGTGTTAGTAGTAGTTTATCATGTACCGAAACAGAAGTGGATAGTTCCTGTGAATTATTATGGGTGGAGGCTATACTCAACAACTGAGCTAGGTTAATAATTGGCTCCTCTTACCGACCTCACGACTCAGCAACATTAGTGACAGAACAACTGAGAGAAAATCTGGAATACATTTCACATAAATTTCCTCAGCATGTTATAGTCTTAGGTGGAGATTTCAATTTACCAGATATAGAGTAGGTCACTCAGATGTTTAGGATGGGTGGTATGGACAGAGCATCGAGTGACATTATACTGGGTGCACTACCCGAAAATTACCTCGAGCAATTAAACAGAGAACCAACTCATGGAGATAACATCTTGGACCTAGTGATAACAGACCCGAATTTTTTACTCTGTAAGTGCAGAACAGGGAATCAGCGATCATAAGGCCGTTGCAGCATCCCTGAATATGGAAGTAAATGGGAATATAATGAAAGGGAGGAAGGTTTATCTGTTTAGCAAGAGTAATAGGAGGTGGATTTCAGACTACCTAACAGACCAAAACGAAAATTTCTGTTCTGATACTGACAATGTTGAGTGTTTATGGAAAAAGTTCAAGGCAATCATAAAATCCATTTTAGGCAGGTATGTGTCGAGTAAAACTGTGAGGGACGGGAAAAACCCACCGTGGTTCAACAACAAAGTTAGGAAACTACTGTGAAAGCAAAGAGAGCTTCACTGCAAGTTCAAATGCAGCCAAAACCACTCAGACAAACAGAAGCTAAAGGATGTCAAAGTTAGCGTAAGGAGGGCTACACGTGAAGCATTCAGTGAATTTGAAAGTACAATTCTATGTACCGACTTGACAGAAAATCCTAGGAAGTTCTGGTGTTAAGTTAAATCAGTAAGTGGATCGAAACAGCATATCCAGACACTCTGGGATGATGATGGCATTGAAAGAGAGGATCACACGTGTGAAGCTGAAATACCAAACACCTTTTTGCAAAGCTCTTTCACAGAGGAAGACTGCACTGCAATTCCTTCTCTAAATCCTCGCAAGTACGAAAAAATTTCTGACATCGAAATAAGTGTCCAAGGAATAGAAAAGTAACTGAAATCACTCAACAGAGGAAAGTCCACTGGACCTGATGGGATACCAATTCGATTCTACACAGAGTACACGAAAGAACTTGTCCCCCTTCTAACAGCTGTGTACCGCAAGTTTCTAGAGGAACGGAAGGTTCCAAATGATTGGAAAAGAGCACAGGTAGTCCCAGTTTTCAAGAAGGGTCATCGAGCAGATGTGCAAAACTATAGGCCTATATCTCTGACATCGATCTGTTGTAGAATTTTAGAACATTTTTTTTGCTCGCATATCATATCATGTCATTTCTAGAAACCCAGAATCTAGTCTGTAGGAATCAACATGGATTCCGGAAACAGCGATAGTATGAGACCCAACTCGCTTTATTTGTTCATGAGACCCAGAAAATATTAGATACAGGCTCGCAGGTAGATGCCATTTTCCTTGACTTCTGGAAGGCGTTCGACACAGTTCTGCACTGTGGCCTGATAAACAAAGTAAGAGCCTATGGAATATCAGACAACCTGTGTGGCTGGATTGAAAAGTTTTTAGCAAACAGAATGCAGCATGTTGTTCTCAATGGAGAGATGTCTACAGACATTAAAGTAACCTCTGGCGTGCCACAGGGGACAGTTATGGGACCATTGCTTTTCACAATATATATAAATGACCAAATAGATAGTGTCAGAAGTTCCATGTGGCTTTTCGCGGATGATGCTGTAGTATACAGAGTAGTTGCAGCATTAGAAAATTGCGGTGAAATGCAGGAAGATCTGCAATGGATAGGCACTTGCTGCAGGGAGTGGCAACTGACCCTTAACATAGGCGAATGTAATGTTTTGCTAATACATAGAAAGAAGGATCCTTTCTTGTATGATTATATGATAGCGGAACAAACACTTGTAGCAGTTACTTCTGTAAAATATCTGGAAGTATGCATACAGAATGATTTGAAGTGGAATGATCATATAAAATTAATTGTTGGTAAGGCGGGTGCCAGGTTAAGATTCATTGGGAGAGTCCTTAGAAAATTTAGTCCATCAACAAAGGAAGTGGCTTACAAAACACTCGTTCGAGCTAAACTTCAGTATTGTTCATCACTGTGGAATCTGTACCAGGTCGGGTTGACAGAGGAGATCCAAAGAAGAGCGGCGCGTTTCGTCAAAGGGTTATTTGGAAGCGTGATAGCGTTTCGGAGATGTATAGCAAACTCAAGTAGCAGACTCTGTATGAGAGGCGCTCTGCATCACAGTGTAGCTTGCTGTCCAGGTTTCGAGAGGGTGCCTTTCTGGATGAGGTATTGAATATATTGCTTCGCTCTACTTATACCTCCCGAGGAGATCACCAATGTAAAATTAGAGAGATTCGAACGTACACGGAGGCTTTCCAGTAGTCCTTCTTTCCGCGAACCATACGCGACTGGAAGAGGAAAGGGAGGCAATGACAGTGGCACATAAAGTGCACTCCACCACCCACCACTGGGTGGCTTGCAGAGTATAAATGTAGATGCAGATTTAGATATAGCACACCATTGATGGTATTGCCAGGGGCATCTGTTGGGATCTGGAACCCAAAAAGACGTCTGATCTTCGTCCAGACTTTTGAAAGTGACGTATGGCACCCAATGGTCGACACATACCTCTCCCTACACTCCTGTTTTGTCGTTTTATAAGTTTGCATACACGGGCACAGAGCTGCTTAAAGGCTATCAGAAACTTTAGGGAAGGGTGCCACTTATGTTGCTGTAGAGCTTGCTGACAATCCGTACTTGCCTCAGCGACTTCCAGCGACCACCAAGGGACTGTCGTTTGCTGGGGGCACCCTAAAGAGCAAGAGATAGCGTTTTCTGTCCCAGAAACGATTGTGGTAGTCACCTGCTCAACCATCACATTGATGTTAGCATGTGGGTGAGAGTCAATGGTGGCATCAGAGGTGAATGTTTCCCAGTCCGCCTTGTTTAAAACCCATCTGGGCAGGCATCTGTGGGCCTCATACCAAGGCAGTGACAGGAAGATGGGGGAAGTGGTCACTACCACACAGGTCGTCATGTACTCTCCAGTCCTGGGCTGCAAATTGATAAATCAATGGCTGAGTAACTACCTCAAGCCACAGTGAAATGTGTGGCGGCCCCAGTATTTATGAGGCAGAGGTCGAAGTGATACAGTAAAGTTTTGACATCGTTGCCTTGGCCAGTAAGCATGATGTCACCCCACAAGGGATTATGGGCACTAAAATCTCCCAAAAGCAGAAAAGGTTTAGTGAGTTGCAGCTAATACATTCAGGGATACTGCATCATCTGGAGGATATATATGTTTCAGACAGTTATTCCCTGCATTTTCTGTATTATGACAGCGACTGCTTCAAGAGGGGTTTGAAGGGGGCACAGTTTCACTAAGACTGAGTTTAGGACATAAACGCAAACTCCACCTGACACTCGATTATAGTCACTACGGTTCCTGTAATACCCCTTATAGCTGCAGAGGGCAGGTTTCCTGGAGGGCAATGCAGAAAACAGGTGTAAAGCTTAACAGTTGCCGTAGCTCAGCCAGGTGGTGGAAAAAACCACCGCATTTGAACTGGCAGATGACATCACCATGAGACTGGGAAGGCATGGAACATTAAATGAGGCAGATTATGCCTCAGGGTCACCTGCTCCCACCGAGTTTTTGCCTTAGCAGTCTATATCCATTGTGTCGGAGGGTCTGGCGAGATCCATGTCGTCAGTGGATGCCAGAATCTCCACCTCATCCTCAGATGCAGAGGTTGTAGGTAGCGGTGGTGTGGGTGCCACCGCAAGTTCCTTGTTCTTGGGGGTCTTCTTTTTCGATTTCTCGTGCTGTTCCTTGGGTTTCCCTGGCTGGGAGGACTTCTCTGAATCAGTTTCCGGTACTGAGAATGAGCGTGAAGCCCTACGACCAGCTGTTTTTGGGCTCTGCAGCCACTGGCGGGTGTCATTTTTCCCACTAGCAGAAACCTGGGAAGGGAGTGACCCAAGGGACCCCTTCCTAGTGAGAGAAGCCGAAGAAGCTTCACACTTCTCTGGCTCAGAATTGGGAACTCAAATCCCTGATGGTTGGGGTGGGGGGGTGTTGCTCATAAAGTAGGTGGTGCACGATCAACAGGGAGGGAAGTGCCCCCCACCATCAAGGGGGCAAGTGTAGTCTCCCGGTTCTGAGAGACGACAGGAATTTAAGGAACTGATGAAGCAACAACTGTTCTCTTAGTGGTGGCAGTTGAGGAGATCACAGCTACAGGATGTAGGTGCTAAAATTTCCTCTTAGCCTCAGTGTAAGTCAGTCAGCCCAGGGTCTTATATTCCACGATTTTCCTCTGTTTCTGTAAAATCCTGCAGTCTGATGAGCAAGGTGAATCGTGCTCTCCGCAGTTGACACAGATGGAAGGTGGGGCACATTGAGTATTGGGATGTGATGGACGTCCACAATTCTGACAGGTGGGGCTGGAAGTACAGCAGGAACACATATGGCCGAACTTCCAGCAGTTATAGCACCGCATCAGGGGAGGGATATATGGCTTGACGTCACAGTGGTAGACCATCACCTTGACCTTCTCGGGCAATGTGTCACCCGCAAAGGCCAAGATGAAGGCACTGCTAGCTACCTGGTTATCCCTTAGACCCCGATCGATGTGCCAGATGAAATGAACACCTCACTGCTCTAAATTGGTGTGCAGCTTGACGTCAGACTGAAAAGGAGATCCCTGTGGTATATAATACCCTGGACCATATTTAAGCTCTTATGAGGCGTGACGATAACAGAAACATCCCCCAACTTGCCACAAGTGAGTAATGCCTGAGACTGGGCAAAGGATCCTGTTTTTATCAAAGCTGACACAGAGCGCATTTTGGACAAGCCCTCCACCTCAAAAACTTGTACTCCAAATGCTCCACAAAAAACTGAGGCTTCATGAACATGAAAGATTCCCCATCAATGCTTGTACATATAAGGTACCGGGGCGAATAAGCTTCACTGCCAGCCTTAGCCTGGTATTCCTCCCATGGTAAGGCCAGGCAGGGGACTGACTTGGGGTCATATCTCTTAGCATTGAAGTTAGACTTTGTCCGCTTAAAGACTGCTGGCAGTGGACCACCAGCAAGAGATAATGTACTATGCTTCATGACGTGTCATCCACCCTGATGCCACCCACTCCAACCAGGGGGCCTCCCCATGGGTGCCACGCAGCCACAGCAATGGCCACCTGGCAGGATGGCTATTTCTGGGAGTCCTGATGCCCCAGGGTGATGGGCATCTACTCCTTGGCATACGTAGAGTGTTAATGGCATAGGCATCAGCAGAGCAACCCCTGTATTTTCAGGGGGCTACTACCAACAGGGTACATGGCAGCCCTACCACAATGGACTGGCTTCCATGCTGGATATGAGGTGCAAATAAGTCCATGGTCATTGTCAGCACAGAAAGTGACATTGCATAGTGCATGGTGGAAAACGCACACAGGAAGGTGTACCAACAGGGTACATGGCAGCCCTACCACAATGGACTGGCTTCCATGCTGGATATGAGGTGCAAATAAGTCCATGGTCATTGTCAGCACAGAAAGTGACATTGCATAGTGCATGGTGGAAAACGCACACAGGAAGGTGTCCCTTACACAAGAGATGGAGAATGGGCAGGACTGCAATGTGACGATGAGAAAATGGGCAAAAGATCTCAATGCACGATGGACACAATACTCCACATAAGGCGCACTTCCCCAATTGGCTCGCTCTTCAGGAAAAATTTGAAAAATGGAGATTAACCCTACAGGGGACCATTACATAATGGCTGAAACGTGTGAGACTCCTTTTAGTCACCTCTTACGACAGGCAGGAATATCTCGCACCTATTCTAACCCTTGGACCCACACGGGGATCAGTAACTCTGTTATGAACTCCTGTAAGAGTTGCAGAGCCTTGGTGGAAATTTTTCACCTGTCTTGTGTCATGGTTGTGAATGTCACAATTTTTCTTGTGCATCAAATGGTTCTCTAATGTACCTTATTTCTTACTTTTCAGTAGCCCCTAGATGGTCAATAATACTGCACAATTATATTATGCCATATTACTGTGATTCTCCCTTAGACTGCTCAACAATATTGTGCAATAATATTGAGGTTCAAAATGTTGGACAATAAAGA
This sequence comes from Schistocerca gregaria, assembly GCF_023897955.1. NCBI lineage: Eukaryota > Metazoa > Arthropoda > Insecta > Orthoptera > Acrididae > Schistocerca > Schistocerca gregaria. Next base: position 339,649,640 of record NC_064925.1, on the reverse strand, counting down.
CACTGTTGGTGTGATAATTGCTCTACTTTGTTGTGAACTGAAAAAAAGGAAAGAGGATCATAAAGTGGTACATGGTGCATTAAAGATTCATTCATGAAAACTTGTTGGGAAAATTATGGAAGAAATGAAAAATTATCATAAGTTTTTATATGTTGATGGTCCAACATTTGATACATTACTGGAAAATAAACCATTGTAATGTGACACACAATTTTGCCAAGCCAGTACTTATCTGTTATGCTATAATATCTGCCTACTGGCAATTTTTTCAAAGGCTTGAATTTTACAAGTGCAGGTTCAACTCAAAGTACTGGACAAATAGTTGTGAAAATGTGTCGTGCAATAATACATGCAATGACGGATTATATTTAGGTATGCAGCTTGCGTATACATACAAAAAATATTTACAAACTGACGTGGCACATTGGTCATACAACATAAACTGGTAATCTTATACGAACCAGGCATTGTAAGGGAGACATCCGGGGCTACTAAATGGTGTTGCAAATGGTGTGTTAGTTACGTGCTACAAATGGACACACCCACTATGGGCAATGCTCAAAGTTTTGCCCAGATCCATCAAGGCATTCTTGACATCAATGCTGCATTGAATGGTGCACCCTCTCAAATACATGTGGTATATCTCAAAGACATCCTGCCCACTAGGTCTGCCAGTGATGTAACAGGTGTTTCACACACAAGACCCTTCAGTTATTCCCACAGGAAAAAATCAATTGAGGACAGATCAGGTGAACATTGTGGCCATGCAACTAGCCCACTGCAACCAATTCAGTGGCTGGGAAAGGTTGCCTCCAGGTTTGCTCTGACTCATCTACATCTACATCTACATCCATACTCCGCAAGCCACCTGACGGTGTGTGTCGGAGGGTACCCTGAGTACCTCTATCGGTTCTCCCTTCTATTCCAGTCTCGTATTGTACGTGGAAAGAAGGATTGTCGGTATGCTTCTGTGTGGGCTCTAATCTCTCTGATTTTATCCTCATGGTCTCTTCGCGAGATATACGTAGGAGGGAGCAATATACTGCTTGACTCTTCGGTGAAGGTATGTTCTCGAAACTTTAACAAAAGCCCGTACCGAGCTACTGAGCGTCTCTCCTGCAGAGTCTTCCACTGGAGTTTATCTATCATATCTGCTGATATGCACGGGCACTCCATGTGCTGAAATAAACCTGGTGACAAATAGGCATGGGAACATCATTCAGCATGTCCTGCAGAACCTCTCGCAGGAATACAAGATATGTCCAACCATGAAGTCAGTCCTGGGAAATGTATGGCCCAGTTAAACAGTCTCCGATAATGCCAGCCCACATATTAAGGGTAACTTTGCGTTATGAATCATGTGCATATGTAGGAAGTGGGTTCACATCTGCCCTCGTATGCAGGTTATGAATGGTTATCATACCCTCGAGTGAGAATGCACTCTCCTAAATGAAGAGAACACTCACTGTGAAGCTTCAGTCTGCAGCATATTCCTGCAGAAACCATCATGCAAATCCCATCTGCTTGTTGTGGTCCCCCAGTTGAAATGCCTGAATGCATTGGAAATGAAACAGATGATGTCCTTCCTGGTGTTCAGTGCACCAGATGGAGGGCTAGGTGATATCAGTGGCACAGAATACAGCCATACGAGTGGTGGTGCACCATGGCGAATAATGTGTCGCATGGCACATTTCTATTAGGATACTTCGAACAATACAGTTGCATGGCTTCTCCTCCACTTAGTTGTCCACATGATAAATGAAATGCATCTTAGCCATTTTGTGGTACATGTTGCTAGCCATGTCACTCCCAACGCTTCCACACTGAGAATGACGACAGTCTCCGAGCACTCAGTTCTTGTTTTATGTAGCAATGCTCTCCCATGACCATAGCATCCTAGTGTGGCATTTGTGAGCCCCATTTACTATGTGATTACTGATCCTTGTTGTACACCTGATGTACCATGTCAGTTTGTAAAAGTTTTTTTGTATCACCCTGTGTGTGTGTGTGTGTGTGTGTGTGTGTGTGTGTGTGTGTGAACATGCATGCCCTCGCTTGTCTATATATCACTGCAATTATAAATAAATAGATCATTTCACTTAAACTGAACAAAGAATTGTGCCATATCTGGTGCATACACTGTTATTGTCTGATGTGGAAGGGGATGCAGTGCACTAACTTGTAGGTGTGGTTGATGACAGTGGTATGATTTGCAATTTTGATGGAAATTGCCAAGTTGATCAACATATAAAATGTCATTGATTGCCTTGTTTGCATGAAGTTGTTCTGGAGCTAGCTTCTTGAGCTTTACTGCCAACACTCTGGCAATGTGCATTGCATCATTTTCTACACATTGTAGGCACGACCTTGCCCAGTTATGAATTTATTTTGGCATAATTTTTCCCTCTTTCTTTTGACAAACTGAGGCATCAGACTGTCTGTCTGCTCATTTCAGTGATCTACAACAAAGATTACAACCTGACTCCATGGTCACCAACTCAAATGCTCAACTCGGGGGGAGGGGGTGTAGGCGGCAGGAGGGGGGAAGCCAGTTTGAATCCTGATGGTGGAAAAAAGTTTCATTGCCAGTATTTGGCCAGCAAGGTGAAGAGTAGAGGTGGTGGTGTAAAGTTCCTGACCACCAATCTTTGCTCTATGTCCTGCTTTAAATACCAAATCTTTCTGAAATGTCCCAAGAAGTGAAGGTGTGTGGCACTGTTGATGGTGACCCATCCATTGGATGGAGATTTTAAGCTGAGCGGCCCCCTTCATCATCATGCATTACAAAAAATACACTAAACACACACACACACACACACACACACACACACACACAAGATTATACAAATAATATAATGGAGCATGTTGTAAATAAATAAAATAAAAAAACAAAGTTTACTAGTAATTAGAATCACACCAAACTGAAAGCCTACAAACTTAACTACTACTTTTATTTAGCTGCCTGGTATACCAGAAACATAGACAGAGCTACAATGAAATTTTCCACATTCTCTCGGTGTTATATACGGGAAACATGTAGCCATCAAAAAACTAGCTGAGTCTGGATTTCTTTATTACAAACATAAACACTTTATCAGGATAGTTACACAGCAAGTTGTAAATGCCAACCATGAGTGCTTAATTGCGGATGTCAGAATGAATGATCATGCATAAGGTGCACTGTTCCAAGTATAGTAACTTACTTAAATCTGTATCAGGGTTGACTGATCAGTTGTGAACAAACAAAAGACATATTATGAGTGATATTTTTCCGTGTTGTTTTCTCTGTACTTTTTCACTTATCATGCCCTTCTGCTTGTTGTAAGGAGTTTTCACGTGATGTAAAGTGAAGTAAAATAAACATGTGTATTCAGAGATTGTGTGTCCATAATCACTGTGGTGTCTGTTTACTTTGTGAATGAAAAGATTCTACACTGGTGACCCCACAAAAGAACACAGGAAAGGAATAGTCTCAAAGACAGCACAAGGTCAAGCAGCTTGATACACGTAAAGAAATGCATATAGTACAGCATTCCGAGGGAGGTATATCAACAGATCAGCATCCCATGTAATTTATGATGTCAGTACATGGTACAATCTCCAGCCACATTAAATTGCTTCCATTTGTGATTATGAGACCAGAGTTGTGGTTTGCTCAAATAGAAATCATTTTCCATTAGCAGGTCGTCACGAATGATACGAAACAATTTCAATTTCACTGTGTCATTGTCCACTTGGGGGGGGGGGGGGGGAGGAGAGAGAGGGGGGGGAAAAAAAACACGGTTACTGTGCCTTAAAAAACTGCCTTATCTAGTGTTTCATGCCAATGCCCAAACACGGCTTCCAAGATTACTTACAGGCGAGCAGTTAAGAAACAGATCGCCCAGGCAACTATAGTGAGAGCTTAGGTCACCAATGGGGGCAGATTTGTCACCAGAAAATTTCTTATTGATGTTGTGGCTCAAATGCCTCCCTACACACATTTGTATTTTTTGGCAGCAGACACAGAGTTGCCACTTGGCATGCTTGCAATCTACAATTTTTACCCTCCATGCTGCCCTCCAATACTAAATTTGTGATCCTTGATGCCTCAGAACATATCCTATCAACTGGTCCCTTCTTCTAGTCAATTTGTGCCACAAATTTCTCTTCTCCCAAATTCTATTCAGTACCTCCTCATTAGTTACATCATCTACCCAACTATTCTTCAGCATTCTTCTGTAGCACCACATTTTGTAATCTATTCTCCTCTTGTCTAAACTATTTATCATCCATGTTTCACTTCCATACACCGCTACACTCCATATAAATACTTTCAGAAAAGACTTCCGGGCACTTAAATCTAACCTCAATGTCAACAAATTTCTCTTCTTCAGAAACACTTTCCTTGCAATTTACAGTCTACATTTTATATCCTCTCTACTTCAACCATTGTCAGTTATTTTGCTCCCCAAATAGCAAAACTCCTTTACTACTTTAAGTGTTTCATTTCCTAATCTAATTTCCACAGCATCACCTTATTTAATTCAACTACATTCAATTATACTTGTTTTGCTTTTGTTGATGTTCACCTTAAATCCCACTTTTCAAGACACTGTCCATTCCACTTAAATGCTCTTCCAGGTCCTTTGCTATCTCTGACAGAATTACAGTGTCATCGGCAAACCTGAAAGTTTTTTACTTCTTCTCCATGCATCTTAATCCCTACTCCAAATTTTTCTTTTGTTTTCTTCACAGCTTGGTCAATATACATATTGAATAACATCAGGGAGAGGCTACAACTCTGTCTCGCTCCCTTCCCAAACACTGCTTCTCTTTCATGACTCTTGACTGGTAACTGCCATCTGGTTTCTGTATAAATTGTAAATAGCCTTTCACTTCCTGTATTTCACCCCTGCCACCTTCAGAATTTGAAAAAGAGTTTTCCAGTCAACATTGTCAAAAGTTTCCTCTAGTCTACAAATGCTATGAATGTAGGTTTGCCTTTCCTTAATCTTTCTTCTAAGATAAGTCATAGGGTCAGTATTGCCTCACGTGTTCCAACATCTCTACAGAATCCAAACTAATCTTCCTCGAGGCTAGCTTCTACCTGGCTTTCCATTCATCTGTGCAGAATCTGTGTTAGTATTTTTGCAGCCGTGACTTATTAAACTGATAGATAGATAATTTTCATGCCTGTCAACACCTTCTTTCTTTGGGATTGTAATTATTATATTCTTCTTGAAGTCTGAGGGTATTTTGCCTGTCTCACACATCTTACTCACCAGGTGGTAGAGTTCTGCCATGGCTAGGGCTCTCCCAAGGCTATCAGTAGCTCTGATGGATAGTTGTCTACTTCCGGGGCCATGTTTCGACTTGGATCTTTCAGTGCCTTGTCAAACTCTTCACACAGTATGGTATCTCCCATTTCATCTTAATCTACATCCTCTTCCATATTAAAAACAAAGATTCGAAGACTTACCAAGTGGGAAAGCGCCGGTAGACTGGCACAATAAAATAACACACAAATGCACACACAAAATTTCTAGCTTTCACAACCAACAGTTACTTCTTCAGGAAAGAGGGAAGGAGAGGGAAAGACAAAAGGATGTGGGTTTCAAGGGAGAGAGTAAGGAGTCATTCCAATCCCGGGAGCGGAAAGACTTACCTTAGGGGGAAAAAAGGATAGGTATATACTCGCGCACACACACACATCTATCCATACATATACAGACACAAGCAGACATATTTGAAGGCAAAGAGTTTGGGCAGGGATGTCAGTTGAGGCGGAAGTGCAGAGGCAAAGATGATGTTGAATGACAGGTGAGGTATGAGTGGCGGCAACTTGAAATTAGCGGAGATTGGGGCCTGGTGGATAATGAGAAGAGAGGATATATTGAAGGGCAAGTTCCCATCTCCGGAGTTCGGATAGGTTGGTGTTGGTGGGAAGTATCCAGATACTTCCCGGTACTGGATCAGACACTGAATGTGGCTCTCCAGCAGGGATACGACTTCCTAAAATCCTGCCCCGAAATGAGATCCATCCTTCATGAAGTCCTCCCCACTCTACCAAGAGTGTCTTTCCGCCGTCCACCTAACCTTCGTAACCTCTTGGTTCATCCCTATGAAATCCCCAAACCACCTTCCCTACTCTTTGGCTCGTACCCTTGTAACCACCCCCAGTGTAAAACCTGTCCTATGCACCCTCCCACCACCACCTACTCCAGTCCTGTAACCCGGAAGGTGTACACGATCAAAGCCAGAGCCACGTGTGAAAGCACCCACGTGATTTACCAACTGACCTGCCTACACTGTGACGCTTTCTATGTGGGAATGACCAGCTACAAACTGTCCATTCACATGAATGGACACATGCAGACAGTGTTGGTAATGTGGATCACCCTGTGGCTAAACATGCCTTGGTGTACGGCCAGCACATCTTGGCACAGTGTTACACTGTCCAGGTTATCTGGATACTTCCCACCAACACCAACCTATCCAAACTCCGGAGATGGGAACTTGGCCTTCAATAGATCCTCTCTTCTCGTTAACCACCAGGCCTCAATGTCCGCTAATTTCAAGTTGCTGCCACTCATACCTCACCTGTTAATCAACATCATCTTTGCCTCTGCACTTCCGCCTCAACTGACATCTCTGCCCAAACTCTTTGCCTTTAAATATGTCTGTTTGTGTCTGTATATGTATGGATGGATGTGTGTGTGCGCGAGTATATACCTATCCTCTTTTCCCCCCTAAGGTAAGTCTTTCCGCTCCAGGGATTGGAATGACTCCTTACCCTCTACCTTAAAACCCACATCCTTTCGTCTTTCCCTCTCCTTCCCTCTTTCCTGAAGAAGCAACTGTTGGTTGCGAAAGCTAGAAATTTTGTGTATGTGTTTGTTATTTTATTGTGCCTGTCTACGGGCGCTTTCCTGCTTGGTAAGTCTTGGAATCTTTGTTTTTAATATATTTTTCCCATGTGGAAGTTTCTTTCTATTTTATTTACATGTATTTATAATCCTGTATTCACCTGGCCAAAAGTCTTGTTCCTCCTGTCACCAAAGTTCACTAGTACCCACAACATCTAACTTTAACCTATCCATTTCCCTTTTTAAATTTTCTAACCTACCTGCCCAATTAAGGGCTCTGATATTCCATGCTCCTATCCATAGAACGCCAGTTTTCTTTCTCCCCCGAGTTGTCTCCGCCCAAAGATCTGAACGGGGGAATATTTAAGCTCTGGAATATTTTACCCAAGAGGATGCCATCACTTAACAATACAGTAATGCTGCATACCCTTGGGGGAAAATTATGGCTGTAGCTTTCCCTTGCTTTCACCAATTCACAGTATTTGGTTAACGTTACAAGGTCAGTTCAATCATCCAGACTATTGCCCCTGCAACTACTGAAAAAGGCTGCTGCCCCTCTTCAGGAACCACAAATTTGTCTGGCCTCTCAACAGATTCTCTTCCATTGTGGTTGTACTTGCAGTATGGCTATCTGTATCGCTGGAGCACACAAGCCTCCCCACCAATTACAAGGTCCACGGTTCATGGGAGGGGGTACGACATTAACACACACAATTTTTTTTTTAATCTATGCCAATGGCTGCTTAGATCTATATTAGGGGTATCTTTCTGTATAATCCTTTTTAACTTTATTTGCTTTACCTATTATTTTTTTTTTAAATCCCTTGTATCACTTCACTGTGAAAGGGGGGTGAAGTGGACCTACATATGAAATTACTCTTGTATCATGTTGTGTTGAGGAGAAACGAGGCGCACACAGTATTTTTTTTTAAGAACTACTCTTTATTCACAACAAATTTGAAAACTTTTTGTAAATTGAAGGCAACTATACTGAAGAGTTGCTGGCTTTGGAAGATATGCGATAATATCATGAGGGTACAAAACTGGACTACTTTATTTCTGGTCACATGGAAGTGTCTATGGCAACTGTACTATTCTAGAAAACTTGTTTTTATATCTCTATTACTGCCGCTGCTTGTTTCTGACACACCTGAAACTTGCAAACAATATAACTTGTCCTTTTTTGTTATACACTCAGCCTTCCACCGTCTCTAACACCCAAAATTTATGCACGAGTGCGGGAGAGGGAGAACATATCTACCGATCCACCTGTTTGCGTGTGCAGGTCAGAAGTTTGTTATTAGAAGACTGTAAGAATGGCGAATAACTGATAACGGTATTTTCCGCCAGCACCACAGAAGACGTGATGAAAACTCTGGGAATAATTATGTACTATTCTTTGATGTGTTAGTGTCAGCAGTGATTGTAAAAAAGAATATACACCGTCAAATATACAGTGCTATGCACAGTCATGTCTTGGACTCTGAGAAGTCAAGATGCATGTTCATATTTTCATATGGTTTTTAAACCAATTCTTACATCCCAATATACTTAATTATTTCTAAAGTTCGAGGTACGAGTGAGAGGCCGAAGATATTTATATGTCTAAGAAGAAAATGTTATTCTACATAGCAGTTTTTATACATCATTAATTAGTGAGTACGTTGACACTAAAGTTCATATATGTGTTCAAAAGATTACAGAAATCAGAAGATATTTTCTGTCACCGGAAAACGTTAGAGTGTGGAGACCTAAGTGTCCCAATAGTGTGCTCTAAGCGAAGTATGTGATATGCTTCAATTGTGCTGGTGGTCGTCGTGTAAACAAAGAACTACATGTCAATGTTGTGCACGAACTGCATCTTCCAATACCTTAGTTTTTCAGAATCTGGGTTCTGTTCATATGCATTATGATAAAGCTTAATGAGGAATTATTAATAGATCTAGACAATACTCACATCTCCAAATTGCAAAACTGTTATAGATGTAGGTCACTGGTAATCACAGTTTATCAGTTACAGTGAAATGTGTAACAGAACATTTGAAATAAATCACAAAGTTTCAGAGTGATACCATATGTTTTAATGTATTAGACATTCATTCCTAGTTCTTTTTTGTATTCTGTATTACAAACATAGGACCTAATCTGCTAGCTATGAAGCCATCTTTATTCCGAACAATAACATACAATACATATATACATAGTGGTAAAATATGGTACACATAGGTGTTCGATACCTCGCCATGTCCGCGATCTAAGCGGGGACTTACATGGACGATACACCAGTAGGAAAGGAAGAAACAACATATAAATGATAGAGGAAGAGAAAGTGGAATAAATACAATATTCCTCCTGTGATGGTCCCCAGGAGTCAGGGAATTAAAGATATCCAGCACACTATCCGACGCCGGCACGTGGCATCAGCCTATTCGCTGTCATGCAGCTCTGCAGGATTTTGGCACTTAGAACCACCAGCTCTCGGGGTCGCAACCCCAGGTTGATGAGGTCATTAGCCAACGCAGAAGACCACGTCCCCCTCCAGCTCAACGTTGCGGTGGACACTGTCGCCTCCTGGATGTCTCATTGCAGGTTGGAGACTGCACACCGGACAGACGGTGTGTCATAGTAGGTCACCTTCTGTGTGTGACACCAGTCGAGCCAAAGAGAGTCGCCGACTACCTGGGCGTCTATCACGCGGGCGATGCCGTCTTTTACCGCCACCACGTCAGGCTTGCATAGTCACTCAGGCGTTCGAAGGTGGGGCTCCATGGAGACTTTGAAGCCCCTCTGCACAAGCCCACGAGCGACATACCGCACGATATCGTCATGTCACTTGACTCGGGACCCATGCGTCCTGTAGCAAGCCTGCAGGAAGTGGTTGGCAGTCTCGATGGCCTGGCAGCCCGCGCGACATCTGGTGTCCGCCTCACGCCCCCAACTGCATGCCCTCGATGGGAAGGCGTTGATGTGGGTGCGGAGGGCGTTGATGTAGTCACACCCAGATAGTAGTCGATTGGTGTCGGCGAACCACTGATGCTGCCCTCTGACTGTGGCGGATGAAGACAGCGCCGCACCGTCAATGGCAATATGCAGGCACACGGCCCACATCTCTCCAATCTGCGTCAATGGTTTGAGGAGGTGGCTCTCCCACATCAGGTGCTGCTCCAGCATCTTGATCTCTTGTTGCACCTTGTCCAGGCCTGCACCGTCAAAGGCTGGCCCTATCTTCTTCAGCGCCAGGAGACGGGAACGTCGGAGGGTTGGCCCCATCCAGCGGCATGATGGGATGCCAAGACCCCCCTGGGCAACAGGAGTGTGGAAGTAGCCCAGGGGAGTGTTCGCCGGGAGGTGGAACCATCTCCTGACGGTGGCCCTGATGGAGATGTCCACCGGCTTCAGGGCACCCACCCAGGGGGCGGCTGAGGGCCAGCCCATGGCACAGACCAGGGAGAAGTACGTTGACGAAAGCGTAGAGGGGCTGTTGCAGCTTAAGCGGAGCTCGGGAGATGACATCCACCTGTTCCCCCAGGTGGCATCGGGGGTTGAAGATGCAGCAACCCGAGGTGGAGAACTGCAGCCCCAGCTACCAGAAGGTTTCACTCACGCACAAGGCAGGCACGGTGGTGTTGCCTGCCTTTAAGGTGACATCGCCGTCCACCTTCACCTTCTTATCACAGCCTGACGTGAACAAGGATGGGGTGAAACACTTCCAGGCATTGATGTGCAGCCCCAGGTGTGCGAGGGCTGTGACAGCTGCATCTATGAGGGACTGCAGGCCCCTCGGAGTTGATGCAAACAACAGGATGTCATCTGCAGCGTTGACTCTGCAGCCGAGAATCTGAGCTCCGATGTGGGAGGGGAGTTGACCTAAAACATAGTCCACCATAAAGTTGAACAGGAGGAGGAAGAGGGGATCACCCTGACAATACAGTATGTGGTGATGGGTACTTTGTATGACATTTCTCTAAATTTTTTCAATAGTGTTCCATGAAAAAACATGTTTGTCCAGGGTTTTCTCTTTTGAGGTCATGAAGCATCTCCATAATACTTGCATGTTGACTGAACCTACCATTAAGAAATCCAGAAGCCCACTTCTGAACTGCTTGGTTTCTTCCTTAAACTGACCTAGTGGGGATCCCAAAAATTCAAGTGGTACTCCAGAATGAATTGCATCAGTGTTGAATACAGGTGGGTTTCTCTCAACTTGTGGTCTGAGCGACACTCACCTCATTCCCAATCTTCCCATAGGAAGGAACTACGAGTACAGAAAGCTAGAAATAGTTTTTTTTACTCAACTGCTGTTTCCTCTAAAAGTTCATACAAAACATTTTATAATTTTTAGAAAGCACCATCAACTGTTCATATAACTGTAAAGTTAAGTATCTGTTTAATATGAACATTACTGTTATCCAGTACATGCATCCCTGAGTCCAAACATTATGTTTAATTATAGGAGAGGAGGCTAATGAAACACTCTTACTTTATATTTATTTTGGATAATTTACTTTAAATCATTCTCTATCACAATTTTAATTTCTTTGTGGTGACCAGTTTCGACCACTTACGTGGTCATCTTCAGGCCCATTGGCAGCAGCTGTTTGTGGAGCAGGAGAACTCCATGTGGCAGTAAATCACTGTTTCAAAAGTAATTACATTTATTTAATATCTGGGGTTTCCAGTTTTCTGTCTGTTGACTGTCAGCAACCTGTTAGACTACAGGGTGTAGAATAAAGGAACAGTCATGGAGATCACCACCATCCATCACGGATAATATTCTCATTTTGCACCAGAATGTAAATTTCTATTCTGAAGCCCAGACAGAGAAACAGTCTATGCAAGTATTATGCCAGTTAATTTCACAGATAATCCTAAATTCACACTTCTTAGTAACAGCAAATAAAATTAGAGGGTTAATATATTGCCAGAGTGTAAAACTCAAGGACAATGAGGAGGCTTCTGTAAGATGTCAAACTATCACTTTCACACAATAATCTTACTCACATGGATAGAAAGTTCTCTCATAAGATTCCACATAAAATCTGAATAGAATCCCATGCTTTTGATTACTTTCTCCATCAGCATTGTCAGGGGCCAAGTCTGAATGTCAAGTCTGAATGTCATAAAATTAATGAGGTCCACACTTATGCCAAGTAGACACAATGCAATTGGCTAAATTACATCATGGAGAAAGCATATGCTAAAGCAACACCCTCTGCATCTATAGGTCACATTTTTGCAAGCTGTCCAGCATAACTTCTAGTGCCATCACTTGTAATAGGTTGTGAACTATGTGAAGGTTTTCTCTGTAATTTTTCTTTCCGAAGTGCATGCTCCCATGCATTGCTTAATTATATTAATTTGAAATTGTGTGAAAATATTGTGTTATATTCATATACACTGCCTCATGTGCAACATGTGGTCTGTTCTAGTATTAGAAAATAGCAAATAAACAAATTGATAATTACATAGCCAGTGTGTGTATTGTTGTGATCATACAGTCTAATTTCAGCTGCTTCTGTAATTACAGAGACCTAACAGCTAGAAATATGGGCCAGATCCTCATCTGCTTAAAGACTATCTTGCATTTACTCATTAAACAGTTCTCAGAAACTGTGGATTTTCATTTTTTCATGCTTAAGGTGATGGTTATCAACACAGCAATTAGAATTAGTTTGTATAGGCTGTCCCACATAACTGATACCATACTCACAAGGAATATAAATCCCTGGTACACTGAGCCTGAGAGTATGCTTGTCAAGTCACAACCTTTCTTTAATTTTCCTTGGCGGCAAAAAGACTCCGATTCCTTGCCTGTTTACACTAACTGATGTGAAACAAATACTAACAAAGAGATAGAGGGGCTGGCCAGTACTTAGCTCAGTACAGCCGACAAATACACAAAAAACAGAACCAAAACTTTACGTTCCTAGCTTTCGGAACAAATGTTCCTACATCAGGGAGGAGAGAGGGGAAAGAAAGGGAAGAAGGGAAAGTGGATTTAGTTACTCACAACCCAAGTTATGAAGCAACATGGAAAGGAAAACAGGGAGGGTAGCAAAGATGGAGGCATGGTCGTCAGAGGGAAGCCAAAGATATTCTACTGTAAGTACTGTGCCAGCTTCAAACCAAAGAGGATGCATACAGAAGTAAAGAGGTATATAGTATAAAGATAAACAACTATGTAGGATGAAAAGATGCGTGAATGGCTTAAGAGGAAAGGGAAAGAGGAGAAGACTGAAGAGAAAATGGGAGTGAGGTTGTTTAATGTAGGTTCAGTCCAGGGGGATGGCAGGATGAAAGGATGTGTTGGAGTGCAAGTTCCCATCTCCGCAGTGTATCTATTGGCTGTACTGAGCTGATGTAAGTGCTGGCCAGCCACTCTATCTCTTTGTTAGTATTTGCTTCACATCTTTGAGATTTTCCATTAATCATTTGCACAGTACTTACAGTAGAATATCTTTGGCTTCCCTCTGACAACCATGCCTCCATCCTTGCTACCCTCCCTTTTTCCTTTCCCTGTTGCTTCATAACCTGGGTTGTGAGTAACTGAGTCCACTTTCCCTTCTTTCCCCTCTTTCCTCCCTGATGAAGGAACATTTGTTCCGAAAGCTAGGAACGTAAATTTTTGGTTCTGTTTTTCGTGTATCTATCAGCTGTACTGAGCTGAGATTATATATATATTAAAAACAAAGATTCCAAGACTTACCAAGCGGGAAAGCGCCGGCAGACAGGCACATGAACAAAACACACAAACACACACACAGAATTACGAGCTTTCGCAACTGGCAGTTGCTTCGTCAGGAAGGAAGGAAGGAGAGGGAAAAATGAAAGGATGTGGGTTTTAAGGGAGAGGGTAAGGAGTCATTCCAATCCCGGGAGCGGAAAGACTTCCCTTAGGGGAAAAAAGGACAGGTGTACACTCGCGCGCGCGCACACACACACACACACACACACACACACACACACACACACACACACACACACATCCATCCACACATACACAGACACAAGCAGACATATTTAAAGGCAAAGAGTAAGGGCAGAGATGTCAGTCGAGGCGGAAGTACAGAGGCAAAGAAGTTGTTGAAAGACAGGTGAGGTATGAGTGGCAGCAACTTGAAATTAGCGGAGGTTGAGGCCTGGCGGATATCGAGAAGAGAGGATATACTGAAGGGCGAGTTCCCATCCCCGGAGTTCGGATAGGTTGGTGTTGGTGGGAAGTATCCAGATAACTCTGACGGTGTAACACTGTGCCAAGATGTGCTGGCCGTGCATCAAGGCATGTTTAGCCACAGGGTGATCCTCATTACCAACAAACACTGTCTGCCTGTGTCCATTCATGCGAATGGACAGTTTGTTGCTGGTCATTCCCACATAGAAAGCATCACAGTGCAGGCAGGTCAGTTGGTAAATCACGTGGGTGCTTTCACATGTGGCTCTCCCTTTGATTGTGTACACCTTCCGGGTTACAGGACTGGAGTAGGTGGTGGTGGGAGGGTGCATAGGACAGGTTTTACACCGGGGGCGGTTGCAAGGGTAGGAGCCAGAGGGTAGGGGAGGTGGTTTGGGGATTTCATAGGGATGAACCAAGAGGTTACGAAGGTTAGGTGGACGGCGGAAAGACACTCTTGGTGGAGTGGGGAGGATTTCATGAAGGATGGATCTCATTTCGGGGCAGGATTTTAGGAAGTCGTATCCCTGCTGGAGAGCCACATTCAAGGTCTGATCCAGTCCCGGGAAGTATTCTGTTACAAGTGGGGCACTTTTGGGGTTCTTCTGTGAGAGGTTCTGGGTTTGAGGGGATGTTGCTTGTTGATGTGGACGGATCAAACCCACCAACAAGCAACAGTACCTCCATTATGCCAGCTGCCACCCATTCCATATCAAACGGTCCCTTCCGTACAGCCTAGGCCTTCGTGGCAAACGAATCTGCTCCAGTCCTGAATCCCTCGACCATTACACCAACAACCTGAAAACAGCTTTCGCATCCCGCAACTACCCTCCCAAACTGGTACAGAAGCAGATAACCAGAGCCACTTCCTCATCCCCTCAAACCCAGAACCTCTCACAGAAGAACCCCAAAAGTGCCCCACTTGTAACAGAATACTTCCCGGGACTGGATCAGACCTTGAATGTGGCTCTCCAGCAGGGATACGACTTCCTAAAATCCTGCCCCGAAATGAGATCCATCCTTCATGAAATCCTCCCCACTCCACCAAAAGTGTCTTTCCGCCGTCCACCTAACCTTCGTAACCTCTTGGTTCATCCCTATGAAATCCCCAAACCACCTCCCCTACCCTCTGGCTCCTACCCTTGCAACCGCCCCCGGTGTAAAACCTGTCCTATGCACCCTCCCACCACCACCTACTCCAGTCCTGTAACCCGGAAGGTGTACACGATCAAAGGGAGAGCCACATGTGAAAGCACCCACGTGATTTACCAACTGACCTGCCTGCACTGTGATGCTTTCTATGTGGGAATGACCAGCAACAAACTGTCCATTCGCATGAATGGACACAGGCAGACAGTGTTTGTTGGTAATGAGGATCACCCTGTGGCTAAACATGCCTTGATGCACGGCCAGCACATCTTGGCACAGTGTTACACCGTCAGGGTTATCTGGATACTTCCCACCAACACCAACCTATCCGAACTCCAGAGATGGGAACTCGCCCTTCAGTATATCCTCTCTTCTCGATATCCGCCAGGCCTCAACCTCCGCTAATTTCAAGTTGCTGCCACTCATACCTCACCTGTCTTTCAACAACTTCTTTGCCTCTGTACTTCCGCCTCGACTGACATCTCTGCCCTTACTCTTTGCCTTTAAATATGTCTGCTTGTGTCTGTGTATGTGCGGATGGATGTGTGTGTGTGTGTGTGTGTGTGTGTGTGTGTGTGTGTGTGTGTGTGTGTGTGTGTGTGCACCTGTCCTTTTTTTCCCCTAAGGGAAGTCTTTCCGCTCCCGGGATTGGAATGACTCCTTACCCTCTCCCTTAAAACCCACATCCTTTCATTTTTCCCTCTCCTTCCTTCCTTCCTTCCTTCCTGACGAAGCAACTGCCAGTTGCGAAAGCTCGTAATTCTGTGTGTGTGTTTGTGTGTTTTGTTCATGTGCCTGTCTGCCGGCGCTTTCCCGCTTGGTAAGTCTTGGAATCTTTGTTTTTAATATATTTTTCCCATGTGGAAGTTTCTTTTTGTTATATCCTCATGAGAAAATTATATTAAAAAAGATGCTGTGACTTACCAAAAGGGAAAGTGCTGGTAGATAGACAATAAAACACACACACACACACACACACACACACACACACACACACACACACACACACACACACACACACACACACATTCTGAAACACTGAACTCTTTCTCCAACAGAAAATATCTGATTGGTGATATATGTCATACAATTTAAGGCACTCTTGAGATTACTATCCTATTCAGCTTTCTCAAAGTAAAAATGTATTTACAATGATCCCTACACAAGTTTATCTAATGTTGGCGGTCCATCTTTTCTTTTATATGAAAAGTTTTCTGTACGTGTTTACTTATCCTGTAACTACAGCTAATTTATGCATAACTGTGCTATTGTGATTGGTTTACTCTTATGTTAATTCAATCAACCAATAGGTTTGGTTCTTAAGGTTTCAAGAAAATATCACATTTCCATATATTGTGCACATGTCAGAATCATTTCAATGTAAACATTTAAATTAGCCCACTTTTGTATATTATCCCTTAACTGTCACGAAGTTGCCAGCAACCATGACAGATGGCTGTGCAGTGTCTGGTGTTGGTCTCACAACACTTACCATGTTAAGTAATTAGCAGACATTAACTGAATTATTGGACAAAAGCATTCCATTAAAGAAAAATTTCTGAGCGAGACATTAGAATTTTGGCTGCACTTTTTAAACAAGACTTCTAGAGGCATATACTTCATGCTCAAGGTCCTGAAAAGCTGTTAACACATCAACTGCAGTATTGTCACTACAAGCCACACACCTGATGCCATATGCCTGGTGACAAACAGCCATCGCCAAGCATGTCATAATCAACATGTTAAATATAGAAAATGAGACCAAGAAAGTCAGCAAAATAAATTCTCAGAGACTGTTAATATAAAAAATAATAACTGGAACTGAATAAACAATTTTCAGTTTGTTCAAGAAAATTTTGCTTTTTGACTTCATTCAGTTAACTGGAAAACATTTGTACTGGAGGATTCTGGTGAATACTCATTCTTTACATGTAAAAAATAACAGAACCATTTAAAATGACTATGTACATATTCCAATTAATGTTATAGTTTAGTAGATATTTCAGTTTGATTTTGTTAATTATATGCAATAGCATAAATGAGTAAAAAGAAACTAACAGTGACATTTTCTTTACTAAGAACACTGATTTCCACATCAGCCTGAGGTACCAAGTATGATGCATTACTCATTTTTTACATGGCGAGTTTGCCCAGTAGGCCTATAAACCATGATACATAAACATGCACACTCAACAATTCACTGTCAGGTTGCACCAAAGCACTTGCAACATTTGACTTTTCAGCTTGTGTGGACCTTCTTTCTTGGAGTGAGAGTTAAGAAGTGACAGCAAACGGTCAATAGCTTTTTCCACTGTCTCCTCCATTTCAATATCTAATGAATCGACATGGTTTACTTTTAACTGTGTTCCCCAAGAAGCAGTTGCCTCATCATTTTGCTTTTTCATCAAGGACAAAATAGCAGATTCCTCTTCTATCAAAGTGTTTTTTTTATTTTTATCTTTGACTGTTTTACTGAAATGTATGTCATATGTCATTGATACAGCATGAATGTTTTTACAAATGTTCAAATTTATTAAACTGTCCGGACAATTGCAAGAAAAACTGAATGCAAATATTACAAGTGCAACACAAAAGTCTGCAACTGAAGTTACATTCTAGTGCTTGTAAAGTAAAATGTGATGCCACATATCGATTGCAATTTCACATAAAATCATTTGCCATCACTATATGCCATGATTTGGCCTTTGTCAATTTTTTTCAGATTATTTATGCCATTCTTGAATTTGCTCTATTCGATGAGGATGTCCACCCTTATAAAGCTTAATAATTCTTTCAAGACATTTGTCCCTTACTAATTTCATTAGTACCAGCAGCAACTTGTCCAATCTGTTATTGGTCTTGCCATCAAGGTAGCAGTACTTTAATACTCTATGCATAGTTTCCAGATGCATGTTTGTGTTGATCTTTAAATTACGAAGATAACAATATGCCCAATGTTGGGGCCTGAACCTGTAATGATTTGTGAAATACATTCCAGATTCTCTTGTGTCTTCATCCTCTTTAAGCTCCCTCTCTAACAACTCTAGCAATCCACTGAACTTTTCTGTATCTGCTGCTTCTAACAGCATACGCAAAGCTTCGTAAACTTGCGTTTGCTTGTTTGGGCTGCCATGCACCTTCCTCAAGCTGCTCCTCCAACTGCAGTGAATATGCCATGTTCATAGCAAATTGTGTTCTGCCAGACCCATTACACCTGCCCATGCACATCGAAAAACATTTGTGTCGCCCGACATAAACAAAATTGATTTGATCATTCCTGCTTCCTCCCCGACACAAGTAAAGAACTTGTCATTATGGCTGTATTTTCTTTCTTACAAAGGCAAATTGCAACTGGAATACCACTTCCAAATTAGTCTATAACCAACAATGTTGTCACTAATAATTTGTATATGTTTGTGCAATGCGCCAAGTCCACAAAACAATATTGGAACCGAATTTTCTAAGAAATTCACTTTGTAATGCTGTCATTAACACTACCATTGTCTCTTCACTTGATAAATTTCCCATGTTTTGACCAGCTTGTTTGTGCATCAGAGCACAGCCTTTCATACTTTTTAGAAAGTGACTCACTAATTTCTTCACTTGAATGGTACTGGTGAAGATCAATTACAAATTCCTTACAAGTAAGGAGGTGCAGTCTCTCAACCTTTTCAAAATGTATGGAATCTAGAACATTATCCAAAATCCTCTGCAATGTCACACCCTCACCTATTTTCCCTGCAACATTTCTACTGTGAATAAAACTACAACCATAACATTAAACAAATACTACAACCATAACATTAAACAAATACTACTACCTATACCTAATATTTCACTGTTTCTGCAATTCTGTCAGGACAAATACCGGTTCACACAATGCATCATCATCGCTGCAAGTTATGATGTTACGGCCACAAAAACAGTCAGTTCAAATCAAGTATATAGAAGTTACACCTTTCACAGATCTAAACTGTATCTTTACTACTAATTTAAATTGGTAAGGTATCCAGACACCATGTGTTCATTTGAGTATAATGTACCAGATGAAGAGTACAACAGGTGGTGGGAAAAACTATGGTCACAGCAGCACCTAATTACAACAGGGTGGATGGACTTAAATGTCCTCAGCAGGTGTTTAGTGAAAAGTGATTACATGTGCACAACACGGACAATAGAAATCTCCTACATACTATGAAATGCAAGTCCACTCACTAACAAACGTACTGCCTCAAACGTCAGCTCATTGCCAACATATTATTATACACAGGCTGGCACATGGAGTCATGGCACAGTGCTAAAATTGACAGTCAACTGTACTTGACAAATCAAACGTTCAGAAAACATCCACAAGGAACATTGACTTTTGTCACCTCAAACTAAAAATTTATTTCATTCTGAATTAGGCCTAGTACAATATATTGGGTTACCATGTAATATATATATGAAAGTATTATTTATATCAAAGATATAGAAAGAAAATATCAAAGAATTAAAAAATTAGAACTGATCAGTAAATATATTGTTCCAGTTGAAATGTCATGATTTACCCAGGAATATGCAATTATTCAAGCATATGCACCCAGAACGGAAAAGACTAGTAGAAAGATACTTCCTGGACATCTCTCCAAGAAGTCACAGAAAAAAATTCAGGAAGGAATTTGTTAGATTAGATTAGATTAATACTTGTTCCATAGATCATGAATACGACACTTCGTAATGATGTGGAACGTGTCAGGTTAATAAAAGATGTCTGTACAAGAAATTACATTACACAAAATATTGCATGACACTAATGATTAATTTTTTTTTTTTTTTTTTATACTTACTTTATATCTAAAAATTCAGCCAATGAGTAGAAGGAGTTGTCATCTAGAAATTCTTTTAATTTATTTTTAAACGTTAGTTGGCTATCTGTCAGGCTTTTGATGCTGTTTGGTAGGTGCCCAAAGACTTTTGTGGCAGCATAATTTACCCCTTTCTGTGCCAAAGTCAGATTTAACCCTGCATAGTGAAGATCATCCTTTCTCCTGGTGTTATAGGTATGCACACTGCTATTACTTTTGAATTGGGTTGGATTATTATCAACAAATTTCATAAGGGAATATATATACTGTGAGGTTACTGTGAGGATCCCTAGATCCTTAAATAGATGTCTGCAGGATGACCGTGGGTGGGCTCCAGCAATTATTCTGATTACACGTTTTTGTGCAATGAATACTTTTCTACTCAACGATGAATTACCCCAGAATATGATGCCATACGAAAGCAGTGAATGAAAGTAGGCATAGTAAGCTAATTTACTGAGATTCTTATCACCAAAATTTGCAATAACCCTAATAGCATACGTAGCTGAACTCAGACGTTTCAGCAGACCATCAATGTGTTGCTTCCAGTTTAACCTCTCATCAATGGACACACCTAAAAATTTTGAAAATTCTACCTTAGCTACAGACTTCTGTTCAAATTTTATATTTATTACTGGAGTTGTGCCATTTACTGTACGGAACTGTATATACTGTGTTTTATCAAAATTTAAAGAGAGTCCGTTTGCTGAGAACCACTTAATAATTTTGTGAAAAACATCATTTACAATTACATCACTTAGTTCTTGGTTTTTGGATGTTATTACTATACTTGTATCATCAGCAAAAAGAACTAACTTTGCATCTTCATCAATGTGGAATGGTAAGTCATTAATGTATATCAAGAACAGTAAAGGACCTAAGACCGAACCCTGTGGGACCCCGTGCTTGATAGCACCCCAGTTTGAGGAATCAGCTGTTTTAACATTACACGAACCACTTATTTCAACTTTCTGCATTCTTCCAGTTAAGTATGAATTAAACCATTTGTGCACTGCCCCACTCAAACCATAATGATTTAGCTTATCTAAAAGAATTCCATGATTTACACAATCAAAGGCCTTTGAGAGATCACAAAAAATACCAATGGGTGATGTCCGGTTATTCAGAGCATTTAATATTTGATCAGTGAAAGCATATATAGCATTTTCTGTTGAAAAGCCTTTCTGAAAACCAAACTGACATTTTGTTAGTACTTTATTTTTACAAATATGGGAGGCTACTCTTGAATACATTACTTTCTCAAAAATTTTTGATAGAGCTGTCAGAAGAGAGATTGGGCGGTAGTTGTTGACATCCGACATATCCCCCTTTTTATGCAATGGTTCTACAATGGCATATTTCAGTCTATCAGGGAAAACACCCTGCTCCAAAGAGCTATTACATACGTGGCTGAGAATTCTACTTATCTGTGGGGAACAAGCTTTAAGTACTTTGCTGGAAATGCCATCAATTCCGTAAGAGCTTTTACTTTTCAGTGAGTTTATTATTTTACTGATTTCAGAGGGAGAGGTTGGTGGAATTACAGCTGTTTCAAACTGTGCAGGTATGGCCTCTTCTATTAATAGCCTTGCCTCTTCTAGTGAAGATCTAGATCCTATTTTCTCCACAACATTTAAAAAATGATTATTCAAAATATTTTCAATTTCTGATTGTTTGTTAGTGCACTTGTCATTCAATTTTATTGCACTAAAGTCTTCCTGTGCTCTTGGTTGCCCTGTTTCCCTTTCAATAATATTCCAAATTGCTTTAATTTTATTATCAGAGTTACTGATCTCAGACATGATACACATGCTTCTGGACTTTTTAATAACTTTTCTTAGTACCGCACAATAGTTTTTATAATATTGAACAATTTCGGGGTCAGTACTCCATCTTGCTGTTAGATACAGTTCTCTTTTGCGGTTGCAAGATATTCTTATTCCTTTAGTTAGCCAAGGTTTTTTATATGTTTTCTTGGAATTATGTTTAACTATTTTCTTGGGAAAACAATTTTCAAATACCCTTAAAAATGTATTGTGAAATAAGTTATATTTCAAGTTTGCATCGGGTTCCTTATACACTTCATCCCAGTCTAGCTGCTGTAGGCTTTCCCTAAAGTTTGCAATATTTATATTGTTAATTGAACGCACTGCTTTGAAAGTCTGATTTCTTATACTGCATGGAGCTATGTCATGTACTGTAACAAGCTGTGCACTATGATCTGAAAGACCATTCTCAACAGGATAAGCATTTATGTCCCTAAACTTATCTACTATTATAGGAAACATGGGTATAGCAGTGGAGGAAACTACAGAACTAGTTATAATTACAATAGAGAAAGTATGGTGGAAATTTATGAAAAATTCATGATCAAGAACTTAGCAATATTTCATGAAAAAGATATTAACAAATTCAGACATTCAATGTATTTTGTTCTGACTCCACAGCTGCATTGTGACATTACTCAGAATTTCGTTAGTTTAGCATTTGGTTAGGGAATGCATCATCATTATGACATTATATAGTTTTATTGCATACTGGCATGTACAGCACCTATTCTTTCTAGTCTGTTGATGCACAAGTATTGTCAGTGTTGTGTCGTCTATAAAAGATATATCCGTGTTTTATTTTACTCCATCTTAGTACATGCAGGGAAACTAAGCAAAAAAAGTAAGCATTTTGTGCATATAACAGTTGCAAATACTATCTTTTAAAAGGCAAGGAGCTTAAAATATGACTAAGGTCATCTGAGCATCTGTTGATTAATGAGGCTCTATTGCTGAAGGCTTCACTAACAGTCAATTTTGTTACCACACTCATTGGCTTTGCCTACTTGCAACAAAATAGTTGCATACCCAACCAACCTAGACCTCGGGCTGCACTATAGGTTAGTTCGTCACTACAAGTTGGAGTCAACAAGCATGAAGTGTGCATGAATCACTCAGTGTAAAATTTAGCCCCACAACCTATTCAAGCAGCCTAAAAGGTTATTCAAAGTGTGCTCCCAGACTTTTTCTGATTGTAGAAAACGAACTATTCATTTCCAAGAAAATAGCATTACCATCACACAATGATTTAAGTTAATCACTATCTACATTTCCCCATGTGAATTCCACAACCAGGAATGCCAATCATTACGACACATCAGATGGTAGTATTTCCACCACCAACATTTGTTACGAAAATAATGCGTAATTTCTGATCCAATAACACTAACATTACATAATGCATACATATGAACCCACAGAAATCTCTTTTGAATGAATAATACACACCTTGTCTTTGGCTGATTCCAGATAGGCAACTAAATTTAATTGCCTTAAAAATTATAAAAACTGCTGCAAAAACATTTATTCTAATGTTGAGCTGAAACTCACCAGCAATAATCTCCCTTTCAGATTTACTAAGGTGCAGAAAACCAATATTCAGTTCGTGGCCAAAATTTGTTTTGAAATAAACAAGTACACATTCCATTTTTATCTTGGCTGATCTCAATGGCAAATGTGGTGTGGCCACCCATTTTGTTACTGCCTTAAGACTTCAGTAGCCTCTTGCCCTTTGACCAAGATACGAATATCCCAGATCTGAGACACACACACAAATGATTTTGACGCCACCCTTCACAATCTTAGCACCACCATGCATTGCAAAGCTACATCTCGCTAACTGTTCCTTTTTGACTTCCACTTTAGAAAGTCTGAAACATCAAATACGAAAAACATTGCACTATTTGCAAGCCTTGGTTGTTCACTGTAAATCAATCCTACCAATTTGCCTGGAAAAAAGAACGGCTAAAACAGCTTGTAATTCTAAACATTAAAAGTTTTCGTGTGTGCAAGAAAGTTACTGAAAACAAATATTTGAGCAGTACGAAAAAAAAAAACAAAAAAAACAGTTTCTACACAATTTATGGACGGTTAAAATAAAGTTTATTAATTACCCATTGTAGATTACAATGATTGTGACTTTAATGTCTTCTGAGACTAGGCCGTTAATACAAATAATCTTTTCATATGAACTGAAAGAAACTTTGCAGCACAACATTACACCAGATTACTGAATGCACAAAAAACGAAATTCTGTAGTTTTACCAGAAACTTTCCTAGTATTCAATATGAACAACTAATTATTATACGATGTTTCCTACCGTCCATTGACTGGAACACAATCTTTTCAACCGCAGTACGAACCTTTTGCTTTTTCTCCACAAGTGCTCTCAAACTAGCCAATGTATTGAAGGAATAGCTGCAGTCGTCTTGTGTGCACTTAATCGTACATTCTGTATTTGGTTCTACATCATGCATTTACCTGATGTGCGCGTATAAAGTCTTTTTTTGAAGCTGAAATGATTTACCGCACACAAAAGACGTGTTGGAATCTGCAATTATAGACATAGGCCTAGAACACTTAACGTCAACACTGAAATAATATGACGAGTAAGCCACACAACGTATCGCCTCGTTCAAAGAACAGCGCGTTTCAGAAAGTAACAATGATCTGTATTGGCTGGTGTGGGAGACGACATGGCCAATCAGAAACCCAATTCCACGGCGTCCCCTAGAACACGGCCGCCTGTATTAGAGGCGGCCGTTTCGACCATAGACCTATGGTCGAAGGGCGGCCGTGCCTAGAAGCAAGTGTTCCTTCTGTTTACATTGGTCACTACTGTAACGACAAAAGATAAGCGTTACAAAAATACTTGACACTTCGATCATAGATACTATGGTCGAAGACTTCACACCACAGTCTAATCTTGACACTGCAAAAGGAGACGACTTACCTTACTCGTCGTCGGTATTGTCGCCTTGTGAAAGTCAATTACGGTGGTCTTGATGGATAATTTGGATGAGTCGAACCATGTATTCTTTCTGAAACTCGATCGTTTTCCGCACTGTCCGCAATGAAAGTGTAACGGTATTTAAGCATCGAAAATATTCTGACGCTGTTTTACACACTTCGCACCACCATCGTCTCACAATCCCGTCTTTCCTCGTCTGGTAGTACACATTTGCGACGAAAAGTCGAACAATTTTCTACGGTGGATAAACGGAATTAGAGTCTTCCATGTGAGACAATCCGCCGAAGAAACGTTAAGTACACAAGACATCCAACTCACTAACGACATATCTCGTCTGGGTTTCCGTAGCAACTCACGAATAATTCGCAGAGGCTTGTAATTTAGAGCAACTACGGGAACGATGCAAAACAGATAAAAATGGTTATCACAAGTAATAGATCAGAACGCCCGCCAGCGGAGTCTCATGATCGATTTACTATCGCACGCTCATAGGCAATCATTCTTGGAAATTACCAACTGTTATTATAGTTATTGTACTCAAGGGAGAATTTTCTTTAAATGGTTACTAGGTCTAAGATCAATAAAAATATGGCTCAAGACCAACAACTAGCAGAACCGCTCACAGCAATTAGAGTGACCAGGTAAATGCCAGACTTGTCTCAATTAGTGAATTTAATGAAAGCCCAGTGAGCAGATTCAGCAGCTGTAAACCCTCAAATTGCTAATTTAAATGAATAATTAAATGCTCAGAATGAAGCTCTAAAGAGAGGAATAGGTTTAGTACATTCTAGATTAGATGCCAAGTTAGATGACCTGAGTCACATGCTCAAAATGCTTCATTGATAGATGAAGTGAGTGCAAATTTAAGTCTTACGCTAGATTCAGTGAATCCCCAATCAAAAAGTAAATTAGATGCTCAGAGCGAAATTTTAAGTAATCAAAGTGAAACCTTGGACAGTCAAGCAGCATACAGGGTGTTACAAAAAGGTACGGCCAAACTTTCAGGAAACATTACTCACACACAAAGAAAGAAAATATGTTATGTGGACATGTGTCCGGAAACGCTTACTTTCCATGTTAGAGCTCATTTTATTAATTCTCTTCGAATCACATTAATCATGGGATTGAGACACACAGCAACAGAACGTACCAGCGCGACTTCAAACACTTTGTTACAGGAAATATTCAAAATGTCCTCCTTTAGAGAGGATACATACATCCACCCTCTGTCGCATGGAATCCCTGATGCGCTGATGCAGTCCTGGAGAATGGCGTATTATATCAAATCCATCCACAATACGAGCACGAAGGGGCTCTACATTTGGTACTGGGGTTGCGTAGACAAGAGCTTTCAAATGCCCCCATAAATGAAAGTCCAGAGGGTTGAGGTCAGGAGAGCGTGGAGGCCATGGAATTGGTCCGCCTCTACCAATCCATTTGTCACCGAATCTTTTGTTGAGAAGCGTACGAACACTTCGACTGAAATTTATAGGAGCTCCATCGCGCATGAACCACATGATGTGTCGTACTTGTAAAGGCACATGCTGCTAGAACATGTGCCTTTACAAGTACGACACAACATTTGGTTCATGCACGATGAAGCTCCTGCACATTTCAGTCGGTGTTCGCACGCTTCTCAACAACAGATTCGGTGACTGATGGATTGGTAGGGATGGACCAATTCCATGGCCTTCACGCTCTCCTGACCTCAACCCTCTTGACTTTCATTTATGGGGGCATTTGAAAGCTCTTGTCTACGCAACCCCGGTACCAAATGTAGAGACTCTTCGTGCTCGTATTGTGGACGGCTGTGATACAACACAACATTCTCCAGGGCTGCATCAGCGCATCAGGGATTCCATGCGACGGAAGGTGGATGCATGTATCCTCGCTAACTGAGGACATTTTCATTTCCTGTAACAAAGTGAAGTCGCGCTGGTACGTTCTGTTGCTGTGTGTTTCAATTCCATGATTAATGTGATTTGAGAGACGTAATAAATGAGCTCTAACATGGAAAGTAAGCGTTTCCGGACACATGTCCACATAACATATTTTCTTTCTTTGAATGTTTCCTGAAAGTTTGGGCGTACCTTTTTGTAACACCCTGTATACTTTTATCACAGTCTAACATAACAGTCGCGACACTCACTGCTGTAAAAGTTGTTACTGTTTGACAGATTGAGTGACACTAGCGCTCCAAGCGGCGAGTAAGGTGAACATCAGACGAGTCATGAGCATAATGTTTGTTTTGCATCCATTACCTACGTAATTTTCGAAATATTTGAGATATTTTCGTGCCTCCAACGGTTTGTGTAGTACCAGAATGCATATATGTTTCTAAAACTGATTCTAAAATAAGCGTAAGTATGGAAAAAAACATGAATCGAGTGGCAAGTTACAACACATTCGTGAAGAAACACTTGTGATGTTGGGTAGCATTGCAGCTCACCTCGTTGATATCAAAAGAATACAAACACACATATTCACACATAAGAAACACAGACATGTACCTCTACATGGAAAAGAGATCGACAGCTCATTTATACTTCTCTAGGCCTACTGTCACCTGTTGCCACAAGTACTACCTTCACTTTATATTCTAAGTAGGACAAGCAACTGCCAAATAGTGGGTGAAATATGTTGAAAACTTTATAATGAGCTGATTACATTACATTTAACGCAAAACCAAATATTTGAATAATTTTCAAACAATCTGTCAGTGAACAAGGTGTTAACAAAATAACGTCATCACACGAAGGAGGCAAGGAAAATTATGTCACTAACGGCAGAAGTGAATGAAATACATACCAAACATTATGATTTTGTAAGACACGAATAACTGCACTTAATCTAACCACTTCATCGTCAAAGAAGGTCTGTGTTGACGATTCACACGAATCTAGCGCTGATACATGGAGAGCTAAACTGATTGCTTCTTTTTTACAGCTTTAGATGGATTGTCAAATCTTTGTGGCAGTTTCCTCCTCATCGTCAGTTGAGGCGGCTTATTCGGGATGTCAAACAGTGTGGGTACTGCATTCCATACGAGTTTACTATTGTCTGTGTTCATGAACTGTTTATGTTCGAAATGTAGCGAACAAAACCTAATATTATTATACAGGTAAACTGGGTCTATTTTCATAAGGTCATCTCGTCTGCTATTAACTAGCCATTTCTGCTCCTAAAACGAAACAATCATTAATACACATGTAGTTTGCAAGTGACTCCTGACGATACAGTTTAGTAACATGATGGTGTATATACCTCTCAGGATCCTTAGGAAACCTAAAAAAAGACAACTGTGGCGTCCTCTTCCGGTTGTTGCTGCAATTTATTGCAATGCAAACACTCCTGCTTGTAAAAACCATTGTAGAAATCGAAATAAACAACCACTATTCGCTTTCAAAATCGCGCCGAACTCACAGTTTAAGTTACTGGCCGCTGGGGGCGCGGAAGGCAACAAAATCGAGGCGAAGTGTCACGACTGTTATGTTAGACGGTCGTTTTATCAAGGACTGAATTTGACTCTTTAAATAAAAGGTAGAAAATCTGAAGTTAGGTATAAAGAGTGAGCTCACTAGTTCTTTAAATACACTCGTAAATCAACTGTTCTCTGACTCTACTCAGAGACAGAATGAAACTTTAAATATTCAAATGACAAATACTGTATAGGTTTCTTGCCTGTCAAAATATACACTCAAAGCAAAGAATCTAGTAACCGATGTGAAGGCATAGTTACTTTGGAGACTGAATGCGACGTCAAATATAATAATAACAATATAGGAACAGATTATATTAGATTAGAGCTACTTTCATTCCAATTGATCCGTAGTGAGGAGGTCCTCCAGGATGTGGAACATGCCAGAAAAACATGACAAATATTTACGGCTAAAGCAAATAAGCTAATGTACCATTCCACAGGTCCCAAATCGAATGATCGTCATTTTTTAATGAACACTGTATGAAAGAGTGATTTTACAAATACTAATACACTGAATTTAAAATAAAAAAGTTTTTTATTTATTTATAAGGGAATAAACATGTAATACAACTAATATAATATTTATTTACAATGAACACATTACTGCACTGAAATGATCAGAAGTTATATTGTACTTATATACACTCCTGGAAATTGAAATAAGAACACCGTGAATTCATTGTCCCAGGAAGGGGAAACTTTATTGACACATTCCTGGGGTCAGATACAACACATGATCACACTGACAGAACCACAGGCACATAGACACAGGCAACAGAGCATGCACAATGTCGGCACTAGTACAGTGTATATCCACCTTTCACAGCAATGCAGGCTGCTATTCTCCCTTGGAGACGATCGTAGAGATGCTGGATGTAGTCCTGTGGAACGGCTTGCCATGCCATTTCCACCTGGCGCCTCAGTTGGACCAGCGTTCGTGCTGGACGTACAGACCGCGTGAGACGACGCTTCATCCAGTCCCAAACATGCTCAATGGGGGACAGATCCGGAGATCTTACTGGCCAGGGTAGTTGACTTACACCTTCTAGAGCACGTTGGGTGGCACGGGATACATGCGGACGTGCATTGTCCTGTTGGAACAGCAAGTTCCCTTGCCAGTCTAGGAATGGTAGAACGATGGGTTCGATGACGGTTTGGATGTACCGTGCACTATTCAGTGTCCCCTCGACGATCACCAGAGGTGTACGGCCAGTGTAGGAGATCGCTCCCCACACCATGATGCCGAGTGTTGGCCCTGTGTGCCTCGGTCGTATGCAGTCCTGATTGTGGCGCTCACCTGCACGGCGCCAAACACGCATATGACCATCATTGGCACCAAGGCAGAAGCGACTCTCATTGCTGAAGACGACACGTCTCCATTCGTCCCTCCATTCACGCCTGTCGCGACACCACTGGAGGCGGGCTGCACGATGTTGGGGCGTGAGCGGAAGACGGCCTAACGGTGTGCGGGACCGTAACCCAGCTTCATGGAGACGGTTGCGAATGGTCCTCGCCTATATCCCAGTAGCAACAGTGTCCCTAATTTGCTGAAAAGTGGCGGTGGGGTCCCCTACGGCACTACGTAGGATCCTACGGTCTTGGCGTGCATCCATGCGTCGCTGCGGTCCGGTCCCAGGTCGACGGGACGTGCACCTTCCGCCGACCACTGGCGACAACATGGATGTACTGCGGAGACCTCACGCCCCACGTGTTGAGCAATTCGGCTGTACGTCCACCCGGTCTCCCTCATGCCCACTATACGCCCTCGCTCAAAGTCCGTCAACTGCACATACGGTTCACGTCCACGCTGTCGCGGCATGCTACCAGTGTTAAAGACTGCGATGGAGCTCCGTATGCCACTGCAAACTGGCTGACACTGACGGCGGCGGTGCACAAATGCTGCGCAGCTAGCGCCATTCGACGGCCAACACCGCGGTTCCTGGTGTGTCCGCTGTGCCGTGCGTGTGATCATTGCTTGTACAGCCCTCTCGCAGTGTCCGGAGCAAGTATGGTGGGTCTGACACACCGGTGTCAATGTGTTCTTTTTTCCATTTCCAGGAGTGTGTGTATATATATATATATATATATATATATATATATATATATATATATATATATATATATTATATATTATATATATATCAGTTGGTTTTACTGAGAAATTCATCAATGGAATAGAAGGAGTTGGCCACCAATAAATCCTTTAGGCTTCTCTTAAACTAAATTTCATTGGTTGTTAGGCTTTTTATGGCTCCTGGCAAGTTATTGAAAATGTGTGTTCCTGAATAATGCACACCTTTTTGTACAAGACTAAGTGACTTTAAATCCTTGTGAAGTTTATTCTTATTTCTAGTATTGATTCCATGAATTGAGCTGTTGGTATGAAAAAGTGATATAGTTTTAATGACAAATTTCATTAAGGAATAAATATATTGGGAAGCAGTAGTTGGTATCCCTAGTTACCTAAACAGGCTTCTGCAGGATGTTCTTGAGTTCACACGACATAAAACTCTTACTGTACGTTTTTGTGCCCAGAAAACTTTAGCTTGGCTTGATGAATTACCCCAAAAAATAATCCAATATGACATTATGGAATGAAAGCATAGTATGTCAGCTTTTTCATTTTTATATCCCCTATGTTTGACAAAATTCGCATTGCAAACACAGATTTGTTAAGACGCTTCAGCAGTTCTGTGGTGTGCTCCTCCCAGTTGAATTTATTATCAAGCTGTAACACTATTCACTTCTTCTATCTTCTTGTCATCATATGATAGACATATACTCGTGGGAAACCCCTTACAAGTTCTAAACTGCATGTAGTGTGTTTCTTCAAAGTTTAATTACAAAGAATTGGGCAAGAATCAGTGATTAACGTCCACAAATATTTTATTAGCTGACCTTTCTAAGACTACTTTTGATTTGCTATTTATTGCAATGTTTGTATCATCAGCAAACAAAACGTACTTGGCATCTGGTAATGTTACTGATGAAAGGCCATTGACATACACAAGAAAAAGTAAGGGCCCCAAAATGGACTGATAGCTTGATACATGTCTCTTTCCTAATAACACCCTTTGTTTCCTTCCAGAGACATAAGATTTGAACCATTTTTCAGCATTTCCTGTTCCACTATAATATTTTAATTTGCTTAAAACAATATTGTGATTTACACAGTCAAATGCCTCTGACAGATCACAAAATATACCAGTAGCCTACAATTTTTTGTCTAATGAATTGAGCACATTTTCACTGTAAGTGTAGACAGCCTTCTCAATATCAGGACCTTTTAGAAATCCAAACTGTGACTTTGACAGTAAAATGGTTATAAAGCCAACTGTACACTACTTTTTCGAAAATTTTTATGAATACTGGCAACAGTGAAATTGGACGGAAATTTGATGCTATTTCTTTGTCTCCCTTCTTAAACAGTCGCGTAACTTCAGCTGAACTTGTGAAAATGTATCTAATATTAAATTTAATTCTGTAAGACAGGAAACGATTACTTTGGAAGAGAGCACAGACCAGCCTATGGAATTAATATCGATTATTCAATCGAGAATTCCAGGTATACGAGCTGTTACTACACGATCTGTCAGCTCGCTAGTAAATAATGTAGAACAAAATTTCAAAGGAAAATCAGTCAGTTTTGACATTATAAATGTAAGTAGTCTGGCGGAAACTTTTGAGCTAATTATAAATCGGGAAATTTCCGCGAGTATTGTCTCCAGAAACAGTACGACTATTGTTTTTCCAAACCTAATGATGCTAATAAGGTTATAGACGACTCGTACGAGGGATTCAAACCTGTCCATGACAGATGAGAATATAGAACAACTTTACCTGCTGTTATGTAACCCAGTAAAAGGGTGATTGTTTTGTTGTGGGGACATTTTCAAAAAAAATCGGACCAGAACTATTCGTCCATGTGTAATCAGTTGAGGTTAATATCAGATTCATGAGATCCCGGTGGAGTCACATCTGTCCCCCAAGGACGTTAACGTTCTATGTTAACGGACAAAGTGACAACCGCCGGATCCCTAGTTGTTTTCAGCTTTTCTTCAAATTTAGTTTTCCTGCACCGAATTCCCTTCAAATCTTAAACTATTCTGTAATATATTCTTTAATTCTTATACTATCCTATTGCTTCTGCATCCTTGTATTTATTTGGCTGACAAGCAATGGCTGCTGGAAGTCATTGATATCAAGGCCATACTGCTTCTTCCAGTAATAGCAATAAGTGATTGTATCATACTCATGGTCTCATATGAGTTACGTGGGCTTCTGGTCCACACTATGTCATCAACTTGACAAATTTTGTTGTTATATCGAGTCAGGACTGAAGCATCTACTAATGTTCCATAATATGCTCCTTAGAAGCAGTTGGATTCCGATTTGATATATTGGCAGTTACGTCCTCGGTTGTTAGTGCCCAATAAGTATTTAAGTCGCCTGAACGCTCCGCTCAAGTCAAGGGTGGTCTCGAATCCCAGCATCAGAGTATACTTACATCTTAATTTTGTCTAAGTTATTCTTTGAGCGTAATCAAGGAATATTAGATTTATAGAAAATGGAAGTTTATATGAATCATTACATAATTGTGAGAACATGATACATAATTTTTACCCTTTGTGAGATATAATGGAAATGGGAGAGTTGGTCTCACTTTTGGAAGGGGTGGGTAGTGTAAGTACAGGCATGACTAACACTAGTTACACAACCCACCTTTCAGAAGCCCTTGCACACAAGTGTAACTGATTCTTTACTATTTGTCGTTCCATAGGTGTTGCTAAGATTTTTCTTCAGGGGCTTCAAAGGTGAATGTGAGACTGTCCATTCTGTAGCAGGCATTTAACGCCATACTTCCTCTGGCTTCTCACTCAAGTACCGGCGAAGTAGGGATCCTGGGGAAGGGGGGTGGGAAGGGTTTTCCTGCCTTTGGGGCTATCTTCTTTCTCTTCTTCGATCTTAGCAACCAGTTCTCTTTTTTCTTTTCTTTCGTCTCATTTGAGTACCGGCCTAGCTAATCCTCTTTCCATATTCATATACTTTCATCGCTGAAGTCCTTTTTATTTTCCGTGGTTTTCAGTAACATTCAACTTATTTCATATAAGTAGGCCGAAGAATTAGGATGCACAAACAGACATCTACATACACACAAACATACACTTAAACACAAACTGGAGAATTACGAATTAGAAATCTCAAGTTATGTCAGAACCGCCAAGGGATTTGAAGTATGTACATCTGAGTGGATGCACATATTACATTGTTCAAATGTGACGGTTCTGCATCGTTATTTTGGAATCGTGGTAAAATATCCACAGTTATAGTAAAAAGAGAGGTACTGTTAAATGATAAAGAATTATCTCATTTAATATTATTGTACATAATGAATATGTATAAAACATCGCATGTTCGAGCTAAGGAGAGGGATATGTAGTGCCTCAAGAATTTCGGTGTAAATTCTAGAAACACTCGGCCTTCCATCGTATCGACCACCCTATATTTTAGGTACGAGTGTGGGAGAGAGAGAACGTTTCTACCGATCCACCTGTTTCTATATGCAGGTCGGAAGTTTGTTATTAGAAGACTGTAAGAAGGGCGAGTCACTGAAGACTATAGGTGTTTGCAGCCAGCATCACAGAAGACGTGATGAACACTCAGGTAATAATTACGTAGTATTCTTTGATGTGTTAGTGCTGTGTTGATTGTAAAAAAGACTAATGAACAGTTGAATATAGAGTGCTATGCACATTTATGTATTGGACTCGCTTGAGACTAGAGAGTTTTAAATTATTTCATGTCTTGGCTGTGAACGAAACAAGACACATGCATGCTATTTGAATATGTGTAAATGAGTCTACTGAGTAAGGAATAAGTTAGCTTGCAGAAGTCATTATCCGAGAAAGTTGAAAGTATTCTACGAGTGCCAAAATTATTTCAAGAATAGAAAAGAATTTTAATAAATTCTCTTAACCAGCCATAGTCTGCAGTGAGACTTATGGGAGAATGAGGTACCTTATTACCCAGAGAAGAGGATCGGCTACACGCAACGTGCAAGTTAACTGAACTGGGAGACGTGTGTGCCTTGCAACCCAATACCACACTGTCTCTTGTAGTCTGAAAACGTTAGACACTTGGTTCTTGGTCTTGGGTTTTCTCTCCCATATCGTAGTTCCCAAAGCAGACCTTTTAAAAATCATCCATGTTTTCTTCTGTACCAACAGGATTTGCAGCCACTCCTTTGTTAGACAGCACATTCAGTAATTCCTGGCGATCTAATGTGACAATGCCCGTTTTTCTGAAACCACTCCTAATGTTGTCTCCATGACTTTCACTGAGCTCTTCAGTGACTTTCTTCAACATTGGTGGAATATTAGCCAGACAGCCTCGATTACCCTGATTTCTCCGCATTTGGAGAAGTGACTCCCACTTACTTTTTAAAGGCTTAAAAAAGGCCACATCTACAGGCTGGGCCAGATGAGCATTTTAAATGTGATTCCATTATTTGCACAAGATGTCAAAACAGCTCCAGAAAAATGGCTTGAAAAATAATCACCAATGACAACTCTTGGTTGGGGTTGTTTCTGCAGGTAAGGCAAGGCTACTGTACAATACCAGGCCTCAAAAATGGTTTTGATCAAACCAGCCACTCTTTGTACACTCATAACGTGTGCCCTTAGGCCCTCCAATGTGCCATGAGTGATACAAATTTTCAGCTTTGTAAACATGGTAAATTGGTTGCATCGCTGCAAGGAAACATTAAGCTTGTTGCTGATTTCGCAAAGTCATTTACTTTTTCAGGGTGCTTTTGAGCCCTTCTACAAATAATTATTTTGCTTCCTGGATTGTCTGTCAAATTTGTCTCATCATAGTTTACAATACTGCAAGACTCCACACCATTAAATGGTTCTTCCAGATCGTAAAAATAGTCACTTATTGTTTGCTCAGAAATGCCCACTCTGTCCCTTTTGATATTTTGGCTCATTCTTGAGCTAAGCTGCTTTTGCTGCCTCATCAGAAAAGAAATGACCTTATCTTCACCTCATAGATTAGTTTTGAACTTCTTAATAGTCCTGCCTTGCTTGTTCAAATATCCTTTAACAACAAGCAAATCCATGTAAGTTAATTGAAAACCCCATTCTTCGAGAAGAACGATTTTATCTGAAAACGAAATATGTTTAAATAACGTGGTATGTTTGCCTCATAAGCTAATTTAATTATAGTATAGTGCATGTGGCCTAAACGGGCTCTGCCTAAACATGGTAGGTACTACAATTGTCTATGGTAACTTTTTAATAACTTTGAATGAAACCAGTACTGTACTGTGCTTCATCGCAGCAGATTAATAAGAACTACCTCTAAAACAGACTCTTCCACAGAACGTAAATTTGTCTGCCCACTGTGAGACTTTTGGTCAGTGTTTCTGCACTTTAAATATATCATCATCTTGTCTATGTGATACTTTTATGAAGCAGCACGCAAAGTTTATTTTCCGCTTTTCACTTCACTCACAACTTTATCTAAATCATCAGCATTGCACTGATTCAAAAATTGAGTTCCAAGGGGCCTCTTGTAAAATCTAGCCATAACAAAAATGAAAAAAATTTGAATTCTGTAGAATTTATGTTCAATGGAGTGAAGTGGAAATTCAGCTTTATTCAAATATGGGATATGTGTTGGTCGAGTAAAGTTTCCAGACCTTAAAAAAAGCACTACTAACCTGATAAAGTAAATAATATAACTGAGCAGCAAAATTGGCAGGGAAAAATAGTTGACTGTCACAGGTTTTAGAACAGACCTGGAGGGTCAGAGATACATTATTGTTACCAACATTTACTTTCAGTTGCTAATACAGGCACAAATTACAAAAAAAACTTTGCATTTTCTCTCATTTCAACCCATTGAATCACTTCACCCTAGATTACGGTATTTTCGTACTACGAAAGTATAAATACGAATTCACCTAATACAGCACGGCATGCTACGATACTGAAACAGAAACAGCAATAAGCGCTTGGAATGGCCTGACAGTGAACTTCGAATTCGGGAAAATATGGCGCGATAATATGTTCTCTTGCTTTGGGAAATACGACTACTAGACGATATTTTATATCAAGGAAAACGAAGCTTACAATACTGTCATCAATTTTTTTTATTATGAAGTTAAGGTAGAATGTTAAGAGCACAGCTTAAATTGCGGCAGTTGAACATTTCCAAGAAGGACGATCGTAAATTTCATTGCTGTAAATTGGACATTTCCTGGATTACCAGGCTGAATACTTATTCTATCGAACACTTCCACTTTTCCACAGAAAAGCTGATTACCTTGAAATTGCACAATATTACATTTTTTAAGGATAATTATAATTTTTGCCATCGTTATTGCATATGTAATCTCTGAGACAACCAAAATATGAAAAACTAGCCTTGAAGATAGATCTTTTTAGCGTTTGTTAACCTTTAAGATATATCAAACATGTATGTGCCAGTAAAATGTTAAATGATGGCATAAACAGCCGATGCTCTGCGCCCAAAATTTTACTGATCCTCGAAGTGTTCTGTTTTGAAAGAGTCAAACACTCCTTGATTTAAGAAATACATTGCTCATACTCACACGTAACGTAAGTTGTCTTATGTAAAAGAAAATTTGCTTTGAAAAATAAATGCTCCGCAAACCACTTTTTGCAATATTTTTCCCGCGATCTTTTACAAATGTAAGCAGTTGTGACGTCACGCTCATCGAAAGCAGTTTATTGTTACTAAGAATTGCAGTCTTCGTCCTTAAGTAGGATTCACACACGTATCTTACGTGGCAGCACAGATTGTGGCTTTCTGTAGTGGCATCATGAGCTACATTTCATGCAGGATGAACAAATTCTACGTAGTTGCACTCATATGGGCGGTATGATTATTTAGTGCAAGTTATGGCATGTGTGACAACAGTTAAGCACTTTTGGATCCCAAAAAAATCGCAATGGGTTAAATCAGGGGCCAAAAACATATTTATAAAAATAATAATACTAGGAGACAAAAATGCTGTCTGCAGTGGCAAAGTAACCAACAGCTGGCATGAAAATATCGTCTGCAGACACGTCACGCTTCCAAGATTTTAGAATATTATTTTATTCGCTGATATCAGCATTTCGAATAAATAATTTTTAGTTTAACAGCTGCCGCATCACAGCTATTTCCTGCATATAATCCACAATAATAAAACGGAGAATATATTTTATACTCTGAAGTTCGGAGAAAGTTCTCTGGTTGGCATGAATAAAGCGTGTCTAAGAACATGCTTCACTGAAAATATGTTCTCAGTGTGGGTTGAAGGGTGGGGGAAGTTGCTCAAAACAAAGAATATTCTCCGATTTTGTGTGAATAAAATCAGGGAACTTAGTCAAAAGCAGAGAACATTCATTGTTTTTTGTGAGTGAGCTCCATAACATAATTCGAGCTGAGTAAGTTGTGTTGTGGTTAAGCGTTATCAAGTGTTTTTACTGAAAATGACGAAATTTATAAGTATCGAAAGGCAAAGAAAGATATACGTTCTACGAAGGAGCACAGAATAAAGGAACTATAGAGTTTATATAGATTTAACAGTAAAAACACCGTCTTGGGAGAAAACAAAAATGTTGATGGACCTACTTCTGGACTCTTCCTACATGGTATTTCAACTTACTAAGGAAAATATCTAGGTACCTATGCAAAAACGTATTGAAAACGCAGAATCGAGAAGTTCTACGGCTGCATTGCGCACAATCAGCTTCAAAAAAGTGATAACAGATCATTCTCAAGAAACACTAAGTTTTGTCACATACCAGATGCTAATGGGACTACAGGTTCTTTTAAAAGGGACAAAAACAAGAAATTAGTTCCAGGAAGTACCTTAAAGGCTGAGTGATAAGAATACATTAGATGGTCTTAATGATCTTTAATATGGATGATTGGTTATTTTCTTTTCCACTCAATTTCAGTAACTTTTACTTACTTCATGCATGTTAATTTTCTTGCATGCTCGTATAAAGAACAAATTACTTTCTAGCAAACTGAGTCTAGAATTATTTAAAAGCCTGTTTTATTATAATATGCTGTGGCCAAAACTGGGGAATAACTGGCGACACCTGGAGTTAATGTGGCCAAAACTGGGGAAGTATGCCCCATGGTATTCAATATTTATTTATTTATTTTAGAACATTTGTTCCTACATAGCTGCAACGTACAGTCTTTTAAAAAATAGATATGATTTCTTCTAGTAATTTGTGAACTTATTTCGTATAGTAAACACAAAGCCTATATTGAATTGTCCTCAAAATGGCCATAAGTGATGCCTCAATCATATCCTCTTTTTTTTGTAAAATCTCTACACACAGATCACCAAGGCAATGTAGACAAACTGAATACATTTCTCAATTCACTACTAATGAGACACACATCAGTGGCTGCAGAAATGTGATGGTTGATTTTTTCACACATTGTTGTACTAGCATGAAGGCCATTCTGTGGGATGACATTCCAGAACAATAACAGTATGATAAAGTCCTATGTTTTATGCTTGAGTAACAGCAGTCCAGCCTCAACTTGCCACAGAGACATGCGCCCAAACTACAAGCTTATTTGTATCGCAAACCACAGTGGGCACTTTTACGTCCAGCACCAAGTTTTCATGGCCTTCCACAATTTGGTATATCAGACAGTGAGAGCTACTGTCAAGTAGATAACAAAAAGTGATTTGGTCAGGAATTAATAAAGACAGCCAAAAATGGGCTCCAGCGAGCCATAGACATCAACAGTGCATGATTGCTACCCATGTATCAGCACACATCGGCACCCTAATCACACCTATGTCACACTTTGCACATGTTCATGTTGACCTGGTTGGACATTTGCCATGTACAGGACACTTTAGTTACTTATTAATAGTGGCTGACAGATTTACAAGCTGGCATGTGGGAGCTTTTGTAAATAGCTGGATTGCATGATTTGGGATATCTCAAATGGTAACAACAGGCTGTGGAAGGAAATTCAAATTGTTACTGTCCCATGAGCTCCGACGACTTTGTAACTGCTTGCATATTCTAACAAGCATCAACAGGCTGGTAGAGAGGTTCTACAGCAACTTGTAGGTGGCCATTATGTGCCAAGGAGAGCAGTGGACTGAGGCATTACCTCTGATGCTACAGTAATGGAGATCTAGGCTACATCACAGCTCGACTGGTGTATGGAGAGCATCTGAGACTTCCAAATGAAAACATCTCTGTCAAACTGAGACTTCCGCCTACTGATGAAGCCACAATGGAATTTGGGAAGCTTCTTGAAAGAATCATGGCCCAAATTCGACATTTACCCCAAAAATGCATGGTACTGAACCTATCTTTGTCCACAAAGACCTACAAAAGACCTAGCCTATTTGATTGTAGGATGTTATCGTACAACAACTTTTAAGACTTCCTTATAGAGGACAATATAAAGTTACCTAAGATGGAGCAAACATTTTCAAGCAGCATGGAATGATAGGGAAGGAATGGTCTTCATCAAACGGATGAAGCTAGCCCACATGGAGGATGGCTCAATGGATCAGAAGCCACAGGTTACACCGCCTGCTCCATTGGGCTTTAACTTCAGCCCATCGCGTCCAACGCAAATAATGGGGTCC
Source organism: Schistocerca gregaria (assembly GCF_023897955.1). Taxonomy (NCBI): domain Eukaryota; kingdom Metazoa; phylum Arthropoda; class Insecta; order Orthoptera; family Acrididae; genus Schistocerca; species Schistocerca gregaria. Next base: position 339,609,693 of record NC_064925.1, on the reverse strand, counting down.
ATGGACAATGTGGTGGAAAACTTGCTGGTGCATAAGTATCACTTATTACAAAGTTCTCCACGGCATCTGAAAGTGGTACCAAGAACAGGAAGATCAGTAAAATGCCAGTTCTCCAACATGCCTAGGCTACTAAAAGCAAGAGGAGGGGAGGGAATGGGAGGGGCTGATGTAGCGACCACAGGATCGACCGATCAGTCACAAACAAACAAAAGGCAAAGTGTGTTGTATTTTTCTGTGTTGTGCCCTATTTTCTTGCCCATTGCGCACCTTTGCTTGTTATATGAAGTTTTCTTGTAGCATGAAGTGAGGTAAAATAAAGATGTGTATTTAGAGATCACATCTACTTAATAACTGTATTGTGTACTTTATTCGCGAACTTAAAAATCCTACAGATCCAACAACTTAAACATCTCACCAAAAGAAGACATACCAAACAACACAACTCTGCTCCATTTGTATTTGTCAGGTCATTTGCAATTACAGAAAATTTTTGAAACCATGTAGTCAGATAGGATTGACTATGGAACAAAGAATTTTCATCTACCATCTGTCATGCATTCTGGATAGTGGAAAATGCTTGCGAAATTTTAAGTTCCATATTTGATGTACTTCAAGTGCCTGTTGCTCTGTCTATTGACAAAGCTTGAGTAGCAGTACTGGCATGTTATTATTTAGGGCCTACACAATTACTTAAGGAGGAAATTGTATCTTACTGTCATCTAGGTGAGACAGACAGTGACAATAAGGAGATGTGTACTATGTCAGCACATGGAGAAAAAGAGGCAGTTTATTTAATCTGCAGCCTATAAGATCAAGAAATTCGCTGGTATGTAGCAAAATTATCAGATACTTCCAGTAATTACTGTAATGGTGAGGGTAAATTTGCTTGGCAAGATAATATTTGTTAATTTTATTTGAATGAATGAATTATGACCAGATGTGTATCATAATTAACTGTTGTATGTTTCATTTTACTATAATATGTTCACGAAAAAAATACTGATACTAATACTTCCACCTCGTCCACTGCTTGCATGGTACTCACTGATGTCAAAGCTTCCTGGCCCAATAGAAAGCTCACTCATTCAAAGTAGTATAAGATAACCTACACACCACTTTTTGTTGCTTTAAGACAATCTAGGTGCATGGGGCTAGCACTCCCTATATTTATTAAGTAAAATATCGTAAGAAATACTTTCGGCCACAAGATGTTTCTATTGTTCAGCCCTCACAATGTGGTCAATGAATTATATCCGTCCCTTCTTTCTGATTAATTTTAAAGGTACACGCCACGCCCACACATGGTAAACAAACAACGAACAGAAATTGGTTAAAGACAGCAGGTTGCAGTGCGAGAATCAGTCCAAAGTTAGTATCAATACTGTCCACAATATTTCCAGGCAGTGCAAGGTAATTCCGAAGATTTCGATGTTATCAGTGTCACAATATCTCAATCTCAGCACTACGTGGTCAAAATTATTGTGCATCTGCGAAATACTGTCGATATTATTGGTCATCTAGGGACCGCTTTAGGTTATGAATACACTAACTTGTTCTAACCTTCACAGTAAAGGTCGCTAAGTACTCGGTAATAATCTTTGTTCCAACACGTACTATAAGAAGCAAAGCACAGAAAGCTTAACAACAACTGTATGTAACAACAGTAAATATGCCAACAGCGGCAACGATGCTTATTATCGTTTGTAATGGTTTAACCCACTTACCACAACGAAGTGTGCTGTTGTGTCGCAACATCAGACCCCCCTGCCCCCCCTCTTTCTTTGAAACCGATTGCTGCGAGTATGTGAAGGAACTTGCAGTTAATCTACATGCCGGTCCTCGAACAAATGGCTGGTGGAAGCAATGTTTGCTCCTGATGCGAGGTAGACGCTTTGATATTTTCTGCTGCTGCTAAAGGCTCTGCCTCCTCATTGAAGTCTGATGTATGGTATGCAAAGATATATGCAGGCTCGATTCGTTCTATTGAGATTCTATCTTCTTTACCATATCCCTCGATACTGAAAGTGTGGTTTTCATGCTTGATTATTCTGAATATATTGAAACGAGAGGAGGATCTATGGTATAATCCATGAGCCTAACGTGCGTCGCTTTTGCTAAGTCTTTGTGCACAAATATCGGCCGATCTCTGAGACTGAATTACTGTGAAAACTGGGTGCCAAGCTCCAGAAGAACCGGTTGCGTGAGTACTAAGAATATTAGTTCTCCTGGAATCGTCAAATGTTCGCCGTATACCATTTGTGCTGGTGAACACTGGAAACCCTCCTTCAATGCTGTTCTCAGACTGAGTAGAACCAGCGCCAATGCTTTAGACAATGATGGGAAACTGCACCTCAAGGTCATTTTGATGGTACGGCGGAGTCACTCTAGTGTTGCATCACTAGCTGGATATTAGCTTATAGTGGAGAGGTGACTGCAGCTGCGCAATAGGAGAAGTTCATTTTAGACTTGGCTTACTGATTATTTTCTGTGATCTTTAGTTATGTCTTGCAGTACACCAAACCTATTGAATCAAGTGCACAGCAACGCTTTCACAACCAATTCCATGGTTCTATCCTGTAACACTACAACCTCTAGGCACCTGCTTAAATGATCGATGATAATAAATAGCACTGTCTGACAGAGTATGGTAGTTGCCCTATGATGTCCAAGGTATGTGGGAAATCTGGCGGATCGGGAAGTGTACATCAGGTGCGAAACCACATCTGCTGATCTTATTACACTTGAAAGTCAGTCACGTACGTGCCCATGCATGGCAATCTTTCTGTACTCGAAGCCACACAACTCCAGTGGAGACTAACTTAGCTGTTGCTCTGACTCCTGGGTAAGCTAAGTTCTGCAGCATGTCACAGTCCTTTCTACAGTATTGTTCGGGTATGTAAGGTCGCTGCCCCACTCTTGCTACATGACACTAAATACCATCCAGCGCGTCTTCGACTGGTGCATACCTGAGCTGCAACGCTGTTCGCTGCTCTTGTTTGAGACTGAACAAAAGGGGATTCTCCCACTGGTTTAAAGCTACCTCTACCCAACGAACAGAGTTTATGCTGGCACAGTTCCGAGACGGGCAATCTACAGCCAGGCTGTCTTTTCCTGCTCACTCCATTTTTGCTGTCGTCAAGTTAGGTTCTTAGAAAAAAGAACAATTGCTGTCTACTGTCTGTTGCACTGCTGCTCTCAAGCTGTTTTGCTTGCATCTACCACATGTGCCAAGGGGACGTCCAGTCTTGGCTGTCTCAGCGTTGTTGCCTGTGCTAGAAGTCTCTTGAGGTCTTGGAAATCTGTTTCGGTACCTGCAGTGTTCTTGCTGTGAGCGGCTCTTGGATGGCAACTATGTGAGGTAGGTACCTTCAATAACAGTTCAGCATGCCTAAGAATCTGTAAAGTCTCTTATAAATTTTGGGGAGAAGCATCTGTCATACTACTTTGATCCACTCTGGCAATTGTGACAATCGTACTGGTGAGACCAAGTATCCCAGGAATTTAACCCTGCATTTTCCCAGTACATTTATTGATTATTATGCCATATTCTTGTAAGCGGTTGAAAATCTGTTGCAGATATGCCGCAGACCAAATTGCATAAAATGGTACTCGTACAAACCAAATGGTGTGGTCGCTACTGTTTGCTCAATGTCAGCTGGTGCCATGGGAATTTATGAATATGCTTTGGCATGGACTGTTACACTGAAAATTTTTTTGTTACTGATAGTGATGCTAAAATCAGTTTCATTTGATACAGGATAATGGTCTGGAATTGTGCTTCTGTTAAGCACTCTACAATCTCCATATATTTTTCATATATTATCCTTTTTACAAACCATATGGATTGGTAAAGCCCACTGACTAATCATCCTGGTCGGAATACCTGCTTTGAACAGTTTGTCGAACTCTGCTTGTGCTGCAAGTAATTTCTCTCAATGCGGATACCACAAAGCCGAATGCAACGAACTGAACTTGTGTCATGTGGATGTGATGTGAGTACTGTGTTAGCATTCTAGGATGTCACAAAAGGTTTAGGTGAGTACTGAAAAGTCTAGAAGTATAGTATGAAAATGTGACTTCCCTGGTGACGCCAAGCGTTTTTCTACCGCACAAGACACATTATAATGCCTGGAGATCTTCTTATGTGACACACCTGTGCAGCTCGTGTAGTTGCAGGAAAGGAACTGATTCAGTATACCCCGGCATGGATGATGCAAGGACGTAACCAGGATTCTGTCAAAGGAGAGGTTCAAATTATTAAAGAGGACCTTAAAAAAGCTCAGGTTTTTCATTGCATTCTGAAACTACATTAATTTATTTAAAAATTTTATGTACATAATTTGATTTCAGGAAGCCTTCATACAAACGGTATTTGGTCTAAAACATTAAGCAGAAAAAGCTTTACTTAAAAAATATAACATAATAAGAAAAACCCAAAAGGACGTCGTTATCAGGGAAAGAAAACTGGCGTTCGACGGATCAGAGCGTCGAATGTCAGATCCCTTAATCAGGCAGTTAGGTTAGAAAATTTCAAAAGGGAAATGGATAGGTTAAAGTTAGATATAGTGGATATTAGTGAAGTTCGGTGGCAGGAGGATCAAGACTTTTGGTCAGGTGAGTACAGGGTTATTAATACAAAATCAAATAGGGATAATGCAGGAGTAGGTTTAATAATGAATAAAAAAATAGGAGTGCAGGTAAGCTACTACAAATAGCATAGTGAGAGCATTATTGTGGCCAAGATAGACACGAAACCCACGGCTACTACAGTAGTACAAGTTTATATGCCAACTATCTCTGCAGATGATGAAGAAATTGATGATATGTATGATGAGATAAAGGAAATTATTCAGGTAGTGAAGGGAGACGAAAATTTAATAGTCATAGGTGACTGGAATTCAACAGCAGGAAAAGGAAGAGAAAGAAACGTAGTAGATCAATATGGATTGGGGCTAAGAGATGAAAGAGGAAGCTGCCTGGTAGGATTATGCACAGAGCATAACTTAATCATAGCTAATACTTGGTTTAAGGATCTTGAAAGAAGGTTGTATACATGGAAGAACCCTGGAGATACTAAAAGGTTTCATATAGATTATATAATGGTAAGACAGAGATGCAGGAACCAGGTTTTAAATTGTATGACATTTCCAGGGGCAGGTGTGGCCTCTGACCACAATCTATTGATTATGAACTGTAGATTAAAACTGAATAAACTGCAAAAAGGTGGGGATTTAAGGAGATGGGACCTGGATAAACTGAAAGACCCAGAGGTTGTAGAGAGTTTCAGGGAGAGCGTGAGGGAACAATTGACAGGAATGGGGAAAAGAAATACAGTAAAAGAATAATGGGTAGCTTTGAGGGATGAAGTAGTCAAGGCAGCAGATAACCAAGTAGGTAAAAAGACGAGGACTACTAGAAATCCTGGGGTAACAGAAGAAATATTGAATTTAATTGATGAAAGGAGAAAACATAAAAAATGCAGTAAATGAAGCAGGCAAAAAGGAATACAAACGTCTCAAAAATGAGATCGACAGGAAGTGCAAAATGGCTAAGCAGGGAAGGCTAGAGGACAAATGTAAGGATGTAGAGGCTTATCTCACAAGTGATAAGATAGATAGTGCTCCCTGCCGCCGTTGGATAAGCAGCTGCAGCAGCAAGTCGTATAACCCTAGCTTACTTATTTGTTAGATAGTTTAATTAATTTCTTTGCGTGTTTTTGGGTACTTGCATTGTTTAATTCATATATTTCGGACGTATTATAGTATTTGAGGGTTGTAGCATCGCGCCTTAGTACCTGAATAGTGCAAATTCGCGTAGTCGTCTGTCTTCTGTTTTTGTTGTGAACGGCCAGTGTCGGTTGGCCAGTCAGTGTGCTCCCTGCCGCCGTTGGATAAGCAGCTGCAGCAGCAAGTCGTATAACCCTAGCTTACTTATTTGTTAGATAGTTTAATTAATTTCTTTGCGTGTTTTTGGGTACTTGCATTGTTTAATTCATATATTTCGGGCGTATTATAGTATTTGACAGTTGTAGCATCGCGCTTTAGTGTTTACTTGGTAGATTCTTATTTAAATTGCGTGTGAGTTTCGTATAGGAGGTGCAATTTCGAGTTTTAGTTAGTGTAATCGTAAATTCAGGAGATTGTAGAGCAGTCGTTAGGCATTTGTACAGGTTAGTTGATACATTCTTTGCGTGTTTCGCTTGCGTTATCTAGGCACGGACTCGTGTTTCAGTAACTGTTGTTCAACATCGATTAGAATGGACAGGGACTGCGATTGCTGTGTTCGGATGAGGGCTGACTTGGCATCCCTTCGCTCACAGCTGCAATCGGCGCTGACTTCGGTCGTGCAGCTTGAGGCTGTTGCCAATGGGCACCACTGTGGGGAGCCGGACTTGGGTATCAGGGGGATGTCAACCTCGTCCCGTCTGTCCCCAAATCGGTCTGCCGCTGTGGTTGCCCCGGTTGCTGCCCGCAGTGGGGCTGAGCCCTCGCCTGTGGTTGATTGGGAGGTCGTTCCAAGACGTGGCAGGCAGCGAAAGGCGTCCCCGGAGGCTGATCAGAAAGCCTCTCCGGTGCGTCTGACAAACCGGTTTCAGGCACTGTCTCTGGCTGAGCCAGATGCAGCTGCCTGCCCTGTTTCAGAGGATCCATCTCAGCCTTCAAGGTCCGGGCAATCGCAGAGGGTGGGCTTACTGGTAGTTGGGAGCTCCAATGTTAGGCGCGTAATGGGGCCCCTTAGGGATACGGCGGCTAAGGAGGGGAAGAAATCCAGTGTGCACTCCGTGTGCATTCCGGGAGGAGTCATTCCTGATGTGCAAAGGGTCCTTCCGGATGCCATGGACAGCACAGGGTGCAGCCAGCTGCAGGTGGTGGCACATGTCGACACTAATGACGTGTGTCGCTTTGGATCTGAGGAAATTCTCTCTGGATTCCAGCGGCTATCTGACTTGGTGAAGGCTGACGGTCTTGCTTACGAGATGAAGGCAGAGCTCACCATCTGCAGCATCGTTGACAGAACCGACTGCGGACCTTTGGTGCAGAGCCGGGTGGAGGGTCTGAATCAGAGGCTCAGACGGTTTAGCGACCGTGTTGACTGCAGATTCCTTGACTTGCGCCATAGGGTGGTGGAGTTTCGGGTTCCGCTGAATAGGTCAAGAGTTCACTACACTCAGCTGGCGGCTACACGGGTAGCGGAGGCTGTGTGGCGTGGACTGGGCGGTTTTTTAGGTTAGAAGGCCTCGGGAAAGTATGGGGTGGGCTGCAATGTCAAAGGGTGCATGGCAATTACAGGACGTGCTTGGATCAAGGAACAGTCGGAATTATAGTTGTAAATTGTTGTAGTTGCGCTGGAAAAGTCCCTGAGCTTCAAGCGCTAATAGAAAGCACAGAAGCTGAAATCGTTATAGGTACCGAAAGCTGGCTAAAGCCTGAAATAAGTTCTGCAGAAATTTTTGCGAAGTCTCAGACGGTGTTCAGGAAAGATAGATTAGGCAGAATTGGTGGTGGAGTGTTTGTGTCTGTCAGTAGTGGTTTATCTTGTAGTGAAGTCGAAGTAGATACTCCGTGCGAATTGGTATGGGTGGAGGTTATACTTAACAGCCGAATTAAGTTAATAATTGGCTCCTTCTACCGACCCCCAGACTCCGATGACACAGTTGCGGAACAGTTCAGAGAAAGTTTGAGTCTCATAACAAATAAATACCCCACTCATACGGTTATAGTTGGTGGAGACTTCAACCTACCCTCGGTATGTTGGCCAAAATACTTGTTCAAAACCGGTGGTAGGCAGAAAACGTCTTCCGAGATTGTCCTAAATGCTTTCTCCGAAAATTATTTCGAGCAGTTAGTCCACGAACCCACGCGAATTGTAAATGGTTGCGAAAACACACTTGACCTCTTAGCCACAAACAATCCAGAGCTGATAGAGAGCATCATGACTGATACAGGGATTAGTGATCACAAGGTCGTTGTAGCTAGGCTCAATACCATTTCTTCCAAACCCATCAGAAACAAACGCAAAATAATTTTATTTTAAAAAGCGGATAAAGTGCCACTAGAAGCCTTCCTAAAAGACAATTTCCATTCCTTCCGAACTGACTATGCCAATGTAGACGAGATGTGGCTCAAATTCAAAGATATAGTAGCAACAGCAATTGAGATATTCATACCTCATAAATTGGTAAGAGATGGAACGGATCCCCCGTGGTACACAAAAAAGGTCCGAACGCTGTTGCAGAGGCAACGGAAAAAGCATGCGAATTTCAGAAGAACGCGAAATCCCGTAGATGGGCTAAAATTTACAGGCGATCGAAATTTGGCATGTTTTTCGATGCGAGATGCCTTTAATAGGTTCCACAACGAAACATTGTCTCGAAATTTGGTAGAAAATCCGAAGAAATTCTGGTCGTATGTAAAGTACACAAGCGGCAAGACGCAGTCAATACCTTCGCTGCGCAGTGCCGATGGTACTGTTACCGACGACTGTGCCGCTAAAGCGGAGTTATTGAACGCAAGTTTTCCGAAATTCCTTCACCAGGGAAGACGAATGGAATATTCCAGAATTTGAAACACGAACATCTGCTAGCATGAGTTTCTTAGAAGTAGATACCTTAGGGGTTGCGAAGCAACTAAAATCGCTTGATACGGGCAAATCTTCAGGTCCAGATTGTATACCGATTAGGTTCCTTTCAGATTACGCTGATACTATAGCTCCCTACTTAGCACTCATATACAACTGCTCGCTCACCGATAGATCTGTACCTACAGATTGGAAAATTACGCAGGTCGCACCGGTGTTCAAGAAGGGTAGTAGCTCTAATCCATTTAACTACAGACCTATATCATTGACGTCGGTTTGCAGTAGGGTTTTGGAGCATATACTGTATTCAAACATTATGAATCACCTCGAAGGGAACGATCTATTGACACGTAATCAGCATGGCTTCAGAAAACATCGCTCTTGTGCAACGAAACTAGCTCTTTATTCGCACGAAGTAATGGCCGCTATCTACAGGGGGTCTGAAGTTGATTCCGTATTTCTAGATTTCCGGAAAGCATTTGACACAGTTCCTCACAAGCGACTTCTAATCAAGCTGCGGAGCTATGGGGTATCGTCTCAGTTGTGCGACTGGATTCGTGATTTCCTGTCAGGAAGGTCGCAGTTCGTAGTAATAGACGGCAAATCATCGAGTACAACTGAAGTGATATCAGGTGTTCCCCAGGGAGGCGTCCTGGGACCTCTGCTGTTCCTGATCTACACTCCTGGAAATTGAAATAATAACACCGTGAATTCATTGTCCCAGGAAGGGGAAACTTTATTGACACATTCCTGGGGTCAGATACATTACAAGATCACACTGACAGAACCACAGGCACATAGACACAGGCAACAGAGCATGCACAATGTCGGCACTAGTACAGTGTATATCAGCCTTTCGCTGCAATGCAGGCTGCTATTCTCCCATGGAGACGATCGTAGAGATGCTGGATGTAGTCCTGTGGAACGGCTTGCCATGCCATTTCCACCTGGCGCCTCAGTTGGACCAGCGTTCGTGCTGGACGTGCAGACCGCGTGAGACGACGCTTCATCCAGTCCCAAACATGCTCAATGGGGGACAGATCCGTACATCTTGCTGGCCAGGGTAGTTGACTTACACCTTCTAGAGCACGTTGGGTGGCATGGGATACATGCGGATGTGCATTGTCCTGTTGGAACAGCAAGTTCCCTTGCCGGTCTAGGAATGGTAGAACGATGGGTTCGATGACGGTTTGGATGTACCGTGCACTATTCAGTGTCCCCTCGACGATCACCAGAGGTGTACGGCCAATGTAGGAGATCGCTCCCCACACCATGATGCTGGGTCTTGGCCCTGTATGCCTCGGTCGTATGCAGTCCTGATTGTGGGGCTCACCTGCACGGCGCCAAACACGCATACGACCATCATTGGCACCAAGGCAGAAGCGACTCTCATCGCTGAAGACGACATGTCTCCATTCGTCCCTCCATTCACGCCTGTCGCGACACCACTGGAGGCGGGCTGCACGATGTTGGGGCGTGAGCGGAAGACAGCATAACGGTGTGCGGGACCGTAGCCCAGCTTCATGGAGACGGTTGCGAATGGTCCTCGCCGATACCCCAGGAGCAACAGTGTCCCTAATTTGCTGGGAAGTGGCGGTGCGGTCCCCTACGGCACTGCGTAGCATCCTACGGTCTTGGCGTGCATCCGTGCGTCGCTGCGGTCCGGTCCCAGGTCGACGGGCACGTGCACCTTCCGCCGACCACTGGCGACAACATCGATGTACTGCGGAGACCTCACGCCCCACGTGTTGAGCAATTCGGCGGTACGTCCACCCGAGCTCCAGCATGCCCACTATACGCCCTCGCTCAAAGTCCGTCAACTGCACATACGGTTCACGTCCACGCTGTCGCGGCATGCTACCAGTGTTAAAGACTGCGATGGAGCTCCGTATGCCACGGCAAACTGGCTGACACTGACGGCGGCGGTGCACAAATGCTGCGCAGCTAGCGCCATTCGACGGCCAACACCGCGGTTCCTGGTGTGTCCGCTGTGCCGTGTGTGTGATCATTGCTTGTACAGCCCTCTCGCAGTGTCCGGAGCAAGTATGGTGGGTCTGACACACCGGTGTCAATGTGTTCTTTTTTCCATTTCCAGGAGTGAATATAAATGACCTGGGTGACAATCTGAGCAGTTCTCTTAGATTGTTCGCAGATGATGCTGTAATTTACCGTCTAGTAAGGTCATCCGAAGACCAGTATCAGTTGCAAAGCGATTTAGAAAAGATTGCTGTATGGTGTGTCAGGTGGCAGTTGACGCTAAATAACGAAAAGTGTGAGACGGTCCACATGAGTTCCAAAAGAAATGCATTGGAATTCGATTACTCGATAAATAGTACAATTCTCAAGACTGTCAATTCAACTAAGTACCAGGGTGTTAAAATTACGAACAACTTCAGTTGGAAGGACCACATAGATAATATTGCCGGGAAGGCGAGCCAAAGGTTGCGTTTCATTGGCAGGACACTTAGAAGATGCAACAAGTCCACTAAAGAGACAGCTTACACTACACTCGTTCGTCCTCTGTTAGAATATTGGTGCGCGGTGTGGGATCCTTACCAGGTGGGATTGACGGAGGACATCGAAAGGGTGCAAAAAAGGGCAGCTCGTTTTGTATTATCACGTTATAGGGGAGAGAGTGTGGCAGATATGATACACGAGTTGGGATGGAAGTCATTACAGCATAGACGTTTTTCGTCGCGGCGAGACCTTTTTACGAAATTTCAGTCACCAACTTTCTCTTCCGAATGCGAAAATATTTTGTTGAGCCCAACCTACATAGGTAGGAATGATCATCAAAATAAAATAAGAGAAATCAGAGCTCGAACAGAAAGGTTTAGGTGTTCGTTTTTCCCGCTCGCTGTTCGGGAGTGGAATAGCAGAGAGATAGTATGATTGTGGTTCGATGAATCCTCTGCCAAGCACTTAAATGTGAATTGCAGAGTAGTCATGTAGATGTATATGTACAGGAAAATTAAAGAGACCTTTGGAGAAAAAGAGAAGCACTTGCATGAATATCAAGAGCTCAGGTGGAAACCCAGTTATAAGTAAAGAGGGGAAAGCAGAAAGGTTGAAGGAGTATATAGAGGGTCCATACAAGGGCGATGTACTCGAGGACAATATAATGGAAATGGTAGAGGGAGTAGATGAAGGTGAAATGGGAGATATGATACTGCGTGAAGAGTTTGACAGAGCACTGAAAGACCTGAGTCTAAACAAGGCCCCGGAGTAGACAAGATTCCATTAGAACTACTGACAGCCTTGGGAGAACCAGGCCTAACAAAACTCCACCATCTGGTGAGCAAGATGTATGAGACAGGCGAAATACCCTCAGACTTCAGGAAGAATATAATAATTCCAATCCCAAAGAAAGCAGGCGTTGACAGATGTGAAAATTACCGAACTTTCAATTTAAGAAGTCACAGCTGCAAAATACTAACACAAATTCTTTACAGACGTATGGAATAACTGGTAGAAACCGACCTTGGGAAATGTTGGAAAACATGAGGCAATAATGACCCTACGACTTATCTTAGAAGAAAGATTAAGGAAAGGCAAACCTACATTTCTAGCATTTGTAGACTTAGAGAAAGCTTTTGACAATATTGACTGGAATACTATCTTTCAAATTCTGAAGGTGGCAGGGGTAAAATACAGGGAGCGAAAGGCTATTTACAATTTGTATAGAAAGCAGATGGCAGTTGTAAGAGTCGAGGGACATGAAAGGGAAGGAGTGGTTGGGAAGGGAGTGAGACAGGGTTGTATATTGAGCAAGCAGTAAAGGAAACAAAAGAAAAGTTCGGAGTAGGCACTAAAATCCATGGAGAAGAAGTAAAAACTTTGAGGTTCGCCGATGTCATTGTAATTCTGTCAGAGACAGCATAGGACTTGGAAGAGCAATTGAACGGAACAGACAGTGTCTTGAAACGAGGGTATAAGATGAACATCAACAAAAGCAAAACGAGGATAATGGAATGTAGTCGAATTAAATTGGGTGATGCTGAGGGCATTAGATTAGGAAATGAGACACTTAAAGTAGTGGAATTTTGCTATTTGGGAAGCAAAATAACTGATGATGGTCAAAGTAGAGAGGATATAAAATGTAGACTGGCAATGGCAAGGAAAGCGTTTCTGAAGAAGAGAGACTTGTTAACATCGAGTATTGATTTAAGTGTCAGGAAGTCGTTTCTGAAAGTATTTGTATGGAGTGTAGCCATGTATGGAAGTGAAACATGGACGATAAATAATTTGGACAAGAAGAGAATATAAGCTTTCGAAATGTGGTGCTACAGAAGAATGCTGAAGATTAGATGGGAAGATCACATAAGTAATGAGGAGGTGTTCAATAGAATTGGAGAGAAGAGGAGTTTGTGGCACACCGTGACTGGAAGGAGGGATCGGTTGGTAGGACATGTTCTGAGACATCAAGGGATCACCAATTTAGTACTGGAGGGCAGCGTGGGTGGTAAAAATTATAGAGGGAGACCAAGAGATGAATACACTACGCAGATTCAGAAGGATGGAGGTTGCAGTAGGTACCGGGAGATGAAGAAGCTTGCACAGGATAGAGTAGTATAGAAAGCTGCATGAAACCAGTCTCAGGACTGAAGACCACAAGAACAACAACAGTCTTAGATGCCATAAAATTCTCTAGGATGTATGACATACATTGTCTTTATATGGCCGTTTGTTTACAAGTATGCTAGAGCTGTGTTCCAAGGATATTATGAATAGACAAGTCACACAAGAATATCTTTCTTGTAGTAAAATTTGAAGACATGATATGTTGCAGTTCCACATGTGAGCCATCACTATGAATAAAAATGTAGTACAAAATGACCATCGCTAGCTACCTTCCAATGTAAATATGGCCTTCAGTCTCAAGGTTCTGCAAAGATGCTTGCCTTCGATGCACCTGGTTTCATTTAAGCATAGAGTCTGCATCTTTATGGGAAATGGGATCTGTCAGGAGAGAAAGGATTTTAGAAGGAATTGCCTCTGGCCTCTAGTAGGGGTCTAATCTACGCATTTGCCTAAAATAAAAATGGGAAACCACAGTACACCATATCCATTGTTGTTGGTGGATGTATTAGAACCATCTCGCCAGGTATTGCTAGCTCAACACCTCAAGGTGCAGAGCGATCCTGTTTTGTGGAGAATGTGACAAACTTGTTATTGTAGAGTAAATCTGTGAGAGGTACTGCATGAGGAAAAGACTGTGTGCTCTTCATAGTTTTGACAAATACCGACACAGTGAGCGCCTGTCGGCACTGCAGCTGGTCAGTGGATTCCAGGTCATAACAAAAGCATTGACATTTCGATCGAGGAAGTTTTACTTAAGCTTGAGATGTGTAACTGAGGTAAGTCTGTAAACATCCCTTCAAAATCCTTTTCAGCGTCATGATTGCACCTGAGAAAAGCAAAAACGAAAAGCTTGATTATATGCAAGTGAATTATAACATCTTACGGAAACTTTCAGAAGAAACAGCTACAGCGAGAAACTAATAGGAAGAGCTTTGAGGAACAATAAGAAGAGAGGAGGGGAGAGACTAGAAGAGGACTACACAAGAGGTTGTGCATTCCTCCCATATGCGGGACCACCAACGGCGAAGATCGCAAAAATCCTTAAGAAGCACCAAGTGAAGATCGTCTTTCACACAGCAAAGAAAATCAACGATATTCTTGGATCGAGCATAGACCCACTAGGACTAATGACACTGGGTGTTTATAGATTTGGATGCGAATGTAAAATGCAGTACATAGGGCAGACGCAATGTTGCATTACACAGCGCCGTATGGAACATATAACAAACGTGCGTCTTGGACAGGTTGACAAGTCTGCAGTGGCAGATCACAACATCAACCAAAAGCATACCTTCGAATTGGAAGAAACAAAGAAGTTATGCAGCTCCAGCGGATTTTGGGATTCAGTGATAAAAGAAGAGATTCGTCTGCACGAAAATTTAATTAATCGAGACAGTGGTTACCATCTCAGTTCATCTTAGGGTCCTGCAATTAGGAAAATTCAGCAAGAACGCTCGGGTCCGAAAGGGGACTGCGGCCGGCACTGATATGAACAGACACCGTCAATCGACGCCCACAAGCGCTCCCCCCCCCCCCCCCCCCCCCCCAACTAGCTACCTACGCTGTCGCTTCCCAGCATGCCTGAACGAAGTGGAAAGGGAGGCAAAGCAGCAGCCCTGCTGCAGTTGCTGGGCCTCATGCTCGGCACATCAGAATATGCGGGATGCAAGAAGAAGAAGACAACGGAACGGCAGGAGCAGTACTTTCTCTTCCAGAAACTTGACCACATTGCCAAGTACTGCCAGAACCCAAAGGCATGCCTTTGGTGTGCGCAAGCACACGATTCGCCCTACTGTACGAAGAAGGACGCCACACGCGGCTGCGCCAACCGTGGCAGTGCTCACTCAGCGAATTACCAAGGCTGCAGTTATATCAAGAACTGGAGTCGTGGTGTGAAGAGGAGATGGAGACGCAAGACCACCAAGAAGGCGGATACAACGGCGGCCGCTGCGTCCTCGCCACCCCCCGCCCTCGGCGGATCCGGGCTGGTCGATGACGTGGCTGTTCCACCTGATGCAGTCAGCGATGCGTGAGCCAGGGTCCGCGTCCCCGCCGAAGGAAAAATTGCTGCCCTGAAAGCCGCAATGGAGGAAGAGACAGCGGCACTCCAAGCCGAACTGGCGGAGGTTCAGCATCGGGTGCACAGTCTCCGTGATGCACTTGCCAGCCAGCACCACCAAGCACAGAAGGACGCCGACACACAGACTGCCGCCTCTATGGAGCCTGTAGCAATACAGGAAGCCATGGGGATGGTAACATAAGACGCCGCCGTACAGATAGCTGTTACGGCGAAGACCAAGGCAACCTAGGTCATTACAGAGAAGTCTCCATGCCCCCACTCCAAGATGCAGACGCAGAAGTTAGTGTTCGTTCGTTTTCTCACTCTCAGGTCTTTCAAGACGAGCACGCAAGCAAAGAACAAGGTGCGAGGACTGCTGAAATCGCTGAAGCTGCGAGCTAGGAGGGCGTGCCACGTCCCGAAGTGTCACAAGCAGACACATCCAAGAAGAAGAAGGACAAGAAGAAGTACCCATCATCATCGCCACATCATCAACCAATCGCCCTGTTAGTCGTTGACTGGCAGTCCTAGGCGTCAACAGGGCCAATCAAGTAAAGGCCCCTGTTTCTGACGGCCAATCACCAGTCTACCAAACCACGCACAACCATCCCAGTTATTCCTAAACACCCCAGCAAACTTTCAATCCATCTAAGTGGAGTAAATATCTAATAACAACAGACTCCTCCTTATCTTCCTCAAGAAGAAGAATTCAAGTGCGAAGAGAGAGAGCATCCCAACACTTCCCCTGAAGATGATGTATATGCAATCCATTGAAATGTTGCGACTAGAAGACGACGCCACTCAGCTGATAACCCGTGAAGATTTCATAGCGAAGGTTGGTTATGTTATCCAGCGAATGTTTGCACAACGTTTGATATGTGTTGTGTTGATAGTGGTCGAGATAATAGTAAGAAAACCAAATGAACTAAACATGTAAATCTATTTATTTTATTTTGATAATATTTCACTGGGAATTATTGAGTGTGATAACGAAAGATAAATGGATCATTTGTCTTAGTTGTAATGTTTTCAACTACCAATAAGTAAACTACACTCCTGGAAATGGAAAAAAGAACACATTGACACCGGTGTGTCAGACCCACCATACTTGCTCCGGACACTGCGAGAGGGCTGTACAAGCAATGATCACACGCACGGCACAGCGGACACACCAGGAACCGCGGTGTTGGCCGTCGAATGGCGCTAGCTGCGCAGCATTTGTGCACCGCCGCCGTCAGTGTCAGTCAGTTTGCCGTGGCATACGGAGCTCCATCGCAGTCTTTAACACTGGTAGCATGCCGCGACAGCGTGGACGTGAACCGTATGTGCAGTTGACGGACTTTGAGCGAGGGCGTATAGTGGGCATGCGGGAGGCCGGGTGGACGTACCGCCGAATTGCTCAACACGTGGGGCGTGAGGTCTCCACAGTACATCGAAGTTGTCGCCAGTGGTCGGCGGAAGGTGCACGTGCCTGTCGACCTGGGACTGGACCGCATCGTCGCACGGATGCACGCCAAGACCGTAGGATCCTACGCAGTGCCATAGGGGACCGCACCGCCACTTCCCAGCAAATTAGGGACACTGTTGCTCCTGGGGTATCGGCGAGGACCATTCGCAATCGTCTTCATGAAGCTGGGCTACGGTCCCACACACCGTTATGCTGTCTTCCGCTCACGCCCCAACATCGTGCAGCCCGCCTCCAGTGGTGTCGCGACAGGCGTGAATAGAGGGACGAATGGAGACATGTCGTCTTCAGCGATGAGAGTCGCTTCTGCCTTGGTGCCAATGATGGTCATATGCGTGTTTGGCGCCGTGCAGGTGAGCGCCACAATCAGGACTGCATACGACCGAGGCACACAGGGCCAACACCCGGCATCATGGTGTGGGTAGCGATCTCCTACATTGGCCGTACACCTCTGGTGATCGTCGAGGGGACGCTGAATAGTGCACGGTACATCCAAACCGTCATCAAACCCATCGTTCTACCATTCCTAGACCGGCAAGGGAACTTGCTGTTCCAACAGGACAATGCACGTCCGCATTTATCCCGTGCCACCCAACGTGCTCTAGAAGATGTAAGTCAACTACCCTGGCCAGCAAGATCTCCGGATCTGTCCCCCATTGAGCATGTTTGGGACTGGATGAAGCGTCGTCTCACGCGGTCTGCACGTCCAGCACGAACGCTGGTCCAACTGAGGCGCCAGGTGGAAATGGCATGGCAAGCCGTTCCACAGGACTACATCCAGCATCTCTACGATCGTCTCCATGGGAGAATAGCAGCCTGCATTGCTGCGAAAGGTGGATATACACAGTAGTAGTGCCGACATTGTGCATGCTCTGTTGCCTGTGTCTATGTGCCTGTGGTTCTGTCAGTGTGATCATGTGATGTATCTGACCCCAGGAATGTGTCAATAAAGTTTCCCCTTCCTGGGACAATGAATTCACGGTGTTCTTATTTCAATTTATAGGAGTGTAGTTATATAAACTAGTTAACTATTGTTAACATCTAATCGTTTTCTCTTATTTGAACCATATATGTATAAAACTATGTGTGTGTTTTGGCTTAAAAGTCAGGGTAGTTTTTCGGTTTTCGGCATTTCGCATATCATCAATTGCATAAGAGCTAAATGAGGCAATTTAAAGATGTTTTCGTGGTTAAACATTGTGTTTAAATGTTACATTGAAAAAATTTAAAAACTGTATGTCATAGAAAATTGGTATGTTTAAGTGTACAAAAAGAAGTTTTACTAAATATGCACCATGAGACATTAAATATGCCATTTTGATCGTATGCCATATCTCTCCCAGATTGACCATACATTAAAACTTCCTGGCATATTAAAACTGTGTGCCCAACCGAGACTCGAACTCAGGACCTTTGCCTTTCGCGGCAAGTGCTCTACGATCTGAGCTACCGAAGCACGACTCACGCCTGGTACTCACAGCTTTACTTCTGCCAGTTTCTCGTCTTCTACCTTCCAAACTTTACAGAAGCTCTCCTGCGAACCTTGCAGAACTAGCACTCCCAAAAGAAAGGATATAGCGGAGACATGGCTTAGCCACAGCCTGGGGGATGTTTCCGGAATGAGATTTTCACTCTGCAGCGGAGTGTGCGCTGATATGAAACTTCCTGGCAGATTGAAACTGTGTGCCCGACCGAGACTCGAACTCGGGACCTTTGCCTTTCGGGGGCAAGTGCTGTACCATCTGAGCTACCGAAGCACAACTCACGCCCGGTACTCACAGCTTTACTTCTAGAATGAGATTTTCACTCTGCAGCGGAGTGTGCGCTGATATGAAACTTCCTGGCAGATTAGAACTGTGTGCCCGACCAAGACTCGAACTTGGGACCTTTGCCTTTCGCGGGCAAGTGCTCTACCAACTGAGCTACCGAAGCACGACTCACGTCCGGTAATCACAGCTTTACTTCTGCCCGCGAAAGGCAAAGGTCCCGAGTTCGAGTCTCGGTCGGGCACACAGTTTTAATCTGCAAGGAAGCTTCAGCTTTACTTCTGCCAGTATCTCGTCTTCTACCTTCCAAACTTTACAGAAGCTCTCCTGCAAACCTCGCAGAACTAGCACTCTTGAAAGAAAGGATATATACATTGTTTACAAATAAAATAAAATGCATCACAGTAAAAGATGGAATTCTGGTAATGCATTTTAAGATGTAATTGTTTCAAGAATTCGTGGCTTCAGTTATTACAATATTACAGGAGTGAAAATATATTTTGTACTAAAGCAGGTGACTGTTTAGCATGCAGCCAGCTTGAACAAATTCAAGCTGTTTGCAGAAAAAAATCTTTTAGAAACGAACGAATTATAGATCATGTAAATGTAAATATATTTTATGCACTGAGTTTAGTTTAATGTTAATTGCAATTATATTTCCCACTATGCTGCCTTGCTAACTATTGAAATATTTCAGCGTCTAAGTTCTATCAGTCTCCAAATATCGACATGAGTGTTAACAATAAACCACTACAGATGGGTAATTAGGCTACTATAGTAGTGCATACATTCTTTAAATTTATCATAACGCTAGTGGACAAATCAAAGTTGGTTCTTCTTCTTTCTTGTTACAAACTTATACAAAATTGGAAACTATCAGAACAGCACACAGAACAAAAATTATAAAAAGCAGCACCAATATTAAATTAAACTGCAAGTAAGAACTGAAATGATTAACAAAACAAAAACTGAGCTCAGATAATGCCAACATTATGTAATAGTTGATCTTGGTTAAAAGTAGGGATAGGCGAAAGCCAATAGTGCTATCAATAGTTTAAATCTATCGATAGTCTTGTTGCATAACGATAATGGGTATCCCTTATTCGTCATACGACTGAAAATCAAAATACAAGGGGCGATCAAAAAGTTTCCTTTGGTAGGCCACACAACCCAAAATCTGTATGTCACCCACTCAAAATGGCCGTGGGTATTTAGGAAAACATCCTAGTGATGTACCAAATTGAAGATAGCTGTTCGGTAAAACAATCGTATCCTGCTACATGAAGAAGTTCGTAAACGGCTTCTGCATTTGCTTGTCCAACAGGAATTGTCAACCATGCAAGGCCTTTTTATAAGGGTTAGATTAGATTAGATTAGTTTTCGTTCCATAGATCCTTGTTGAGGAGATCCTCGTGGGTGTGGAACATGTCACCTTTATTTTTTTAAATTTTTTAATACTAATAGTATAAATATATACAACACACCATTTTTCAATTAAAAAATTCGTCTATGGAGTAGAAGGAGGGTGCCACTAGTAAGTCCTTCAGGCTCCTTTTAAACTGATCTCTATTTGTAACTAAATTTTTTATGTTTGCTGGCAAATTATTGAAGATGAGTGTTCCTGAGTAGTGGACCCCTTTTTGAACTAAAGTAAGTGCTTTTAAGTCCTTGTGCAGATCATTTTTGTTCCTGGTATTGTATGTATGAACTGAGCTGTTTGTTGGAAAAAGAGATATATTATTTAGGACAAATTTCATTAAGGAGTAAATATACTGAGAGGCAGTAGTTAGTATACCCAGTTCTTTGAAGAGGTTTCTACAAGACGTCTGTGAGTTTACTCCACAAATAATACGTATTACACGCTTTTGGACTCTGAAAACTTTTGTTTGACTTGAAGAGTTACCCCAAAATATTATACCATATGACATTATGGAATGAAAGTAAGCAAAGTATGCAAGCTTTTTCACTTTTATGTCGCCTATGTCTGCTAACAATCGAATTACAAATACAGATTTGTTAAGGCGTTTCTGCAGTTCTGTAGTGTGCTCCTCCCAACTGAATTTATTATCAAGTTGTAATTCCAGGAATTTAAGACTGTCAACCTCTTCTATCTGCTCTTCTTCGTACTTTATGCATATGCTGGGTGGAAAGCTCTTACAGGTTCTGAATTGCATATAGTGAGTCTTGTGGAGACAGCAGGACAATAGGATGGGTGCCCAATGTCTCCCTCTAGAGCATCCTAAATTCTTCTT
This sequence comes from Schistocerca gregaria, assembly GCF_023897955.1. Lineage (NCBI taxonomy): Eukaryota > Metazoa > Arthropoda > Insecta > Orthoptera > Acrididae > Schistocerca > Schistocerca gregaria. Next base: position 339,588,993 of record NC_064925.1, on the reverse strand, counting down.
TAAGATTCCCCTTTGGTTAGGTCCATTGATGACACGGTAGTGGCGTGGGGCATATACGTGCGGTAGACCACTGGCATGTCGCAGTGTTTTAGCTGTAATGCCAAAAGCACAGTATGAGGTATCTGTTCTGTGGCTATTGATACTAATCGAAGCTCGATTATGTTGGCCATAAGCCGATAATAACGTAAAAGGTCCGATCTGGGTATGTGATCAGGAACATCTGCTATCACAAAAGTCCCTATTGGGTGGAAGCTTGAACATAGGTGTAGAGTTAATCTTTCTTTGTCGTAGGTAGCGATCCTCGAATTAAGGCTGCAGTAAGTAAATGTTTCATTGCTGCAGTCAGTGTTACACTGACACCTCTTGGTCAGACACCAACGTCCAAACCCATATCGATAAGGAATTAGTCACCTGATGTTATTCAATCTGTATATTGAGCAAGCAGTAAAGGAAACGAAAGAAAAATTCGGAGTAGGTATTAAAATTTATGGAGAAGAAATAACAACTTTGAGGTTCGCCGATGACATTGTAATTCTGTCAGAGACAGCAAAGGACTTGGAAGAGCAGTTGAATGGAACGGACAGTGTCTTGAAAGGAGGGTATAAGATGAACATCAACAAAAGCAAAACGAGGATAATGGAATGTAGTCAAATTAAATCAGGTGATGCTGAGGGAATTAGATTAGGAAGTGAGACACTTAAAGTAGTAAAGGAGTTTTGCTATTTAGGGAGTAAAATAACTGATGATGGTCAAAGTAGAGGGGGTATAAAATGTAGACTGGCAATGGCAAGGAAAGCCTTTCTGAAGAAGAGAAATTTGTTAACATCGAGTATAGATTTAAGTGTCAGTAAGTCGTTTCTAAAAGCATTTGTATGGAGTGTAGCCATGTATGGAAGTGAAGCGTAGACGGTCAATAGTTCAGATAAGAAGAGAATATAAGCTTTCGAAATGTGGTGCTACAGAAGAATGCCGAAGATTAGATGGGAAGATCACATAAGTAATGAGGAGGTATTTAATAGAATTGGGGAGAAGAGGAGTTTGTGGCACAACGTGACTGGATGAAGGGATTGGTTGGTAGGACATGTTCTGAGGCATCAAGGGATCACCGATTTAGTACTGGAGGGCAGCGTGGAGGGTAAAAATTGTAGAGGGAGACCAAGAGATGAATACACTAAGCAGATTCAGAAGGATGTAGGTTGCAGTAGGTACTGGAAGATGAAGAAATTTGCACAGGATATAGTAGCATGGAGAGCTGCATCAAACCAGTCTCAGGACTGAAGACCACAACAACAAGTGTTCGTATTAAAATTTTCCACATCACCACTACATTGTACTCCCTCCCTTGCATATTTACATCTATCATACCATTTTGTGTCAAATTGAAGGTCACGGATTGTGATCAAGGGCCAAATGGTAAGTCTTGTTCCATTTCGATTCCCATGTCCAGTGTTTGTGTCAACATATCCATCGTTTTCAACGATGTATTTCCCTGTTATCCTTTGCTTTTTTTTTCTTTTCAGGGCCACCATTCTGGCAACGCTAACTTGTTCTAGCGTACACAATAAATACCGTCCAGTTTTCGACAACTCGCTTTATTCCAAGAAGCATAGCAAAAGGCAACGTAGATAAAAGTAAACATCAAGAAAGCAAGGATGTTCAAACATATGCTGTAATTTGGTATTTATTTCATTTTTTCTACGTGAAAGAAATAATTCTACCAGTTTACACCAATGTAACTTTTTACGCACAATGTAGCTAGGCCTCGAAATGATGAAGCTCGTGAGACTTCATTAACATCGGTAGCTGAAGCTGTTTGTGAAATATTTCAATTTTCCTTCAAATCACCATATCGTACTGTCCTGATTGCTTTCAAGCAATTAAATAGCTTTCAGAAAACTAGGCTTCACGCTGGTTAAATTGATACCTCATTTATTCATTTACGACCCTTCATTTGGCTATCAAATACTGAACAAAACTCATTTTGTAATTTTTTAGGAGCCTTGTTATCGCCCCGATCAAACATTCCACCAACAAAGATATATTTTATCATTGAAACACCCTTCATCAAATTTTATTTGAAATTAGTGTACAATAGATCAGATATCTTCACACACACACACACACACACACACACACACACTAAAGAACCCCTACTTTTGTTGCAAAAGTTCAACTGCGCTTTACACAAACCTCATATCATTTATGCTTTATTAGTGCTTTCTGTTATGTCTCTTTTCTGGTAAAGGTCCACATGCACTCCACTGACTCAACAAAGTTGCTAATTCGATAGTTTGTTGAATTGTCTACTTAATTTCGTCCCGCACTCATACAATCGCAACGAAGGCATAAAAATGAGCTAGCGCCGCGAAGTGCTGTGACGATACGTTTCAGCTGGCATGAAACAATGTTTCTTCTGCTACCGACACAACCACTAGGCACGCCCAGGTATTTTCTTCTACAAAGCACAACTGTAGCAAATGTCCTCCATTGTTGGAAAAAATATCGCAATGTTAGTGTATGCATGGGTTAAAGAATTGTTAAGTTACAAACTGCACAGTTTTCCACAAAAAAGAGAAATCTAGAGCCTGTGCAGATTTCCTACGCTCGTCATGTTCAAAACAAGGCATATCTTCGCCCCTGATATGTAGCTTTCTTGTGCTGTAATGGTGACGCTGAGGTTGACAACGTATCAGGGGCGTGGAAGCAGTGTTTAAGACTTATTATTTAAGATTTGCACCTACAATGAACTGTGAGTATCTTGCTCTACGAAGAAACGTTTGAGCTGTGTGTTTTCTTTCATCTTATTGTGTTTATATTTTCATTTTATCAGATATTGGGGAAGAATTGTGTTAAAGAAAGTGAACACCATTCCAAAGAAATAATGCTTACCTTCAGCGCCTGTAAGTTATACAGTTTTCCGTACAGTTTGTGATGTGTTGACAGTCGGACAGAAGTGTGTAGGTCACGAGAGACTTATTGCTTGTGATAAATGTTTCTTATATTGCGTTTTGATTTTTACGATCCAGAGAAACTTCAAAGTTAGTCACTGTGAGAACATATTTTAGTCCATTCAGTGATGGAAGTGGAAGGGCATTCAAAACTGTTCGATGGCGAGCAGACTGAAATAATTATCAGGCTTTTTAAAGACAGAAATGTGAAACATTTATATTTGCATATATTATTTGCAATAATTCGTCTTACTTGATGTAACGGAAGGAATGCTCAATAAATGCACTCATTCGTTTTTAAAATCCGGTTTTCATTTCATGGACAGGTTCTTCGTCTGTGATTGTTTACATGCTTTATAGTTGTAGTAAGTTACATCATTTGTAGAGAATTGTTAATGTGGCAGTGACTGAAAATGCATTTAATATCTGTTATGTGTTTTCAGTTAGATAAGTTGAGGAAAGTTGTGATTGATAATTTTTTAGTATGGTAGTTTGATGAATAATCTAAGTTACAAACTAAAGAGAAATGCATGAGAAAGGAGTATAGCAATAGACTTAGAAGATGTTCAGTTCGTGATTTGTCACTTTCTGCTTAAATTTGCCATGAATTCATGAACAGACCACATACAGTAATGAGATCAAGTATGTGAGTATCAATGAGAGCAATTTTTAAAGTGGCGAGTACTTTGAAAAATTGAAATGTGAATAATGACAACAGTATTGAGATTATGTTAATGATTCTGAGATAAAAGGAAAAAAACTGTACAGAACATACTTAAATTTAATAGAAGGTCTTTGAACAAGGGATCTATATTGATGTAGGTATCCTAATAGCCCTATTACTTTTAAAGGTAACAGGTTGATCTGATAAAGACTGATTTACAAAGGAAATAAAACACATGTCACACAATAAAGGAAAAAATCCTGAAATGCACCCCTTTTTCCAAATTGTTTATTCCAGTAATCATATTCATTGATTGTGTATATGTTACATGTAGGAGAACTTTCACGGATGTCCCAGGAGTCATTGTGTACATTAATAGCAGACGAGAAAATCATCAAATTTTAATTTGTACACTGTGTTGCTGCTTCCTTGGCTAATTTAAATAACTGCTGTTTCGGTACTATTTGTAGCTTAACATTTATCTCATTTCATTGGTATTTATCAAAGAAAATAGTTGTAGTATTTGTAGTAGTCCCCATGTCGGTATGTGCGTAGTCCTGTTTACTAATATTATTGTTCACCGTACTACTTTGCAGTGAACCCTTATTTTCAGAGTAAATCTCAGAACTTTTCAGTCCTTGAATCTAGACGTACAGATAAAGAGTGGGTGAAATTGTATGTTCTTAATTTTCTTTGGAATTCGTAGGGATTTCAAATTTCTTGCTTCCTGTTGGATGGGACCTTGTTGAATATCTTTGTGTTCCAGCAAATACATCCACTTTGAATCGTACACAAGGAAGCAAAGTCTACATGAAAAGGATTTTTTTGTGTCTTGTAACTACCGATCGCAGTTCAGCTGGAAATGATTTTTTATTGGAAGCAACATATACCAACAAGGAGTAAATGTCTGGAGAAATGAATTTCAGAATTCCAATATCCTTAAAAAAGAGATATGTGTGGTGAAGAGCCCTTTTTAATTATCCTGGTATTTTTAAACTCAGTTCCCAGTACATTTACTGCTTAATGGTTTTTGTTGTTTGCAATAAAAAATCAGTTTCTAATCAATTGTGATCTATACATTTACTAGACACAAAAAATAATTTTCATTTATATTTTGCTACCATGTCTAGGTTTCAGAGTGGGTTATGTACGCTTGTTCATAGGCACATTTCACATCTAAGCAAATTGAGAAATTAAGATTTCTCAACAAGTCAATATAAATTTGAAACATGTCGATTTTTCTACTCTTTTTACAAGTTATCTGAGTATCTATACACCAACATTAAAAATTGCTTTTAGCTACATGGCAGGTAGCAGTTTTTGTCATAAAGCTGCATGACAATTAGGCCTAATAATGTATTGTAAGCAGGATTGTGTGTTGTCATAAATAAGTAACCATTTGCTTTGAAAATTTAGACCATGAGATAAATATTAGGGTACCAATGGGAGGTAAACAGCAACTCTTTTCAAAGTTGCAGCTTTTGTTCTTGTTGTTGTTATCGTCTCCTACTTTCCAAACTTCACAGAAGCTCTCCTGCAAAACTCTGCAGAACTTCATTCTTGATGCCTTTCCAGGGGATACTGGGACAAATGTAGGGGAAACAAGTGCTGACTCTTTCTCAAAAAGCAAGCAGCACTCTGTAATCGATATTGTATTCACATTATCTATTGCAGTGCTGTGACATGTTGTATTGTTCAGTAGCTAAGGTTGGAAACCTTCCATATTGGCCCAGCACAATCCGACTTGCAGTAATTCCTTCAGTCCCAGAAAAGGACCAGATAATTTAGTTTGGGTAGCAAGTAGCATAAGCTTGGATACAATTAAGCAATGTGATGATAATTTATTTCTAATTCGGAGCACAGATTACGTTTTAACTATTTGCTTTTATTTTTTTAACGTGTACTTTGACTTTTTCAACATCACTGAAGGTTCTCCTTGTTTAATTGGATCTGCTGAACACAGTGAATGGTTGAATATATGAACGAAATGCTAATCTGTCTCTGTGTGGACATAGTGTGTTTCTTTAGATTTTCCTTTCTATACATTTCATAAACATTGCTGTAAAGGAAAAAAAAATTAAAAAAGTTTTGATGCTATATCAAAATACAAAAACATAGCATCTTCTGCCCACAACTTAATGTCAGTGTTGCACAGAAGGTGACTTAAGTATGCAACCATTAAAATGTTTGACCACCTCCCTTTTGACTTATAGTTCCAGTATGTAACAGAAGTTTTAAAAACAAATGGAAATATCTCCTGTCTGACAAATACACCTACTCCTGGCATGAATTTCTGAACAGATAGTACCAGTACTGGATTAAGAGGAGAAAATTGTAGCACCTAAGCTTTTCATCTTAATTAAGACAGTAAAAGCATGGTTTTTTCTGAAAGTACTTCTGACCAAACAGAGATTCTGGTAGTTGGTCTCAAAGTTTTTTGGTAATCGTTCCTTTTGCATTCTTTCGGTGATATTTCCATAGAAACTTTCATTCGATAAAACACATTCCTTATATATAACTGAGAAGTGAAATATCAATTTTCATACTTTTAGCTTCAAGATATCGTTAATATAACAAAACATTTTCGTTCGACATTCTACCTGTGCAGGGGTTGAATTTCCAGAACAGTGAAACAGGTATAAATTTTCATAGATTTAACTTTGAAAATACTTTCATAATGAAATAATTTAATAAAATTTTTCATCACCCATTTCACTCTCTTCTGCAGTTGAATGTCCAAAAACACTGTAACATTTTTTTTTTTTTTTTTTTTTTTTTTTTCCCCCCCAAGCGAGAAGTCAGATACCGGTTTTTGTAGATGTAGCATTTAAAAATGCTTTAGTAGTTCTTTAATAATGATTTATTTCCAAAAAAACTTTCCCACACTGCTTTTCCCTGTTAGTGATTGTAGTCCAGATGTGCTGAAGCACAATTTTTTAATTTTCTGACAGAAACCAACCACCAGTTTTCATAGTTCTAACTTCAAAATGATCTTAATAGTGACATATTTTCAAAAAACCTTTCAACCCCGAATTTACCCTATTAGGAGCAGAATATTTGAACAATCTCTTCTTAAATGATGCCTGCAGTATAAGATCAACACCCTCTCCAGGTTTCAAGTTTGTATCCTTAGCAGTTTGGGCTGAGTGAGAATGTGTCGCTGAATCAGTGTTGCTCTGTTTCACCCCTTAGGAATTGAATTTCCAAAAACAGCAAAAGTCTGTTTTTTTTTATAAGCAAATGAGAAGCCAAATACCATTTTTCAAAGATGTAGCTCTAAAAATGCACGCACAGTGAAATATTTGCATACAGCATTTCACCCTCTATTCCACCTCCAGAGTGGTTGAATTTCCAAAGTCAGTGAAATGTGTATTTTTTATTTCTAACAGAGAAGCCAAATACAAATATTCACAGATTTAACTTTAAAAAAGCTTGCATAATGAAATATTTCCATAAAAAATTTCGTCCTCAATTCCCCTCGTATACGGGTTGACTTCACAAAATCAGTGAAACCCATATATTTTTTTATTTCTCACTAAGAAGTCAAATTTCCATAGATTTAGCTTTAAAAATGCTTTCATAATGGAACAGTTTCATCAAACATTTAATCCCCTATTTCACCTCCTTAGGGGTTGAATTCCCAAAAACTCTAAAACAAGTATTCCTTTATTTGTAACTGAGAAGTCATATACCAGTTTTCACAGAGCAGTTTTAAAATACTTTAGTAGTTCTCCAATAATTTATTTTATCCACTACTTAACCCTCACAAGGGTTAAATATCCAAAAATGCCAAAACACGTTTCTTTATTTCTGACGAGGGAACCAAATATCAATTTTCGTGGGTCTAGCTTAAAAACTGAGTTAATAGCTACATATTTTCAAAAAACCTTTCATTCCCTATTTCACCCCCTTGGGGGTTGAATTTTGAAAAATCCATTCGTAAACCATGTCTGAAGTATAAGATCAATGCTTGCAAATTTCAAGTTTCTGTCGTTAGTAGTTTAGGCTGGGTGATGAATCCGCAAATCATTCAGCTGGGACTTAAATACAAGTATATCAGCATATTTGAAAACGCAACACTAGTATCTAGACTCAATCACATCCCCTATCTTAGTGATAAAGCTATGGAGCTGTAAGGAATGCATTGACCATTGTGAGTAAGTTGTAATTTAAATACAAGTAGTGCATCTACAAATGTGCGAAGTGCTGTAGTAGACACAATGAAAACAGATTCCTGACAGTTGCAATGGGCTTGATGTGGATGCTTTTCATGTCTGCCTCGACCACTCATATAACCTGATTTTATAAATATCTATATAGCAGTGTTTCAGTATTGTTGCAGCTCTATAAGGTATTGTTGTTCACATCTGCAGCCATTTGCGCTTTAGAATTGAAAGCTGGCGACAGCACTGCCATTGTCAGGGATCTTTTTTTGCTGTCTGCTGTGGGGTAACCAATTCTTCAGAGTACCACTTAAGTTCGGAATTGTTGAGGCTAATGTGTTTGAGATCTTTACCAACTTGCCCCATTGTAAGCAAGTAAGTTAGCACAGGGTAGAACTATTACAGCTGTTACTGACAAGTTTGATCTAACATTAGCAGAGGCAGACAGAAATCGACAAACAGAGATTGTGGGAAGGCTGTGTCTCGTGTAGATGTTAGTTAGATTCACACGACAGAAGTGGGTATCAATGGGATGAAAAAAAAGTGGAACAGTTATTCATCAGTTCGTATAGGGTTGATGAGCAGGAGCTCTCTGCAAATATGGTGGAAACTAGTAAGTCAAAACTCCTCTGAGGTGACTGAAAATCCACTCAGCAATTGGCTTAATCAAACAATGAAACATCTGGGATGGGATGTAACAATATTACGAAAAGCATATAGTGGAGATGCTGAGTCGCAGATACTCACAACAAAAAGACTGTCACAAATAGAGCTTTCAGCCAGTAAGGCCTTCGTCAAAAATACACACACACACACACACACACACACACACACACTCTCTGCAGTCTCAGGCAACCAAGTGGTTTCAGTTGCTTGAGACTGGTCTATTTTTGATGAAGTCCTTACTGGTAGAAAGCTTTATTTGTGACAGTCTTTTTGTTGTGCCTAACTGCGACTCATCATCACTGCTATATGGTGAGTGGCAACTTCCCTTTTCATAATTAAGTAGAGGAAAATCTACATTATGCACACCACTGTGAGGTGTGTGGCATAGGGTACGTCCTACTGTACCAGTTATTAGCGTTTCTTCCTGTTCCATTATTTGGAGTGCGGGAAGAATGATTCTCTGAATGATTGTGTGCATGCAGTAATTATTCCTAATCTTATCCTCAAGATTCCTATGTGAGCAGTACTTCTTGAAACTTAGTTTCTATACTGTATTGGGATAGTTTGTCTATCTTCAAGGGTCTTCCAGTTCAGTTCCTTCAGTATCTCTCTGACACTGCGACGGATCAAACATACCTGTGACCATTCATACTGATCTCTGTACATGTTCAGTGTCCCCTGCCAGTCCCATTTGATTCGGTCCCACACACCTGAGTAATATTCTAGAACCAGTCAAGTGATTTGTGAGCAATCTTCTAGGTAGACTGATTGCACTTCCCCAGTATTCTGCCAATTAAACCAAATCTACCACCTACTTTACTCACGGCTGAGTCAATGTGATTATTCCATTTCATATCCCTACACAGTGCTATGCATGGATATCTGTGTGAGTTTGCCAATTCCAGCAGTGACTCATGGATATTATAATAATAGGATACTACATTTTTTTGTTTTGTGACATGCACTATTTTACATTTCTGAACATTTAAAAGCGTGTTGCCAGTCTTTGCACCACTTTGAAATCTTGTCAAGATCTGTCTGAATATTTAGCAGCTACTCTGAGATGGTACTTTGATAGATAATTGCATCATTTGCAAAAAATCCATGGGTACTATTAATATTGTCTGCAAGGTCAGTAATATATAACGTGAATAGCAATGGTCCCAACACGCTTCCAGGGCATACTTGTAGTTACTTCTACATCTGATGATGATTCCCCATCCAATATAACATGCTGCATCCTCCCTACCAAACTTAACCAGTCACAGATTGGATTTTATATGATTGTACCTTTGAGTAGGTGTGGTGGTGAGTCATATACTTCGTGAAATCAAGAAATACTGCAACTAACAGACTGCTTTGATCCAAAGCTGTCAGTATGTCTTGTGAGAAAAGTGCGAGTTTGCATTTTACACAAATGATGTTTTCAAGATCCATACTGGTTGGCTCTGAGGATGTCTTTCTGTTGAAGATACCTTATTATGTTTGAGTTCAGAACATGTTTTAAGATTTATAACAAATCAATGTCAAGAATATTGGACATAGTTCTGTGGATCAGTTCTACTACCTCTCCTGTAGATGGGTATAATCTGTGCTTTTTATCAAGAACTGGGCACGACTTCTATCTAGGATAGATTATAGTTACAAGACGGGCTAACCCAGCTGCAAATTCAGTCTAGTATCTGGCAGGGATTCCATCGGGGCATGGAGCTCTGTTCCATTTTAATGATTTCAGCTGTTTCTGAACACCATTGACACTAATATGTATTTCATTCATCACTTCAGTGGGATGAAGATTACATTGAGGCAATTCTCCAGGGTTTTCATTTGTAAAGAAACATTTGAAAACGGAGTTGTGTGTTTCACCTTTTGCTTTGCTACTGCCAATTTCAGTTCCTGTCTTATTCTTTAGGGGCTGGACGCTAACTTTGGTGTCAGTAACAGCCACTACACATGGTCAGAATTTCTTTGGGTTTTGTGAAATATCATTTGACAGTATTCTACTACAGTAGTCACTGAAGGCATCACACATTGCACTCTTGCCAGCCAATTGCATTTATCTATAGCCCTATGCTTTATTATACATTTATTATTCAGTAATCTGTTTCTTTAGAAGTTTCTTGACTGTGTCTGTATATTGTGGAGGGTCCCTTCCATTATGAACTGTTCCACTAGGTACACATATATCCAGTGCATGGTCAATTATTCTTTTAATCTTGAGCCATAGTTCCTCTACATGCTTCTGCCCTGCCCTGTGCTGAAAGTTTTAAGTTCCTTACTGAGATATGATACTCCTGATTTTTTTTTTTTTTTTTTTTTTTAAATATAGTTTACTGGACATATATATCTTTCTGCTTGTTTTAATAGTCTTTTGTACATTGGTTATCATTGTTGCAAAACCTCATCACGGTCACTAATATCAGTTCCGATGCGGACATCCTCAAAGAGGTCAGGTCTATTTGTTGTCATTGGATGCAATATACAGGAGGTTTCAGAAGTGATGGTCAATAGTTCACACATAGAAAGCACAGACCAAAGTAGCCAAAAGCTCTGGTAAACATGGATGTGCAAATCAACCATTGCCAAGGTATTGCTCTAATTTGAGCTGCTAAACAACTGTGAATGGCCATGAAAACAGTGATACTTACATTGGTACCTCAAGGTTTGGGACCGACTCCCCGTTTGTTTATGCTTGCTCAAGTACTTCCCTTTGATCGCCTGTGCACTGTGCTGTACCAGCCTCACAGTCAGTTACAAACGTGAAGGCACCATGGACAGAGGTTACACCATTGCAGAGTTGGCTGACATGCAGTTCACGTATGGCAAAGTGCCTTTGAGGCTGCACCATTGTATGAAGAGAAGCTTTTTCTCTCTGCAGGCAGCCTCTAAGACGTACATTTAGCCAGTTACATCAGCGCCTTAGAGAAACCAGGTATGAGAAGGCCTATCCAGACCCATAACACCTGATGTTCAGGAAAGGGTGTTACACATTGTACGCGAACGTCTGAGGATTGCTACCCAAGAGCTTGCCCTGAGCCATAGCAGTGCGTGATGGATTTTACATTGGCTAGTACTCTACCTATATAATCTCCAGTGAGTGCAAACCCTCAAATTGCAGGCTTCCTCATAGAGAGAATTTCTACCAATGTGTGCAACAACAGTTTACCCTGAATCCCCTGTTTGGAAGCAGTATTCTGCTAATGGGTGAGGCTGGGTTTACCCGTGATGGTATTTTTAACCACCATAACTGTGACATTGAGGCTGATGTCAATCCTAATGCAACACACGTTTCATGACAGCAGCAGCATTATTTTTAGAATGTCTAGACAGGACCACTTAGAGACTGCATTCGTGGACCACACTTCCTACCACAGAGACTGACTGGACAGCAGTACATGTGGTTTCTGTGGACTGTACTTCCAGATGTACAGTATTGTTGTCCCACTGAACCAATGTATGAACATGTGGTTCATGCATGTTGGTGCTCCAGCATATTTTCATTTGTGAGTGCTCTGGCATCTATCTCGGACATATAGTCAACATTGGGTAGGTAGAGGAGGGCCCATGCCATGGCCTCCAAGGTCTCCAGATTTAAGTCTCGTGGATTTCTGTGTGTGGGATCATGTAAGAAACCTGGTCTATGTTACCAGGGTCAACTCTCTTGAGGAATTACGCTTGCGGATTGAAGCAGCCTTCAAGCATTCACAGATTTCCCCATGACTGCCTGAGAAGATTCACAACTCATTTCAGAGATGAGTGCAGTGTTGCATTCAGATGCATGGACAACACTTTGAACACCTACTGCAACATTTACAGATGCCATGTGTTCAGAGACACTGTTGAACAGCAACAGAAAATATGTTGTATCTTGACAATTGTTGATTTGTGAACCCATGTTTATTGGAGCTTTTTAGCTACTTTTGTCCTGTGCTTTCCCTGTGTGAATTATTGACTGTCACTTCTGAAACACTCTGTTTCCATCGTGAGTGGGGTTCCTAACTATTTGTTCTAGATAGTTTTCAGAGAAGGCGTTTTGTAATGTTTCACATGATTACATATCACATCCATCTCTAACAAAACTGTAATTTTCCCAATTAATTGGTGAATGATTTAAGGTCTCCACTGATGATTACAATATGATTGAGGAACTTATGAACAAGTGAACTGAGGTTACACCAGGAGATGAGTCTGGGGGGCGATAGAACGACCCAATTATCATTTGATGTCCATCCCTGATACAGAATCTTGTCCAAACAACCTCACATGCAACTCCAATTTCTATCTCGATGGATTTGAGTGTCTTGTCTACAGTGACGAATACGCCACCTCCATTTGCGATTTGCCTTGCATTTTGATATACTCTTTTTTTTCCACAAAAATCTCACTGCTATCAATTTCAGGTTTCAACCAGCATTATGTGAGCTTCACTGCTTTTCATGAGCTCTTCCACTTGGGCACTTATTTTGCAAATTATTCAGTAGTTTACCATTAGGATTTTAATACTCTCACTCTTTGGAAGCATTTCTTTCGATCTTACACTAATTTTTCTGGGTTTCCTACAGCTATGGTTATTTGGATGAGTGGAGAGTCGCCTAATCTAAAAAACCATTGTATGCACACCACACAAAGTCAGATACCTAAGTGGCAGCCTCCATTGTGTAGTTCACACCTGCCCTATTTAGGGGGGATCCTACAGATCTCACCCCTATGGTGTAAGTCCAGGAAGTTCCAGCCTATCTTGTCACAGAACCTTCTGAGTCTGTTTGTCCTTCCACTCGACTCGGAACCAGAGGGTGATCAGCTCTGGGGACAATGCTGCAAATTATGAGCTTCACTGAAACTCCGTGCACATTGCTAGTTTTCTCGACTTTCTCTGCTATTCACCGGAATGACTGAGCATGACCTCAGAACGCAGATGACAGGTGACAGGCATCATTTGCTCCAATGTGCGTCACAATGTGTAGTTGGCTGCAACCTGTTCCATCAGTGGGTGCTGGAATAGCCTCTTCAACATGTTGAATAGGTACCCGGGCATACACACGGAGTGCACTTGCTGCCCTTTTCTGTCCCTTGCTGCCATTTCCCTAAGGAGCGCCATCATTTGCTGTATGTTTGAACTGTTGACGATTTATAGACCCATAAACATTCAGTTGGCCTCCTCTTGACACTGGACAAAAGAGGTTTCCCCAAAACAGGTGAAGTGAATCCCACTGTTTCAGATTCAGTGAAAAATAACACTTCAAACTTGTTGATTGTGGTGATTGGAACAACACACTGACTTCCCTGGTCCCTGTACAGGGCACCCAGACCTACCATTGACACAGTGCTCACAGCCAAGTGGACTAGAAACAACAGATGCTGTACTTCCTTCAGAGGAGACAGCATCCACAGGAGAGGATAGTATCTGAGATATCTCTGGTACCGGTATCACAGGTACATGGCTCTTGGGAGCTCTTCCGACACACTGATTCACAGCAGCTGCCAATAGTTTGACAGTAGTCAGGGCAATTTCCAGCTGCTTTTGAAATTCAACCAATTCATCCCGTGCTTGAGAACAGCATTCACAGTGATGAATATTGGCTAGTAGCAGAGCCATTTTTCTGAAATCTCAGAACTGATTTTTCAGTCACTATCAGACTAAACAATTCCAGCCCAAGATGCTGGAGCTGGCGGTCGTGTGCACAAGGTATGCTTGCTTGTATGTATAAATAGTGTATGTTTCTCTTTTGGTGATGAATGCTGTGGCCAAAAGCTTTATGTAAGTGTCTTTTAATTGTGCATGTCTGCAACTTAATATTTCTTCTTTATGGTGTGTAGCATTCTGTCTTTTTCCAAATTGTTTACATTTCTTCAGCAAAAGTACTTAAGAATTGTAATTACAAAAATATGCCATTAGAAAACAATTTGGCAGAAAATTTAAGTAGTACAGGTGACATGAATTGATTTGGGAGCTATAGTAGCAACAAACATGCACAATTTGGTAAATATTGTGTACCCTCATGATTATCAGTATTTCACTTAGTGCTGTGCTTGTGAAAGCAGGTCTTCAGATTATGTCCTGCGTGGGTATATACTTGGAGAGGGCGGGATGGTTGCTGTTTCTTTCACACATTTTTGCCTGTGTTGGGAAAGTAAATTTTTCTGTAATTTTTTTTAATTTTCCACCTTGCCCCACTCAACTACTTGTAGTTTCCAGTTCTATCAGTAGACTAATAAACTGTGTCAAATTTGTTGCTGGCAGCAGGTCAGCTTGGTAATGGGAACCGTTAACTGGCGAGAATGTTTTGTACAGGAGTTCAGGTCGCAAGTTTATCCACAGGAGCAGGCCCTCACACAAGCAACTGAAAAATATTGTCCGTTGAGTATAGCTCCTAACTTCCTGGAATTTCTTGCCATTTTTGAGGCTCTTAATTTTCATGCTACTTTATTCCCCGAAATTTAGGTGTGTAATTTGGAAACTGTAAAAAATATAAATACTTTCACTAAAATATTCTTTGGGGAGCACATTGGTGGGATTATGACCGCCGTGCCAATCCCCTTTCCTTGGAGCCACTCTTGTACTTGAGTAATAATACAGACAGGCAGGGCAATGGGCAAACAATAGATGCGATTCAATTCAGAGGAGATGGAGGTAGCCCTATAGTCAACATTTCTAAGTGCACTGCTGTCACTCCAGTGCACACTATTCCTCCATGTAAAGAACTTTCAACACAGGTCGTATAGGTTTTTTTTTTTTTTTTTTAAATGTGCAAGTATTAAAAGTTTGTAGCTGAAGCATTTTTTGATCCCAGACAGTGCATGTTATGCCGGCTAGGCTCTGCTATGAACATCACAGCTATTTCAGCTCCATACAGAGAGTGTGCTGCTCCACCAGTTATGTAGGAAATCAGATGTCCAATTGCCAGTAATATAAATAGGATGGAAATCTAATTTTAATAAATTTCCTCTTATTGATTCATACAAATTATAAAAGTGTGTGTGTGTGTGTGTGTGTGTGTGTGTGTGTGTGTGTGTGTGTGTATAATCACTGGATCAATTTCAACCAAAATTAGTACAGATATCACTGATTGTCCAGAAAAAATCACTGTGGGTGTATGATCCACCTACTTCTCAAAGGGTTGGGGGGGGGGGGGGGGGGGGGGAAAGAAGTCTAGCTCACAGCGTGCCAATAGAAAAACTACATTCATCTAGTATCTTAGAATGAGAACAATCAGTGACTCTTTTACACATAATGTCAGACCTTTACGAGACACTATCTCGCTTAACGCCCTCCACAAAATGATGGCAGGAAACAAGTGTATCACTAACACTTTCACTGTTCATGCAGTAAAACTGCTACATTAGACATGACCTTTAAATTTATTACTTGTTTACTAATAATTATGTTTGCAACACATTTTGCACACAGTATTCACGTATATAATTGGATATAACTGCAAAATCATATCATTTTATGACATACAGATGAACAGATATGTCATAAATTTTGAACTACTTGGAAACGAATCTGCAGCGTGTTGTAGATACAGGTGAAATATGTGTGCAAATGTGTGAAATGTGTTAAATATATGTGACATGCATACACTGGCAAAGCCATGGGTAAAAAAAGACTGCTTCTAAACCTCTGGATTGATTTCAACCAAACTTGGTACACACATTATTTACTATCCGGAAAGAAATACTGTGGGGGTGAGAATCAGCTACTTTCTATTATAATGTGGAGAGAGGAGACAGAAGAGAAGATGTCAGATAGGCAGGAGAAGGGAGGAGGTAAACAGAGAGAGTGGGAGGGGCAATGGACTGAGGAAGGGAAATGGAGGAGATGGGCTGTGACAGGGAGAGGAGGAGGACAGAGCGGGAAGGAGCAGATGGTCAGAGAGAGGGGGGCTAGCAAATGGACAGAGAGAATGGCAGGAGGAATCGGACTATCAGAATTGGAATGAATATGTATCCAGCGAAATCTGGGTACTCAGCTATTGTTAGAAATAAAAACTGTGTCATTATTACAATTGGCTTTACATTTTAACATCAACATGCTTTATGGATAATGTGCATACATTATAACCTGGATGTGTTGTACCACAGACAACATTGGTGACCTTACAGTGGAGAAGGAAATTTCTTATAAATGTGTGTGATAAATTTATATCAATGATCACAAAGGAAGTTATTAATAATTTTTCTTTTAAATTGTATTCCTTTTGTAAACATAAAATTTTGAGTCATAGTTTTTTGGCTTTTTAACTACCTCATTTTTCTCTCTATTTGCTTGAAAGTCTCTGTAATATTTTTTTCTTTTGTACCATTTTAGACTGCATTGACTCAAAAGACTGAGGAAAAAGTATACATTTTTTGGAGCACTAGCTTTATTGATTCAGTAAGTACACTTTTGTGTTTATTTGTAGTAGTATCTTAAAGTTCCTTTCAGTTAAGGCATTCTGCGTAAATAATGATCCTTTCTGAGAGAAATTTGAGAATTTTTGAGATGCTATTTATTCACTGAAGCTATATTTAGTAACATCCTGCAGTCTTTATGTCAGCTGAAGACATAGATTAAAGTCATATGAAGGTAGCCTCATTGAGATAGTATGGCATTTAAAGTAGAATAATCAAGGGTTATGTTCCTTTTTCCAGATTATGAAGAAGATGAAAACATGTTTCTTTTTGAGTACTGCATAATTTGTGAGCACTCATAATTTAATGACTGTAAGTATGATTTGTTAATAATGGCAGGAAAATAGTCAACAACATGAGAATTATTTGCCCATTAGTGGCAGGAAAATATTCAGAAACACAAGAATTATTTGTCCATCAGTGAGCCAATTCTCAGTGTTAAATTCTCATCAGGCCTGAGTTGAAGAACACGCTGATTGAGGCCACCATATCTCCCAGTTATACTTGTTTCCTTCTTTTGACCATATTAGTGTTTCACTGAGGCAGGACTCAACAAGTTGTTGGAGGTCTTTTGCAGAAGTACCAAGCCATGTTGTCTCTATAGCCAGCCATAATTGCGAAAGTATTGCCAGTGCAGGATTTTGTGTACGAATTGACCTCTCGATTATGTCCCATAAATGTTCATGGGATTCATGCTGGGCGATTGGGGTGGCCATATTGTTTGCTCGAATTGTCCAGAATGTTCTTCAAACTAATTGTGAACAATTGTGGCCCGGTGACGTGCCGCATTGTCATCCCTAAAGATTCTTTCACAAATGGGTGCAAATGATGTCATAGCAACTGAACATAACCATTTCCAGTCAGTGATCAGTTCAGTTCGACCAAAGGACCCAGTCCATTGCATATAAACACAGCCCATACCATTACAAAGCTGCAACCAGCTACCACCAGCTTGCACAATGCATTGTTGATAGGCTGGGTCCATGGCTTCATGGGGTCACCACCACACTCAAACCATACCATCAGCTCTTACCAACTGGAATTTGGACTCATCTGACCAGGCCATGGTTCTCCAGTCATCTAGGATCCAACCAGTAACGGTCACTAGCCTAGGAGAGGTGCTGCAGGTGATGTGCAATTAGCAAAGGCACTCAGGATGGTTGTCTGCTGCCATACCCTGTCCATGCCAAATTTCATTGCACTGTCCTAATAGATATGTTTGTCATGCATCCCACATCAATTTCTGCTGTTATTTCATGCATTGTTGCTTGTCTGATAGCACTGACAATGGTATGCAAATGCCACTGCTCCCAGTCTTTAAGTAAAGGGCGTCAGCCACTGTGTTGTCAATTGTGAGAGGTAATGCCTGAAATTTGGTACTCTCAGAACCCTCTTCACACTCTAGATCCCAGAATATTGAACTCCCTAACGATTTCCAAAATGGAAAGTTCTATGCGTTTAGCTCCAACTACCATTTCATAGTTCCAACTACTATTCTGCATTCAGAGTCTGTTATTTCCCATTGTGCGGCCATAATCACATTGGAAGCCTTTTGACGTTGAGCACCTGATTGCAAATGATAGCTCCGCAAATGCACTGCCCTTTTATACCCTGTGTTTGTGATACGACCTCCGTTTGTTTAGGTGCATATCGCTGTCATAGGACAGCGATATGCACCTAAACAATGACTTTAGTCACCTCAGTGTCTAGTGGGGCTTAGGGCATACAGTTTGGAGCCTGTTTCAATGTCCACCATCACTTAAGAAACTTGGCACTCTGGTGTATGGCAAATAGTCATGCAGAAGACGTATACTAGGCTATCATTTAGCCCATTCAAATATTTATGTTGTTTTGAAATCCACTGAAGAAAGAAGGACGATTAGGGTTTAATTCCCCATTGACATTGATATCATTAGAGATAGAACACAAACTTGGTTTTGGGGAAGGACAGGTAAAGATATCAGAAATGGACTTTTTGTCAGGGGAACCATTTCAGCATTTACCTTCACCAATTGACAGAAATGATTTCAAACCTAAATCTGGATAACTGGGCAGGGATTAGAACCATTGTCCTCTGAATGAGAGCCAACTGTGCTACTCACTACTCCACTCAGAAATGAGTCAGTAATGTGATTAATTATGCCTTGTAAGTTATTGACTGCAGTAATATTTGCCCTCATTGTTAACTTTCACAGATTATTTTTGTTTCCACCTAATACTGTACATTCTTTTTACAGAATTGATTCACCAGCAGACTTTCAAAATGGCTGACGAACATACAACTGAAGGTGAATATGCATTTTTCTGAAAAAATTTGTTTTGTTTCTTAGTGTTGCATTATAATCTAAAATAGTCTCTACCTTAATGAAATTGTCATTGGTAAAAAAAACAAGAAAAATATGGTATGTCTTACTTTGAGTTCAGGAATGAAAATCAAACTGCTTAAAATTTCTTTGTATACTACACACCTCCTCGTATCTACTTTCTTCTTTTCTTTCATCTCAAATTATTTTCCACATATATATCGAAGCACCACTTCTTCCATTCCCGCATCATATTACGCACAATCACTTATTGGTTAGCAGTTCAATGTGTTTAAAATTACTGACTCTTCCAAGTGACAGATCTTAACTGTTGTATTTCATTGTTTGCTAATTCAGTTGCTCATGGCGAATATCTGTATGATTCTAAAACATTGGATGTTTTTTTTTTTTTTTTTTTTTTTTTGTTGCTCATCCTTCATTTCCTAGTATGTTGAGATCTTTTGGTAGTATAAAAGGTAGAACTAGATGTAATTTTAGGCAACAGGTTTAGAACTTCTGTAGATTAAGTAATTCTTACTTAAAATAGCAGTATTATTGGCCAATGGCTGATAAAAAGTTATTTGTAGTACTGACATTTCGAGAAGTTTTCCCAGTGGAAAAGAGGGTAGTAAAAATAAGCAATTAGTAAAAGATCAGACTATGACACAATCCAAAGACAATATTCTAAGTAGTGGAATTAGCCTACAAGAAGAGTGATACTCTTTAAGTGCAGATAATTTTTCAGAATTAGTGCCATGAGTTAGAACACAATGTGTACTGTATTTGTAATTGTAACCATTGCTCAGTGTGTGCCAGAAGGTACCAATTTTCTTAAATTTTATAATCTTCATCATTGGATGTGTCAAAGTAGATAATACAGTGTGATACAAAAAGCTGTTCACAACTATTAAAAAAAATACTAATTTCTACACATTTTGTATATGCTTGGTTATGCTATAATGTGAAAGCAAAAAATATAATGTGCTTTTTTGTTAAAGTGCTATTATATAATTTGTTCTGTGTCTGTTTCGTCTCTACGGTTCATTAATAGGTTGGATGCCACATTGCAACTGAAAAATAATATCAATATTTGTAGATGAAGGTGAAACAAATACTCTTACCATTTGAAAACAAAATCTAAAAAAGTCAAGAAGATTGATGGCCAGTTGAAATACTTTGGAATTGAGTATCATGAAACTCTGACTTGTCAGGTGAAATGGTTGGTAATTTGTCTTGCAGATGACAAAGTAGCTTAATCTGGATGGTTAAGTCTAACAGGAATTACACAATTCTAAAGCAAGTCCAGCTATGTTTATTTGCATAAACAACATTGAATTTTATGTAGGGAATGAAAAGTGCCCCCTGCAGGTTCGGGGGTTAGAATAGGCCCGCGGTATTCGTGCCTGTCGTAAGAGGCGACTAAAAGGAGTCTCAAACTTTTCGGCCTTATATGATGGTCCCCTGTTGGGTTTGACCTCCATCTCTCAAAATTTTCCAAAGAGCGAACCGATTGGGGATGGGCGCCTTACTTGGTGCATTGTGTCCATCTTGCGATCAGACCTTTCGCCAGCTTATACACCGTTGAACTGCAGTCCTGTCCGCTCTCCATCTCTTGGGCATGACTCTTTTTCTGCGTGCAGATAACAGTTTGCACTGTGCAGTGCCTCTTTCTTCACCGACGGCGACCATGGACCACATGTTACCTAACATCCAGCACGGTAGCCAGTCCGTTGTGGTGGGGCCGCCATGTACCCTGTTGGTTGTAGCCCCCTGACAACACAGGGATCGCTCTACTGATGCCTGCGCCGTTAACTCCTCACGTATGCCAAGGAGTAGATGCGTATCCTCCTGGGGTATCGCGACTCCCGGCAACGGCCATCCTGCCAGGTGGCTCTTGCCGTGGCTGGGTGGCACCCGTGGGGAGGGCCCTTGGTCGGAGTAGGTGGCATCAGGGCGGATGACCCGCAATGAAGTGTGGTACATCATCTCTCGCTGGTGGCCAGCCGCCAGCAGTCTCTAAGCGTTCTCGGGCTCAGTTTAATGCTCAGAAGTACGATCTGAAAACGTTCCCCTCCCTGGCCACACCGTGGGAGGAATGTAAGTCTCAGGACGGCAGTAGCAGTTATTCGCCCCACTTCTTAATTTGTACGAGGGTTGATGGGGAGTCTTTTCTCTCCACAAAGCCTCAGTTCTTCGTCGAGCATTTAGAGGACAAGTTTGGGGAGGTGGAGGGCTTGTCAAAAATGCGCTCTGGGTCAGTCCTGATACAAACGGCATCCTCTGCCCAGTCACGACGGTTACTCGCTTGTGACAAGTTTGGGGATGTTGCCGTTACGATCACACCCCATAAGAGTTTAAATATGGTCCAGGGAGTTATTTACCATAGGGATCTTCTTTTGCAGTCTGATGAAGAGCTGCGCGCCAATTTAGAGCGCCGAGGTGTACATTTTGTCCGGCGCGTTCATCGGGGTCCGAAGGAAAATCAGATTGCTACCGGTGCCTTCATCTTGGCCTTCGAAGGGGATACATTACCGGAAAAAGTGAAGGTGACGTTAAGCCCTATCTATATCCCTCCCCCAGTGCGGTGCTTTAAGTGCTGGAAGTTTGGCCATATGTCTTCTCGCTGCACTTCCAGCCTCACATGTCGAGATTGCGGATGCCCATCACATCCCAATACTCCATGTGTCCCGCCTCCCATCTGTGTCAACTGCGGGGAGCACCATTCACCTTGCTCGCCAGACTGCCGAATTTTCCAGAAAGAGCGTAAAATCATGGAATACAAGACCCTGGACCGACTAACCTATACTGAGGCCAAGAGGAAATACGACCGTCTCAATCCTGTGAGAATGACATCTTCCTACGCTGCTGCTACAACACCTCTGCTAGCCCCGTCTGTTTCTCCAATTGTGGCCGGATCGACGAGTAGTAAAACTCCTCCTGCCCCTGCCAGTGGGGGGCTCTACCCACCGGGTTGCTCCTGCGCCACCTACCTCAGGAGCAACACCATCCCACCCATCGGGGACGTCCGTCCCCACTTCTAAGCTGGAGAAGTGTCCAACTTCTTTGGCTTCTCATGCTCGCAAGGGGTCCCTTGGGTCCCTCCCTTCCCAGGTTTCCGCCAGCGAGAAGCCTGACGACCGACAATGGCATAAGTGCCCACAATCAGCACAGCCCAAGGAACTCGCGGTGGCAGCCATCCCACCGCAACCTTCCAGCTCTGCGTCTGAGGATGCGGTGGAGATTCTGGCGTCCGCTGAGGACGTCGATCTCGCCGGTCCATCTGACGCCATGGAAAGCACTATCACAGGTGCTAAATCAGAGGCAGCAGGTGACCCAGCGGCGTAATCTCCCTTTCCAGTCCCGTCAAGCCTTTCTCAGCCATGGACAACACCATCTTCCAGTGGAACTGCAGCGGTTTCTTCCACCATCTAGCTGAGCTCCGCCAACTTATCAGCCTTCACCCTTCCCTCTGCATTGCTCTGCAGGAAACTTGGTTTCCGGCAATGCGAACCCCCGCCCACCGTGGCTATCGGGGTTATTAAAAGAACCGGGCAGCTTATGAAAGGGTGTCTGGTGGCATCTGCATCTATGTCCTGAACTCTCTTCACAGCGAGTCTGTACCTCTCCACACACCTTTAGAGGCTGTCGCTGTTCGGGTGTGGACGCCACAGGCTGTTACCGTCTGCAGTCTTTACCTTCCACCGGATGGTGATGTCGCGCAGCATGTCCTGGCTGCTCTGATAGCTCAATTTCCTCCACCTTTCCTGTTGCTGGGTGACTTTAACGCCCATAACCATCTGTGGGGTGGGTCAATGGCAACAGGTCGAGGCGCCATCGTTGAGCATTTATTGGCGCAGCTCGATCTCTCGATCTTAAATGATGGTGCCTTCACACACTTCAGTGTGGCGCATGGCACATACTCCGCCATTGACCTTTCCATCTGTAGCCCTAGCCTCTTACCGTCTGTCCAATGGAGAGTGCATGACGACCTGTGTGGTAGTGACCACTTTCCGATCTTTCTGTCACTGCCACAGCGTCAGTCTTCTGGGCACCCTAGCAGATGGGCTATGAACCAGGCTGACTGGGACTTGTTCTCCTCCACTGCCGCTATTGAGCCTCTCTCTAATGATGCCATTGATGCAGTGGTTCAATCGGTCACCACCGGCATCGTTACTGCCGCCGACTCTGCCATTCCCCATTTTTCTGGGTCCCTTCGGCGGCGGACTGTGCCTTGGTGGTCGCCTGAAGTCGCTGAAGCGATTAAAGCTCGTTGGCGGGCACTCCAGCATCACAAGCGACATCCCTCAATCGACCACCTTATCGCCTTCAAACGGCTGCGTGCGCGAGCCCGCTGCATTATCCGCCAACACAAGCAGGAGTGCTGGGAGCGGTATGTGTCCACCATTGGCCTCTATGTCACTCCATTCCAGGTCTGGGCCAAGATTCGCCACCTCTATGGCTATCGGACCCCTGTCAGTGTCCCTGCGCTCTCACTGAATGGAGCAGTTTGTACTGACTCCGACGTCATTGCAAACCGCTTGGCAGAGCACTTTGCTATGAATTCCGCTCCTGCCAACTACCCCTTGGGCTTCCGCTCCATTAAGGAGCGGATAGAACGTCGGAGTCTTTCTTTTCGCACTCACCATCCTGAATTGTACAATGTTCCATTCAGTAAGTGGGAATTTCGAAGTGCCCTCGCCGCTTGTTCTGATACTGCTCCTGGGCCAGATAGCATCCACTCTCAGATGCTGAAACACCTTTCAGTGGACTGCCAGCGACGCCTCCTCGATCTTTACAACCGCATTTGGGTCGCGGGTGAGCTTCCGTCGCAATGGTGGGAAAGTCTTGTTGTCCCCATTTTGAAACCAGGGAAGAACCCTTTGGAGGTGGACAGCTACTGTCCCATTAGCCTCACCAACGTTCTTTGCAAGTTGCTTGAACGGATGGTGAGCCGGCACTTGCATTGGGTACTGGAGTCTCGAGGCCTTCTGGCTCCGTCTCAGGGTGGGTTCCGTAAAGGCCGCTCCGCCGCCGACAATCTGGTGAGCCTGGAGTCGGCCATCCGTATACCCTTTGTCCGCCGTCAGCATCTGGTTGCTGTCTTTTTCGACATGCGGAAGGCGTATGATACGACATGGCGTCATCACATCCTTTCTACGCTTCATGGATAGGGTCTTCGGGGCCCTCTGCCGATCTATATCCGCAATTTTCTGTCGTATCGTACCTTCTGCGTGCACGTCGTTCCAGGAGAAATGTGTGACACAGGGTTCTGTTCTCAGTGTGTGTCTGTTTTTAATAGCTATTAACGGGCTCGCTGCGGCCGCGGGAAATACTGTCTCCGCTTCCCTGTATGCTGACGACTTCTGCCTTTACTACAGCTCTATTGGCATTGGAGCTGCTGAATGTCAGCTACAGGGCGCAATCCGCAAGGTGCAATCTTGACGGCGAGCCTCTTAAAGTGGTGGAGTCACATAGGTTTTTGGGGATGGTTTTTGATGCCCGGTTGACTTGACTGCCTCATATTCGGCAGCTTAAACAGGCATGTTGGCGGCATCTAAATGCTATGCGATGCCTAAGCCACACTAGGTGGGGCGCCGACCGATCTACTCTACTACGGCTTTACCAGGCGTTAATCCAGTCCCGTCTGGACTACGGGAGTCTGGCTTATGGCTCAGCATCCCCATCTGCGTTGCGGGTGCTGGACCCAATCCTCCACAGCGGGATACGCCTTGCCACTGGTGCCTTCTGGACCAGCCCTGTGGACAGCATACTTGTGGAGGCAGGTGTCCGTCCACTACGGTTACGACGTCAACAATTACTGGCTGCTTATGCTGCCCATGTTTTTAACTTGCCCGGGCATCCAAATTATCGTGTCCTCTTCCCGCAGTCAGTCGTTCATCTGCCAGAACGTCGGCCCCGGTTCGGTTGTCCGGTTGCCGTACGTGTCAAACAGCTTCTTTCCTGGCTTGGGTGTTTCCCTGTTCCACCTCCTTTCCGGGCCCCTCTGCGTACACCCCCGTGGTGTGAGCCTTCGGCTCGACTTGGCACATGGCCCGAAGGACTCAGTCCCTCCGGAGGCCTTCCGACGCCTCTTTTATTCCGTCCTCGCCACGTATCAGGGCTCTGGCGTTGTCTACACCGACGGTTCGATGGTTGCTGGTCTAGTCAGTTATGCACTAACTCTAGGGGACCATTCTGAACAACGTTCGTTGCCGGCTGGCTGCAGTGTTCACACTGCTGAGCTGGTCGCCATCTTTCGTGCCCTAGAGTATATCCGCTCCTGCTCAGGTGAGTCCTTTGTTATCTGTAGCGATTCCCTGAGCGGTTTACGAGCTCTCGACCAGTGTTTCCCTCGTTCTCGTCTGGTAATGGCTATCCAGGAGTCCCTGCATACTCTCGCCCGTAGCGGCAGGTCTGTGGTCTTTGTTTGGACCCCAGGCCATGTTGGTATACCTGGCAATGAAACTGTTGACCGCCTGGCGAAAGAGGCCACCAGTGCGCCATCTCTGGAGATCGGCCTCCTGGCAGCTGATTTGCGGACAGTCTTACGCCGCAAAGTTCTCTCGTTTTGGGATGCTGAATGGCGAGGTCTGACCACCCATAACAAACTCCGTGCCGTCAAGGACACGGCGACTGTGTGGCGGTCGTCCATGCAAGCCAACTGCAGGGACTCAGTCGTCCTTTGTTGGCTCCGCATTGGCCACACCCGACTCACGCACAGTTATTTACTGTGTCGTGAGGATCCCCCTCTTTGTCGTTGTGGGGCGTCCTTGACGGCGGTCCATATTCTGTCGGAGTGCGCCCTTTTAACCGTGCTCGGGCAGACTTTTGCAATGCCTGACACGCTCTCTGCTCTTTTATCAGATGACTCTGCCATGGTGGACTTGGTTTAGTGTTTTATTCGGGCAGGGGTTTTTTATCCTTTAATCTGAGTGTTTGTTTTTTAGTGTTGATTCTGGCTTTTAGCCTCTGATTTTAAACTGAGTTCTTAAAGTGTTCTTGGTGGTTGGCTTTTCCTCTTTTTGTCTACGGTCGGCCAACCACCGTCACACTGTGTGTTTTAATTTGTTTTGTCTGGTCTCTTAGAGAGTATTTCATGTCCTGTTTCATCTGCTGTCTTTCCTGTTGTTCGTTTTTTATTCTCTTCGGGTGGTTTTAGTTTTTATGGAACAAGGGACCGATGACCATAGTAGTCTGGTCCCTTTAATCCCACAAACCAACCAGGGAATGAAAAGCACTTGGGGTCAATCCATACCAAGTGGTCCAGCACTGGTTGCTTGACCATCTCAGGAAAATTTTTTATTTGCCGTGTGAATTCCCCAATGTTTAGTAGTTACAAAAATATTTTTTTAAAAAAATTGTTTGTTATTTTGAAATGGTGGCCATATTTGAACCAGGCTGCATGCGTTTTTTCGTATTTGCTAGCATCTACATTTTTTACAATTATTCAGTAGTGGATTGTCCTAAGCCTTTCAGATAAAATGAATTTAGTTTAACACACTCTGGACTACATATTAATGTCATTATCACTTAGCGGAATATATTATTTAATATATTTTTAATAGTTGAAAGTTATCAACCATATATTAAAAAAACTTAATTTTTGAACAGTAGTTATCCAAAGAAAGATTAGTTTCTCAGCTTTAATATTTTTTCTGCTATTACATGGTTTAGTATAGTTAGTTTTTATAGAGTATCACTGGTGATCAGCTTACGCTTAAAAAAATACACAATTTTAAAAATGGATTTTTAAAATTTTTCCATTTTATGGCGTGCAATATCTTTGTTTAGGGACCAGATAAAAATCTGAAAATTTCACAGTTAATAGATCTTTATGATATCAAACTTCAGTATAAATTTCAACTTTGAGATTCAATTGGAAGTTATGGAAAAAAATACAAATAGGAGTCAAAAATACGTTCTTTAGCACATGTGATATCTAGTAAGTTAATGAAATAAAGTATACCAATTGCATAATGTAACACACCACGTTACACTAGCTAATGATTATTTGTCGAAACAATGCTGTGGTAATTATTTCAGCAGGCTAACAATTGCATCTGCAAGCCTACAGAAGTCTGATTGTTGTCTTCCCCCATACACCAACAATTGTCTACTCACACTTATTTAGCTAGAAGTTCTTGAAGTGTTCAGTTGAAAAATGGTGTCTCGGGGTTCTGTTGGTGTTAATGAAGCATGTCATAAAAGTGTGTATGGAGTGTATCCTAAAGACATTACTTTAATAGTTTTGAGTTGGCCCAGAGGTCAAATCAACATGCAAGTACCATGGTGAAATACTTAAAAAAAAAAAAAAAATCACCTTTTTGTCCAGGCTTGCGTGGACCCTTTTGAGAAACATAAGAAACCTATAAAAAAGGTCTGCGAGAAATAACACTTGATTATCATTGTAAAATTAAAAGCCCTTTTGTCCATCACATTCCAGGAAAATTATTGTGTCCAACAAGTTACTCTAAGATATTTACAATTCACAAGAGAAAGGATAGTGAAACCTCAGATACAGAATTTTTGACTTATCAGCAACCACTAAAAAAGTAGATACAGTTTGTGAAATCCTGGATATATCACATGCTAGTGAAATTAGAAAACTAAGTCAAGATAAAAGACCAAGTGCTTTGAATACAAAAATTGAGAAAGTGCCAGTTACAGTCAAAAAGAATTTGGAAGCTTCATTTAAAAATACAATTTGTACTAAAACAGACGGAAGTTCTAAAATGTTACTAACCAAATATGATTATTTGATAGAAAAACTAAATGCAGTACTTTAAACAAAGAGGATAAAATTAAGATTATCAGTTTGCTGGTGGAGTTGAGCAAAAGTTAATGATGAATTTAATGTGTCACAATGTCTTGTTCAGTTAACAAGGCAATTAGTAAAAGAACAGGGAATTTTACCAGCATTACAAAAGAAAAGGGCATCTAATTTGGTAGATGAAAACACAATCTATAAAGTTATTAAGTATTACGATGATGACAATAATAGCCATTTGAAGTCTGGCAAAAAAGACTGTATTTCTGTGAAAGAAAAGACAAAAAAAGGTTAATATTGTTTAATTTAAAAGAACTATTCACTGAATTTAAAAAAGGAAAATCCTGACCTTAAAATTGGAAGATCAGAGTTTTGTGAGTTGAGACCAAGATGGTGTATTGTTGCAGGGGCATCTGGCACCCATAATGTTTGTGTTTGTATCATCAGAACGTAAAGTTGATGATAGATGGGGCCAATCTTAGAGTTGACTATAAAGACCTTTTGGAAGTTATGGTATGCAATATTGACAGTTACAATTATATGACCAAGGGAAAATGTGAAGATTGTCCAGGAAAACACGCCTTACTTGACATGTTTGAAGAATTGGAAGACGACGATTTGATGCCTGACAGTATGAAATACAAACAATGCGTGACAGTCATAATATTACGAGAAGAGTTTTTTGAAGTGTTGGTGACTACTGCATTTACTCGAATCTAAGCCGCTTTTTTTTCCCAGTTTTTGTAATCCAAAAAACTGCCTGCGGCTTAGAATAGAGTGCAAAATAAGCAGAAATTCTGAAAAATGTTTGTAGGTGCCGCCACAACCAACTTCTGCCATTGAATATATGTAGTGCTACACAGGCATGCTTTGTAGGCACAAAGATAAATACTGGTGCCAAAACCTCTGCGTCAGTAAATAAATTAAAAGAAAAGGTAGAAGAACGTAAACATTATGCCATGTATTCTTTTGTGTTTCTTCCTATCTCATTAAAATCCTGTCTGCCTATTCAACTATGAAAGTAGAGTGAGACAACAGCAAACATGGAAGAATATACATATCATGTCATGCTTATATTCATATTATTATTCTGCTGAATAGTGATACAGTCAGAAATCAAGCACGGCAGCTGACTAAATTTTTAAATCTAAGATGACTCTAATTTCTATGCAGAATGTCTAAAGAGGTATCTGCAAAGATTTTCAAACGGAGAAAATTTTTCGCTAAACTCTCGTTCAGAACATCTTCTATCATACGCAGTCTATTATTTGGTTCTTGTTGATCATTATCAAAAAAAGCAGCAGTGTAAGTAACAACAAATAGCAGTCTCTTGCCATTGTTTCGCTTACAAGACATTTTTTTTTTAATTGTAAGCTGCGGTAGCGCGCACAAAAGCAAGCCGTGCCGTGAGCGGCGACAAGTCGTAAACTCTCATTATCAGAATGCAACAAACAATGCATGACACAGTACTATAATGCATTTTCAGCTTAGAGTGACGTAAACACCTATAACAAAGAGAACGGCACATATAAGATCAAAGCAAAACAAGCAATTGATTCAAAACAGCCGAAGCATGTGAAAAAGGACGGGTACCCCTATAAATGCGGATGGAGTGCCTGACACATAGCAATGGCTACTTGGTAAAGCATAACTGATAAGCTTACGACTTGAATCAAACTACTGTGGCTATATCTTCGTCCATTCGACCTAAATTGTGTCTCATGTTATTATTCTCCCCCCTTGAATTTATAGTCTCAAATTTCAGGTGCGACTTAGACTAGGGAAATTTTTTTTTTCTTGATATCAAGTTTCATTTTTCAGGTGCGGCTTAGATTCGAATAAATACGGTAACCTTGAAAATCTGAAAATGCATCATTTTATTGCAAAAGCTCAAAATAAATTTTTAAAAGACAGAAAGCAAACCTTGGCAGCTGATGAATTCTTAGTTCTTGCTGACTTTTCGGAAAATTATTCCTTTGTCGTTCAAGATGAATTTCAAGGGCACCACTGGGTAAACAGATTGACCACAGTTCATCCATTTGTATTCTATTATAAAGATGAAGATAAACAAAAGAGCTACAGCTTTTGTGTCATAAGTGACTACCTTGAACACAACACTACGGCAGTGCACATTTTTCAACTAAAATTAACAAACTACACTAAACAGCACCACCCTCCCATAAAAAACTGATTTACTGTTTGGATGGGGCAGCAAGTCAATAAAAAAAAATAATATTAGCAGCTCTTTTCATAAGGAAGGTTAAAGTTTGATGTAGAATGGCACTTTTTCACTTCATGCAATGGAAGAATGCTTGTGATGTTGTCGGGGGTACAACAAAGCGAGTTCTCACAAAAGCAAGTCCGCAGCGGACCGATGACAATCATATCATAACACCTCAAGAAATGTTTGAATTGTGTAAAAAAAATATCAGAGGAATTACCTATGTTTATGTACAATGTCAGGAAATATGAGAAGTCTATGACAGTGTCTTGAAGGAAAGGTACAACACTTGTCAGAAGATTAAAGACACTCAATCTTTTCATTGTTTTGTACCCTATTCACACAACTTACAGAAGTGTAAGATCACATCAACTTCCCCTGATAGTGAACTTCATCAGAGTGGGAAATTTGTACAACTGCTACTTCAAAATAAAGACTTAGCAGCTTGTGTTTACGATGAACAGTGGTGGATTGGCGAAGCTGATAATATTGACTGTCAAAAGCAAGATGTACATGTTGTATTTTATCACCCTCCAGGACCAAGGACATCTTTTAAAAAAATTGAGAAGGATCAAGTTTGGATGCCACTTAAAATGTACTAAGGAACCTGTATCCCATGGGATTTACAACTGTGACTGGGCGAGGTTATAATCTTAACACCCAAACTGAGTGAACAAATTTCTCAAATGTTCAATGAGCGATGTACTAAAAACGAATAACGACAACAATATAATGTAATTGGTAGGCTTATTTTCAATAAAAAAGCAAATAATCATAGATATCATTAAATTATATACTGTAACTGATATATTTTATTCCATAAGCCTAGATATTGCAGATTTTAAATAAACCTATTTTTGACTCATGTTTGTAATTTTTTCCATAACTTCCAATTGAATCTCAAAGTTGAAATTTAAACTGAAGTTTGATATCATAAAGGTCTATTAACTGTGAAATTTTCAGATTTTTATCTGGTCCCCCAATAAAGATATTGCAGGCCACAAAAGGGAAAAATAAAAAAAATCAATTTTTTAAAATAGTGTATTTTTTTAAGTGTAAGCTGCTCACCATTGATACTCTACAAAAAGTAACTATACTATACAGTGTAATAGCAGAAAAAATATTAAAACTGAGAAATTAATCTTTCTTTGGAAAACTACTGTTCAAAAATTGAGTTTTTTTTAATTTGTGGCTGATAATGTTGAATTATTAAAAATATATTAAAGAATACATTCAGCTTAGTGATAATGATGTTAATTTGTAGTCCAGAGTGTGTTGAACTAAATCCATTTTATCTGAAACGCTTAGGACAATGCAGTACTGAATAATTGTAAATAATGTAGATGCTTGCAAATACAAAAGAAACGCATGCGGCCTGGAACAAATATGACCGCCATTTCAAAATAATAAAGAGCAAAAATTTTTTAAAAAATATTTTTGTGTCTACTAAACATTGGGGAATTCAGTCAGCAAATATAAAATCTCTCTCTCTCTCTCTCTCTCTCTTTCTCTCTTTCTCTCTTTCTCTCTTTCTCTCTCTCTCTCTCTCTCTTTTTTTTTTTTTTTTTTTTTTTTTTTTGTGCCATCACATTCACAGAACACTGTTTTGTTTTGGTCTCCACTATCTCAGATCCTGCAGTAGCCTGTGATTATATAGCCAGTGATATGAAGTATTAACTATCACTGTACAGAGTAATGTCTCATTGTCTCTAATTTGGTCAAACATTTGCACACAAAATTGCTAACTGTCAATTTATTTATATGAGAAATCATTTGTATTAGTGTCAGTGTTGTGCAAATGTGTCAGTCAGTCATTTGTGGAATACCATTTTGATGAAAGTATATCATGTTGATTTCTTAGGGATAAGAGTGATGCTATTTCTGATTTGTACAGCGAAAACAGAACCTTCTGTATGTTATATTGATGTTGCAAGTAGCTTAAAATCCATTTCAGTAAATCTTGGTTGGCATACTTTAACTGCTTCCACTCACATTCAACAGAAATTATTTTCTCTGCAGTCATCCTCATTTTCCAGGGTTTCCTTTAATCACTTAAATTACCATAAAGGAGGCAACATCTAATTTTATCCCCATCCTTGTTTAAATCCAAGCTTGTCCCCTGTCTCCAATAATATTGTCATAAGTCTAACCCTCCACCTTTTGTATTACCTCTATGACAGCCCATACGGCACTGATCACCCATAGCATTTCATGAAATTGGAATACACATGTACATTCCGCACCAGTGCACTGGTGATCATCACGGTGTCATTTACAATCGTGTCAGCACTTACAATGGCAGGAGTTGGGGGAAGGGGGGACATTCATTACAGCACAGTGTGACTAAAACTTGGTGGATTTGGTTTCATATGGAATCGAAAAATACAGTGTTCTTCCTTTTTTTTTAAAATGATTCCTCCGCCTTTCTTGACTCCTCTACCACCTTTCTTGACTCCTACCGTTCTTGACTCTTCGTAATTGGATTCTTACTGTTTTAAGATGACTCTTTTTGTGATATGCAACACCTTTACATTAGAATCTCCTGCTGAAGTGCGTTGAAAATTTCGGCTCAAGACTGACACTAATGACATGACAACAACTCCATGAAGTATATGTTCAAAAACCTGTGATTGTTAATACAGATCTTTGATCCTGCAGTATGTTGTATGTTGTTTTTGTTTTGTGTGTCCCAGGCTGAGAAACTTAAGGAAGGGGCTGTTAAAAACACTGAGAGCAAGACTTTTTCATCAAATCTCATCTAGGCAAATGCTGTTAAGCAACTTGATTTAGGTGGCAGTTTCATTTTATATTGCTGTGAATTTTAAGTATAAATTATTTGGTTTGTCTGTAGCTAATGACTGATCATATACAGTTTAATTAAACAGTGTGTAAACCTTTATCAATTTATGCACATTACTTTATCCTGACTTATTTTGGAAGCTTGATATCAGTTCTGAGTGGTGATTATCTGTAAGTGCAGCTTCACTTAACAAAGTGATATTGGAATATCTTGTGATATAGGACAACAACTTTTGGTTTTTAATCTCACAGAGGAAGTGACATTATCTGCACAGTGATTTATGTGTAACCAAAGTAATTTTATTAACTGAGCCAGGTAGCATGGTATCGATTGCAAGAAAAATTTTGGTTTTCATAATTTCACAAAACTGTTGTGGGAGAAGGGGAGGGGCGCACAAGGTTAGTTCGTATGCACAGAATGTGCTCAATTTCCTCCCCCATCCTTGGGCGATTTGAGCATATGCTTAATACCTAATGACCATACTGCTCGTGAGATGTAAAACTGTGTTCATCCAGCATTTATTTTAATAACTGTCTTGAAATGTTTTAAGTAATTTCCTTGCTACACTCACTCATGGTATACCTGGTCTGATATTCTGTCAGTACTTATTTTGGTTACTTAAACCTTTAACTGCTCTGGGTGTGTTAACGTGCGCGCCTTTGTACCTGTCTCTGTGTGCTCTGAACGTGTTTATGCGCGCCACCAGTCCTTCTATCTGGTACTCTGAACGTGTCTACGCATACACACATTCAGAATATGAGGTAGAAGGACTAGTGGCATGTGTAAACACATTCAGAGCACACAGGGACAGGTACAAAGGCTCAAGTGTTCACATGTCCAGAGCAGTTAAAGGGTTAATGCTAGTTTGTTGATTCCCAGAATATAAAACAAACAAACATAGTACCATCCTGATTACTGCTCTCCATGGTATAGTTTTGGATCTTATTAATAAATAGCAGACCTTAATTTTTTGTTATCTCATCTGTTGAAATACTTGTTGGTTCCTGCAACAAGCAGGGTGAACAACATAGATAACACGTTTCATGACATTTGTTAAAAATAAAAAATAAAAGCTAGAATGAACTGCATTTTTCAGTTGCATAGGATACCTTGTTACTTTGCTCTGGTGACCTTTAACAACAGCTGCTAGAAGATGCGTATTGGGTCTAGTTCCTTTCTTATTATCAAGCTACTTCAATTACTTTTCAGTTTCAAAATCATTTATCAGTATTTTATTTTTGTGTCTGTGTTATGGTGGTCAAATACTAAGTCTGTAGTTTTGTGCAACAATTTTAGGAGATATGCTGATGTATTACATGTGTGCTTTCACATCTAGAGAGACAGAGATTGAGAGATAAAGCAAATGTACTGTGGTATTCTTTAAAGTGAAGTGTTGTTGTGCACTACAGGAGTAAATGACTTCTAAAGGGCCAATTCCCCTCAGTCAGCCTGTAATATAAACAATTTTTATGATTTTTTGTTTAAAAAACTAGTGAAGTAATCAGCATAAATCTTTTTGCAAATTATTTTCTGATTTATTGACAACATTTTCTGATTTTTAAAAAAAAAAAAAAAATCAATTATCATTAAGGGCTCCCCCTATGTGAGGATTTAAAAGTTGCTCTGTCCAAAATGAGGTGTACCCAGATGGAAATCATGCAGTCTGCAAATCATTACTGGAAAAAAAGAAAAAAAAAACATTTTCTTAATCTATAGGGTATTGTGCACAGACTGGTAGCACAGTTTTTTGAAATTTGGCAAAATTATAAAATAGTGTATGTTTGAAACAAAGATGTAGTTTTATCATGTGTTTTGGTCATGTTTTTTGCAGTAACTAATTAATAAATTAAAATGAAAAAATCAGCCTATTACACCTTGTGGACAATCCAAAGAGTTAATTCAGCCAAATTTCAGAACAATATCAAGAAACTGCAAAAAGGAGGTAACTTAAGGAGATATGACCTGGATAAACTGAAAGAACCAGAGGTTGTACAAGAGTTTTAGGGAGAGCGTAAGGGAACAATTGACAGGAATGGGGGAAAGAAATACAGTAGAAGAAGAATGGGTAGCTTTGAGGGATGAAGTAGTGAAGGCAGCAGATAATAAAGTAGGTAAAAAGACGAGGACTAGTAGAAATCCTTGGGTAACAGAAGAAATATTGAATTTAATTGATGAAAGGAGAAAACATAAAAATGCAGTAAATGAAGCAGACAAAAAGGAATACAAACGTCTCAAAAATGAGATTAACAGGAAGTGCAAAATGGCTAAGCAGGGATGGCTAGAGGACAAATGTAAGGATGTAGAGGCTTATCTCACTAGGGGTAAGATAGATACTGCCTACAGGAAAATTAAAGAGACCTTTGGAGAGAAGAGAACCACGTGTATGAATATCAAGAGCTCAGATGGCAGCCCAGTTCTAAGCAAAGAAGGGAAGGCAGAAAGGTGGAAGGAGTATATAGAAGGTTTATACAAGGGTGATGTTCTTGAGGACAATATTATGGAAATGGAAGAGGATGTAGATGAAGACAAAATGGGAGATACGATACTGCGTGAAGAGTTTGACAGAGCACTGAAAGACCTGAGTCGAAACTAGGCCCCCGGAGTAGACAACATTCCATTAGAACTACTGACGGCCTTGGGACAACCAGTCCTGACAAAACTCTACCAGCTGGTGAGCAAGATGTATGAGACAGGCAAAATACCCTCAGACTTCAAGAAGAATATAATAATTCCAATCCCAAAGAAAGCAGGTGCTGACAGATGTGAAAATTACCGAACTATCAGTTTAATAAGCCACGGCTGCAAAATACTAACACAAATTCTTTGCAGACGAATGGAAAAACTAGTAGAAGCCGACCTCGGGGAAGATCAGTTTGGATTCCGTAGAAATGTTGGAACACGTGAGGCAATACTGACCTTATGACTTATCTTAGAAGAAAGATTAAGGAAAGGCAAACATATGTTTCTAGCGTTCATAGACTTAGAAAAAGCTTTTGACAATGTTGACTGGAATACTCTCTTTCAAATTCTAAAGGTGGCAGGGGTAAAATACAGGGAGCGAAAGGCTATTTACAATTTGTACAGAAACCAGATGGCAGTTATAAGAGACGAGGGACATGAAAGGGAAGCAGTGGTTGCGAAGGGAGTAAGACAGGGCTGTAGCCTCTCCCCGATGTTATTCAATCTGTATATTGAGCAACCAGTAAAGGAAACAAAAGAAAAATTCGGAGTAGGTATTAAAATCCATGGAGAAGAAATAAAAACTTTGAGGTTCGCCGATGACATCGTAATTCTGTCAGACAGCAAAGAACTTGGAACGGAATGGACATTGTCGTAAAAAGAGGATATAAGATGAACATCAACAAAAGCAAAATGAGGATAATGGAATGTAGTCGAATTAAGTCGGGTGCTGCTGAGGGAATTAGATTAGGAAATGAGACACTTAAAGTAGTAAAGGAGTTTTGCTATTTGGGGAGCAAAATAACTGATGATGGTCGAAGTAGAGAGGATATAAAATGTAGACTGGCAATGGGAAGGAAAGCATTTCTGAATAAGAAAAATTTGTTAACATCGAGTATAGATTTAAGTGTCAGGAAGTCATTTCTGAAAGTATTTGTATGGAGTGTAGCCATGTATGGAAGTGAAACATGGACGGTAAATAGTTTGGACAAGAAGGAATAGAAGCTTTCGAAATGTGGTGCTACAGAAGAATGCTGAGGATTAGATGGGTAGACCACATAACTAATGAGGAACTATTGAATAGGATTGGGGAGAAGAGAAGTTTGTGGCACAACTTGACCAGAAGAAGGGTTCGGTTGGTAGGACATGTTCTGAGGCATCAAGGGATAACCAATTTAGTATTGGAGGGCAGCGTGGAGGGTAAAAATCGTAGAGGGAGACAAAGAGATGAATACACTAAGCAGACTCAGAAGGATGTAGGTTGCAGTATTTACTGGGAGATGAAGAAGCTTGCACAGGATAGAGTAGCATGGAGAGCTGCATCAAACCAGTCTCAGGACTGAAGACCACAACAACAACAACAACAACAACAACAACAACAATCTTTATTAGTGTGCACACAATCCACTCTATCAGCTTGAGATACAATATATTTCAAATATTAGTGTGCCCACAATCCATCAGATCAGTGGTCACTTCACTAGTAGATACCTCGAATCTATGTTGTATTTAATTGCCTATGGTATGTTAGTGTACAATTATGTTCACTTTATGAAGAAATGGGAAAGTATACAAAGTATTCAGGCAGTGTTAAACATCATTTTGTCATGGAGACAAATGAACTAACTCTGAGAACCAGGCCTTTTGTCTCTTTTCTTTTGTAAGTCACAAGTTTGTCGTTTTGATGTGGTAAATGATCTGATGAATATCTACCCAATTAGCAACATAAGTAGGATATGGAATGTAGTTGAATTAAATCGAGTGAGGCTGAGGGAATTAGATTAGGGAATGAGACACTTAAAGTAGTAAAGGAGTTTTGCTATTTGAGGAGCAAAATAACTGATGATGGTCAAAGTAGAGACGATATAAAATGTCGACTGGCAATGGCAAAAGAGAAATTTGTTAACATCAAGTATAGATTTAAGTGTCAGAAACTCATTTCTGAAAGTATTTGTATGAAGTGTAGCCATGTATGGAAGTGAAACATTTACAATAAATAGTTTAGATAAGAAGAGAATAGAAGCTTGAAAATGTGGTGCTACAGAAGAATGCTAAAGATTAGATGGGTAGATCACATAACTATTGAGGTGGTACTGAACAGAATTGGGGAGAAGGGGAATTCGTGGCACAACTTAATTAGAAGAAGGGATTGGTTGGTATGACATATTCTGAGACATCAAGGGATCACCAATTTAGTATTGGAGGGCAGACCAAGAGATGAATGCACTAAGCAGATGCAGAAGGATGTAGGGTGCAGTAGGTACTTGGAGATGAAGAAGCTTGCACAGGATAGAGTAGCATGGAGAGCTGCATCAAACCAGTCTCTGGACTGAATACTAACAACAACAACAACAACAACAACAACAACAACAACAGTACAAAGCATGAAATATGTGGTAAAAACACAGTCAGCATAAATAATGCAACATAGGACTATGTTGTTGGCTAGCCAGAGATAAATGAGTGATGTATATGCTCCTGTTCAAAGTGAAAATAGAACCCATTTTACAACTATTAAGATGTTTTTGGTTATGTTGTTTGCTTATGCTTGTCTTATCAAATGCTTGCTTGAGTATAAGACACTTATGCTCACAAATAATTGTGGAAACACAGTGATCATATCAAATGCTATCCCAGAAATATGAATTACTGCAGTACCTGTGTGTGATGTAGATACTAATATCTCAGCAGGTCTCAAAATGATCAAATTTTGTTGGAACTGAGTTCCTGAAGTGAAGTGAATGAAATTTCAAGGGTTCCTCACTTTTATAACCACCTTCAGCAATGAACACTACAAAAACTGGCTTGTGCAATTTTAAAGATTTTGAATTATTATTTTCAGTTTGAATTTCCATTTCTTGTTATGAAAGAAATCTGCAAGATGAGTGATTTTTAATTCTTTGAACCCTTAGTTGTGCTTTATTACATTCTTATATTGCAATTGATATCTCCCATCCCAATGGAAATAATACATGGAAATACATCAGACGCAGCATTAAAAAGTAAAAGTTTTATTGTAAACGAAGTATGTATCATGTACTGGCTCTGTCATAACACAATGAGTAACTTCCAAAGAAACAACATGAGTCCTCTGGAAGTGAGTGATTAACAACAAAAATAGCTTCAGAGTTCCACAAAGTTAAAGTTTGTAAGTTTGACCAAATTAAAGCCTGAAGTTTAACATAAAATTTCCCAATTACTTGAACAAAGTTAAGTTCTGAAATAGAATCCAAAAGTTAATGTCCAGAGTCTTAGGCGGGTGTTAAAATAAAAAATAAAAAATTGTAATGTAATTACAATACTTGGAATTTCTCAGGATCATACTTACCTGATGAATTCCTTATGAGACAACCAGAGAAATTGTCTGAGTTTGTGCAAATACTACCAGTACTAAGACCGAAATTTCAAAGCTGCGAAGAAGTAGTCAAGCAGAGATTGCTGAGACCTCCTGGTATGGCACTGTTAAATTGACAAAGTCTTGTTCCTCAGTGACGTGCAGAGTGGAGAGGCATTTGGAGTGTGGCGAGTGATGCTCTGGTGAAGCCTTTGCAGTGCCTCTTGCTGTGCTGAAACTGGAGCTAGATTGTGAGCCCAAGTAATTGCCTTGTGAAGTGATACCCCATATGTCATTGGCTCCAGTTGATTTATCTGGTAGCAGGAAATAGTGTGGCCTGTGCACGCCAATTCATGGCCACTGCTGTTGCTCTTTTTTGATCTTGGAGCTCGCCATTTTGAATTGTTGTGGCCTCTGGTCTGTTGGCATGTGGGCTCTGGTACTGATGCTGTGATGTGTGTTGTGCAGGCAGCTTCTGGTGCGTGCTGTTTGTGCACAGCATCACTAATGGCACTTACAGGATGGAAATATTGAAGGAGAATGAGGAAAACACCCCTCACTCTCCTCTCTCTCTCTCTCTCTCTCTCTCTCTCTCTCTCTCTCTCTCTCTCTCTCTCTCTCTCTCTCGCAAACACTCACTGTCATTGCAATGCTAACTGCTTATTTGTAACTGAAAGAAACTGGAAACTGATGAACGAGAAAGGGGGGGGGGGGGACGTTGATGAATGGAGAAAGTTTGGGGTTGGGAGAAATCTTGAAGGCGAGGGAAACAGGAAGTTCTTAGTGTCAAGGTTAAAATGAAATCGCGCTCATTACAAACACCAGAGACTACAGTGTTTACTGCAGCTCAGACTCCCTCCTT
The DNA here is from genome assembly GCF_023897955.1 of Schistocerca gregaria. Classification (NCBI taxonomy): domain Eukaryota; kingdom Metazoa; phylum Arthropoda; class Insecta; order Orthoptera; family Acrididae; genus Schistocerca; species Schistocerca gregaria. Next base: position 339,549,192 of record NC_064925.1, on the reverse strand, counting down.
CTCCCCCTACCCTTTTCCTCCTCTTACCCAGAACCACAAAGTTGCTAATTTTGTCTCATTGGTGATATTCTTGAAAAAAATCATTCTTGGAGGTAGCCTGAAGGTATAAAATACTTATTTTGTTTAAATTCTATCATTCCCAAACGAAAACAATTTTACTCAGCTACCAAAACATAAAGAAAAGATGATAGAAGGTAATAGCTTGTGACTGAAATTACTACAGATGGTAAACATACAGTTCTAAAAATACACATTTGAATAAATTTGAAACAGCAAATACTGAAATAATCATACAAGTTTTCAGAATAGGACATCCATGTCTGTTCAGGTAAATAAACACAGTCCCATAGTGGCACAATTGTGCTACACAGAATTGCAAGTGAAACAGTCATTAAAATCTTGTAACTGGTGCATCAAAAAAGCTCTTTTAACCTAATGATTGGAGATGACTTGTGGAAAATGTAGTGTAGAAACAGATTTAGAACGATTTTAGCAGATGTCCTGTATATACTTACAGTAAGAAGAAAAATATGTGTTTTGGGCTATTGTAACTGAATATATAAAACTACACAATCAAGCTAGATTAAGTATCTTTTTCAGACCACAAGTATAAGGTAGAACAGCAAGTACAATGTTTGGGGTGCCATGTAGCAAGAAACAGTAAAGTCGTTGGCACACGAGCCATGCATCTGAATCATGAGCATTGAGCGTGCCGAATTTCTGACGTCATGGCGTGGAATAGCATGTTGGGAAGTCTTTCCAAACATGTAGAGAAATGTATAGCATGTTAGATACTCTGAAAATGTGTTTAAATATTGATCAATGAGATGCCAGCATGCCACCTATGTTACATGCATGCCATCTCCCTTCGGTGCAAACTTGTAAGGCACCATATTGGCCTTCAGTTGAAACCCATATGTACATGTGCCGTTTCTGAACAACAGCGAACCGAGGAGATCCCAAAAACCCACTGTTAATTGTATGATTTGGTGTAATAAAATGATAAGAAACGTCATATTCGTGGGAAAAGAATTATTGTTACTTACATATATTGAGAGTGTGTAATTTGAAGTCAAATACACGTTGATGATCCATTAAGAAATTCGCTGTTTTGGTTCAATTTGTTATGATAAAAATTCAGTTATCAATGTAGCTATAATTGAAGCTTCCAGTAAACGTTAAGAAGCTGGATACGGTCCGCTCTAGTACGTGGTTGCTTTAGCACAATGAATAGCATCACAGATTCTGTGACTACATTTTGATGTGGTGACGGTTTGCGTCCCACTACATGCAAATATTTTTTTCTAACCTTTGTGTTTTTAATAGGTTTTTATACTTTCTTGTTAGATTAATATATTATAATATTCAATGTTATGTAAATATAAGTGTGTTCTTTTTGAGGAGTTAGTTTTTTCGGTTAGCTTAATCTACTAAACAGCTTGCACCACCTGCAGTAAGAAATTTTGCCCCTTTTTTCTTTTAAGTTTTGTAGTTTAGATGTTCTAAAGATTCTGGTACTGAGTAGGAACATTGATCAAGTAAGAATGACCTTTTTTTACTAAAAAGTGAGAATGATGAAAAATTTTTATCTTATGTGGATAACTATTGTAAATTTGCATTGCTTTATTTGTAATGGGACTTTTATAAGCCAATGTCCTGGACATCGTACTTTCCCAATGTTTTATGACATTTTTACTGATATTTAAGTTTTTATTCATGTGTACTACAGACAGAACAACCTGACTAGCAGGTAGACAAGGGACGAAAGTAAATTGTAATAGAGCTAATATAGGAATTTTGTGCTCATTCATTTTGCAAACAGTGTGATTTACAGCTGACAATTGCCACTGGAGTGTGTTATGCTTGCGTATACCACTTTAAAGCAAGCGTAAAAATATGCACAAGTTATGTCATTTGAGAATTCAGCAGCATGCTGAACCACAGTGTTGGTGTTTGACTGTACAGTCCGTGTGCCAACAGTTTCACACATTTCAGTGACAATGTATGCTGCATATGGAGCCCAGTAACAATGTCAGCTGCATGTGGAGCCAGAACTGAATGAGAGCAAGTGCCAGACGGTGATTGCCTATATGGGGGCATGTGACGGGGGCCCTGAGTGTGGCCGCGCAGACATTGTGCATTGTCGCTCGGCTGCCATATTCCCTCCTACAACCACTGATGGAGACATCACCTGGTGCCTGACACCTAGGTGGTAATCCGTTGGTTACCACAACCCTTCGTCCGTGGAGCAGCAACGAGTTGTATCTCGGCACCACAGCCCATGCTTGGCTGACATCTCGGCAGTGCCCTGAATCAGGATGATGATGTTGGGGGCATTAGATGACCTCTCCGGCTTGATGAACTTCTTGTCAGCACAGACAGGAGTATATGGTCAGAAGGATCCCTCCTGGTAGCACGGAAGTTGTCACTGTGTCTCTGCCATATTTAGTGGAGGCCATGCCATGTCCATATTGGTCCTGGCACTGAAAAAACACAGTAGAGAAGAGGGCGGTGCCAACAAAACCAGTACTGTAGCCTGGTTGTCATTGATATCTGTTCTATCTTTGCGGCCCGCAGACAGCAGAAGATGGGAGCAGGGTCATGGAGGGCACAAAGTGCTGAGAGGTTGAAGGCAGGAACAGCTTAGGAACAAGAGGGGAGGAAGCAGAGGGTACTAGAAGGGGTGAAGGTTGGTGGCAAAATCGCAGAGGGCTCAGAGGAGGAGGCAGCTGGGTCCCCTGCCGCAAATGCAGCTGATTTTGATGGCGAGTCACTACCTGGTCTCCAGAGTGAACACGTGGTAGCCCTGCAGCCGCCGTGCAACTGCTGGAATCCACCTGTCCTGATGGCACCTAGATCCCCATGCCCACATGTGAGTGCCACCCAGAAATATCAAGGTGGCATTGTGAACGAGCCCACAGGCAACACAGCTTGAGTTTAGAAAGGTGCGGATCTGTTGATCGTAAGGAATTTCCACCAAGTGCCTTTCCCCTATTGGCTTTGCCCTATAAAAATAAAATAGAAAGAAACTTCCACATGGGAAAAATATATTAAAAACAAAGATTCCAAGACTTACCAAGTGGGAAAGCGCCGGTAGACAGGCACAATAAAAATAACACACAAACACACACACACACACACACACACACACACACACACACACTAAATTTCGAGCTTTTGCAACGGGCGGCTGCTTCGTCAGGAAAGAGGGAAGGAAAAGGAAAGATGAAAGGAAGTGGGTTTTAAGGGAGAGGGTAAGGAGTCATTCCAATCCTGGGAACGGAAAGACTTACCTTAGGGGGAAAAAAGGATAGGTATATATTCGCGCGCACACACACATCCATATATATATATATATATAGATGTAAATAAAACAGAAAGAAACTTCCACATGGGAAAAATATATTAAAACAAAGATTCCAAGACTTACCAAGCGGGAAAGCGCCGGCAGACAGGCACATGAACAAAACACACAAACACACACACAGAATTACGAGCTTTCGCAACTGGCAGTTGCTTCGTCAGGAAAGAGGGAAGGAGAGGGAAAAATGAAAGGATGTGGGTTTTAAGGGAGAGGGTAAGGAGTCATTCCAATCCCGGGAGCGGAAAGACTTCCCTTAGGGGAAAAAAAGGACAGGTGTACACTCGCGCGCACACACACACACACACACACACACACACACACACACACACACACACACACACACACACACATATCCATCCGCACATACCAACTGCCAGTTGCGAAAGCTCGTAATTCTGTGTGTGTGTGTTTGTGTGTTTTGTTCATGTGCCTGTCTGCCGGCGCTTTCCCGCTTGGTAAGTCTTGGAATCTTTGTTTTAATATATATATATATATATATATATATATATATATATAATAGAAAGAAACTTCCACATGGGAAAAATATATTAAAAACAAAGATTCCAAGACTTACGAAGCGGGAAAGCGCCAGCAGACAGGCACATGAACAAAACACACAAACACACACACAGAATTACGAGCTTTCGCAACTGGCAGTTGCTTCGTCAGGAAAGAGGGAAGGAGAGGGAAAAATGAAAGGATGTGGGTTTTAAGGGAGAGGGTAAGGAGTCATTCCAATCCCGGGAGCGGAAAGACTTCCCTTAGGGGAAAAAAAGGACAGGTGTACACTCGCGCGCACACACACACACACACACACACACACACACACACACACACACACACACACACATATCCATCCGCACATACCAACTGCCAGTTGCGAAAGCTCGTAATTCTGTGTGTGTGTGTTTGTGTGTTTTGTTCATGTGCCTGTCTGCCGGCGCTTTCCCGCTTGGTAAGTCTTGGAATCTTTGTTTTAATATATATATATATATATATATATATATATATATATATATATAATAGAAAGAAACTTCCACATGGGAAAAATATATTAAAAACAAAGATTCCAAGACTTACGAAGCGGGAAAGCGCCAGCAGACAGGCACATGAACAAAACACACAAACACACACACAGAATTACGAGCTTTCGCAACTGGCAGTTGCTTCGTCAGGAAAGAGGGAAGGAGAGGGAAAAATGAAAGGATGTGGGTTTTAAGGGAGAGGGTAAGGAGTCATTCCAATCCCGGGAGCGGAAAGACTTCCCTTAGGGGAAAAAAAGGACAGGTGTACACTCGCGCGCACACACACACACACACACACACACACACACACACACACATATCCATCCATTCATTGGATATGTGTGTGTGTGTCCTTCCCTCTTTCCTGAAGAAGCAACCACCGGTTGCGAAAGCTAGTAACTCTGTGTGTGTATCCGTGTGTTTTGTTCACTGTGCCTGTCTGCCGGCGCTTTTAATATATTAAAAACAAAGATTCCAAGACTTACCAAGCGGGAAAGCGCCGGCAGACAGGCACAATGAACAAAACACACGGATACACACACAGAGTTACTAGCTTTCGCAACCGGTGGTTGCTTCTTCAGGAAAGAGGGAAGGAGAGGGAAAGACGAAAGGATGTGGGTTTTAAGGGAGAGGGTAAGGAGTCATTCCAATCCCGGGAGCGGAAAGACTTCCCTTAGGGGGAAAAAAGGACAGGTGTACACTCGCGCGCGCGCACACACACACACACACACACACACACACACACACACACACACACACACACACACACACACACACCCATCCGCACATACACAGACACAAGGCCACCTTGACAGCCTCCTCTGGAGAAATATTGGCTATGTACTTTAGCATCTGTTTCTTGAATGTGTGCATGAGCTTATGGCCTCACCATTTGACTGGGGGTGGAAAGGCAGTGACAGTGAGTGTGGGAACGCTGTTGCGATGGCTGAACTTGCTGAAAACGTGAAAACGAAATTGGCAAGCACAGCAACTGTAGCTTCCGCACTCGTGGACTGACATTTGACCATGTACGGAAAGTTATAATACGCATCGAAAACGATAGTCAGTCTCATTGTATCCAAGAAGGATCCTGCAAAGTTGACATGAACCCGATCCTATGGGTGGGAGAGTGTCGGTGTGGAAGAGAACATCTGACAGGACACCATGTGCTGCTGTTCACACTGAGAACAGCTGGAACAATATGCTTGTGCAGGGACTGTAATATTGTTGGGTACAAAGGTTCTGGGGAGACCACTGGTCAGTAGTGAAGAGGAGGATGCTACCTGCCAAGATGAGCCAGTGGTTAAGATGAAAATAATGATGCAATGGGTTGAAGTCCTGACCAGGAACACGGTCGGGCCAGCACCGTTGGAAGGACCAGAGCAACTGCTGTAAAATTGTGTCTTCCATGATTACTGTCATCACACAGAGCACCATGACTGGAAAAGTTTGTAGCATCTTCTCAATCTTTTCCTAAAAATGAAAGCACAATGTCATATCATGGTCAAACTCCAGGTCAAGTCCCATTGGAGATGGCAAAGCAGGCCTTTTTGGCTTGTGCTGTGATGTTGTGGAAGTGAATATCGTAATAATACCTGCTGAGAGAGAGACCCAAGTGCTGTAGGCGGTCGGGAGACCTTTCAGGTAGTTTTGCTGTTAACTGTTTATGATTCATGATGAGGTAAAACTTCATTCCATATAGGAAAATGTTGGAATTTCTTCCATGTGAAGGTAATCACAAGGGCACCCTTTTTGATATGTGAATACCTCTTTTGTGTGGCAATGAGTGTCCTTGAATGTGATTGGATGTTCCCAGCTGTCTGCATTTCTACGCACCAAGACAACTCCAGGCCCCCATTCAGAAGGGTCCATTGGCTACCACCACCAACTGTTTACCCAATTAAAATGTTGCCAGACACAGGGTGGATATGAGGGCCAGTTTCAAAGTCTTGAAAGCCTGTTCATCCACTTCTGACCAGACGAAAAGTATTGCCTTCTTCAGGAGATTGTTTAACGGGTGCCTAAACAATGCCACGCCTAGGTTGAATTTACTGTAATATGTGATCTGTCCCAAGAAAGACTGAAGCACTTTCAGGTTTCTGGGTTGAGGAAGTGCGATGCTAGCTTCTACCAGCTTCTGTGTGGGTTGAATACTGTTGTGCAAGATAACATGCCCTAGGTTGAAAGAAAATTGAGTTCTCAAGGTTGTATTTGAGGCTTGCAGACTGGAGGGTGTTAAACAGCTACCACAAGTGTGCTAAGTGCGTACTATCACCATGATATTGTCGAGTTAATGTACACATACTGGCACAACCTGCAGCGGTAGTTCAAGGAATCTTTGAAATAATGGCTGGGGCACTGGCCACCGTGAAAACTATACATTTTAACCCACACAACCCATGCAGCGGGTTGACTATGAGGACTTTCTGTGATTCTTTGTCCAGAAGTAGTTTTGAACAGACTTCAGTGAGATCGATTTTTGAAAAATGCTGTTTGTCCACTAGTGCTGAGGAAAGTTCATAGGTTTCAGAATGGGATATGTGTCGATCTTTGATTCAGGATTGATGGTAACCTTAAAATTTCCACACAGGCACAGTTTTCCCAGTGGCTTTTTTCTGCTAACTAATGATGTCATCCACTAACTTGAAGACACTGGTTCAGTGACATTCAAGGCAGTTCAGCCTGTACAATTAATTTTTAATGGTGTTCCACAATGCGACGGGCTTCAGTAGTGCACATAAGATGCAGGGGCGTGCTAACACTTTTAAGGTAATGAGGACCATAAAGATCTTCACCTTGCCAAGACACCCAGAAAAAATCTCAGCGTATTCCTTACAGTTCTTGAAACAGCATTTGTTCAGAGACCAGATGGGCCACCTTGGTGGCAAATCTGAAGGCTGAGATAGTGTTGAGGCCAAAAAGATTCTCTCTATCTGTGCAGTGAACCATCAGAAAGGTGAGGTGGTGTACATCTTGTGTGCATGATGCCACAGTCATAATTTATCATTTAAGTGGAATATTTTTCATGTTATATGCCACCAAGCGGTAAGCTGTAGGAGGCAGGGGAGACACTCCCAGTTGCAGATATGTTTGAAAGTTTAACAGGGACAGAGGGACCTGTATCAACCTGCGGCTGGACTTGTTTGTAGCAAAAAGTGAGCATGATGAACAATTTCTGAAGGTAGACTCCCAGGTTGGAGGATTTCGATGACTTAATAATTAGCTCAATTAATATCCAGTTTGTTCTGAAATGGTGAGTGTTGTTTATCTTGAGCATGACAAGTGATACGAGATGTCATGCCATCTAGCATGCCTTGCACTGTGCTCACCTATTGGGGCAGTCATCTCTGACACGTTTTTGAAAACATTCTGGGCATGATGGAAATGTGCACAGGTCAGGGGGACGAGATTGCTTTCCTACTTTACGAGACTGAGCTGGATGGTGGTAATATTTGCCCCCAGCGGTTGCTGCATTTGCTGTTTCAGCTAGGTCGAATTTCTCTTCCAGGTCTGAAGCGAGAGATGCCACCTCGTATCCAAAATCTAACAGACGGCCCATGGGACAGGATACTTCGAAAGATTGAGCTAATTTTAAAAGTCCTTCAAAGTAGGGTCTTCAAAGTGTAAAGCTTCTAACACACCTCCTTATCCAAAGCCCCTCCCTCCCCCCAAATAATGGAATTCTAAATTATGACTTTGGCATACAATTCATTATGTACACAAGCCGCAAAATGGCATTTCCCGTTGAGTCCCTGCAATTAAGCCATCCATGCATGGTATGATTAGTTTGGATAAAATTCCTCATGGGATATAGTTGACATGGCAGTGGCGTTGAAAGTAGGCAGATAGCAAAGCAGAAATTTTATTGAAGGACAGGTACACTCGTTCCATGTGAGGGATCAGTTTGCACAAAAGCTGTTACATACACTATGTGATCAGAACTATCTGGACCCATGGCTGAAAATGATTTAAAAGTTTGTGGTGCCCTCCATTGGTACTGCTGGAATTCAGTATGCTGTTAGCCCACCCTTGGCCTTGATGACCGCTTCCACTCTCGCCAGCATGCATTCACTCAGGTGCTGGAAGGTTTCTTGGAGAATAGCAGCCCATTCTTCATGGAGTGCTGCACTGAGGAGAGGTATCGATGTCGGTCAGTGAGGCCTGGCATGAAGTCAGCCTTCCAAAACATCCCAGATGTGTTCTTTAGGATTCAGGTCAGTACTCTGGGCATGCCAGTCAATTACAGGGATGTTATTGTCGTGTAAGCACTCTGCCACAGGCCGTGCACTATGAACAAGTGCTCCATTGTGTTAAAAGATGCAATCTCCATCCCTGAATTGCTCTTCAACAGAGGGAAGCAATAAGATGCTTAAAATGTCAATGTAGGCCTGTGCTGTGATAGTGGCATGCGAAATAACAAGGGGTGGAAGCCGCCTGGATGAAAAAACACGACCACAGCATAACACCAGCAGCTCCGAATTTTATTGTTGGTGCTACACACTGGTAGATGATGTTCACTGGACATTTGCCATACCCACGCACTGCTATCGGATCGCCACATTGTATATTGTGATTTGTCACTCCACACAACATTTTTCCACCGTTTTCCGATGTCCAATGTTTCTGCTTCTTACACCAAGCAAGACGTCGTTTGGCACTTACTGGTGTGGTGTGTGGCTTATCAGCAGCTGCTCTTCCACAAAATCCATGTTTTCTCACCTCCCGTCTAACTGTTACAGTACTTGCAGTGGATCCTGATGCAGTCTGGAATTCCTGATGGTCTGGATAGATGTATGCCTATTACACATTACGACCCTCTTCAACTGTCAGCAGTCTCTGTCAGTCAACAGACGAGGTCGGCTTATATGCTTTTGTGCTGTATGTGTCCCTTCATGTTTCCACTTCACTGCCACATCAGATGGACCTAGGGATGTTTAGGAGTGTGGAAATCTCTGTACAGACATGTGACACGAATGACATCCAGTCACCTGACCTCGTACAAAGTCCGTGAGTTCTGTGGAACACCCCATTCTGCTCTTTCATGATATGTAATGACTACTGAAGTCACTGATATAGAGTACCTGGCAGTAGGTGGCAGCACAATGCATCTGATATGAAAAACATATATTTTTGGGGGTGTCCGGATACTTCTGATCGCATAGTGTGATTGGCGCGATCCATGAGAAGAAAAGGGCTCTGATCACTCCTGGACCCATTACCTGTAACACAGTGAAAAGCTGTTGGAGGGCTTCTGTTGACTCATTGTTTTGTGGGAACAGCAGCATATTCACAGCTGACTGTTGGGAGGTTATCACAAATAAGAGGTTTTGAATTAAATGGTCCACGCTGGCTGCAGAATACTTTTTATTGAAAGTCATGACCGATTTTGCATCAATTAAAGATGCATCCTCAGGTGTGACTTGACTTTTGTCATACTGCTGTCATAGAAATTGTTGAAACACAACTACCATTGACACCCCCAGCAATGTAGCCTGGGGCACAGGATCTGTGATTGTGAAACAAACACGAAAAATTCCCACAGTCTCACCAATTACATAGTAACTCACAACATTGAAACACATCATCTCTGCTAGAGCAGTTATATTTTTCAGATCGCAAGTATAAGATAGAACAAGTGAGTACAATATTTAGAGTGCCACGTGACAAAAAACAGTAACAAGTTCAATAGTGAGTGTTGGTCGGCAATTGCCTACATAGGGACGTGTGGCAGGGAGCAGTGAATGTGCCTACATGGTCATTGTGCACTGTCACTTGGCCGCCGTGTCACCTTCTAGTGATCGCTAATGGAGGTGTCGGCTGGTGCGTGATTGATCCCTAGTTAGTAGTTTAATGGTTACCGCACAGGCCAGCAAGGATTCTTCATGAATAAAAGAAACGAAACACATATGGCAATGAAAAAGCCGTTTGTCTAGTCACAGAGGTATACCTTACATATGTAGAAGATTGTAATAATAAAATATTTCCTTGGCATCTGAGATATCGAAATACTGAGGTGAGGCAGTCGTTTTGCAAAGTATTCAGTAGTATTTTCAAGACTGTTACTCATTAGTCTCAAATAACAGGTGCGTAGCTTTTCCAGTTAATACTAAGCAAGTTACTCATCACCTGTATATTCAGACTATTTATGTGCAATCAAATTTAAGCTATCTTTGAATAATTCTGAGCTATGTGTATCTGAATATGATGACCAGTAGAAAGCTCTGATATCAGTGTAAGACACATGGTTTCCGGGACTTGGCTGTGAATACTCTGTTAGCTATATACCTGACTTGTGCAGCATGACTTGACTTAACAAGTGTCCATCCCATAGCACCAGTCAAGCTCATCACATAATTGGATGAAGCGTATGGTATAAAAAACCCCAGGTGCGTGCTCACACACACACACACACACACACACACACACACACACACACACACACACACTCCAAACTCCATTGCAAACCAGAGTGCTCGAACCAGTTATTGGAATGGTGCTACGGATCAACTACTATGCTGAGACCCAAAAAATGAAATTCCCTGTCTCACCACTTTTGCAAGTCTCTGACAACAGGTCAAGAACCGAGAACCGTCTCATATGTCAGATGACGGACAGTGGTGACAATTGCCACTACTTGCAACCTGTGTTGTCAGTAGTTCCCAGGATGGGCTCTTCCACCTAATGGGCAGTTCCTACCAGTATACACACTAGTGCACGTTTGATTTGTTCCCCTCCCGCAGTGGAATTTTTTTCAGTGGTGTTCATCACAAACCTAACTGTGAAACTACGAATAACTAATAACCCCGTTTCCGCTCTTTCGGTGCCTAGACTGTGACAGATGAGAGATCTCCGCCAGATCAGGAGAGACAGGACCCACTTGCTCTGTCTCATTATAAGTAGGAATGCGTGCATAAAATCTGTTTGTTACAAGTATGGGAATTACATCTTGGCCCTTTCCTATGAAACAGCTCTATATCTGTGCATGACCCATCAACTGCCATTCAGTAACAGCTTAATGTGAGACCAGGGTTTACTGTGGACTATGTCAGCAACAAGAGAGTGCTTCATGACTTCTCCATTGATGCTGTCTGTGGTGGTAATATAAAGCCTCAGGTTAGTAGCTGCCAATGAAGCTTCAAGCTATCCAAAAACATCAGTCAACCCCCCCCCCCCCCCCAGTCTCTCCAGACTTTTCATCTGGACCAAGAACATTGAACAAAAATAATAAAATGCTTACTTCACTTAAATGCACAAAAGTGTTCAGTTACACTGAATTGTAAATGTTGTAATTCCTGTTGCATATAGTAGTGCATTTTATTATCTCTGAAAAGGCAAGTTTGTATTTGTTTGGAGTGCTGAGGGAAAAAAAAAAAAGGTGACATTGAAGAACAAACTATTGGCAGATTTTGCTAAATGCTGATTGGAATGCAAATGTGATACCGCACAACCTATGCACAGTTTGTAACTGTAAACTTGTCTTACTGTATTAAAATTTAACATAAGATTATGCCTCTAAATGAGTAGATTAAGAAGGCATTTTGAATTTTTAAGTGTGAGCAACAATTATATGAAATATTGAAAATCAAATTTTTATGGTCCCTGGAAGCTGTTAGATATGCAATGTGTAGCTAGAACTGTGCACAATGAACTATGAACTAAGTTAGCCATTTTGTAATACAGATCTGCAATTTCTGTACAAATTGTGATATAGGCACTTGTGACAGTTAGGACTAAAGACATTAGATGACAGATGAAAACATTTATCAGTTTCAGAATGCTAAGTACTTATCACAGACATGCTGGTAGTATTTGTTAAAGTGCTACATCTACTACTTCATATCAGTGTAATGTGTTGTGTGTTACTAGACCAGACTCTCTTTAAAGAAAGTTAATTGCATGTGAGAAGAAGCACACTAATTTTATTTGTAAAAATTTATGCATCCCAGGAGGTGTGAACCTGAAATTTGTCTGCTGTGCAGTTATTGAATTACAATTTCTGTGACTAAAAAACACTCTTCACTTTGTTTTCTGCGGTATTTCTAAATTACATGGATGGTTCCATAACCAAGGGTATAACCCATTACCCTCCACTCAAATTTGTGCTCCCTTTCATAGTGACTGTATGGTCATCAGACTGTTATACTGGAACATACCATACATTAGTTTGGAGTGTTGTTCCCCTACCTCTGAATCCCCTGTTCTACATATTACAATCACCATATTTCTGAGAAATGAGGTTTGTTTACTTTAATATATTATGTATGTTACCTTTTACTTTTCTATATTATTTTGCTTGCATTTTTGTATCCTAACTCTTAATCTGGTAACAACTGTTTTTATTGCATTTCCAGGTTAGAATAGCATTTGATAGATATCTAAGATTAATTCCATATTTGTTTATTACTATTATATTTATGGACATTAATGACCTTCCTTTCACTGCTCATATTAATTATATAATTTTTTCTGTCAATGATTACTTTTACAGTTACAAGAATGGGGACAAGAAGACAAACAATGCTGAATGTGGAGAAAAATAAGGAAGAACAAAATGGACAACAAAATAATACAGAAAATGAATGTGAAGAACCATTTGCCTGCTGTGGCTGTAACAGAACATTTAGCACTCAGGCAGTATGTCAGTCCTTAGCAACCTTTTTGCGTTGATTTTCTTTTTCTTCTGCCCACTGAGTTGGTTTTTTCACTTTTTTAATAACTACTTTTAAAATAAGTAATATTTATCGTATAGAGTATTTAAAAGAAATGAAAGTGTCCCACATTTATCTTGTTAGATGTGAAAACATGCTAAATTAATTGTGCCGCCAAAACACAGCTGTTAAATAGTGTCTCTTCTGTTTTGCTGGTTTTTATTTGTCTTGTTCTGTTACAGCATTCCTAAGCAGAATAACTTCAATTCTAAATTGCTGAACATTTAGACTTTGTTTACTGCATATGTTAGATTACATTTGACAAGTTGTTCCACACAAATCATTGGGTACAGATTATATTTCCGATAATGGCATTGTTACTTAAGAAAGATAAAGCCTAACTTATTCATTCCGTGGAAAATAGTGCACAGGATTGTTCCCAATGCTCTGTTGCACTTGTCTCAAAATGGCCAAAGATAAATGTCCTGAAGTAGTATTAGTATTATTTGAAATGCTTTTGCATTACAGAGACCTAAAAATTTTCTCTTTAGGCGTGAATTTTCGCTTTACATGTGAACTTTCATAGTGGTGATTCTTTCACTTCTGAAAAATCTGTGTGTTAGGAATGCTTCATTTGTTCTACCTAGACTGTACTTATGACATATGTTGTATAGAGGTAGTTGCTTAAATTCTTTGCTTCCTCCCAGTTACAAACTGCCCAAGTCCAATCACTTAGAACAAATTGGGGACCGAAAAAAAGCATCAATTTATACCACTGTTCAAACTGTTACTGGCACAATTCTGTTTGATACTGCAGTTGTTTGCTGATGATGCTGTGCTGTACGATAAGGCATCAAAGTTGAGTGACTGTAGGAGGATACAAGCTGACATAGACAAAATTTATAGTTGGTGTGATGAATGGCTGCCAGCTCTAAATGTAGAAAACTGTAAGTTAATGTGGACGAGTATGAAAAACAAATGCTTAATGTTCAGATACAGCTTCAGTAGTGCCCTGCTTGACCCAGTCATGTCTTTTTATATAGCTGAGCATAACATTACAAACTGGTATGAATTGGAATGAGCATGTGAGGATTGTGGTAGGAAAGGCAAATGGGCGACTTCTGTTTTTTGCTAGAATTCTAGAAAACTGTGGTTCATCTGAAAAGGAGACACTACTGCAACCTATTCTTGAGTACTGCTTGAGCACTATGGATCTATACCAGCTCAGATTAAAGGAAGACATTGAAGCAATTCAGAGGCAGGCTACTAGATTTATTACTGTTAGGTTCGAACAACTCAGAAATATTACAGAGATGCTTCGGGAAATCAAATGGGAATCACTAGAGGGAAGGTGACATTCTTTTTGAGGAACAATATTGAGAAAATTTATATAACCAACATTTGAAGCTGACTGCTGAATGATTCTGTTGCCTCTTACATACATTGTGTGTAAGGACCATGAAGACAAGACAAAAAAATTTTAGGGCTAATGTAGAGGCATATAGGCAGTTGTTTCTCCCTCATTCTATTTGCGAGTGGGACAAGAAAGGAAATAACTAGTAGTGGTGCGGGGTAGATGAAGGCAGACAAAAAAAAGGGAAGTAAGAACATACTTAACTTCATCATTATGAAAGAATCTGAACTCACTTTCCTTCACTTGTGCAAATGTGGCCCAATTCTGGAAGATTTGAAACTGCTATTTTGCATGTTTAGTCAGGGTACCTTGTCCATTTCCAGCAGCAGTTAGTTTTTTCTTTTGTATACAGTTATTGTGATAGCAATCACAAGCTGTATAATCATTGCTGTAAATATCAAAGTTAGTTCAACAGATATATTTTTTTCATGCATATAACAGAACATTTCCAGCTGTGCTCACACTTCTGGTTGTAAATCTTCATTGTCGAACATGCCATGAAAGCTGAAAAAATTTTAGTCATATTTTAATTCTGTCAGGAAAAACCACTCCTAAGATCAAGCAACATTTGCCAGGCATTTCCTTAAAAGCTGCAACAGTTGTAATTTACATTTTGTTATCAATGAGCAGTAATTTTCTGATCGTGGTGGTGGTGTTGGTGTGGTGGTCACAGTATGATGCAGATAGTCCACAGTATTTTTTGATCTAGTCTTTGATAGTTCCATTGTTTTGTCACTTCACTGATTTCTGATCTCTCTGTTGATCCATCAATCTGCACTAAAAATTGACACCTTTCTCATTGACCCATAGGGAAAGTATTTTACACACATGAAGTGGCACAGTGGTTAAGGTGCTAAAGTTACACTTAGTGAGGACCACCTACCCATGTGCTAATGGCCAGATGGTTTCCTTGAAAAGGCCCATCCTTTCGCCATCCAAGCTTATGTTATACCTCTAATGATCTCATCATACCAAACCATAGTCTTCCCTCTATTTCAGATGTCCTTCAGCTGTGTGAAGACATGACAATCTCAAGGCAAAAAGCTGAACACTGGTTGCCATAATATCTCCTCATATCTCCAACACATTTGAACCAGAATGTGTTATGTTTGCAGTGCTGTCGTCTTAAAAGACTCCACTTTGTAGCCATGAAATTTATTGGTGCTTACTGTTTTACCCATAGTCATATGTGTGACAAGATGAAAGTTCATTTGCCTCAATGATCAATTTACCAGTGATTAACAGGTGTAACCAGTAGTCTGTCAGCAACAGTGGTGCAAATAACTATGAAATAATTTAATAAAATATCAAAACACTCATGATTTTGGAGAAATTGGTCAACTACTGTTAAAAAATAATGTGACTATCTGCATTGTATTGCAAAATAAGTAAGAAAACTTAAGATGATGCTTTTTTAAATTGTTCTTCTTATGAAACATTTAGTTTGGTAGTTTCCTTCCAGTGACACTATGTATAGTAATCATCAAATTGTTTATGTCATGTTAAACGTGATTAACACACACATTTTTCAGGGTTGCAAGAGGCACATGCGTTACTGCCCAGCTGCTGATGGGTCATTATTTGTAGTTGACAAAAGGAACATTGATGACTCTAGTGCACATGAGAACAATCTAAGAGGCAGACAGAGTTCAGAGGAAAGGGAAGTTGATAACCCACCAGAATCACAAGATGGTGGCAGCCTTCAACAACAGATGAATGGTACACACTTCTTGGTTATTTCATTGTAGTCATCACTACAACTGACAAAATGAGACTAATGATCAACATAAACAAGCACATTAATGTTTCTAGATATAATTTTTATTTTGTTCTTGTAAGACTGTCCCCACTCTCTTTCATACTCACATTACTCCAAGTGTCAGTGGTCACTGGAATCCTAGTGTAGACTATTGAATAATATTCATTATGACGTTTCCTAAGACCAGTGCCTTGTTTTATGGAAGCAATTTCTTTTACTGTTTAGTGTTGAAAGACAGACTTTTGGAAAAATATTTTACTCAGTTACATTTATTTTTAGCAGCTTACATGTTTGCTCGTAACATTGCTGTGATTAATCTTTGCAAAAAGAAGTTTCATACTGAATGAGCCAAGTTTATAATGATGCCATCACAATCCTCAACCCCCCTCCCCCCCTCCTTTTTGATACATTATTAAGTTTTGACTGCAGTACTGCCCATTCTGAATTTGATCCCTGCATAACACATACAGTACATTAGTTTTTATGGCCAATACTAGACATACATAGTCTGGTTAGCCATTATTGTGTAAGAGTACTTTAACAATGGCTACAAAATATTATAGCAAATAAAAGAAAATTTATCAGATAAAAGTACTGGATGTTTACATTACACACTACCCCTCTTTTAAAGTTTTTGGAAAGAATTCTGAGATTAAAAATAAGTGTGCCATATTTTGGGAACCACTCTCTCATTTAATCTTTAAATCTATAAACTAACTGGTATCACTATCCCTGTGGCATGATTCCCCCATTCATATCAAATAACAATATATGCTTCTGCATCGTTAAGCTTACAATCAGAGAAATGGTTGTAATGTCATGACAAAAATAAATCAAAATATTCATGCTATGTGACATTTATTTGTTCTGTTCATCAAAGCCTTTACTTTTACCCATACTAACCAGCAAATCCTGTTATGCACAACAATTGAGTAATCATAGACAGTCAGACAGCAGGTTTCCATTTAGATATGTAAAACAATGAAAATGTAAATGGGTGAAAGACAGTATTTTCGGCTTCAGCTTAATATAAACATTATAAGAAAAATGTTATTAACCAACATAATAACATACTGAGTAAAAACATTATTTGAGCAATTTTTTAAAATTATGCTTTCAATTTTTTCCATAATTCAACTTAGCAGTGTAATCTGACAGTCCACTGTAAAGTTTGTGTGGGCAGTGGTTCAAATCCTTCTGCAACCATCCAGACTTAGGTTTTCACTGATCTACCTAAATTGCTCCAGCCAAGCACTGGGATGGTTTGTTTGAAAAGGGCATGGTCAATTTCCTTCCCCACCCTTTAGAAGTCTGAGCTTTTGCTCTGACTGTAGTGACTGTGCTGTCTATGGAAAGAACTCTACTCTTCCTTCCTTTCTTATCCCACTCCATTTTCCACCCATGTCCTACACTTCCCACTCCTTACCCTTCTCTCTGTCTATCTCCTCCTCTGCATCAGTGTCCATACCTCTGTCCATCTCCTTCCCTATATCTCTATTCATCTCCTCCTCCCCGTTTCACTAGCCATCACCCACATCCTTCTTTCAGCCCCCTTGTCCATGCTCATCTCATCCTTCCAACTTTCTCTGTCCATTTTGCTCTCCCTGTGCCCTCTACCCAACCCCCACGAGAGTGAGGCGTCTCTTTCCCCCCCCCCCCCCCCCCCCACTCCAAGCTATAAGTGGTGTGTGTGTGTGTGTGTGTGTGTGTGTGTGTGTGTGTGTGTGTGTGTGTGTGTGTGTGTGTAGGGGGGGGGGGGGGGCAGGGCCTGTTTCAGCACTGCTGCTGTTGTTAAATGACTATATTTACTGGAATTGTTCGAGAATGCTTCCCATGTTTTTGTAGAACAAGTGGAACAGTTGAGGGAGTCCAGGAACATTTCCCATGACCTTTTATTGCTTCGAGCCTTGGGGCCCCATGCCCCAAAAGACTGAAGATTGTCTGATGTTGGGCAGTACTTAAACTGTTGAAGATCCCATGCCTGTCCTGGTTTGCTGAGTGGCACTCATTGGTCCACTAAGGAGCAGGTGACCTAAGATGACCTGAGGACTTTGGGGTTGATAAGTCAGGGGCATGATGGATCATTTGTGTGGTGTTGTCCACCCATTCCTGCATGTTGTTGCAGTAGGCAAACAAAGGCAGCCAGCTGGCTGGTCGGCATCCAGTTAGCCCTGCTGACCATCCATTTTGTTGGCTTCTGTTCAGGTAATTTTCCATCCAGATTGTGAATGCGGAGTGGGAAGTGGTCGTTGACTTCGCACTGAACAGAGTCTGTGAGAGCTGGAGAGCAGAAAGAGAGGTTGATGTCTAAGAATGACCCGTAAGTAGCACAAAAATGAGTGGGGTACTTGTGTTGAGAATGCACAACTCATGAGACTCTCCAAAACTTGACTGTGAGGGAAAGTAGAGGTTGAGCCACAAAGACATGATGAGCATTGAAGTGTCCCAGTAGGAGAAATGGTCCGGAGAGTTTTCCCATAAGATCTGTGATAGCAACAGGGTTTATTGCATCATGCAAAGGTAAATACAGTGTGCAAAAAGTGATCCTCTAACACACATGAATTTAAGCTGCAACTGCTTGTAATTCAGCAGCCAGGAGGGAGAGCAGAGGAGTGGTGTGCATTATTGACAAACAGAGTGACCCCTCCTTTGGCCCTTTCCCCAGACAGGACAGTGACCCCTCCTTTGGCTCTTTCCTCAGTTAGATCATAGCTGTGATAGAGGTATAGACCCGTAGTAGTACAGGGACATCAGCTGCCTTCAAGTGAGTTTCTTGCAAACATAAGCACAGGAGGTTTTTCTGTACTTGGAGTTTTAGTTCCTCCTCTTGTGTCCTGAACCTATTAATGTTCCATAGGAAAATGGGAGCCATCTATCATGGATGTAGCACTTTCATGCTGACTTCCTGCCTAGAAGGGGAGCCCAGAACAGATAGTCGATACTGTTTGTAAGCCTTCTCTTCCATTCACATGAGAAACATGCTTTTGGAATCTGTGTTTAGTTCAGGAATTCAGTTATGGACAGCCCAGTCTGTTTATGGAGTTTTGGACTACTTCCCCCCCCCCCCCCCCCCCCCCCCCCCCCAAAGGGGCTCACCGCTCTTTCGTGAGTACGTCCTTGGTGACCATGGGGCCCCAGCCCTCACAGCACCACTTATTTTTCAGTGCTGCTTGTCTCCTCTTCTTCTGTCCTTTTCCCCTCTCTTGGGGAGATGTCTCGTGCTTCCATGGGCTCTTGAAGCTCATTTGCATTGGTTTACTTGTAGGCCTCTTCACTCTTGTACTGCTCTTTCCCCATACTGTTCTTTCTTTGTATCTCTCTTTCCCTACACTGCTCTTTTCCTGTATGGCTCTTTCCCTGCACTGCTCTTTTGCTGTATCTCTCTTTCCCCGCACCACCCTTATTTCCCCGCACCGCCCTTATTTCCCCCCCCCCCCCCCCCCCTCCGCACTGCCCTTATTTTGCTGTACTGCTCTTTTCCTGTTCTGATCTGTTTTTTCCTCTGCTGTGTCATTTGAGGCCATTCTTTCTTTCCTCCTTTCCTTCTTATCTTTTCTTCTCCTCCCTGTGTGTGCCTGACAGCCACCCATGCATTTGCCACATAGCAGGAGACTGGGTAACAGCGAATTCCCAGCCCCGGGTTGGCATGTAGGGCCTGCACATACCCCCTGGTACAGGCCAGGCCCAGGGACTGGTGATTGCCTGAGCTGCTACCTTCCTTCTTTCCTATTGGTCCCACCATCTGTCGTTCGGGAGGTGTGACCTAAGATGAGGACAATCACGTAAGGCAGGGAGCTCCCCTTTGGAGGGCCCCTGCTGGAAGCAGCACGCCATCGGAGATGCTGACAATCATGGTGGACTTCTTCCCAATGACTGACTTTCCGAGTCTTTCCCATAAACAAAACTGGAATGAGGCTCCTGCCTCAATGTCTCTTCCTGTTGCCCTTGATATCTAGTAGTCTCACATTTAGACGAAGAGCAGACTTTTGCTACTGTTAACCCCTTTGTTATACGGAAAGGCATGGATGGCATCGCCGGCCCTGTGAAGTCATGCTCTCATTTCCACAATGGTACTCTGCTTTCGGAAATTTATAGTCTCTCCAGGCCCAGAAACTACTCAAGGCCCAAATTCTCCTCGAATATCTTGTGAAAGTGGAGGCTCACAGCACACTTAAATTGTCCCGCGGTGTTATCTACACCTGGCTGTTGGATGGTGTGATGGAGGACGAAATAACTAGGTATCTATCGGATAGAGTTATGAAAAAGGAAGTTGCCGATTTGGTGCCCACTCGCACATTGTTCCTCTGTTAACGCTTACTACCAAGATGAAGGCAGGCTATGAAGTCCACCTCCTTCCCCCCGCTGCATTAATTGTCATGGAGATCATGCTGCTTCTTCTCGTTATTGTCCCATCTATCAAGACAAACAGGCTGTTCAGGAGATAAGGGTGAAGGAGAAGGTACCTTTTCCTGTTTTCCGGAAACTGTTGGCAAACCATAAACAGACTGTCCCTTCGTCTGGAAGCTACAGCACCATATTAGTCTCTCCCCGTTCCACGAAAAACATGGCTAAGCAAACTTGTGACATACAGTTCAGTTCGATGGTGGCAAAGTTGCCTCGCCTTCAAGTTGACACTCCGTCTCCTGCTTCCCGGGCTGTAGATTCCGCTACCTGTTCTTCGCCCTCACTAGCGAAGACGTTTGCAGTGCAGCCAGCGAACCATCAATTCAAAAAGGAATATTCCCGGGAAGATATCTTGCATACCATACCTTGAGTTCACAGCCGTCTGGCTCTTCTGCCAATCGCCAAAAGCCAAAACAATCATCCAAAGGCAAACAGTCTTCCCCCTCTCTGACTTGTCGGACCTCTTCGACTCATTCGTCCCTTTCAACTGACAGACACCGGGGAAGCTCCATTGATCTCGCTGAGTTGATGGACCAAGATCCTCCACCTGTGGATTCCAGTGGCTCAGTGGCTCCCCCTAAGCAGCCGTCGAGGTGAGTGTTTCTTCTTCATTCTCTGGTGTTCCTAAATTTTATGGCCCTTTTACAATGGAATATCTGTTGCCTTCGATCTAACAGGGCAAACCTCCAGCTGCTCCTGCGATCTCAATGTCCGCTTGTAGTCTGTCTCCAAGAAACCAAGCTGCTTCCTCAAGACCATTTTGCTCTTTCCCATTTCATTTCGCTATGGATGGACCTTCCCCTTACGGCAGGTATTCCTGCTCATGGTTGCGTCATGCTGCTTCTACGAGATGATGTTTGTCGTCATCCTGTCGCCTTGCACGCCCACCTGCAAACAGTTGCTGCCTGTGTTTTCCTTAATTTACCTTTTCCCTATGCACCATTTATATCCCTTCATCTTCTGCTGTCACCAGGGCGGACCTGATGCAGCTTGTTGCTCAGCTTCCTCCACCCTTTCTGCTCCTCGGTAACACCAATGCCCATCATCCTCTTTGAGGCTCGCCTGTCGCCTGTCCGAGAGGTTCTCTGTTGGCGGATCTTCTTAATCATCTTAATCTCGTGTGCCTTTACACTGGTGAAGCCACGTTTCTCTCCGATTTCATGTACAGTTATTCCCACTTTGGCCTCTCGATCTGCTCTGCCCAGCTCGCTCGATGTCTCGAGTGGTGTGCTCTTTCCGATACTTACTCAAGTGACCACTTCCCTTGTGTGACTCGCCACAGTGGTCCACTCATTGGAAATTCTATCTTGCTGACTGGAGGCTATATTCCTCCTTGGCAGTCTTTGACGACCGGCTGTTTCCCAGCTGTGATGATCAGGTCAAGCACCTCGTGGATGTTATTCTCGTGGCAGCCGAATCCTCTATCCCTTGTACCACTACTTCTCCCCCTCAGGTCCCAGTCCCTTGGTGGACTGTGGACTGTGGCCATGCGCTTCGTGTCTTTCACCGTCATCCTACGTTAACGAACTGCATCCGCTACAAGCAACTATGTGCACAGTGCCGTCGTACTATTAAGGAAAGCAAGAAAGCATGCTGGGTTTCCTTCACCAGCTTGTTCAACAGATTTACCCCGTCCTCTCTTGTTTGGGGTGGCCTGTGCCAGCTTTCTGGGACTACCACCCATTCCCCGATTTCTGGTCCGACTGTGGTGGGAAACATCGTAATTGACCCTGTCGATGTTTCCAATGCTTCGGGTTGGTACTCTGCAGAAGTTTCAAGCTCCACCCACTACCGTCCTGCCTTCCTCCCTTGGAAACGGGCGAAGGCAGCTCGTGCCATCTCTTTTCTCTCTTTGAATTGAGAATGCTACAATACTCTTTTTACTATGAGGGAGCTCAGGCGTGCTCTCTCCTCATCCAGGTCTTCTGCTCCTGGGCCCAATGCATTCCACGTCCTCATGCTGCAGAATCTTCCTCCTGTGGGAAAATGCTTTCTCCTCGATGCCTACAACTGTATTTGGACTGACGGCGTATTTCCCACGCTTTGGCATGAAGCTACTATTGTTCCACTACCTAAGCCTGGTAAAGGCAAATCTCTTCCTTCCATCTATTGTCCAATTTCTCGTAGCAGCAGCATTTGTAAGGTGATGGAACGCATGGTCAATGGTCAATTAGTGTCGTGGTTGGATTCGCACCATCTTCTCACTAATGTTTAGTGTGTGTTCCGAAAGCGCCACTCCGCGGTTAATCATCTCGTCACCCTGTCTATGTTCATCATGAATAATTTTCTGCAGAAGCGACAAACAGTGGCCTTTTCTTTGATTTGGGGATAGCCTATGATACTTGTTGTCCACACACACACACACACACACACACACACACACACACACACACAAATTGAATGTTCTGTTTTCTCTCTGTAGTTGGTTACTGTGCCACTTGTCACCTTAACTGATGAAATGTGTTTGTCTATCTACACTAAGTTTCTAGTTTGTCTTCTTAATATACTAAAGGAGGACATTTTCCAAAATCTTTAAATATTGAGTGTCGTATTTTGTTCCTATCCATGAATCCACAATGGGTATTGGTTGGTATGTTACTTATTGAGACATCAAAAAAGTGTCAGTTTTGCAATGTAGGTAAGTATAGGGTGTAAAAATGTAGAGGAAAACCAAAGCTTGTCTGCAATAAGCAGGATCCGGTTGATATAGTTTTGCACTAGAGCTTGATGCAAGTGTCAAGAAATATGTTAGATTTAGAGTTGCCTTTGTGTTCATTATAAACTTTACGTGAGCCAATATTTATTTAAGCTTTCTGTAAAATATTTTGTAGTGTTGATGCAGCCCACTGTTTTATAAGTGTTTTTGAACTATATGTAATATCACTCACTGTGCATTGAGAATTCAAGTGATTTGCTGGGTCCATGAGTTTCGACCTCACATTTTTTTAAAAATTATATTTATTTGTTTACTTATTTTTTAAAGGAAAGAAAATGAAAGGACATAATATCTTAGTTCATTTCTAGCATGCTAAAAATATAGTATGTCTTCTAATATACAAAACTCTGTTCGCAGGTATGATGCTGGATAAAGTAAATGGTCTTATAGACGAGACCTCAGCTTTGGGTCCAGGGAAATGTCATTGCTGTGGTGAAGACCTTGACACTGCACACTCGGTATGTAAACTCTTTACTCAACTATTGAAATAGCTTATAACTTATGTGTAGAGACAGAAAAATCCCAGAACACTCAATGTTAGTGGATCGAATTCTTACTATCTGCCCAAAGACTACATTGCCAATGCATTTATTATGGTGTGCATCGCAACAGGACATGACTTCATCATTTACCTGTTGTTGAGGTCAAGAAAATAACCACCTTCACTTTAATTTCAGTGCCAGCTGGTGTAACACATTCATTTTGTAAAAATCAAAGCTCCAGGTTATAATTCCATTCAGCAGTGTCCAGGAGTTATATGAGAATTGGAAAATAGTTCTGAAAATGTGAAGGATATGTCCTGTGTGGTTATTTTTGAATATATTCATTAATTGAACTGCTTTATGTATTTGAATCTATATAGTGCTTAATGTTAAATATATTTTATTTTTATTACATTTAGTGCAATATATTTTGCAGGGGGGTGACTTTGAATGTGTTGACTGTTCTAAAAGCTTCAAGTTGAAGTCTAGTCTGGAGAGGCACAGAAGAGTGATTCATATGGAAGGAGAAACATACGCATGTGTAGAGTGTAATGCAAGATGTCCAGACAAAGGAACTCTTGCACGGCACATGTATACTCATACTGGTAAGCAATGTCTCATTTCTGTTACTGTCTGTGCTTGTGCAGTTTTCTCACATTGCTGTGCAGTGAAAAAACTTTTGTGAGATCAGTTGAGGAACGCTTTTTGGATATTTTCAAAATATATTCACTGTTCTTGTACATTGATTTTGTGTGCAAAAATGTAAGACTCCTTTTTGTGACTTATTCCTTGAAGATTGAGAATAGAAAATGTATCTTGGCACAAACATAAATTCATGTCAACTCTGACAGATCAGGACAAGAGGGTAGCCAGGAATGAAAAAATAAAGAAACAAGCATTTAACAAACTGTTGTGTCAAGATTAGAGATTGAAAACAAACTTAACTACGACTAGGTTGGGGAAGGAAAATGGTCCTATATTTTTGAGGGAAACCTTATGGAATTTGCGTTAACTAATTTAGGGAATCAGCAGAAACCTAAATGCTTGTACAAGGAATTTTTGTGAAGCCTTTTGAGCTGTTATTTAACTTTGGTAATTAAGGAGTGTATTTTCATTACAAACTTCCCTAAACACAAATTCTTCATTAGCTATTTCTTTGGAATCTTATTACAAAATAAATAAATTTTACAAAATTACAGAAATACATAAAAGTCCATACTAATTTTCTTTTCCATCAGATTATGGTGAGATTTATATCCTACCTGTCACTCTCTTGCAGTAGTAATATTCAATACCATTTTTAGTTCAATAAAAAAATAAATACTATGGAGTTATAATGTAATGTGTGATATTTTATCATGGTGTGTACGACCTGGGACAACTTGAAGATCTGGGAAAAACCTGGGAATTTTTCATTGTTATAGTTTTCAGTTAAATTTTTGTAATTTTTTCTGGTATGAACCAATACTCTAACAAAGGATATTACTGTATCCTGCTGCTGCAGAATAATACTGCAGCAGTAAAACAAGAACATGAGCAAAAATTGAAAATAAAACTTCAGTTGCAAAGGAAATGGGCCACACACAACAACAAAACACATCACTCATACAAGCATCTGCCAACAGCAAAATGTGTCAAAGGCTTTAGGAAGACTATGCAATTCTTCATAACAACAAATTGCCCCGATGAGCGTGACGTCACAACTGTTTAAATTAGATTCCTTCTAGCAGTTGTGAGCAGGCTCATGCGCATGCACAGTTGAGTCACCTATGAATAGTACCTTCTCCGACTACTGGCTGCAGAAGTGTGGCTGTTAGGTGTATAAGCAGCAGCAGTAAGCAGCTAGATGCTACGTGGAAAAATTTTGCTGCCACCCACAAGCTGCCAGGTTCACACCTCCACAGCAGGCCTGGATCTGTGGGGGTGGGAGCAAACCTTGGCGTCTGCCTCAGGCGGCAATTTCAGGGAGGGCACTAGATTCATATTCTTGAGGGGGAAAAAAACCTTGTTTCACAAAGCGCCTAGCATCCAGCACACGTTGGTCTATCGATTGGTCATATGATTTTGAAACATATCCCTGTTGATATATATATTTTTTAATATTTTGGAACACATTCTAAATTGATTTCTGAATGAATCATAATTTGATTTTTTAATGCATGCACAGTGTACATGGTGTCTCTCAGAGGAAGCCCAGTCATCGCAGACAAAAGGGGACGGGGCTATAATGAGCTGAGGTGAATAAAGCCGAAGGGGTGAATGCCAATCGCTGTCTGGGTTTGTGAATGATCAGCTCTTTTATAATTACTAACGAAAGCCATAGATTCAGACTACCAGAGAGGAAATAAACGACAAACAGGAATAACGGATAAGAAAGGTTATGTTTTATCTTCTCGGTGTATCCAAGAAAATTAAATTTTGTCAGAAAAGTTTTGACCTTGATTTCTACACTAGTAAGGGCCAGTTGTAAAGACCTAGCCAGCAGCTGTGTAAGTTTTGTTCTGGGAGTAGTGCGGAAAACGCATTGTATGAACATGTAATAATGCCTAACTGGAGAATAAACATGGGATAACTAAACCGGTGATTGTTGCAGTGTCCGCCCCGATAGCTGAGTAGTCAGAATGATGGATTGCCATCCTACGGGCCCGGGTTCGATTCCCGACTGGGTCAGGGATTTTTTCCGATCAGGGACTGAGTATTGTGTTGTCTTCATCATTATTTCATCCCTATCCGGCGCACAGGTCGCCCAGTGTGGCGTTGAGTGTAACAAGACCTGCACCAAGGCGGCCAGACTTGCCCCTTAAGGGGCCCTCTGGCCAATGACACCAAATGCTCATTTCCATTCATTTCTGTTGTTGCAGTGTTAGTAAAGTTAACCAGAGAATGAGTCTTGCACTGTCAGGAATGGTTTCAAAATTAGTGATGACAAGATTGTTTGTTAGATCAAGCAAGGCGAAGAAACGGGGACATCACTCAAATTATGGAAGAATAAGACTATTCCAAATTTATATAAAAATTTCGTACTACTACATTTCACTTTCGTGCTTGAGAAGCTGGAATGTACGAATGAAATGTGAAACTATTTCCTAACATAAAGCTTTTTGCTTTTAGTAGGCCCAATAGGCATTTGATATTGTTATTGTGTGAATTATATTCTGTTGTGCTATAAAAATGACCATTTGTGCCAAAACAGTCATGTTTATTTGGTGTGTGTTACAATTGCTGCAATATTAGACAGGCCTATTTTGTTTCATCTAGCAGACAGTGACAAAATAGTCGTAATCAGATTGAGAAATCACACCATTATTGGGTACTATTTGTATTAACAGCTTTCTCCGTGTTAGACAGCATTTTGAGTTTTCATATAGCAAAACATTTGATGAACTTCGGTGAGGTAATACATCCTTTCACAGAAAGGCAAGCATGCCATGTAAAGCTGTTGCAAGATTAGAGATAAAACATGCTAGGACCTGAGGATTGAAGAAATGTGTACAGTCTTGCTTGTCTCTTGTCTTTATATATCCTGTATTTAATTTTGTCACACAAAACAGCAAGTTATTAGCTAATAGGCAATAAAGAGTGCTAATTTTCGGAAGAGTTCCTGTTCTCCCAGTTACAAATAATCCCACCCAGTATTAATTGCAAGTTTTTAAAGAGGGGCAGGATGTCAGACTGGCTGACTGGGAGCAGGAGAGGCACCGCAGGACATTTTAATTCCCACTGCCATGAATATAGTTTGATGGCATCCATTACAAAATACATGTGTTTGAATTCCACGGAGCAAAATAGAGCGACGTACAATAGAAGAATGTTGTGTGAAGAGGGGTGGCACTGCACTTTGGCGCACTTTAAGGCTGAATAACATGTCTTACATTTTCTTGAACATATATGTTTTATGTATCAGGCTGTTCAGAAAATGTGCACTACAAAATGAACATTTGTTTGAAAAGTCTATTTTTTAAATTTTTAGCGTCCTATCTCAAACGTTTGGGGGGCAGGGGGTGTTAGGAAATACTTCAAATCCAGTGCAGGTGCACAGAGCAGTCTGAGATGTACTAGGGAGGTGGATAGGGTCCACGTGACCCATGTTTACGTTTAGTGATTTTGCTGTTTCCTGTTTGTTTCCTTCTCTCATGTTAATGTCAAATGAAAACAAAACTGGTTTATGTGGCCAGGAGCCATCAAGTAAATCAAAATACATTCACACAATTACTGAGGGCTATAATGTTATTGGTTTGAGATATTAATTTATTTTATCCTTTATGACAGTCAAACATTAATCGCTTGGCAAAACAATGAAGTTATTTTTGTCAGTTTGCTAAAGAAATTGTGCTTTTATTGATATTTTCTGCTGAGGCAGTGAATTTATTCAAAACAAAGTGTTAAATTCCACTCTGTTGTCTAGTTTCAACTGTTCGTTGCATTTCAAATGCACGTTTTCGTCTTTTAGCATACATGGCATTAGTCCGTAATAAAGAACCAAACTGGAGATAATACGGTACTGGTAAAATTTACATCCTGGAAGCCACACTGAAAAGCTTAACATAAATCAGCTCAAGCCCTACTTCATTGGGAATCTGGACATGCGAATGTGTACTATAGGCCGAATTACACATTTTACTATCGTTTACGAAATTCCAATGCTCTTGGAGATCGTCTGATGTCTTGTTTCTTTTATGACATAATGTAAGATCTTTTAATGTTTTACAAAAATCATCATACGGGCTTCCTATGTCATCATAGCTGCACAGCTCTCTGGCAACTGCTGAAATGAACCTGTTTCTAACAGGTCATGGGAAAATATTGCAAATCGTAGTTTGAAAAGCATTAAGCCTAGTTTACACGGCAACATTGGGTTGCGCCACTCGTTGTGTGGAATGAGTTGCATGCAGTTGCTTTCATATATGACTGTAGACATGACGAAATCAACATACACTTCAGTTTCATCGTTTTGTGTGTACCTGAGTCTTGTCTGAAATGAAAGCTCTGGCAGCTGCACGTCACACAAGTTAAGACAGAGTTGGAGCTTGCTGTGTGAAATTGCTGCATAATAAGAAAATAAGAAACGTGTTAGGATTCGTGACTGGAAGAAGAGAAGATGTCAGATCAGTTGCTCAGTAGCCTTGTTGAAATAATTTATAGTGGAAGACCCAGGAAGTTCTCTTAATTATCTTAGAATGTCACCAGAAGTGTTCACGTTTTTTGTAAATAGTGTTAATTATGTGATAAGGAAAAGATACTGTAATGCATGAAGCACTGTCACTAGATCTGAAATTACACATCACATTTCGTGCATTAAAATCAAGAACACTCGGCATGCTAGAAGATGCAGTTTTAGTTGGTGATATTATTAACATTAACAGTGATAATTATAAACGTTAACAGCAATAATTATTCAAAGCAAGTCGAATTAAGAAGAGAATGGTTTACAAACTACTGTCTTAGAGATAGATCTGTACAGTGCAAATATTTCAAAATTCAAACATATGTGAATGGGGAGCACTGCTGCAACGTTTTAAATAGATGAATATTGAATAAAAAATGCAGTTTCTTGATTTGTGTACCCTTCCCTCCTGTCAGCAATATATCTTAAAAAAAGAGTTGGCCAACTAGAATGATGGGATTTTAGTCTTGTAGATGAGAGCATTTCCACAGCCAGAATTGTACTTGTCAGATATTGTGAAAACCTCTATGTTCTCATCGCACATGACGGTCTCAGGAGCAGCAATATGTTGCTTGTTTTTGTAATCAGCATCACTGAAATCCCACAAACACCAATGCAAACCATAGATATCCAAAAAGCGAACATTACTCTCTGTTCCCCACTTCATATTGCAGTTTGTGCACACGCTATGAACTCACATAAACTGAAAACTCCTGCAACTAGTGTCGGCAAAGTTGGAATATGCCGAAAGCATTTAGTTTCACCATTGAGTTGGGCAAATGTGGGGCGCGTGTGTGCAGTGGATGGTAGCGCAGTTGCCTGCAACCTAGTGTCGTCGTGTAAACTAGGCTTGACTTTCAAAGTGAGTTTCCTTTTACACAAGATGAACTGTGTGCGAGAATGTACGATGAATTTCGTAAATCATGGAGCATTTGACTCTCGTTTAAAAATCAACTTTTTGAGGTGAGCCATTTAGAAGAATTGAGAGTCCACATCAGAAATTTATGTCATTATTAAACATGTTACTGGCACATTTGTGTGATGTATCTTAAAGTATAACACGCACAAAAAAAGATCAACATTCTATGTGAAAGCTTAGCTTCTCTTGCATACTTTTATTCTCGTATACACAATGCACGTAGCATACAGGGCGACTACAGAGAACTAATCTGACAGTTGTTCTTGCTGCGGTAGGGTAGCGATATTATTGGGGGGTAAGCCAGTGGTTTTTACGTTCTCACAAATCTTAGAGATCAATGTTATATGTGAAAGCTACACTATGTATATTAATTTAAACCATTAATTTTTCCTGTTTGTGTGTTCGCGCTACTTAATTGTGATGTTGCTACTGGCTGACTATGTCATGTGTTCCCTATATACTGAATATCCGCTGTCATCAGCTGGCGAGATCATGTGACATGGGCTGTGACTGGCTTACAAAAGTGCATCACATCTTGATTTCAGTGCTTCGGAAAGTAACTTTCGCTGTTTGGTGGATTCACATTTATACTTTTGTAATACGAAAATATGCGGCGTACATGTTGCTGCACATCAAAGATCTTCCCAAAACGTGACCCCTCCCCCCCCCCCCCCCCCTTTTGGGTGCCATATGATGCAGTCCATCTCACTGCCTGTGTTCCAAATCTGGAAACTGCTTCTTACTTGCCGCTATAGTATTCTGCATTGCTGCTTGAGAAAGCAAGTTATTTCTGTTAATTGCAGCATCCAAATACAGTCTTAAAACTAACAAATAAATTTTGTCCAAAATGAGAGGTACATCGCAAACAGTAACCAAAATAGTAATTGTATTTATCCTAATGGATCTATGCTCTAAATACATGTTAAACAAGAATTCAAGGAAAACTTGACAGGGAACTATGTTAAGTACTGACAGGCCTGGAGGAGCCTTGAGCATTCTTGTAAAGTGTGGTCTTACCTCCAAGGATCTGCACAGTCTTGTTACACTTCCTTATTGCATATCTGCCAACTCTCCTGAGTTAGGAGGAGACTCTCAATTCTACACTTTTTCTCCTGCCTTCCAATTATTCCATTAGATCTCCAAAATTTTAGGTAATTGTTCTCAAACCTAACACATTTGTTGTGAAAATCTACCATTTCAGCTTTTTTGGCTAGTGGTCAGAGTTCAGAAGTCCTTCACTCATTAATTGTATTATCACAATATACGTTACAAAATTTATAAAGATAAGTAAGTCATGTGCGACCTCTACATCAATTCTTATTTTTCCTCTTTCTCATGCACTTTGTACTCATATTGCTCAGTGCTGTGCTTTGTTTGGATCTGTGTACGTATGTTGTCACTGTGCTGAAGTGAAGTTGCTTATTATTCAGCATTATTATTATCAATATAAATCTTTAAAGTGGGGAGGTATGAGTGTTATTTTGTTTTCCCAGATCACTGAAAGACTTTATTTTTGTGTACGTAGTTATTTCACCTGTCTTATCCACTAAAAGGCGTTGTTTTTGGGTACATAGTTATTTCACTTGCCATGTTTTCTTTGAAAGACTTTATTTTTGTTTAAGCAGTTATTTCATGTGTCTTATTTGTCATATTCACTGTATTTTGATTTGGCATTTTGTTTTTCATTATGTCAAAAAATATGACTCTTGTTTCCTTGAAGCATGATTTGGAACACTTTGTGTGCATTATCGAATCTTAGGAAAGGTCCATGTTTTGAGTTGGTACTTTTTGCCGATGTAACATTTGTGTATCACATGGTGGCAAAAGCAATATTTGCTGAGCATGTAAGACACATGATCAAGAAAATGTTTGAACTTCAGCATATTGTGCACATGAGTGCATTGTGCCACTAGGTGCACCACTTCATTCTTGGCTACAGTATGGTGGCGACCATTCATTCTGGAGGACAGCTGGTTGATTGTCATGTTGACATAAAAGGCTGTTGGGCAGTGATTGCAGCAGATTTGGTATACAACACGACTGCTTTCACAGGTGGCACTGCCTCTGATGGGATAGGATAAGCCTGTGTCATGACTGAAGTAGGAAGTGCTGCGTTGGTGAATTGGACAGGTCTTCACCTGTCTCTTCCACAAGGACTTGCCCCTGTGGCATTTGGTTGGGAGTGGAAATGGTATATGGATGGACCAGGATGTAGAGTAGGTTGCCTGGGCAACAGTATACTACTTTAAGAGCAATGGGAAGGGTCTTGGGTAGGATGTCCCTCATTTCCATGTTGTCTTCCGGGAGCTAGTAACTTCTCATATTCTTTTGTGTGTGCCTGTCAATGAGTCAACACTTCTACTGTTCGGTGACTGGTCTCCTGTGTGTGCACGTACACCTGTCCTTTTTTTCCCCCAAGGTAAGTCTTTCCACTCCCGGGACTGGAATGACTCCTGACCCTCTCCCTTAAAACCCACATCCTTTCGTCTTTCCCTCTCCTTCCCTCTTTCCTGAAGAAGCAACCGTTGGTTGCAAAAGCTAGAAATTCTGTGTGTGTGTTTGTGTGTTTTATTTATTGTGCCTGTCTACCAGCACTTTCCCACTTGGTAAGTCTTGGAATCTTTGTTTTTAATATATTTTTCCCATGTGGAAGTTTCTTTCTATTTTATTTACTTATTATAAATTTAGAAACGTGTGACATAGTGATAATATGCATGACTTGATCACAAAATATTGTGATAGTCATGTAGCTATGAGTTATCTGTTGATAACCATATATGTACGCTCTACAAAAGCACCTTCACCTTAACAGCAACAGATAAAATTATTTTGTAGAGCAGCCATGATGGTAAAATGAGCATCAAGCTATGAATATGTAAAACTTATATAAAAATATGTCTATAAATAAAGATACAACTAAGAATTCAGTGAAGATATTTAAAAAGGTTAATAGTGTGCTTCTGAGTGTTTGCCAAATTGTGGCTGTTGGTGTTGTGGGGGTGGTCTTCACTCCTAAGAGTGATTTGGTGCAGCTCTCAATGCTACTGTATCCTGTGCAAGTATCTTCATCTCCAAATAACTACAATAACCTACACTGTTCTGAATCTGCTTACTGTATTCATTTCTTTGTTTCCCACTACATTTTCTACTCCCCACACTTCATTGGTGAGCCCTTGATGCCTCAGAATATCTTTTCTCCCCAGTTCTGTGCAGTACCTCACCATTAGTTACATGATCTACCCCTCTAATCATCAGCATTCTTCTGTAACACCACATTTCAGAAGCTTCTAATCTCTTCTTGTCTAAACTGTTTATCGTCCATGTCTCACTTCCATACATGGCAACACTCTAGCCAAATACTTTCAGGAAAGACTTCTGACACATCTATACTTGATGTTAACAAATTTCTCTTCTTCAGAAACACTTTTCTTGCCTTTGAAAGTCTACATTCTCTCCACTTTGGCCATCATCAAGTATTTTGCTGCCCAAGTGACAAAAAGACATCTAGTACTCAGTGTCTCATTTCCTAATCTAATTCCCTCAGCAATACCTGATTTAATTCTATACATATAATGGAATAATGGAATGTAGTCAAATTAAGTCAGGTGATGCTGAGGGAATTAGATTAGGAAATGAGACAATTAAAGTAGTGAAGGAGTTTTGCAATTTGGGGAGAAAATAACAGATGATAGTCAAAGTAGAGAGGATATAAAATGTAGACTGGCAATGGCAAGGAAAGCCTTTCTGAAGAAGAGAAATTTGTTAACATCTAGTATAGATTTAAGTGTCAGGAATTCGTTTCTGGAAGTATTTGTATGTAGTGTAGCCATGTATGAAAGTGAAACATGGGCGATAACTAGTTTGGACAGGAAGAGAATAGAAGCTTTCGAAATGTGGTGCTACAGAAGAATGCTGAAGATTAGATGGATAGATCATGTAACTAATGAGGAGGTATTGAATAGAATTGGAGAGAAGAGGAGTTTGTGGAACAATTTGACTAGAAGAAGGGATCGGTTAGTAGGAAATGTTCTGATGCATCAAGGGATCACCAATTTAGTACTGAAGGGCAGCATGGAGGGTAAAAATTGTAGAGGGAGACCAACAGATGAATACACTAAGCAGATTCAGAAGGATGTAGGCTGCAGTAGGTACTGGGAGATGAAGAAGCTTGCACGGGATAGAGTAGCATGGAGAGCTGCATCAAACCAGTCTCAGGACGGAAGACAACAACAACAACAACAACAACTACTACTACTACTACTACTACTACTACTACTACTACTCTTATAAGTGCAATCTGGTTTCTGTGTAATTGTAAATAGCCTTTTGCTCTCTGTATTTTACGCCAGCTACTTTCAGTATTTTAAAGAGAGTATTCCAGTTAGCATTGTCAAAAGCTTTCTCTTAAGTCCACAAATGCTATAAACATAGGTCGCTGTTTCTTAAACTATTTTCTGTGAAAATTTGTAGGGTCTGTATTGTCTCGCATGTTCCTACATTTCTCCTGAATCCAAATTGATCTTCCCTGTGGTTGGCTTCTGCCAGTTTCTCCATTCTTCTGTAGATAACGTGTTAGTATTTTGCATCCAAAACTTCTTCAATGGATAGTTCACCTGTCAGCACCTGTTTTGTTTGGGATTGGAATTACGATATTCTTCTTGAAGTATGAGGTTACTTTGCCTGTGACATACATCTTGCACACTAGATGGAAAAGTTTTCTCATGGCTGGCTCTCAGAAAGCTATCAGTAGTTCTGAAGGAGTGTTGTCTACTCCTGCAGTCTTGTTTCAACTTGGGTCTTTCAGTGCTCTGTCAAATTCTTCACACAGTATCATGTCTCCCTTCTCATCTTCATCCACATCGTCTAAATACTCCTTCCATCTTTCAGATTTCCCTTTTTTGAGTAGAAATGGTTTTCCATCTGAGCCCTTGGTATTCATACAGCTGCTTCTGTTTTCTCCAAAAGCCTCTTTTAAGTTTCCTAGAGACAATATCTGTCTTTCCACTAGTGATACATGTTTCAAACTCCTTACATTTGTCCTCCAGCCATTCCTGCTTGCCAATTTGTACTTTGTGTCGATCTCTTTTTTTGACACTTGTATTCCCTTTCACATGCTTCATTTACTGCATTTTTATTTCTCCTTTCATCAGTTAATTAAGTTCAATATCTCCTGTATTATCCAGGTGTTTCTACTAGACCTTGTTTTTTTACTTATTTGATCCAGTGCTGTATTCACTATTTCATCTCTCAAAGCCACCCATTTGTCTTCTACTGTGTGCCTTTTCCCTCTTCAAGTCAGTTGTTAACTTGTGTTTGCTCTGAAACTCTCAACAACCTCTGCATCTTTCAACTTTATCAGGTCCCACCTTCTACATTTTGTATCTTTTTGCAGTTTCTGCAGTTTTCGTCTATTGCTTTAATTTAAAGTGCAGTATTTAGATGACAGACCCAACCGTTTTTGTGAGGTACTGTGAGTTTTTCTGGTAAGTGTACTCACTTTGTGGACTCCAACCAGACTGTGAACTATTGTTGAACTCACAACCAATATACGGCCACCTTTGACTCCCAGCATCCTTTGATATTCTTTCTTTTTTTTGGAGCTCACACTTCTGTTCAGTGGAACACAATGTCCCTCAGTTCTTTCCAACTCTGGTGAATTTGGTAACTCTGGTGAATTTGGTGGCTGATGAGATCGTAATAAATTGATTGTCGCACTGCAAGCGGTATTTAAATTGAAACCACTGTCCGTGTTTATTAGTTTTCTCAAATCCTTATTCCAATAGAATCTTTAATTATGCTGTCCCACTAACTTTACATTTGCATCACGATACCGGTTTTACTGTATTTAATTTCATAATTGTAATCAAGGCAGTGTTCGATAACAGCTGATTTGCTTGGTGGTTATTGTCGGGTATGTTGCTAATGTTCCTTGCATCTCTCCTTGGAATAATAGTTACAAAAGCTGCTGACAGACGGCGCTGTACGCTGTGCAGCTCATATTAGAATACGTAAGTGAAATAATCATATGAAAACAACCTTTGCAAACAATCACATCACACTGTTTTCAAAATGTTCACCATTGGCACTACAGAGGTAGCACAAATGAAGAATGAAATTGGCTATCACATTTCGTAGTGTCTCAACCGAAATGGATTCACATGCCACAGAGATCACCGATAGAAGCTCGTCCAACATGGTGGGGTGCTTCGGGTAGATCATGTCTTTCACTGTGCCCCACAAAAAAAAAAAAAAAGTCACAAGGAGTCAAATCCGGCGAATATGGAGGCCAATCCATGCCTGCACCAGTAAATTTGGGACATTCCAAAGCAATGACTCGATTCCCAAAGTAGTCCTCAAGAAAGCAAAACACTTGTTCGGTCTGATGTGGTCGGGCTCGATATTGCATAAACCATTCAGTACCTGGTCGATCCTCTAACGCTTGCTGTGTGCTGACAAATTGTTCCAAAATCGCAATGTAATGTGCACCAGTGACCGTTTCTCGAATGAAAAAGGGCAATAATGCCTCTACTGCATACTGCAGCCCACACAGTAACTTTAGGAGAATACAGGGGTTTTGCTTCACACCAATATGGCTTTTCAGAACCCCAAAATCGCCAGTTCTGCTTATTCACGTATCCATTCAGGTGGAAGTGTGCTTCATCTGTAAACCAGATGCAGCCAACATCAAATCCTTCACTATCAATCATTGTGAGCATCTGATTAGCAAAGGCAACCCTTTGTTGCACAGCTCTTACGGGTATGACCTGGTGCGTTTGAATTTTGAATGGAAACATGTGTAGGCTCTTTCTCAGTATTTTCTGCGTGCTGGAACGCTTCAAACCAGTCTCAGATGCAATTCTGCAGATGGATGACATTGGATTTCGCTGAATAATTCCAGAAACTGTGTCGATATTTTCAGGTGTAACTGCGGTTTGCTTGCGGCCAACTTGCTTCACTAGATCATCAGTTACGCTGCCTGTTTGTTGAAATTTTGCCGAAGAGTGTGCAAATGGTTTTCACATCGG
This sequence comes from Schistocerca gregaria, assembly GCF_023897955.1. Taxonomy (NCBI): domain Eukaryota; kingdom Metazoa; phylum Arthropoda; class Insecta; order Orthoptera; family Acrididae; genus Schistocerca; species Schistocerca gregaria. Next base: position 339,512,272 of record NC_064925.1, on the reverse strand, counting down.
GTCCTTTTGGAACATTAAATCGTGCTTGAAAACTTTGCCTTGTTGCCGTACGACTCTCTTCTAACATGTGGTACTCTAGCACCAGAAAAACGTGTTGTTCAATGGAGTACATGGTTTTAATCTCTTCCTTTGGTACACTAACCTCCTTTCACGTTTCAATAGTTGAACTGATCGCTCTGGGCTTCGGATCACTATTTATACTAGGCATTACGTATGGCGATTACAGCGCCATCTGTTTGCAGATTTTGTAACTATTCTTTCAAACTGCCTTTCTGGACGCCCTAAGACATGCCACATTCACATGGAATGCGCCCCTTCCACCCGGGGGGCTTGCCACTCTTTGGCGAGTCCGTGCTTGACTTCCACGAGTCCCTAGCCTTAGTAACATCTTTTCCCTTCCATGCTGGATGTCTGTCCTTTTGCTATTCCTTTTCCCCTCCCTTGGGGAACATGTCTGGGGTGTTTTTGAGAATATGTTCCGCATTTTACAATCTCACCACGGTTTTTCCTTTTTTCCTTTCTTCGTTTCTTCATTTACCTTCTCCTATCCTTCCTTTGCTTCTTCGTTTGAAGCTCCTCTGTTTTCCTCTTCCTCCCTGTGCCCTCTTGAAGGCTGGCTCACGTGTCTGACACTTAACAGGTGATTGCGTAATGCATAATTCCCAGCCCCGCGTTGACAGTTAGGGTTTGCATGTGACCCTGGAACAAGCCAGGCCCAGAGAGAGGTGATTGCCTGGAGCCCTATTCTGTATTGTTCATACCGGTCGGTGCAGTAGTTTAACCTCGGTAGTTACGTCATTTTTGGTTATTTATCTGAAGTTCCTATTCAGTAAGCTTCTGAAATCTGCCACCGATCGGTCTTCCTGTCAATTTTTCGACAATTGTACTGAGAGGTTTTGGATTTCAGTATGGCCCTCTCGTTTGGTTCGGTGTGGCTTATTTACACCTACAATTTGTTATTTTAAACATATTGAGCAGTTTAAGCTTCGGAATTGGTGATTGTGTCACTGAAGAATCACAAGGATGCATCCAGGTGGAAAGTGAGTTCATAACAGATTATTTACCTTTGTTAGAAATATGGTTTGTTGTGTTACTGTGAATGATTATAACATAAAAAATAGTTTTGGTCAACATTCTCACAAAATACTTGCTATTTTTGTGTAATTAAGAGTTTAAAAAGTCATTAAATTTCAAAAGGTTGGCTCTGCTTACGTACATCACGTGGGTGATAGCTGAAATTACTAGTGACTTAATGTACTTTTTTCTGCAAATGGTTTACTTATTAATTATCAAAACACATTTAAAACTTTTAAGTGACAATGCAAAGGAATTTTGTGAAGCCTGATGGAGGCAACCTCCCAAAATTTCATACATATACGGCTCATGCCATCATTCGGCAATGAAGTCAGCCTGCATCTTTCAGGAGTGTTACGTGGAATATAGCGCCAAAGGCATGCGAGTTGTAATAGTGATGTTGATAATGCAACAAACTGCTGTCTCGAAGGTCATAGGTTCTCATATCCCATGATACCAAAACATTTTATTTCCCTCTTCGTGTTTGTAACACTTTCTGAGACTTCGTTCATCATCAAAGTTAAGCATTTTTCTGAAATATTCATTGTTATTTACACATAAGAGTGCACCTTCTCAGTAATGAATATCTTTGATTTTGTGACTTCCATTTGTGTAAGAAATGAATGATAAAAGTGCTGTGCATGAAACAACTGACAGTGAAATTTATATTTTTTCTTGTCACATATAATTCACCATTCTTTCTGGATACCTAGTGATTACCGAGTGTGGGCTCAGACTGGAATCTAACTAATATCTTATCGTAAATTACTGCAAATGAAACTAGCAGCAAGCGTCTTTGTACTCTAGCTTGTCACAAGTATTTATCTGTGATCGAATCCTTAACAACAGTGGACAGAGTTGAAAGATTCCTGCCACAATATTTTCAGACTATAGTCCCATATATGAAACTTTTTGATTCATCAGACTCGCCACATGCTCTTGAAAAGTCGATTTTTTAAATTTTGTTTTTATGAACCAAATTGTTGTTTTATCATATAGACAAGTAGGCTGCTTTATCATTTGGATCTCTAGGAGCGAGTTACAACCACATTCTATGCATCTTTCTATTCTTTAACACTCTCTTAAACAATTTATCGAGTTCGTAGCGATGTGTTTTGTCTATGCAACTAGCAGAAGGCAGTTTGTTTCTTGCCATATATGTTTCACTTCTCTTATTTGTGAAGCACATTCCAAAACGTTACATCCGAAAACAAAATGTCGATGTGAATGAGAATAAAATGACATAATGTGACATTTATGATAGTTTCTAGAACACTATAATGCATTAATGGTAGCACATGGTCAGCGAAATTTGAACAGTATTACATACTCTAACCACACTTTTCGCCACTGTGAAGAATAGCGTGCCTGTGTCGGCTGCTAGCTGCTTCGTTTTCATGCCGCTGTGGGGCTGCAGTGCGCATGCGTGGATCTGAAGCATATTGCTTTTGGTTGGTTGGCGCGAGGAGAACTGACAGCAGCATTTTGGTTCTTTAGGACCATTCAGAATCACATCTGAAATGCTTACAGAATAATGTTGGGGCTCTCCTTTGAAAACAAGACTGTTTGATGCGCTCGCATACCGAACCAATCGGCAAAATGGCAGAAAGATACAGAATAGGGTCCCTGAGCTGCTACCTTTCCAAATTGTCGATTGGTCCACCTGTCAGGTGTTCAGGAGGTGTGATCTGAGGTGTGAACAATCACTTAAGATGGGTGAGCCTCTATGATGGGGGACTCCTTGTTGGGAGGAGCGCACCATCGGAGATGCTGGCATCATGAGATATTTTCTCACAATGAGCCAATCATCATCTTCACAGTCCACATCTACCCAACATAAAACGGAATGGAGATCCCGATTCAAAGACCCTCTCAGCTGCACCACGGTTCCTCATGGTTTCGCGTACTGGAGGCGGTCAGTACTTTGCAACGGTAAATCCATTTCTTATTCAGGAAGGTATTAATGCAATTGCCGGTGCGGTGAAATCCTGCTCTCACTTACGCAATTGCATGAAATCCTGCTCTCACTTACGCAATGGCAATTTGCTTTTGGAGACTACTTCCGATTCTCAAGCACAACAACTGTTTGCACTTTACTTCTCCATGGCTATCCTGTTTGTGTTGAGGCCCACAGAACCCTGAATTCTTCCTGTGTGTGTGTGTTTTTTTTTTTTACACTAGGCTGCTTGATGGTCCGATTGTTGAATTGAAATATACCTCCCAGATTACGGTGTCATCACCATCCATTGGGTGATGAAAAAGGGAGATGCATTCTTAGTGCCCACATGTACTCTTTTTGTCATCTTTGGTAGAGTGGTGCTTCCGTCCAAGATCAAAGTAGGCTATGAAGTTATCACAGGTCGACCGTACATTCTGAACCCAATGTGCTGCTGCCAGTGCCATCATTTAAACCACAACCAGATGTATTGTCGATGCTTGACCAAATGTGTAACCTGTGGTAAGGGTGCGCAAGAGGGTGATTGCCTCCTCCTCCCTGCTGTATCAATTGCAATAGCGACCATGATTGTCCCGTGTATCTCGATGAGCGGACCATCCAGAAGATCCAGGTAAAGGAGAAAGTGGCTTACCCGGCTGCTCGCAAGTTACTGGTTAGTCACAAACAGTGCATTCTACCATCTGTCACTTACGGTACTGTTCTTGCTACATCTCGCTCCATGAAGAACATGGCCATGTGGACATGCGGCATCAAATTCAGCACTGTGTTTGTGAAATTGCCCAGTGTCGTGGTAGCATTGCTATGTCCTCCTCCAGCTTTTCAACAAGCCATCAAACATTTGCCTCCCGGGACAAAGTCACCTGCTACACAATCGGCAGGCCAAACAGGACAGAAGGAATACTTTTGCAAAGACTACCTATGTCCCTCCGGCCAACAAACCTGTGAGTCTTCCTCAGCCAACCGGAAAGGCTTCAGGAAGTCAAACAAAGGCAAATGGTCTTCTCCTTCGCCAGCTTGAAGATCCTTTTTGACGGTGTCGCTACTTGATACTCTCGCCTAACGGACCTCCATGTTGCTGGTGCGCATCGCCAACCATTTTTCTGCCATGCACTCTGCAGATCGACAGAAGGGAAACGCCGATGCCTCTGTAGATCTGATGGAGCAGGAGCCTCCAGCCTCTGTGCCCTGTAGTAGTGAGACTTTGAAGGCTGGCACTTGGCAACCGCCGAGGTGACACCCCTCCCATTTTTTTCCCACTCGTCGTTCCTCATTATGACTCTCCTTCAGTGGAATATTTCTGGATTTTGATCAAACAAAGAGGATTTATGACTGCTCTTAGAATCACAGCTTCTGATTGTTCTCTGCTCTCAGAAAATAAAATTGCGTTCTCATGACTGCTTTGAGCTCTTGAATTGTTTCCTGATCCATTTTGACCTTCACCCCAAGGATGGCATTCCATCTCATGGGGAATCATGCTGCTCACACGGGATGACATTTATAGTTAACCCATCTGCCAGACTACCCGCCTTCAAGCAGTTGCATTTCGCATTTTCCTTCCTCATTTGACCTTTTCCCTTTGTACTGTTTACATTCCTCCATCATTTGATGTTACCAGGGCAGACTTCCTCCAGCTGATTGGGCAGCTACCTTTTTCTGCTGCCCAGTGACTTTAATACGCACTATCCCATTTGGAGTTTTCCTGGAACCTGTCCAAGAGGTGCCCTCTTTGCTGATCTTATCATTGAACTTAACCTCCCCTGCCTTAACACAGGAGCATCCATGTTCCTCTCAGAGTCCATACACATCTATTCCCATTTTGACCTAACCTTCTGCAATGCCCAGCTACTGGAGGCTTTACTCGTCCCTGGTGACCTTTGGTTAACAAGATTTCTCCAGTTGTGATGAGCAGGTAGAATATCTTACAAACATTATCTTTACTACCGCAGAATGTGCCATTACTCGCACTTCCTCTTTACCATGCCGTGTCCCAGTCACCTTTGTGGATTGAGGCATGCTGTGACACAATTTGTGTGCAGAGATGTGCTTCCTCGAATGTTTAACTGTCGTCCCATGATGGCAAACTGCATTCATTATAAACAGTTGTGTGCAGAGTATCGTCGCGTTCTTTGGGATAGCAAAAAAGCTAGCTGGGTTTCATTCAATAGTTCTTTTAACAGTTCCACTCCCTCTTCCGTCATGTGGACCAACCTCCTGTAGCTCTCTGGGACAAGACCCATTCCTGAATTTCTGGTCTGACGGTATCTGATGATGTTGTAGTGGACCTAATTGCTATCTCCAACACCTTGGGTTACCATTTTGCAGAGATTTTGAGCTCCTCCCTCTATCACCTTGCCTTCCTCCATCGAAAACGAGTAGAGGAGACTCAGGCGATATTCTTCTCTTCTTAGAATCGTGAGTGCTACAATGCCACATTTACTATGAGGGAGCTAGATCATGCTCTCACTTCATCCTGACCCTCCGCCCCAGGGGCAGACGATGTTTACATTCTGATGTTGCAGCACATTTCTCGTGTGGACAAGCACTTTCTACTTCATGCATACAATGGCATCTGCGCAGAGAGCAAGTTTCACAGATGCTGGTGTGAAGCCACTGTCATACCCATACCTGAGCACCATAAGGACAAACGTCCTCCTTCTAGCTACTGCCCCATTTCTCTCACCATGATTCATGCCTGGCTGGTATGGTGGCTCGAGTCTTGCAATTTACTAACCACTACAGAGTGTGGTTTTTGAGCGTGCTGTTCTGCAGTTGACCATATTGTCATTGTCCACCCATGCCGTGAATGGTTTTCTGTGGAAATCCCAGACTGTTGCTGTGTTCTTTGATTTGGAGAAAGCCTACGACATCTGCTGAAGGACTGGTACCCTCTGTAATGTCTACACAAGGGGCTTCTGAGGCCGCATGTTTCATTTCCTTGAGGGATTTGTAAAAGACCGAGTTTTCAAGGTACATGTGGATTCTGCCTTGTCCGACACCTTTATCCAGGAAAACGGTGTTCCTTAGGATTCTGTCCAGAGCTTTGTCCTCTTTGCTATGGCCATTAACCCTGTGATGGCCTGTCTCCCGCCGGGCATCTCCGGCTCCCTTTTTGTTCATGGTTTTGCCATGTATTGCAGTTCTCCATGGACTTATCTCATTGAGTGGTGTCTTCAGCAATGCCTCAATTGTCTGTCTTATGGAGTATCGACAACGGCTTTTGTTTTTCCACTGAAAAAACTGTTTGTATGAATTTCTGGCTGCGTGGTTGGTTTCTTCCATCATCTTTACCTCTTAGGCCTGTAGCTCTTCTGTTCATTGAAACTACGAAATTCCTGGAGCTCATGCTCGATAGGAAACTTTCCTGGTCCTCCCACATCTCTTACCAAGCAGCCTGCTGTATGCGGTCCCTCAGTGTCCTGTCCCCTCAGTGGTACTTCCTGGGGGGCAGATCAATCCACCCTCCTGCATTTGTACCGGTCCTTTGTCCGTTCGAAACTAGACTATGGGTGTTTCGTTCATGCATCTGCACGTGTGTCCCTCTTACACTGTCTCAATACTACTCACCATCATGGCATCCATTTGGCCACTGGCGTCTTTTACACAAGCCTGGTTGAGTGCCTGTATGCAGAAGATGTCGATCTACTGCTGTCCTACCGCAGTGACAGGTATGCAAGACCTTGGTGTCTCGTATGCTTTTCTCATTGGCACTGACATTTTTCAGTATTGACTTCCAGAACACTGCTCAGTGTTCACAGTATAGCTCTTCACCCTGTATCAAGCTACACAGTACATCTGGCTACACAGGCTTTTCAATAGGGTCATCTACTCATTCTCTCAGTGCCCTTCAAAGCTTCTGTGAGCTGTACACCATCCATCCCTTAGTGCAACGGGTCCAGGAAAGTTGTCATTTACTCACTCTTGATGGGGCCACTGTGATGTTTATGTGGGTTCCTGATCATGTCGGTCTGACAGGAAACGAGGCCATTGACACTGCCGCCAAGGCTGCAGTCCTCATACTTCAGCCCGCTAGTTCTTACATTCCCTCTAATGATCTGTCACTGGTCCTCCCTTTATGGAACATGCTCTGGGTTATTAAGCCTCTCCCAGCGGCTTGGAGAACCTCCTCTCAGCCTGATGAGATAATTTTAGATAGGTTGCATATCGGGCACTGTCTTTTTAGCCACCACCATTTGTTAAGTGGTGCTCCCCCACCACTTTGTGCTCATTGTGCTCAGCCTTAGATGGTCAGCCATTTCCTGACAGAATGCCCTTTTTTTAACCACTTATATTGTTATTTGTGTTTGCCTTCTGAGTTATCAACCGTTTTATTGAACAACACGCAGGCTTTTGACCACGTTTTACTTTTTAACCGTTGTAGCAGTATGGTGAAGCCCATTTAATTTTTAATTCAGGACCTCCGTTTCTCTATGGCGTATTTTATAGACCTTTCTCCACATCCATGTTTATAGCTGTCTCCTCCTCTGTCGATTGGGATTAATGTGTTGTCATTTTTAACTCCTTTCTTTGTCTTCATGTTCTACTGTTTTGACATGGGAGTGTATGACCCTAGTTGGTTTTGCACCCTAAAACAAAACAAAGCACAACACATGGAATGTGATACACACCAAGCTTTCAGAGACCTGGATCATCTTTAAATTTACAAAGAATAATTTTTACCTTAGTTGAAGCGAACAAAAGACACTGGATGCCATGTTTTGATAGAGGTGTACTGTCTATCAGGATAGGTGAGGAAAGATGTAAGGAACATCAGCGACATACCTGTCTAAAACAACACATCAAATTGGCCATGAAAGGAAATATGGTGAGACCAATATTGTGGTCCATACTCAAAGTTTCTGGATTCACATAATTTAGGAGTCTCAAAATAAAGAGGTCAAAAAAAAAAAAAAAAACAGTGTGTGTGTGTGTGTGTGTGTGTGTGTGTGTGTGTGTGTGTGTGTGTGTGTCCATCTTACCAGTACTATAGACAATAAACATGACTGTAAATGAATGTGAATATTAAAATTAAAAAAGATCATAATTTTTGTATATTTTTAGTGAAAAATATGGATTTTAAAGTAACGAAATAGACGGATTTAGAGCAATTAATCTTAAAAACTTTAAATGCTAAATGTGCTACATAAATCATATACGAGGGTTGACGGCAAAGTAATGCCTCCACCTTCGTAACTCTTCAGTTGGCAGTGTTGGTATGTGGCAGGTACTGGCTTGTTTCGTAGCCTCTTCTCTACAACTCCAGTTGGCAGGAAGCCTTAGCATTGAACGGTTATGTTGTTATCATGTAAAGTATGGAACCCTGCTTGGACGGTCAGTCAGTGCAATTTAAGCAACATGCAGTCACTGAATTCTTGACAGCAGAAGGTGTCACCCCACAAGAGATTCATCGGAGTATGACAGCAGTTTATAGTCATTGAGTTGATTTGAGTGTTGTGTGTCGTTGGTCAAGTAAGTGTAAAGATGTTGAGGCGAGAACATCAGACCTACATGACAAACAAAGAGTGGACGTTCTGTCACAGCAACCACCGTGTTTCACAAGCTAAATGTTGACAGATTGATTCAGCATAATCGTCGTATCACTCAGAGAGAAATCAGAAGCACAATCAGCATTTCACAAGAACATGTGGGTCACATTATTGCTTTGCTTGGCTTTTGAAAGATCTGTGCATGCTGGGTACCCCAGATGCTGATGCTTTTCTCCATTCAATTGTGACAGGAGACAAAAGCCGGTACACCATTACGACCCGGAGACGGAATGCCAGTCTATGGAATTTCAACACAAAGACCCGCCCCAGAAAAAGAAATTCCAGACACAGCTCTCGACTGGAAAGATCATGGCCACTGTGTTCTGGGCTGCAGATAGTGTTATCCATGTTGATTTCCTTGATTGTGAACAACAGTAAATTCAGAACATTACATCAAAATGCTGCGAACTCTTAAACGACGGCTACCAAGGGTCCGAAAGGAAAAGGGAAATGTTTTCCTGTGGCATGACAGTGTCAAACCACACACTTAACGTGCCATCACAGCAGAACTTCAGAGACTGAATCTCACCACCGTACGGCATCGTCCATACAATCCAGATTTAGCACTGTCTGACTTCCATCTGTTCCCAATAATGAAAGCCTATCAGTGGGGACATCATTATGCTTCTGATGTTGAGAGAACTGTGCGACTGTGGTTGAGGAAACAGTATGTTGACTTCTTCCATGACGGCGCCAGAAAACTTGTTTGTCATTGGCAGAAATGTATCCAATTGGCTGGTGACCATGTGGAAGTGTGAATATTGGTACTTGAATATCACATTCTAAGGATTATTTCAGTGTTTGATTTATTAAAATATTACCACCCAAACACAATTAATGAAAGTGGAGGCATTACTTTTCATTCAACCCTCATACAATATAATTAAACAACTTCTTATTCAGTTCTTATAAAGCTTCTCTTTCTTTATATACTTGGATATTTAGTGAATCTTGGCAGTTTTTTGGTTATTTCAGTATACTCAAAACATAAGAATGTACTTAGTATACAGTCCAGTAACATTAATGTGACCACCACCTATGTTCAATCTCGAAGCATAGTAAGCACTCACAAATGTGGCAGCACTAAAAGTGGTAGGTGTATAAATTATGTTGTGGAAGATGCGGGAATCAGGGCAGTCATTGTTGTAATGCAGAAATGAAGCAATTTCTTGTGATGTCCTATCACATCGGCTTTTGGGCCAAGATTTGGAAGCGTTTCTGAAACAGTTAAGCCTGTAAACTGTTCCCATGCTGCCAAGGTTATAGTATACCATGGAAGGCAAAATAGCACTATCCAGAACTGGTGCCGAGGCAACTTTGGTGCACCACAGACCGTAGATGACAGTGGTGAATGACAGCTGCAGAGATGTGTACAGGCAGCTGTTGAGCAGCTAACTGTCCAGGTGCACCAAGGGGCTACCAATGGTTTCTCCTCAATGACCATTCAATGCTGTGTGTGAGCCTGCGCAGTAGGCACTTGGTTCATACACCCATGCTGACTGCTTTTCATTGGTGGCCAAGGCTACAATTTGCCACTGAGTGGCGACAGGTGGCCTTTCCAAATGGATCACGTTTTATGCTCCACCAGACAGATGGTACAAACACTTTCACAATTGTCGGAAGTTTCCGGACTGGAGGAGGGATTTTATGGTCCGGGGGATGTTTTTGTGATATTCCCTGGGTGATCTCGTGATTCTGGAAGGCATAATGGATCAGCACAAGTATGCATGTTGCCTTGGGGACCATGTACATTACTACATGCATGTGTTTTCCCTTGGCACAATGGCATCTACCAGCAGGACAATGCAATGTGTCACATCTCGCAGTATGTGTGCTTGGTTTGAAGAGCACTTGAGTTTACCATACTCCCGTGGCTACTAAACTCGCTGGATTCAAATCAAATTGAGAATCTTTGTGCCCACACCGATTGAGCTGTTCATGCCCTGGTTCCTCAACTGAGAAACCTGGTGCAGCCTGCCATGGCACTACAGTTGGCATGCCTCCACATTCATTTCTGTTCCTTACAGAACCTCACTGACACACTTCCTGCACATCGTGCAGTGATGAGCACTGAAAAATGTGGCCACATTAATGTGCCTGGAATGTGTATACCAAATCAGTTTTTGGTCATTTCTGATGGTTCATTTGCTGAACCATTTTTGGAAACTGGTTTTTACTTTAATCAGTTGACATAGGATGATCCAGACAAAGAATTAGGGACAGCTGTTTGGTGATGTTACTGTAAATCACATCTGGGAAAGTAATTCAGATTCACATGTAAAAGAAAAACTTATAAATGCTAGCAGTGGCATTCACTAGCCACAATTTCATATTTGACTGAATGTTTACAGCTACTATTTTGATTTGACTTGTAACGGCAGTTAATGCAGAATCTTTATTAGAAATATGTATGTCATTAAGAGAAAACATTATGTTTATTTCTTTTGTTTGACAGGTCTGAAACCCTACTCATGTACACGGTGTCAGAAAACATTTAGTAGAAAATATCATTTAGAGAGACACGTTTCACAAACAGGCTGTGATGGGAAGTCAAGGACTAATTTTCCATGTCAGGTAATTGTAGTTGACCTAAACTTTGTATTTATTCATCATATCGCGTTATAAGTTTCTTTACAATTTTTATGTCTATTACTCAGGTGTGTGGGCGAATGTTCAGCCGCAAAGATAATTTGAGGCAGCATCTACGTGCTCATGCAGGTCAGGTGATACGCAAGAAGACTTACACTTGTGAACATTGTCATCGAGAGTTCCAGGGTGCTACACTCTTGCAGGTTCATTTGAGGACCCATACAGGTTAGCAAAGTAATTTGAAATTTGTTTGTTCAAATTTCTATTAAGATCTTGCTCATAACTTCAATGTCTTCCTTTCTGTATGGGATACGAATATTTCATGAAAGATTCCAACCAGATGTGTTAACTGTGTTGACAATAAAATAATTTCTAACCATTAGTTAATATTATAATATCTAAAATATAACTAAAGGACCTTATTGTGTATTACAAAAATGCTGTGTCAGACATGTGTGATTCTTAAAAATTTATGAATCTGTAATACATTTTTGATAAATACCTCTCATCAGAAACACCGTGCTTTAATGCACCATTATGATTTTAAGTTTTGACAGTTAACTTGTCACTTTTCATTTGATTTACAGTGAATGTCTGTGCATGTGCATTGATAGTCCCTCACTTGTATTTAAATATTAAATCATGTTAGCATTAACACTACTGATAGTCATCTGTAAAATTACAAAAAGGTGGCAGAATGTTGTTTAATTTACAGTTAATTTGGTTATTGTTTTGGAAACTGAACCTGTATTTACTTACTATTCACATATTATTTAAATGTTTACTATACTAATGGGTAAACATTATGTTTGCCTGCAATTTTCTTAAATTGAAACTTTCCTATATACAACAGTATCACCTGTGAGCAGTGTTCTGAAGCTTTCAGAGGCTCATTTATGTATTTCATGTACAGTAACACACCTTAAACACTCCTTTCTGGTACTCCCGAAATTACTGTTATATGTGAAGATGTTACTCCATTAAGAACAACATTTTGAAGTCTGTGAGGAAATCCTGAATTCAGTCACAAAGCTGATCCAGTGTTTCATAAGCTGTTGTTTTGTTCACTAGGCCACAATGTGAAACTACGTCTATATCTTCTGGTAGCCAAGGAATGTGGGATCAACAACACACACACACACACGAAATCACAACTCGCACACAGATGACTACTGTCGCTGGCCACTGGAGACAGTGGTAATTTGTGTGGTACTTGTGCTTGTGTGAATATATATATATATATATATATATATATATATGTGTGTGTATGTGCGGATGGATATGTGTGTGTGTGTGTGCGAGTGTACACCTGTCCTTTTTTTTTTTCCCCTAAGGGAAGTCTTTCCGCTCCCGGGATTGGAATGACTCCTTACCCTCTCCCTTAAAACCCACACCCTTTCATTTTTCCCTCTCCTTCCTTCCTTCCTGACGAAGCAACTGCCAGTTGCGAAAGCTCGTAATTTTGTGTGTGTGTTTGTGTGTTTTGTTCCTGTGCCTGTCTGCCGGCGCTTTCCCGCTTGGTAAGTCTTGGAATCTATATATATATATATATATATATATATATATATATATATATATATATATATATATATATATGTGTGTGCTTTTTCCATTTTGGAAAATGATATTTTGGTCACAACCTTATATGTATAGCAGCCTCTTTGTTGTTCATGTCTGTAACTCTACATCTTATATGTATGGTGAGTAGCAATCTATCTTTTTCATTATATTGTTGATGGACAATGGTTGATTGGACTTGTTATGTTATTGAATAATCTTACAGGCCCCTAACATCTAGAATATCTTATAAATCAGCTTCTATCAATATTGGAAGAGGTTCTTTTGGCTATGAGGCTGTATGTTCTTCCAGCATGTTGGGCCACTGCACATTCTAGTCATCAGGTGAAATATTTATAAATTTAAAATACATTGGCAGATGGATCCACAGAATGATGATGTTTGTTGGCCACCCAGCTATCTGGATATTACTTCTTTCTTTCTTTCTTTCTTTCTTTCTCCTGGGATAGTGGTTGAAAGCTGAACTCTACAAATAAAAAGTACACACAAGAGATGAAATGATAATGCAGATCATGATTAGGGCTGCCCCCCATAAGTTACTCCAGAGTCACCTTAGCAGAGCTACAGTACTCGAAGGTGGTATCAAGAGAATTTCGAAGTCCACTGACATTGGAGGTGCAATTTATGATTAACACAATTATTTGCATTTTCTTAACACCTTTTCTGAGTATTTGTTTGGGTTGAATTTTAGCAGCTGGATCTCTGTAACCAATAAATAGTGAAGACATGGTATATATAGAATGTTCTATTCAAATTAACCTATACTGTCACAAACTAAAAAAAAATTACTGTTTACCACAGGCATACCATTTCAGTGCTGTGCAGTGAGTGAAAACAGAAACCATTTTATTATTATTATTATTATTATATTCAGTGAACCAATTTTGGAAGACTGAATTCAATATTTGGCTTTCTCTCTCTCTGTCATCTTCAGTTTTGATGCCAATATAATTACTGAGCAGCTGTGTAAATAATTTTGATCCAGGCTTTCTTTGCAGCTTTCTTACTAGCAGCTGTATAAACATCAATACTTAAACATTGCAGGCAGAGGGCAAAATGAGAGCCCCACACTGTGTTGATGGCCCCCATTAGCAGCTCATATTAATCTATGATTCAAATATGCAGGAGAAGTGATTCAACCCAGAGAATTACACCGGGTGAAGACATAACATCTAAGTTATAAACAATCAATAATATGATATGGAATAGATATAACAAAAATTATTATCTGAAAATGCAAAACCGATGTAGAACATTATAATGACGCATGGTTATACAAAGCATTGTACAAACTAGAAATATTGATTATTGGAGGTGGATTGGTACTCAAAGAAATAACATAAGAAATAGAAACACAATGATTCAGTTTGCACTGCACAAGGAAACCAAGCAAGCTGGCTCAGTGATTAACATTACATTCAGGAGAATTGGGGTTCAGATCTCTGTCCACCTACACATGTGTAGGTGTTTGGCAATTTCTCTGCATCGTTTAAGGCAATGCACCTGGAAGTAACACGGAGCTGAAATATCCGAGTTAAGTTTCGGAGCTCCCATATAACACTAACAGGAATGTGAAGCTCAAAGATGAAAACAAAATAATATAGCCAGGTTGGGAACAGGGTGTTGGACGTTGTTGCTGTAGGCAGTTTCTTTCTCAACTGTTTTGAGTAAAAATACTCGTAATTGTCATGCCAATGTCAAAAGCTAGACAAACTTTGCATATTACTTTGTAGATCACGTGTGTTTCATTGCAGCCTGCCCTCACCTTGATAATATTTTTATATTGCATTTGACACATTTAGAACAAATTTTCCATATCATATGTGTCTGTACACTTTTCATTCATTAATTCACAAACTGTTTTCTGTAAATCTTCATTCTGAAGGAAAGCCTTCTAGGATGTGGAAGAAATCAAGAGACATTAATAGACAGGAGCAGCCAGTACCAGATGATGTGGTAACACTAGCAGATAATGCAATGACAGCAATTAAACAGGGAATGTGCTGAAAGAGTTGATCTCTAAATATCCTTCCAAAAAAACCAGCTACATCTGCTCATAACATCCTGTTCAAGAACTAATCACAAAATATGGACAAATCGAGAATGTTCTGTATTTCTAGTACGTACGTGAAATATGTGAGCCTATAAGGGAATTAAAATGGCACAAAAAATTGAATGTAAAAAAAAAAAAACACAAACAAAGAAATATATGTCCATACATAGAAAAATTGGGCACTATTTAGAGTTTTCAAGCCTGAAGTGTTGTATGCTAGCAAAACACGTCCACTTTACAGAGAAGGTGATCTGGAAGGTATCCTAAAAGAACAACAAAATTCTAAGTAAGATACTTGGGCTCCAAAACAACAAAAACTGGATACAGACATAAGAAAAAGGAGATTGAAATTTTATTGGCATCTCCACCAAGTTCCAACAAGAAAAGGCTGAATTTCATACGACTCGGACACTATTTATGACTGATTATCATTTTATTGTTCTTTAGAGTATATAGCCATTGTCTGCAAATAGTGTGAACAATGATATGAATACATTAAATTATCATTTTATTGTTCTTTTAGACTTTATAGCCATTGGTCTGGCAATAGTCTGAAACATAATATGAGAACATTAAATTAGTTTGTGGGTGGAGGATGTACATAGAACAACTCAAAGCCATACCCTGGATCCCACAACTCAAAAATGATTTAGTATAGGCTCATGTAAATCGGGGACAAAGAGGACTGAAGAAGGAAAAAAACCCACAGGAAAAAGAAATGAGAGCTGCTTGGAAACTCAGAAGACTGAACCATAATAACTTTGTGTGATCCAATAAGGTCCACTCACACATAATAATAATGATGATGATGATGATGATGATGATATGAATAATAATAATAATAATAATAATAATAATAATAATAATAAACCAATTGAAACTAGTACTAGCCCACTCATATTCTTAATTTCAGCAATGAAAGTATATTGTTATGTCAATAGATATTCTGCGCTTGTGGACTGGGTGTTGTGTTGTCCTCATCATCATTTCATCCTCACCACCGGCACGCAGGTTGTCCAGTGTGGCATCGACTGAAATAAGACTTGCACTCGGTGACCGAATTTCCCTGATGGGGCCTCCCTGCCAACAATGCCATATGATCATTTCCTTATTTTTTCGATGCAATGGTATGGTTTAATGCTGCAAGTGGGTCATTAGTGTGCTATAACACTTGCACGGGGCCTCGTTAGGTAACATTAGTGTTAACTCAAATTTACATCCTTGAATCAAAATATCCAGGAAAATGTTAAGCATTTTGAACAATAAAATTATTTTTTATAAGGGCTTCCTGTAATGTTTTGTTTGTTTTCAGTTATTCCCATATTCCCTGATGAAAGAAAATATATAAGCTTAACATATATTTTTCTTTCTTACTATTTGTATTATGATAGTCAGTGCTAAATAGCTATCTGAGTTTTATGAGGATAATTCTCTTGTCCAGTAAGATGTGTTTTGCTTTCTGTGGCTCTTGTAACACAGAGTATTAATGTTGTCATTGAATACAAGATACAGTCCTTTATAATTTATGTTGTCAGTTTAATCCTCGAGCGGGCACGACATTTTTGATAACACGAGTGAGCATGAGACATATCTGATACACATGTAATGAATAGCTGTTGTTATGTTACCAAGAGAAACATGGATGAGCAGAATCATAGTTTAGTCCTAGTTTTATTACACAGTGATAAAATAAACTTAAATCATATGAGCTAAATTACTGTTTAATTAAACAATAAAGAAACCTGCATAGGAGGCAAGCACGTTACCATCCAGCTAAGCAGGTGGACACAGTTGTCAGATCCCTGTCAACTGCTTACACGATTACTAATAATCTCGAGGATAACTGACTATCACTGTGGGATTGTGCTGCCACCTTGGAAGTGGGGTCATTTTCTTGCACAGCTCGTAATTTTTTCCTCACATAGCTCGCTGTTTATTTTATGTTACTGCTGATCACGTGGACATATCACAACACAACTTCTCACTGCGTTAGCTGAAACTGTAATGAAGAAACAGGTAAAGGCTCACAATTGTAAAACAGCAATGGAATGGTACGAAACAACTTTTTTGTGATTGGGGCACTTTATACATAGGCATGCCCACTTGAGGATTAGAGGTGTTGCTCTAACATCATTTCTTGGTTGCTGGTTAGTAAAAATGCTATAAACATCAATGTTAAAAAGCAGAAAATACAATAAAGACAATATTATGAAAAGGATAGATTGGTACTCGCCATATAGTGAAGGTGTTGAGTCACAGACAGGCACAACAAAAGACTGATAAATATGTGAGCTTTCGGCCTGAAAGGCCTTCTTCTGACGTAGACAGATGTAGCGCGCGCACACATTCATGCAAACACAACTCAACTGCACATGATCACTGTTTCTCACTGCTGAGCCCAGACTGTGAGGAACTGCATATGATGGGAGAAGCGGTCTGGTTGGTGGGGGTAAGGAAGTGGCTGGGAGAGGAGGGGGAGGGATAGCAAGTTAGGGGGAACAGTAAAGTGCTGTTTATGGTGCGTACAGTGATGTGGTGGAGAGAGTGGTAGGATAGCTATGTGCAGATGAGAGGTTAGAAGGAGAGCAGGAGTAGTCCGGGGAGGTGGGGGCGGTGAAGAGTGAATTGAACAGAAAAGAAGAGAAATAAAAATACTGTGAGTGTTTTGGTGCAATGCAAGGCTGTGTAGTGCTGTAGTGGAACAGGGGAGGGGATAGATGGATGAAGGACAGTGATTAAAGAAGGTTGAGGCATGGGGGTTATGTGAACATAAGCTATACTGCAGGGAGAGTTCCCAGCTTCGCAGTTCAGAGAAGCAAATGCTAGTAGGAGGGATTCGGATGGCACAGGTTGTGAAACAGTCATTGAAGTGAAGAACAGTGTTGGGCAGTGTGCTCAGCAACTGAGTGGTTCAGCTGTTTCTTGGCGACAGTTTGTTGATGGCCATTCATGTGTACAATGGACAGACAGCTTGTTGATTGTGATGCCCATGTAGAACACAGCACAGTGGTTGCAGCTTACCTTTTGGATCACATGACTAGTTTCATAGATAGCCCTGCATTTTATAAGATGCTTGTGACCGGACTGGAGTATGTGGTGTTGGTGGTGGTGGTGGTGGTGGTGGTGGTGGTGGTGGTGGTAGGATCTGCGAGGACAAGTCTTGCATGCAGGGATATGAGCCAAGTGGCAAGGGGTTGGGAGCAGGGTAGAGTAGGGATAGACGAAGATGTTGTGTGTGTTCAGTGGACGGCGGAACATCACTGTGGGAGGGGTGCATAGAATAGTGCGTAAGAAGTTCCTCATTTCAGGGCATGACAACAGATAGTCAAAACTCTGATGTATAATGTGATTCAATTGCTCCACTTCTGGGTGATACTGAGTGGTGAGGGAATGCTCCTTAATAGCTGGATGATGGGACTTTGGGAGGTGGTGGGCGATGACTGGAGAGAGAAGATACGGCAGGTCTGTTTCTGTACAGGATTTGGAAGGTAATCTGAGTCTGTGAATGCCTCAATGAGACACTTGGTATGTTTTGAGATGGATTGCTCATCACTACAGATGCAAAGGCCATGGGTAGCTAGGCTGTATGGAAGGGACTCTTTGGTATGGAATGGATGGCAGCTGTTGCAGTGGAGATATTGCTGGTTGTTGGTAGATTTGATATGGTCGGAGGTACTAATGTAGCCATCTTTGAGTTGGAGATCAACATCAAGGAAGGTGTCTTGTTGGTTTGAAGGGGATAAGGTGAAGCAAATGGGGGAGATTATGTTGAGTTGTGAAGGAATGTGGATTGGTTGTCTTCACCCTTGGTCCAGACCATGAAGATGTCATCAATAAATCTGAAGGAGGTGAGGGATTTGAGATTCTGGGTGGTTAGGAAGAATTCCTCACCGGTGCATGAATACGCTGGCATAGGATGGTGCCATACAGGTGCCCATTGCTGTACCAAGGATTTTTTTTATAGGTGATGCCTTTAAAGGTGAAGTAATTGTGGGTGAGGATATAGTTGGTCTTGGTGACCAGGTAGGAGGTTGTAGTTTTGAAATCCATTGGGCATTGGGAAATGTAGTATTCAGTAGCAGAGCAAGGCCATGGGCATTAGGGATGTTAGTGTAAAGGGAGGTGACAGCAATAGTGACGATCAGGGCACTGTGTGGTGAAGAAACAGGTACTGTGGAGAGTCAGTGGAGGAAATGGTTAGTGGATTTTATATAGTGGGTAGATTGTGGGTGATAGGCTGAAGGTGTTGGTCTACAAGAGCAGAGATTCTCTCAGTAGTGGCACAGTAACTGGACACAATGGTGTGTCCTGGTAGTCGGGTTTATGGAATTAGGAAGCATATAGAAGGTAGGAGTGTGGGAAGTGGTAGGGATGAGGAGATGTATAGACTCCAGAGAGAGGTTCTGGGATGGGCTTGAGGATTTGAGGAGAGACTGGAGATCATGTTGGATTTCTGGAATTGGGTCTGTTGGTGAACAAATCTAACAGCTGGCTGAATCCTTTCACCAGATAATCCTTACAGATAAAAACCAGAGATAACTTTTATTTTTTTGTTAGGAAAATTGTGACTTTTCACATTTGGAAACAGTAGATTATCATGTGGAAGTTGTGAATTTTGAAAAGGATTTTTTTCTTTTAAGGTGAGAGGCCATATGCATGTGATCTCTGCCCCAAGAGATTTCCTTCAAGTGGTGCAATGAAGAAACATCGACGGATGCACACAGGCGAGCGGCCTTATGAATGCAAGGAGGTAAGTGCAAATGAAAAAGTACTAAAAGTCTAGAATGAGATTTTCACTCTGCAGCAGAGTGTGCGCTGATATGAAACTTCCTGGCAGATTAAAACATGTGCCCGACCGAGACTCGAACTTGGGGACCTTTGCCTTTCGCGAGCAAGTGCTCTACCATCTGAGCTACCGAAGCACGACTCACGCCCGGTACTCACAGCTTTACTTCTGCCAGTATCTCGTCTCCTACCTACCAAACTTTACAGAAGCTCTCCTGCAGAACTAGCACTCCTGAAAGAAAGGATATTGCGGAGACATGGCTTAGCCACAGCCTGGGGGATGTTTCCAGAATGAGATTTTCACTCTGCAGCGGAGTGTGCACTGATATGAAACTTGCCCGCGAAAGGCAAAGGTCCCGAGTTCGAGTCTCGGTTGGGCACACAATTTTAATCTGCCAGGAAGTTTCACTAAAAGTCTAGTTTGAAATTAGGAGTTTCTGTGCTAGAGATGGAAATATATTAGAAAAAAAAGTTGATAGTTAAGTGATATTATTAACAGAAGAGTGGAAAAAGCATCTGCAACACCAAGGCTAGACCAGTATACAAAAAGTATATATCACCACCAAGAAATGACTGTGTAATGTGACATAGGTTATCAAACTTTTGGAGTACTGAAACCATGCAGCAGCTATTTGCTGAAGAGATACCCCACGAGTCCAAAAAATTTTGAGACTGAATTAATAAATAATAGAGAAACGTTAAGATAGTTCTTTTAATGCTTCAGGTATCCTACACATCTCCACCCCCGACTTGAATACAGTGCACAGAAAGTTCATACAAACAAGTGACCATCAAAAAGTCCTTCTTTGTGATGTTATTCAACTGGTGCTTCACATTGGTTTGAATTTTGGTTATTTCATGAAAACGTTGACCCTTCATGTGAATTTCTGTGCTTTGCCTTTTTGTAGTAGGTTCATGTAGATAACACTATGTTACATCACCCGTGATGATTTTTTCCATAAAGAATTGTTGCATTTTGCATATCAATCAATTTCTGACATGTGTCCATGCGTTTTTGTTTGGAAATCCAGGTGTGTGACACAAACTTTGCAGACACTTTTCTCCAAAACATTATGGAGGAATACAGTGAACACTTGATTTAGAGATGTTGCTTTCATTGCAATTTGTGGCATAACAATGTGGGCAAGCTGATGTCGCATGTCCGCTACTTAACAGCGCGTGCTCCGAAACATCTGGTTGAATGCGTGTCTGTTGTTTACAGTCAGTAGTTCAAGGTGCCAACACAGTTACGGTGTGGACATTGCTTATACGCCAGGGATAAAATCAGTCTCAGAACTTTTTAGATGGTTAGTGTATGTACTATGAACCATTGGAGGAATAACATACACATTTCAAACACAAGGTAATTTACAGAGACACAGAATGACTGACAAATGCTTATCTTCAGGAGGTGAATTTAAAGTACATGTAAAAGTGAAAACGACAATCTTCTTCCTCAGAGAGGGAAGGGGGCTAAGTCGGGAAGATTAGAAAGCAGCTGCAGACCACTTGTACGCCAGGATGAAGGGGACTCCCAACTGTTGTGAGGAAGAGAGAAACAAACATTTTTTGTTTTATGAAATACATTAGAACTAAACTTTAAAAAAAGTAATTTAGTCAATTAAGGTAGAGGAATTCTTCACAACTGCTTCTCTGAAGCCAGCTTGTTCTACCATCAGCTGTAGCCTATTCGTAAAGTTTCTGAAATGGTCTGACGAGCAAAGCTGATCATACCACACATTTTGTCTAGTGGAATATTTAAATACATAAAATTTTTGAAGTAAAAAATTGAAATAATCCAGAAAAAAAGTAAATTATAACTGTCGTATGCTCTTTTTGTCTTATGCCTAACTGCCCAGACTGTACATATTAATGTTAGTACTATTTACAAATGATACTTGTAGATGCCCATGATTAATTCCTGTTAAACAAATAATATAATCTTTCTTCTAATAAAAAAGAGAGCTTTCATTAATAGTACATAATAAAGATCTCTATTCACAGTATGTTCTACAGCTACACCACCTCCCTAATTGTGCCAAAACATGTTTGCAGAATACATATACAAATTTGACACTAAATACACTTTTGGGTGGTGGTGATTTTTAAAATTGTTATAATTTCTGCCCTTTCATATGCTGCACAGTGATAAATAATAAATAACTTCACTCCTTGCTGCCCTAGCACTTATTAATTGTATATTCTGGATGGTGACCATCTTTTCACTTTTGCCTGCCATGATGTCAGCTTTATGCTGTCATTGGGTTGCAATATACACAATGCACCATGAAGGAGTTATTCAAATTGGTCGCAAAGCAATATTCATACATGTATCGAAGGAAAATGCAAAGTCTTAAACATTGGCAGCTGATGGATGAATCTGTGATGCTGCAGCTGGCAAGGATAGCAAACAGGGGACATGTCAATATCAGGCCATAAAGTCTTTGCGAAATTCGTTCCGTGTACTCAGTTGGACAGGAATTATGCCCTGTAGACCAACGTGTGAATGCAAAATTCATTCCGTGCACTCAGTTGGACAGGAACTATGCCCTGTAGACCAACGTGTGAACAATATACACAGTTGTCAGTGTTTGAGAGAGGACGTGTATTTGGGCTCAAAGAAGCTAGTTGAAATAATCAGTGAATTGTTCGATATTTAAATAGGAGTGATGTCACAATGACTTTGCCAGGAATAAGAGCTGTGACAATAAAGTAATGAGACTGATGTGAAAAAAAAATGTTGTTTACCGTTTTAGTCAAATTTAGTGTTGTCTCCTTCAAAGTAGTACCCTTCTGATTGCACACACTTTTTCCAGCACTTCTGCCAATGGATGAAAACATTTCTGGAACTCATCTTCCGTAATATCCACCAAGACCCCCGTCACAGCTTTTTGGACACCTTGTGTTGTTTGAAAATGGTATCCCTTGACCGCTGTTTTGACTCTCGGAAATAGAAAAAGTCACACAGAGCAATATCTGGCGAATAAGGTTGCTGTGGTAGTACTGAAATTTGTTTTGAGGTTAAAAAATTGCTGTACTGACAGAGCAGTATGGGATGGCGCATTATCGTGGTGCAGAATCCAATTATCAGCAATGCTGGCACGGACTCTAAGAACTCTTTTACAAAGTCTTTCTAATATTTCTTTGTAGTAATATTTGTTAACTGTTTGTCCAGGAGGCACCCACTCTTTATGAACAATTCCCTTAGAATCAAAGAAGCACACAAGCATGCATTTCACTTTTTACTTTGACATACAAACTTTCTTTGGTCTGGGTACTCCCTTTGAGTACCATTGCGAACTTTGGTGTTTTGTCTCCTCTCCAAAAGCCTTCTGAAGCTTATGTTAACTTATTACAGCACAACTCATGACACGGCAGTTGCATCGATGTGCCGCTTGGCTAGAAGCAGCTTATAGACCAAGGTCAAAGATATTGTGCCTACACAAGCCTGCAGGCTTGCCACATCTTTCAAAGAAAATCAGTCTCATTACTTTATTGTCGCACCTCGTAGGTGAACCATGGCCGAACACACCCTGAAGAGAGACAATAGAATGTAGGAACTGAGCAGTCATCAGAGGCACACTCAAAATGCTTTATTCATCATCATTATCATTGATCTGATGGACAACTGGGGCTTCAGTGACTACGGGGGACCATTAATAGGTGGCTCACAGAAAGAGGATTGAGACCATGACATCCCTTGCTATGACTCCTGTTGAACTCTGTACACCAATAGGCACATTTGCAGTGTTGTTGGACACATTCAGCCTGGACTCCTATTGGCTGAAGTGGAATTGTCTTCAACGATGAGTCCTCCTTCGAATTGAGCCCTGATGACCAGCAAACACGTGTCTGGAGACACCCCTGACAGTGGTGGGATACCAAACTGACTGTCACTCGCCATGCAGCTTGACAACCAGGAGTTATGGTCTGGGGTGCCATTTCATTTTCAGGACCCCTTTGGTGTCATCCATGGCACCTTCACAGCAGCAGAAGTGCTGTCAACAGTATTCTATGTCGGCAAGGTTGTTGGAGCTCTCCGCAATTGAAAACATTAGGAGCATTGTGGATAGGGCTGTCCAACCATCTTGGGATTTTGATTATGGGCAAGGCCATCCAACCACCTTGGATGCTCCAGAGCACCAGTTGAACAGAATTTGGCTTGATATCCGTCAGGAGGATGTCCGACAGCTCTGTAAATCAATGACAAGCTGAATAACTGCATGCATAAGGGACGGAGGTGGACCAATGTGTTTAGACTTGCTCAATTTGTGACGCTCTTTCTATTGAATAAATAATTTAATTTTTTATTTTATTGTAATTTGTTTTCCTTGGCATTTATTTTAATTCCCTGAATATTAGTCAAGAAGAAACATGTCAGTGAGTGACATAGGGGAGAGTGTACAAATACACATAAATGAAACAGTGTGATCATTACCATTGGTTGAATCACATAATTTAAATATTTTTGACAATGTCGAAAAGTGGAGCAGAACAATGAAAATTGTTGTATTCATGTTCACAACCAGTGGCAATGGATTTGAAATCCATGTTTTTTCCACTAAATGTGGATAAGCTGATAAGTTGCATTTTGAAAAGTCATGTAGCTAATCCTAATGATCTAGGGTAGGATTAGAAGTTCTAACTGTGTGACATTTTGGTATGTACAGAAGCATGCCTGAACACTGACACCCTTCTTGAAGTGGCTTCTGACCGGCCTGACTACTGTTCAACAGCCTCAGTACTGTTCAACAGCCTCAGGCACTGTGCTGATTAGTGCTTGTTTGTAACTATTGAAGAAAAGACATGTTAACACCAAAGCTGCTGTTTATTTACCAGTTGACTTGTTACAGGCTTTGCCCATTAACATGAGCCACCTATAACAAAGAACAAAATTTGTTAAAACTGGATGTTGATGATGAAGACATCAATAATAAAATGGTTCAAATTGTAGTAGTTTAAAAGTAAAAGTATCTTCTTGCTTGTTGCACCTTAAGTTTTTTATTTAATTTGTGCACCTATAAGTGTTTTACCTTACGTGCAGGAAGCAAAAAGGCATTTTTCTTTGAAACTAATGCAATTTGAATACAGCTGCTGTGAAAATGACCACTAGAAGAAACTTGTTATAAAGCGGTTAATATCGTAACTGCTTCATTTAATTGTATTTAGGATATGGTTGGTGTGGACAGTTTAGTTTACATCATCGTACTTAACTCTTATCTCACGTCTGCATTAAAAGATGTCACGGATGTAATTACACCTTAAGTATTATGTTTATGTATGTGTATAATATATTTGTTTCCTTAAATTTGATACCTTTATCATCCAGCATACGGTAAATAAGCCAGTGTGACCCAAAGTGTAATCCAGTAAGAACAAATTCTCCATTGTGTATAAAACACTGTTATCATGTGGATCACATTTTGCTTGATAATGAAGGTACCAAAATAAAGAAAAATGTATATGATGCATGTACATTCATATAATAATTGTAAGGTGTGACATTATGAACACAAATATGAGATAAAAAAAAAAGCATAAAAAAGGTCAAAATCGTACAGGGGGACCAAGAGATGAATACACTAAACAGATTCAGAAAGATGTAGCTTGCAGTAGGTACTGGGAGATGAAGAAGCTTGCACAGGATAGAGTAGCATGGAGAGCTGCATCAAACCAGTCTCTGGACTGAAGACAACAACAACAACGTGAGATAGTTAAGTGTTATGACATAAACAGAAGTGTCCACACCAACCAACTCTGAATACAAATATGTAGGTAGTTATCATATGAACCTTCTTATCACTGATACCTTTATTATCCACTTCAAGCACATCCACTAATAACGAATTTGGTTCTCTGTAATATGTGGCTTTTGTAAATTGGCAAGTCCCAGAACTAGTCATCGAGTAAGTAAACAGCAGCTTTGGTGTTAGTCTTTTTTCCAATATTTGAGAGCTGCCAGACGTGACATACTGAAAATGTTTATAAAATGTTTGTAACTAGTTATCATTTTTGTAACACTCTGTTTCTGCGAAATGAACTACAATTTAACTTTTAAAAACCATTCTAGTAGGCAGGCACACGTAGTGTAGGCTACCCACCAGATGGCCCTATTGCAGGCATTTGTGACATACAAGCATAGTTACTGACTACCTTGCATCAGAACAGATCCAACTGCAAAGAAGTAACAGTGGTTTAAAACACAGACTGTTTGCAAAGGAAAAGCAGGAAATTACTAAGTGAAGTACTAATATTTTTGTGTCCTTAATGTATGGTAATAGAGCCAAGAGAGAAAGATAAAAAAAAAGTTATCATCTATGAAAAAAAGTGAGGCAGTAAATACACATGTCAGATGTTTGATATAAAACACACATACTACATTTACAGTAATCCCATGCAACAAACATGTCAATGAATCTGAAAGACGTGGACCTATACCTCTCACGAAACAGACAATATCCTTTGAAGTAGTGTAGTAATTTGTGGCGACAAAATAAGTTGTTACATAGCTGCCTCTTCAGCATTACAAGGATGTGTACAAATAAATCACAGAAAATAATAACTTTTGGTTCTTCTAGAGTCAAACAGAAACAAAGACTTTCAGAGGTGAATATCTCTTGGTAGTTAATGTGTCCTGGAGGTTCACTGAATAACTCAAATGTTAGTGGTGGAGAACACCAGGAAGTATGCTAGGATAAACCACTATCATAGTACACGCACATGACTTTGGTGGCATTCAAGTGAATTCATTTCCTTACATAGTTTACTGTCAGGTAATAGCATCCAGAAGGAAATACTGTATAAACATAATGAGTACAAGACTATCAAATGCTTTCAGCACAGTGTGTTAGTTTAGTAAGGTATGCAGGAGAGTGTCTGTGGAATTTGGGCTGAGAGAGAGAGAGAGAGAGAGAGAGAGAGAGAGAGAGAGAGAGAGATTCTAAGTGTTATGTCTTGGAACTTGTTCAGGCAAAAGTCTTGTTTTAAGCAACAGTTGTAATTTAATACGAAAGCAATCTGCACCTTGAGTTGTACATAGTATCTGTAACAGAAACAGGTGTGTTAGTATTTCTGCAGCAGTGTCGCATCTGCTATCTTCTACAAAATAACATTAAAATTTTTGTGGTACACCATTGTATTGTTTTGGTGGCACAGAACCAGTGTGTATATTTGTACATGTGCATCAGATAAACTATTTTCTTTTTTTGCAGTGCTATGCCAAATTTGCAGCACGGGAAACATTAAATCGTCACATACGTACGCACACAGGTATCAGGCCTCATATCTGTCAGTTTTGTGGCAAGAGTTTTATACAGTCTTCTCAGCTTCGAGCTCACATCTTCCATCATACAGGTATTTTTAAAAACAAAGAGTCTTACACAATTGTTCATGAACTTACAGCTTTAAATTGAACTTTAGAGGAAGTATTGTTTTGTTGATGTTAGAAATAATTAGTCTGACTGTCATAAAGATCACAACAAATTAAT
The DNA here is from genome assembly GCF_023897955.1 of Schistocerca gregaria. Classification (NCBI taxonomy): domain Eukaryota; kingdom Metazoa; phylum Arthropoda; class Insecta; order Orthoptera; family Acrididae; genus Schistocerca; species Schistocerca gregaria. The sequence goes on along the minus strand of NC_064925.1, from coordinate 339,485,206 downwards.
AAGGCTCATGATTTTATGGCCAGTATTTTATAGCACACTATAAAGTCACAGTTGTGTGATAATTTTTAGGCTATGACCAATGTCATTTCATAATATCTTCAGTCAATGTGCAATACTTACAAAACTGCATTGACATAGCTCCCACTGATATTAAAGTTACAATTTAAAACAATTATGAGAAAATGTAAATTGTGTATAACAACACATGAAATACCATAATGAAAGCAAGTTACATATCTTCTTGCAAGAATCCAAGTTTGTATCAACAAGGATTTAAGTGCTTAAAGTGTAAGAAGATGTAATTAAAGGCACATCAAGAGTACTGCCATTGCTCGGTAGCACTCTGGTGTCACAAGATAATAAGCATTCAGTATGCTAATATGATATGATAACATTATGTACAGCTGTTAAAAGATATATATGAAAAGAAAAAGAAAATATCTCATATTTGTCAAAAGATTTAAATAACAATGTGAAATGTATAATTTAAAACATTGATGGACTGTTGGAGTAACAAGATGGTATTGTGATAAGCTCAATGTTACAAGAAGTTCAGTCGCACATGGCTCACATTGTTCACTTGTGTGCTCCTCAGCAGTGGATGTATAGCTTTGCCATCCCTGTCCACTACCCTCTTACTGGCTGTTTCCTGCCCACAGGCATGAAGTTGTTGATCATGCAAAGCATGTTGTTAATAAACTCAAAATTATTTGGCAAGTGGAGTACAAGTTACAGTCATGAATGCGTTTAATAATTACTGTAAAAATTACAGTAAGGAATTGATTATAGGAGTTATTTCCTGATCTTGATATCTTGTAGTGCAGTTATAAGAAATTGAATTTATCTATTACATAAAACTTCCAGGACTTGTAGAAAATTTTCATGGAGCAGTGACCTCAGAATTGTTAGTTCTAATTTATAAGCAACTGACTGCCAAAGAAATCACGGAATCTAGGAAAAAAATAACTCCTGTTGCTGAACACAGCTTTATGAATAATCACTAGATCTTGTTTGAGCAAAAGCTGATTCTAGCCCATCCATCAAACTACTGTCATCAAATAGGTTTTGGAAATTTGAATGTTAGTCAACAGCTTTTGATAGAGGTATGTTTCACACACTCAGCTACGCGTGGAAGTGGGCGACGATGCCAAGAGACTTCATAGGATTAGGTCCTGTGTAATATGTTGTGATGGAAACAAATTCACTGCAGGCAATGTATCATAATTGGCACCAATGTAATGTTGTGTCTCAATGGCATGACTGCATCATTTACATCAGTATGACCCCATTACTTTTTTGAGACTTGTTTTCCTGTAGAGGGCAATGGTGTATATTGCCGAAAGATTGGATTTTTATGAAAAATTAACACACAATGTGCACTAAGAACATTACATTAAAGAGTTCTAATATGTATGATCCTTGGTAGATATAGAGAAAAATCTCCCTCATTAGTGATTTTAGTTACAGTGAAACCCTGCTTTTACAATTTCCAAGATACTTAAGAAGGTGTAAAATGCTGGAAAATGTAAAATGTGGGAAATAATGTTTTAAGCTGTAAAAGTTGTGTCTAGGATACCCTTTCGCATTTTTGCACATTGTGTGTGATATATGTACATTATAGGCATCGAAAGACTTGTTAGGGACTTGTTTATTATCTAATAAAAACTGCTGATGTAACTGGAACTGATAACTGTCTGGGGAGTGGGAACATTTGACTCAATTTCATACGTCATAATTGATGCTTTTGAAAACCTGCAGCTGTTGCCATTCGTTATTTAAATACTGAAATACTGCACTAGTTATGTATTTTTTACGTATTTTTTTATGCTTAGCATGACACGTTTCCAGAATTTTTTCTCCTTGTCAAAGGCAGATATGTAGATAAGTATTTTGTATTGCATTTGCATGTGGTGTTCTGCGTCTTTCCTGTAGTTGTCTTTTTGAGGTTATCAAGTACTGTGCCTCTTCAGTTATGTAGAAAACCACACACTCGCAAACTATCACTCACATTGTTTGTGTAACGTCGCCAAAAAAAAAAAGGGGGGGGGGGGGGGGGATACACTTAAATACTGCACTTCACAATGAGAATGAATTTTCAAAACACATTTTGCTCAGCATGAAGAACTTGCATAATCAGTGCTGTGTGTATGCTAAAAAGTAACCCATTTGAGCAAAAAGTGAATGATGGTGTCAGCTAGTGCTACAAGTGGTCAAACGCCGAAACATGACAAATATGATTCGACCAAGGTGACACAATGATCACAAAAGTCACGAAAATCTGTTTACGCAGTAGAGACAGTTTGGAAACGAACTGCCTATTGGTTTCTGTCTTGGGTTCTTCGGCCGATGTTCATCTAATGATTTTTCTGACGTTTCACAAGCACGAGTGGCTGACATTGTCAAAGCTTCACCCTCCATTGCCCGTGGTGAACTGGAGCCGAGCTCGCGGGCGCAGACTATATGTACCTGGCGCGCCAATGTCCGAGGGCTTCTCTGTGGTCATTTCCGGTGCGGTTCTCCTCTTGCTACCTGCAACGGTCGTTCGATGCAGTACGGGAAGCCAGGATCTGTTTACCTTAAGGCTTTCCTCTTTCTTGTTCAAACTGTTCGTGTGTTTTTGTATTTCTACAGCTTCTCTGAACAAGCGCATGTGATAGTGCTTCTCTACAGCCAGAACTTCCATGTCAGCGAATTATATTACGTGGTCGGTCTCATTCAGTGCGTGCTCTGCTATGGCCAATTTCTCCACCTGTCCCAACCTGCAATGTCGCTTATGCTCTTTGATCCTGGTGTTGATGGATCGTCCAGTCATTCCAACATAAACTTTTCCGCATGTGCATGGTATACGGTATATTCGCAACATTGCAAGTGGGTCTCTCTTCTCCTTTGCCAATCTAAGACACTCTTTGATCTTCCTTGTCGGTTTGAAAATCGTCTTTACTCCATGTTTGCTCAATATACGGCCGATTCTGTCCGTCACTCTGGGAATGTATGGCAGAAAGGCCGTTCCTGACATTTCTTTTTCTGATTCCTTACTTCGCCGAGTGTTTGGCTCTGTTACACTTCTAATATAACTTGTGGAGTACTCATTGCTCCTCAGGACAGTTTCCAGGTGTTGCATGTCTCGTTTGAGGTGTTGCGGCTCACATATTCGTCCTGCTCTCATTACGAGCATACTAATCTTGCCTCTTTTCTGGCTCGGGTGGTGGTTTGACAGTTTGTGCAGGTATTGGTCCATGTGTGTCAGTTTTTGATACACGCTGTGTCCCAGGTTTTCACCGTCCCTTGTGACCAGCACATCTAGAAATGGCAGTTTCTTGTCCTTTTCTACTTCCATGGTAAATGTTATGTTGGCATGGAGGCTGTTCAAGTGTCTTAGGAAGTCACCGAGCTGTTCTTCACCATGGCTCCACACCACGAAAGTATCATCGATGTACCTGTACCACACCTTAGGTTTGCAAGTCGGCGAGTCCAGTGCCTGTGCTTCGAATTGTTCCATGAAGAAGTTGGCCACCACTGGACTGAGAGGACTACCCATGACGACGCCTTCCAGCTGTTTATAGAAATCGCCATTCCACGTGAAATAGCTCGTGGTGAGACATGCATGGAAGAGCTTTCTGATGTCTTGCGGGAAAATGGAACCAATGTGCTCCAGAGCATCACTGAGTGGCACTTTCGTAAATAACGAAACAACATCAAAGCTGACCAAGATGTCGTTTGGTGCAAGTTTCAGTTTCTTCAGCTTCTCAATGAAATGTCCTGAGTCCTTAATGTATGTGTCAGTCTTCCCCACGTGTGGCTGGAGCAGAGAGGCCTAGTGTTTTGCCATTTTATATGTCGGTGATCCAGGAGCGCTAACAATTGGTCTTACTGGAACGTTGTTCTTATGGATCTTGGGTAATCCATACAGCCAAGGTGGTAGGGCTTCTGTGTTGCGCAGGTTTCTCTGTATGTCCGCCGGCAGAGAAGACTCCGTGATTAATCGATTCATATTCCGTGTGATACGCTGTGTCGGATCTGCGCTTAGTTTTCGGTACGTCGTCGGATCTAATAGGTCTCGGATCTTCTGCTCATAATCTTCGGTCTTCATTACGACGGTCGCTTTCCCCTTATGGGCAGGCAGTACCAATATACTCTTGTCGGCATGGGGGATTCTTAATGGCTTGTACCTCTTCTTTCTTCAGGTTGCAAGCTGGTGGTTTTGCTCGGCGCAGTATCCTGGCTGTTTCCGTGCGTATTTCCTCTGCCCTTTCACAAGGAAGGGCCCGAATGGTTGCTTTGGTGTTAGCAATGATATCCTCCATAGGTATATTTCTCGGGATGATATCGAAATTCCCTCCTTTTTGAAGAAAAGACACTTCCTCTTTGGTCAATTGTCGTTCAGTGAGGTTGACCACTGTGTGTGACATGTCGGGAATCGCCTTGTCGGTCTGCTTCTGGCATCTTTCAAACTTTTTCTTCTGTCGCTCGGTGCAGCGCTCGAGTTCGTTCTGCATGCTCCTGTGAGTGATGCTGTCTATCTTTTCCCAGTCATCTCGATGCATTCTGCTACTTAGTTGATAGAAAATGTCCAGAAGTTCTTGATCCGTTCTTGCCAAGTCTCTCCGTGTTGTATGTATTCACTCAGGAAGAAAAGCTCATTCCATTCTGTCGTACATACGATGTGCTTGGACAGTGGTGAACAGGCGCTTACATCTCAAGAACTTCGGTGTAGCACATTCATCTCGGCACCATGACAAAGGCGAGAGAGGACATCAGTCGGGCTTTCTTTTTCCGTCGTTGGTCAAGGCGTCAGTACAATGTGCAAATCTCCTCCCCGTAGAGGCGTAATACAGTGTGTGTGAGAGAGAGAAAGAGAGAGAGAGAGAGTGAGTGAGTTTATACCCGTCCTTTTTTCCCCCTAAGGTAAGTCTTTCCGCCCCCGGGATTGGAATGACTCCTTATCCTCTCCCTTAAAACCCACATCCTTTCGTCTTTCCCTCTCCTTCCCTCTTTCCTGAAGAAGCAACCATTGGTTGTGAAAGCTTGAATTTTGTGTGTATGTTTGTGTGTGTATCGACCTGCCAGCGCTTTTGTTTGGTAAGTCACATCATCTTTGTTTTTATATATATCGTGGACCTGACATTTTTCCATCATAGATTTGATTCCAATGGACCCTTGTTACCTTGCCTTTGGCCATGCTTTGTACCCAAAAACTGAATGGTGTAAGGATCTCCACAATTTTTATGGGGCCACATGAAACACGCCAAAAATTTTTCTGAAATCTTTTCCATAGCTTTACTCTGGGCACAGAACCAAATTACCAGTTCCCTGGCTGTATCTCCTCACTTCTCTCTGGTGTGCAAGCCAAATCTGTCAATGCTCTAGACCAGTTGTTTTTAACCATTTTGGTATAAATTTTTTCAGGCAACAAGTTATTAATGTTCCATAAATTTGCTGTAGGTGAATTTAGCAGATATGCCAGCATCTGTTTTGCTGGAGTTAAGAGTCACTCTGAGGATGGCCAGATGGTACTCACCCAAAATATCGTCTGAAGAAGTAGTATTTATTGTATGCCCAAAATTTAATGGATTAGCTACACAAATATTCATTCTGGTTTTCATAAGATATCAAATTCATGCAAAGATTGGCAACTTAGTTTTAATGCTCAAAAGTGTAAAACTGTGCACTTTACAAAACATAATAAAGTTGTATCCTGTGGTACAGTATAAACAAGCCACAGCTGGAATCAGTCAACTCGCAGCAATACCTAGGTTTGATACTTTGTAGAGATATGAAAATGAACAGTCACATAGTCTCAATCATAGATGAGGTAGGTGGCAGACTTTGATCCATTAGTAGAATACTAGGAAATTGCAATCAGTCTATGAAGAAGGTTGTTTACTGACCACTCGTGTAACTCACCCTAGAACATTGCTCAATTTTGAGGGACATGTACCAGATAGGACTAATAGGGGATGTGGAACATATACAGAGAAGGGCAGCACATATGGTTGTTATATGCTTGTATGACATATGGAAGTGTGTCACTAAGATGCTGAAGAAATTGTACCAGCAGACACTTCAGGGAAAGCCTACTTACAAAGTTTCAAGAACCAGATGACTAGGAATATGTCACTCCTGTAGGAGTTATGAGGATAAGATTAAATTAAGACAGAGGCATTTAAAAGGCAATTCTTCCTGCGCTCCTATGTGAATGGAATGGGAACTGGTACAATGGGAAGTACCTTCTGTCATGCTATTCAGTGTTTTGTAGAGTATGAAAGTAGATTAATTCTATATCTAATTCCACCTATGACCACCACTTCTGTGACTCCAAATTTTCTTACTGCTGCATAGTTGTTTGTGGCCTCTGCTTCGTGAATCATCATTCATTTAAAATTCATATATTGTCTGTGGTTATCTATTGTGAACCACAAACTTGTAGATCTACTTTTCTTAACAAGAGTCCTGGCTGTATTTAGATCCATTATCAATTGTTATAATTTACAGGTTTTACAATGCTGATAATATAAACAAACTGAATGGAGACAATATGTTGTCCTCTCGGCTCCCTACAGCTAAATATGAGAAACTATTACCACTTTGGATCAACACAGTAGCCAACTTTGAAAATCAGCAGAGCTGTACAATAGTAGCAGTTTTCTGGTCTTTGTTGAATCTCATGTTTCATTTGCTGTGGTGCATTTAAATTGCTCTGTGCAAGCATATTATTTTTTTTTTTTTTTACTTTAATTTGTCTCTTATAGAAATGTATAGTATCATACTGCCCATTCATCATTCCCTTCCTCTCATTTGTCCCAGTGCCCAGACCAACTGGTGTCATGGTCCACCACCAAAGCTTCTGAATTCTTCAGATTAAATTTGCACTGACCTCAATTGCCATAGTTTCATTCCTAAATGTTATATTAATCTATTACACAACATAAAAATGTTGATCTCAGCAACAATAGTATAATCTGTGAATACAAGACAGGCCTGTATTTTTCAAATGATGACTTTGCCACAAAACTTCACTTTATCGCCAGGTAAATGTCTTGCAGATGTTGCATTTTATTTCTCTTACTGTACATCATGTATTTTACTCCTATTTTGTGATGTATTAGATTCTCCCAATAGTTGTGTCGGTGCAAAATTATATTATAACCTCTATTTCATCAAATAATCACAAGGTATTTGTTTATCGGATTAGATACCTCAGTACATCATAATGATGAATTTATACTTAATGTTAACAGTTTTTTTAATTACCAGGTCGTCATTGTCATGTTGCTGTTTGTTACTTATGTATTCTACAAATTGTGGTCATAATCACTTGCTTCGGTAGTTTAAGAACTGATATCTCACTTGTTTCCTGGTTATCCTGTTCTTTTATAGGCAGCAAAATGAATCAAATGTATTGGTAGTGTAAAATCAAAGTTATTTTATTTACTTTTTTTTATAAGTATATAACACACAAATGGCAGAAAGTGTTACTTTTACAAATTCATTGTATTATTAAACATTTTAATCATAAAAGCCATTATTAAACTCTGCCAGAAGGTTTTACAGAGTACTTTATGATCAAATTTGAAATTTAACATCATTTTACCTGTCTCCAATTAGCCTAGTGGCTCAAAAAATTATGCTTTCCTTAAAGAAAATGATGTTTTTTATTTTAATTATCTACACATATTAGTACCATTGTACTTCTTCTATCAGGTTTTGTTACATTATTAGAACTTTTAGGTGGAAACAACAAACAAAAGTTATTTATTTGCACGCCTAAATGAACAGATATTAGTAACAATCAACAGCTGTCTAAAATTAATTCCGAATAAGTTTGCTGAATGTGAATACCTTGATATCAGCTGTGTTAGACAAAGATGTACTACGTGTTAGGAAAGCCAAAATGGTTAAGTTGCTGCTTGCAATAAGTGGGAAATCCAGGTTTGAGTCCTGGTCTGGTATAGATTTTCACGTGTCACTATCAGATGGTTCATCTATACCTAACCTGATGGCAAGATACTATTTATTTCTAAATTAACGAAAGTTAGGCACCAATCCAGTACCTGCAGATGAATAATGAGTGGCTCAGGGACACACACAAAGCTCAGAGAATCATACCAGAAAGGAGCAAATCCTTGTGTGTTCCTCTCCTCCTCCCTCCCTCCATCGCTCCCTCTCAATTTTTTTGTAGCTTATATATGTGCCAGTGCACCATCCATTGATACCTGCAGGTGGGTCACTGCCTTTATTCACATTTGTTGTTTTGTCAACTTCCGTAGCGATAGTTAGTGTTATTTTAATTATGGTATTATGAAAAAAAGTGTAATTTTTAGTTTGTGTTCAGATTGCCCACCCTGCCTTCTCCCTTTTCCAAGAAAATTCTTTAACAGTTGAATCCAATGTTGTTATGTTGTAAGGTCACATCACATAATTGTTATTAGAAGTACTCTTCAATAACTTAATTGTTGTATTTTTTATGATTAACATATAAATGTCCTGTTTTGTTACTAATCCTATAAAATACAGATGTGGAACTAATATCCTGATTCTACATTTCACTTTTTTTATACTAATGGATCTACCCCCCACCTGGTATATATTATGTTACCCAATTACAGTACTCGTAACTCTCCAATAACATACACATGCATTTACTTCAGCCAAAGTGCAGATTTTATTTGTACATTTTTGGTGCAATTTCAGGAACAGAAATATTATCTTCCGTAGAATAAATTTCTTTATTTCTGTCTATGATCACAAACTTCTTAGTCTCTCAGACTAAAAGTTTCGGCCAGCAATGACAATCTTCGGACCTGCAGCAAAACATGAGAAAAACACAAATACAACTAGTGGACTGGAAGTTGTCTTTTGGAATGGTGTTCAGCTCCGTCATAGTGTTCCACATTCTCTCTTCTCTACTCACGAAACGGGATCCTTTCAGTGGTGTCTTCTATTTTGGAAACAACCAGAAGTTGCAAGGAGCCATGTCTGGAGAGTAGGGACGTTGGCGAATGGCTGTAATTCCACGTTTGGCCAAGAAATTTTGGATTAAGTGGGATGAATGTGCGAGAGCATTGTTGTGATTGTGTTGTGAGTTTTTTTTCTGTCCACACGTCTGGTCTTTTGCGCCGAACTGTGTCACTGAGTCGCCGGAGAACATCTCATAGTACTCCTTTGTCACTGTTTGTCCTTCCGGTGCGTATTCATGATGCACAATTCCACAGACATCAAAGGAGACCGTCAGCATCACCTTGATTTTACTTTGCACCTGCCACACTTTCTTCGGCCTTGGAGACTCGGGGTGCCTTCATTGCGACGACAGTCTTTTTGTTTCTGGGTCGTACCAATACACCCATGACTCATCTCCAGTTTTCACGGTGTTCAGAAGCCCAGGATCAATGTTGGTGGTGCGCAGAAGTTTCTGTGCAATGTCAAATTGGAGGTCTTTTTGTTCTGGTGACAACAGCTTGGGAACGAATTTCACAGCCACTCGGTGCATGTTCAAATCATCATGCAAAATTGCATGTGCAGAATCTGTACTCACTCCAACCTCTTGGGCAATCTCCTGCATGGCCAAACGACGATCTGCCATCACCATATTTTGCACCCTCTCAACAACAGCTGCAGTCCAAGCAGTTTGGGGCCTGCCAGAACGCTGGTCACTCTCCGCTGATGTGCGGCCATTTTTGAATCGGTTGAACAACTCCTTAATTTGTGTTACACCCATTGCAACTTCTCCAAATACCTACTAAATCTTACAAATTATTTCGCTTTGAGAATCACCAAGTTTTTGACAAAATTTGATTCAGTATCTTTGCTCAACATGTTGAGTCATCTTGAGAGAATCGTTAATATGACAAACACATTGTGTTTGTGTAAAATTGGTAAAATCTGTAGTGCGGTTATCAGGTGTGTAAGTCATTACAGGAATAAAATTCCGTAAATTAAAAACATGACCAAAGTTAGATTGTTAAAAGGGGAATAGTTAAGTGACAGTAATTCCGATGTGCCCTTATGGCAAATGTTAGATAAAAATATAATGACATAAATAAGAACAAGCTCACGGAGTTCACATAATAATATAAAAATGATAAAATAATTAGGGAAAGAGGCTAAATGAATGGAAACATACTTTAGTAAGCAGTCAGCGCCCTATGTTGGTGATGCAACTATGGCTCCATTATATTAGGACATGTTTTTAAAAAAGGTATCCTCATCATAAAGCTAATAATTTTCACATGTATTTGAGTAAAACTTTTCATTGTGGACTATTTTATTGTTTTAAACTGTAGGCAATCCACTAATTGTATTTGTGTTTTTCCCATGTTTTGCTGCAGATTTGAAAATGGTCATTGCTGTCCGAAACCAGTAGTCTGAGGACTAACAAGTTTGAGATCGTAAACGGAAATAAAGAAATTTATTCTACACTTTTTTTTTAATCACTGTGACCATGTCGCAGCTTATGATTTTATATCCTGTTCAACTTCACTTTCTTAGTGTTTTTATGTGGTAGATAAATATCTCTTAAAGCAATTGTTCTCTTAGTTGCTGGAAGACACACAAAGGGTTGCTAATATGATTTATTAGCATCATTTGTTTTTCCACACTTATTGATTACTCCACTCATTCACATACTTAGCAGAATATGTTTTATGTTTTTGCCATTGGAAATGCTGTGTATTCGATTTGGTAGTTAAGTCATGCACTGAAACTCACTTTTCAGTACTTTAGTTACTCCCACCTTCTCAAGTTTCTCAACCATTACTCCCAGCACATTGCAACTGAAAGCTGAATAACAATTTTTATTTAAAGTTTTGTATGGTAGCACTAGTACAAAATATGTAAATACAAATATGGAAATATGGAAATACCAAGGGATTAAATAATTTCTTTGAAATTTGACAAACCATTTTCAGTATAGCTTGATTTTGTCTGTTCCATTAATGTAGAAGTATTGTTTTTCACTTGTGATGATGATTGTATAGGTGAAAATGGCTTTACATGTGTTCACTGCAGCAAGGCATTCAATCGCAGATCTCGTCTTCTTATGCATGTGAAATATGTTCATGAAGGTGCAAAACCTTTTGAATGTGAACAATGTCCAAAAACATTTGTTCGAAAGGAAGATTTGGCTCGTCACACGATTCTTCACTCAGGTGTAAAAGGTAAGTAAAATCCATTATGTAGTATATTACAATAGACTTTTTTATTTTTTTTATTTTCAGTATTAATTCTTTTCATTTTTACAGCACACAAATGTCCAATTTGTCAGAAGAACTTCGCAATGAAATCTTCATTGAAGATACATCTTCTGACGCATACAAAGGTATTACATTTAATCAGTTTCTGTATAGTAGTTACAGAACAAAATTTACTGATACAGTTTGACCACAGTAATTGCTGTAGGTATTCCATAAATTGGCTTGGAAAGTGATTATTTATGGCTACATCAAGTTAGTTATGCTATTCAAAACAAATTTTAAGAACTCTTGAGGTACAATGGAATCCCAATAGTACGTTCCTCATTACTGTGTATTCCCACATAGTACATCTATTTTTGCAAGCCTCGGTCCCAGTTGCATTAAACTCATGTAAAAACAACTTGTTTATATGTTCTCCATTCCCAGTTAGTGCATTTTAATGTGGCAGGATCTGTACTGTTTGGCCATTGCAACTTTTACCACCGAGAGTTCGGGAAGTGACGAGAGGAGGATGTTTATTGATACGGGGGGAGTAAATGTGTGAGGAGACAGCATTGTTCAGTGCTGTCAACTTTGTACATCATTCAGATCATTTGCTAGGGTAGAAATGACACAAGGGAGTAATTTGCATAGGTTGGCAGCAGCTCCTACGACTTACAGTAAGCACCAATCAGAAGCAGGATTGAAATGGTAGCGGCAAACAGTAAACCAAATATTTATTACCATGTAACTGAGTCACTGGTGTTCTTTTGTATTGCTTAGCATTTGACTGACTCACAGTACATTAATTGTTTTGTGTTGAATGGTGTATCAATTGCTATGGACAAAAAGATAGCGAGACAGTTAACAAGCGAAGAAAAGTGGATCATTACTCAGGAAGTGGTAAAAAATTCACACGTTAAGCATGTCAATATTGCATGAAAACCAAAAAATCCTCCATCAGTACTAATTACAATATGGAGCAAATGAAAAATAATTGAAGCACCATGTTTGAAAACAGGAAATGGCAAATAAAAAAGAGCATGCGATGGTCAATTTCCAGAATTGATTTATTGTTTCCTGATAGATTGTAGAAGAAGGGATCTGGTGTTGCCTACCTCCCACCTTAAAATAAGATATGCAGCTATAAAATTGATTAGTTCTTTGGGTTACACAGTCCTGTTAATAGTTTGAATTTATTTAATTAAATTTGAATGTTATTTTGTGATTAGAAAATGTTCCTGAGAATATTTACTTTCAGCAGCTGAGCTCCATGGATAAAAGTTACCTTTACAGCAAATTCTTGTGACTTAAGTACTGCACTTTAGGTGATTTAGTAATCTCAGAAAACAAGAAGACAAAGGGCTGTGGAGCATTTGTTTTGTTACTGTTATAATAGCTTTTAAAACAGGCAAAATAAACTGCTCAACTTTTTCATCAGTAAATTCTATGGTGTGAAGGTTACATTTCTCATGAGTTGTCATGATGTACTTCATCATTTATTTTGTATGTGTTTGATTTGATCTGGATATCATAATGTGACCTGAAGTTAGTTGTAAGAATTCTTTATACAAGGCTAGTTGATAGGAACCTCTTAAAAGTGCACATTAACTAGACAGAATACGAAAGCTATAGCAGTATGCATATGGAGTGCAGTACACTCTTGACATAAATTCTTCTTTATTCTTGAGTTTTAACAAAAGAAATTGGTAAATAATATTTTGGGCAATATATGTTCCATTCTTGAATAGAGAAATCTATTCCATTGTTGAGTGCTTTTCCTGTGTTTTTTTACCTTATCAGCACTTTTCAAATGTGAAAATGTCAGTAGCCCATTTGTGGAAAACATAAGTAATAATCATTGTAGAATAGTTACAAAGGAAAAGAGAAAAATAACTAGAAATGACATTAAATTAAAATATTCAATCCTTCCAACAGGAACCACCACGTTCTTGTGATGAATGTGGGAGAGCATTCATTCGACAAGATTGTTTACTTCGTCATATGCGCACCAAGCATAGAGACATGCTGGAGGAGATATTGGCTGAAACAGAAAAGAAAAAACTGCAACAGCAGCTTCTGGCTGCAGCAGCAGCTCAAGGCACTGGTGGGACTGGTGTGGGTGTGAATGGTAGTGAGAGTGATGGGGGTTCTGGTGGCCCTGGTAGCACACCATCACTCAGTGAAGCTGCTCTCGCTGACTCAGTCCGTGAGCTCCTGGCCCTACTGGTTGATGAAGCCACTCTAAAGGCTTTTGGATGGCCGGAAACTCAAGTGGACCAGTTGCTGGAAGCAGTAATTCGTCGATGTGGCCATCAACCTGTTACCTCAGAGGAACTTTTGTACCCAGATAGACTGCGTGAAAATGCCAAACTGCTGTTCACTGTTGTCATAGATGACTCTGCTGTCAAGACTTTGCTCAACAATCAGACTGTTGATGAAGTCATCTTGCATGTACTTCGTCTCGCCAAGTCATAAAAAGTGTGTGTGTGTGTGTGTGTGTGTGTGTGTGTGTGTGTGTTAGTTCCTCTGTCACAGACATATTTTCTATTGAACCAGGAGACACTGAATTCATTTCAGTCTTTTGAGAGGTATATTTTGATTGCATTTGGTGCCTTTGACTGGCTGCTCTTCTTTTTCATCCTTCTTCAATAAAGACATTACATCCAGAGTTTGAAGTCAAAGATATTGTTAACACAGGTGTAGGGGTTCATTGTAAGAACGTTGCTGTTTGCTTACTACTGGATCATAAAGGATTTAGCTGTAAAGTTTGAGTAAAGCTTTCACATCTAGTTCTAGTTCCCCCCCCCCCCCCCCCCCCCCCCCCAGACTTGCATAACAGTTGATAGTTGCATTTACTAGTGGATTTATCCTCTCTTTCTTATACTCAAATCATTCACATTTACACCATTCAGTTGAAAACTGCATTCCACTGTATAAGATTAATTAATTATAATAGCCTTGTCTTCTGTTTCCTCCATTATGTAAAATAATTTGATTAACTAATTAGTTTCTGCATGGCGCAAGGGAATATCTGTTTGGCATGATCAAAAATTTCTGTCGAATTCAGATGTAATCAAGAGATGCTGCCATTCTCAGGCCTGCACAGTTGCAGAGAACACGCATATTTGTAATGAGACTGGTGTAGATTATCTTGAGGGACCATGAAATTCATTAAGTTTCTTCCTTCTGAATAAAATAGTAAATCCTATTTTCATGAATTTCAATTACAGTTTGAGAATACTCATTGCCTTGACTGATACAGAGAGCCAAGTGACAACTAGGAGCACTAATAGGGAATAAATTTTCTTGTAAAAGAAAATCGTGACAAAAGATATGACCATATTTTTGTATATGAAAGATGAAATGTAAGATATGAACTATTTTGTAAATTACTCAACTGTCACTTTTACAAATATCAAGTATTTTTATGCTTAAGTGCACTGTGTAAATCCAGTTTTCTCAAATTAGTGGCACTTCCTTATAACATTGTTACAGGCACATGTGAAACAGCAGTAGACAAAGATTTGTAATGGTTGTTTGAGAGATTAGAATATATTTTTATAGCCTGTATTTTTACTTTGAAGAACTTTCATTATTACATTTATTATATTCTCCTTGCAAGTTTTTCTTCCATGAATGATGCAATAATCATTTAAGGTTGGGAAGTAAATGTATATTTTTAAATGCAAAAAATGCTACTTTTCTGTATGTTAAGACAGTAAAATAGATTTTTATGGAGAAGAGATTGGACAGTGACATCAATAGTGTCAGAATAGGAGATGTTAACCCCAGCCTTACAAGAATTACTTTTCATTATTGAGAGATATTTTGAGGGAATGAAAGTGTGGAACATATTTTTTAGAGAAATGTTTTATATTTGCAATGTATATGCTTCCATGTTATAGTACTTACTATGTAATAAGT
The DNA here is from genome assembly GCF_023897955.1 of Schistocerca gregaria. Taxonomy (NCBI): domain Eukaryota; kingdom Metazoa; phylum Arthropoda; class Insecta; order Orthoptera; family Acrididae; genus Schistocerca; species Schistocerca gregaria. Next base: position 339,470,111 of record NC_064925.1, on the reverse strand, counting down.
ATTTAGAGTGTGTTGTTAATGAGCAGTCACCGTGAAATCGAGCAGTTGGGTATATATTTGTGGAGAGTAAGACTGCTGGCTTTTTTTAAATATCCATTTGATACAGGTGCTGCTTTACAAGTGATTGCTGGATACCCCAAAGCACGTTAACTTGGGAAAGTAACTTTCTCGCAAATATTATAGTAATAAATTTTTCCTCATGGGTAACACACTGTACTGTGTGATACATGACACATGCATATATTTGTATGTTGAGTTGACTTGCTTTTTAGATATGCAATTTGCACACTGATGAAAACTGAAACATTAAGCTGCTTATTTGTCTCATATAAATTGGATCCAAATACACACACACACACACACACACACACACACACACACAGAGAGAGAGAGAGAGAGAGAGAGAGAGAGAGAGAGAGAGAGAGAGAGAGAGAGAATTGCATAAGTAGTTAAAGATTAACCAAATGTTGGTTCATTGTTCACTTTCCTTATGTATGAATTGAACACAATCAACTGGCTCATTTTCAGTGAACTGGTGAAAGTAGTGAATAACTTCCTACCTCCTCCTTAACCTAACCTAACCTTGTCTTTAAAAGTAAGAGAACTTCCTCTTGAATACCTCGAGGTATCTCTTCGTCTTCACATGATCTGTGTGAAAATAGGCTGTACTGTTGCAGGTTGCATTGCCTGCAAAGGACAAGAACTAGAACCATTGTCAGAAATTGTTAGAGGTTGATGTGTGTAATATGTTGGTTCAGTATCATTAGTAATAATTTTGGGTAACTGACAAGGTTGGGAAAACTGGCATGTTTAGAGATTATTTCATGAGAAAGAAGTTTTATTAAAAATCAGTGTGTAACTGTTAAAATTTTATGTATGTTTGGTATAATTCTGTTGTGTGTAGAGTTGTGTTTCTTTAGTTTTCACTATTTGGTTCTCTCAGAGCTTCCCACAAATGGATATGACTGTTAAACTGTTTTCTGTTCTTTTAAGAATTGGGAGTGCAGCTTCCACTTGACAGTTGAAAATTTGACCAACCTCTGTTTAAGCAATAGTCTCAGCATTGTGTTGTAGTCTGGAATGTTGTTGCATTTTCATAACAGTTTCTGCTTTTTATAGATTTACTTTGTATTATGCCGGCTTTGGTTAAATGCACTGTGTTGTACCAATAATGCTTCTCTTGTCTGTTGATGTTTATTACAGTTTGAACCCACAATTACTTTTCTAACAATTTAGCAATGGTATGAGTGGCACAAAATGCTCTTTTTCATAAAGTGTGTTCAGATCACTTGTCTAGATACTTGGTGCACTTGTGACTTCTGTACTTCATCAGTCGTATGTATTGTCTTGGGCATTTTATCAAGAAGCTACACCGAAGTCATGACATGCAATTTCCATGCAAGACAAAACATTGCTAGTGCTCTGATTAAGCCCCCCCCCCCCCCCCCCTCCTCTGTATATCATGATGTACATATCAGGCAGTATTTTTACTCTGTTCTCACAGTTACTTGAGTAACTTTTATAATCCTCATAGTACATCATGGAATCTATCCTGCCTCTTCTACCAACTGAGAAAGATAAGGACTGCATAGTAAGTTGCAGAAATTAAGGCAGTGGATTAATAGAATTGAAATTCATGTAGCTGTTTTCTGCCTTCATCGTTCTGCCTCCAAGGTAGTGCTCCATTTCTAAATGCCAATAATACCAGCGAACTATTGAACTTAAACCATCAGTGTTTTCTTCTGTGTTGTGGTAAAACTGTATCATAGAGTCAGTCATGGTTGTTGGGACCCCTAATGCTCATGTGAAGTAAAGTTCACACTCCATGGATTACCGATTTCTGATGAGAAGATTTAATGACCATTATTCTTCAGATTACTTTGAATGATTTCCACAGCTTTTATAATCACAATGATTTACATGTGATTACATATTTCAATGGTCTGCAGTGGAAATACTTTCATTTGATTATTTTGATATTTCTTAATTATCTGTGGACCATCACTTTCTGTTACATCCCATTTGAGTAAAGAGTGTGGCTGATTTTATGCTGTATTGCTTAATCGTCTTTGCATTTCTCTTCCTCTTCTTGTACTCTTTTTTTTCTTTGGACAAACAAAATTGTTCTGAAAGCATTACATCCATCTTTTTAAGGAGCTTTCATTCTTCGTTGTGGGATACCAGTTTCATATACATACAGGTAATGGATAATATTTTTGATATTAGTTGTTGATTACTTCATCCTTTTATTGCCAGGTACAGTGTGCATCCATTCTTTATGTTGCAAATCATTGATTCCATCTTGCACCAAACCATTCCTTGTAACAGCACAATAACTGACAGCTAAGAATTCATGTAATTGAAATTCCCCATAGAATACATGGTATTGCATGATGTATGAGTTTCTTTTCCATTCTTGACAGTTGCTTAGGTTGTAGATGCTTATGTAAAATTTAGGTTCTGCTAGATTTTAACAAAGTTACTAATTTGGCAAGAGGATACAATAGGTATTTTAAAGGAGAAAAATGGGTGGGGTGATATACTAAACCACCAACTCAGATTAAGTACATAGAGAATAAGCATCTTCAAGAAATGAATTCTAAAAGGAAGAAAACTGTCAGTTGTAGGTAGGCCTGTGTTACTCTGCTAAGGATCTTAATCAAATATTCACACATTCACCCTAGTACAACTCTCACTCAAGTGAATACTGTCTCAGGGTGCTGGTGCCTGACTGTGACTGTGTCTGTCAGAGCAGCAGTCTCTGCCAGAAGCAGTCACAGTCAGGCTCCATCATTCTGAGACAGTGCCCATGTGTGTACGAGTTGTGCTTGTGTGTGTGTTTTATATGACAGAAGAACTTAGAAAGCTGTAATATTTTAGCAGTTGTCTTCATTGTGCCTGTCTACAAGTCAGTACCTCGTCTGTTGTGATGAGTAGTAATAAGTCCTTTCCATATTGCTGTTATTCCATCCTTGACTTGCTATTATTTGATTATGTCAAAACTTTGTGAAAACTTTGACAGTGTCTGGGGTATATTTGTCTTATGTTTTATGAAAGTTATAATGTGGGCTTAGATTTTGTAAAGGATTTATCAAAGAACTTTTACAGTGTAATATTTGCCTTAATGTATATAATCATACATAAGAGGTTCGAGAGTAGATGATAAAGAAATTATTAATGTTTTCATTATTTCAATTGTATGTGTTCCCCCCAACTTCTCTCTCTCTCTCTCTCTGTGTGTGTGCGTGCGTGCGTGTGTGTGTGTGTGTGTGTGTGTGTGTGTGTGTGTGTGTTTGTGTCCATCAAATTTGTAGGAAAAGTATTTTATGGAATGAAGTAGAAGCAACTGATGGAGATGAAATATGTATATTAGATCAGAAGTTACGCTCATTACTTTTATACTGTTCTAAATCTTTTGTGATATAGAGAACACTGTGTTTTGTTCCAGTGCATAGTGTGTTATTTTTAGAGAAATGTATTTACTTTAGGTGTAAAATAAGGGATAAAAGTGCCTTCTCTTTCTCCGAATAGTTTTTGTATGTACTTCCTGGTGACACTTCTTTGTGGCTGATTATATTCATATTTTGTATATTGTTGTTCTTTATACAGATTTTTTATTTCATTCATAATTCAAAATTTTGTTGGGTGCCTATGGTTGAGAGAGAGTACATTAAAATATGGATATGAAAAACAAAGTGAGATGCCCTAAGTTTTTGTCCTCTATATTTCTTTGGTATACCTTCTGTGTACTAGCAGAATTATGTCATGAATGCTGTGTTCAGAATTCTGTTGTATTACTCTGGTTTCTTGTAGTCATGTTAAGTGTGATGCCTAATTTCATGTGTAATTTAGTCAAGTACTACACAGTTTTGAATGATGTACACTCCAGTATTTATTCATTGTAGAAATGTTTATTTGAATACTTAATTAAACTTGCTTTCTATTTTATTACAGAATTGTATATTGTGATTAACTGAAAAATATATATATCTGTGGTCCGTCTCTATGCCTCCCCTCCACAGAAGTACACCCTGATTAAAATTACATTGTGATTGATGTTTCAGTGAGTCATGTGGTAAGGGCCAGCTGCCGTTCAATTGTAGTTCTTTCTCGAGTGCCACATGCTCCCAGTGTTGCTTTTTTTGTTGGTACATGCAGCACCTTGTGAAGCATGACTGGCTGTGCTTCATCAGCACTACCCCATACCATTGCAATATATCAATCACAAGGTAATTTTAATCAAAGTCTGAAAGAAGTCTGTCCTTGGATTAGTAATGTAAATACTTGTGTTCATAAAAAAATTATAAGATTGTGATTTTCAGTCTTTTTGTTCACTCAGGTGCAGTGTAGATATCTGTAGATATACTTTTTCAACTCTGTATGTTTAAATAAAAAAATTTGGAACCCAAAGGGATAAGTAAACTGGAAAAGTTGCTGAATAAATGTAAGCAAATATTTATATTGAATCAGAGAACATTGAGGTGCCACAGAACTGAAGCTGCTTTACTTCCCAGTGAATGCGAGAGGGGTCATTAGATGTCAAAACACACAATAATTCAAGGATTTGTAACCCTCTGTCTCAGATTTTCATGTAACTCTGCTCATTTGCTTATATTTGTAACGTAGGAACTTCTGCAAAATCTTTTTGGTCTCAGACTACAACTTTACATCAAATTTTAAATGTGGTGATACTCTGATAACTGGGTTCTGCAAGAATGTCAATGCAAAATGGTATTTATCTTTAGTAATACTCATAACTCAGCTGTTTGTGAAGCTTTTGATTTGCATTTTTTTCAGAATTTATGTAAGGCATATAGTTAATGGATATCCAGTTATTGAAGCAGTAAAATTACAAAGAAAATTTTATGATATTAATGTGTGTCAATTTTTGATTTCAGAAAAATTGTGGGGATGTGGAAAAATGTGTAGGCCTATATCACATTTCTCCAACTTGCTGGGAACCTGATTTTGGTCTTAAATAATCCCCTAGATTCTAAGCTTTCTGATAAAATAAAATTTTTAATTGGTGTTCTGCTTATTGACACACACATCTGAAATTAAAATTGTTAAATCCAGCCTAGTCGTCCAATATTTGAGGTGTCTAGGAAACCTGATTTCTTGGATTGCTAGACAGACAGTTGAAACTAATCGTATTAATGAGTTTTTTTTATAAAATGAAAAGATACAATACTTTGTGTCACACAGATATGTACAAGCAAAGGGTGACATATGAGATAATGAATCTTCTTTAGTATAAACAATCACAAGTCTGTGTTACATAGACAGTACAAGCAAGTGATTAGAGTTGATGCATCTATCCAAGTCACTCTATCATTCCCGACTGGCCTGCTGGCACTTGACTTTATGCCGTAACATCCCCCCCCCCCCCAAGCAATGGACCATCATCGTATAGGGAGCACATCAATGGTGGGGGAGGCAGGAGCGTGGATGCTCTGGTCGGCTGGAAGCTGTGGCTGCAGGGGACGTCTGTCTTCCAGTCGTACCCACCATACGCCTACACTCTGGTGGAAATGTCCCACGGAAAATGCTAGAAGGGTATGTGTCCACCTCCTGAGACCCATAAGATATAGAAGGCTTCGACTACTGTGGCGTGGGCCAAGCAGAGCATTTTTTGTGGCAGACCGGACTGATCTTTCACAAATGTGTGACACTGTGATGTCGCCTGTTCTATTTAGGTGTCCGTACCCTGCCAAATACAGTATCGATGCACTAACTGTTTCATACGAACAATCCCCCAGTGCCATTGATGAAGTAACTGCAGCATTTCCTTTTGCAAAGATTTGGGGATCAACACGTAACTGTCCACTGTCAATTTGAACAAGAATCACACCTTGGTGTATAGTGAGGCTATGCTGACAAGTAAAGTATTGGCCCACTACAGAGTTATTATGCAGTGCAATGAGTGAGGCCAAGATGTGCAAATGTATTTTAGCAAAATGTTCAAATCTGGATCAGTTTCCGAGGCCTGTGCAATTTTCCTAAAGTTCAGAGGAAAGATTTGAAGCAATGCAGAATCCTGAGCATCGGTGTGACAACAAGATGCAGCAGAAGCATCAAAGTCTGTATCAGGGCCAACTGGAAGATGTAAAAGTGCGTTCGCTGTACCATGTTGAGCTTTCGGGTGATACACAATCTTGTATTGACCTTGAGACAATAACACATCCCATCGTTACAATTTTTGGGCAGTTTGTACAGGAACCAGCTTCATCAGATGAAACAAGGACTGCATTGCCTTGTGATACAGTACTAAGTAAAATTTTCTGCCATACAAATAGTGGTGGAATTTGGTGACACCATACACCACAGCCGGTGCCTCTTTCTATGTTTGTAAATAGTTACACTGTGCTTTGGACAACACTTTTGACGTGAAAGCAATAGGCTTGTATTTATCACCAAATCTGTGCGAAAGCACTGCACTGATTGTTTAAGAAGCAGCATCAACTTGTAACACATGGTTTTTCAGTATCAAAGTGAACCAAGCATCAATCACTGAGCAATCCATCTTCAAGTTTTTGAAAAGTTTCTTGGCACTAACCTGTCCCAAACAAAGGGAATGTTCTTGCAACTAAAGGGATGCAATGGAGCTGCAATTTGTGCGACATATGGTATAAACTGAATATAATAGTTCGTTTTCCTTATGACTGACCGCAATTCTGTGACACTGCTAGGAACTGGCAGGTCACGGATGGCTAACAAATGTGACTGCGCAGGATGTACACCTTGACTGTTTATGGCATGACCAAAATACTGCAACTCAGGCTTTAAAAAATCACACTTGTCCAGTCGTGCATCAGATAACACATGAAAACAAAGCACGCAAATTTGCAATGTGTTCTTCACGTGTACAACCTGCCATGACAATATTGTCCAAATAATTGGAGCAGTTTGGTACTTGAGCAGTCAGCTGTTCCACATACTGCTGGAAAATAGTGGGTGCAGAAGCACTGCCAGAAGCAAATGCAAGTATTTAAACCAGCCCAAATGAGTGCTCACAACACACATGTTTTGAGATGCTTTATGTAGTGGTATTTGAAGATGTGCGTTGCACAAATCAATTTTTGAAAAGAAGTGACCAGTGCCTAATCTGTCCAGGAGATCCTCTGGATGTGGCAATGGATAAGTATGAATTACAGTTTGTTGGTTGACTGTAGACTTAAGTCAGCACAGAGGCGAATGCGACCTGAAGGTTTGGGGAGCAAAGCCAGTGAACTTTTCCAATGACTAGCTTGTATGGGCACAATAGCACCATTATCTTGCAATGTCTTGTTCATTATAAGCCATTAGGTGCGTGCTAGTCTTAGACAGGCATGGGGATCCTAACAGTTCATAACGTGTTACGATTCAGCAATGTAACTGAGGCAACCATGTCCAACTGAAATTTCACACGTTTTCCACTAATATGCAAATGAACAAAAAGATTGTTGGACTGTCATAACCCTGAAGAAACCATTTGCTTGTTAGTTTTGCTAATGCCTGCACTGCAGCAGGCTTTGAATACACTGCATTGATTATGTGGGTCTTGTGAAATAGATTTTTGTGAATGGGCAGAATTCTTATGTTTGTTCTGACCTTTCTTGCCACAAGTGTGACACTGTGCTAGTCTGGACGGGCAGTGTTGACATTTGTGCCATGAATAGCACTGAGGGCATGACTTAATTCTGTTCGTGTGTGCAGAGTGCTGTTTATGCAGCAATGTGCATGTGGGCAGTTGCTGCCTAATGGAGCGGTCACGGACAAGGGGCGACTAAACCCAACAAATTGGTGGCTTCTCAATTTATCGGCTGATATGCACCTGAATTGTACTGATCTGCTATTTGCACTAAGTGTTGAAATGATAAATCTGACTGTTTCAAAATCTGTTCTCTGAATATGACATCAGTTACATTGGATATGAGTGCATTGCACAACATTTCATCTGAATATAAAGCACCACAAGCACATATGAATTTGCATTTCATCGTCTTACCCTCCAAATCTGTTACCCACACGTGATAAGTTTGTTCTCACCTTTTCTTGCAACGAAAGAATTGATACTTAGCTGCCTCCAAATTCACTTGTTGGTCATAATAGTTAGTGAATCTACAACCTGATCATAGGAAAGTCCTCTCAGAGTGGAATTAGGGAAACATTTCTGAATGAGACGAAAGACTGCACTTCCTAACATGGACAATAAGTAATGTAGTTTCACAGTACTTGATACTTTGTGACAATTACGTGGGTGCCATGCTGTTGCAACAACTTGAGCCATTCCCCATCTTTTTCATTAAACTGGCGAAAAGGTCTTATGGCACTCGGAACTACAGGTATTGCTGGTTCTTCTGTTAGGCTCGCAGCATTCGTGGCTTGCTTCGCCAGGAGCTGCTGTACCATGTTTAGTAGTGTGGCGATCTGCTGGGTCTGCAACTTAAACATCTCTGTTAGCTGCATTGCATCTGTTGCTTGCAGCTGTGGTGTCTGAGCAGTGGGTGGGAGAGGTGGGTTGCTCATGTTGGAAGAGGCAAATTCAGTAAACAGACAATGCAAACAATAAGTAGTCCAGCAAAGAAAATTTCTCTAATGCCCACCTGGTAATACTGATTCATATAAACACTGTAAGAGACACTGTTAATACATGGAAACACACCTCTGAAAAGAAAAGACAAGTAGGAATTAAGGAGCCAGAAAAATACAAAAACCCATTAGAGAAAACAAAGAGTATGTGGTGGCTGGTTAACAGGTTGTCACTACAGCTTCTTCTTACAAATCATCATACTTAAGTCTGTGTTACACAGACGTGTCACAAGCAAGGGGCGACATGTGAAATAAAGAATCTTCTTTGGTACAAACAGTCACAAGTCTGTATTGGGCTGCAACCATTCGGGCATGGCACTTAATGTCGTCCTCACATAGGGGCTGCAGCTGTCGCATTATTGTCCTGGAGAGGGAACGGTCAGTATGCAATTGGCTATTGTCTTCTCACAGCCATCTCTTCTCTATTGTTCCTGACTGGCCTGCTGGCGCTTGACTTTACGCTGTAAAAAAATACTTTCTGCTATGTTTTAAGTAAGTTGATCCTTTCACTGTGTCTCTGCTTCAGATGCAAAGGTATCAAATTAGCATATTGAAGTACAACTCCTTCTAAGCAGGCAAGTTAACTTTAAGTTTGAAAATTTATTTCCTTTTATTTGACTAATTCAGTAATTTTTTAAGACTATAATATATATGGTTTGTGTATTCAGCAAATCACTTGCTCACAGTGATGAAAAAGTGTTCTTATACAGCAGTAGCTTGTTTGAAACCTATATAGACATGAAAACAATGCAACAATTGATGAAATTCATTGTTGAGAATAACTGGCATGCAACAATTAGTCTATTTAGCCTCAGTTGCTCTTTGTCTTTCTGTGAGTTAGGTCATATCTGTTTGTGGTGCAACCCTATCATTCCATTTACAAAAGTATGTTTTAAATGAATTAGTGCTCAGTTAATTGCACTGGAAAATGTGAATTCATGTCCTGTTGGAAAAGTACTAAAAACACCATGTCATTTGACAACCTAAACCTTAGTAAAAATACTTAAAAAAACAGAAGAGCTGAGTGAAGACCAACAAAATGCCATTGCTGCTTCATATGGCATAAGAAGCTAGAAAAGGTGAAGCATGGTTTGGAAAGAAAAGTGTGCTGGGCATTAGATTGTAGTATTGAAGATTCTCACCCTAAAGAACACAAATTTGATGATACATTATTAAGAAAGCCAAAGATTTTGATGCCATGATATTGTTAATGAAAGAAAAAGTGGCTAGTGTAAGAGAACCTTTAAAAATCAAATTTTAACATTAACTCCATCCTCTTGGTCAAAAGAAAACATAAAGTTAGAATTCAATGTTAGTGAGTATGTGGTTCAACAAGCAAGGAAACTGAAATCAGAAATGAGTATTTTATCAATTCCTGAACCAAAAAGGGAGGACGTTATTGCTGATGAAGTGGTAAAGATTGTCACTAATTTCTACTAAAATGATAATATACTTGAAAGTTACCAGGAGCAAAAGCCAAAGGTAGCATTCAGAAGAATGTGTATCTGCAAAAAAAGACTCATCCTTTGTAACTTAAGAGAACTGTAATCCTGTTTTAAATGGGAAAATCCAAACATTAACATTGGGGTCATTCCATGTCAAATCAACCAATTGTACTACATGATTTGAACCATGACCTCTCAAATTTGGATGATTTTTTTTTTTTTTTTTTTTTCAGGTTATGTACCCAGTAACACTAGTTTAAATCTGAGATTTTAAATTTTTCTGATCTTTGGTATTTGAGTTTCCAAGGGTTTAAAAATAAAAGAAAACCTCCATTTTGATCAATCGATGATTGTTTTAAAATGCTGTAGCTCAAAAACTATGCAACCTAGAGCTCAAACTTGCACCATTGTTTTCCTCTAAAAATTCCCTTCAATTTGATATGTAACATGACTATGCTACCTAAATCTGAAAATTTTAAACTGTTCCAAAAAACATTTTTTGAAGTTTCCAAAATATACCCTTGGATATTTTTATAAAAATTGTGTGTGTTGTCCAGTCTAACTGACTACATGCATGCAAAATTTCAAGATGGGATCTCAATGGGTTCTTGTGTAAAATAATATTTTACTACTACAATACACACTAGTGAGGTGAAAAGCAGACTATTTCTACGCTATGAATACTAAGTGAGGCCTATGTAATTCTAACCAATGTACATTATTATGTTAGCCTTTTTATGCAACATTACCCTCTTATTGTTTGTTAATTCATTAAATCATATAGTATTGTTTTAATCTAATGTTCATGATTCTTTTAACTATGCATCAGAAGGAAGTGAACACATTTTAATTGGTAATATAAGTGCTACAAGTCAAAATTTTGAATAAAGCAAATCACCTTCATCCTTAGTTGTAAATGGCAGAGATTATAGATTATCTTTTTATTGGTTTTCCAGTGTTGTTTGTAATCATGTACAAGAAGTTCCTTATATTTGAAATTGGCAAGTAAGTAATTTCACTTGGGAAAAAGATTAACTTGTTGATATCTGCATGAATAGAACTGTATTTCTAATACCAATTGGTATTTACAAAGTTAATACACATGGTATTTATACAACTTAATGTTTAGTGAGAGTAGGTGTAACATAATTTAAACATACTTCTTTTATGATCTTTTAAGATATTTTTCCAAAGCAAAAGAAGGCAAATTCGTTTCTTTAGCTTTTAAAGTGTAGCTTTTGTTGGATTCACTGTTTGTAAAAGAGTATTTCCTGGGACATCTAATACATCTCTTGGTTGTGGATAGTAAAAAGACTTGTCTGGACCCTTTGGGTGCAAAAATTTATTTGGTACATGTCATAGTATTTTTCTTCAATGCATCCTAGCCACCAAGAGTCATCATATGCTACTGTTACATAACCAGCAGTAATATTTTCCATATGTGATGGTGTTATTTGGTTCAGTGTTGTCACATATTCAAGAGACTCATCCAGACCAAAATAAGGCTTCTCTGTGCAGGGTTTATATGAGTGAAACTTTTGTGTTCCGACAATCGCTTTTGAGTCACTAAACCGAGGAAGTAAGTATTCTTTGGGCAGTTCATAGTCCTCTGTTGTGGGTCATTCCATGCCAAACTCAGCCTGAGGCTTATTTTTTGAAAAAATTCCAAATTTAACAATGTTATAGTTTTTCGAATCTACAAAAGTTGAATTTTACTGTCCTGAAAAAATTATAAAAATTCCATAATTAGCTGAGGAAATACAGTTAAACAAAGTTGACGATTTTACAGATGAGGAAGGCAAACAAAAGGTTTGCTTTTTGTGTTGGCAGCTGTTTAAATTTGGGTTGCAGCGATTGTTGATGTTTTAATTGTTAAATTTCAAGAGCAGAATCTTATCTTTCTGACAAACTTCAGTTTTTAAAGAAAGGTAAGTTATTAAATAATTCACAAAAGTTTCTATGTATTTAGTGTCCCACCCATGACAAAAAACATGAAAAAGTTTACCTTCTAACTAAGCAATTATAGTAATTCTGTATATATTTTAGGTTAGAAGTAAGAAAAACATCCAATGAACCATAAGACACCTTCTAAATTGTAAATGATCATTTGTTGTTATTGTTGTTGTTGTTGTTGTTGTTGTCTTCATTCCTGAGACTGGTTTGATGCAGCTCTCCATGCTACTCTATTCTGTGCAAGCTTCTTCATTTCCCAGTACCTACTGCAGCCTACATCCTTCTGAATCTGTTTAGTGTATTCATCTCTTGGTCTCCCTCTACGATTTTTACCCTCCACGCTGCCCTCCAATACTAAATTGGTGATCCCTTGATGCCTATGTGTATTCACTAATATACACAGATTCTGAGATGAGTGATGAGGAATCATATCCTGATGCCCTGTTGACACCAGCTGTGGAACAAATCATGCCACGAACATTTATTTTAGTTGAGTTCCAAACTGCATGAAAGAACTCCACTACATATAGATATGCTGCAATTGCACAGGGAAGTGTAGAAGACAATGGGGAAATATAGGTTATGTGTATGCGATTGTTGGGGACTCGGCAAAAGTATTTAAAGCTGATGAGCAGGATGTATCCTACATAGTTTCCCCAAGTTCTTGCTATTCTCCTGAATCCAAATGTCAAACATGTTAGGGACACCTTATATTACGAGTTTCCCGGTAATTTAGACATTTTCAAAAGTGGGTGAGAGGTTAAGTGTATATTTTTTCGAAGTGGTACATTTTTCAAGTGAAATAATGAAGTACTCAGAACTGTAAACTAATACTATACCAAAATTTATATTATTTAAAAGCAACAAAAATGCTGTACAAAGTTATTAAAACTTAGTGTCCTCTGAGTATATGTTACCTACTGATTCATAGCTAACTGACATAATAAAATTAGTTTAAATAATAATAAAAAAAAATATAACAGATTGTACTTAACATGAGTCCCACCCGTGACAATTCCTAGTCCCACCCGCGACTCTTTGATTGCAATTATTGTAAGTAAGTATTACTAATCTAATATTTATTGATATTATGTCATGTAGAGAATTGTTTTACTAATGTGAATTCAATATTTTCAAAATAAAATAAGTGCATAAATCACAGATTTCTTTTAAAATGTTGGTGGTTATTCAGCACTACGTCTATTTGCTGTCCTACCTGTGACAAAGTTTTAAAGACGAATAACAGCTCAATTTGTAAACTTCTGATGCTCAGATTTTAAGGGAAGGTAAAACAATTATTTGTAAGGCAACCAGTCAGTCTTTACTTTATTTCTATTTATACTTCATGTTATATTAGGATCTGACTGTTGAAAAACGTAGTGCAACTACAATTTCAAATTTAAACTAGTGTTAGTGGTTACATTACCTGAAAAAAAAATTCATCCGAATCTGAGATATCAAGATTCAAACTGTTAGTTGATTTGGGATGGAATGACCCACTCCTGTTTCTAAATTTTGTTCACTAAGACCGAAGTGGTGTATCTTAGCTGGTATTGCCGGAACTTGTTCAGTGTGTATGTGTGTGTGCGTGTGTGTTGCGTGCGTGTGTGTGTGTGTGTGTGTGTGTGTGTGTGTAACACATTGAAGAAACATACAAAGAACATGCAAAATTTCTTGTAAGTGAACCTGATAGTTGTCCCAGTAACGACAAACTGTCAGAATTAGTAAAACAGAAATTAGCTTACACAGGTGCTGATGATGAAACTTAATTCAGCCATTGAATAAACACAGATCATCAGGCATGACTGGTAAAGCAGTCTGCATCTGTTGGTGAATACATAGACTTGTTGGCAACAACATTACAGGAACATAAACCACACACATTTATATCTAAATGTCAGTCAAAATCATTAAAAAAATTGAAAGAAAGCATAACCCCGGAAAAAGCAATTCTGTTAATGGACTTTTCAGAAAACTACAGTTTCGTAATTCAGAATGAAATTCCCAGTTACCACTGGGCAAGAAACAGCTGTACAACCCATCCCGTGTGTGGTTATGTGATAAATGAAGAAAGTAAATTGGCAGTAGTGAGCTACTGCTTTATAAGTGGTGATATGGAGCATGATGCAGGATTTGTAAATGGTGTCCAGAAAAAAATGGTTAAGTGTCTGGCAGAGCATTACCCAAAAGTGACGAAAGTACACTATTTCACTGATGGTTGTGCTGCTCAACATAAGAATAAAAAAGTGATTTTTCTATAGATGCTAAGTATTCCTGTTTTGCTACTAGTCATGGTAAATCTGTGTGTGATAGTTTGGCAGGAACTATAAAATGCATACTGAGAAGAGCTACTCTTCAACTAGGGGATGATACGCAAATAACAACTGTGCCTGGTGTTTACGATTTCTGCAATTTTTATTTATTTATTTATTTATTATTATTTTTTTTTTTTTGGGAGAAAGTCAATGTAGATTCCCTGTGTGTGAACCTCTAGAAGAGATTTTCGCCAAGACGCCTTGTACCTGGTACTAGGAATTTTCGTCGTTACAAACCACTTTCTTGTTATTCTTGAGAGATTAGAAGAGTAACGTCTTCTGAAAAGCCTTCCTTGATTTTTTTTCATTCAGTGAAAGTGCCTGAAAATGGACATGCAATCTTCCTCAACAAAAATCTTTTGTAGCAGCTGTATATGGTGACAGGTGGTCTTTTGCATTCGTCAGTAATGCCTGTGTTGGAGGAGGAGATGTTGAACTGCTTTTTCTCCACCCTCCTGGACCAGCTGTGTCATTCTATGACCTGAGAAGGAAGAGTATTGTTTTGTGCCTTTGGAAAACATTTTGTGTGATGTTGGTGAACCTAAATCAACGTCATTAGACAGAATGTATTACGTTAATGAAAAGGATATGAAGTTAACAGGACATATTTTGTCACAGTGCATTAAAAACAAAGATGTTCTTAAGAAATTTCATTGATAGTTTCAGTGACCTGCACTGCTGAACATGTAAATTTTAAATTAACATTAGTGTGGCTAGAATAATTGTTGTTTAAAGATTCTAATTTGAATATCTAAATATAGTTAATCCGTGTATTAAAAAAATTTCAATTTAATTTATAACTTTTCGCTCTATACTTTCATGAGGGAGCCTTAATATAGGTTGTCAGTTTATGTAATCTGATTTGAATGATATTCTGAACAATGATGTGATGTATGTTAAATGAACATCCAATATTTATAAAAATTACAGGTGTTTCTTCTTCTTTTTGTTTCAATAAAAATAATTCTTGTATCAGCTGACAGAAAGTGTTTTATGTATTCAAAAATCATAGTTTGGACCACATCATCTTAAGTTGATTTTCTATATTCCTGTAAGTCAAAAATAGTTATTAAAAGATTTTCAATAAAGACACACTACTTTTGTGACACCTGGGGAAATATGACAGTGATGTGTTGAAAAGAAGATACTTTCTGTTATTATTATTATTTTTGTTATTACTGTTTCTGTCTGAAGTAATGTAATACAAATGACAAACTTCAGTTGCAGCATTTACATTTGTAAAAAAATTTCCATTTTTTTTTCACCCTTAATCTGCATGAAGTAAGTGGAGAAATTTTCATTGAGTATTGCTATGCAGAAAGTAACAAGTAGAAAAAGTTTTGTGAAAATCTGAAACAATTGGTGTCAGGTATGGATGATCTTGCATAGATTTTTTTTCAGCACAGCACAAGGTATTGTGATTTCAGATTTGTATGTCCATTTGCAAAAAACTTATTAATAATTTTATTTTATTACAATGTGCACTGTTTTGGGAATTATTTAAGTTCCCATCAGGATGGAAAAATGTGCTATATAGATTTTCCAATGTATCTGTCCTTTTTCCGGAAAATGGAAAGTTACGCATTTTAAATTTTTTTGTGTTGTTCTTTGTAACTTAACTGCTTAAATAATTACATTTCTGTTAAGTATGTGCTTCTCTTAACTTAAAAAAAATAATATCCAAATCAAAAGCTTCATAAACACATGAGCTATAGACATTTATGTAGATAACTATCATTTTGTGTTGAGATTCTTGCAGAGCCCAGTTATCAGAGTGCCACTACATTTAAGATTTGGTATTAAAAAAAATGCATATGTTCCTATGTCCTTCCCAAGATCTTTCTGTAACCACAAAAAAAAAAAAAAAAAAAAAAGGTTGTCAAACCGGGTGATGGCAGTTCAAATGACTATTTGGCCATCCAGATTTTCTGTGATTTGTGCAAATTTCTTAAGGCATATACCAGGATAGTTCCTTTGTAAGGGCACAGTTGATTTCCTTACTTTATTTCCCTAGTCCAAACTTGTGCTCAGTTTATAATGATCTAAATTGTCAATGGAACATTAAACACAATCCTCTTTAGCTCCTATGTCTTCCTGGCACTATTCTTTGAGTCGAATCATGTTTATAACCCGGGCATAAGACATGTACCATCATTTTTTCTTATATGACTGGTTTGATGCAGCACGCCACCTAATTTGTCTCCTGTGGCAAACTTTCATCTCCGAGTAACACTTGCATCATACATCCTCAATTATTTACTAGATGTATCGCAATCTGTCTTCCGCTATAGTTTTTACATCTAGTACCATGTAAGTTATTCCCTGATGTCTTAACACATGTCTACTATCCTGTCCTTTCTTCTTGTTAAGTGTTTTCCATATTTTTCTGCCTTCACTGATGCTTTGAGTCTCTTCTTTTCTGGTTTTCCCCACAGTCCATGGTTCACTACTATACAATACTATGCTCCAAACATACCCCTCAGAAATCATTTCTTCAAATTAAGACCTATGTTTCGTACTAGTAGACTTCTTTTGGCCAGGAATGACCTGTTTGCTTGTGCTAGTATGCTGATATTTCCTCCTTGTTGCATCTGTTTAGAGTTATTTTGCTTCCAAAGATAGCAGAATTTCTTAAGTTCATTTACTTTGTGATCATCAAAATTGGCTCTGAGCACTATGGGACTCAACATCTGAGGTCATCAGTTCTCTAGAACTTAGAACTACTTAAACCTAACTAACCTAAGGACATCACACACATCCATGCCCGAGGTAGGATTCGAACCTGCGACCGTAGCAGTCACGTGGTTCCAAACTGTAGTGCCTAGAACGGCTTGGTCACAATGGCCAGCTTGTGATAATCAATTTTGATTTTAAGTTTCTTGCTTTTCTCATTTCTGCTACTTTGTATTACTTTTGTCTTTCTATACTTTACTCTCAATCCATATTGTGTACTCATTGGATGCTTCATTCCATTCAGCAGGTCATGTAATTTGTTTTCACCCTCACTAAGGATGATAATTTCTATAGCAAGTCTAATCATTTATATCTTTTTACCCTGAATTTTAATCCCACTCTGGAGCCTTTGTTTTATTTCCATCATTGCTTCTTTGATATATTCCTATAGCTTAATCCTATTTTTCTCAGAATTTTTAATGTCTTTCAACATTGTACATTGTTAAATTTTCTAGGACAACATATCCTATGAATGTTACTTTATTTCTCTTCAGCCTTGTTTCCATATGTAATGTAGCAAGTTGTTATGAGAAGACGTTCATTGCAGTAAGGCATGCAGCCGTTTGGTGTGGTGGCTGCAGGATGGCTATGGTTTGTGTGTGTGTGTGTGTGTGTGTGTGTGTGTGTGTGTGTGTGTGTGTCGCTTTACTCACAGCGCAACTAACGCTGCCGGCCGTAAGAACTGCATAGCGTAACGGTCAGTCAATATGAAGAGTCATACTCTCTATTAATCTAAATAATCCATATTAGTTATTATCCAATTTTGTTCAAATTTGGTATGCAGCCTTCTTTTATTAATGGAATGATGCCATCCAAATTGGGGGTAAAGAAAATTACCTAAAAGTCCTAAACCCAGTGCTGGTTTTTAAAAAACAAGTTAGGAACGAATACAGATTGACTTGCATTATCTTTTGAAGCCATTACATAGTTACCAGTGCACAAAAATCAATTAATTAGAATTTTCTTTTTAACACTTTAGTCACTGTGCATTACATAATACAAAAATCTTTCAAAATTATTATTTGATTATATTTTACTGTGTGAGTGTTTAAGAATGATTGAGGGAGTGTGTGTGGAACATACATTAAAACTTGTCCAAATAGACTGTGGGAAAGTTATAGTGCACCATGATTCAGATGACATATGGCAGTGTGAGCTAGCTTTTGTATGAAAGCAGCCAGAATGAAAGTTAGAGACAGAATAAATTTATTTATCAATTTAGAGAATAACTCATACTTTGAGAATTTTTATCAAACATTATACTAGAAATTGAAGTTTTAATTACATTAATTACTATCTCTTTATTGACTGGATAAGGCAAGTTTTGCCGTGAGAATGATCTGGAAGAACCATTCTGATTATTCGATTAGTTCCAAAGGTCAATCAGAATTAAGCTGTTCCCGTGCGAATATAGTGGGGTGGGCAGTGAGTAGAATAGTTCGAGATAGTCACTTGCTAACCGGCCTACAGATAACATCATGTTGGATAGATCTTTAAAAATACTTTGTAAAATTAAGAAATAGTGAGTTAATTGCAATTTAAATATCTCATGACTGAAGCAACTGGAGTTATGAATATTTTAATGAAAGTTTGGTATTTCCAAATAAAATAGTCTGAAAGTTATGAGCGTGTGACCTTTCTCGGGTAGTAACAATTCCGCATGGCGTGTTTCGTTCTCTGTATGGAATACTTTGGCAAGCACTTCTTACTAAGAAGATCACTGAAATGACCGAATGTTAAACTCACGATTACTTTTGGGTCTGTGACTTACAACATGAAGATTAGTCAGGTCAAACCTGCAAAAATTCTGGCCGCTTTTCAAGTGAATCTATGTTGTACAGACAGTGAACTTTGAATGATAGAGTAGTACCATAGTAAATATGGACTTTTTTAGCCATTTCACGTGTTTTCATATGAATAAAAAGTAGATTCAATCTAATTTTAAATGCTTTCTGCAAGTAGACTGCATCCTCCAAATGCCCAGCTTTTTAAAAATGGACTTTCAGGAACTGACTTTCAACTCAAGTTACGCAGCCTCTGTGTGGTAGGTATTAGGTAGTGGTTTCATCAACATTGCTTTACACTGCCTAACACATATCTGCTACTACAGAGTGAAGGGACATAAGAAAGAAGCATATCTAGGTAGATGGACTTTCGATAAATGAAAGAGAGAATACATACAACTGACCCCGCCCCACCTCGCCGCAGAGTGCAATGTCAAGACTGCCTCTTTGGACTTTGCCTTTCCAAGAAAACCAAATGATCATCCTGTAACAGATCCACAATTTTCTTTTTCATTTTTCTGTATATTATTCTTGACAACAACTTGGATGCATGAGCCGTTAAGCTCTGATGTGTGATAGTTCTCATACTTACCTGCCCTTGCTATCTTCGAATTGGGTGGATGATATTTTTCGGAAAGTCTTGACAGTACGCTACCAGTCTCATGTATTCTGCATATTAACTTGAGTTGTCGTTTGGTTACCACTACCACAAATGATCGTAGGAATTCCAATGGAATGTTATCTGTCTTCTGCCATATTTGATATCAAGTCTTGCAAAGCCCTTTTACATTCTGAGTCTAACATTGGAGCCCTGTTTCTTCCATATTGACTCTAAACATCTTCTCCTACCAAATCAACAGACAATTTGTCCCCCTCACGGAGGCTTCTGCTCTCTCCTCTCTGTTTAATCGTGGAATTCCCATTGCACTTTAATGTTGCCACTGTTTCATTTAATTTCACCAAAGATTGTTTTGGCTTTTTTGTATGTGGAGTCATTCCTTCCAACGTTCATTTGTTCATCGTTTTCCGCACTTTTTTCCTGCAGTTATTTCACATTGGCTTTATTTCATTCCTAAGTGATTTATGTTGTTGTATTCCTGTCTTCCCCTGACCTTTTAGTGTCTCTTTCCTTCGTTGATTAATCGATTTCTTTTTTTACCCAAAGTTTCTTAGCAATTACCTTCCTTGTACATGTGTTTTTCTTGCCAACATCTGTGATTGCCCTTTTTTTTTTTTTTTAGAGATGCCCACTCTTTTCCAGCTGACCTCTCAATCTCATATTCCTAATTGCAGTATCCACATCTTCAGTGATCTTCAAATGCATCTCAGTATTTTAGTATCCCACTCCCTTTTGCACTGATTTTTCTATATGATTCTCTTAAACTTCAGCCTGCTCTTCACCATTATTAAATTATGAACTGAGTCTGCATGTGCTCCTGGGTATGCCTTACAACCCAATATCTGATTTCAGAATCTATGATGATGATGATGATGATGATGAAGTCCAGCTGTAATCTTTCCAAGTCTACTTCATCCCATTGTGATTCTTGAACAGAGTATTCATTATTACTAGCTGAAATTTGTTGCAGAACTCAATTACTATACTTGGTTTGGGGTTGTTTTGGAGACCAGACAGTGAGGTCATAGGTCTCATCGGATTAGGAAAGGATAGGGAAGGAAGTTGTCTGTGCCCTTTCAAAGGAACCATCCCAGCATTTGCCAGGAGCGATTTAGGGAAATCACGGAAAACATAAATCCGGAAGGCTGGACACTGGATTGAACCGTCATATTCTCGAAAGCGAGTCCAGTGTGCTAGCCACTGCACCACCTTGCTCGGTCTCTTTCTGCTCTGTCATTACTACTGCCAGAGCCATATTCTCTTGTAGCCCTTTCTTGTACTCCTTCCCTTACGACAATGTTCTAATCCTCCATTATTATTAAATTTTCTTCCCCTTTTACATACTGAATTACCTGTCCAATATCCTCATATACTTTCTTTATCTCTTCATCTTCTGTTTCAAACATTGGCATGTACAGCTGAACTATTGTAGTCAGTGTTGGTTTGCTGTTGATTCTGATGAGAGCAACCCTAGCACTGAACTGTTCACAGTAACTCTCTTTTTGCCCTATGTTCTTATTCATAATGCATGCTACTCCTGTTATAAAATTTACTGCCGCTGTTTATATTATGCTACATTCACTTGACCAGAAATCCTTGTCTTGTTTCCATTTTACTTCAGTGACCACCACTATTTCTAAATTAATCCTTAGCACTTCCCTATTGAGGTTTTCTAGCAAAACTTCGTGCATTCTACACCTCGAATCATAGAATGTTATCCTTTTGTTATTATTCACCTTTTTTGTCATGGACACCTCCTCCCTGTCAGTCCCCTCCCAGAGATTCGAATGGGGGACTTATTCAGAATCTTAAGCCTGTGCAGAGAGCATCATGTCAGTTTTTCAGTTACAGGCCATATGTGATGTGGGTACATCTTATGTTTCTTTAATCCAGCAGTTCCATTGCCATCTGCATCCTCATGCCACCATTTAGCAGCAGTTTCCCATTCCAAGTGCAAGAGAATTCCCTGAACTTCTGTCTGCTCTTCCACCCTCTTTTATAAGGTCAACAGCAAAGCAAGGTTGGACTCTTATTCTTGAAGTATTTGGCCACCGTTGTCGATGATTTTCATTCAGACAGTGGCTCGGTTTGAATCTGGGTCCTTGATTACCAGTGAAACACACTATCCGTAGACATGAATGAGCTATAAAACTAATAAAAGCTTATCCTTTGAGCATGTTAAAGTAAAATGTCAAAAGGTGAAGTAATTATCCATGGGAAAGAGCTGGCCACTCTAAATTAGTTGAAACCTATATCCTGTCAATTTGCAGATACTTCACAAAATATTAACATTTGAACTGCACTCATCATGTAAAGTAAATGGAACTTGTCCATACATAAATGGAATGTAGTCGAATTAAGTCAGGTGATGCTGAAGGAATTAGATTAGGAAATGAGACACTTAAAGTAGTAAATGAGTTTTGCTATTTGTGGAGCAAAATAACTATGATGATCGAAGTAGAGAGGATATAAAATGTAGACTGACAATGGCAAGTAAAGCATTTCTGAAGAAGAGTATAGATGTGTCAGGAAGTCATTTCTGAAAGTATTTGCACGGAGTGTAGCCATGTATGGAAGTGAAACATGAACGATAAATAGTTTGGATAAGAAGAGAATAGAAGCTTTCAAAATGTGGTGCTACAGAAGATTAGGTGGGTAGATCACATAACTAATGAGGAGGTATTGAATAGAATTGGGGAGAAGAGGAGTTTGTGGCACAACTTGACTAGAAGAAGGGACCGGTTGGTAGGACATGTTCTGAGGCATCAAGGGATCACAAATTTAGCATTGGAGGGTAAAAATCATAGAGGGAGACCAAGAGATGAATACACTAAGCAGATTCAGAAGGATGTAGGTTGCAGTAAGTACTGGAAGAAGCTTGCACAAGATAGAGTAGCACGGAGAGCTGCGTCAAACCAGTCTCAGGACTGAAGACCACAACAACAACACGAATTGTAGCATCTGCTATTAAAAATATTTGTCAGTTAAAAAATAATTGAAGGGTACATCAGTAGGAGATAAGGAAATTTCTGAAATAGAGTAATACACACCGGAGTATTGATTATGAGAGAAGTTGTAATATATATGGATATGTGTTTATACAGTTGCACTGAAAATGTTATTACCCAAATACAAAATACTAATGCCTTTAAACAAAATTTTAAGCAAATGAACTATTCCGTAAACAAATATGTTGATTATTGGAAGTGACAGTCCAAAAGTTGACATGTAAAACAAAGGAATTAAAATTAAAATGAAGTAATAACTTTTGTTGGACCAGTTCATAATTTTTTGTGATACTGTGCAAATGGATAATCTTATCTCTCTCAAAAATAAATACACAAAACGTAGTTTCACTCAGTCTATGAACCAACATTACAAACTGTATGATATTAGCTTTCACTAAATCAAACATTGCTCACAATCTCATTAAAATATATCGTGGATCGTTTACAGGCACCAAAACTAACCACTGCAATAAACCGTCACAATTACCTCTCTAAGCTTCCTCATTAATTAATACCATGAACTAAAGTAATAGCAATACTTATTATGCCAATAATATCAATACTAATCGCTTTTACTTTCGCAGCACATTATACATTATTTTTTTGCAGTGGAAACCACTAGTGAAATACAAACAGTATGCACTAACTGTAGCAGAGTAACAAGTGAGATAGAGTGACATTATTTTTTATAGAAAATTCACAGTTAAGTTAAATATGCATTAACGATTATAATGCAGTGATTGTTGCATCATTTAACATAAAAAGCAGATTCTTCTGTGTACAAATTACACAGAGAAATTGATCTATCATGCATGTTTTGCTAATAGGGACATTCACTCATGTATGCCACCAACATCTTGTGACATCACCACATGATGTTCGTATTACAACCCACATTTAACTTAAAAACTAAAAATATGAAATTCTTACTCTGTATGTTATCATTCCTGTGTGATGAACACACCTGTGTAGAAGACCATAAAAACACGTTAAGACAAAAAAATTTAGATAGTGACATGGACTAATTTGAATAATGCAAAAAAGTATGGTACTTCCAAAGATGTTATGGCTGCACTCCTGAATCTGCTGGGTCCTCATTGTCTCTTCTAAAAAGTTATGTTTGAAATGTAGTAATGGGTTATATCATCCATATTACATCACTGCAGTCACTCTTACAGAGAGATCTTGGATTGCTATGTTAGACAATTCACACAACAAGGAAATCAAATTACTCTTCACAAGTTAAATGTAAATTATTTGTATGATATGTATTAGATCTTTGTTAATAGAGTGCAGCATCTCTGTGTTGTTTTTAGAGACCATATTACTTATTGTATCACGATTGTTGTCCTATTTTTGTAGTTTAAGAATGGGATACATAAAAAATTAAGATGCAGACAGGCACAACTAAAAGACAAAGGAAGTGCGCACGCGCGCGCCCGCGCACACACACACGCTCACACTCACACTCACGCTCACGAACACGCACACGCACACGCACACGCACACACACACACATGACTGCAATCTCTTACAGTCTGGAATGTAACTGTAACACTGAATGGAAGCAGCAGTCTGGAGGGGTTGTGGAAGGGGAAGGGATATCAGTGTACAGGTGGGAGCAGCAAAGAGTGCTGTCTCACAGAGTATGCAAGGACTAGACTGCCAACAGACGCAGTGTAGGGAGGCTGTGGACCAAGGAGGTGGGGAGGGGAGGGGGAGGGAAGAGGAAAGATGGGCAGGTGCGTTGGCAGGGGGCGGACACAAAGAGGGTGGGAGACAAGATTAGAGAGGAGGTAATGGATACCCAGTACCACTCTGGACTGGGACAACTGAACCACGTCCTTTGCCGGAGCTTTGATTACCGATTGTCATATCCTGGTATGAGAGACATTTTACCTACGATCCTTGTTGTTGTTGTTGTTGTTGTTGTTGTTGTTGTTGTTGTGGTCTTCAGTCCTGAGACTGGTTTGATGCAGCTCTCCATGCTACCCTATCCTGTGCAAACTTCTTCATCTCCCAGTATTTACTGCAACCCACATCCTTCTGAATCTGCTTATTGTATTCATCTCTTGGTCTCCCTCTACGATTTTTACCCTCCACGCTGCCCTCCAATACTAAATTGGTGATCCCTTGATGCCTCAGAACATGTCCTACCAACCGGTCCCTTCTTTTGGTGAAGATGTGCCACATACTCCTCTTCTCCCCAATCCTATTCAGTACCTCCTCATTAGTTATGTGTTCTATCCATCTAATCTTCAGCATTCTTCTGTAGCACCACATTTCGTAAGCTTCTATTCTCCTCTTGTTTAAACTATTTATCATCCATGTTTCACTTTCATACATGGCTACACTCCATAGAAATACTTTCAGAAATGACTTCCTGACACTTAAATCTATGCTCGATGTTAACAAATTCCCCTTCTTCAGAAATGCTTTCCTTGCCATTGCCAGTCTACATTTTATATCCTCTCTACTTTGACCATCATCAGTTATTTTGCTCCCCAAATAGCAAAACTCACTTACTATTGTAAGTGTCTCATTTCCTAATCTAATTCCCTCAGCATCACCCGACTGAATTTGACTACATTGCATTATCCTCGTTTTGCTTTTGTTGATGTTCATCTTATATCCTCCTCTCAAGACACTGTCCATTCCGTTCAACTGCTCTTCCAAGTCCTTTGCTGTCTCTGACAGAATTACAATGTCATCGGCGAACCCCAAAGTTTTTATTTCTTCTCCATGAATTTTAATACCTACTCCGAATTTTTCTTTTGTTTCCTTTACAGCTTGCCCAATATACAGATTGAATAACATCGGGGAGAGACTACAACCCTGTCTCACTCCCTTCCCAACCACTGCTTCCCTTTCATGCCCCTCGACTATTATAACTGCCATCTGGTTTCTGTACACATTGTAAATAGCCTTTCGCTCCCTGTATTTTATCCCTGCCACGTTTAGAATTTGAAAGAGAGTATTCCAGTCAAAATTGTCAAAAGCTTTCTCTAAGTCTACAACTGCTAGAAATGTAGGTTTGCCTATCCTTAATCTTTCTTGTAAGATAAGTTGTAGGATCAGTATTGCCTCACGTGTTCCAATATTTCTACGGAATCCAAACTGATCTTCCCCCAGGTCGGATTCCACTAGTTTTTCCATTCGTCTGTAAAGAATTCGTGTTAGTATTTTGCAGCTGTGACTTATTAAACTGATAGTTCGGTAATTTTCACATCTGTCAACACCTGCTTTCTTTGGGATTGGAATTATTACATTCTTCTTGAAGTCTGAGGGTATTTCACCTGTCTCATACATCTTGCTCACCAGATGGTAGAGTTTTGTCAGGACTGGCTCTCCCAAGGCCATCATTACTTCTAATGGGATGTTGTCTACTCCTAGGGCCTTCTTTTGACTTAGGTCTTTCAGTGCTCTGTCAAACTCTTCACGCGGTATTGTATCTCCCATTTCGTCTTCGTCTACATTCTCTTCCATTTCCAGAATATTGTCCTCAAGTATGTCACCCTTGTATAGACCCTCTATATACTCCTCCCACCTTTCTGCTTTCCCTTCTTTGCTTAGAACTGGGTTTCCATCTGAGCTCTTGATATTCATACAAGTGGTTCTCTTTTCTCCAAAGGTCTCTTTAATTTTCCTGTAGGCAGTATCTGTCTTATCCCTAGTGAGATAAGCCTCTACATCCTTACATTTGTCCTCTAGCCATCCCTGCTTAGCCATTTTACACTTCCTGTCGATCTCATTTTTGAGACGTTTGTATTCCTTTTTGCCTGCTTCATTTACTGCATTTTTATATTTTCTCCTTTCATCAATTAAGTTCAATATTTCTTCTGCTACCCAAGGAGTTCTACTAGCCCTCGTCTTTTTACCTACTTGATCCTCTGCTGCCTTCACTACTTCATCCCTCAGAGCTACCCATTCTTCTTCTACTGTACTTCTTTCCCCCATTCCTGTCAATTGTTCCCTTATGCTCTTCCTGAAACTGTACAACCTCTGGTTCTTTCAGTTTATCCAGGTCCTGTCTCCTTAAATTCCCACCTTTCCGCAGTTTCTTCAGTTTTAATCTACGATCCTTAGTACCCCTGATAAAGGGGTGTTCAGTCACCCACCCAACATCTACAACATCCTAGCCCATCCCTATGCTACTCCCAGTCCCAACCCCTTGCCATAGGAATCATATCCTAATCTACCTGCCCAACACTTCCTATTCCAGTCCTTTCAATGGCATATCCTACCCCATCAGACGCCAGGCTAACTGTGAAAGCAGTCATGTCGTATACCAGTTCTGCTTCTGCTGTAGTCATTACACAGCTTTTTACATTGGTATGACTACCATCCAGCTGTCATCTACGATGAACGACCATTGCCAGTCTGTGCCCAAGAGCAAAGTAGACTGCCATGTGGCACAACATGCAGTTGAACATAAAATGCTTCATTTCAATGGTTGCTTCACTGCCTGAGCCATATGGTTCCTCCCCTCTACCATTAGCTTTTCTGAACTGTGCAGATGGGAGTTATCCTTACAATGCATTCTCCATTTGCAAAATTATCCCAGTGTCAACCTACGGTAACATAACTATCCTTACCCCCCGTCTTTGTGTGCTTTCCTATGCCAGTGTACCCAACTATCTTTCCCCTTTCCTGCTCCTCTCCTTCGTGGCCACCTCATCCTCCCCCTCCTCCTCCCCTCTGCCCTGCCCCACTGCCTCCCAAAGTTATGCCTGTTGGCAGTCCAGCCTCTGCATGCTCTGCCAGAGAGCACTCGATCTTCCCCCACACCTATACTGCTGCCCCCACCCCCCCACCTATACTGCTGCTTCTGTTGTATGTGACTTCTACATTCCGATCTGAACTACCAGATATGGAGGTCATGTGTGGATGCATGCTTGTGTGTGTGATGTGTGATGTGTGGTGTGTGTGTGTGTGTGTGTGTGTGTGTGTGTGTGTGTGTGTTTTTTTTTTCTTTTCTGATGAACGAAGGCTGTGGCCAAAAGCAAATGTGTAAGTGTTTTTTAGTTTTGTCTCTCTGCTACTTAACATGTCATCTATACAATAAGTATACTGTTGATATTCCAACTTGCAATTTCCGTTGTTGATACATAAAGAATTATTTTCTGTGGAGAAAAAAAATTAATGGAAACAGTGAAGTTCAATAAGAGCTGTTACTGATAAGTCATTTAGTTACTAATAGTGGACATATATTGTATTTCATTTGCTTCCCCTTCATTCTGTAATTTGCTTTGAAGGTGAGCAATCGCTATTTATTTGATTTTATTGAAACTATGAAATATTGTTTTTAGATTTTATAGACTTCCTTTAGTTGTAAGTATCAACTGATTTTATTCCAAAGCCTTCAACTCTGCTGATAACTAAATAATCTTACCCAAATGGATTGCTCACACCTCTTGGGCTACAGATGGCTCAGCCCTTCTCCACATTTACCCAGTATTAGTTCTGTCTTGTCCGGAAAAAGGTTGTTGAGTTTATGCTGGCCCTTCTGCACTGCTCCAGTTCATCATCCTGGTATCAGTTTAGCCATCGGTGCCTTTTTCACTAGCCCTGTCAGTAGTTTTGTGCTTGATGGAGGGATCCCTATTGTTTCCATTCGGTTGTCCCAGCTCCTGTTTTCCTGAGCACGAATATCTGCTTTTTTCCCTGCTCATCCCTCCTATTCTATTCTTTTTGCGGCTTTGGGCCGTTGTCTGCCTGCTGCATGCTCTTGTGTGTGTTTACTGGATGGGCCCCACCTCGCTTCTCTCCAACGTGACTTCCACCTCCCCTCCTTGACCTCTTCTCCACGTTCTCTCCTGACACCCCACCGCCCCCTCCCCCAATGGTGTTCCATTGTTCGTTCCAAACACTCTTATGAGAGTTTCAGGATGCCATTGTTTTTTTTACTTCGATGGTTCTAAATTCACCAGTCATGTGGGATATGCCTTCATTCACATGGAACGCCATCTCTTGCCTGCCACATGTGGGGTGTTTACTGCAGAATTGGTGGCCATCTGTTGGCTCCTCTGCTTCATTAAATGATCTTCACTCACCTTGGTTTTGTTATGTACAGACTCAATGACTGGTTTTCAGGCCATAACTCATAGTTTTTCCTTCCACCCTGTGGTCTCGGCCATCCACAACCTTCTCATTGATCTTGGTGATGCTACTTGTTCAGTTGATTTAGTTGATTTGATGCTGCTTGTTCATTTGACTTCCTTTGGATTCCTGTCCACATAGACACTCTGGGTAATGAAATTATGGTTCGTCTGGCTGGGGAGGGGGAAGGGGGGCGGGGGGGGGGGGGGGGAGGACTCCTTGCTTCCCACTGTGACTTCCATCTCCCCTCCTTGTCCTCTTCTCCACGTTCTTGACGACAGATTTGCGGCTGTACATCAGATCCCTTTTTCTCAATTGTGGACCGACACCCTTGCTGAATCAAGGAGATTCCCACCGTATGGTGTTGCTTCCTCTGCCTCTCCCAGTGGGAATTGAAATCTACCCACCTCCCTCACCCTGCACCTTTTGTAGCTGTAGGGCTTCCTCCATGGTGATTCATATTTTGTTGGACTGCCCTGCCTTTTGGTCCTTTGTACTGAGTATGCCCTCCCACCTTCCTTGTCTCGGTTGTTAGCAGACAACTTTCCCATGGTTACATCTGTCCTTGATTTTCTTGAGGAAGTCGTTTGTCCTCTCAGGTTTAAGTTCTTGAATTTTCCTCTGAAATTTGAGCCCCTCAGTAAGTATATGCGTTGGTTACGGAAGCCTTGATCTTGCCATCACACTGGCCAGGTTCTCCCTGCATTTTCCCTACATTTTATGTAGTCTGCTGCACAGTTTTGTTTCCCCTTTTATTGTGTCTTCTTCCCCTGGTGTTATCCCCATTGTATGGTTTGGTGTTGTTGTCAAGGTGGATCGGTGGTGGTGCTGGTGCCCCACCACGTGTAGCGTTTCTTGTTCATCCCTGCTCTACCTATTTCCACCCACCCCTCTTCTGTTCTATCCTCTTTCTGCTGCCCTGACATCCCTTTTCCCTCTTTGCCTTTTATCCATTCCCCTTGACTGGACTTTGATCTTTCTGTTGTTTCTCCCTTGATTCCTGCCATTGTAGATGATGGGACATGACCTCCCTTCTTGCTCCCCTCCCCCAAAACCAACCAACCTACCGACCAACCAACTGATCAACTGTAATGCACTTCAGTGGAAAAACAAGGTATGTGTTGTAGTGATGAGAGAGAGCAACTTGAACCTTTATATGGTCTTCCCAGAAATCTTCAAAGTTTGTTAATCGGTCAGCACCCTGATCACAGATACTTTATTGTTAATATCCATTAATATAATGGGCAGGACATGAGTTCATGCTAACTACCAAAGCTCAATGGCACATCTGTCAATTAACTGGAAGTTTATTATCACAAACTAGGGACTCTGCTCAATTTCTGTGGATATACTTCATTGGTGAGGATTGAAGCGAAATAAAAATAAGATGCTACTCAGCCTGAAAGTAGAGTTACAAAGACCTTAACTACTGCCTCCCTTTCATGTCCTTTGACTCATCCAGTTGTTTCATTTCTGTACAAGCTGTAGATAACATTTTGCTACCATTATTTTATCTCGGATACTTTCAGAATTTCAAGAATGAATTCTAGTCAGTATTGTCAAAATCTTTCTCTAAATCTGCAAATACTGTAATTGTGGTTTTGTCTTTCTTCAATATATCTTTGAAAATAAGTTATACAGTCAGCATCATCTTTTATGTTCCTACATTTCTATGGAACTTAAACTGATGTTGCCCAAGTTCAGCTTTTATCAGTTCATCATTTGTTCCTTGAAAAATACAAGGGCCATTTTTTTCCATCTCTGATGGATTGCAAAATAATACACACAGTTAAAATCCAGTGAAGCTTTGTGCAGATGAATTGTGCTGTGTCTTTAGTGCACCTGTGTACTTCATCACATCGCATTTTCATTTCTTAGAACATAGAGCATGTAAAAATGCCTAGAAAATAGCATCTCCTGCCAAGTATGAACTGCCTTGTGAGAGATATCACCTGATTTCATGCAGCCCGCAGGGTGTTACTGTCATGCATCTTCTTCCGGATAGTTCTTGGCTGCATACTGTAGGTGCAACAAAGGCACTCCTG
This sequence comes from Schistocerca gregaria, assembly GCF_023897955.1. Taxonomy (NCBI): domain Eukaryota; kingdom Metazoa; phylum Arthropoda; class Insecta; order Orthoptera; family Acrididae; genus Schistocerca; species Schistocerca gregaria. The sequence continues at coordinate 339,439,539 of NC_064925.1, read as the reverse complement.
CAGCATTTTTGACAGCAGGTGTTTGATCGCCCACCACACAGCCCTCACTTGGCTCTCTCTGATTTCCATCTCTTCACTCACGCAGACTGAGAAGAAAGAATTTTGGCACAGACTATGAGCTGCAGACCAGTGTAGGGAATTGGTGGAAGTCACAGGCAGCTGCCTTCTATGACAAGAGAATTGGAAAGTTGGTATCTTGCTGTGACAAATGTGTAAGTCAGCACTGCGACTATGTAGAGAATTAGCTGGAAGGTGTAGCTAAATGTTGAAAATAAAACACTTTTGATTTTCACTGTGGTTTCAATTTCATGACTGATTGTTTTTTTTCCAATGTTACAAACAAAAGATGTTGTATTTTCAGCATTTGACTAGTTCAACTTATTAAACTGATGATTTGGTGATAGTCACACACGTCAGCATCTGCCCTCTTTGGAATGGGAATTATTTCATTTAAGTCTGAGGGTAATTCGCCTGTCTAATATATCTTCCATACCAGGTAGAACGTTTTTGTCATAGCTAGGTCTTACAATGATCTCATCAATTCTGACATCTACTCTGGGGTCCTTGTTTTGACTTAGTTCTTTCAGTGGCCTCTCAAATTCTTTTCGTATCACCATATCTCTTGTCTTATCTTCATTTATTTCCTCTTCCTGTTCACTTTTCATCTTTCCCTTATTACCTTAGAACCAACTTGCCATCTGAGCTCTTAATATTCATACTGTTGCTTCTGTTTTCTCCAAAGGTCTCTTTAATTTGACTATAATTAGTATCTTTTTTTTTCCATCAGTCTACTGACTGGTTTGATGTGGCCCACCACGAATTCCTTTCCTGTGCTAACCTCTTCATCTCAGAGTAGCACTTGCAACCTACGTCCTCAATTATTTGCTTGACGTATTCCAATCTCTGTCTTCCTCTACAGTTTTTGCCCTCTACAGCTCCCTCTAGTACCATGGAAGTCATTCCCTCATGTCTTAGCAGATGTCCTATCATCCTGTCCCTTCTCCTTATCAGTGTTTTCCACATATTCCTTTCCTCTCCGATTCTGCATAGAACCTCCTCATTCCTTACCTTATCAGTCCACCTAATTTTCAACATTCGTCTATAGCACCACATCTCAAATGCTTCGATTCTCTTCTGTTCCGGTTTTCCCACAGTCCATGTTTCACTACCATACAATGCTGTACTCCAGACGTACATCCTCAGAAATTTCTTCCTCCAATTAAGGCCGGTATTTGATATTAGTAGACTTCTCTTGGCCAGAAATGCCTTTTTTGCCATGGCGAGTCTGCTTTTGATGTCCTCCTTGCTCCGTTCGTCATTGGTTATTTTACTGCCTAGGTAGCAGAATTCCTTACCTTCATTGACTTCGTGATCATCAATCCTGATGTTAAGTTTCTCGCTGTTCTCATTTCTACTACTTCTCATTACCTTCGTCTTTCTCCGATTTACTCTCAAACCTTACTGTGTACTCATTAGACTGTTCATTCCGTTCAGCAGATCATTTAATTCTTCTTCACTTTCACTCAGGATAGCAATGTCATCAGCGAATCGTGTCATTGATATCCTTTCACCTTGTATTTTAATTCCACTCCTGAATCTTTCTTTTATTTCCATCATTGCTTCCTCGATGTACATATTGAAGAGTAGGAGCGAAAGGCTACAGCCTTGTCTTACACCCTTCTTAATACGAGCACTTCGTTCTTGATCATCCACTCTTATTATTCCCTCTTGGTTGTTGTACATATTGTATATGACCCGTCTCTCCCTATAGCTTACCCCTACTTTTTTCAGAATCTTGAACAGCTTGCACCATTTTATATTGTCGAACGCTTTTTCCAGGTCGACAAATCCTATGAACGTGTCTTGATTTTTCTTTATCCTTGCTTCCATTATTATCTGTAATGTCAGAATTGCCTCCACCTATCTGCCCTCTCCTCTGCATTTAACAGTGGAATTCCCGTTGCACTCATAATGTTACCACCGTTGCTTTTAATGTCACCAAAGGTTGTTTTGACTTTCCTATATGCTGAGTCTGTCCTTCCGACAATCATATCTTTTTCAATGTCTTCACATTTTTCCTGCAGCCATTTCGTCTTAGTTTCCCTGCACTTCCTATTTATTTCATTCCTCAGCGACTTGTACTTCTGTATTCCTGATTTTCCCGGAACATGTTTGTACTTCCTCCTTTCATCCATCAACTGAAGTATTTCTTCTGTTACCCATGGTTTCTTTGCAGCTACCTTCTTTGTACCTATGTTTTCCTACGCAACTTCTGTGATGGCCCTTTTTAGAGACATCCATTCCTCTTCAACTGTGTTGCCTACTGTGCTATTCCGTATTGCTGTACCTATAGCATTAGAGAACTTCAAATGTATCTCGTCATTCCTTAGAACTTCCGTATCCCACTTCTTTGGGTATTGATTCTTCCTGACTAATGTCTTGAACTTCAGCCTACTCTTCATCACTACTATATTGTGATGTGAGTCTATATCTGCTTCTGGGTACGCCTTACAATCCAGTATCTGATTTTGGAATCTCTGTCTGACCATGATGTAATCTAATTGAAATCTTTCCGTATCTCCCGGCCTTTTCCAAGTATACCTCCTCCTCTTGTGATTCTTGAACATGGTATTCGCTATTACTACCTGAAACTTGTTACAGAACTCAATTAGTCTTTCTCCTCTTTCATTCCTAGTCCCAAGCCCATATTCTCCTGTAACCTTTACTTCTACTCCTTCCCCTACAACTGCATTCCAGTCACCCATGACTATTAGATTTTCGTCCCCCTTTACATACTGCATTACCCTTTCAATATCCTCATACACTTTCTCTATCTGTTCATCTTCAGCTTGCGACGTCGGCATGTATACCTGAACTATCGTTGTCGTTGTTGGTCTGCTGTCGACTCTGATTAGAACAACCCGGTCACTGAACTGTTCACAGTAACTCACCCTCTTCCCTACCTTCCTATTCATAAGGAATCCTACACCTGTTATACCATTTTCTGCTGCTGTTGATATTACCCGATACTCATCTGACCAGAAATCCTTGTCTTCCTTCCACTTCACTTCACTGACCCCCACTATATCTAGATTGAGCCTTTGCATTTCCCTTTTCAGATTTTCTACTTTCCCTACCACGTTCAAGCTTATGACATTCCATGCCCCGACTCGTAGAACATTATCCTTTCGTTGATTATTCAATCTTTTTCTCATGGTAACCTCCCCCTTGGCAGTCCCCTCCCGGAGATCCGAATGGGGGACTATTCTGGAATCTTTTGGCAATGGAGAGATCATCATGACACTTATTCAACTACAGGCCACATGTCCTGTGGATACACGTTACGTGTCTTTAATGCAGTGGTTTCCATTGCCTTCTGCATCCTCATGTCGTTGATCATGGGCAATTTCTCACCTCTATCCGCTCCTCCACTCTCTTTGAGAAGGCCGTTGGCAGAATGAGGCTGACTTCTTTTGCCGGAAGTCTTTGGCTGCCAGTGCTGATTATTTATCAAAATTTAGGCAGTGGCGGGGATCGAACCCGGGACTGAAGACGTTTTGATTATGAATCAAAGACGCTACCCCTAGACCAAAGATCCCCCCCCCCCCCCCCCCAAATTAGTATCTATCTTTCCCATAATCATGCATGCTTCTACAACTTTGCATTTCTCCTCTAGTCATTCCTGCACGCCCAGTTTGCTAATTATGCGAGTCTCATTATTTGGACATCTGTATTAGCTATTACCTACTTCAGTGCTGCGTTTTTATGTTTTCTTCTTTGATGGAACAAATTTAATATCTCACATTTTGTCTAAGGATTTGTATTGGGCCTTGTCTTTATACCTATTTAATCCTCTCTGCCTTGTGTATTTCATCTCTCAAAGCTACCCATTCATCTTATGTTGTCTTCATTTCCACTGCTTCAGTCAGTTGTGGTCCAATGCATCCTTTGAAACTGTCAATAACTTATCTTTCTTCACTTTCTCCAGGTCCCATTTCCTTAATTTCCGACTTCTCTGCAGTTTCTTAAATTTTAATCAGTAATTTATAACCAATATGGTATGGATAGAGCTCACTTTTACCCCTGAAAATGTTTTGTAGATCAAAATATGGTTTCAAAATCCATGAATTACCATCATATAAATGATCTGAAATCTTCTGATGTATTCAGTCTTTTCCATGTAAAACTTTTTTAATGATTCTGAAACCAAGTGTCAGCAATGATTACATCATGCTCTGTGCAAAATTCTACCAGATAGCTTTCCTTACAGTGCTTTCCCCCACTTCATGTTCTACTACATTTCCTTCTCTTCTTTTTTCTGCTCTCAAATTCAAGTCCTGTATCACAATTACATTTTTGTATACATTAACTATCTGAATAATTTCTTTTCCCTCACCATACTTCTTTCAACCTCGTCATCATTTGTGGAGTTATAGGCTTATAAATATGTGCTACTGTAGTGGGTGCTGGCTGAGCCAAAGATAATGTGTTCACTATGAAGCTCATAGGAGATTACAAAAATTCTTATTCATTATTAGACCTACTCCTGCATTATCCATATCTGATTTTGTATTGATAAGCATGTGAAGCACTTGATGTCCACTTTTGAGCCTCTTTAGACATCTCTTTATATAATTGGGCATACTGACCACAATCTGACCATACATTTAGTCCACTAGACAGTTAGCCCCTTATGCAATTAGTTGTTGACTATCAATCACAATTTAAGAACAGCAGTAAAGTTCATTAGTATGAAACTAGAAGGAGAAATGACTTCCTTTCAGTCTTAATGTGGCACAAAAAGGAGAGAGATTTTCAGCCCGTTACCACCTACCTAGTGGTGTAAATAATTTAACAGATAAAATCAACCCTAAACACAAAATGAAAACACGTCTGCTTGTCAACTGCTACCCAACATAAGAATATCTGAAGCTTTAATAATATACAAAAATGTGAGACTGCATCTGAGAGATGTTATCAGCTGATGGATTTCCATGTGAGTTAAACTGCGAAGTAGTGATTGTCCAAAAAATACATGTCAGGGTATCTATACCAACAAGTTTTGCCCATTAGTGGCTGCAGTTCAGGACCAACTGCATTAATTTATTTCAAATGTTATCCAAATTAAGAACAAGCCTATGGAAATTTTGTGGGGTAGAGCACTTCTTACTCCAAAAAATGATTAAGTGGAGGTCATCAGTGGCATCCTCTTGGAATCATTTATGGCAAAATAACTGGTGTGCAATTCATTAAAGACAGTGATATGTACAGAAGATTCAGTTCATAGCCCTCTAGAATTTTTGAATACTCTAAATTTAATGAGCCGACCGTACTGAGGTGGCACATTGTCTTTCATTTTTCTGCTAGCATTGAAAGTACTCATGTTCCTCCACACTTAAAGTACACTACCTACCTCCCTCCCTTCCCCAGTAGCCAGCTTGAAGATTGAAGTCAGGGCCTGTTACTAAGAAAACCACACTCTTGTCAGTTAATAAGTAGTCTGTAAAAACAGAAAGCATTTCATGGTTTTGAATACTGGCACAGATAATATGCAGTTCATCATGTTTAGGACACTGAAAGTTTGTGCCTATGAGTACACAGTATGCCATGCAAATTTTATACCTTGAAAGAAAGTCTCACTTCTCTTTAAAAACTCAAAATTTCTGTAGCCGTCCTCCCTGGCTGATCAGATCTTTTACCAATTAATCCATTTTTTTGTAAAATAACTATTGCACATTGTCACAAAAATGATAAGAGCACTAGGCTACATAACCTTACATCAGCACAGCTGACCACAGACTCGATCGTGACAGACCTCTCCAGTACCAAAATGCATGAAAAATCTCTCTCCGGTTGTTTGAATAACATGGTAGCCAGTCAGCTTCCCATTTAAATTTGCATAATCCAGTACTCTCCCTCTTTAAATCAAAACTAGTTCAAAAATCAGTTTACATGGAAACACAGACTAACGTATTCCAAAAATGCATATAAAATAAAATTAACCTCATCTTTACACTTAAGTTAATACCATATTTCTAAAGTACATAAAACTGGCTGCTTTGCAAATACCATATTCCCCCGTGCACATGACTCACATCAAGGCTGCACAGTTTGATTCCCAAGCTCACTCATGCTTAGTTATTGACAGTTTCAATAATTCATGCTTCACATACATGTTGCATTCACCCCCTTGTTGTTTCTGACAACACAAAAAAGAAAATAATGTAAACCAGTGGATAAAGTAATAGTAGCTGTATGAAACTGAGACTTGTATCTTTTTGATCAAGATGCTGTCTACTCAGTTATTTAAGGCTCAAGTATTTAGATAAAGCTCTTTAATATCTTTTACACAAAACATTTTAGAATGGTAGGAAGTTATTTTGGATACCATACTTCAAAAGTTAATTTAGACATTAAACTGACATTCAAATTTCTTGGGACTGATGACCTTGCTGTGTGGTCCCCTCTCCTAAATCGACCAATCATATTTTCATTATCTGTTATCACTACAAAAAGCTATATGAGGATTGATAACAATTGAGTTTCCAGAAATGCCTTTAATAATGTGTAGTGATGTGTGTAACATCTGATCTCTGTGTGTAGATGTGTGAAGCTTGGTTTGACGAGCTGGTCAAGTTACATGTCGCAAGTCATTTTCAATGTGTGAAAATGTGCTGTAGGGCAATGAGCAATTTTCTGTCAAATTCCCTACCAGTGATGTATATTGCTATCCCTCTATATAATAGTTTTATATAATGTTTGGATGCACCAGTGATGTTAATAACTCTAAAGTCACTGTACCCCTGTAATGACACTCAAATGTAATGTGAAGCCCCACATGGCATCGACAGTTAGTTGCATTTGATTGATCACAATTTTGACTTCTCTCTGTGATGCAAATAAGTCAGTTTTACAATTATAATATCACGCTTTCTGAGCAAAATATATGGCAACATGCTAACAATTTACATGATTTCTTGAGGTTTTTTTATTTTAATTTTTGCATGCATATATACTTACAGATTCTTACTTGACGATGTTCAGTCTGAAATGGTAAGTATATGGGGATACGAGAGTGGTAAGTGACAGAGATCACACTCGGCAGAACATTTTTACAATTTATTTCGCTCCAACTAATTACACAAGGTGCACATTGGCAACCTGAGCACACTTCATTATTAAGCTAATCATTTGTAAGAGAATTATTGAATTGTTTAAATGCACCAATAAATAAATTAAATACTATCAACATCACATCAGTAAGTAAAACAAACACTACAAATATAAAAAAATGTAAAAGTGCCAATAAAGAAACCTAAAATTAATTTTAAAGATACCAATAAATAAAACAGTCAGCATAAAAAAACCACATAATTATTTAAAAGTGCCAATAAATAGACACTATGACCTCAAATTGTTTTATAGGAACCAATAAATAGAACAGACAGTATAAACACCCAGAAAACTTTCCTTTAAAATAGTCTCTGTGCCTTAAACTTAGTAACTGTCAGAATTCCAATAAATGAGTTAAATCACAACCCACAACTTATTTACAGCTCCAACATGTGGACCAATAAACGATGAAGTGTGTCTGTGACTCATTGTAAGAAACTTCATTCAGAAGCTGGTACAGGCATATTTGGATTTGGCACAGGTCCTAACAGGCTGTCACATCAGATGTAAGCAGGTACAATAAAACAATTAGGTTTTAGAGCTCTAAAACAGAAAAAAACAATATTAACAGTTTTGCCTTTTCCACAACTCAACACCATACACCAAATTAGCAAAACAATGTGAAGTTTGTGGTAAGATCTCATCTAGGGATGTCCTATTTCCTGGGTAAACTAGCTGAGTGGAGCACAAGAATTATCATTAGCACTCTATTTTGAATCTTAAACAAATCTAATGTATTGTACCTTAATGCTTGGCACCAGACTTCTAAACGTCAAACACAGAACCAACCTTTGGTGACACGTATGTGATGGGACAACCAATTATCCGCAAATACTGTCAAATTTAACCCACACAAGTAGTATGTTCATTCACTTAGGTACATCTAATCATCATTACAATTAAACTTGGGCAATGGCAGCTCAACTTTAACTTCCATCAAATACTGGTAATGACTGTTACAGTGATCTCACAGGAGGTACACCTCTCTGAATTACCTTCATGACCAGATTGGAACATGGATCTACAATATGTAAGTGTTTCAGATCAGCAATAGAAAGCCATGAAGAACCTGTAGAATTTATATGTGGATACCAATCACATATATTACCCCAAACTGGGGAACCTGTTGACTCTCCAAGTTATCAACCATTACTAAACATGGGCTATGTTGATGCCCTCGCTACTGCCAGAAGACTTCCTGACCAATGTCCTATGAAAAACACATCCTCTGCACTGTACCATCACACCATGCTAAAACTAGCACATGCAAAACTCATGCCAGTGAAATTTCTTACACCACAGGTCAAGGCACCAATGCTGGCGTAATGGATATCAATGCAAATTTATCAATTTCCTGCCTCTTAAACTGAAAGCTGAGGTGAGTAGCCCAGTTTCTTTAAGCCGTTTCACACCAGCCTCCTCTTTGGCACTACCTAGTTTCAGCTGACCCAAATGTGACCTGTTTTTCGTATGCATTTTAAGGTCTTAGAGCAAGAAGCTGAAAGGGTACAATCTCTGAATGACCCTACATGGCCTGAGAAATCAGACCAGCTGTTTCCCTGTGATCCCCTGTGTCCCTTTACTTTGCCCACAGTAATTCTTCACGCGTCTCCCTCGATTGTACCTATGAGCCTCTCTGATGTGCAAGAGATTTTTCGCTACATCTGATTTAGCCCTGATATCCACAGAATTAATATACTTGGGTAATAGACCATTTAACAGCCACAAGTTACTCAGTGGTGAATTAAAGGAGGATGTGAGCACTTGTTTGGCAGCTATCGTTTTATTTGCCTCATGGCAAGAATAAACCAATCTACAGAGGTATCCCATCATTTCTGTAAATGAGAATGATAAATTATTAAGGCAGATTTCAGACTTCTGTTAATACATTCCACAAAATTCTTAGGGTAATACTGGGCAATAATAATGTGATAAATACCATTACTAAAACAAAATTTTGGAGTTCACTTGACGTGGAGGTGAGAGCATTGACACTTACTGAGGCCTTAGGAGGACCAAAACTATCAAAAATAATGCTTGAGGACTAACAGCAGTCATCATTCCTTTACTAGGCACCAAACATGCAAGCCTTGTAAAAGCATCAACCATCACTAAAATGTACATATGAGTTCTAGTACATAATCAATAAAAAACTTATTCATGGGCTGAGGTTCCCTAGTGGACGGCAAAAAATCCGTTCTGGTGCTAGTGTTAGGCTTAGCACTCTTATCTTAGTGATATTGACCTACTAATTTCTTAATATCTGAGTTCATGCTTTACCAGGTCAGGTGTCCTTCAATTACATTCAGTATTTCATCCTGGTATTTAAATACTGGCACCATAAGGAGGAGCGAATAATGTGGATTGTTTGGAATTGTTTGGGTGGTGGGTACTTTCACCAGCAGCAATTAATACATGTAAGTTCACACCTACGTAATCTGTTGTTTCAATTACCACTGTAACAATATAAACTGATTGATGTATTAATTCTGCTTTGAACAGAGTGATATTTACCTCTTCTTTCTCGAAGACAAAGAAGAAGAAGAAGAAGCAGCCTCCAGCTCTGTGATGGAGAATTGCAGTATAATATAGTTGTAAATAATGTCACCCTGTGTTCCTAAGTTTGCAGACTATGGTGTATCCAGGTATCATTTTCAGGATGAAGCAGTTTAGAGATTAAAGAAACTGCCTTCCTTTCCAGAACTTTTAGACAAATGTATATATTATTGTCTGACATACATGTAGTATGTCCATCCAGATTCACAGTTGGTCAGAGACCTATAGCTGAAGAGTGAAAAATTTGATATTAGCTTAAGGAAACATTGGAGTACAGATATATGTTCATATCATTTCTTGGCATGGGCAAGTTTATATTGCATCTTGCTCCACAATGTATTCTGATGCTTGTTGAATGACATACACTTTATGGCTAAACCAAAATAAGATCTACCCCAATTGCCCCCCTATAGTATACTGGCGTTGTCCATGATTATTAGCCAACAGTATGCATTAGTGGTGCATTTTACAAACATACATAACATAAATAATCAAATTTCATGTGGAAGTACCACTTAAAGTACTTTATGGCCTGGTTGGGAATCAAATCACTTTATTTGTTGCTAGGTTTACATCTTATTATCCCTTGCATGTGTCGACTTTATTTATGTTACAGTTAATTGACATGAAACGCACAAAACTTCAATGGTTCAGTTTCTAAGAGATCATGACTCAACAAAGGGCGTGTTTGAATTAAGAGTCTTTTGCTCCATTACTTGAGATGTAACCACCACCCATAGTTTGCGCGGCCACATCTCCACACTTTAAGCATTGTTCGTTGTGTGCATGCCTCGCTGTATCACTGGCACAACTACAGAGAACAGTTCAGCCTAAAAAATTGTAGACAACAATGAATTGCCTATCGTTATAGTGTCCAGAGGGTAGCTCTGTAGGATAAGAGCACATTGATGTGCATTTGTTTAAAAAGGTCAATGTTGCAATGGAGAAATTCTGACCATGGTTATATAGACCACATCATCTATAAGATGTCCAAAAGGCCATCCTGTATCATCGGCATCACGTCAATAGCTCAATAAATAAATTGCTTTAATTTTTCCTCCTTAGTAAACTGTGGCATCCACCACCACCACTACAAAGGGCAGTTAGAACATTTTCATTGCTGTAGGCAAACACAAGTTTTATTATTATTTCACATGAGTGTGTGTTCCTCATTCAACACGCACTAAATGTATGATATGTGGATAGTTTTTCTTGAAGTCCCTTTTCATTTCACGTATATTAAACATTTTTTCATATGCAGTTTTCCGTATCTGTCTTCTCTACGAGTGTGTAAAATTTTACATGACTTGCATAAAGAAATTAAAACAAGACATAAATTTGCTCCTTATAACTACATGTAAATGTCATTTTATGAGGATGGTTTGAAAAGTTCTCGGAACGGAATAGAAAAAAAGTACTTACATCACTGAAACTTTTTTATTTTGCAATGTAGTTTCCTTGTGGATTTATTCACTTGGTCCAACAATGTTCCAGTGTTTTGATCCCATCTCGTAAATGAGTTTCCTCCAGGCCTGCAACACAGTTGTCATCTCCGGCTATCAATTCTTCGTTTGAAGTGAATCTTTGTCCACCAAGAAAAATTTTCAGTTTTGGAAAGAGATGAAAGTCTAACGGAGCCATATCAGGTGAATAATGTGGGTGTGGCAACAATTCATGCCTTAGTTCATGTAATTTTCCCACAGGGCCGGCATGTGTGCAGGCGCACATTGTCTTGATGGAAGATGACTTTCTTCCTTGCTAAACCTGGCATTTTTTCATGTATCTATTGTTGCAATTTGTCTGGGAGGTTAGCATAGTACTGTCCAGTAATCTACAAACAGAATTCCCTTCACATCCTAGAACACTGATGCCATGACGTTTCCCACAGAAGCAATTGTCTTTGCTTTCTTTGGTGGCAGAGAATCAGCATGTTTCCACTGCTTTGACTGTTGTTTCGTCTCTGGCGAATAGCAGTGCACCCAAGTTTAATCTGTGGTCACAAACCAGTGCAAAAAATCTTGTTTGTTTCTCCTAAAATGGGCCAAACATTGTTCCAATATGTCCATTCTTACGTGTTTTTGATCCAGCATCAAGAGTCGCGGCACGCATCTTGCAAATAATTTTTTCATTTCTAATTCTTCAATAAAATGTAATATACCCTTTCAGATGACATCTGGCAAACACGAGCAATTTCACACACTTTCAATCGGCGATCCTCCATGACCATTTTGTGCACTTTTGCAATGATTTCTGGAGTAGTGACACATCTTGGCCGACCCCATTGCGCGGATCGTCATCTAAGCTCTCCCGACCAAATTTAAATTCATTTGTCCATTTGGCAACAGTTGAATATGAAGAAGCAGAGTCCATCGTTGGATTCTGGAAATTGGCATGAATGTCCTTTGCTTTCATACTTTTCTTAACAAAGTTCTTAATCACTGCTCGAATCTCGATTTTGTCCACCTTCGCAAATCACTACACGGGAACAACAACAGAGCCATCTCACCGCCACAGCACTGTTGCAAGAGCACTGACGTGGCACGTGTTTACAGGCAACAGTCCTATGAATATCATGTAAACACTCGTTGTGCTAATGCTGACCTCTTGTGGTGATTCCGAGAACTTTTCAAACCACTCTCATAATATTAGCTGATACATGAGTTTTAATACATTTGACTTATATACAAGTTTCTACATGAATTTGTCACCTTATTTTTTGTGTTTGCATAATAATATTTAAATACAAGTGAATAACATTTAAAAATTGTTTTTGCTTCCAAAATTAATAAGGCAACATTTCTGTGACAAGTTATTTCATATTAATTCTTATCATTAATAAATCATTAATGTTTACAACTTTTATGATTAACTGGTACTTTCTTTAACTTTTAACTTATGACGTTACATGAATGATTTGCAGAACATGTTGCATGTTAGGATAGAAAAAAATGTACATACAAGCAATCTGATAATATGCATGAGCTACTACCATCTTCTCACTTAAGTCAAGTGTTTGTAATTCTGGATTGCTAGTGAAAGGAATAGAGACTGCACTCTCGCATTTCCAACACAACCAAGCTTAACTATGCTTAGCCATGCCTCTCTCAAATCTACAAGGAGGTGATCTGTGAATGTACTGGGAGTTCTGATAAGGAGTGGAAGGAAGCATTTATCATCTCCTGGTGAAATCTATCATTTACACATCACACAATAATTGAGAAAATTCTCTGTGAACACTTCTTTGTGTCTTGCAACAAACTATTTACTCAGTGTTTGCAGCGCTATGGATAAAATTCTAACATCATTGTGTCGTACAAGTTTACTGATGTCATTTGTTAAAAGTACCTGTAATGATTGTACTTCAGGTACTTAATTTATACTTTTCACTAGAGGATATAGATATGTGTACTATATGATGAAGCAACTGTTGGTTGTGAAAGCTTGAATTTTGTGTGTGTGTGTGTGTGTGTGTGTGTGTGTGTGTGTGTGTCGACCTGCCAGAGCTTTTGTTTGGTAAGTCACATCGTCTTTATATATATACAAAACAAAGATTCCAAGACTTACCAAGTGGGAAAGTGCCGGTAGACACGCACAATAAAATAACACACACACACACACACACACACACACACACACACACAAAATTTCAAGCTTTCGAAACTGGCGGCTGTTTCGTCAGGAAAGAGGGAAGGAAAAGGAAAGATGAAAGGATGTGGGTTTTAAGGGAGAGGGTAAGGAGTCATTCCAATCCCGGGAGCGGAAAGACTTATCTTACGGGTGAAAAAAGGATAGGTGTATACTCGAGCGCGCACGCACGCGCGCGCGCGCCCACACACACACACACACACACACACACACACACACACACACACACACACACACAAGCAGACATATTTAAAGGCAAAGAGTATGGGCAGAGATGTAAGTCGAGGCGGAAGTGTGGAGGCAAAGGTGATGTTGAATGAAAGGTGAGGTATGAGTGGCGGCAACTTGAAACTAGCTGAGATTGAGGCCTGGTGAATAACGAGAAGAGAGGATATATTGAAGGGCAAGTTCCCATCTCCAGAGTTCGGATAGGTTGGTGTTGGTGGGAAGTATCCAGATAACTCGGACGGTGTAACACTGTGCCAAGATGTGCTGGCCATGCACCAAGGCATGTTTAGCCACAGGGTGAGCCTCATTACCAACAAACACTGTCTGCCTGTGTCCATTCATGCGAATGGACAGTTTGTTGCTGGTCATTCCCACATAGAAAGCATCACAGTGTAGGCAGGTCAGTTGGTAAACCACGTGGGTGCTTTCACACGTGGCTCTCCCTTTGATCGTGTACACCTTCCGGGTTACAGGAGTGGAGTAGGTGGTGGTGGTGGGAGGGTGCATAGGACAGGTTTTACACTGGGGGGCGGTTGCACGGGTAGGAGCCAGAGGGTAGGGAAGGTGGTTTGGAGATTTCATAGGGATGAACCAAGAGGTTATGAAGGTTTGGTGGACGGCGGAAAGACACTCTTGGTAGAGTGGGGAGGACTTCATGAAGGATGGATCTCATTTCGGGGCAGGATTTTAGGAAGTCGTATCCCTGCTGGAGAACCACATTCAGAATCTGATCCAGTCCCGGGAAGTATCCTGTCACAAGTGGGGCACTTTTGGGGTTCTTCTGTGAGAGGTTCTGGGTTTGAGGGGATGAGGAAGTGGCACTGGTTATCTGCTTCTGTACCAGGTCGAGAGGGTAGTTGCGGGATGCGAAAGCTGTTTTCAGGTTGTTGGTGTAGTGGTCCAGGGATTCAGGACTGGAGCAGATTCGTTTGCCACGAAGGCCTAGGCTGTAGGGAAGGGACCGTTTGATGTGGAATGGGTGGCAGCTGTCATAATGGAGGTACTGTTGCTTGTTGGTGGGTTTGATGTGGACAGATGTGTGAAGCTGGCCATTGGACAGATGGAGGTCAACGTCAAGGAAAGTGGCATGGGATCTGGATTAGGACCAGGTGAATCTGATGGAACCAATGGAGTTGAGGTTGGAGAGGAAATTCTGGAGTTGTTCTTCACTGTGAGTCCAGATCATGAAGATGTCATCAATAAATCTGTACCAAACTTTGGGTTGGCAGGCTTGGGTAACCAAGAAGGCTTCCTCTAAGCGACCCATAAATAGGTTGGCATACGAGGGGGCCATCCTGGTACCCATGGCTGTTCCCTTTAATTGTTGGTATGTCTGGCCTTCAAAAGTGAAGAAGTTGTGGGTCAGGATGAAGCTGGCTAAGGTGACGAGGAAAGAGGTTTTAGGTAGGGTGGCAGGTGATCGGCGTGAAAGGAAGTGCTGCATTGCAGCAAGGCCCTGGATGTGCGGGATATTTGTGTATAGGGAAGTGGCATCAATGGTTACAAGGATGGTTTCCGGGGGTAACAGACTGGGTACGGATTCCAGGCGTTCGAGAAAGTGGTTGGAGTCTTTGATGAAGGATGGGAGACTGCATGTAACGGGTTGAAGGTGTTGATCTACGTAGGCAGAGATACGTTCTGTGGGGGCTTGGTAACCAGCTACAATGGGGCGGCCAGGATGTTTGGCTTTGTGAATTTTAGGAAGTAGGTAGAAGGTAGGAGTGCGAGGTGTCGGTGGAGTCAGGAGTTTGATGGAGTCAGGTGAAAGGTTTTGTAAGGGGGCCTAAGGTTCTGAGGATTCCTTGAAGCTCTCCCTGGACATCAGGAATGGGATTACCTTGGCAAACTTTGTATGTAGAGTTGTCTGAAAGCTGACGCAGTCCCTCAGCCACATACTCCTGACGATCAAGTACCACGGTCGTGGTACCTCAACTCCTTTGGTTCCATCAGATTCACCTGGTCCTACTCCAAATCCCATGCCACTTTCCTTGACATTGACCTCCATCTGTCCAATGGCCAGCTTCACACATCCGTCCACATCAAACCCACCAACAAGTAACAGTACCTCCATTATGACAGCTGCCACCCATTCCACATCAAACGGTCCCTTCCCTACAGCCTAGGCCTTCGTGGCAAACGAATCTGCTCCAGTCCTGAATCCCTGGACCATTACACCAACAACCTGAAAACAGCTTTCGCATCCCGCAACTACCCTCCCAAACTGGTACAAAGCAGATAACCAGAGCCACTTCCTCATCCCCTCAAACCCAGAACCTCCCACAGAAGAACCCCAAAAGTGCCCCACTTGTGACAGGATACTTCCCTGGACTGGATCAGACTCTGAATGTGGTTCTCCAGCAGGGATATGACTTACTAAAATCCTGCCCCCCCGAAATGAGATCCATCCTTCATGAAATCCTCCCCACTCCACCAAGAGTGTCTTTCCGCTGTCCACCTAACCTTCATAACCTCTTGGTTCATCCCTATGAAATCCCCAAACCGCCTTCCCTACCCTCTGGCTCCTACCCTTGCAACCGCCCCCGGTGCAAAACCTGTCCTATGCACCCTCCCACCACCACCACCTACTCCACTCCTGTAACCTGGAATGTGTACACGATCAAAGGGAGAGCCACGTGTGAAAGCACCCACGTGATTTACCAACTGACCTGCCTACACTGTGATGCTTTCTATGTGGGAATGACCAGCAACAAACTGTCCATTCGCATGAATGGACACAGGCAGACAGTGTTTGTTGGTAATGAGGATCACCCTGTTGCTAAACATGCCTTGGTGCACGGCCAGCACATCCTGGCACAGTGTTACACCGTCCGAGTTATCTGGATACTTCCCACCAACACCAACCTATCCGAACTCTGGAGATGGGAACTCACCCTTCAGTATATCCTCTCTTCTCGATATCCGCCAGGCCTCAACCTCCGCTAATTTCAAGTTGCCGCCACTCATACCTCACCTGTCTTTCAACAACTTCCTTGCCTCTGTACTTCCCACTCGACTGACATCTCTGCCCTTACTCTTTGCCTTTAAATATGTGTGCTTGTGCCTGTGTATGTGTATGTGTATGTGTATGTGTACACTTGCCCTTTTTCCCCCTATGGGAAGTCTTTCCGCTCCCGGGATTGGAATGACTCCTTACCCTCTCCCTTAAAACTTACATCCTTTCGTCTTTCCCTCTCCTTCCCTCTTTCCTGAAGAAGCAACCATCGGTTGCGAAAGCTCGAAATTCTGTGTGTGTGTGTGTGTGTGTGTGTGTGTGTGTGTGTGTGTGTGTGTTTGTTTTATTCGTTGTGTCTATCTACCGGCACTTTTCCGCTTGGTAAGTCTTGGAATCTTTGTTTTTAATATATTTTTCCCATGTGGAAGTTTCTTTCTATTTTATTTACATCATTATATATATTAAAAACAAAGATTCCAAGACTTACCAAGCGGGAAAACGCCGGCAGACAGGCACAAGAACAAAACACACAAACACACACACACAGAATTACTAGCTTTCGCAACCGATGGTTGCTTCTTCAGGAAGGAGAGGGAAAGACGAAAGGATGTGGGTTTTAAGGGAGAGGGTAAGGAGTCATTCCAATCCCGGGAGCGGAAAGACTTCCCTTAGGGGGAAGAAAAGGACAGGTGTACACTCGCGCACACATACACACGCACACATATCCATCCGCACATACACAGACACAATTTTCCCACCCTTTAACGTGATCTGGAGACAACATAACTACCTAACCTTTGCACCCATTGTTGTTCACCAACCTAAGTTCAGCACAGGATCAACATAACGCATCTCAAACCAACACTTTTTCGACTTTTTTCACACCTTTATCTCTCCCCATGAACCATGGACCTTGCCGTTGGTGGGGAGGCTTGCGTGCCTCAGCGATACAGATGGCCGTACCGTAGGTGCAACCACAACGGAGGGGTATCTGTTGAGAGGCCAGACAAATGTGTGGTTCCTGAAAAGGGGCAGCAGCCTTTTCAGTAGTTGCAGGGGCAACAGTCTGGATGATTGACTGATCTGGCCTTGCAACATTAACCAAAACGGCCTTGCTGTGCTGGTACTGCGAACGGCTGAAAGCAAGGGGAAACTACAGCCGTAATTTTTCCCGAGGACATGCAGCTTTACTGTATGATTAAATGATGATGGCATCCTCTTGGGTAAAATATTCCGGAGATAAAATAGTCCCCCATTCAGATCTCCGGGCGGGGACTACTCAGGAGGATGTCGTTATCAGGAGAAAGAAAACTGGCGTTCTACGGATCGGAGCGTGGAATGTCAGATCCCTTAATCGGGCAGGTAGGTTAGAAAATTTAAAAAGGGAAATGGATAGATTAAAGTTAGATATAGTGGGAATTAGTGAAGTTCGGTGGCAGGAGGAACAAGACTTCTGGTCAGGTGACTACAGGGTTATAAACACAAAATCAAATAGGGGTAATGCAGGAGTAGGTTTAATAATGAATAGGAAAATAGGAATGCGGATAAGCTACTACAAACAGCATAGTGAACGCATTATTGTGGCCAAGATAGATACGAAGCCCACACCTACTACAGTAGTACAAGTTTATATGCCAACTAGCTCTGCAGATGATGAAGAAATTGAAGAAATGTACGATGAAATAAAAGAAATTATTCAGATAGTGAAGGGAGACGAAAATTTAATAGTAATGGGTGACTGGAATTCGAGTGTAGGAAAAGGGAGAGAAGGAAACATAGTAGGTGAATATGGATTGGGGCTAAGAAATGAAAGAGGAAGCCGCCTAGTAGAATTTTGCACAGAGCACAGCTTAATCATAGCTAACACTTGGTTTAAGAATCATGAAAGAAGGTTGTATACGTGGAAGAACCCTGGAGATACTAAAAGGTATCAGATAGATTATATAATGGTAAGACAGAGATTTAGGAACCAGGTTTTAAGTTGTAAGACATTTCCAGGGGCAGATGTGGACTCTGACCACAATCTATTGGTTATGACCTGTAAATTAAAACTGAAGAAACTGCAAAAATGTGGGAAATTAAGGAGATGGGACCTGGATAAACTGAAAGAACCAGAGGTTGTACAGAGTTTCAGGGAGAGCATAAGGGAACAATTGACAGGAATAGGGGAAAGAAATACAGTAGAAGAAGAATGGGTAGCTCTGAGGGATGTAGTAGTGAAGGCAGCAGAGGATAAAGTAGGTACAAAGACGAGAGCTGCTAGAAATCCTTGGGTAACAGAAGAAATATTGAATTTAATTGATGAAAGGAGAAAATATAAAAATGCAGTAAATGAAGCAGGCAAAAAGGAATACAAACGTCTCAAAAATGAGATTGACAGGAAGTGCAAAATGGCTAAACAGGGATGGCTAGAGGACAAATGTAAGGATGTAGAAGCTTATCTCACTAGGGGTAAGATAGATACTGCCTACAGGAAAATTAAAGAGACCTTTGGAGAGAAGAGAACCAAGTGTATGAATATCAAGAGCTCAGATGGCAGCCCAGTTCTAAGCAAAGAAGGGAAGGCAGAAAGGTGGAAGGAGTATATAGAAGGTTTATCTAAGGGTGATGTACTTGAGGACAATATTATGGAAATGGAAGAGGATGTAGATGAAGACGAAGACGAAATGGGAGATATGATACTGCGTGAAGAGTTTGACTGAGCACTGAAAGACCTGAGTCGAAACAAGGCCCCTGGAGTAGACAACATTCCATTAGAACTACTGACGGCCTTTGGAGAGCCAGTCCTGAGAAAACTCTACCAGCTGGTGAGCAAGATGTATGAGACAGGCGAAATACCCTCAGACTTCAAGAAGAATATAATAATTCCAATCCCAAAGAAAGCAGGTGCTGACAGATGTGAAAATTACCAAACTATCAGTTTAATAAGCCACGGCTGCAAAATACTAACGCGAATTCTTTACAGACGAATGGAAAAATTGGTAGATGAAGACCTCGGGGAGGATCAGTTTGGATTCCGTCGAAATGTTGGAACACGTGAGGCAATACTGACCTTACGACTTATCTTAGAAGAAAGATTAAGAAAAGGCAAACCTACGTTTCTAGCATTTGTAGACTTAGAGAAAGCTTTTGACAATGTTGACTGGAATACTCTTTTTCAAATTCTAAAGGGGGCAGGGGTAAAATACAGGGAGCGAAAGGCTATTTATAATTTGTACAGAAACCAGATGGCAGTCATAAGAGTCGAGGGGCATGAAAGGGAAGCAGTGGTTGGGAAAGGAGTGAGACAGGGTTGTAGCCTCTCCCCGATGTTATTCAATCTGTATATTGAGCAAGCAGTAAAGGAAACAAAAGAAAAATTTGGAGTAGGTATTAAAATTCATGGAGACGAAGTAAAAACTTCGAGGTTCGCCGATGACATTGTAATTCTGTCAGAGACAGCAAAGGACTTGGAAGAGCAGTTGAACGGAATGGACAGTGTCTTGAAAGGAGGATATAAGATGAACATTAACAAAAGCAAAACGAGGATAATGGAATGTAGTCAAATTAAGTCGGGTGATGCTGAGGGAATTAGATTAGGAAATGAGACACTTAAAGTAGTAAAGGAGTTTTGCTATTTAGGAAGTAAAATAACTGATGATAGTCGAAGTAGAGAGGATATAAAATGTAGACTGGCAATGGCAAGGAAAGCGTTTCTGAAGAAGAGAAATTTGTTAACATCGAATATAGATTTAAGTGTCAGGAAGTCATTTCTGAAAATATTTGTTTGGAGTGTAGCCATGTATGGAAGTGAAATACGGACGATAACTAGTTTGGACAAGAAGAGAATAGAAGCTTTCGAAATGTGGTGCTACAGAAGAATACTGAAGATAAGGTGGATAGATCACGTAACTAATGAGGAGGTATTGAATAGGATTGGGGAGAAGAGAAGTTTGTGGCACAACTTGACTAGAAGAAGGGATCGGTTGGTAGGACATGTTTTGAGGCATCAAGGGATCACAAATTTAGCATTGGAGGGCAGCGTGGAGGGTAAAAATCGTAGAGGGAGACCGAGAGATGAGTACACTAAGCAGATTCAGAAGGATGTAGGTTGCAGTAGGTACTGGGAGATGAAGCAGCTTGCACAGGATAGAGTAGCATGGAGAGCTGCATCAAACCAGTCTCAGGACTGAAGACAACAACAACAACAACATATAAATTTCTATTTACTTTCACTTTAACCTCATATTACCCTTTCCACCTTCTAATACCATGTCCACCTCACAACATCCCTACAATGACCCCATTAAATTTTATTTCATTCCCTCCGAAAACATGCCTTCACCCTAGCCAGATTACGCTCCCATATTTTATTTACTCAGGCTTGTCTGACATTTGGCATTACTCCCAAAGGCCTCACACTTAAAGTTTCCATCTCTGGCTGCAATCCTTCTTTCCATCAGTCCTTATACCAGTTCCAAACAGCACAATCCATAGCCCTCACCCGCCTAATCCTTCACCTATACATCGACTTGGCCAATGAACACACCTGTCAACTCCTATCCCAAATCAAAGTCCTCAATCTTTCCTCTCCCACATCCACACCGGCTGTACATAGCATCCTCCTACAGGCCAACCGCAAATTAGAACAGCATGCCACCGTCCACCTCAAAAAACTATCCAATCTCCTGGTTTCCCACCTCCGGAAAGGCAACTCACTCAACCTCCACAACCTTTCCAACAAACCTCAACCTCCTCTCATTGCACACAGACCCAGTCTCTCCCATCTACTCAATCTCCCACTTCCAGCTCCAGTCCCCCCAACACCTCAAAATTCTAGTCAACACAAACTGGAACCACAACACCCCAATTCAGTAGTTAACCTTTCCTCCAAACCCCTCTCCCAATCCGAAACCTCTGTCCTATCCAAAGGCCTCACCTTCAGCCCCACTCCCAGGTTCAACCAAACTGCCCTTGTCAAAGATTTACTGTCCTACACTCGTAGTCTCTGCTGGAAATATCACTTTGCCACGAAGAAAAATAATCCTGATCCCACTCCTAATGATCCAACTCCCCAAGACACTATCCAAATTGAACCTTGCCCGCAACAGTTCCGTCCTCCATCACAGCGGAGGCCTAAATATGTCTGCTTGTGTCTGTGTATGTGCGGATGGATATGTGTGCGTATGTATGTGTGCGCGAGTGTACACCTGTCCTTTTTTTCCCCCTAAGGGAAGTCTTTCCACTCCAGGGATTGGAATGACTCCTTACCCTCTCCCTTAAAACCCACATCCTTTCGTCTTTCCCTCTCCTTCCTGAAGAAGCAACCATCGGTTGCGAAAGCTAGTAATTCTGTGTGTGTGTTTGTGTGTTTGTGTGTTTTGTTCTTGTGCCTGTCTGCCGGCGTTTTCCTGCTTGGTAAGTCTTGGAATCTTTGTTTTTAATATGTGACTTACCAAATGAAAGCACTGGAAGGTTGATAGACACACAAACATACACACAAAATTCAAGCTTTCACAACCAATGGTTGCTTCATCAGGAAAGAGGGAAGAGGGAAGAAGAGCTTTGCTGGACTTGTAAAAGAAATGTTCATCGAAGGACATTCTGATCATGCGTAAATGTGTCTTGAAGACTTGTATCTGTTACTTGAATTCGCTCTGACCCCCCACCACCCCCATTTTTTTAAGTAGTGCAGGACCTAGACTTCATTCTGCAACATTTTACGTACTGTAAATTCTTTATATTCACACATAACATTCACACTATCACATTCAAATGCAAATTTATATATTTATAAATAATTACTCTTATTGCAGTGTGGCCTGTTTCTTATGGTACCAGCTACCTAAATTCTTTCTTCTCATTACTAGAACATGTCCTTGCACTGTTCCCTGTAAAAAAAACTTAGTATTAACTTATGAACTAAGTATGTTGTTGCTCCAAGATCAACCACTGTATAACTCTTATATATAAAATCATGCACTAAGCAGATGTTTTTAGTTCAATATTTTCTGACAGATTCACAGAATTCAAACCTTTTTGTGAGAGGAATATTAACAGCATGTTTATTGCTTCAACATACCTTTTCTGCCTCTTCTATAGTCATACAGTGAGTCCACATGAAACTAATAGGTATCTTCCTAGATGAGGCACAGTGTCTTTACCCTCTCTCATAGCTCATACAGTGTGTGAGCATATCCCTAGAATTATTCTATTTCTTTCATGGTATATACAGATTTCCTATACTGTAGTGCTTAGTTTATTTTGTATACAGCTATAATGTAGATTTTTGTGTATAAATTGTACATAGTAGCCTAGGTTCGTTTTCTTTCCATCTGTATAAATATTTCCATATCTTCGTTGTCTTTTCTTATATTAGTTTTATTCTTATGGCATAAACCTCAGTATTTATTTTAGTAATAAATTTATATTCATAATCTTTTGGGTATATTCTACTCAGCATACAGATACTAGTATTAGCTGAGCATCTGGCATGTTAAGAAGCATCTTAGACTTGTTCTGCCTTTGCACATCCACTTAAGTCACTGTCCTGCATTGCAGTTGTGCCTTGCCTCTCGTCATAATGCTACATCTTTTATTTCTCCCCACCACATTTATCAGTTTGTTGTTGTATGTTGTATGTTGTATGTTGTATGTTTTTTAGTACTGATTTCATACCATGGCAATTAAATATAGCTTATTACTTATTTCACAATATCCTTTTGTCAGTGAGTAAAATCTCAAATAACTAATGACTTACCTTATTTCTATTTGCACACATATAAACAACAAGAAAGAAACTTATCCTAAAACTAAGTGAACATTTTTCGTCATTTATAGTAAAATATTTTCACAGTAGTTAAGCCAATAACTTCAAGAGTTGGTGTAACCTGTCAAACCCATTCAGCGTACAAATCTCTTTAGTTCCTTGTGTTGATAAAGTCCCTTGTGCTTTCTGCTTGTAGAGTAAGCTAGAGTGTATGACCCTGGATGAGGGACTTGTGTAATTACAGATGGGGAAGTGTATAACAGTTGCCATTTGCAGTTAAATTTTCTGTGTTTGGTAGACTTTGTGTGCATTTGCAGTAATACTTCTTGTTCTATATGGAATTGTGCACTGCACTCTAATCTTTTGTTGCAAGACTTTTTCCTGTGCTTGGCCTTTTCTCTTAGGCTAATCAAGGCTTAGCATATATATATATATATATATATATATATATATATATATATATATATATATATATATATATTCAAAACAAAGATTCCAAGACTTACCAAGCGGGAAAGTGCCGGCAGACAGGCACATGAACAAAACACACAAACACACACACAGAATTACGAGCTTTCGCAACTGGCAGTTGCTTCATCAGGAAAGAGGGAAGGAGAGGGGAAAAATGAAAGGATGTGGGTTTTAAGGGAGAGGGTAAGGAGTCATTCCAATCCCGGGAGGGGAAAGACTTCCCTTAGGGGAAAAAAAGGACAGGTGTACACTCGCACACACACACACACACACATATATCCATTCACACATACACGTGTCTGTGTATGTGTGAATGGTGTGTGTGTGTGTGTGTGTGTGTGTGTGTGTGTGTGTGTGTGTGTGTGTGTGTGTGTGTGTGTGTGTGCGCGCGAGTGTACACCTGTCCTTTTTTTCCCCTAAGGGAAGTCTTTCCGCTCCCGGGATTGGAATGACTCCTTACCCTCTCCCTTATATATATATATAAATAAAATAGAAAGAAACTTCCACATGGGAAAAATATATTAAAAACAAAGATTCCAAGACTTACCAAGCGGGAAAGCGCCGGCAGGCAGGCACATGAACAAAACACACAAACACACACACACAGAATTACGAGCTTTCGCAACTGGCAGTTGCTTCGTCAGGAAAGAGGGAAGGAGAGGGAAAAATGAAAGGATGTGGGTTTTAAGGGAGAGGGTAAGGAGTCATTCCAATCCCGCGAGCGGAAAGACTTCCCTTAGGGGAAAAAAAGGACAGGTGTACACTCGCTCGCACACACACACACACACACACACACACACACACACACACACACACACATATCCATCCGCACATACACAAGCAGACATGTCTGCTTGTGTCTGTGTATGTGCGGATGGATATGTGTGCGCGCGTGTGTGTGTGTGTGTGTGTGTGTGTGTGTGTGTGTGTGTGTGTGTGTGTGTGTGTGTGTGCGCGAGTGTACACCTGTCCTTTTTTTCCCCCTAAGGGAAGTCTTTCCGCTCCCGGGATTGGAATGACTCCTTACCCTCTCCCTTAAAACCCACATCCTTTCGTCTTTCCCTCTCCTTCCTGAAGAAGCAACCATCGGTTGCGAAAGCTAGTAATTCTGTGTGTGTGTTTTTGTGCCTGTCTGCCGGCGTTTTCCCGCTTGGTAAGTCTTGGAATCTTTGTTTTTAATATATTTTTCCCATGTGGAAGTTTCTTTCTATTTTATATATATATATATATATCCAAATGACATACATATCTCCCTTGGGTACTTTAGGCAGTCTTTTTTTTTTTTTGCTTGTCTTTTTTTGTTTTGTAAACATTAATTCAGTTGGTGTAATATCTGTCAAAGTATGTGACAAGTTATTGATGATTTGCTGAAATGGCGAGATAAACTCGATCCATTTTATATGTTAGTGTGGCATGTAGCAGAGTATAAATTTATTAAATTCCTTAAATAAGCTTGCTATGGGGCTTGCTTTGGGGTGGAATTGTGATACCAATAAGTGTTTTATTTTATTTGTGGTCATGAATTCGTTCCATCTGTTACATCCAACGTATGATGCATTATCAATTGGCAGTATCTGTGGCTTCCCTGCTCTTGGGAGATAGTTGTATGTAATCCTTCTAATGATAGGGGTATCGTGTAAGGCAATTATGTACTTAATACCCGCTTTCCTTTTGGATAAGGACCGTCAGCATCCAGTGATACTAATTCTAAAGGGTATGTGAGAACTATTGGATGCAGTTCAATTAATTTTGATTTGTTGGGGTGTATGGTCTTCTGACAAGTAATACATTTTTGAATTACTTGGAGAATTTGGCACATGTTGGGGAAATAGTGGTACATGTTTATCTTACTGGTGCATTTAGAAACACCATAATGACCCCGTATGTTGTGAGTGTAAAGAATGAATTCATCTACATACTTTCCAGGTAGACATGCACCACCATTCATGATTAGGTGTAAATTGGTAAAACAATACTCCTTTATAAATAGTATAAAAATTGTTTAAGTTATCATCATCTCCTTCACATAGTTTGAGTCTTACCTGTTTCCAATGTCTATCTTCTTCTTGCAATTGCTCCAGTCTTGAGTATTTTTACATAACATGGTTGGTATGTTTTGACTTGCATAAGTGACACAGATTTCAGAATTCTGTTCAGTGACTTCTACAAATTCATGTAACCCTGGGGGTAGCCTTGACAAGGCATCAGCAATTATATTTTGTTTACCTCTGATACACACTACCTCGAAACTGAATTCATGCAGATAAAGACACTATCTGGCTATTCTTCTATGCAGCAATTTGCACATTGAAAAAATAAGGTGTTTGGTGATCACAGTAAACTTTGTTGTGTTTTCCCCACAAATAATACTTTAATTTCTTAAAAGCCCTTATTATAGAGAGAGCTTCAAGCTCTGTTACTTAATATGATCGCTCACATTCAGTAAGGGTTCTGCTTGCAGAACTAATTATCTTGGGTGTTTGTTGTCCTGTCTTGGTGATTCGGAATAGGCATGGCCCCCACACCATACAAAGATGCATCAGAGCTTAAACAAAACTCTTGTGACAAGTCTGGGTGATGAAATATATTTGCATTGAGTAGAGCTTCTTTTATGGTTTCAAAGACAATTTGACATTGATTGGTCATATCCATGAGTTTTTCTTCTGTAACAAGTTTATAAATTTTCTAAATAAAGACACAGTCCAGATAAGCTTTGAGTGTTTTTTTGTGCTGAGACAGAGGAAAATGTCTGATTGCATTTAATTTCCTCGGACCTGGCAAAATACCTTGTGATGATATGTATCAGAGGAATATGACCTTTTCCTTCTGAAATTCAGACTTATTTAAGGTTGCTATAACACCACATTCAGAGACTCGGTATAGTACTTTTTGCTATTGCTCTTCCCAGAAAGGCACTGCTATTAGCAAGCCATCCACATAGACAATGACTTTATTAAGTAGTTCTGAATCTAAAATTTTGTCTAACATGGAAATGTGGACACCTGTGCTCACATTTAACCTCATAGGTATGACACAATATTCATAGGGACCAATACAAAGGCTATGTACTTCCTACTGTCTTCATGGAGACCTATCCGCCAGTATGGCGCCTTTAAATGGATTATGGCAAGATAATTCACTTGATGGAACTTTAGTAACTGTTCTTTTAAGTTGTTGTTGGGATGTGTCCTAAGATGAATGATCCCCTTTATATTCCGCACGTTGAGTATAAGCCTGACACTACCAGCAGCTTTGGCAACAGCTAAAACAGGCCTACAATACAGTGAATATGAGTGTTGCATGACATGCCTAGGTATCATGCTATGGTATGCTGAAAAACAGAACATTTCCTGTGGGTAAACACCCATTTTATTTAACCTTTAATTACTCCTGGGCACTTTTCAGATTCATGCACATACCTAAGTATTAATTTCTGTAGCTACTCTTTCTGGTCTTCCAGCAAACAAACTGATTCACTTACCTTCACTTGTACTAATGCTAGATCCATACTTCTTCCTTGTAGCTGTTGACCATTTTATGTATTGCAGAACAATACATCTGAATAAGACGATTGTACTCTAATGTCTGTATTTGGCAAAGGTTAGTTTTCTGTTATACTAGCTGTGATTAATCTACTGATAACCTTTGTTTGTTAATTGTAAAGAAACATTTTCGCTGTCCTGTGTCAATCTGTCCCTTGTACTGTTGCACCGTTGGAAGGTATCAGTCCATCCCAGTAAGACAATTTTAGAGTTTTTCCACCACTAGAAAAATGCATTTTAAAGAAAACTTTTCGATAGTAATGAGTATTAATGCTTGCAGTTTCTCTCCTTTAGATTTACTCCTTACTGCAGTCATGATTCGATAGCTCTTCACAGGAAGGTTGGCATGCGTGTTCCCTTTTGCAAGTCATTAAATAAACCTTGTGAGATACATTTGTCAATGCACCTAAATTGCAATGTATATAGCTAAATCAGCTATCCTGGCATTTATTAAGGCCTGGACAGATTCCCTTCTGTTCTATTCCAGTTTGTTCACATTTTCCTGGGATAAGTCATCCTTGATATCAACTTTTTTGTCATATTTCATAAAATAATTAGGATTTAATTGTACGTCCCCATCCTCTTCCTCGATGGGTGAACAGGGATGTATTGCAACCTATTTTGGTTTTCCTGATTAGTTGGTGGAGGGTAATCTGCTCATTATGGGTAACCTCCACTATATGCACTGTGTGGCCTTGACTTCACTAATTTGTGTCTTGCGATGCCCATGAATTAAATTCTCTTTGGTCTTGACCTCTGCCTGGTACATAATTGTTGTTCTGCTGGTTATAACTACCAAGAGGAGGACAGGAGAGCTGCCTGGCTGTCTCCCACTGGTCAGCCATTGCGTGCTGGGGTTATATTTTGAACCTATTGTCCAAAACCCCTCTGTTCATCATGTGTTGGTCCATTGTAGTTTGAGCTGTGGTTTCCTGTAAAACTTCATTTTTGTCCTTGGTTTCCCTAGTTACCATAGTTAACTCTTGTGTGATTATTATTATGCAGGTGGTATGGGTGCCCATTGTGTCAGTTGCTTCTGTCATTACTACTTTGTGAATCACCATTTTTGGAGGTTCACTTTTCACATTATTGTTCTGGAGTTGTGATTGCCTCTCTTCATACATCAGGTCAGTTGGGTCCAGAATGGATGAAAAGTATTCTATGTCATACTCAAGTACTGTTATCAATTTTTCCTTGATAAGTGCTGGAAACTGACGTTTGAGTATTTTTAGTACATCCATATGAGATACTGGATTTGTCCAATACCTTGTTTTGTGCACGTATTTTTCAAAATGCTCCTGTAGTTCACTTTTGAATGGGGCTGGCTTTAATATCCCTCCTGCCTTAGCCACTCTTGAACTGCTATGGATAAGAATTTCTTGAAAAAGGCACACTAAAACTGTTCATAAGTGTGGCAGAGCTCGGTCATATCTGTTGCCCATAATAAAGCATCAACTTGGATGTATTCCACAATGAACCTGATTTTCTGTGCTACAGTCCAATTCCATGGTAACATGTTATGGAAGGCTCTGATGAATACTGTAGGGTTTGTTCTTTTATCATCTGTAGTAAAAATTGTAAACTGTCTGTGCCAGAGTAACCCTTCATCAGCTAGAAAAGTAGATAGTCAGTAGGTACCATCTGCTAAGGCTGTTGCATTATTTGGTTGCATATGGGTGAACTGTAGAGATTCGAGAATTTCTGTGTAAATTCTAGAACCACTCAGCTTTCTACCATCTCGAACACACAATATTCTAGATACAAGTGTGGGATGGTAAAGTCCTACTTACTGCACGTCACATGTCTGTGTGTGCACGTTTGAAATCAGTCGTGGGAAGAAAGTCATGTATTTTCTGATTCATTTTAAGAAAGTCATGGTAGTCAAGCCAACTTTCTTTTAACTGTAACTCATTTTGTTCCTATTGTTCGACAGTATGAGGTACTTACAGAAAGTTACATATGTATGTTGAAAGTGTGAATTATATTGTGCTTTAAAGTCAACTACATTGTTAACTGTCAAAAAGGAAAGTTTGTATGTCTACTTCCACACTTTAGGACATCACAAAATGTTAGAACATGACAACCTGTGTGAAATGACCGTAAAAACAGGAATTTTCAGTCAAAAAGGAGAAAAGCTGCTGTTGTGTGTCGCCATAGCTACCAAACATAATACGATAAGGGATTTACTCTGAGACATTGAAATATGTTCAGGTATCTAATGGAGCAAAATTTGAATGAAAAATGTTGAAGACATGAAAAATTCACAACAATAAATCATCGAAGAAGATTTTGACGTAGTTGTCTAAGAACAAATATGCATGGAATGCTTCAACCAAGAAGATCCAGTGCAGGGAGTATACAGCTCTCACATGTCACGGGGGCACCAACTGCTGTTCTCCAGTGCTGACCTGCCTCCACATTCGCTCACCTATGCTACAAGAATTCTATGCCGGGTGAGCATGAAACAAAACTTCATTACTTTAGCGTGAAGTGGTACAAGATACCATTGAGTGCGCTTTATTTGTGTGATTATCATATTTAAAGTTAGTTTTAAATGCTTACAAGAGCTGAAGCATACAAGTGTATGGAAAATATACAGCAGTTTGGGGACACTCAAGAACTGGCTATGGCCTTGAAAGTTAGCAAAGAAGTGCCTGACTGGACTGAGTTGATAAATTTAATTAAAGCTCAGAGTCTGCAATTAAATGCTGCTGCTACAAGAATTCTATGCCGGGTGAGCATGAAACAAAACTTCATTACTTTAGCATGAAGTGGTACAAGATACCATTGAGTGCGCTTTATTTGTGTGATTATCATATTTAAAGTTAGTTTTAAATGCTTACAAGAGCTGAAGCATACAAGTGTATGGAAAATATACAGCAGTTTGGGGACACTCAAGAACTGGCTATGGCCTTGAAAGTTAGCAAAGAAGTGCCTGACTGGACTGAGTTGATAAATTTAGTTAAAGCTCAGAGTCTGCAATTAAATGCTCAAAGTGAGACTCTAAGGAAAGAGGTAGGCTTGGTAAATTCTCAGTTAAATGCTGAGAGTCTGCAATTAAATACCCAGAGTGAGGCTTTAAATGCTCAGAGGGAAACTCTCAATATTCAAACATCAAATATAGGTTTGTTAAGTGCCAAAGTAGACTCTCAAAGTAAAGAATTTAGTAATCTATGTGAAGGTGTGGGTGCTTTGAAGACGGAATTTGACGCTATAAGTACTAAAGTAGAGAATTTAAAAATAGATTTAAAGAACGACTTGACAAGTTCTTTAACCACTCTTATAAATGATATGTTTGCTGACCTTAGTCAGAAACAGAATGACAATTTGTAAGATTTATCAAAAAGGTTAGTACTGAACATTGAGAACAAATGTAACCATGTAGAATCAGAACTTATTGAAAAGTTAGGATCTTCTGAAAATGTGTACAATATTATGTACAGGGTGGTCCATTGATTGTGACCGGGCCAAATATCTTACAAAATAAGCATCAAATGAAAAAACTACAAAGAACGAAACTTTTCTAGCTTGAAGGGGGAAACCAGATGGCACTGCCATAGGTCAAACGAATATCAACTGCATTTAAAAGAAATAGGAATCCCAATTTTTTATTACATATTCGTGTAGTACATAAAGAAATATGAATGTTTTAGTTGGACCACTTTTTTCACTTTGTGGTAGATGACACTGTAATAGTCACTAACATATGAATCAAAATTTTAGACAAACAGTTGGTAACAGGTAGGTTTTTAAAATTAAAATACAGAATGTAGGAACGTTTGAACATTTTATTTCAGTTGTTCCAATGTGACACATGTACCTTTGTGAACTTATCATTTCTGAGAATGCATGCTGTTACAGCATGATTACCTGTAAATATCACATTAATGCAATAAATGCTCAAAATGATGTCCGTCAACCTCAATGCATTTGGCAGTATGTGTAACGACGTTCCTTTCAACAGCGAGGAATTCGCCTTCCGTAATGTTTGCACATGCACAGACAATGTGCTGACATGTTGTCAGGCATTGTCGGTGGGTCACAATAGCAAATATCCTTCAACTTTCCCCACAGAAAGAAATCCGGGGACATCAGATCCGGTGAATGTGCGGGCCATGGTACGGTGCTTTGACAACCAATCCACCTGTCATGAAATGTGTTATTTAATACCGCTTCAATCACATGCGAGCTGTGTGCCGGACATCCATCATGTTGGAAGTACATTGCCATTCTGTCATGCAGTGAAACATATTGTAGTAACATCAGTAGAACATTACGTAGGAAATCAGCATACATTGCACCACTTAGATTGCCATCGATAAAGTGGGGGCCAATTATCCTTCCTCCCATAATGCCGCACCATACGTTAATCCACCAAGGTCACTGATGTTCCACTTGTTGCAACCACTGTGGATTTTCTGTTGCCCAATAGAGCATATTATGCTGGTTTACGTTACTGCTGTTGGTGAATGACGCTTCGTTGCTAAATAGAATGCGTGCAAAGAGATCTATCATCGTCCCGTAATTTCTCTTGTGCCCAGTATCAGAACTGTTCATGACATTCAAAGTTGTTGCCATGCAATTCCTGGTGCATAGAAATATGGTAAGGGTGCAATCGATGTTCATGTAGAATTCTCAACACCAACATTTTTGAGATTCCCAGTTCTTGCACAATTTGTCTGCTACTGATGCACGGATTAGCCGCGACAGCAGCTAAAACACATTCTTGGCATCATCATTTGTTGCAGGTTGTGGTTGACGTTTCACATATGGCTGAACACTTCCTGTTTCCTTAAATAACGTAACTATCCCACGAACGGCCCGGACACTTGGGTGATGATGTCCAGGATACCGAGCTGCACATAGCACACGCCCTTTGGGTATTTTGATCACAACAGCCATACATCAACATGATATAGACCTTTTCTGCAATTGGCAAATGGTCCATTTAACATGGGTAATGTATCATGAAGCAAATACCATCTGCACTGGCAGAATGTTGTGTGATACCACGTACTTATACGTTTGTGACTATTACAGCGCCGTCTATAACAAAGCGAAAAAAGTGGTCCAACTAAAAGATTCATAGTTCCATACATACTAAATGAATATGCAATAAAAAATGAGGTTTCCTATTTTTAAAAAAGCAGTTGATATCCATTTGACCTATGGCAGCGCCATCTAGTGGGCCAACCATAGTGCTATCTGGTTTCCCCCTTCAAGCTAGATGAGTTTCGTTCTTTGTAGTTTTTTCTATGATGCTTATTTCATGTGATATTTCGCCCGGTCACTATCAATGGACCACCCTGTCTAATGATGTAAGGCGCATCGGTTGTATACTTTAAAGAGAGTGTAGAGAAGAATAATGAATTAATGTCAATCATTCAGTTAAAAATTACAGGTGTCAGTACATGAGTGGATAATGTAGAATGGGATTTCAAATAGAAAATAGCCAACCCTGATATTATGAATGTAATTAGTTTGGAGGAATGATTTGGAGAAATTATAGGTCGAAAAGTTATCGAGAGAATAACATCCGAGAACATATCACCTATTCATTCTTTTACGAACTTAATGATACCGGGAAGGGTATGGACAACCTGTGGAAAGAGAGTAAGCTTATCCATGACAAAGTAGAAAATAGGGTAACTTCACCTTATGTGGTATTAACTAGTGAAGTGGTGAATGATTTGCAATGGGGATTCTAGGGTTATCTAGATAGTTCCCTAAATTTAAGTTGGACAGAGATGTACATCCGACACATTTTTTAAAAAGATTTAATCGAGCTTTACCAAAAAAATTGGGAAGATTCCAAGAAGATCGAACTTGCTGTAGGGGAGGGGGGGGGGGGGTGGTGTACCTTTTAGGGGCAGCCTCAGAATGGGGTACAGTAAATATTGAGAATTTTTCTTCTTGGGAGGACTTTCAAAATAAATTTAAAGAAAATTACTGGTGTGCCAGTGCACAAGCAAAGTTAATATCAGATCCATGGGACATGGGCGGAGTCATCTATCCCCCCAGGGATGTTAACATTCTGAGTTAACGCACGGAGTGATGATCGTTGGATCCGGAGTTGTTTTCAGTGTTTCTTCCAAAATAGTTTCCTGCACCAAATTCCTTTAAGATCTATAGCTATCCTGTAATCTTATTGCTTAGAAAACCAGATACGACTACAAAATAGAGAACAACTTAAGAGAATCACAGGAATAATGTGATATCTAAACGAAATAACTGAATAGAGTATTATATTTGTGGAAAATATAATATGATATGACTAGCTGAATAACTGTCATACTGAAGTGTATGGCTTTTCTATTTTGTATAGAGTATTTTATACTTTTTATGAGATATGATATAGAAGGGAGGGTTTGTATAAATTTTGAGAGGGGTGGGTATTGTAACAAAAGCTTGATTTACAAGAACAGATAAATCATGGCCAACACAAAACACACATTAAACCTTTCAAACAATGCTCACAAAACAAGTGTGCCAGATTCTTCTTCATTTGCCATTTCCGTAGGGTTGCTGCTAGGGTTTCCTTCAGGGACTTCAAATGGTGGAGGTGGGACAATTCCATTCTGTAGGAGACTATTTAACACCAAACCTCTTCTGGCATCTCACTGAAGTACCTGAGAGGTAGGAATCCTGGGGAATGGGGGTGGGAAGGGTTTCCTGTCATTGGCGCTATCTTCTTAGATCCTAGCAACCACATCTATTTTTTTCTTTCTTCCGTATTATTTTGAGGATGTGTCTATCTTTTCCCCCTTTCCATATTCATAAACTTCTATCACTGAAGTCCTTCCTTATTTCATTGGTTACTAATAACATACATCTTATCTTTAGATAAGAAGGCCAAAGAATCAGACTACACGAACACACATCCACATATACACAAATATACACTTGTATGTAAACATTAAATGTTATTAGACAAAGCTTGTCATGAAGTGAGAACCATCAGGTGTAATAGGGGAAAAGGTGTGTACATAGGGAATTATGTGCACATATATGGGGAGTTATGACATTCTACATTGAATATACATAAGAATTGGTTCACATACATAACTAACAACTATAAAATAGTAATGAGTAATAGATAAATAAGAGAAAGGTGTGAGTAATGTCAGTACAATAAAAACTCTGTTGAATTGAAGGATAGGGGGATGTAATTAGCATATATAGACATAATATCTATTGAAAGTATAGAAGTTGATAAGTAGAGGAGGACTCTAGGGAGTGAATGATATATTAAAGAACAATGTGAAGTTTAAAATAGATTTATAGCTTTACTGGAAGATACTTAATAATGGTTTACATAGAAATGTATACTAGGGTAATGAACCATGAGGCCTACTCAGAAAGGATAAGGGGGCGTACCCGGCATTTACTAGGTATAAAGGGCAGGCATACCTACATGGAGATAGGACAATCTGTGGCCTAAAAAAAAGTTAAAACAAAAGTTAACAGACGATGTATTAATAACAAGAACAGACAAGGGAAATGTAACAGTACTCATGGATAAAGAGCAAAACATCACAAAAACCAAGGAATACATAAACACCAACGCCATACAAAAACTGAAGTCAGATCCAACTACACGATTCCAGGCAAATATGAAACAAACACTGAAAAACGTTGAACACACACTCACAGACAAACAGAAAAACTACTTAACACAGAAAAACCCACAAGCACCAACACTCCGCAGTCAACCGAAAGTACATAAAGGCGGAATGTCAATGAGAGCTGTTATCAACTTCAAGAAAGCCCCAACATACTGCATAGTCAAACACCTCCAAAAGTTAGTTACAAAACACTATTAAGTAGAAAACAACAGAACAGTGATAAACACAGGAAACCTAATAGAAAACATACAGAACATACAGGTACCACACACAGCATCACTGATTTCATTTGATATAGAAAATATCTACACCTCCATCCCTATCACAGAAACAATAGAAATCATAGGACAAAATCTCTCATCCCACAGCAGCCTCACCACAGACGCAATAAAAGAAATAACAGATATGCTCAGACTGACAAATGAACAAAACTACTTTCGGTTTTGAGAAAGAATATTATCTACAAACTGATGGACTGCCCATGGGATCCCCAATATCAGGAATACTAGCAAACATTTTGATCAGTCACCTAGAAAATCAGATATTTGATAAGATAACCGCAAATGAAAGTTTCAAAATCATATATTGGTACAGATATGTGGATGGCATTATTTGCCTGGTAGATGAGCCAAGTGAAAAAAATAGATGAACTCCATTCAGAAATAGACATAGCTCATCAGAACATAAAATTCACACTTGAAAAAGAAAAAGAAAATCAAATACATTTTCTTGACATTACAATTAAAAAAGAAAATGGTAAACATACATTTAACATCTTTAGAAAACCAACAGCCACGGACACAATAATACATTCCACATCCAACCACCCCCACAGCCAGAAACTTGCAGCACTAAGACACATGTTACATAGATTAAACAGAATCCAACTCAGTAAGAGAAACTATGGACAAGAAATGAGTACAATCATACAAATAGCTAGGAACAACGGGTATGACACACATGTGGTACACAAGCTCAATCAAAAAATAAAAACACAAATAAAAAACAAACACAACAGTTCCACAATACAAAAGAACTCACAAGCTGAAAACTTACAAACACACTCAACAAACACACACACAATGACAACACCATGCAGAAAAGAACCAGATGGTACACCATGACTTACACACAAACTAACACACAGAGTTGCAAACATCCTAAAGAGACAGGGCTTCAAAATAGCATATAAGCCTGGGCAAACCCTTCAATCACACCTAAGCCAGCCAGCTACCAAGAGGGACAAATTCCAACAATCAGGAATATATAAACTTGAATGACAAAGTTGTGATGCAGTATACATAGGCATGACATGCAGGAATTTTGAAACAAGATACAAAGAACATATCAGATGCTGGAAGTATGAAACAAACCATTCCACATTTGCAGAGCATTTAAAACACTACAACTATCATCCGACAAACATGGAACAAGAAGTGAAAATAATGAGAATAAGCAACCATGACAAACATCTTATACAAATGCAAGAAAACTTCCACATCCAGAAAGCCATAGCAGAAAACAAACATGTAATAAATGAACAAACACACATCAGCACAGGCTCCCTACTACACATAGTGAAGGAAATTATAACATAAAACAAAAAATAAAAAAACTCTTCCCCACACCGTCTGGACACACACACACACACACACACACACACACACACACACACACACACACACACACACACACACAAATGCATACAAATGCATACACGAACAGACCACAGATACTTCAATAGTTACACTCATAAGTTTGGCAATAACATTCGATCTTTGGCAAAAACATTTTACAGTAGGCAACAGAAACCAAAACATTGCATTAAAACAAGTGTTCAGTGCATAGTGCTGTGGAATGTGGGAAACAACGCAAATTGGTGTTCATAAGAAGAAGAACAACACCAAAAACACTACGGGGGTGTAATATGTAAGAAATTGTTCATGCAACCTGTAAGTACAGTTCAAAACATTCCTACTTAATAGGAAATACCAACCACCAGAACTGTTTATAACCTATAGGCACAATGACAAAAATGTAAATAAAATAGCTAACATATGTACATATTCCAGGCCACTGATGATGCCTTGCAGAAAATAAAGGTGAAACCCCTATGGCACTAAAATGGTGTTTTATTCAGTTGCTGTCAGACGGTCCATAAATAAAAATTATGAATATACCGTAATAAAAAATAGGGATTTTTATAAGGGGCATACCTACCAGAATGGAAAGAGGAAGTGCTCTCATCTCATAAGGTCAACCCACAAGCAAGCAATAGGTGCTGATCCTAGGAAAAGGGGACAGTACT
Organism: Schistocerca gregaria; assembly: GCF_023897955.1. NCBI lineage: Eukaryota > Metazoa > Arthropoda > Insecta > Orthoptera > Acrididae > Schistocerca > Schistocerca gregaria. The sequence continues at coordinate 339,402,290 of NC_064925.1, read as the reverse complement.
GTAGCAAAAGTCACAAATTTTATAGGAATTATTCTGGAAAGTGTAAACTCTATGACCAACTAGCATTATTATGTTTTGTGGTAGTAAACGAGTATCAAAAGAACACTTTGATTTCACCCAGAGTTCCTTCAAGCTACAACTAATAAAAATAGTACATACTAGGAAAACAGTAGTACAAAAAGATAAGAATAGAAAATAGATTACTCATGTGTCATAAACACCAAAAGTTTTCAATTGAAAAAGGAAATAAAGAAAAGAAAAAGAGTCCTCACAATTCCTAAATATTAGTAAAGCTGACTGAAAACACAAGTAAATGCTCATGTCTTAATAACAAAGAAAAATACGAAAAGAATAGAGAAACAATAAGCAAAAGATTGTTCCAGAGAGGATAGAGAATTGTTATGGAAAGGAGAGATTTGTATATAAACATATGTAAAAAAAATGTATACTGTTAAGATATGAAATGTTACTATGAGTTATATTACGTGCATAATGATTATGTATAAAATATTGCATTCAATCTGGGGGGGGGGGGGGGAATACACAGTGATTTGAGAATTTCTGTGTAAATTCTATAACCTCTCAGCCTTCTACCATCTTGAACACATGATATTCTAGATATGAGTTTGGGATGGTAAAATTCTACCTATTGTGCATCACATATTTGTGTGTGCAGGTTTAAAATCAATCTCAGGAAGAAAGTAGATGCGGCAGTCGAACGGCTCTGACGAGTACCTGTCGGGAAATCCATAGCAGCTTTAGTGCATGTTTAAGGAAGAATCATGGAGTTTTTATGCTGCTTTGTGCTTGTTGTGTCATTGACTATTGTTGTATGAAGCAAGAACAGTTGAAAAAGTACTATTATACACTCTTGACTCAGCCTTGGTAGAAGCGAGACGTATTTTCTGATTCATTTTAAGAAAGTTATGGTAGTCAAGCCAACTTTCTTTGAACTGTTAATGCATTTTGTTCCTAATGTTCGACGATACAAGGTACTTACAGAAAGTTATATATGTATGTTCAGAGTGTGAATTATATTGTGCATGAAAGTCAAATACACCATTAACTGATGCAAAGGAAAGTTTGTACGCCTATTCATTTTATAAGTAGAAAGAGGCTTAAAAGTTCCTGTACCTAACACTATTCAACGGGGAAGAAGTTAAGAAAATTTCAAGCAGCCGGCTATCCTGTAAAGAAGAGGGGTCACAAAATTTCAAGTCAGTCACCTCGTAAAGAAGTGGAATGTGGTTTAGGGAAATAAATCAATATAACCCACACCCACACCCACACTCACACTTTAACTTCCCAGAATGTTAGAGAATTCCAAGTTTGCTGGTGCAATTGATATTGACATTGGTAGTGCTTGTTGCATTTTATAATCCCCTTCCTCTCCACCTGAAGACCTAAGGGTAAATGGAGGATAGGTACTGCAGTTCTCTACTCTGCCTGACTGCACCTGATTGCTAGTGACTTGTGGCTCCTTTGTGGTATCAGTACCTCTAGTTAAACTGTTCTGCAATTTTTCTTCTGCTGCATTTAAACCTGATTCAGTCCTGGCAATTAATTCATTTTCCTTCTCCTTGACTACCTCTTTGATCCCTTCTATGTAGGTCTTATACTCTTGCACTACCTTCTTTGTTAGGCTGCATCCTTATCCAGTAATCCTGATTTGGATCTCTCCATGAAGTTCTTTATGTCCTTATCAATTCTTTCTTGGGTTTTCTTCATGAACTTATTGCTCAGTTTTAAATTATTCGTTTGTACGGACAGTTCCTGTACTTCAGGCAAATCCTGGCATGTAGTGATGATGCAACTAGATAATAGTATCTTGCATCTCCTTTACATTTATCTTAATTTCTGATTGTCTGCCCTTTGTTTTAATCTATGTGTCTCTTACGTTTTTCAACTTTTGTGTCATTTCCTCCTTTGCCTTGTCAATATCAATTACCTTTTTATGTAGCATATCTATTTCCTGAGACAGAGCTGTGAATAACTCTATTTTGAATTCTTTTCCCTTTTTGGGCAACTTCCATGTTAAATCATTTTACAGGTCACAAATAAATAAATCAGATACTATGAAAATTGTAGTAGTTTAAAGGTGTCAGTATGTAAAACAAACAATTCAAACGTACAAAAAATTATTTAACCAATAAATAAATCAGTCACTGTCGACCTCAATATAGTTTTAAAACAAAACACTCAAAAAACTTTTCTTTAAAAGGATCTCTGTGCCTTAAACTTCATAACTGACAGAACACCAATAACAAGAGTTAAATTACAACCCATAAATTATTTTCAGCTCCGAAAGGTGGATGAAAAACCAATGAAGCATGTCAAGGACTGATCTGAAAAAACTTCTTTCAGAAACTGTATGGCACAGATCTCAATAGGCCCTCCCAACAGATATATGCAGGTACCACAAAAAAATTAGGTTCTGGAGCTCTAAAACAGAAAAAGCAGTGTTACACCACATGGCATAACTTTTTAAAAATATTACGTATAATTTAATAGAAGGAACCAGACCTGCGCCATTTCCACAACTCAACAGCATACATCAAATTAGCAAAATGAAGTTCGGACCTAGATCCCACCCAGGGGAACAGTATTTCCAGGCTAAAATAAGTGAGAGGAGCACACAAATTACTATTAACACTCCATTTTGAATTATAAAGTAAAAGAAACACATAAATCTAACATTGTACCTCCATGCTTGGCCCCTGATTTCTAAACATCAAACACAGAACCAACCTTTGGCAACACATTAATGATGGGACAGTCAATCACGCAAAACCACTGGCATCAGTTATGATGTAACTTGGCCACTGGAAGCTCAGCACTGACTGCCATCAAATGCTGATAATGAGTACTGCAATGACCTCACAGAGGGTACACATCACTGAACTACCTTCATGACTGGATCAGAACTGGGATCCACCATATGGAAATGTTCCAGATCAGCAATAGAAGGCCACAGAGGAACTGAAGAGTTTATATGTGGCTAGCAACACAGCCTGTTCCAGACTGAAAAACCTGTCACCTTTCCACGTTAGCAACCCTTACTAAACATGGACAATCATGACGAACTTGCTGGAAGACTCCCTCGCCGATGTTCTACCAAAAGCCCACCCTTTGTCCCATGCTTGAACACTGTGCTACAGATAGTGGTTGCAAAATTTGAACCCTCTTACAACACGTTAAATAAACTCCTGACACCACAGGACATGGCACCAACACTAGATTACAGGATGTCAATATAAATGTGTCACACACACTCTCTCTTCCACTATTAATCTATTTTCTTTTCTCCTTGCTCTCTCTCCACACACACACACACACACACACACACACACACACACACACACACACACACACGTGGCAATTCTCCAGTTTCACAAAGAACCAATCATCCTAGTGGCACCCTGTAAAATGATTAAGACCACTGTTTATATTATAGGCTGGTAAAAGTCCTAACATACAACATTATACTTACTTACATTTGGGATCATATTCTGGGGTAACTCATCAAACTGAGCAAAAGTTTTTAGAATGCAAAAGTGTGGAATAAGACAAGATAATAATAATTCAAGAATATCATGCTGAAATCTGTTCAAGGAACTGGGTATTCTGACCACTGCTTCTCAGTATGTTTATTCCTTATTGAAATTTGTTGCATATAATGTGTCTGTTTCCTACCAATACATAGTATTAATACTATGACTAAAAATGATCTACATAAAAGGCTAAAATCTCTTAATTGCCAGCAACCATTAAAAACTTGGTTCCAGAAAAGCACAGTTTAAACAGAGTTTGGAAGACTTTTTCAAAGCAAATTCTTTTACTCTATGGATAAATATCTGAACAGGGACTGTTAAACCAGATTAAGTAAAAATTTCTGTTAGATTTCAGTTTTGACAGCACTTACAACAGTCAGGGTTAGGTATTTTATGTATGATAAACTTATTAAAAGTGTGTACCTATGTTTCATTGTGACAGTGTATTAATTCTGTAAATACTATCAGTTCTAGCTTACTGAACCAAGTAAGGTGACACTGTGGTTAGGACGACAGTTCAAAGCCACATCCAGCCACCCTGATATAAGTTTTCTTTGATTTCCCTAAATTGCTTCAGGTAAATGTTGGGATGGTTCTTTCGAAAAGGCATGGCAGACCTCCTTCCCAACCCTTCCCGACTCTGAGGGGACTGATGACCTAACTGTTTGGTCCTCCACTTGTGATGATTTTTCAGGTACACAAGTAACATTTAGATGCATAAGTTAACATTATGCATGTTTAGTCACAATAAAATAATAATTTGTGGTCAGTAAAGAGATACTAAAATATGACTTATGATGTGCACTTATTCGAAGAATATTCTACTCAGTGAATGAAAATATTGGTTTTCTTTTATTAATAAAGTAAGTTGCATTTATTATTTTTTTAAAAAATTACATGAAATATAACACTTCTGGCTCTGCAGACAGTATATTGTACAACAGGTGCTTCATATTATTGCCTCTGGAAAGGTATATTGTAACTGGGATGAAAGCACTTAGCAGAAATACCAAAATAAAAATTCACATTACAGTTATCGAGGGAAAGGTCATACCCATATTAATACTGCAAGAAAACCAGTTTTTCTTTTTTTTTAATCATTGTGACAGTGCATTGTCTGCAGGATCATACACTTTTCTCTGTTGAATGGTCGGTACTGTCTCCATCTCTACCACCTAAAAACAAAATATTGCTTTTTTTAAAATTAAAACTTAGCATGTAAACATTCATTCATAAATGTAATATAAATTCGTATTCTAAGTAACTGATTAGTGTTTCATCAATATGTTAGTTTTACTGAGTGGCATCTAATCATATAAATTTATCATATTATGCCTAAAATGTATTAAAACACACAGAAAATACAAAGTCAAACAATCGAAAATCCAGGATGGAATGTAACAATATAGAAAAGACAAAATTCTAGTTTCCTGTTGGGACATTTTGAAGTAATCCACAATTCATCTAGAGAACATACACTCAAGGAAACAAGTGTACTGTTGCACTGCTATGTAATGACTCAGTTTGTTGTAAGCAGCATGTATTGGAGACTATTTGTCTCTTTGGCATTCCAAAACAGCATTTCAGATACCTGTAATGTGTGTGTTACAATCTAACAGACTGAAATTCACTTCTTGTAGTACACAACACACATCTGATTAATGAAGAACACTTTACACCATAATTTTATTATGTGGTTATATGTGTACTATCAATGATGTCTTGTTTTTCAACTTACACTAATGATTGTTTAATGACATTTGAGAGACTACAGAAGACATCTTAATACAATTTTGTTCAAGCCCTATTGACCATGAAGTTTTAAGTATAAGATGGGATGATGTGTTTTGTGTAAATTAGTTAGGATTTATGAATGGAAATACCACAATTGCAAGCAAATGATATATTTATTTACTGTAATTGAAATTTGAATGTTGTACAATTGATTGTTAAAAATAACCTTTGAGCAATGTTCAATGCTGCAAGATTCTATATTTTCAAAACTAATTATGAAATATGTGTATGTTTTCCTGCCGTGCTTAAATGATTGTTTATTTACAGATTATTATTCGTTTTAAGACACTAAAAATACAATTTTTACTAATGCCTAAGATTGTTTACATTATCAGAATGTTATATACGAGACAGTGGCTGTGTTCACATGGCATTGTTAGAAGTAACATTATTGCTAGTAGCAGTAATGTGAATCACTATAAGTACTGTTTGATTTGTATGGATAAATGAAGAAGTGAGTTTTTTTCCTTTAAAATTTTCATTTCAACAAAATCCTCATAATATTTAAAAAATTCAAAATATTCATCTCTAGACTTTTGCAGGAATGTCTGTCATTCTCCAATGCCTCCATTTCAACCAGATAAGTAGTAAAGATTTAGTAATGTTTTCCTGTTCCAAAACCAAGCGAGGTGGCACAGTGGTTAGCACACTGGACTCGCATTCGGGAGGACGACGGATCAATCCCGTCTCCGGCCATCCTGATTTAGGTTTTCCGTGATTTCCCTAAATTGTTTCAGGCAAATGCTGGGATGGTTCCTTTGAAAGGGCACGGTCGATTTCCTTCCCAATCCTTCCCTAACCCGAGCTTGCGCTCCGTCTCTAATGACCTCGTCGTCGACAGGACGTTAAACACTAACCACCACCACCTGTTCCAAAACTCAATTTATCATTTTGCAAGAGTCAGGATATTAAGATGATAATCAATATTTCTGAAAAAGTTTTATGTTATTCTTGTCTGTTTTGTGAGTAGGAGAATTACTGTGCACAGTGCACAGTGATATGATTTCTTTTGACAATAATTTCAGTGGTGAATGGCAAAGCATTGCTAGATGTGAAATCAGTAAACTTGGCATTGCAAATGATATTCAGCTCCATAATGACTGTAACTGTATTACAGTTATTGATGATTCACATTGGCCACTGAGTTCAATGAATTATTGCCAACATTGGCAGAAAATTCAGGGACAAAATAGGACCGCGGAAAGCAGAGTCATTAGATTTACTCTGATGGGCGTAGCATACTCTGGCAGTAGACATCAGTGGTTATTGTAAATAATATTTGAAGTTGTTGAACCTAACAGTTAATGTATGTGTCTGTTAAACAATGTAAGCAATGAGTGTATTTAGTATTTGCTCACTGAGAAGGGCAGTTGTGCCTCATTTGGATCACATATTTGTGCATCAAAAATATCTTAATTTTTCCTATTGTATGTTGTACCACTTCAGTAATTGTTCAATAATAAATACAACGTGTGATTCCTATAATATACATCAACATTCAAACTTTGAAACTGTTATGAATGGCCTGGCAAAGGGCACCCTCCATTGCATCAAATATTAGGGTTTCATCTTGCTCCATTCAAATATGGAATACAGTAAGAAAGACTGCTTAAATGAGTCTTTATGCGCGCACTTTAATTGGACCATATGGGAGAAATACATAAGGGATTGCAACATATTCCTAGAGCCTCACTTGATACTGATTCTCAAAACTTTGTAAGTACACATTCATAAGATACTTGGTGTCAGTTACCAATCATGTGCCTATTCAGGTTTCACAGTGTTACCTTGGTGTTCTGCAACAAGAACTGCACGATTGTCTTGTAAGCTATCTCCTTCATAGAGTGATCACATTTCCCAAGTTATCTACCAATCAACTCCACCATTTGTTTTACCTGTGTTTGAGCCTATATTGTGAGCATTTCACTTAATATCCTCACCAACTGTTACATCCAAGTATTTATATGAATTAACTAATTTAATTTACCATTTACTGCTAACCTCATCATTGGATACTGCATTTGCCTAGATTATTGAACACTTAGAGAAAGACGCCAAACACTGCAACACACTGAAATCCAGATCTTACTGCATATCTGTGGAGCTTTTCTGGAAAATACTTCCTTCTAGGAAAGTGCATCACCTTTAAAAAGCCTGTGATTACTATTTATATTGTCTGCAAGGTCTTTAATATACCAAATGAACCAAGGTTCCAACACACTTCTTCAGAGCATGTCTGAGGCTAATTTTATATCAGTCAGTGACTCTCCTTGAAAGCAAAAAGCTACGTTCTCTCTACCATCGAATCCTCAGTCCCATCACAAATTTTGTTTGATACTCTAATCATAGTTCCATTATTAACTATTAATGTCATTCTGAATAAAATCTTTTTAGAAGTGAGTGAACACTGTATCCACCCAATTGTCTTGAACTATAACTTTTAGAATGTTATGTGAGAAAGTGCCAGTTGGCTTTTCTAAATCAATGCTGGATATTGTAGACAAGGTCATTGTGTTTGGGGTACCTCATGTTTTCTAAGATTCTATGACAGATGGATGTCAGCGATATTGTGAACCAGCCACAGGACGCAGTTTTTGTTTTCAAAGTATCAATCACCATAAAGAATCATGACATGGATTCTATCAGGTCCTGCGTCCTTGATCAATTTTTTGATATCAGCTGTTTCTCAATGCTAATGACACTAGCATCTACATTACTCATCTTTTCAGTGGTGTGAATATTAAACCGAGGCAGTAGTATTTGACCTTTCTTTACAAAGGGGCACATTTGTAAACTGAGTTCAAAATTTCTTTGCTCCCCTCAGTTTTTGTTCCTGTTTCATCTGTGAGTGTCTGGACAGTAGCTTTGATGCCTCTGACAGTTTTTACTTATGTCCAGAGTTTCTGTGGGTTTTGTGAGAGGCCCTTTGGCAATGCAAGAAACCTTAAGACCACCATTTTGACAATTAAAGAAATCTGTCTCTCTATAGCCCTATACTTTGTTTTACACCTATTGTGTAGTAGTTATTTCTTTAGAAATTGGTTTAAAGTGGACCAACATTCAGGATCTCCTCCTCCCCCCCCCCCCCCCCTCCAGGATGAATTCTTTTACCAATATGTGGTCAATTAATTTTCTAAGGTTGAGCTACAGTTCCTCTACATGATCATTTTCAGATCTAAAAGTTTTCATTTCTGTCTCAATATATGAGACTACTGCCATTTTGTCTACTTTAGTGAACATGTAAATCTTTCTAGTTTAGGACAAAAAACTACCATTTCTAGATGTGCTGGTCACAAGGGATGGCCAAAACCTGGGACATAGCATGTACCGAAAACCGACGCACACGGACCGATATCTGCACAAACTGTCAAACCACCACCCGAGCCAGAAAAGAGGCATGATTCAGACGCTCGTAACGCGAGCAGCACGAATATGTGAGCCGCAGCACCTTAAACGCGAAATGCAACACCTGGAAAGTGTTCTGAGGAGCAATGGGTACTCCACAAATGATATTAGAAGTGTAACAGAGCCAAACCACCGGCGAAGTAAGAAACCAGAAAAAGAAATGTCGGGTACGGCCTTTCTGCCATACATTCCCAGAGTGACGGACAGAATCGGCCGTATATTACACAAGCACGGCGTAAAGACAATTTTCAAACCGACAAGGAAGATCAAAGAATGTCTTAGATCGGCAAAGGATAAAAGGGACCCACTTGCAATGTCAGGAATATACCGCTTACCATGCACATGCGGGAAAGTTTATGTCGGAATGACTGGAAGATCAATCAACACCAGGATCAAAGAACATAAGCGACATTGCAGGTTGGGACAGGTGGAAAAATCGGCCGTGGCAGAACACGCACTGAGTGAGACCGACCAGGTACATGTAATAAAATTCACCGACACGGAAGTTCTGGCTGTAGAGAAGCACTATCACACCCGCTTGTACAGAGAAGCTGTAGAAATACACAAACACGGGAACAGCTTCAACAAGAAAGAAGAAAGCCTTAAGGTAAACGGCTCCTGGCTTCCCGTACTGCAGAGAACGACCGTAGCAGGTAGCAAGAGGAGAAACGCACCGGAAATGACCGCGGAAATGACCGCGGAGAAGCCCTCGGACGTTGGCGCGCAAGGTACATATAGTCTGCGGCCGCGAGCCCGGCTCCAGTTCACCTCCGGCAATGGAGGGTGAAGCTTTGACAATGCCAGCCACTCGTGCTGGCGAAACGTCAGCAAAATCATCACACGAACGTCGGCCGAAGAACCCGAGACAGAAGCAAATAAGCAGTTTGTCTTGTTATGTTCACCACTTACAAAGCTGTAGTACCCCATTCAAATGTTCAGTGATTATAAAGATTCATTGGTCAATGACACTATGATTCATGAATGTTTGTGTTAGTGGGCTAAAGTTTCTTACTAAGATTTCAGATATATCAGAATGTGATTCTGGTAGCTAACAGTAGCTAGCAATAATAAATTTATGCCCACCTTTGATGCTGAATTTTGCTCAGACATTAATTTTCTAATATTTCTGATGAACAATAAATGTGAATTTATAGATATGATTATTTTGTGACTTCTGAAATCTCACAATTTGATGCCATGCTCCTGGCACCTTGACAGTCTTAGGAAGTGGCCAGTCAGCAATGAACAGATGCAGTCAAATGGTGCTGTAACACTATAAACCTGTAGGGAGGTAGGACTGTGTCGCCACTCAGGGTGGCAATTTTCTGTGGGTGTAAAAATGTTAAAATTTTATTAAAGTCCAAAAAACAATCAATTAGACAAGATTATGAAAGTTTTGTGTAAATGAGGAAGTGTGATAATAAGTTGGAAATATTAGTTATTCATAAAGTCTAGTGTCTTACTGGAAATTATCTATGCTTTTGTGAAACAGGTGACAGCTGAAGTTCCGGAGTTGGTCACCTTGGGTGCATCTTTCAAAATAGCACAGCTTGCTTGTGGCATTGTTGCCAACTCATTTTTCATCATGTGCCTGCACAACATGGAAATGTACCCATGTCAGCCTGAAAGGCCGGCCCTACAGAAGTGAAAAGCTTTATAATTAAGGAATAAAGGTAAATGTCAGCATATGACAGCCTAACAGTTCTTGTACAGTAACCTTAAACACCTATTACATTATTGGTGAGAAAAATACTTTCTAATGAATAAAGAATAAATAAAATATCCACTGCCTGTCACATATAGTATTTTGAAACTAGACAGTGTGATTAAGTGGTGTTTACAAAAAGATGCATGAAATTTTTCCCCACCTTTCCGTCTCCTTTGGATATGCCATTAATATCATTTACATTGCTCTTACTCTTGCTATGCTCCTTCAAATTAACTTTTCCTGCTTTGTCTGTCACTACTTTCAAGTTTACCCTCATTCTACACTCCTGGAAATTGAAATAAGAACACCGTGAATTCATTGTCCCAGGAAGGGGAAACCTTTATTGACACATTCCTGGGGTCAGATACATCACATGATCACACTGACAGAACCACAGGCACATAGACACAGGCAACAGAGCATGCACAATGTCGGCACTAGTACAGTGTATATCCACCTTTCGCAGCAATGCAGGCTGCTATTCTCCCATGGAGATGATCGTAGAGATGCTGGATGTAGTCCTGTGGAACGGCTTGCCATGCCATTTCCACCTGGCGCCTCAGTTGGACCAGCGTTCGTGCTGGACGTGCAGACCGCGTGAGACGACGCTTCATCCAGTCCCAAACATGCTCAATGGGGGACAGCTCCGGAGATCTTGCTGGCCAGGGTAATTGACTTACACCTTCTAGAGCACGTTGGGTGGCATGGGATACATGCGGATGTGCATTGTCCTGTTGGAACAGCAAGTTCCCTTGCCGGTCTAGGAATGGTAGAACGATGGGTTCGATGACGGTTTGGATGTACCGTGCACTATTCAGTGTCCCCTCGACGATCACCAGAGGTGTACGGCCAGTGTAGGAGATCGCTCCCCACACCATGATGCTGGGTGTTCGCCCTGTGTGCCTCGGTCATATGCAGTCCTGATTGTGGCGCTCACCTGCACGGCGCCAAACACGCATACGACCATCATTGGCACCAAGGCAGAAGCGACTCATCGCTGAAGACGACACATCTCCATTCGTCCCTCCATTCACGCCTGTCGCGACACCACTGGAGGCGGGCTGCACGATGTTGGGGCATGAGTGGAAGACGGCCTAACGGTGTTCGGGACTGTAGCCCAGCTTCATGGAGACGGTTGCAAATGGTCCTCGCCGATACCCCAGGAGCAACAGTGTCCCTAATTTGCTGGGAAGTGGCGGTGCGGTCCCCTACTGCACTGTGTAGGATCCTACGGTCTTGGCGTGCATCCGTGCGTCGCTGCGGTCCGGTCCCAGGTCGACGGGCACGTGCACCTTCCGCCGACCACTGGCGACAACATCGATGTACTGTGGAGACCTCACGCCCCACGTGTTGAGCAATTCATCGGTACGTCCACCCGGCCTCCCGCATGCCCACTATACGCCCTCGCTCAAAGTCCGTCAACTGCACATACGGTTCACGTCCACACTGTCGCGGCATGCTACCAGTGTTAAAGATTGCGATGGAGCTCTGCATGCCACGTCAAACTGGCTGACACTGACGGCGACGGTGCACAAATGCTGCGCAGCTAGCGCCATTCGATGGCCAACACCGCGGTTCCTGGTTTGTCTGCTGTGCCGTGCGTGTGATCATTGCTTGTACAGCCCTCTCGCAGTGTCCGGAGCCAGTATGGTGGGTCTGACACACCAGTGTCAATGTGTTCTTTTTTCCATTTCCAGGAGTGTATTTTATTGCCAGATGTTGAAACTATAAGCAGTGGATATTGATATTAATACCATGTGGAAAAAATACCTATCAGACTTGTTTTGGAGCTGAAGCAACTAAATTGAATTGCACAAAGTGTTTAACTAGTTTAATTGTATTTCACACTGTTTGCATTCCAACAACTTTATTTAGGATTTAACTGTTACTTTTCACTTCAGTAAATAAAAGTGCTATCAAAACTGCTTGTTCTGAGCCATAAATCAGTTCGAGACATGCTGGAAAGCGTGCCTTCTCGATATCTGACTGTAAACATTTTTCTTTATGTATTATGGACACACAAAATAGCCTTTATATGTAAGTCACTTGGTGTCCTATTGTCTTCCACATTGTACAGCAGAAGTGCCACTGATACTGCTGACAGTACAATATTCAGCTGTGCCGATCGCTACAGGTCTCACGCCACGTGTCTCAGAAGGAATGGTCAATATGTAGGGATATGGCAGGAATGATAACTCAAAGAAAACCTAGTAAACAAGGGATTTTGTTCAGTAGAAGAGGTATGTCACAGTAGCAAATTTGAACAAGTGCTCAGAGCTCTTAAGATATATACTTTAGAGCCCTTGTTTACTGGGCATTTTTTTTCCTTTATGTGTCCATACTACCACCTCTCAAAATATGCAAACCAAAGAGCTTGCAGTAGAAGAGTTTATTTCACAATATTGAAGATGAGCTGCTAATAATTCTTAAGGTAGGCATCATCCCTGTCTTATCCCTGAATATTGTCCATTCCTCGTGGGACACTGTGTATTCTGCAAGTGACATAACTTATTTTGGTTGACATAATTAATTTTGGAATCATAACTCAAAATGTATTACACTCTAAGTGCTTTATTTCTGTTTCACTGAGTGATGTCTCATACCTGGCTTTGGTCTCAAGACATATTCACATCAATAACACACATCAGCAAGTGGAATATGTGTGATGTGTGAAAATGAAATGGCATATTGATGGACATTGCAGAAAAGGTTCACTGTGTCAGAAAATAAAATGCAAGGAGGGGAAGTCAGCAGAGAGAGAGAGTGTGTGTGTGAGTGTGTGTGTGTGTGGGGGGGGGGGGGGGGGGGGTAAAATCTCTGGAGCTGGCTCTGGACATGTAGAATATAAAATCAACATTGTATGCATGAGAAGTGCAGAAAATACTAATTAAATTTGAGCATTGTTGAAATAACTTGATTATCCCTTTCATGACCAATTTCCTAGATGTTGTGGCTAATGTAGAACAGAGTGATCAGGAATATAGAGGTACATATATTTCAGTGATAAATGTAAACAGTGTAGAAAACAAAATGGGTTCTCGAATGTTGGAAGAGAAAGCAATTTTTGAATAAGTACTTCAGGAGCGCAGGTATTTCTGCATCTTCTCAAACTATGAATCAAAAGCTGGAAACAGTTGAAACCAGTAATTTAGGAGCATTTTTTCAAAAGTCAGTAAATGCTCAATTGTTCAAAATTTAGGATTTTTATAGTTACAAATCAAGCTAGTTGTAAGCATAGCCTGTTGAAACAGTTTTGTCAAAAATGATATTTAATGTTGTTATATGTCAGAGGTGGACAAATGGTGACCCACAGTCTGCATGTGGCCCCCAGAGGTCTTTTGTGTTGCTTGCCAACACAGTCAGAAAAAAATTGCCTTGAACTGAGATTTCCTTCCTGTGCTCAACTGAGGATTTCCACTAGGATGGCCATGTCAATTCATATGCAGAATTCACAGTGTAGTACTAGCACAAACAAAGTTGACACTTGGCACAATAGCTCATGGGAGTACCCATAAAGACATTTTTCTTTACTGATGGACATGCAGTTAGAACACACATTCAAAGGCATATTTAATGGTGTGACATTGACTTTTATAAATCTTTGTGTGCTGAAAAAATTCCATGAATGCAAAATTTGTGTGCAAAGCTTTTCTTGCTTGAAAAACAATGAGAGTAAATGTAGGCTCCTAAATGCTCTGACATTAACGTGCAGGCTGTGATGAGAGTCTCAAAAAGAAACCTCACTGTTGGTAAAAAAAAAAAAAAAAAAAAAAAAAAACTGTAGAAAAGCGTGATATGGTACACTAACTGCCTCGTTAAACTGATTCAAAAATTACATGTGATTGCAATTGTAGATTAAATGAAATTAGCACAATAAATAAATTGAATAAAACTGCCACTATTTTATATCATTTATATTTATATTTATTGATTTTCTAGATAAAAATTTAAACCTTTCCTGAAATGCAATGCTGATTAGCGCAAGCATTTTAAAAGAGGCAGCCCTCTACTAACCTCTGCTTCCACAATGTGGTCCATGCTGCAACACAATCCACAATCTTCACCCCCCTCACTACCCCATTAATTTTTATAGCATACTGAAAACTACAAATTTTTGCAAAACTCCCTGTTTGTTTTCAACCAGTTAACGGAGAAGTTGATAAATGCAAACTGTGCTATGCTTCTTGGAGAACTGAAGAACGACTAACAATGTGGAATGTATTGTCAATGATAATGTGAGAAAGTTTTCTGGAAAAAAAGGAAATGTAAGCAAGTACTTGTCACCATAACCAACTATAGAAATAAATTAGTAGCTTACACAACACAAACTCCTGATTATAGATCAATTCGAATCAGCTTTGTGAGGAAGAAGGAATATCAAGAAAGAAGCATAAAGGAAGAATCTGTTTCAATACAGTAAAGTGTATCTGATATACAACAGAATCAGCCAATTCCAAAGCTCCTCATAGGTGAAGTATTCTACTCAAGACAGGTTCAGCTATACAACTTGTGCATTATGATCCATTCCTGAAAGCAGGGAAAGGAAAGGGTTGTGTTTTATACTTGGATTGAAACAGAAGGACTGAAAATATGCAATCAAGTAGCCTTTGCTGTATTAGATTTTCTAAGAAACCTTGAGACATCACAGCAAGAAAATCATGCAAATTAAATTTATTTATTTTCTGATTCCTGTACCAAGCAAAAAAGAAGTATAATAATGATGTGCACACTAATGACCTTCATGGAAGAATGCAGAAAATTTAATAAACTGGTACAATATTTCTCTTTCCCTGGTCACAGCTATAATACTGATGTAGTGTCTTGTAGAGTAGGTAGAGTACCAGAAAATGAAGATATTCTTTCACTGTCTGAGTACTGTGAAGTACTGGAACAACATGGTTAAGTCAAGACAATAATTAAATATTGTAGAGCAGAGGACCTCAAGTCCAATGCACCAAAAGCCCTACAATCTTAAGATGCCTTTGAAAATAATTGCTCAGTGAGAGATGGATTGAAGGTATGAAGAAGGTATTGTTCTCAGTATCAGACACTTGAAATGAAAGTGCTGTAAAGGATGAGGCACAGAAATCCAGAAACTACAGCCAGGAAATGAGGACAGTAGCCATCTTGGAAATGAAAAAGTATCTCTTAAAACTTCTGAGGCATTGTAATGTACCATAAGGAACATAAGTGTTTTATAAAGACATGTTGAAAGTGGTCAGTAGATGTCCAGTCTAGTATTGCTATAGCCATTACTTTGTGTTGTATTTCAATAGTATTTGTTCCTGTTGCACACTTCAGCTCATCAAACATTTGTGGAAAAGTATGAAACTAACATGTAATATTACATATTGTATTTCTATACAAAATGAACAATAAAGTAACTTTCTTTGTAATTAATGTTAAAGATAAAAAAGAAGTGGAGAAAAGGCAATTTGAATTTGTATATTCAGAAAACTTCCATCTTCCATATTTGCATTTATCAACTTTTGGAAAACTTGGAAACGTTGTCTCTCTATTCTGAAATAAACATGAAAATTTTAGAAAAGTCAAACACACAATTAGAATTATGCATACAAAAGCTGTGTAAATGTTAAATTATCTCATTTATGTAATTAGTGTTTTGGTGTGACATTTAAACAATGTGTTTCTTGAAATATTTAATTTTCAAATTGAGGAGAGTTTCTTTAAAACTTGATAAAAGCAAAAAAGTAAAGAAAGTAATTGTGAACTAAATATTCATTCACAGAGTCATCTACTAAGAGTATTAGATAAGTTCAAGAGGAATTCTGTATCTCTCAAAATAATAAATAAAAAAGTGGCAGGCCAAAGTAGCAGAATTAAAAAAAATAATACCGTTAATATGAGGATCTAATTGAAGAGATTACCATGAAATCAGAAAGTTGTGTCAAAGGGCATGGCAAAAGGCGAAGAGCAAGATGTCTTCTAATCCAATAAAGGCAGTTTCATTAAGATGATTGGAGGCATGCAAAATCAGTGTCGCTATTTGGAGCAAAGGATAAATAAATTGCATAAACATACAGCAGTAAATAGTTTTGCAAATTGTGAAATTGATAAGATCAAATTAGGCATAGAAATTATTACAATGATGGAAGATTAAAGAAATGAATGTACTATCACTTTGGGTGCTATAGAAGACAATTGCATCAAATGTGCAGCAACTCCAATGGTTCTCACCATCAGACAGTGTTCACTCAATTGGATATATAAAGCAGTTTAAAGTTGCATTTATACATAATTGGCAAATGCAAGAAATGAGATTCTGCATTACAAGGAGAATCACATGCATGGGGAGTTGTATTTTTAACCAAGTACTGGTCAAGATATAAATAATGTTCAGTCAGTTAATGATGTTTGCATACTTGCAAAACATTGAGAAAATGAAAGAATTTATAAAGAAGCTTTGTGACAAGAATGTGTATTTTGACATTCCTGTTTGTGAAGAACAATTAATTAAGACTCTGATTCAGGGACTGCCAGTTGTAGTATGTCAAAAACTGTCATTACTGTCACACTGGGATGCCAAAGAGCCTAATATTTCCATTAGATTATGTTGAAGCAATTGCAGGAGAAGGAAGTAGAAGACATGACAGGGAAGAGGGTGAAGAAGAATCCAAAATTTGGGTTGCAGACATCAAGAATGCAGAAATCACAATCAGTGAATCATTTTCAAATTATGAATATTATGTTGGCAGAATGACATGTCATTATAGGGGATGATTAGCACTCACACTATGTCACTAAGATGAAAAAACTGCACAGCATCACAACAGAATTTATAGATAAGAAGATGCATCACAAAATTATTTGAACTACCAGTAAGTAAGAGGACATTAGCAGGACAGTCAACACAATTACATTGAACACATAGCCCTAAATGAAGATTGGGAAAAATGTGGCACAAGATGAAGATATTTAGAAAATTAATTAAAGTTTTGATGAGGCTCCAACAGAAAACAGTGCTGATTTTGACAATGTGCTGTGTAGATAGGAGGGAGATTCGGATTGATGTTGTGTGTGAAAATGAAGTTGATGTTAAATAAATACCAACACCCATAAGAGAATGTGAAATATGTGGAGTTTAAAATTCACATTCTTCCATAAAGTGTGAGCCTATTGGATGTCATAGTGGCCAAATTATTCGAATAACTGACAGAAATTTAAGCAATGCCAGTATTCCAGTGAGCAGGATTTGTGTTTTAAGTGATGTAAGTACCAGAAGTTAACCATTTAGAGGAGAAGCTTTGACAAGACATTTCATTGATAAACAAGAAAGTTGCTGTCCAAGCAAGATTTATATGTTGGTTTTGTGATGGAGAATACTATTGGAGTTAAGGCTGAATTCTGAAAGGAATATTATTTGTAAGATATGGACAAAAAATGTAAAGAAACTGTGGTGGCATAACATCTCTGACTCTGGGGATGAGTGTCGCTGCAACAAAGCTTTTCATTTAAAATATTTGTTGAGAAAATTGAATATATTGCTGTATGCTGATAACTGAAGTCATTATTTGTAAATAATACATTTGAAGCTCATGGTGTAGGTAAGAAAGAAAACACAAAGATGAGCAATTATAATCACAAACATGAGAAAGACAGATGCAAGTGAATTCAAAACAAAATCAGTAATTAACAGAGGCACAGAAGCTAGGTCGCACTGAGATTTTATGTTATAATTCAACAGTATGCTTATTCTTGAAGAAACCAGGAAGAATGTGTGGCTGCTGTGGGAAATTTGAAATGTGAGTTTATAATCCATTTAGGACAAAAACATATCCAGCATTTAATGCTGTCTGTTTCATGTGCTTCTGAGAAGTGTCTATCTTAGGTGACAATGTAGCAGCATAGCAGCAGTGAATGCCTAGGTTAGTATTACATTCCTTGCTGCATAAATGAATGCAGATTTAAGATGGAGAAACCTGTGACACCTCTGGTCACCTGAGATCCCTGATGTTACTTACATCTTCTGCCTGGTCCACATTCACTTGGGTGCAAGTAATGGACAGTGTTGTGGTTAAGAGTCTGTGGGTGGAAGGTGAAAGTAGCTACTGGTCTCACAGCTGTTCCATTATGCCTTAAAAACAGGTTTGAGGTCTTTCCCATGGCTTGAAGTATATCTGAGCCAGCATGGGAAGCTTCATTTGTTGGGATTGGGGCTGATCTTCCTGGAAGGTCCGGACAAGAGTGGAGGGTGGGTTTGTTAAGTTATTGGGAGCAATCTGCAGCATCATTCTTATAACCAGTTGTGGTCCTCTTGTTTGGAGTTGACTGGAAGGTTTAAATGGGAGTTTGACATGACCCTTCTTAATAGGTCAGGTATGAGCTTACACATAGGACAAGGCTACTAGGCTAGCAAAGCACCTGTAGCATGAGCTTATGAGCTTTTATGGTAGAGAAAGCCATCCTCAGGCCCAATAGGTCACATTCAAATTTCAGAGAGAAAAGAGTATCAGCCTCCTTAATTACAGAGAGTAGCAATTGTTATGGCAGACTGAAGAGAGAAAATGTTAATATACAGGGGCTGGCCAGTACTTACCTCAGCTCAGTACAGCCGATAGATACACAAAAACAACCGAAAATTTACGTTCCTAGCTTTCGGAATAAATGTTCCTTCATCAGAGAGGAGAGAGGGGAAAGAAAGGGAAGAAGGGAAAGTGAATTTAGTTACTCACAACCCAAGTTATGAAGCAACAGGGAAAGGAAAACAGGGAGGGTAGCAAGGATGGAGGCATGGTTGTCAGGGGGAAGCCAAAGATATCCTACTGTAAGTACTGTGCCAGCTTCAAACCAAAGAGGATTCATACAGAAGTAAAGAGGTATATAGTATAGAGATGTAGGATGAACAGATGCATGAATGGCTAAAGAGGAAAGGGAAAGAGGAGAAGACTGAAGAGTAAATGGGAGTGAGGTTGTTTAATGTAGGTTCAGTCCAGGGGGATGGCGGGATGAAAGGATGTGTTGGACTGCAAGTTTCCATCTCCGCAGTTCAGAGGGACTGGTGTTGGGTGGGAGAAGCCAAATGGCACATACGGTGTAGCAGGTTCCTAGGTCCCTAGAATTATGCTGGAGGGCATGCTCCGCTACTGGGTATTGGACATCTCCTAGGCGGACAGTTCGTCTGTGTCTGTTCATGCCCTCAGCCAGTTTAGTTGTTGTCATACCAATGTAAAAGGCTGTGCAGTGCAGGCATGTCAGCTGATAAATGACGTGTAGTTTCACACGTGTCCCTGCCTTGAATTGTGTATGTTTTACCAGTAGCGGGGCTGGACTAGGTGGTTGTGGGGGCATGCATGGGGCTGATTTTGCAGCGGGTTCGGTTACAGGGGTAGGAACCACTGCGTAGAGAAGGTAGTCTGGGAATATTGTAGGGTTTAACAAGGATGTTACAGAGGTTGGGGGGGGGGGGGGGGCGACAAAAGGCAACTCTGGGTGGTGTGGGGAGAATTTTGTCAAGGGATGATCTAATTTCAGGGGTTGACTTGTGAAAGTCATATCCCTGGCGGAGTAATTTATTGATGTATTCGAGGCCAGGATAATATTGGGTGACAAGGGGGATGCTTCTGTGTGGTCTGGGGATAGGAACATTGTTGTTGGACGGGGAGAAATGTATTTCTTGGGAGATCTGTTTGTGGACAAGGTCTGCAGGATAGTAACGTGAGAGGAAAGCACTGGTCAGGTTATTGGTGTAATTGTTGAGGGATTCGTCACTGGAGCAGATACGTTTGCCACGAATACCTAGGCTGTAGGGTAGGGAGCATTGGATGTGAGCTTCAACAAGATGAAGGTCAACATCCAGGAAGGAACACCTCAAATCCATTCCCACTCCTCTCCCACCTGAAACCTTTCTTATCACCATACATGCTACATCCCTGTACACAAACATCCCACACACCCATGGTCTCTCTGCCCTTGAGCACTACCTCTCCCAATGCCCACCCGATGATCTTACAAAAACCTTGTTCCTTATCACACTTACCAACTTCATCCTCACCCATAATTACTTCACTTTTGAAGACCAGACCTACAAACATATCAGGGGAACTGCCATGGGAACCAGGATGGCTCTGTCCTATGCCAACCTCTTCATGGGTGACAAGAAACGTTTCAGGTGGGAGAGGAGTGGGAATGGATATGAGGTGTTCCTTCCTGGATGTTGACCATCTTGTTGAAGCTCACATCCACACCTCTGTCCATATCAAACTCACAAACAAACAAACAACATTACCTTCACTTTGATAGCTGCCATCCATTCCACATCAGATGCTCCCTTCTCTACAGCCTAGGTATTCATGGCAAACGTATCTGCTCCAGTGACGAATCCCTCAACAATTACACCAATAACCTGACCAGTGCTTTCCTCTCCCGCAACTATCCTGCAGACCTTGTCCACAAACACATCTCCTGAGCAATACATTCCTCCCCGTCCAACAGCAATGGTCCTACCCCCAGACCACACAGAAGCTTCCCCCTTGTCACCCAATATTATCCTGGCCTCGAATACATCAATAAATTACTCCGCCAGGGATATGACTTTCTCAAGTCAACCCCTGAAATGAGATCATCCCTTGACAAAATTCTCTCCACACCACCCAGAGTTGCCTTTCATCTCCCCCCTAACCTCTGTAACATCCTTGTTAAACCCTAAAATATTCCCAGACTACCTTCTCTACCCAGCGGGTTCCTACCCCTGTAACCGACCCCGCTGCAAAACCTGCCCCATGTATCCCCCCCACAACCACCTACTCCAGCCCCGCTACTGGTAAAACATACACAATTCAAGGCAGGACCACGTGTGAAACTACACATGTCATTTATCAGCTGACATGCCTGCACTGCACAGCCTTGGCCAGTTTCTGTCTTATATAGCATACAGTTGGTATGACAACAACTAAACTGGCTGAGCGCATGAACAGACACAGACGAACTGTCCGCCTAGGCGATGTCCAATACCCAGTAGCGGAGCATGCCCTCCAGCATAATTCTAGGGACCTAGAAACCTGCTACACCGTATGTGCCATTTGGCTCCTCCCACCCAACACCAGTCCCTCTGAACTGCGGAGATGGGAACTTGCACTCCAACACATCCTTTCATCCCGCCATCCCTCTGGACTGAACCTACATTAAACAACCTCACTCCCATTTACTCTTCAGTCTTGTCCTCTTTCCCTCTTCTCTTTAGCCATTCATGCATCTTTTCATCCTACATCTTTATACTATATACCTCTATACTTGTGTATGAATCCTCTGGTTTGAAGCTGGCACAGTACCTACAGTAGAATACCTTTGGCTTCCCTCTGACAACCATGCCTCCATCCTTGCTACCCACCCTGTTTTCCTTTACCTGTTGCTTCATAACCTGGGTTGTGAGTAACTAAATATACTTTCCCTTCTTCCCTTTCTTTCCCCTCTCTCCTCCCTGATGAAGTAACATTTGTTCCGAAAACTAGGAATGTAAATTTTCGGTTGTTTTTGTGTATCTATTGGCTGTACTGAGCTGAGGTTAGTACTGGCCAGCTCCCCTACCTCTTTCTTAGTATTTGTTTCACATCTTTACATGAGATTTTCCATTAATTATTAAAATGTTAATATAGTAATACTTAATTGCAGGAACATCAATGGAAGGGTCGCAGATCTGGCCTTGTTTATAAACAGTAATAATGCCCTATGGTAGTAAAGCCCATGTAGTACCAGGGACAGGAAAATGTCTTTATCTGGGTGTTAGTAGTAATGAAAATCTATGTTCCAAATAGTATGTATTACAAAGTGAGGTAGGATGTTGGTGGTGGGAGAGAGTTTATAGCTGTAAATATGGTAATGTGTAGTGAGGTTAATACAGAATACATGTATAAAATAATGTGGATGAAGATAAAATAATGGAAACTCCATGTTGGATGAAGATAAGTGTTTCTAACATGGTAATCAGATGCTTTTTTTTTTTTTAGACCTCCTCCCATAGTAATAAAAACATCTTGGAGAAGGTTTTGTGTAAATGACCTGATCATATTACAATATTCATGGAGATTTCCACTTACCAGCTATGTAAGGGAAGTAAGAGCTCGTACTGAGGCGTTCAGAGTCATTTTTCCCTTGTGCGATCCGCGAGTGGAACAGAGCAGGCGCGGGGGGGGGGGGGGGGGGGGGGGGGATGTGACTTTGGCGCCAATTGTGTCCTCCGCCACACACTGCATGGTGGCTAGCAGAGTATATATGTAGATGTAGTGGGAGAGTCAAGTGAGAGTGGGTGAATCATGTGAAATTTTTCTAAATGTATTATCTGAAAATGGCCTCATCAATTAATCAAACAACTGACACATGAAGGCAGCTACTTAGATTCTGAAGCATGGCTGGAGCAGCAATTGTAAAAATGTGATATATCAAATAAAAACAGTCACCAGCTGTGGAAGTTAGTAGTAAAAAGCAGTTGACCTAGGTTTCAACCCATATAAATGGGCCTTCTTTGTAAGTCTTCCAGAATGAGATTTTCATTCTGCAGCGTAGTGTGCACTGATCTGCCAGGAAGTTTTGTAAGTCTTATTACATTTTACAAGCTCGGCTGTTTACATTTCGAAACATCCAAACTTGAAAAAGCAGTGAAAACAAAAAGCAAAATTATCAAAATATTAAAGGTGATATTGAGGTGTTGAAAAGAAGTCTTGGCTCTAAAGCAAGAAAATGATAAATTATTATGAGAAAAAGAAAACAGTGTATCCAAAAACTGTGAAACAAAAACAAAATAACATTGTGACAATTTGTGTGCATATACTAGCAGTGGACCAATAAACATCAAAACAGTGACTCCAGATAAAGACAAAATGATAAATAACGTAAGCAAAGTAATAGTGTTGGTGGACAGCCATGGTCGCGGACTAGCGGAAATTTTCAACCAGACAACCCAACTAAAATCAACAGGTATTACTAAACCAAACGCCCCATTTTCTGAAGGAGGGAAGCTAGTTTGCCGATTATACCAGTCTTAATTAAAATGATTTTGTTGCATTATTAGGAGGGTCAAATTATGTATATAAAAACAAAACTGAAAAGGTCATACGAAGTCTGAAAAGATGCTTCAGCCACCTTACCCACACATGGTAGTATGCAATATTCCATGTAGATATGACTAACCAGACTGGTCCCATGTGAACAAAGAAATTGCAGAGGCAAATAAATGTCTGTGAGGAGTATGTAAGCATTTCAGAAACATGGTGACTATAGACATTAGCAATATTGGTCGAAGATTTTATACTGTGCGTTGCCTACATCTTAAGATTTTGTGGAAACAGGCGGTAGCCAGACAAATAGCTGATATTGTGTCAGAAAGGCAGAAAAAATCCTTTGATTGAAGCTGATTCATTGTTGACATTACCCTCCCAATTCAAGTGCACAGAAAAATTCAGCGAATTCTAAATCAAAACTACAAAGTCATTCTTCATTGGAGGAAACAAAAGAAATGGAAAACAATACAAAAAATATAAACCAATCCATTGCCACCGAAGAATTGAATTGGACATGAAAAACATCAAATAATCCTCTGCAAGAGAAAAAGAAGACAGCAAAATCACCATCTAATGATGAGCACCATCTAGTGATGAGCAACAGAAGAGGAATAAGACAGCAGTTCCAGTGCCGAGAGGGAAGACTACAGCCTCACCAGAAGTGAAGTGCTCAGCATCAAGAGAGACAACAATGGTTCAGATACAGAAGAGGAAAGCAGTAACTCCATCTCACTTAAGAGACTTTTTTCTGATGGGTGCCATAAAAAGAACAAAACGTTAAGTACAGGAGGAGTAAATACTTCAGTCTATACATTAATAATTACACATCAAAACATTCAATCAATCAAAAACTAAATCTTAAACTTATAAGTACCTATAGAAAGCAGTGGTATAAGACCTGCTGTTCTCTGCGTAACTGAACATTAGCTAAAAAACAATGAAATAACTTGTATAAACTTAGACAATTATAAGTTAGTATCTTACTTTTGCAGAAAGAATTTAAAAAATGGTGGTAGCTGCATATTTGTTAGAGATTGCATCTCCTGCCCTGTAACTGCAATTCCATTGGGCAGGTATGCAACTGAAAAACATTTTGAGTGTTGTGGTATAAGAATTAAACTCCAAAATATAACCTATGTAATAATGTCTTTATACAGAGCTTGCAGTGGTGATTTCATTGTGTTCATAAAAAACCCTTAATAGGCTGCTATCACAATTTTGGCAGAACAAGTTAATTTTATGTGGAGACTTTAATATTGACTCCCTATCTGAATCAAAATATAAAATGGAACTAAAAAGTCACCCATTAACTCATGTTACCTGTATCTGGCAACTGAATAAGAGATAAGAAAAATAATAGAGAAACTAAAAAATAAAGCATCCACAGACATGAATGGCCTGTCAAATAAGATTTTGAAGCTGATTACTAGGGAAATCGCTAAAACCCTCTGTCACCTAGTCAAATCATGTCTCGAAAAAGGAATTTTCCCAGACAGAATGAAGATTGCCACAGTACTACCACTATTCAAGAAAGGTGATCACATTTGCCCGGATAATTACAGACCAGTTAGCCTCTTTCCCATTTTGTCAAAGATCCGAGAAAGAATAATATTTGTCAGGTTAATGGCATTTTTGATAAAAACATAAATGGTAGACAGTTTGGGTTCTAGAAGGAAAAATCTACAGTGTGAGCTGCGTTTGAACTTATTAATATAATCTTTGCCGGCCTAGATCAAGGCCAAATCCCGGTTGGTGTTTTTTCTGACTTATCTAAAGCTTTTGATATTGTCAATCAGCACATATTAATAATGGAGCTACACCACTATGGCATTAGAGGAACTGCTCTTGATATCATAAAGTCATTTCTGCAGAACAGAAAACAAGCAGTGGAAGTGTCACACAATCAAGGGAAACAGCTATCAGAACTACGAGATATAAAACATGGGGTGCCACAGGGTAGTATTCTAGGACCCTTTTCCTTATATATGTAAATACTTTACCTTGTAACATGGACAGTGAACTGATACTCTTTGCAGATGATACAACAAGCATAACTGTGAGACTGAGCTTACCGAAGGCCATAAGTAAAAGTAATCAAACAGTTGAAATGATCACCTGTTGACATGAAGTGAATAGGTTAATTCTCAATTATGAGAAAACTAATGCAATCCTATTTAGTAAAAACAAAAGAAAAACAAGTGAACTAACAAATTTGTAAGAGCTAGACGTAAGAGTAGTTTAAAGTGCTAAATTTCTAGGGATCACCATGGACAGTTGTTTGGAAAGGAAGGATAATTCCAATATAAGCAATAAACTTAGCAGTGCTGTTTTTGCTCTGAGACAAATTAAGCCACTAATATCTGAAGATTATGTGAGCATGGTGCATTTTTCATGCTTCAATGCTATAATGAGCTATGGTATAGGAATCTGGGGCCACTTGACTGAGGCAATTGAAATATTCAAATTACAAAAGAGAGCAATTAGAATAATAGGAAACAAAAGAACAAGAGATAGTTGCAAGCCTCTTTTCAAAAAATATAAGATTCTAACCTTCTACAGCTTGTATGAGTCTATACATAAAATTCTGCTCCTTGCTTGGGATCATAAAGATAAATTCAAGATGTACACCACCACTACACCAGAAACACCAAGAAATTAAGAATCCCACAGCATAACACAACTCAATATGAGAGAAGCAGTGGTTATATGGCAGTAAAGTTGTACAACTCTTTACCACCACACATCACTAATGCCAAATCGAAGGATAAGTTTAAAGAGTCAATCAAACAATTACTATTAGATACCCCTTTATATTCAATCAGAGAATTTCTTTCAAATGAAAATAACTGAAGCAAACAGGCATAGTACACTAAAAGAAAAACATACACAGGTATAGAGAAAAAGTAAAGTGTGTTAACTTAACAGCATTGTTTTATCTAAAGATTTTGTTTTCCTCCAGTATTATTGCTGTTATCTTTTTTTTATAAATGGAAACAAAACAGGATCTAGAATATGTATGTGTTATGTGACTGTATTATACTGTATATATAAAATGATGGACCCATAGCATAGAATTATTGCGATTAAATGTTCTGTAATTTAGGTACATAGATTATGTATGCCTCATAAAATCCATTCAGTTTACAGTATCTAAAATTTTGTAACTATGTTGTTAATTTCCAGAGATGTTGTGGCTACAATTTATTAGTTATCTTAGCAAAACTATAGTTAGGATCAGTAAAAGTAATGTATTTTATTGGAAAACTGACAAAGCCAAATATGTACTTGGGCTTACTCCATAGATGTACATCATAAGCTGCTAAACAAAGAAATATGACTCAAATGAAGAGTTCCTAACAAACAGACCTATCCATGTCATTTGCACTGAATTTCAATGTGCATATGACTTGCAGGTAATGTAAATTGTGAATATTTCTATAAATGAAATGTTTTTATGTGAACTATTTACAATGTCATCATCAGATTTCTGTAAATTCTTCTGTTAATAATGAAGTTTAGTGAAATAAGTACATAAAAATCTTGTATACTTGCTATTAATAAAAATACGTCAGACATGGAATACTGGCATACAAACAAATAGGATAATCTTACTTTATTCTGTTAAACTATTTACAATTGCATCAAGCACAAACAGCCTGTTGAACTTCTGATGTTATGCTACAGGTTTCTTGTATATATTGTGATTAGTAACACTCTTTGAGGACATGCTATGTTTTATTTCTAAAGATTTCTCTCTGTTAAGAATAACATGATGGATTCTGTTTACTAGGAACTCTTCATCCCAATCACAAGCCTGGTCTGATATTCTGTATTCTGTATTTTGTTCATTAGCAAACAGTATGAAATTATATCTAACCCCTTCCAGAAGGCAAGAAACCCGGCGTCAACAGATGCATTGGTGTCTACTACCGTTTGGTTCTCTTGAACGAATAGAGCAAGCTATGTTGCACTAAATGGTTGTTTGGAGAATTTTTGTTAATATGCAAGTATAAAGTGTGATCTAAGTTATAACAGATTGATTTCTGTGATACAGGTATATAGACATGTACATCTGTTTGGCAACCCTTCTCCAGTACAGGAATGACCTTTGCAGTTTTCAAATCACTAGAAATGCTTCATTCTTTCAATTACCAATGATACACTGCTTCTAGAACAAAAGCTAATTCTTGCTCATAATCTTTTCAGAAACAGTCTATTTTAAGTTTGTCATAGCTTATTAGAGCACCTTCATTCACGTCTTCCAAGGAATTGTTTTATTTTTTCTGAAACCTTAAAATTTCAAAAGTTGTTTGTTTTCAAAAATATTCCAATCCTAAAATTATTACATCCCAAACTCCGTGTCTTAATTTTATAGCCTTAATTTTTGTGTTTCCAAAAATATCCAGTGTTATTTAAATAACGCGTTTGTTTGTTAACTATTCAAATTAGAAGTTTTCACTGTCTTAAAAATTCTTCGTGAATTTTGGGGATCCACATCACATTATAACTTCCCACTAGTAAAGTAGTGCCTGTTATCGCATCACTTTATAGCTATGTATCTTTTGCTGAAACAAACTCATTTCACTATCTGTTGTATCTCTATTACTTTTCAATTATTATCATAAAGGACATAATAATTAGACTTACTATTCTTCAGAAAGAGAAAATAGAAAACTTGCACTTAACAATGAAGACAACTATGAGCTACTGGCACAATAATTTGAAAAGCTATTGAACTGTGAAAAACTGAGCAAACAACTGGGAATCCCTTATAATGTTCCACATAAAAACTGAAAACCACCAAGTGCTGATATGATTAAAAATTACTTCAGTCTATGAAAACACAACAAAGCCCAGGTGAAGATGGTCTCACAGCAGAAATTCTAAAAGCTCATGATGATCTATATGTCACTTAAAAAAGAAAAACGGGATACAGCCTGGGACACTAAAACATCTGAGGCATTACAAAAGTCAATAATACTGTGTAATGTTGACTTTTGTAATGCCTCGGATGATCTCTGAGGTCTCTACAACAATAAAAATAAATCAAACAAACAACTCCAGAAAACTCAAAGGAGTATTAATTTACCTACTTTATAAAAAAGGAGACAGAACAGATATTAGTAACTACAGAGGAATTTCATTACTGTTCTTAGAATACAAAATCTTATTAAAAGCTCTTCTGGACATATTAAATCCTCAATTAGATAAACAAATTGGTGAGTATCAAGCTGGCTTTTTAGGAGAAACAAATCCTGTCATTAGCAACTGAAACAAACAGTTAGATATATGAAAATATCAAATTAAAAGATAGTGCTAATATTCTGTGACCCAAGTTTCTCCTAGTGTATACAACTTTCAAATAACTTTCAGAAAATGGCGGGGTGTTCTCCTGCCAAAATATCGGCGGTTGCTGAAAATGTTACCTGGCTTAATTCTTGGAAGTTATTTGAAAGTGCTAATATTTGTTGCTTTAAAAGGCTTATGATTCAATATACAAAATCTCCCCTCTCAAAACCTTGAAGAAATTTGTTTTCTCTAGGAAATCTCTGGAAATAATTAAATAGATTCTCACAAATACACTATCTAAAGTTAAATTACATGGAACAACTTTTAGTGTCCTTTAGGATAATGCATCTAAATGTGAACTATCTTAGGAATACACTCAATTTGCTGCAAGTATTCATGGATGAGAATTCACCACACCTGTTAGTAATTACAGAACATGAACCAAATGACAATGAAATTGAGTATTACAAACTAGATGGTTATGTGTTAGCACATAGTTACTGCAAGCAACAACACAAAGGGGGTGGGGTGGCAGTTTTTGTAAATGACCATTACCATTTAAGAAAATGTCATTGATTGAACAATACTGGAAAGAAGGAACAATTGAAATGGCTGAT
This sequence comes from Schistocerca gregaria, assembly GCF_023897955.1. NCBI lineage: Eukaryota > Metazoa > Arthropoda > Insecta > Orthoptera > Acrididae > Schistocerca > Schistocerca gregaria. The sequence goes on along the minus strand of NC_064925.1, from coordinate 339,372,913 downwards.
GTTGTGGTCCACATAAATACTCATTCAAGCAGGTTAGCTAAACAAAGTTATTGGTATGTACCGCCCACCAAATACAGATGTGTTGTACTATCTTGATAGACTTAACAGGGCAATTAGACAAACATGCCCACTAACCTTAGCATAGTTGGAGACTTAAATATTTATGCAGACTCCTATACTATAACCTATTTGAAAATAAGAGATATATTTAACTCATATAATCTCTCAAATATAGTGAACTCTGACACTAGAGTAACAGAGTCAAGCTCCAGTAACACAGGTTATGTTATTGTCAACAAAAATGTAAAAGACAGTGTTAACTTTCAAAGTGTTGATTTTCATTACTCAGATCACTATTGTCAGATGTTAGAATATTTCAACTGCTGCTGCCCTCTCAAAGAAATAACCATGGTACAAATCAACTCTCCTCTTTAATAATAGGCTGAAACTTACACCTAGGCTGATTAAGTTAAGGCTGAATATATATGATCTTGACTGTTTATATAAGGAAACAAAGCTACATATATTTAAGGAAAAGTACAGTTAACCCAAAAAAAACCTTTAAGACAGACCTTTTAACTTGAGCAAACAGATAAAGCAATGATGGAACACAGCATTCAGCCTACATAGGTAAGGCATTCTGGAGACTAATCAATGAACATCGTAAAGCCACCAGCAAGCAACAGAGTGAACCAGTTAGCATTAGACATGAGACACATTGGAAGATCCAAATGAAGTATGTAATTTATTCAATAAGCATTTTATCTCTCCTTTTGACCAACCAGCCCCTATTATAGATCTACAGACTGGCACACCAAATGATGTCACAGATAGAGCTCGAATTTATGGAGGTGAATCAACAGGAAATATTTAACACAATACAGAAACTAAAGAACAAGCATTCATCTGGATGGGATAGTATCTCAAGTGTGACGTTAAAGAAATGTGCCAATGAAATAACTAAACCCCTATCTATCTTATCAACTGTAGTGTTATGCAAACATATACCCATATGCCTTACAAATAAGTGTAATTCAGCCAGTCCACAAGAAGGGAAGTAAAGAAGCAGTTTAAAATTATAGACCAATATCACTAATCCCTACCTTCAGTAAAATATTTGATACTGTTGTCCTGTCACAACTCACAACATTTTTCTCATGACACGAAATGCTTAATGAAATGCAGCATGGGTTTAGGAAAGACCTAAGCACCACAGCCACTGCTGTTACCAGTATCTTCCATGAAGTATATAGCAATATATAACAGGGTATGCAGACAGTTGGAATATTCTTTGACCCTGAGCAAAGCTTTTGACTCAGTAAACCATGAGCTTCTCTTAAAAAAAAAAAACTGCAGGCATACAATATCAGTGGTGCATCAATGAAACTTCTATCCATCTATCTGGTGACTTGGAAACAGTGTAGTAGTTGTAGTTGTATTCATCTGTAGATCTCTTTTACAAGGATATAGGACATGTCAAAGTATTTACAAATTTAGATCAATTTAAAATAAGCTAATTCGTACAAACATATATTTACAGAATTGTAGTTAGAGACAATCATTAGATTTACTATTGTTATACAACACTTTTTTTACAAATAACTTATTAAATAATGTAATGCCACATTGTTTACTCATATCTCACTATCAGTCACAGCACACACTATACACACATTGTTTCCTAATACTTCACTCACCACACACACACACACACACACACACACACACACACACACTGGTGATCTCTGGGCCATTTTCTGTGCCGCAACTTCCCATTTGCTATCCTTAAAAGCCGAGTCAGCATCCCTCCATAATGAGTGAGATGTTGAGCTCAGAAAGAGGAAGAGCTTTCACTACTGTGCTACACATAGCTTGGGGATAAGTATTTCTAAAAAGGGGAAAAAACAAAATGAAGGTGTTATGTGGAATGTTGGATATTTTATAATCATCATCATCATCATCATTATTATTTGTATAACATTTTTCATAAAAACCCCTGATCTGTTTTAGCTAAGTAATTCTTCAAAGTATAAAATGTATTGTAAAACAGGTAATTTTTAGCTGTCTTTTTAAATAAGTGTATTTTTGCAATTTCTTTAATCTCTTTTGGTAATTTATTGTACAGTTTCATTTCTTGGTAGAAAATGCTGTTTCAAGTTTTATGTTTATTTTTTCTTGGTAAAGGTAAGTTGAGTCTGTCTCTTGCTGCATGGTCATTAACAGAGCTGCTTGTGCAGTAATTAACAATGTTATTTTTGATGTACACAGCTGACTGGTAAATGTATTCACATGGAGCAGTTAAAATCCCCAGTGTTCTGAACAGATCTTTACAATGAGCTCGACTAGTATTTTTGGTTATTATTCTTATAGCTTTTTTCTGGAGTTTGAAAATTGTGTTCATATTCTGTGTATTTGTTCCCCAAAAAAGAATTCCATAGCTAAGAATTGAGTGCACATGTCAATAATATGGAACTAAAAGACATTGCATGTTATACGTTGATGATAGGAATCTAAGGGCATAATATGCTTATGACATTCTGTCTGCAAGTACCTTTGCATGTTCACACCACTTCAACTGAGAATCAATATTCATTCCTAGAAATTTTGCATTTGTTACACAGTCTATAGAGGTGCCATCTACATTTAATTTAACATGGTCATTTTTTCTCTTCAAATTGAAATTCATGGCATTAGTTTTCTTTATGTTCAATGTCACTTTATTACTTATTGACCAGTCATAAACGTCCTTGAGAGTTTCATTTGTTTCTCGGCAAGGAGTTCCCTTGTTTTCTCAGTGACTATAATATTGCTCTCATCAGTGAAGAGGATTTTTTCACCATGAGTAACACTACTGGGAAAGTCATTGGCATATATCAGGAACAGTATTGGTCCAAATGTGCTTCCTTGCAGAACACCTATTTGGTTCTGAAAAGTGTTTTACTAAATGTTTAGATCTATTTGAAGTATGTGTTATCTCTACTCTTTGTATCCTATCTGTTAGGTATGATCAAAACCAGCCATTAACTACCCCTCTTATTCCTAAAGCTTCTAATTTATTTAATAGAATCTTGTGGTCGACTGTATCAAATGCCTTAGAAAGATCCAAAAATATGCCTGTGACACACTCATCTTTATCAAGAGCATCAAGTACAACTTTTGTGAATTGTACTGTGGCTGACTCCATAATTTTGCCACTTCGGGAACCAAACTGTGATTCGCTTAAAAGATTGTATTTATTCAGGTAATTCATTAATCTGTCTTTCATAATTTCTTCTTTTATTCTTGAGAATGCTGACAGCAGGGAAATGGGCCAGTAATTTTCTATGTTTTCTGCATTAACTTTCTTAAGCAAAGGTACAACTCTTGCTGTTTTAACTGCTCTGGAAATGTTCCTGACGTGAAGGATTCATTTATTATATTTGTTAAGAGGCCTTGTATAATCCCCATGCATTGTTTCAGTATACACATTAGTACTTCATCTAAGCCTACTGACCTTTTAATTTTTTAGTTTTTGAATTGTTTTACTGACTTCATTCTCTGTGGTTGGAAGTAACATCATTGTTTTTAGTGCAACATTATTTACAGGTGGTATTACACATCAAATTGACAATAAGATCCTAACTTTTAAATCCAAAAGTGCAACAGTGACACAGGGAGTCCCTCAAGGCTCAATTCTTGGACCTTTCCTCTTTCTAGCATAGGGGATATTGTGGCACATTGAACCATAAAAATATTTCTCCGTGTTACTCATCCAGTAATGTTATTACAGAGTTGTGATTTACAGATATTACAGTTTAATCATTCAAGTATGAAATGGCCTTATATGATTGCAATGTCATTGTTTTTTAGGTGCAGGCCTTTAGAGAAAATTTGGTAAATGGTTCATTGTGCCCCACATGTGGGATACAATGAACCACTTTAAACAGGTTCATTGAAAGAACCTATTTAGCATACAAAGTAAGTGTAAATATACTTTAAACATAATGTGTGCATATATTCCATGTGTGAATCATAATTAAATCTGTAGGCACACAATCATGTTACTTATTTTGGAATTACCGAACATCATCAATGGACTCGAAGCTGATTCCAAATTTGAAATATGATGTTCGTCTCTTTGTCACACCATCGGTAGAAGGACATCGGAACACAAAGGATGTTGCTATCTGGAACAAAAGCTTCATCCTTTACCTAATTCTTTCTCCTGCTCCACAGAAAATACCCTACTATTGTCATAGTTTGGTGTCAATCTTTCTCTGGAACCACATTTAATGTCTTGAACATATCAATGAAGAGTTGGGGAAGGCATTAAATGAGATTTAGCTGCTTGGTGAACTGCCATACTCTTATTAAGAATATCCTGTACAGCTTCTTGCACAACGTAATGGTCAGTTTTACCTCTGTCCATCTTCCTGCGGTATGAAAGAACCATCTTCAAACCTGATAATATAAAACAGGACTGCTGAATGTCTGTGATTTAAAAGCCTTAAATTCCTACACATATGTTTTACCCATGCTAAGGAAACAAAGTACGGAGTGCTTGTATTGGACAATTAAAAGATTCCTGGGGCACAATGAACCATTGTTACAATGGCTTACTTTCTCTAAAATTTGGTGACAAAGGATTGAACCAAATTCAATCTATCTATGTCCCCAAAAATTACTTTGCTGTCACGAAACTAACATATCACCAGTACAACTCTAATGGCAGGGAACTAGATCCTGCAGAAAACAAGTGGCAGTTGGTAGAGCAGTACTGACAACATATGCACAGAGGAAAAAATTATTGACCACCTTATACTGAAATTATGCTTCCTGATTCATTGTGCCCCATGGTTCAGGGTGCCCCACTCTCCCCAATGACACCTCAGTTTTATTTCATGGTAAAAATTGTGAGGAACTTCAATTTTCAGCATGTAATGGGATATTAGAATGAAGTTCATGTTTTCATGCACAAGGATTAAAGGTCAATGTAAATAAATCTCAGATGCTAATATTTACAACTGGCAGCTTATGCCACTCATGCATAAATGAGGTATGTGGCATAATGGTAGAGGAAGCTAATGTGTGTAAATTTCTAGGGGTCCATCTGGACTCATACCTCTGGTTAATTACCCTCATTAATGCTGTATGTAAGAAAGTCAGCAATGGGCTGTATCTTCTTAGCCAACTGTCCAAAATGGTGGCCCACCCACAAGCTTAAAACTGTATTATGGGACAATCTATCCCCATCTTAGCAACTGTAAGAAAGATGGGGTTGTGCTGCAGTCATTCACATTAACAGAGTACTATTGCTACAAAAAAGAGGGTTAAGGATTATACATGGCCTAATCTATGAAGGCTCTTGCCGTCATGCTTTAAGATGGTACAAGTGCTTCACCATAACGCAAAAGTTAATATTAGCAAAGTGGAATCTATCTATGATATGTCTGGCCACCTCCTAACCATCTGTCCTGTGTGGTTGGGTCAGCTTTGTTCAGCAGTGAATGGATGGAATGTTCATTGGAACTAATTCACCACTCCAGTGCAAGAATGTTGGTCAGCAGAGACTCACCTTGTAAACTTGTGCTCTTGATGCTGGAGGCAGCCACCGACGCACCAATGGGCTGATGAGGCGAGCATCTGGTCTGGAGGCATCCTGGCGTAGAAATATGCTTGCCACCAGAGACACTGTCACCGATGTCACCAAGCCCAGTGCTGTGTACCAAAGGTACGACACACAGTACACTGCCCACACCTCACTGCACAAGGAAAGCAATAGTTCAGCTACATATGCTAACAGCTATTTCAATGAAATAAGCTAATAACAAACATCCCATTCCAAAAATTGTAATATGCTGAATGTTTTTGTATCCTGCTATTACAGTATACAACATCTGGAAGTGTACAGTCATCAGTTAGTTGGTAATGTGTATGTTTTAAAATTACCTCTGTTATCGTTGTAATAACAATGCTCACTGCAATTTTATATAAATTTTGTAAGTTATCGCTTAGAACCAAGAGAGGAATGATCCAAATTGCAAATTTGTGAACTTTGTTTCACCTATGAGCAATAGAACAAATAAAGATGATAAAATAAGAAAGTTATTCATTACTAAAATTTAACTTCCATGACAATTGCTTTAGAAAATTCACAATTATTATTCTTAGTGTTAGGTGATGTTTTTTTTCCAAAACAGTCACATAATCTGTTTAATAATCTTATATGCAGATCCAACTAGTAAATCCAATCAATGCTACATGAAATCTGAATGCAAATCTCTGATTAGCTCTATCCCTTTCCCTTTTGATATAGTGAAGATGTCTTCTAATGCACTCAACCTGGGGCTTTTAGCTGGTTGGCAAAAGGTGATAGTCATTGGGAGACCTCCACGGGTCTTAAAAATGTTTTTGCTGTGAGCCAAGACGTGAACCAGGTATATGCTGGGAAGAGCACTCTTCTGGCAGGATGCACTGGGGATGACAAGCGAGGCTTGCCCAGCCCATTATAAAGTTTCAGTGAGTGTGAAGCACAAAGAATGGCTTTTGCCAAACGTAAGATCTGAAGGACAAGAGGAAAAACACTACTGCTATCATTGGACCCAACCGTTAGGCCCAAAGGGTGCCAGCTGGAAATTTTGTTCAAAACTTAGCAAGGAGATCCCTGATTGGCTCATAGAACTTATTTTCGTATCAGGGGATAATTCATGTGCAAGTGTATGTGCATGCTCCCTCATTGGCCAGTGGAGGAGATTTGCTGTGTTTTACCCACTCCAACAGGGAGATGTACTTCATTGGTTAGCCATGGCAGAATCCTTAAGCGTAGGGAATTTATTAGAATATTTATTAAATTATCAGTAGTTGGAAACTGAAAGTTCTATTGCAACTGGCCAGCGAGATTCCAATATTGGCAGAACGAGATAAGTTTTATAGGGGTCGGTAAGAGTACACTTGTTCCAGGAGCATCATAGAGGGCTTTTCTCCACAGGGCTTAATACAGTATGCTTTCCCTAGAGCTGCAGAATGAGATTTCTTCAACTTGGAGCAGAAATCAAATGCTGAACTTAGAATTCTCAGCCATTACTGAAGCCATTCTCTGCTCTCATACATCAGTGGAGTGGTAAGCATGGACCATACTTGCATTTGCCGATCTGATTTTCACAGCCAGCTAGCTGCACCCATGATGTGCTTAGGTGAGTGTACTGGTATTTGGTCGTGCTTTTCTGGGACTCTCCTTTGGGTCATTAACTTATTTCACAATGATTGGTCATATTCATGAACACAGTTTTAAGTCTTGTCTATCACGTATCCACCCATCTGTACCAAGGCTGTCATACATGTATTCAGTCCCTTATTCCTTTGATAAATAATTATCCTTGATTCAGTGGCTAAAATATTTTTGTTGTCTTTTAGCAATAAATCAGATTGTTACAGTGTCACTTAAGATCTTTTCTTAATTTGATGGTTCCTGTTATCAATATGTCTGTGTGAGGACTGGTTTTACTTGTTCACCCTTTGCAATTTAATTAGACAAGCCATTTTCTGTTGCATGACTTTTCTTTTAATTTACATGATCTTATGGGGAATTATCTATCACTGTAGATCTTCTTCTTCTTTCTTTCTTCTTTATTGTCACCTTGTCCCATGTCACGTAGGGTTGGCGTTGCTCTTCTGGATTCTTCTCCTCCGTAGTAATCTACCCATTGCCTCTTCCTTCTTCCATCCTTTCTCCCTTAGGTCCCTGGATGTCTTATCCTTCCACCTCATCTTCAGTCTCCCTCTCCTTCTCGCCCCTTCAATCTTTATATCTTCAACTCTGTTTCCGATATACTCTTCCCCTTTTCTCTGTAAGTGTCTGTACCACCTTAGTCTGCTCTCTTGTATCTTTTTCCCCATGGGTCTCACTTTCACAGCTCTTCTAAAATTCATTTCTAATCCTGTCCTTCCTTGTTACCCCACACATCCACCTCAGCATCCTCATTTCTGCCACTTCCATCTTCCTTTCCTGGACTACTGTGATTGGCCATGTCTCTGCCCCGTATATCATAGCAGGCCTTACCACTGACTTGTACACTTTCCCTTTCAACCCAATGCTCACCTTCTTGTCACGCAACACTCCACTCATTTTCCTCCAGTTGTTCCAACCGCAATTTATTAGGTGTTATATCTTGCTTTCCAGTCCTCTGTCCCTCTGTATGTACGACACCAGGTATTTAAATTTGCAGACTGATTTCAGCTCATTATCCTGGATCTTGCAAGACCTCATCTGCACATCCTTCAGTGCTGATTATTCTGACTTTGTCCTGCTAATTTTCATCCCTCTTTCTTGTAGTGCCTTCCTCCAATCCTCCAGCTTTTCCTCAAGTCTGTCGATGCTCTACTCACAAAGAACCACATCATCCGCAAACATCATATTCCACGGCACTTCCTTCTTCACATCTTTCACCAGCACATCCATAATCAGGTCAAAGAGGTAGGGACTAAACCCAGACCCTTGATGTAACCCTACTTTTACTGGAAACTCCTTTGTCATGCCCACACTACTACTCACCTGTGTCATTGCTCCTCTGAACATTTCCTTTACTAACCTCACATACTTCTCTGGCACGCACTGCTCTCTCATGCTTCTCCATATTTTGTCCCTTGGGCCTCTGTCATATGCTTTCTCCAAATCAATGAAAGCCATATGTAGATCAGCTTGTAGTTCCCCGTGCCTCCCCACTATCCACCTTAAAACATGTATTGCATCAGTTGTTCCTCTTCCAGGCATGAACCCAAACTGTTCTTCACACACCACAGTCTTCTTGTATAATCTTGCTTCCATAACTCTTTCCCAAATTTTCATTGTGTGTGCCATCAGTTTAATACCTCTATAGTTACTGCAGTCCTGCACATCACCTTTCCTCTCAAATATTGGGATCAATACACTAGTTCTCCACTCGTCTGGCATCTCCTCCTGTCGCCAAATCTTCTTCATTAAATCCTAAAGGAACTCAATTCCCTTTTTACCAAGACACTTCCATACCTCAATGGGGATCTGGTCTGGGCCAACTGCCTTCCCATTTTTCATCTTTTCAACTGCCTGTTCAACTTCATCTCTTCTTATATCCATAGTTAATCCTTTGTTTGTCCCTCCTTCCTCAGTTTTCACTCTTACATTTTCTTCATGCAGCAATTTCTCAAAATAATTCAACCACCTTTAGATTATATTTCCATGGTCATTCAGAATTATTCCTGTTTCATCTTTCATTTGTTTTATTGTTGTTAGATCCTTAGAAGCTTTATCTCTTGATTTGCCTATCCATATCAGTTGTCTCATATCCTGATTTTTCTGTAGTTGTTCGTATGCCTCCCTTACTGATTCAGCTTTAGCTTTAGCCATATCTCGTTTTGCCTCCTTCTTTGCACATTTGTATGCTTGCCCATCCTCAGCACTTCCGGACATTTCCCACTTCCTCTTAGCGTCTTTCTTTTCCTTCACAATGGTGGGTACCGGGGAAATAAATACTCAGGGTGGATCAAACTAGCAAGCCTCCACCCCTCTAACAAGGGAAGGGGGTTGGCAGCAGGAAGGGCATCCAGTTGTAAAAACATTGCAAAACAAGAGGAATTATCTATCACTGTAGATCACCAGGGATCAATTCTGTAGTGTCTCAGGGAGATGATAATTACTCAGCTGATGTCTCACACTAGATTTTGTAAGAATCACTATGTTTATAGGAAGCAATAAATTAAAAAGGAAGTTAAACTAAATCCTTTATTGATATAAAACTGGCTAATGAATGACTTGAAGTGGGGCAACCACGATTTATGAATACACTTTTTGTTGACTTCTCAGTTGTAATACAACATCTGACAAAGTTCGATGAATGAAGTCAGAAAGGTCAATTGGGCAACACTGGTGACTCACAACACTGCACCTGCATAGCAGCCAGTGTTGATAACCTGCCCCCAACATAGTTAAGTTCAGCACTGTGTGTGTTCCGTGTTAGACCTGTTGGACAAAGTGCTTGTTTGGCTTGTTGATTCAGAACTGAGAACAGGACAATGACCGAGCAAAAGATCAATTTAAAGTTTTGTTTTAAGCTTGGCAAGACACTGAAAGGAATGCATGCAATGCTGGTATGTGTTTATGGGGATCAAGCACTGTCTATGAAGTGGGTGTATGAGTGGTTAGCCTGTTATCAAGGAGGCTGGGAAAGTGTTTCTGACAATCTCCATAGTGTACAACAGGTGACTGCTACCAGTGGCAAAAACATTGAGAAAGTGAGGACATTAATCATGAATGGCCATTGATTAACTGTGCACATGATAGTGAATGAACTGCAGATGAATGTGAATCTGTGTGACAAATCCTTACCCAGGAGTTAGGGAAGAGGAAAACGTGTTGTTGTCTAGTGCCACATCACTCGACTGACAATCAGAAGCAGACACATTTAGAGGCTTCACAGGATTTTATTGAAATGGTAGATGTGACACACAATTGCTTGAACTGTATTATCACTAAGGACAAAACCTGGTGTCTCCAGTATGACCCTAAAACAATCATTCTTAATATTCAAGACATTATCCACAAGGACTTTCTTCCTGAGGAAATGACGTCGAATGCTGCACAATATGTTAAAATTTTGACCTGTTTCATGCGATTTTCATGCAGGGTATGACCCCAGTACTCACAACAAGGTTCCTGGTTATTTGTTCATGAAAAAGTTCACCCCCACACAGCCAATATCATCAAACAGTTCCTGGCAAAAAGGGGGTGGTGCAACTTTAACACCGCCATACTTACCGCTTCTCAATCCTTCAGACTTCTTCCTATTCCCTTAGCTCAAATTCGTTTGATAGGAAAGAGATTTGATGATATTCCTGACATAAAATGAAATGTGACACAGCTTTTGAGCAGCATCACAAAGGAAGATTCGAGCAAAGTTTCCACGACATGTATCGCAGAGCTCAGCAGTGCATGGTTATGGGAGGTGACTATTTCAAAGAACAGTAAGGTAACTTTAGTTCATAGTTCATCTATGTGAATGTCACAGGACTATTCACTGAACTTTATTGTCAGAGTTTGTAAATACATCTGTTGATATCTGAGAGCAAATTTGACATTATTGTTCTAGCAGTTCCTACCTTCAAGCTGCAGGTCACTGTTCAATAAATAATGCAGAAAATTTTTTTTTCTTGGCCACTTTCTGTTGAAAAGTGTGGAACTTTTGTGGGACATTCCTGCTTCATCCTCCATAGTTTCATGAAGTTCTGATAGGTGGCGGTGCTATATGTAGCCTTTAAAATGGAGAACTGTCATTGAATTTCTTTTGGCAGAAAACAAGAACTTCACAGATATTCATAGGCGCTTGCAGAAAGTCTACAGAGACCTGGCAGTGACAAAAGCATGGTTAGTAATTGGGCGAGGTGTTTGTCATCATCATAATAAGGTCACATAAACTTCTCTGATCTTCCACATGCTAGCCAGCCACACGCAGCTGTGACTTCTGCAATGTTGGAATGTGTGGGCACTCTCATTCAAATTGCTCAACAGATCACAATCAAACATCTCACTTCACAACTGGACTTCTCTGCTCGTAGGGCTGACACACTTGTCCATTAGATGGGGTCCTCAAATGTGTGTGCCTGCTGGGTTCCATGCAGCATAGTGGAAGACCATAAAGAACCAATGAAGGGCCACTTGTGCAGAATTGCTTGCACATTATGAGGCTGATCATGACAATTTTTTGTTGAACATTGTCACAGATGATGAAACACGATTTCTTTACTTAGAACTGGAAACAACATGGCAATCCACGGAGTGGCACCACACCAACTCTTCTCTGAAGAAGAAGTTCGAAGTCACACCCTTAGCCAGTAAAGTTGTGGTTGCAAGCTTCTGGCACTCTGATGTCCTCCATCACGGTGCAATGATCAGCTCTGAACTGTATTGTACTACCCTCAGGAAACTGAAGAAATGATTTCAGTGTGTTCATCACCACTAAAATGCAAATGAACTTCTCCTTCATGACAATGCAAGGCCTCACACAAGTCTGTGCATCTGAGACGAACTCAAAATTTCATTGGACTGTTTAGTCTCATGCACCATACAAACCCAAATTTTGCATCTTCCAAGTTCCATCTGTTTGGTCTAATGAGGGATGTACGTGGATGATGAGGAAGTTAATGATGCAGCAAGACAGTGCTTCTGAAATTGACCAGTGGAGTGGTACTATGCAGGTATACAGGACCCCCGAATAAGGTGGTGTAAGGCCGTTGTGTTGAATGGAGATAATGTTAAAAATAGGAATTTGTAGCCAAAAGAGTGGGAGAATTATATGGTGTGTTGAAATCTAAAATAAAACCAACTTGCTTTCAGGAGAAAAGTGTTATGTTGCTTATTGTATGCTCCATGTAAGTTGGTGCAAAAGGTGGAATGGCAGAAAAGTGCTAGTAATTCCAAATTATTAATTGTTCCAAACAAATCAGTTACACCTCACTTAGCATTTAGAACTTTCTGCACTTATTAAAACTTTGTTTGCCTATAATCATGTTCAGTTAGGAAGCCAAGTTTGGAAATACTATGGTCCTTCTTTGTAGACAGGTACAGTAGGATTTCAGAAAGCTGCAAGAGTTGGAAGTTGGACATATATTCAGAAATCGATTAGCGGAAAACTGGAAAATAAGAGAATCAAGTTGTCTGAAATGTGTTATACAAAAAGGCTGAAAACTAAGAGGACTAATAAGATAAGAAATGAGATGGGTATCCACAGAACTGGTGAGAAATGAAACATATGTGAAACACTGATTGGAAGAAGGGTGAGGTTTATAGAATATATGTCAGTACATCAGTGAATACCTTCCATCAGAGAAGTCAGCATGAATGGTAACAGGTTTGTTTGACCACAGAAGACTATTATTCAGATTTTGAGAGAACTGAACTGGCAGACTCTTTATGTGTGTGTGTGTCTCGTCATAAGTTAGTTTAAGTTAGGTTAAGTAGTGTGTAAGCTTAGGGACCGCTGACCTCAGCAGTTTGGTCACATAAGACCTTACCTTACCAGCTATAAATGAGAACCCTAGGAATATACTACAACCCCTTCATATCACTCCCATAGGAATTGTGAGGATAAGATTAGATTAATTACAGCATGCACAAGGCAGTTAAACAATCATTTTTCCTATGCTCCATATGTAATTTGGAGGAGCAAAAGCCTGAAAAAAATGATACAGTGAGACTTATTCGCTGTCATGCACTTCACAGTGGTTTGCAGAGTACAGACATAGATCTAGATGTGGATGTACCGTATTTACTCGAATCTAAGCCACACTCAAATGTAAGCCGCACCTGAAAAATGAGACTCGAAATTCAAGGGGAGAGAAAAGTTTTAGGCCGTACCTCCAAATTGAAACAAAGTTGGTCCATTGTAATATGAGGCACAATTTAGGTTGAATGAATGACGATACAGCTACAGTAGTTTGGTTCGAGTCGTAAGCTTAGCAGTTAAGCTTTACCAGGTAGTCATTGCTATGTGTCAGGCGCTCCGTCTGTATTTATATGGGTACCATTCCTTTTTCACGTGCTTCGTCTGGTTTGAACTGATTGCATATTTTTCTTTGATCTAATAAGTGCCGTTCTCTTTGTTATAGGTGTTTACGTCACTCTTAACTGAAAACTCATTACTGTACTGTGTCATGCATTGTCGCGGCATGGCTCGCTTTTGTGCACGCTACTGCAGCTTACGATAAAAAAAATGTAAAAAAAAAGAATGAGAGGAATTTTCTCATAACCTAAACAATGGCAAGAAACCGCTATTTGTTATTACTTACACTGCTGCTTTCTTTGATAATGATAAACAAGAACCAAATAATAGACTGCGTATGATAGAAGATGTTCTGAATGAGAGTTTAGCGAAAATTTTTCTCTGTTTGAAAATCTTTGCAGGCATCTCTTCAGTACACTACATTCTACACAGAAATTAGAGTCATCTTAGATTTAAAAATCTAGTAAATTGCTGTGCTTCATTTCTGACTGTATCACTATTAGGCATAAGAATAATACGATTATAAACATGACATGATATGTATATTCTTCCACGTTTGCTGTTGTCTCACTCTAGTTTCGTAGTTTATTAGGCAGACAGGATTTAAATGAGATAGCAGCAAACATGAAACAATACATGGCAAAATATTTATATTCGTATTATTCTTATGATGAAGAGAATACTGCATGTGATTCAAAATTCATGAAAGTTCCTATTACAACCACCTCTTCTCACAGGTAGGAAAAAATTCAGAATGTAGAGTTGGCCATATTGACAAACATCGCAAACAGTCTTGTCAGTTGGATTTTCATAGTACATTGGAATGCTGCTAGATTCGGAGATGAACAATACAGAATTTGTATTTACTTAACTGGGAAATGTATGAAAATGCAGTGGTCAAAACTCAGGGCAGAGAAAAAAGCTCATCTTCCACTACAAAAAAAATTATTTACTGACACAGAGGTTTTGGCACCATTATTTATATTTGTGCCTGCAAAGCATTCTTGTGTAGCGCTACATATATTTGACGGCAGAAGTTAGTTGTAGCGGCACCTACCAACCTTTTTCAGAACTTCCGCTTGCTTTGCACTCTATTCTAAGCCGCAGGCAGATGTTTTGGATTACAAAAACCGGAAAAAGGTATTCGAGTAAATACAGTTGATGAGAGAGTCGTAAAGGGCAAAAATTATAGGGGAAAGCTGAGATTGGACCATGTGCCATGTATGGTTCCACACATTGTTTGGAGAATAAGAGCACGTGTCACAGTAGAGGAAATCCAGGGGGACTATATCGTACCGCTGAGAAGTACAAAGAAAAAGGAGTCGGCCTCACCTGGTGCAAAAATCACTGGATACAGCTACAGTGCCATTCTGTGAGTGGTCAAATTCGTAGAGGCAGCCATTAGTGCTCAGCGGCTTGGTGGCAAAGCCAATGTTTCCACGAGCTTGGTGTAGCTGCGCACCAATCACCAACCAGCCCATCATTCCCATGCCAGTCATGCTACCCACAATGGCACTCTGTGGAAAAACAGCAAGTGTATTAGAGACAGATTACACCTACAACTCTTCAGGCACGCATACTAGAAAGAGAAAACTCATGGGAGACACAACTAAATGATTGGATATGGAGGGAAGAATATATATAAACACTAAGTATTGTTTAGGAACATCTTTGACAGCAAAAACAGCCTTAATTCTGCTGTTTATCAAGAGATAGCTCATGGATGGTGGTTGACAGTGTTATTACAACATTTTCCTAGAATAAACAAATCAAATTCAATAGAGATACTGTAGAACTTAATGCACTCTTCATTGTTTTTAGTTACAGGTCACAAAGGCTTTACAACAATAATTTAATAAACTGACAATGGCTGTTTCATAGTGGGGGTCAACAAACCGATTTTTGATAGTTCAAGTAGTCTGAAAGGGGACACCAACAGCTCACAAGATGCAACCTAGTATCTATACCATAAAGTGAACATTATGAAATATCATGAATAACTCTAAGCCACAAGCATGATAAAATGGAAGTTACAGTTTGATTGTGTCTGGATGAAAACAGCATGCAGCGTTTTGTCTCTTTGCAGTCAATGCATACTTGACATTCGATGCAGCTAGAGAGCAGTGACCTCCCTTTATATGGGCCAAAAGGTGTGGGAGATTGCAACCAAAGCAACACCAGACCACAACCATAATTTGAGAGAACAATGACCTTTGAAAAAGCACTTTGACATAAAGATTGTAACCAAAGGGCAAATAGCAAAGTTTGTAGAGAAGAATCAAACTTACTTTCTTGTATAATTATATCAATTGGAACTAGCTACAAGTGCCTTGCTTTGTATTATAAATTAATTGTCAGATGAGCATAGGATGGGAACTAATGAGTGAGTAGAGACTTCTGAGTGTCGTGACAGAACTGAGCTACTGAAACTGCAAACTGAAGGGCATTTAGAATATGTGCAGCAAAAAAACAACACTAGTCAGGTGAGAAGAAGAACCTTAAATCCTCCGGTTGTGAAACACAAAACAATCTGTGTGCCAGGTGACAGTCATTGCCATGAAATTTCTGCAATGTAGATGAGAACATGTAGTTTCAAGGCATCTGGTTTCTTAAAGCCAGGGGCTCCATTGAGTGAAATAACGGACCTAACATCATCAACTGACGTAGCTAGTTTGAATAAAGACGATTCCTCAATGTTAATAGGAGGATCAAACGACGTCTATAGAAACAAGACATACAAGGTTATTACAGAAATGAGGAAATGTTTAAATAATTTAACCCACACATATGTACTCATTCTGAACATCCCACATCGTCATGATTTACCACCCTGGTCATGTGTGAACCGCGAAATTGATGTTGCAAACGAGTTTATCGCTGAAATATGCACTAACTTTAAGAATGTCGGTATTGTAGATATAAACAGATTGGAGTGAAGGTTCCATACGGTCCATTGACTCCATTTAAATCCGCCAGGAAAGAAATTACTAGCCGAAAAAATATGTACTCGCATTTCGAAGAAGAGTGAAGAAAAAAGTGTAAGCGACAAACAAACGGAGATTAAGAAGTGCTTTAGATGAGTTACAAGCTGTGCCATTGGCCAAATACAAATTTCCAAGTGGTTTAAACCAATTAGGCAAGAAACAAACAATTAAGTCATCAGCCAAATGAAAATTACGAAATAGTTTAAACCGAAGGGGACAGATATGGATGTAACAAAACTTATACAAGCTCCAGAAGTTAACTCATCTGCTGATTGCCACAAGCAAACAGAAGCCACACACAAGAAAGATACTGGAATTTTTTTAGGGTAAGTGCTGTATTAGAAATGCCATTAGATAAAGAATCAGAAACCATTTCAACTAAAGTTACTTAATACCCAAATTTTGCTATACTACACCATAACGTTCAGTCACTCACAAATAAAATTTCCATGTTGGAAGCACTACTCCAGTATGCACTAACTGTAGACATAATCTGCATTACTGAACATTGGCTATGGAATGACCAAGTAAAATTAACCTCAATCTCAGGATATAGATTAGCAAGTCATTTTAGCCAAGAGTTTTCCAAACATGGTGGCTCTGCTATCTTTGTGAAAGAACGAATAAAGTTCTGTGATGTCAGTAAAAGTTATATGACAATTGAAAGAGACTTTGAACTTTCCACTAGAGGTTCTGCTGAACAGGATCAGTACAATAAATATGAAGATAGTGCTTTGTGGCGATTTCAATATTGATTTTTCAAAAGACAGCAGAACCAGAGATGCTTTGATAAATATGACCAACACATTCAATATGATCCCCACAATACACTGCCCAATAAGATTAACAGAATGCACAAATTCCATTATTGAACAAATATTCATTTCAGAAACAAACTACAGATTTACAAGCAGACTACTCAGCATGGGTTATAGTGATCATAAGGCATAGCTGATGTGTATAGAAATGTCAACAAGTAGTAGCAGATCCGAAAAAGTAGTTCAATATAGAACCTTTTCTGAAGATAATGTTAGAATTTTTAATCTCTTACTGGTGAAGGAAAACTGGGAAAGCATTGCCACTCAGAACAATGTTGATAGCATGTAAATGAGTTTTCAGAGTATCTTTCTTCACTATTTTAATGTAGCATTTCCAAAAGAAGTAAAACCAGTAAAACCTAACAATAATAAGCTATGGGTAATTAAAGGCATAAAAATTTCCAGTGATAGAAACAGATTTCAGCTGTACTGTTGTAAGAAATATAGAGTAACCAAAGAATTCGCAGATTATCCAAAAGCCTATGGTAGAGTAGGCAAAGAGGCAAAAATTATGTGGAATGACAATTTGATAAGAAACTCATCTAACAAAATGAGATCCATATGGAGAGTTGTAAAGAAAGAAACTTTTAGTTCAGTGCCAAAGAAAAAGAATGTATCATTAGCACTAGAAGGCTCGAAAGCCACATATTCAAATTCAGTTGTGGAAAAATTCAATGAATATTTCACCTCACTAGCTGAAAACCTCATTCAAGTACACTGTCAAGAACCAGTCCAAGTTTCTTCAGCAAGTCAGTGATCTCGACTGCTTCTATGTATGTGTATGAAACAAACCCCAATGAAATTACAGTTAAAATTAAACCATTAAGCAATTAAATGTCAAGTGGTCTTGATGAAGTACGTGATTTCATATTAAAAGCATGTGCTCACCACATAGCAAACCCTTAACAAAAATTTTCAACCTCTCTTTAAAAAATGATGTATTTCCAGATATTTTAAAATAAAAGTTTCACCACTGGTAAAAAAAAAGGTTCTTCTGAAAAAATATCAAACTACCGACCTGTGTCACAGTTAAGTTCCTTCTAAAAAATTCTAAAATAACTCTTCTATGACAGGCTTTTAAGTTGCATACATAAACATGCACCTCTTACAATACAACAACATGGTTTTGGAAAGTCTAAATCTACATGGACATCAATTTTCAAATTCTTAGACTGCATTTTAAAATCCCTTGATCAACATAAATTAGCTGCAGGTATTTTTCTAGATCCATCAAAAGCCTTCAAAGTCCTGGACCATAACATTTTGCTTGAAAAATTAGAAAGACGGGGAGTAAGAGGTGTAGCTGGTTGGTTGGTTGATTTAAAGATTAAAGGGACCAAACATCAAAGGTCATCGGTCCCTTGTTTCATAAAAACACAGAGCATATTGAAACTATCCACTAGTCAGGCTAAGCACTAAAATAAAAATTCCAGGGGAAGAAAAGCCCCAAGGTCAGTGGTAAGAAAACATGGAAAACTGAGCACAGCAACAAAAACAAGATGTAGAAGAAAGGCAGAAGGAATGAAAACTGTACAGCAGAGGACTGTGGCTGGCTGATCATGGAAATAATAGGATGAGGCAGCCACTCTGCAACATGTTAAAACTTCCATTCTAAAAGATTAGGGTGGAGTCGAATTACAACACAAAACTAAGTAAAATATGCAGCACAAAAGAGGGTGGCGCAATAAAATTAGAGGGACCTATAAAAGCCGCTTGCTCGAATAAAACTTAAAACATGATCTGCCATAGAGACATTGTCACCTAAAAGAGATGATAAATCACCCAGGAGATTAAAAGTTCACCTGAGGGTGGTTAAAAGAGGACATTCCAACAATATATGGGCCACCGTCATGTTTGCACCACAGTGACAGTGAAGGGGATCCTAAGAGGTGTAGCACATAGCTGTTTGTGTTTATACCTAAAAAACTGCAGGCAGAAAGTATCACTTCAGTATGAATTCAACAAAATGAATAAAACAAGAAACAACTTCTTTCCTTCTAGGAAATTACCAATAAAAATATGGTGCACCACAGGGCTCAATCTAAGGTCCACTACTCTTTCCAATTTATGTGGACGACTTAGTTGAATATATGAGTCCCACAAAAACTATCCTGTTTGTCGATGACACCAGCATAATGCTCACTGGATCCAGTCCAGAAACTTCGTCCACAACAGAAAGTTCTATGAAAAGACTTTCTGAGTGGTTCACCAAAAAACAAACTCATAAATACTGAAAAAACTGTGTGTGTCAATTTTCATTTAATTCCTCCAATTAATCAAATGTCTATTCAAGCCCAATTAAAAAATGATCCCCTAGAAAATGTAAGTGTCACAAAAGTTTTGGGTCTATGGGTTCAGCAAGACTTTTATATACTGAGCTTGGTGTTCTAAATGTTCCAAATTTATTCATTTATGAAACTATTTTGTTCACTAGGGACTACCTCCTGAAAACAGGCAAACTGCTACAGAACAAAAATGTACACAACTATAGTACCAGAGGAAAATCAAATATACATCAAAAATATCACAGAACAATCTCCTACCAGAGGAGCATAATTAACATTGGTGTAATACTACTCAATAAGATACTAGAGGAAATAAAAAATGCTACTCATCCAATGTTCAAAGCTAAACTAAAGGCATTTCTAATAAAGCTCTGTTTCTATTCTGTCAGAGAATTTCTGAATACGTAACAAAATTAATTTTAATAAGTACCTAATTTTAATTTGCCTAATATTTTGCTAATACTATGTATTATTGTAACTTATATTTGACCTGTCCAATATCAATTGTACAATTTGTGCTGTATGATAAAACTGGACCAATATAAAATCAATCAAAAAGATCCTTCATTTGCCAAGCTGCACTGGAATAACAAGGACACATTTTTGACATAGTTTTTGTGGTCAATGGGTTGGTATCTTGTAAACTGTGTACATGTGTTCAGACTTAGCAATTGTTAGTTGATGAGAAAACTGTTTTGACGTCAATTACCTATGTACTTTCCAGCTGTGTTGATAAACCATGTATTCAAAGCTGTTTTTGTTCTTAATGTTCTATTCCTGCATTTCATTATTTTTGGCAAAAGAGAAATATTAATAATGAGAAAGGACATCAGTCTATGTGTACAGGGGTTGGACAAAAATATGGAAACACCGTGAGACATGCATGCTTGAACATGAATGCAAATGCTAGCCAAACCTGTATGTTGCACTGTTGTATTTGGTTATGGATGGCACCTGTGCAATTTTCTCAATATGAAGCAAGTATCAGTCAATTTCAGAATAGTGTTCTGTGGAGTTTTGAGTGAATTATATCAGAGTTAAATGAATGGAATGTGGGTAATGATTGGTGCTATTATGGGTGGATGCTTCTGTAACCAAGATAGCTGAAGTTTTGTGTGTTTGACGAGGTACTGTATTGAAGTTTTATAGTGTATACAGGAAAAGTATAAACATATCATCCACTAGGTCAAAACATGTATGTTGAATTATTGTGACAGTTGGTCATTGAAGAGAAGTGTGACTAAATATAAAGGGACGATAGCTGCAAAAGTCACTGCAGAACTGACTGTCACACTGACAAACCATGTCAGTAACACAACAACATGGAGGGAACTCTATAAGCTGGGAACTCTAGGGTGAGATGCAATAATACAACACATCAGTGATGTAAATCCCTGTAACAGGGAAATGTGCAAATGAAGCTGTAAAATGTGAACCATGGAGCAATGGAAGAAAGCCATTTGGTCAGATGAGTCTCATTTCACATTGTTTCCAACTTCTGTCTGAGTTTACATTCAGAGAATGAAATTTGGTGGGGGTTTAGTGATGATTTGGGCAGCCATATTGTGGTATTCTATAGGCTGTATGCTTACTCTGCAAGGTTGCATTACTGCCAAGAACTATGTGGCAGTTTTGTTGATCATGTCCATCCCACTGTGCAATATTTGTTTCCTAATGGTGTTGCTGTGTTCCAAGATGATTAGCCTCTGTTCACACAGTTCGCATTGTCCAGGAGCATGAGGATGAATTGTCGCATATCTCCTGGCTACCACGGTCACCCAATCTCAGTGTTATAGAGCTTTGGTGGTTTACTTTGGAAGTGTATGATTGCTATCCACCTTCATTATCGTTACCATAACTTGCCACTATTTTGCAGGAAGAAGAGAATAAGATTTCCTTGAAAACCACACAGGACCTTTATTTATCCATTCCAAGGTGACTGAAAGCTGTTTTCAATTAGAAGGGATTTCCTACACGGTCTTGGGCATGGAACTGTGTTGTGCTTTTGGTTTCCAAATTTTTGTCCATCCCCTGCATACTGTATAGCAATTGTTACAATACCAAGGTTTTCATTTTCAATGTAAGTCTGTACAGGATGTCCTAGAACTAACACCATGTATGATTATGACAACACTTCTGTGTTTTGTTTTCTGACAAATTAATTCTGTAACCCATTACTAAATGGAAATATGTCATATCAATTAGTTTCTTCATTTATAAAATCACCTATAGTAGGAATCACACTTACTGGACTCAGATAATTAATTGTAGATGGTAGGATTTCAGCCTAAGTTGTGATCTATCTATAGTTCTGAAAATTAGTTCTTGTATTTCATTGTTTTAGTTATTTTCATAGGTATTGGGGTTTCATGAGAAATACTGAGTTGAATATGCTGATACTTAACAAAATTTAATGGTAATCCATCTGCTGATGTTTTCAAATATTTCATTAGTTTTGTGTGGCATTCAGCTTCCATATGCATCCCAGGGCTTAGGTGCATTTAATCTACTTCCATAGATTAACTTCCTAGAACAACAGCTACCAAAGTGGTCAATGTCTATGTTACAGAATTCATTATAGTTTGCATTATCATCAGCTTTCAAGTCAGGATTTTGCAAATACTTTTTTGCTTCGTCGTTTCCTTTTTCATTAATTACAACTGTAGTATTCCAATGCCTGCTCTGCTGCCCCTTTCTTTGAAGGTAATTTGTTCTTTCTGTGATGTATTCAACCGCAATGATTGAATTTAGATCTTTTCTGCATTATAGTTCTTTATCTTTTTCTTGTGTCTTTGTCTCTCACTGGCACAAGATTGATGGATGCCCCCTCCTGTCACCATCCCATTACACCCTGAGATGGAATATGTGTACCTCAACTATCTACATGTAGTGTTGTTCATGTGAATGTTTTCTAAATGTTTGTGACTCATGTAACTGAGGTTGTACTTCTACATGGATACTCTACAGATCACATTTAAGTGCCTTCAGTATCAGCCTGGTACTCACCTACTGGGATGTGGGAAACAGTGTAAAAACCACATTCAGGCTGATCAGCACACCAACCCTTGTCGTTAATCCACTATGCACATTCGATCAGGAGCCAGTGCAGCTCCCACTTCTGGAAGTGGCACTTGAACACACGTGCTTACTGGGTGGGTCTTTTCAGTAATACACTTATAATATTTATTTCAGATGATTATCATCATTTCAGAAGGTATCCCAGTGGTGATCCTGTTACTAATATTTCCAAGTATTGTGAATTCCTCATCACAGTAGTTGGGCAGGTAATAACAAAAATTACAATAAATGCAATATAAATTATTCATCCATTAACTTTCTTCCCAGTGTGACTTCATATGTTAGATAAATTATATTGTTGTTAATGGCACTAAATGCAGTAACTAAGCAGGATGCATAATGATTGATCACGGAAACTGACTTGGGTTAAAATATATGACAACAGAAGCAAAAACTTATGTTTGCAAATTAGTCATTGTGTGATCAATGCAAACATGTGGTTACGAGCTGCCACTGGCTTTCATATGAAATATTGTCCTAGTTAGTTCAAATGTGTTTGAAATGTATACCTGTCAGTTACATCATCATCTAATTGGACTCAAATTTTACTCATTGTCTACCTCAACAAGAAATACAATACTACATCAGCACAGTACATGTTATAATCTACTATATGCTAATACCTGTGTAAATCTTGTTTGCTTTGCGATCCACAGGTTGTAAGTATATGATTATGAGATCTGGACATCATGCTCTGTAATTTTACTAGTATTTTGAAGTATAATAACAAACATTTTAATAGATATTGAAATGAAACTTTTATAAAATAATTAGTGTATTGTGAACTGTATGTAATAAAAACCTTAAGTACTGTGGAAGTCATAAATGGGTGAAAATTAACTTTTATCTTACATACTGAATTACATGTAATTTTTATTTTAAGTACCCTGTGTATCCACACTATTTAGAATTAAAGGTCAAAGCAAATTGTATTCTTTTAATTATTAATGTTTTAAAAGAATAAAGTGGAAGTATTTACCAATTCCTTGTTTTGTGTATTTAAAAACATGTTTTTTAGAAATCAATTTTTTCTCATGATAATTTAAGAACATATGAAATGCTGCAGCTTAAATTATTTAATATATTTTTTAATACTCAGGCTTACTGTGTAAGCAAGCTCTGTATTATTATTCATACAATTTTTTTAGCTTTAATATTGGGATACCTAAGTTTGAAAAAAATTTGGTTATGGGAAATTGGAACTAAAGATTTGCTTGTCATTTTTTCTCAATGCTAACATATGAAAACATCACAGCTTCATAATCTTGTTGATTCTGAGTGTTCTCTTCATCTTGTTAAGCTTTCTTTCTTTTCTTTGTTCTTTGGGCCATCTTTCTCATGGTTTCAGCAGCTCATTCTTCACATTGTCTCCAGTTTTTATGCATAGTCTGCTCATGGTTTTTAATATGTTTGCTACTCCACCATTAAAACATTATGGCATGCATCACATCAGTCTCAATAGCGGACATGCCAACAAAAACAGTTTTTGTTAAGTACTCCCAAATGCAACTACTGAAACTTTTATTTGGATTATGAGTTTTGCCATGTAAACATTCTTTCCCGGAGTATAGAATCTGTTCTTCAAGGGTATTTCACAAATGCGTTGCTATGGAAATACTGGCACCAAAATTAAATAATGAGACATTTTAGGCAAGGTTTTGTGTTTCGCACTAGTGTGACAGCTAGGCATTATAAAAGAAAAAAATGCACTGCACTAACTTTGAAACTGCATTTAAACATGAAAATGATGAGGTAATATACACAAAGCATGTATTTTTAGAATCAGGAAGAATCACAGAATTTTATTGAATAATAAACAAAATTTCCAGTTTTTGATCCCTCATGTCATCCACGTCCTGCTGAAAGACATCTTGCTAATGCAAATTTTTTCATACAGCTCATGCCGTTAACAAGCTGTCTTTCAACAAGTACCTGTGAAAAGAGGTTTTCCATGTGCTATCCTCACATTGGGCACAATATCGCACTGCCATCGACTTGGCGGCATATTACAAATTCTTTCAAATACCCTCATTCATCTCAAAGGTTGACAAGATAAATTCCGTGCTCCAGTTCAACAACTGTACCAACAGGTATGATTTACATTTCACATTTGAGATGACATCTAAACACCAGATCTGAAATCATTGACAGCAATATGCCACCTGCATGGCCTTTTGGAAAATCAAGAAACCACCGCAATGATTCCAGATTTACTGGTGGCACAGAGATGCTCTACTACAGCAAGCAAATTAAATAAACAGAAACAATGCCAGTGCTTTCTGGATAACAGATCTCAGGACTGAGGTGTTTATCCCTTCAGTACTTAACACTGATAGTAATGTGAAATGGATGAGGGAGGGGGGAGGGCAAAAGCATGGTGCAACTACTCTGTACATGCTGAAAGTAATAACTTTAATCCTGTCTTTGTATGCTCTATGGAAATGATTCTCATATGGCTGTAGTATGTTTTTTGATCCATGTTGCTTAATGGTGTAATTCTGGGTGTTCTGCCAAGTCATTGTTTCCATTTTATGCACAGTATTTCGATAACTGACCCAGCCATCGTTGTTAGCTGCTGTTATTATGTGAATTTGCTGCCTGGACTTACTTCAGACTGTGAACTGTTGTTGGTGTTGCCCCGCTGTTTATAACTGAGTTTGAGCTCTGTGAACCATAGTATTTAGGATTTATTTGTGATGGATAGTGACGGCTAGAAACATGGAGATGAGGTCAGTGTGCATAGGTTTTCTACACTGCCAGAAAAAAAGTGAAACACCCTCAAGTATTGTGTTCAGTGGCACCTAGGTACAATATGTGTATAATGAGGGGTTGTAGTGTTAGTGATTCAGTTTCATTGACATAGATGATCAGATGGCACTCAGGAAGTCTGTCTATGCATCCTCAGTTTTGATTCTGCAGGCATTAGCTGTCCGAGTTTAGACATGTATGGTGTTTGCACCATTTATTCTATAGTATAACTATGATCCACCAATGAATAAATACTCCTGTTGAACAGCTTCAGTCATTTGAGAGAGGTCAGACTGTGGGCCTGTGGGAAATTGGATGCATGTGTTGACACACTGGAGCATATGTTGGGCATAGTGTAATGGTGGGGTGCCATAGTGGTCTGTGAAACATTCCCCCACGGTAGACCAAGTTCTGGACATCAGCGCAGCACAGATGCACATCAAGATTGATGCAGTGTGCAGACAATGGTGGCTGACCGAACATCATCCAGGAATGAGAGCTGGGCACCATTTTCACCTTCTGTGTCATCAGGGACCATCAGGAACTGTCTGCTTGCAACAGATCTCAGAACATATGTCAATCTGGCTACACTTCCACTGACACCATGACACTGCCAATTGTGATTACTTGTGGTTACATCAGATCTTTCTGCAGGTTAAAGTAACCAGTATCCACTACTTTTGCACAGGCTGTTATCCCTGTGCTACTGCCATTTCTTCAACATGAAAGTGATGTGCTTTTTCAGCAGGACAATCCACATCCACTTACAGCTGCTGCAATGTAGTGTGCTCTTCGTGGTGTATAATTGCCCTGCCCAGTACATCACCAGATCTCTTGCTAATAGAACTCATATGGGACATGATGAAGCAGGAACTTACTCATTCCTTAGAGGCTGCAAAATTCACTGCCAAACTGCAACAAAAGGTGCAAAGTAGTGGTGACAAGCTATCACATCTGGCACTTTTATGAATGTTTGCACATGAGAACACACACCTGCATCACTGCCAGATGGGGTACACTGTGTGCAACTGTTTGGCACACTTAGCTGTGATATGTGTTTCATTCTAGAACTCAGAGTTATTATTAAATGAGTTTCCAATTAATCACTTGTAAGTCAAGTATTAACATAATTTTCTTTTTTTTGTTTTTGTTTTTGTTCTTGATCCCACACTTCATGAGAAACAGTTCCACACGCTTCAGTAGAATACATATTCTTTCTATTGATTCAGCACATGCACCTGACTTAAAGCATTATCCTTCACCCCACCCCACCCCACCCCACCCTCCCTGCCTGCCCCTATTTTCAAAAACGTTGTCACAAGCAGTAATAGCAGTGTGGGTGGTAAAGAGTGCATATTATTGGAGTCCTGAGAGGGAATGGTAATTTCATCTGCACTCCTGCCTAGTGCCACTTTACCAAAATAGACTCACCCTGTCTGACAACTGACTTCTCCATATGGGTATGAAATTTCAGCCATAGATGTACGTGCATGTCTGAGTGTGGAATTTTGCAGAAAACTCTCAGTTTTGTTGTTAACGTTGCTCTTTGGAAGCATTATGATTTGGCTAATTACAGTAAGGCTACTACAATCATTTAATTTCTATAAACTATGTGAAATAATGAAGGAACTGTACAAAGTAAATGTAATTTCACTGCTTACCTTGGCATTGACCCATGGGAAGAACATCCCACTGGTAAAAAGTGCCAATGATGGTCCGTGTGACATTGATCCTAGAGAAATAGTCATCTGTAAAAAAAGGAAGAGAGACAGCAGTTGATTTGAAGAAAGAAACAGTATTAAAGTTAGGGTGCTCTATTACAACCAGTACCAAGCTTAGCAAGCAGAAGAAGCATCCAAAATCTTTACAGATTTAAAAAGCAGACAACACTGTTTCCTGTTGGCATCACAATGATTATGTTACTATAGACATATAATGCAGATTTCATGTTAAGGACAAACAAAACAGAAGCAGAAGCGATGACAAGTAGCTGAAAACAAGAAAGATAAAAAGGAGAACATCAATATAGCAGGAAAAATAGCAGGTGCAGTGGTAACTAACAATTTTAATGTTGTCCCAGTTTCTGTAAACCAGGTTTATGCTGTAGGTCCACATACATTTGGTGCAAATTTTTGATTGCAAAGAATTTGACAGGAAAAACCATATTAGGACTTAATTTTCTGAAACATTGTTGCATTGAACCACTTTTGAAGGAGAGATTTGCACTTGTGAATTTGAAGCACAAGAAGATCAAATTAAAATTCGTAGATAATGTAAAAACATCAGGAGAAGGGAGTTATTCATTAGACCTGGTTGTCACTGAAAAAAAGAGGGAATAGCATTACAGAATAAAAAGGAACAGGTGGGAGAAGCAGCAGGTGAAGTTAACTGCAAACGAGGGAGAGATTGATGATGTTCCATCAGATGATTTGATCAAAGCTGTGACTCAAGTGTAGAAGAGAAGTATCTCATTTTTATCCTGAGGAGATTTGTTGATGCCCTGTTAAATGTGTCAGAAGATGAAGAGAGTACAACAGAGTTTTTGAAGTTGGAAAGTGTTCAGATGTGCTATGGAGGTGAAAGGGAAGAACAATGAAGATGTAACAGCTAGTGACTGCAGAGATGATCTGTGGAGTAACCTATTCAATGGAAATAACTGGAAAGTAAATCTGTGTTCAGAATTTCAAGAATGTGAAGAATCTTAGTGAGGTCACTTTAAATGAAAATTGCACAGCAGAATATGAGAAAGATTAGAGAATGAAGATTATTGAATAAGAGAAACTTTAGACCTCACACTTGTTAGATATAAATGCCACCAGGAAACTGTAAAATTAGCATAGGATAAGATAAGTACAAAAGCTAAGAAAAAGAAAAATCAAAGAGGACTGATAAAGATGAAGCTTATTTGAGCAAGAAGGTTTTGATATCATGGAAACAATCAAAGAAGAGCCAATATAAGCAGTAAATTCTTTTATGTATTTTGTGGACCTTACCACATCCTGAAAATTGTTCACCACAACAGTGTATAATTTAGAAAGTCTATACAGCCGCAAATTAGATTAGATTAGATTAATAATTGTTCTATAGATCATGAATACAACAATTCATAATGATGAAGAACGTGTCAGGTTAATAAAAGATGTCTGTACAAGATATTACATTACACAAAATATTGCATGACACTAATGTTTAAGTTTTTTTTTCCTCCCTCAATTTATATCTAAAAATTCATCCAATGAGTAGAAGATGTTGTCATCTAGAAAGTCTTAATTTATTTTCAAATGTTCTTTGGCTATCTGTCAGGCTTTTGATGCTGTTTGGTAGGTGACCAAAGACTTTTGTGGCAGCATAATTTACCCCTTTTTGTGCCAAAGTCAGATTTAACCCTGAATAGTGAAGATCATCCTCTCTCCTGGTGTTATAGCTATGCACACTGCTATTACTTTTGAACTGGGTTGGTTGGTTGTTTTGGGGAAGGAGACCAGACAGCGTGGTCATCGGTCTCATCGGATTAGGGAAGGAAGTCGACCGTGCCCTTTGAAAGTAACCATCCCGGCATTTTCCTGAAGCGATTCAGGGAAATTATACAAACTTCCACATGGGAAAAATATATTAAAAACAAAGATGCCAAGACTTACCAAGCAGGAAAGCGCCGGTAGACAGGCACAATAAAATAACACACACACAAAATTTCTAGCTTTCACAACCAACGGTTGCTTCTTCAGGAAAGAGGGAAGAAGAGGGAAAGACGAAAGGATGTAGGTTTTAAGGGAGAGGGTAAGGAGTCATTCCAATCCCAGGAGCGGAAAGACTTACCTTAGGGGGAAAAAAAGGATAGGTATATACTCGCGCGCACACACATATATCCATCCGCACATACACAGACACCGTGTGTGTGTGTGTGTGTGTGTGTGTGTGTGTGTGTGTGTGTGTGTGTGTGTGGATGGGTATGTGACTATTATTTTACTAATTTCAGTAAAAGAGATGGGTTGACTTTCAATTTTATCAAATTGCATAGGTACTGCCTCTTCCATATACTGCCTTGCATTTTCTAATGAATAGCTGGATCCTATTTTCTCTACAATACTTAAAAATGATTATTACAAATGTTTTCTACTTCTGACTTCTTGTTAAACTTTTTATTGTGTTTGATAGAAATACAGTCTTCTTGTGCTCTCAGTTGTCCTGTTTCCCTTTTAATAACATTCCAAACTGTTTTAATTTTATCATCAGATGTGCTAATCTCAGACATAATGGACTTAATACAGTGCAGTAGTTTTTATAGTGTTGCACTGTCTTGGGCTCATTACTTCTCCTACCTATAAGATACATTTCCCTTTTCATTTACAAGATATTTTTATCCCTTTAATAAGCCATGGCTTTTTACTTTTTACATGGTTTCTTACAATTATGTTTGACCGGTTTGTTAGGGAAACTGTTCTCAAATATACTCACAAAAAGTATAATGGAATAGGTTAAATTTTAAATCAGCATCATGTTCCCTGTACACCTCATCCCAATCGAACTGTTGCAAGCTTTCCCTAAAATTTTGAATTTTTAAATCATTAATTGAATGCACCATTTTGGAGGACTGTCTTTCAGTACTGCATGGTGCTATATCATATACTGTAACTAGCTGTGCATCATGGTCAGATAGATGATTCGCTTTTATTTGTTTAAATTTATCTTCGTCTATAAAACTATTATCTATCAGTGTGCCAGTTTCCTGTACCACTCAAGTAGGAAAATCAATACCTGATGTCAAATTGAAAGAACCAAGTAATACATCAAGGTCAAGCTTTCTATCGAACTCTTTCAGGAAATCTACACTGAAATCTCAACAAATAATAATTTCCTTTCTTCTGTCTGACACATAGCACATCAAAGAGTCCAAGTTTTTCAAAAACAGTTTAAAATTTCCCAATTGGGACCTTTACATGGCTACAGTTGTAAAAGTGCAATTATTTAGTTTGAGTTCACATGCACATGCTTCTATATGTTGCTCTACACAAAAATTTTTTAGTTTCCAAATTTTTCACACTATGACAGATTTTAACATAGATGGCACCTCCTCCTCTCTCCATAGTGTCTCTTCTTACATGTGCTGATAGCTTTTATCTAGCTACATTTACTATTTCCATAGCTGTGACTATGATATTCAGACAGGCATAGTACATCTATTCCACCCTCAGTTTCTATATCTTCTAAACAAACCAGAAGCTCATCTACTTTGTTTTTTAACCCCCTGATATTCTGATGCAATATATTAACATTATTTTTCACTGTACTTTTATGTGACTCTTGTGACATACTAACATTATGTTTCACTGTATTGTTATGAGGCTCTTGTGATATTTTTACATCTCTAGTACCTGCCTGTCTCAACTTCTAATTAAGCTTAATTTCAATCAATTTTAACCATTAGAACACAAAGGTTTACATTTTCATTGTAAAAGTCGTGTAGAGCCAAATGGATTGTTTCTTAATAACAAACTGGCACACTTGATGTTTGTCGATTACACTGCCATACCGCAAGTGGGAAACAATAGTCCGAGTAATACTTAAGTATGTTTTCACACATAATCCAAATCTGCAATAAAAATTGGGGTTCCCATTTGAAAATACAAAATTGACCCCAACCACACAGGACAGATAGTTAGGAGGTGGCCAGATATGTCAGACAGATTACGCTTTGCTAATATTTACTTTTGAGCTTGAACATTTCTTTTGTACAATGCATCTTTTATGAGGTATTTAGCTGTCTCAGGTTGAAACAAACATGCTGTATATATTTATTTACCATATATCTTGTGCTAAACTGGCTTAACAGCTAATGGTCTTATGCAAATTAATTTATGTTACGTAGCTGATTCTTCTAGTAGCTTAAGCTTAAACAACGCGTTAGTGTCTAATGGTAACTGCAGTGAAGCACTTCATACAGATAGCTGTGCTCTTGTGTGCGTGTGTAAAAAAAAAAAAAAAAAAACCCACACACACACACAAACACACACACACACACACCCACACATACAATTACATGTCTAACAGTGTTCCACCAAAACATTCAGTGTATCAAAAACAAAGTGCAGCAGCTTGAAGTTGAGTTGCAAATGTTCTTTAGCCATTAGGGGGATATCAATCAGCATCATTGCTTTCATTGTAGCTTTGTTTTTTTCAAAGATATGAACAGTGGTATGACTTTAAATGGCACCCTGTATTTTTTTATTCGGTAATTCATTTCCTCTCCATAAGACTTATTCAGAAATGTATCACAGTGCACCATTCACTGAAACATTATTAATTACACAACATTGACTGAGCTGGGATCACAAACTTGTCAACTTGCTGGAGTTGTCAGAAAAGAAATGAAAACAAAATGCCGGCCGGAGTGGCTGAGTGGTTCTAGGCACTTTAGTCTGGAACCGTGTGACCGCTACAGTTGCAGCTTCGACTCCTGTCTCAGGCATGAATGTCTGATGTCCTTAGGTAAATTAGGTTTAAGAACTTAGTTCTAGGGGACTGATGACCTCAGATGTTAAGTCCCATAGTGCTCAGGCCATTCGAACCATTTTTTGAAAACCAAATAAAAACATAACACAAAATTGACTGAATCTCCTGTACCATTGCCCAGGAGGAGAACATTCAAAGGTGCTCAAAGTGGTGACCCTGGACACAAATACACTGGTGCACTCATTGCATGAAAGAATTATTTACTGCTTCCAGTGTTGCCTGCTGAAGAGAATTACAAGCAAGCATGACACGTTCCTACATGTTCTCTGGAGTTGTTGGAATATCACAATAGAAACGTCTTTAATGCATTCCCAAAGAAAAAAGTCCAGAGGATTTAAATCAGGAGAGCTAGCATGTTAAGTAACTGTTCCTCCTCGACCAATCCATCTGGCAGGATACGTTCAGTTCAGAACACGATGAGAATGCAAGGCATTATGTGCTGGACATCCATCATGTTGATACCACATAAACATTCTGGTTCTTAGTGACACTTTATCCAGAAGAGGAGGAAGAATTCATCTGATGAAGTTGGCATACGGTGTGCTGTTTGGACTACCATTGATGAAATAAGAGCCGATAATTGTATTACCAAGCATCCCACACCAGATGTTAACTCGCCATTGACACTGATGCTCCACCTGTCTAAGCCATCATGGGTTGTCGCTGGATCCATAATGCATGTTACTGTATTTACCTGCCTTTTGTTTGAGAAGTAACATACATTGGTAAATAGAACATTGGAGAAGTAGTTCAGGTTGGTGAGGATTTGCTTTGTGCCCACTGCAAGAACAGTACACAATCCTGGAAATCATTCCCATACACTTCATGATGTGGGTGTACATGGTAAGGATGGAACCAGTAACATGTAAAAATACAATGCACACTGGTTTTAGGAATGCCAATCTTGTGTTCAAGGTGTCATGTGATCACATATGGATTCATAGCAATGGAAACAAGAACAGTAACTTCGGCAGCTTCACCTGTGCGAGTGCTATGATGACTGCATTGTTGTGGGTTGAAACTTCAGATTTCCTGAAGCGTCACAACAACATGAGAAAACTTCCATCGGGAAGGTGAGTTCATATCAGGATATTGCTCTCTGTGCACTTCCGCTGCGTATCATTTCACCTACCTTCAACAACAACAACAACAACAATAAAAGAAATGTTATGCCAATGCAGTTTGTAGGAAGGACAGCCTTAACTGTATGCCTACTCTACACAACAGTATTTAAAAGGACTAAACTACTGTACAAAATGTACCCATATGTAAGAAAACAATATTGCAATTACTGTTTTGCTAACTTACGTTCTAAATAGATGAGTAGCATTTCTACCTTCTCTTCGTTGTTGTACATTCTACTCTCACAACTCTTCAACTGATGATGGTTGATGGAATGACAGGTGTGCATTCTGCTTATGTTTACATTTGTCCTCTGACAATGTCAGCACATGGATGTGTTCCATTACTCCGAGTACCTGCACTAAGCACTGGGAGCGTCAATGTCAATGTTGTGTTACGTAATTAATAATATTGTGTTTCAGTGAATGGTATACTGTGATAATTTTTGAATAGGTCTTTAGAGGAAATGAATTACCAAATAAAAATACAGGGTGC
Source organism: Schistocerca gregaria (assembly GCF_023897955.1). Lineage (NCBI taxonomy): Eukaryota > Metazoa > Arthropoda > Insecta > Orthoptera > Acrididae > Schistocerca > Schistocerca gregaria. The sequence continues at coordinate 339,339,365 of NC_064925.1, read as the reverse complement.
CATTTAAAGAAGTATTACTGCTGTTCATATCTTTATAAACAAAAACAAAGCTACAACGTAGGCAGTCATGCTGATTGATGTCCCTCTGACAGCTAAAAAATATTTGCTTGAAACATTTTGCAATTTGCATCTGGATAAACAGTTATATAGTGTGATCAAGAAAAATCGGACACTCTGTATACTAGCATCTTTTTATTGTAGAGTTTAAACCAAAGGGGGATGGTCATTTATTTATATTAAGAATGAACTCCAATATAAGGTTGGAAGTGACATTGACTCTCTTGGTGAAGAAAAACACTTTAAAATGTCAGAAATAGAGCTATCACCTCAAAATGTTCCCAAAAAAGTTTTAATATTATGTGTATATTGTTTTTATAGTGATGATTTTGATATAGTCTGTGCAAGACTAATACAGATTCTAGAGCAAGCATCAAATATTAAAAGTAACATCCTGCTATGTGGAAATATTAACAAACACAGTAAAAATAGATATGTTACTAATGCTTTTCTGAGCATTTTATGTAGCTTTACTACTACTACTACTACTACTACTACTACTACAATTTCAGATCATCTTTGTCAAATTGCACAAATAAATGTTCCTATGGGCAAAGCAACCAAGCTACATGCATATGAAAGAATCTACTCCAAATCAGACATGCAAAATTTTACTGTACAGTTAAGTCAGGAAACCTGGGACAATAAATATGCACAAACAGATGCCAACAAAACGTTCTGTCATTTCATGTCATTGTTTAAGTTCAAATTTGAAGAATCATTTCCCAAAGTCCTACTTCCTGTTGGAGCTCAGAGCAAAACAAAATGGATTACAGGGGAATCTGCCCAAACCTTCGGACAACTCAGCTCTATAAAGAATAGATGTAGTGACACTGGTTTTATAAGCTATTACAAAAACTACAAAAAATTTACAGAAAGGTACTTCAGGCAGCTAAAAAGTCAGCTAATGACAAACTGATAAAAAATATAAGTAACTAAAGTAAAGCTGCTTTAAATTTAGTTAAATGTCAGACTGGAAATAAAAAAAAAGAGACACTCAAACATTAAAATCCAGAAATCAGGCAAAACAATCAGGGATCAAAAAGAGCTGGCTAACTCCATAAACTCATGCTTCACCAACATTGCAAAAGACCTGTAGAGCAAGTTTCCAAAAAGATCTTCTAGTGCAAAATTGCATAAAAAATTCAGTGGTTCTACTCCCCAGTATATAGAGAAGTAAGCAGTACCATAAAACAATTAAAAAACAAATCCTCAACAGGACTGGATGAAGTTCCAGTTTGTGTATTTAAAGGGTGCATAGACAGCATTAAATCCCCTTTAACTGACATCATTAACCAGTCTTTTAAGACTGGCTGCTTCCCAGACTACCTGAAACTAACTAAAATCACACCTCTTCACAAAAAAGGTGATGTTGAAAACATAGAAAATTACAGACCAATTGCTTTACTTCCAGCATTTTCTAATATAGTGGAGACTTTAATAAAAAATAGACTTATGAGCTACTTAAATAAATATAATCTTTGCAAGGAACAGCATGGCTCCAGACTGGGCAGAAGGACTGAAACCTCAATAGCTCAGTTTTCAAAAATTGAGCTTGACTCACCAAGACAAGGACAGTTATGTAACTGGAATTTTGCTAGATCTATCGAAGGCCTTCTGTACCATTGATCATGACATTTATCTACACAATGTTTGTGTCTCTGGGAATCAGGGGAGTGGTAAATAAATGGGTCCAATTGTACCTAAATAACAGAGTGCAGAGAGTAGAAATTTCATATAGCACATCCAAATATGTACCAAGCGGGAAAGCGCTGGTATACAGGCACGATAAAATGACAGTGTTTGTTGGTAATGAGGATCACTGTGGCTAAACATGTCTTGGTGCACAGCCAGCACATCTTGGCACAGTGTTACACCGTCCAGGTTATCTGGATACTTCCCACCAACACCAACCTATCTGAACTCCGGAGATGGGAACTTGCCCTTCAATATATCCTCTCTTCTCGATACCCGCCAGGCCTCAATCCCAGCTAATTCCAAGTTCCCGCCACTCGTACCTCACCTGTCATTCAACATCATCTTTGCCTCTGCACTTCCGCCTCGACAGACATCTCTGCCCAAACTCTTTGCCTTTAAATATGTCTGCTTGTGTCTGTGTATGTGCGGATGGATATGTGTGTGTGTGTGTGTGTGTGTGTGTGTGTGTGTGTGTGTGTGTGTGTGTGTGTGTGTGTGTGTGTGTGTGTGTGTGTTTTATTTTATTGTGCCTGTCTACCAGCGCTTTCCCGCTTGGCATCTTTGTTTTTAATATATTTTCCCATGTGGAAGTTTCTTTTATTTTATTTCCATCCAAATATGTGGTATATCACTTATCCTACCCACAGTATGTTAATATAAGAGTCCCACAAGGAAGTGTTCTGGGCCCAATATTGCTCTTAATTTATATTAACGATTTCCCACTATGTGTAGAGCATGTAGAAAAAAAGTACTTTTTGCTGATGACAGTAATATACTGATTACCAGCAAAACACTTAACTTGCTATTGGAAAAAGCCAATGAAGCACTTGCAGATGTTTACAAATGGTCTGCAGAGAACAGAGTAAGTCTCAACATTAAGAAAACAAACAGCATGTTCTTTAGAATAAACAAGAACTACAAGTACATAAATTTAAAACTACCCAACACTTCAACAACAGATGTAACCAGCACTAAATTCCTAGGACTGTACATCGACAGCTAACTAAAATGAAATGAACATGTCATTAACTCAAAGAGGGTCTCCACAGCATGCTACATGCTTAGAGTTCTTGCATCAGCATGCAGTGACATCTGTGTAAGGTTAGCTTACTTTGGTTACGTGCACGCCATCCTTAGCTGCGGAATAATCTTTTGGGTAAATAGTACCCAGGATCTACAATCAATTTTCATATTACAGAAGAGAACTGTAAGAATAGTGACAAAATGCAATAAATGGGTTCACTGTAAAGAATTATTGAAAAACCTATGCATTCTGACTGTTCCTTGTGAGTTTATTTTTCAGACCAAAATGTGTATCACAATAAATCTGGATTATTATAGCTTTTTAACATTATTCATGATTATAACACAAGGTTGAGTCATTGCCTCCATTTAGATAGAAAGAATAAGCTAAAGGCTCAGAACAGTTGATTATAGATGCATGATAATCGATAAGCTGCCACAGAATATAAAAGAAATTAGCAGTATGCATTATTTTATAAAAACTCTAAAACTGTTTTTGCAAGAGCATTGTTTCTACACTTTGGACAAATATTTTAAATGAAAGCCAGATTATTGTTAGTAACACCTAGCTTATGTTATAACTGACATATTTTTTTTATTCATTTCCCCCCATGAACCATGGACCTTGCCGTTGGTGGGGAGGCTTGCGTGCCTCAGCGATACAGATGGCCGTACCATAGGTGCAACCACAACGGAGGGGTATCTGTTGAGAGGCCAGACAAATGTGTGGTTCCTGAAGAGGAGCAACAGCCTTTTTAGTAGTTGCAGGGGCAACAGTCTGGATGATTCACTGATATGGCCTTGCAACATTAACCAAAACGGCCTTGCTGTGCTGGTACTGCGAATGGCTGAAAGCAAGGGGAAACAACAGCCGTAATTTTTCCCGAGGACATGCAGCTTTACTGTATGATTAAATGATGATGGCGTCCTCTTGGGTAAAATATTCCGGAGGTAAAATAGTCCCCCATCCGGATCTCCGGGCGGGGACTACTCAAGAGGATGTCGTTATCAGGAGAAAGAAAACTGGCGTTCTACGAATCGGAGCGTGGAATGTCAGATCCCTTAATCGGGCAGGTAGGTTAGAAAATTTAAAAAGGGAAATGGATAGGTTAAAGTTAGATATAGTGGGAATTAGTGAAGTTCGGTGGCAGGAGGAACAAGACTTCTGGTCAAGTGACTACAGGGTTACAAACTCAAAATCAGATAGAGGTAATGCAGGAGTAGGTTTAATAATGAATAAAAAAGATAGGAGTGCAGGTAAGCTACTATAAACAGCATAGTGAATGCAATATTGTGGCCAAGATAGATACGAAGCCCACACCTACTACAGTAGTACAAGTTTATATGCCAACTACCTCTGCAGATGAAGAAATTGAAGAAATGTATGATGAAATAAAAGAAATTATTCAGATAGTGCAGGGAGATGAAAATTTAATAGTAATGGGTGACTGGAATTCGAGTGTAGGAAAAGGGAGAGAAGGAAACGTAGTAGGTGAATATGGATTGGGGCTAAGAAATGAAAGAGGAAGCCGCCTAGTAGAATTTTGCACAGAGCACAACTTAATCATAGCTAACACTTGGTTTAAGAATCATGAAAGAAGGTTGTATACGTGGAAGAACCCTGGAGATACTAAAAGTTATCAGATAGATTATATAATGGTAAGACAGAGATTTAGGAATCAGGTTTTAAGTTGTAGGACATTTCCAGGGGCAGATGTGGACTCTGACCACAATCTATTGGTTATGAAATGTAGATTAAAACTGAAGAAACTGCAAAAATGTGGGAAATTAAGGAGATGGGATCTGGATAAGCTGAAAGAACCAGAGGTTGTACAGAGTTTCAGGGAGAGCATAAGGGAACAACTGACAGGAATGGAGCAAAGAAACACAGTAGAAGAAGAATGGGTAGCTCTGAGGGATGAAGTAGTGAAGGCAGCAGAGGATAAAGTAGGTAAAAAGACGAGGGCTGCTAGAAATCCTTGGGTAACAGAAGATATATTGAATTTAATTGATGAAAGGAGAATATAAAAATGCAGTAAATGAAGCAGGCAAAAAGGAATACAAATGTCTCAAAAATGAGATCGACAGGAAGGCTAGAGGACAAATGTAAGGATGTAGAAGCTTATCTCACTAGGGGTAAGATAGATACTGCCTACAGGAAAATTAAAGAGACCTTTGGAGAGAAGAGAACCACTTGTATGAATATCAAGAGCTCAGATGGCAACCCAGTTCTAAGCAAAGAAGGGAAGGCAGAAAGGTGGAAGGAGTATATAGAGGGTTTATACAAGGGCGATGTACTTGAGGACAATATTATGCAAATGGAAGAGGATGTAGATGAAGATGAAATGGGAGATACGATACTGCGTGAAGAGTTTGAAAGAGCACTGGAAGACCTGAGTCAAAACAAGGCCCCGGGAGTGGATAACATTCCATTAGAACTACTGATGGCCTTCGGAGAGCCAGTCTGGACAAAACTATTCCATCTGGTGAGCAAGATGTATGAAACAGGCGAAATACCCTCAGACTTCAAGAAGAATATAATAATTCCAATCCCAAAGAAAGCAGGTGCTGACAGATGTGAAAATTACCGAACTATCAGTTTAATAAGTCACAGCTGCAAAATACTAACGCGAATACTTTACAGACGAATGGAAAAACTAGTGGAATCCGACCTGGGGGAAGATCAGTTTGGATTCCGTAGAAATATTGGAACACGTGAGGCAATACTGAGCTTACGACTTATCTTAGAAGAAAGATTAAGGAAAGACAAACCTATGTTTCTAGCATTTGTAGACGTAGAGAAAGCTTTTGACAAGGTTGACTGGAATACTCCCTTTCAAATTCTAAAGTTGGCAGGGGTAAAATACAGGGAGCGAAAGGCTATTTACAATTTGTACAGAAACCAGATGGCAGTCATAAGAGTCGAGGGGCATGAAAGGGAAGCAGTGGTTGGGAAAGGAGTGAGACAGGGTTGCAGTCTCTCCCCGATGTTATTCAATCTGTATATTGAGCAAGCAGTGAAGGAAACGAAAGAAAAATTTGGAGTAGGTATTAAAATTCATGGAGAAGAAGTAAAAACTTTGAGGTTCGCCAATGACATTGTAATTCTGTCAGAGACAGCAAAGGACTGGGAAGAGCAGTTGAACAGAATGGACAGTGTCTTGAAAGGAGGATGTAAGATGAACATCAACAAAAGCAAAATGAGGATAATGGAATGTAGTCGAATTAAGTCGGGTGATGCTGAGGGAATTAGATTAGGAAATGAGACACTTAAAGTAGTAAAGGAGTTTTGCTATTTGGGGAGCAAAATAACTGATGATGGTCGAAGTAGAGAGGATATAAAATGTAGACTGGCAATGGCAAGGAAAGCGTTTCTGAAGAAGAGAAGTTTGTTAACATCGAGTATAGATTTAAGTGCCAGGAAGTCATTTCTGAAAGTATTTGTATGGAGTGTAGCCATGTATGGAAGTGAAACATGGACGATAACTAGTTTGGACAAGAAGAGAATAGAAGCTTTCTAAATGTGGTGCTACAGAAGAATGCTGAAGATTAGATGGGTAGATCACATAACTAACGAGGAGGTATTGAATAGGATTGGGGAGAAGAGAAGTTTGTGGTACAACTTGACAAAAAGAAGGGATCGGTTGGTGGGACATGTTCTGAGGCATCAAGTGATCTCAAATTTAGCATTGGAGGGCAGCGTGGAGGGTAAAAATCGTAGAGGGAGACCAAGAGATGAATACACTAAGCAGATTCAGAAGGATGTAGGTTGCAGTAGGTACTGGGAGGTGAAGAGGCTTGCACAGTATAGAGTGGCATGGAGAGCTGCATGAAACCAGTCTCAGGACTGAAGACAACAACAACATTCTGTATTTATGCCTATGTATTTATGTCTGCCAGTTCCATATTAACACATCTAATATATTTATTTAAACAATATAAATTACCTTTTTTTCATTTATGTAATATGTATGCAGGACTTTGTATTTATGTATGTTAGTTCTACATCAAAATACCTATGCTTATTAAACAATGTAAAATGGCATTTGCTAAGAAAATATTTAGACTTCATACCAGAATTTGTACATTCACTGATGACATCCATACAATGTATATTATCTAAGGATGGAAAAAAAAATGCTTGGTATGCCTGACAATGTACGTTGAAATTCATTATTTTGTTTGCCATATCACAGCATGTATATTTACAAAAAGTATTAGTGAGTTAAATTACAAAAAAGTTTTTAAGAGAGAGAGAGAATGGATGATAAGTTGAAGTTTAAAGAATGAAAAGGTATGAGTTAGTGTAGGTCTTCAGCGAGTGAATGAGTAAGGAAAGTAAAAATAAATGTTATATAAAGTCAGTGAGTGTGAATTTGAGTCCAACCAAGAGTACAAATTGTAATATTAATTGTAAATGAAGAGTGAATGAGTTGTGAGCTGGTGCACCAGATAAATCAGATGTGTTTAATAAGTGGAGTTAACTTTAATGCCAGCAAGAAAAAGAATTTGTGAGTGATGGCTTATCAGATTAACTAAATGAACACTGTTTTTGGCCTTGTTTCACAAGGAACTCTTAGTTGATTCAATTAAAACACTTATTCTACATCTACATCTACATTTATACTCTGCAAGCCACTCAACGGTGTGTGGCGGAGGGCACTTTACATGCCACTGTCATTACCTCCCTTTCCTGTACCAGTCGCGTTTGGTTTGCGAGAAGAACGACTGTCTGAAAGCCTCCGTGCGCACTCGAATCTCATTTTACATTCGTGATCTCCTTGGGAGGTATAAGTAGGGGGGGGGGGGGGGGGAAGCAATATATTCGATACCTCATCCAGAAATACACCCTCTCTAAACCTGGCGAGCAAGCTACACCACGATGCAGAGTACCTCTCTTGCAGAGTCTGCCACTTGAGTTTGTTAAACATCTCCGTAATGCTATCACGGTTTCCAAATAACCCTGTGACGAATCATGCCGCTCTTCTTTGGGTCTCCTCTGTCAACCCGACCTGGTACGGATCCCACACTGATGAGCAATAGTCAAGTATATGCCGAACGAGTGTTTCGTAAGTCACCTCCTTTGTTGATGGACTACATTTTCTAAGGACTCTCCCAATGAATCTCAACCTGGTACCCGCCTTACGAACAATTAATTTTATATGATCATTCCACTTCAAATCGTTCTGCATGCATACTCCCAGATATTTTACAGAAATAACTGCTACCAGTGTGTTCTGCTATCATAATCACACAATAAAGGATCCTTCTTTCTATTTATTCGCAATACATTACATTTGTCTATGTTAAGGGTCAGTTGCCACTCCCTGCACCAAGTGCCTATCTGCTGCAGATCTTCCTGCATTTCGCTACAATTTTCTAATGCTGCAACTTCTCTGTATACTACAGCATCACCCGCGAAAAGCCGCATGGAACTTCCGACACTATCTACTAGGTCATTTATATATATTGTGAAAAGCAATGGTCCCATAACACTCCCCTGTGAAACGTCAGAGGTTACTTTAACGTCTGTAGACGTCTCTCCATTGATAACAACATGCTGCGTTCTGTTTGCTAAAAACTCTTCAATCCAGCCACACAGCTGGTCTGATATTCCGTAGGCTCTTACTTTGTTTATCAGGCGACAGTGCGGAACTGTATCAAACGACTTCCGGAAGTCTAGGAAAATAGCATCTACCTGGGAGCCTGTATCTAATAATTTCTGGGTCTCATGAACAAATGAAGCGAGTTGGGTCTCACACGATCGCTGTTTCAGGAATCCATGTTGATTCCTACAGAGTAGATTCTGGGTTTCCAAAAACGACATGATACTCGAGCAAAAAACATGTTCTAAAATTCTACAACAGATCGACGTCAGAGATGTAGGTCTATAGTTTTGCGCATCTGCTGGACGACCCTTTTTGAAGACTAGGACTACCTGTGCTCTTTTCCAATCATTTGGAACCTTCCGTTCCTCTAGAGACTTACGGTACATGGCTGTTAGAAGGGGGGGCCAAGTTCTTTCGTGTACTCTGTGTAGAATCGAATTGGTATTCCGTCAGGTCCAGTGGACTTTCCTCTGTTGAGTGATTCCAGTTCCTTTTCTATTCCTTAGACACTTATTTCGATGTCAGCCATTTTTTCTTTCATGCGAGGATTTAGAGAAGGAACTGCAGTGCGGTCTTCCTCTGTGAAACAGCTTTGGAAAAAGGTGTGTAGAATTTCAGCTTTATGCTTGTCATCCTCTGTTTCAATGCCATCGTCATCCCGGAGTGTCTGGATCTGCTGTTTTGATCCACTTACTGATTTAACATAAGACCAGAACTTCCTAGGATTTTCTGTCAAGTCGGTACATAGAATTTTACTTTTGAATTCACTGAACGCTTCACGCATAGCCCTCCTTACACTAACTTTGACATCCTTTAGCTTCTGTTTGTCTGAGAGGTTTTGGCTGCCTTTAAACTTGGAGTGAAGCTCTCTTTGCTTCCGCAGTAGTTTCCTAACTTTGTTGTTGTACCACGGTGGGTTTTTCCTGTCCCTCACAGTCTTACTCAGCACGTACCTGTCTAAAATGCATTTTACGATTGCCTTGAACTTTCTCCATAAACACTCAACATTGTCAGTATCAGAACAGAAATTTTCGTTTCGATCTGTTAGGTAGTCTGAAATCCACCTCCTATTACTCTTGCTAAACAGATAAACCTTCCTCCCTTTCTTTATATTCCCATTTACTTCCATATTCAGGGATGCTGCAACGGCCTTATGATCACTGATTCCCTGTTCTGCACATACAGAGTCGAAAAGTTTGAGTCTGTTTGTTGTCAGTAGGTCCAAGATGTTATCTCCACGAGTCGGTGCTCTGTTTAATTGCTCGAGGTAATTTTTGGATAGTGCACTTAGTATAATGTCACTCGATGCTCTGTCCCTACCACCTGTCCTAAACATCTGAGTGTCCCAGTCTATATCTGGTAAATTTAAATCTCCACCGAAGACTATAACATGCTGAGAAAATTTGTGTGAAATGTATTCTAAATTTTCTCTCAGTTGTTCTGCCACTAATTCTGCTGAGTCGGGAGGTCAGTAGAAGGAGCCAATTATTAACCTAGCTCAGTTGTTGAGTGTAACCTCCGGACACAATAATTCACAGGAACTATCCACTTCTACTTCACTACAGGATAAACTACTACTAACAGCGACGAACACTCCACCACCGGTTGCATGCAATCTATCCTTTCTAAACACTGTCTGTGCCTTTGTAAAAATTTCGGCAAAATTTATCTCTGGCTTCAGCCAGCTTTCTGTACCTATAACGATTTCAGCTTTGGTGCTTTCTATCAGCACTTGAAGTTCCGGTACTTTACCAACGCAGCTTCGACAGTTTACAATTACAATACCGATTGCTACTTGGTCCCCGCATGTCCTGACTTTGCCCCACACCCGTTAAGGCTGTTGCCCTTTCTGTACTTGCCCGAGGCCATCTGACCTAAAAAACCACCCAGCCCACGCCACACAACCCCTGCTACCCGTGTAGCCGCTTGTTGCGTGTAGTGGACTCCTGACCTATCCAGCGGAACCCGAAACCCCACCACCCTAAGGTGCAAGTCGAGGAATCTGCAACCCACACGGTCGCAGAACCGTCTCAGCCTCTGATTCAGACCCTCCACTCGGCTCTGTACCAGAGGTCCACAGTCAGTCCTGTCAACGATGCTGCAGATGGTGAGCTCTGCTTTCATCCCTCTAGCGAGACTGGCAGTCTTCACCAAATCAGATAGCCGCCGGAAGCCAGAGAGGATTTCCTCCTATCCATAGCGACACACATCATTGGTGCCGACATGAGCAACCACCTGCAGATGGGTGCACCCTGTACCCTTCGTGGCATCCAGAAGGACCCTTTCCACATCTGGAAGGACTCCCCCCGGTATGCACACGGAGTGCACATTGGTTTTCTTCCCCTCTCTTGCTGCCATATCCCTAAGGGGCCCCATTATGCGCCTGATGTTGGAGCTCCCAACTACCAGTAAGCCCACCCTCAGTGACCGCCCGGATCTTGCAGACTGAGGGGCAACCTCTGGAACAAGACATGCATCCATGTCAGGCCGAAGATCAGTAGCAGCACGAGACAGAGCCTGAAACTGGTTCGTCAGACAAACTGGAGAGGCCTTCCATTCAGCCCTCCGGAATGTCTTTCGTCCCCTGCCACACCTTGAGACGACCTCCCACTCTACCACAGGTGAGGGATCATCATCAATGCGAGCAATATCCCGGGCAACCACAGTCTTAGTCCGATCGGGGGATGCGTGGGACGAGCTGGCCGTCCCCGACAAACCCCCATCCAGACCACCAAAATGATGCCCATTGGCAACAGCTTCAAGCTGTGTGAACAAAGCCAACACTGCCTGAAGCTGGGAGCAAAGGGATGCCAACTCAGTCTGCATCCGAACACAGCAGTTGCAGTCCCTATCCATGCTAAAAACTGTTGTGCAAAGAATGTCTGAACTAATCTACAGAGAGTGCAAACAAATCGACACAAAATTTAAACCGTTATTAAAATACAAGATTGCCTAGTAAATGCTGTAATGCTGCTACTTGCGCACTGCTGACACACTGCTCGGCGGCGGAAAGAGACTACGCGATTTTACACTATTCAGGTACTAAAACGCGATGCTACAACTCTCAAATACTATAATACACCCAAATTTATGAATTAAACAATGCAAGTACCAAAAACACGCAAAGAAATTAAGAATTAAACTATGTAACAAATAAGTGATCTAGGAGTATACGATCTGCTGCTGCAGCTGCTTATGCAACGGCGGCAGGGAGCACACTGATTAGATTGGTAAGAAACATAAATAATATGGCCCCTTGGAAAAGTCCTATCCTTTTCCAAGGAAACAGAACCAACGATGAGCATATAATTCCAATGCCACATGACGACAAATTTCTTTGATGCACTTACACTATAATAAGCTCAGAGTGCGACTGCATCTGCATAGAATTAAAAAGAGCAGGAAGGGCTGATGTTACTTGACTATCTTCCCAAACTGTCTCATAACTGATGTAAAATCAAATCAGAAATTCAAATCAAACAAGTTTAATTTAATCTCCACCAGTAAATGAAATATCTATCAGCACCAGTGGCTGCTAGTATTTAGATTATAATTTCCTATACTGAATTGCATGTACACTAAATATGAAGCCTCTATGAAAACAAGTTACACTTTGCTGCAGGCAAGGGGATGTGCCATGGATCATAAGACTGGCAGTAACAGCCCCTAGCAGAAGTCACAGGCAGAATGCTCACGCACATGCAAAGCACCATGCCAGGAGGTCAGATGGGACAGTGCTTTGCAACAAGGAGCCTTGGCACCAGATACCCCAAAGTCACAATACACTTTGTATCTCCAAGCTGTGGGGAGGGGGGGGGGGGGAAGAGACCAGAGACTGTTTTTAATAAGCTGTATCTGGTCGGGGGATGTGAGTCTTAAAGCTGTGTCCCAGAAGAGTGAGTACTGCACATGGTACTGCATGCAGAAAGAATCTGTAGAAATACAGGGGCCACTGAGATAGCATCTTAGAAAGTGGAATGGAAACAGAAAACTTTGGGGCACTTTTGAAAACCATGATGTGCTGACACCTTGCTGAGGTCTCACAGGACCCAATGTGTAATGAAATGCAAAAACAGCTAGCCTAAATAACTTAGAAATTGGAGTAAGAAAAATGGCTGTGCTTAACATATCCACCCTTATTGGCCAGCATATGACCATAGAGTGAGAGAGTAGGACACAGTTTTGAAGCACAAGGTGTAACAAACTTTGCAACTGATTAACCTCCTGAAATTAGAGTAAGGGAGTGAGACAAGCATCTTTTAAAAGAACTTCTTACTGGCCAACAATCACAATACTATCATTCAGACAGTCAAAATTATGTGATGCAAGGAAAATGTAGAGAACCGAGTCTTTGTTGTTGAAAATGTACTGCGGGAAGTTCTCTCTGGCAAACTTCACAGGCAGACTTCTGACTTCAGCATCTAGGCAGACTGGCTTCTCAGACAGATGACTCCACGGGTGGACTTTACTTCGGAGATGAAAGGTACTCATCAAACTGAGTTAAACTTAGGTGCAGATGTAACTTGTTGGTACAGAGCCAGTGACTGATTTTGCAGCTGCTTCAGCTACCGCTTGCAGATTATGAGCATGGCATGATCCAGCCACAACAGAGAAGCTAAGCAAAATGTAGGGAAAGTTTAGCCATTCAGTAATTTCCAAGCTCATCATGAAGAAGTGTTTGCAGTTAGAGGTTCAACATGCTATCAACTCCATGCATAGTTGCAAACTCATACGTTTAAGTAGTGTCTTCTATCTTTACACACTAACCTTTGGTAATCGTGGTACAGCTTACTTGAATGTAATTGTTTTACTCCAGATATGAATTCATTTACATAATATTACAGATCTCTTGTCTAGGTTTACCAAGGAGTATAGATATCAGTGCAATCTCCAGAGATCCTCCACCATGAGAAGAGAACAATTTTTGGGCTGTGGAAAGAGAGACTAGTGCAATCTGAGTCTTGGTCCGAGGCAGTTGCATTTACTTATGTTGGCTAATAAAGTTTATGTAGATCCATTATATTCATTACTTATGGTAGTTGCAAATACTAGCCTGTACTACCATCTACCCACAAGCTTATTATTGTCAACAACTTTTAAATCATTTCTTGTGGATTTTGTGTAATAAACCGAGTTATCTTAAATCCTGCTTTTATTTCATAGTAGAATGAACTCCCTTTATCATTCTTTTGTTGGCTAACGTTTTACTTATGTCACTTATACAGGGCCACATTAATGTATTCAATTAAACCATTTAATATAAAGCACCTCCCACCAGCAACAGCTTACACAATTGAAAATAAGTACTAATCTAATAAACTGGAAATAACTCCACTATATAAACAAAAGCTCAGTGAAGCTATTTTGTCCGCTCATATAAAACAACTGGACAGGAAATTCTGGGGAGGAATATAACATTCAGCCTGCAAACTGAAAAGCAAATAGCACTCATGATGGGATGAGTTGCTGGAAGAATGCTACAGCTGACTGAAAGTCAATTTCCCCTCTAGAAGTGTAGAAATATACATAGATCCTTTCCATTTCTGTTTCTTGTGTTCGTATTATCAGCAACTCATACCTGTAAATATGATTCTCAAGCAAGATGCTGAATGTCATTGTGAAATTTCCACAATATTCCACAGTGCAACTGACAGACTCTTGATGTGCAGCTAACACACTGTTGAGGTTGTGGCCAAAGACTTCTATTTATACCAGTGTAAGGAGAAACTACACAGATGACAATGTGCCAAATTTGGTGACCAATTGTGCTGATTGATGGCGAGAGCTATGCCACGTGTCAGACAATGAACTGAAAACTTCGATGCACTTGCAGTAGCTGTCAGCCATACTCAAGCAACACAACTCACATCTGTATTCCATGTAGTGTTAACACACTTTTTGGAAAATAAACACCTGTAGTTGTATCTTCTGATGTCGTGAGGTAGATAGAATGGAGAATCATCTGTTTGCTCTTCAATTTGCAAACCTTTGAAGGAGGGAAGTAGATGGCCACAGTCTAGTGATCTACTGTCCCTCATGCTTCTGCACTCCACCTCCACTCCTCAACCCTGTTACATCCCCAGAACACAATTTATCCCTTGATATCACTCTACTGCACTTAGACGTGATACACATATTTCATATTTGTTCTTAACCCACTTAATTTTACAGTAAACAGTAATTTTATACTATTAAAACACAATTTTTAGTAATCAGCGATTTTCCCATTCCCTGCAACAAGAAAACAGTTACTTCTAGAGAAAAAATGAATAGGACTCTTTTGTAGGAAATCGAATATAGTTTAATTTTGTCCACGGAAAATATTTTGCTAGTAGCTTCAGTTTTAGAGTCATGTAGGAAAAACATAAAGAAGGTGACACTAAAAGCCTCCCCCCCCCCCCCCCCTCCTCACAGGTGGGGATTTTTCGTGTTTTGCACATGGTACTCCATCATTTTACTGCACAAAAATTTGCGACTACACTATTTTATTAAAGTATTCGACATTTATTTTTCCTCTTCATTGACTGGGTGCAGCAGGATAAAGGCTACACCCAATGAAGTTAATTACGGTGGGCTCTACTGTCGTAGAGTTTAATGGTGGAGCGTCTTGACATGGTAATATGTATTAGCTGGACTCGTTATCGGTGTCACAACTGAGAGGGAGTTCAAAGAAGAATATTTGTAAGGACAGACAAAGGTGAAAGACGACTAGGATATGCAAAGTAATGTATGAACAATGTAGGCTGTAGCAGGTGTATAGAGAAGAAACAAATAGTAGTGGATAGCGAGAGATGGAGGACGTTTGCAGATGAGTTGAAAGACTCATTTGAAATGTAAACTTGTAACAGCTATACCTGGAGAACTGCTGAGCCCATCTTCTCGACGACGAAGACAAGTGCAGTGCAGAGGACACCCATCGCCACCACAACACCCTTCATCAGGAGGTCTGTCTGGCGCTCTGACAGTCGCCGCAATGGGAAGAAAGCCTTCCAGAAGTCTTCCAGCACCACGGCCGACATCGAATTGAGTGCTGTCGACAACGAGCTGCAAGAAGCAATAGGTGAACAGGTGTTAAAATAGTGATTAAAATTCTTCTGGGTATTATGCCACGCCATTGCTAAAAACTAACAACAATAATAAACTAAAACTGACGTTTCGGCCGAATTGTAGAGGCCTTCCTCAGGGCACAACTGGTTTTGCATGGAGATAGGTGCTTCTATTTATTACAGACTATCGATGTCTGACGTCACTGTTGTCAAACTTTTGATTGGCCCTCTAATATGATTGGCTAGTCATGACGTAAGGGAAGACGGAAGTAAAGAGGCTATTCGTGGATGTCCGTGTCGCCAACGATTGGTAGCTGTCCGCCAATCAGCGTTCGGATTCTGGTCGGCAAGTTTTCCTCCTGGTGTGCGCGGAAGTGGACTGACAGTTGCTCTACAGCTGTTTGTGCAGATACGTCCGTGTCCCGTGTAGCTTCTGCCAAGCGACGTCTCGCAGCCCGTTGGACTGGGATGGCCGGCAGCCAGGCCGCCGGGAGTTTGTAGCCATCTTCTCCATTGATGTTGTCAGGCTGCTTAGTAATTTCGATCGCGTTCCGTATTTTGCGTTCTCGCATCCACGATTCTTTCGCCAGTACTCGGACTTCCTGGAACCTGATAGGTTGTCCACAGTCACGGTGGTGTTCCGCTATCGCCGATTTATTATGTTATTGTAATCGTACATAGCGTTCGTGTTCCGCTACTCGTAAGCTGATAGGTCTCCCTGTTTCTCCTATATAGGCATCTCCGCACTCACACCGTAGTTCGTAAACAACTGCAGTGTTAAGATTGTTGACTACATCCTTAGTGGGACCTATCATTTCGTGGATCCTCTGTTTCGAAAAATCGGTTTGATATCTCGTCGGCGGAGGACGTTGCCTAGCCGTTCACTGACGTCTTTTACATATGGTAAGTGTACCAATGGAAGCTTCTTTTCTTTGCCTTCTTCTCGTGTTTTGCTCCCTTTGGTTTTAGCTACCTTTCTTGTGATGATATCATAGCCGTTGGCACGAAACATGTGTTGTAGATCCTTTAATTCTTCTTTGATGTTATTCTCATCGCTTATCCGGTAGGCTTGGGAAGTTAACGTATGCAGAACAGAATACTTTTGAGCTGGGTGGTGGTGGCTCTCCGCGTGCAGGTACCAATTAGTGAGCGTTGGTTTCCGGTACACTTTGTGTCCCAGTTTACTTTCGGCAGCTCTGTATACTTCCACATCCAGAAATGGCAAGGTACCATTGTTTTCAGTCTCATGTGTGAACTTTATATTTTTGTGCAGGCTATTTAAGTGCTGGAGGAAGTTTCAAACCGATTTTTCGAAGCAGTCACAGGATCCACGAAATGGTAGGTTCCATCGAGGATGTACTCACTGTAGGTGTTTACAAACTACGGTGTGAGTGCAGAGATGCCTGCATAGGAGAAACAGGGAGACCTGTCAGCTTATGAGTAGCAGAACATGAACGCTATGTACGATTACAACAGTATAATAAATCGGCGATAGCACAACCCCACCGTGACTGTGGACAACCTATTAGGTTCCAGGAAGTCTGAGTACTGGCGAAAGAATCGTGGATGCGAGAACGCTAAATACGGGACGCGATCGAAATTATTAAGCAGCCTGACAACATCAACAGAGAAAATGGCTACAAACTCCCGGCGTCCTGGCTGCCGGCCATCGCAGTCCAACGGGCCACGAGACGTCGCTTGGCAGAAGCTACACGGGACACTGACGTATCTGCACAAACAGCTGTAGAGCAACTGTCAGTCCACTTCCGCGCACACCAGGAGGAAAACTTGCCGACCAGAAGCCGAACGCTGATTGGCGGACAGCTACCAATCGTTGGCGACATGGACATCCACGAATAGCCTCTTTACTTCCGTCTTCCCTTACGTCATGACTAGCCAATCACATTAGAGGGCCAATTAAAAGTTTTACAACAGTGACGTCAGACATCGATAATCTGTAGTAAACAGAAGCATCTATGCCCATGAAAAACCAGTCGTGACCTGATGAAGGCCGTTGCAATTCGACCGAAACGTCGGTTTCAGTTTATTATTGTTGTTAGTTTTTAGTAGTGACGTGGCATAATACCCAGAAGAATTTTAATCACTATGACACTGGCCGCGGAAGCCTACGTTCTTATATCGGGTGTTAAAATGGTTCGTATCGTGAGAAACGTATGCTATCTGGTCAAAAGTATCTGGACACCCACACATAACGTGGAATTGACGACTAGATGTCACGAAATGTGGATCCTCCAGCAAAAAAGGGGGTGAGGAGTATTGCGTAGTCATTAGAGAAGCAATAACAGCAGAATGCGTCCGACAGAAGAACTAAGTGACTTCGAACACAAACTTGTCTTTGGATGTCCCATGTGAAGCTGCCGAAGCTGACTGTTGGTGATGTGATTCTGAAGTGAAAATGTGAACGAACAACTACAGCTAAACCGAGACCATGCAGACCTCATGCACTGACGATCAGGGACCATTGAGCATTATGTAAGGTGATTGCAAAAAATCGTATGGAAACAGCAGTAGGAATGACCGGTCAGTTCCAATGTGCTACCATAAGTTTATCTAGCACAATGACTGCGGGTAGGAAATTAAAAACAATAGGGAGTTAATAAAGAAAGGGCTGCAATAGTCACACAGTTAGTCGTAACCTACACTTTTCTGTAGTCTGTGCCAAATGACACTTGAGATGGTTTAAGAGAGTGATGGCACCGGGTTGGAAAGAGTTATCTGGAGTGATGAATTATGGAATACCTCGTGGCAATCTGATGGAAAGGTTTGGGTTTGGCATACGTCTGGAAAACCTAGTCTACAATCACGTGTAGTGCCAACAGTGAAATATGAAAGAGGTGGTATTATGAAACTATCTGGCAGATGTAAAGAGTATGTTGGAATGGGACTCGAAACTTTGACCTTTGCCTTTTGCAGGCAAGAGCTGTACCGAGTGAGCTATCCAGGCACGACTCGTGAACTGCCCTCACAGCTTTGCTTCCGCCAGAACCTTATCTCCTACCTTCCAAACTTCACTGAAGTTGTCTCGCATACATTGCCGGAGTTAGGAACGAAGAAGACGAGGTACTGGCAGAAGTAAAGCCGTGCGGCCTGATCGTGAATCTTGCTTGGATGGCTCAGTAGGTAGAGTACTTGCCTGCGAAAGACAAAATCCCCAGGTTCAAGCCCTGGTCCACCACACATTTGTAATTAATCTGGCAATGAAGTTTCATATCCGTGCACAGAGTGAAACTTCGTTGTACAGGGGTGTTGCAGTTGGTAGTGTTTTTAATGGTTAAGGTATGGTCCCCTTGTTTCTCTTTAGAAACCGCAAAATGCGGAATGATACGCACACATTTTACAGCATTGAGTACTGCATCCGTGATGACCATTTGCATCAACATGACGAAGCACCCTGCCATAAAGCAATATCTGTGAGACAATGTTTCATGCACAATAACATTTCTACAATGGACTGACCTGCTCAGGAACATCTCTGGAATGAGTTACAACATCGACTTCGCTCCGGACACCAGCGTCTACCTTCTCTGATTTTCGCTGTTGGACTGCCGTTCCTTCACAAGACATTCAGAAATATCACTGAAAGTATTCCCAGCAGATTTCAAACTGTCAGAAAGACGAAGGGTGAACTCACCCCTCATTAATGTCCGCTAACAGATGTTCGTATACCTTTTACAGAATAACGTACGTTAAAAATTATCGCCCCGCACGACTTTCTGTCCCCGTGAAACCATACTTAAACTCACTCCTGTTCATCTACTGTTATTTTCGTACATTTTTGGTTTTAAGTATTCTCGTCGATAAAAAACAACAACCAGGCAACTCCGGGGATCGAAGAGAGTAGAAACCTTTGCTTTTTGTGTGTTCTTCTGACAATGCCTCATGGTCACTAGACATCGGCTGGCGAGATGTGTGACATGTATAAGTACCTTGTAACCATCTTACGTTATTTTGCGGCGATTAATTTGTGGTGATCGGAATGGTTGGGAAGTGGTTAAGAGAGAGAACACAATTCATTGCAAAAGAAATCTGACCATGTTGCCTAATACGAAAACGTTACTCTTTACTTAATGAGTATTGAAGTTCCACAAAAATTTTAGGAGTAAAAATGTTACTTTGAAAGGCTGGCATAAATTAATCTCTTTTCTTTATAACTGTTGAGAGTAACCTTTTTATAACTGTTCAAATAACAACATTTTCCATCAACGGAGATTACTGACAAAGAGCGAACATACTGTTTCGTTCACCGGTTTCACCATCCACGAATACACCGAATCGTTACCCGCTATGATGCAATACGTCCAAACGCATAATTCGTTACTTCAGCAAACCGTTCAAATGATTTTGTTGCAATGCGACTACACGCGATCGTTCCGCACGAAACCCGAACAACGACTACCTATGCACATTCTGGCAAGTAGCTGGTAGTGCTTGCGCATTGTTGGAAGTAACAGCAAGACAATGTCCCTGCCGATGAAAGATGCTCTCAGCTCAGAAAACTGCAAATAATCAGAGACGTGTAAGGGGTATGATTTACTACGTCATACGCCTATCGATAACAGCACCGCTTACAAGCTGCATCTTGCTGGAAAACCAGTACTACCTTTCATGGACAGTAGTTTGATATAATACTGAGCAAATAATTTGACTACCAGAAACAGCATACCAAAGCGAAGCGATAAGTGGGTGTTAAAGCCGGTTCCTGAAACTCTAAGTAGGCTTTCTCGGGATAGTTTAGGTCAATCCCCAAGCGTCTGCTAGTTCAGTTTCTCCAGATCTCCTTGACACTTCCACACGGATCAAGCAAACCTGTGACCATACCTGCCGCCATTCCCTGTGTACGTTAGTCCTACTTAGTACGCATCATACACACTTTAGCATCATTCTAAGATGGGTCGGACGATTTTTCTGCAAGCTTTCCTTTGCAGACTAACTGCTTGTTTCCGTAGTATACTACCAATGTACCAAAGCCCGCCACTTGCTTTACTTACGACTGAATGTTTATGATCGTTCCATCTTATACCACTACAAACTGTTACTCCAAGACATTTGTATAAGTTGCCCGAGTCCAGTTGTGACTCGTAAACATGGTTCTTACAGGATACTAATTTTTTCTCCTTTGGTGATGTACACAATGTTATATTTCTGAATAATTGAAGCTCGTTTCCAATCCTTGCATCAGTATAAAATCATCCGACTGAATATTAACATGAACAGCAAGTGTTCAAGCGCACTTCCCTGGGCACATCCGAAACTACTTATACGTCTGTCGATGAACCATTATGGACGTAAGTAGTGGGACAAAGCCCGTCCTGCAACAAAAGCCAAATTGTTCTCCTTATGTAAATAAACCGGCCACTTGCCATACCTCTAATATAAACAAATGGCTCATTTTTTGTTTACTAACGGGCTATAACTGTCATTATAATCACAATTAATGATCCACAATAGTTAATACAATTACAACAAATTGCAATCAAAATGGTGGCAGAGTAGTGCCGGTTGGTTGGTTGATTTGGAGGAGGGGACTAAACAGCGATGTCATGGGCCCCATCGAATAGGGAAGGACAGGGAAGAAAGCTGGTCGTGCCCTTTCAAAGGAATCATCCCGGCATTTGCCTGTTCCTATTTAGGGAAATGACGGAAAACGTAAATCAGAATGGCCAGACACGGCTTTGAACAGTCGTCCTCCTGAATGCGAGTCAAGTGTGCTCCGAGTAGTGCACTTGCGCTCATTTTGATTCAGGTGTTAACTAATAGTCAACTGCTTTTGGCCTAAACTGATGACTCATCATAAAGACAGTAATTTATTAGCCAAAAAATGATGACTTCCTCTACCCTCCCTCTTCCTCTGTGGTACAGTGCGCTCTTATTTGTCGAATCCCCAACACCACCCCTGTGCCCAGCATCCTGAGAGGGGACTTGGCAATCGTAGTTTGTGTCTCGCTCGAGCAACCACAACAGCAGTAAGTGCAGGTGATATTCGCAAATTTCAAGCGTAGTATTGCATCCAGTGATATCTACGTCATTTTCACAAATTACTGGAAGAGTACTGCACCAGGGCTATTGGAATGGGTTAGTGATTTTCTTAAGAAGACTCTTATAAAAATAGGTTTCATGGCTGTTTTATTGATTTTGCATCACTTTTTAAGAAGATAACCATAAATGCATGTTTCGTTGCTATTTTAAAATTTTTTTAAAGAAGAAGCGCATAAATCTACACCTACATTTATACTCCGCAAGCCACCCAACGGTGTGTGGCAGAGGGCACTTTACGTGCCACTGTCATTACCTCCCTTTTCTGTTCCAGTCGCATATGGTTCGCGGGAAGAACGACTGTCTGAAAGCCTCCATGCGCGCTCGAATCTCTCTAATTTTGCATTCGTGATCTCCTCGGGAGGTGTAAGTAGGGGGAAGCAATATATCCGATACCTCATCCAGAAAAGCACCCTCTCGAAACCTGGACAGAAAGCTACACCGCGATGCAGAGCGTCTCTCTTGCAGAGTCTGCCACTTGAGCTTGCTAAACATCTCCGTAACGCTATCATGGTTACCAAATAACCCTGTGACGAAACGCGCCGCTCTTGTTTGGGTCTTCTCTATTTCCTCCGTGAACCCGATCTGGTACGGATCCCACACTGATGAGCAATAGTCAAGTATAGGTCGAACGAGTGTTTTGTAAGCCACCTCCTTTGTTGATGGACTACATTTTCTAAGGACTCTCCCAATGAATCTCAACCTGGTACCCGCCTTACCAACAATTAATTTTATATGATTATTCCAATTCAAATCGTTCCGCACGCATACTCCCAGATATTTTACAGAAGTAACTGCTACCAGTGTTTGTTCCGCTATCATATAATCATACAATAGAGGATCCTTCTTTCTATGTATTCGCAATACATTACATTTGTCTATGTTAAGGGTCAGTTGCCACTCCCTGCACCAAGTGCCTATCCGCTGCAGATCTTCCTGCATTTCGCTACAATTTTCTAATGCTGCAACTTCTCTGTATACTACAGCATCACCCGCGAAAAGCCGCATGGAACTTCCGACACTATCTACTAGGTCATTTATATATATTGTGAAAAGCAATGGTCCCATAACACTCCCCTGTGAAACGTCAGAGGTTACTTTAACGTCTGTAGACGTCTCTCCATTGATAACAACATGCTGCGTTCTGTTTGCTAAAAACTCTTCAATCCAGCCACACAGCTGGTCTGATATTCCATAGGCTCTTACTTTGTTTATCAGGCGTCAGTGCGGAACTGTATCGAACGCCTTCCGGAAGTCTAGGAAAATAGCATCTACCTGGGAGCCTGTATCTAATAATTTCTGGGTCTCATGAACAAATAAAGCGAGTTGGGTCTCACACGATCGCTGATTCCTACAGAGCAGATTCTGGGTTTCCAGAAGCGACATGATACTCGAGCAACAAACATGTTCTATAATTCTACAACAGATCGACGTCAGAGATATAGGTCTATAGTTTTGCGCATCTGCTTGACGACCCTTCTTGAACACTGGGACTACCTGTGCTCTTTTCCAATCATTTGGAACCTTCCGTTCCTCTACAGACTTGCAGTACACGGCTGTTAGAAGGGGGGAAGTTCTTTCGCGCACTCTGTGTAGGCCTTGGGATACTTTCACCGATTTGTCAAGAATGCACACATAAATACTGGACTGTGAATGTTTAAAAATTTCAGCTACACATTATTTAGCAACAAATAAAATCCTCTTAGGTACCTTCAACAAGTACACCGCCACTATTTATGGATTTACTGATTGTTTAGCAATGTTTCACAACTAGCCATATTTTTCAGGAAGACACGCAAAATACGAGGGGCGTTTTAAAAGTCCATGCAAAAATAAAAACTACTTAAGTGTTTTTTATTTTTCGACATAATCTCCGTTTAGACTTATACACTTCGTCCAACGCTGTTCTAATTTGTTGATCCCTTCCGAATAATAGGAATTGTCCAGGTCCTCAAAATAGCTATTAGTTACTGCAATCACCTCGTCGTGTGAATAAAATCTTTGTCCCGCCAGCCATTTCTTCAAATAAGGGAACAAACAGTAGTCCGAGGGAGCCAAGTCTGGAGAATAGGGGGGATGTGAAACGAGTTGGAATTCTATTTCCATTAATTTTGAGACCACAACTGTTGAGTTGTGTGCTAGTGCATTGTCGTGATGGAAGAGGACTTTTTGCGGTCCAATCGCCGGCGTTTTTCTTGCAGCTCGGTTTCAAGCGGTCCAGTAACAATGAATAATATGCACCTGTAATATTTTTACCCTTTTCCAGATAGTCGATGAGGATTATCCCTTGCGAATCTCAAACACAGTCGCCATAACGTTTCTGGCCGAAGGAATGGGCTTCGCCATTTTTGGTGCGGATTATCCCTTGGTAACCCATTGTTTGGATTGTTCTTAGATCTCAGGAGTATAGTAATGTATCCATGTTTCATCCACAGTGACAAAACGATGCTGAAAGTCCTGCGGATTCTTCCTGAACAGCTGCAAACCATCCTTGCAACACTTCACACGATTCCGTTTTTGGTCAAGCGTGGGCAGTCGCAGAACCCAACTTGCGGATAGCTTTCTCATGTCCAAATGTTTATGCAAAATATTATGTCCTCGTTTGTTTGAGATACCGGCAGCACTAGCAATCTCACGCACTTTAACCCTTCTGTCATCCATCAGCATATCATGGATTTTATCAATGATTTCTGGAGTCATAACCTTCACAAGGCGTCCAGAACGTTCAGCATCACATGTGCCCATATGGCCACTCCGAAAATTTTGAAACCACTTATAAACTGTTCTAATCGAAAGTGCAGAGTCACCATAACGTTTATCAAGCTTCTATTTAGACTTCTGAGGCGTTTTGCCTTTCATAAAGTAATGTTTAATCATCACACGAAATTCTTTTTCGTCCATTTTTTGACACTCACTCGACTTCCTTGATTCACACGAATTCTAAACACAAAGCAATAGGCCAACATGGCTGAAACTTGGTGTGGGTTCTTTCCAATTCTCTCGGATTTTGCACGGACTTTTCAAACGCCCCTCGTATTTGTCAATCAACACAACGCGTTACTTTAACGAATTACACAAAATAACACTTCGAAGTTACAGCAGATACATAGAAAATTAAATTGCCATACGTCAAGTCTGACCACTCTTCCTATCAAAGGTTACAGCTTTTAATGAGTGTTTTGTTAATGGTGAGAATAAGTCCATAGTGGATTAATGGTTTCCCCAGAGCTATCTTATAACTCATAAATGAGAAAGTTTGTGAGTGTGTATGTTACACACAGCGTTTCACGCTGAAACGATAGATTTGGAAGAAATCTGGAATTTGAGATAGCTTATTCCCGAATTTACACATGGGCTACCTTAGATATATCTGCCTATCAAACAGGTGGCGATGTAAAAGAAGTGCAGCCTGTGACATGCGAATGTTTGAATCAAACAGTTTTTAAGAAGTAGAGTACTTAGAGACTTGTAAAAGGGAAGCAGTTTATTACTTACAACATTTCCGCTGCTCATGTAGTAAAATTTCCGCAAGAAGCATGACTTTTAGTTTATTACTTCTTTACTACTAACTGTATTCATGACGCATTTTGCGGACAACATTCATATATAGGCCCTACCACTAAATGTTCCAGCAAAATTATATCACTGTACGACACATAATTCAGAAAATACGACGTTATAAACTCTGAGATGCGTGACAATCTGCCGCATCATGTATGACGACTTAGTTTATTACTTCAGTTATACTAATTCTGCTCACAACACATTTCGTAGACCGTAGCAGTATGTTTTTGCAAAATTATATCACTGTACGACAGAGTTCAGGAGATACGACTTCACAATGAAATATAGGTACCAATTCGCGTGAAATATGGTAATATATATGAAATCTATTTGTTATGTGCGTACCTGGGCAAAACCATGGCTAAAAAGTTCTTCCTAAACCCTTGGAACGATTTCAACGAAATCTATATTAGTTATGATCTGGAAAAGAAATACTTTGGGAGTAAGAACCACCATCCTTTTATTGGGATGGAAGTGATAAAGTGGAGAGAGAAGGGGATTAGGAGGAGATGGACATGGAGGAGGGAAGGAAGAGATGGAGACAGGTAGGGTGGGGGAGGAGATGGTCTAGGAGAGGGGAGTGACGAAGGAGTTGGGCATAGGGGGGTGGGGAAGCAGGTGCTCAGAAAGAGGGGCAAGTGGTGATAGACAGAGAGGGGGAGGAGGGTGGAGATGGTCAGAAAAGGAGAAGGAGTGGATGGACAAATAGAAGGTTGGAATAAATACTTACCCAAACATTTTTTTTCAGGTAAATAACCACAAGTAATGCTATGGGGCGCTGCTTTTGATCAAGTAAGCTTTGCTGCTACATCAAAATCATAATCGAACAGTAATGGATCTGTCCATCTATTTATGCACAGTAATTTACATTACATTCAGAGTCAACCGCAAGTCCCTGCAATTTTTTGTGGCAGTTAATGTTGCCAGTGACGGTGTAGAGGACAACTGGCCCTATTTAGATGTAATATTTACATTTATTTACCCTGATGTCAACAGCCGGCCTCTACACCTAACCCCCACAGGACTTCCTGCAGTTCGTTACTATGATCTTATAGACAAATGCCTCCTCCTACATCTACACCTGCACAAATTCCATACAAGCCGCTGTACAGTGCATAGGTTACAGCGTGATGGTATTATCGCTTTTCTTTTCTATATGTCCCTGACATAATGATCTGGAAGACAACAAGAAAAAAGTCACGACATACTATTCTAAAGTGTATAGATCTGTAAGGACACATTTTGCCAACGAACTTTAAGAATTTGAAACTCCTACACAATAAAATCACAGGAATTGTGACACCTACCGCTAGGGTCACGAGTATTCAATAGAAGCGTTTGATGGGTTTTCCTTCTCTGATTAAACGTATTTTGTATAACCCGTCCCTACAACGTTGGAAAGAAAAATGTTATTTCGTTGTGGAGGCAAACCTAGCTTCCACCGCGTTGCATTGAAA
Source organism: Schistocerca gregaria (assembly GCF_023897955.1). Classification (NCBI taxonomy): domain Eukaryota; kingdom Metazoa; phylum Arthropoda; class Insecta; order Orthoptera; family Acrididae; genus Schistocerca; species Schistocerca gregaria. The sequence goes on along the minus strand of NC_064925.1, from coordinate 339,312,857 downwards.
ATATCTAGATACAGCGCAAAATATGGACGGTATGTTTTGTGTGTCTTGTCTGAAAACAAAAGTTTTCCGTATAGTTACGGTACTTGACAGTACTTGCTGTTTATGATAGTAAAGCTCACTTTAATCTTCGCCCCTAGGCTTGCATTCGGTGCTGCTCGGTTCTGTCTCGACTTTGTTTTCGGCAGTGCTATATATTAACAATGACACACAGCAGTATGTATAGGTTTCCAGAGACGAATTGTGTAAGAGTTCACTGAATGAACTTGAATAGCTCCACAACGAATCTGTATTGAAATGATAATTAAATCAGGATCCTAAGCTGTCGACAGGCGTTGATATACATCAACGTGGGTAGTTGAAAATGTATGCTCCGACCGAGACTCGAACCTGGGATCTCCTGCTTGCATAGCAGACGCTCTATCCATCTTTTTTTTAAATTATCATATTTACTTGGTATTTTCATGAAAATCAGGCAACCGTAGTCAAATCATCATTTAATATGAGCTGCAAAAGAAAATCAAATTAGTTCAAGCACAAACAATTATTAAATTCTGAACGGGAAGACTAACCCATTATCCCACTTTTCTTGTCAACATTATATATATATATATATATATATATATATATATATATATATATATATATATATATATGTGTGTGTGTGTGTGGAAGAGAAAAAGTGACAAAATAAAGCTACAAGGGAGGGGACTCAAGCTCAGGGAAGAAACAGGGATCACAGGGGAAGTTAACCAACACCCTGACGGTTAATCACAAGAAAAGCATATTCGCAAAAAGTGATCGGTATCGTGACAACCGCTGCCATTGCCAATGCGCAGTTGTCTGATAATGGGGAAAAACGAGGGGATCTGGGTCATTCCTGCCTTCAACGGCATAGTGAACATAGTAACCCAAGAACCAGACAATCGTGTTCGTCTGAGGAAAAAAGGATATGTCCGGATGTAAGAAAATGTCGTCTGGGAAAGCAGTTTCAGGCCCTCGAGTAAGGAAAGGTAATTGACGGCGGACCCAGAGCCATTGATCCCGTCCGCAAGTAAAAAGCCTGTGAAGTAAGGTATCAGTCTGATGACATTGCTCACACTGATCAGTCGGTCGAACGCCAATACGAAAAAGACTATCACCAGTAGGTATCAGACGGCGAATGACCTTATACTACGTTGAAACAATCTCCATCGGCAATATAGGAAGACTAAGATGAGACCAGACCGTTTTCCAAGACGTTGACGGGGAAGCAAGTTCAACGGAGGAAAGGGGACATGGTGCACCCCAACGGGGTAATAACATGTTGGTAGGAATATGCGTCATAGAAAGTATATCAGCACCTAAGATAACGATGATTAGAAAGTATTCACGAATGTGCCGCAGTTTAGGATTAATCCGTCCAACATCAACCGGGGGGGGGTCAGACTGACCGGCCAGAGGCGGGAAAGTAAACGAGAGGTAACTGAGCCCGCGTGGAGGTTAAAACATGGCGGCCGGCAAATAAGATGGATGTCTTTATTTCGATATCGGAAAGACCCAGTCCTCCAAACTTTCGAGGCCTGGCCACTACTTCATAACGGACACAAAGATATGGCCACAGGAATCGGCCAGTCAGCTGTTTCAGTCTGCGGGCCTTCATCGCGGGAAGCGAGAAGACCTGCGCAACGTAATATACATTACTGAAGACATACACTCCTGGAAATGGAAAAAAGAACACATTGACACCGGTGTGTCAGACCCACCATACTTGCTCCGGACACTGCGAGAGGGCTGTACAAGCAATGATCACACGCACGGCACAGCGGACACACCAGGAACCGAGGTGTTGGCCGTCGAATGGCGCTAGCTGCGCAGCATTTGTGCACCGCCGCCATCAGTGTCAGCCATTTTGCCGTGGCATACGGAGCTCCATCGCAGTCGTTAACACTGGTAGCATGCTGCGACAGCGTGGACGTGAACCGTATGTGCTGTTGACGGACTTTGAGCGAGGGCGTATAGTGGGCATGCGGGAGGCCGGGTGGACGTACCGCCGAATTGCTCAACACGTGGGGCGTGAGGTCTCCACAGTACATCGATGTTGTTGCCAGTGGTCGGTGGAAGGTGCACGTGCCCGTCGACCTGGGACCGGACCGCAGCGACGCACGGATGCACGCCAAGACCGTAGGATCCTACGCAGTGCCGTAGGGGACCGCACCGCCACTTCCCAGCAAATTAGGGACACTGTTGCTCCTGGGGTATCGGCGAGGACCATTAGCAACCGTCTCCATGAAGCTGGGCTACGGTCCCGCACATCTTTAGGCCATCTTCCGCTCACGCCCCAACATCGTGCAGCCCGCCTCCAGTGGTGTCGCGACAGGCGTGAATGGAGGGACGAATGGAGACGTGTCGTCTTCAGCGATGAGAGTCGCTTCTGCCTTGGTGCCAATGATGGTCGTATGCGTGTTTGGCGCCGTGCAGGTGAGCGCCACAATCAGGACTGCATACGACCGAGGCACACAGGGCCAACACCCGGCATCATGGTGTGGGGAGCGATCTCCTACACTGGCCGTACACCTCTGGTGATCGTCGAGGGGACACTAAATAGTGCACGGTACATCCAAACCGTCATCGAACCCATCGTTCTACCATTCCTAGACCGGCAAGGGAACTTGCTGTTCCAAGAGGACAATGCACGTCCGCATGTATATACACTGTACTAGTGCCGACATTGTGCATGCTCTGTTGCGTGTGTCTATGTGCCTGTGGTTCTGTCAGTGTGATCATGTGATGTATCTGAACCCAGGAATGTGTCAATAAAGTTTCCCCTTCCTGGGACAATGAATTCACGGTGTTCTTATTTCAATTTCCAGGAGTGTAGGTCTCTAAAACCCATACCTTGTGAAGGAGGCTAAGGGAACGGCGTTCGTGTTCAAGGATCTCCCCGTGAACACGACTCGTAACCGCACGCCAATTTAGTGTCGCCATTTTGATCGGATTGCGATCCACTAACATCCCTAAGGTCTTAAGGCGACTGACAACCGTCGCCCAAGGAATGACGACATGATCGGAGCCTCGCAACGGTTGAAACGTGCATTTACGATCATTAATGCGAGCACCAGCAAGACGACAAAATGAATCCAAGGTACCCTTAAACCTCGGTATGTCCTCGACATGTCTTACTAAAACCATGACGTCATCGGCGTATGCACGGACCGAAAAAAGTTCCCCCAATATAGTCCAGCCATGTAATTGCATGGCGAGGTGGCAAGGGCCTCCCTGGGGTAAATCCCGTCGAATCGATATCCGGGAGGGGGGGGGGGGGGTTAGGGTCACAGAACACAATCAAAAATCGTTCAAATGGCTCTGAGCTCTGAGCACTATGGGACTTAACATCTTAGGTCATGAGTCCCCTAGAACTTAGAACTACTTAAACCCAACCAACCTAAGGACATCACACACTTCCACGCCCGAGGCAGGATTCGAACCTGCGGCCGGCGTTCACAATCATCGAGACACTCATACCGGTAAAAAGGCGAGTTAAGACCTGTCTAGCATCATTATTAAAGCCGACAGCGGTGAGCACTCTCGTTAAAAAATCATGGCCGACACGATCAAGCGCTTTTTGGAAATCAAGAAAAAGCAATGCCACTGGGATATTAGCGGCAGCCGCCACCGAATTTACATCGCGACATTCGAGAACAGAAGTCAGTATCGTGCGTCTAGGCACACAGTTTTGGTGGGCGGCAATAATGGAATAGAGCAGCTTAGAGAGACGGATATTAATTGCTCGAGCGACAATTTTGTAATCGAAGTTAAGGAGAGTAACAGGACGGAGGAAATCAATCGCAGGTCGACCTGTGGATTTCGAGACGAGGACCCGTTTACCTTCCTGAAAAGGAGCAGGAAGTGAGGCTCCCCGCATCACTTCATTTCCCATTGACGTTATGTTGTCACCAATGAGTGGCCAAAATTTAACACAAAACTCCTTAGGAATACCATCTAATCGTGACTTGTGGAACTGAGATCCTTAAAAACATCATATATATCATCCTTGTGAAAGGGACGCAGAAAGGCGTCAGTTAATTGAGGAGTGACGACGCGATTCTGTTTTCAGGCGGGTATCGTACAGATCAGTAAAACAGGTGTAAATAAAGTTGGATAATGTCACGGTGAGAGGTGAACCTGCGGCCGTTAGCGGTTGTAAGGGAGGCAAGGCCCACACGTTTTCGGCGCGCCCGTAAACGGACTAGATGGTATAGTGACGTCAGTTCGTCTCGTAAAAGGGAACGTGGTTGAGTCCTCGTCCGCAGTCCCTCCATTTGAAGGCGTTTGAACTGCAGCAATTTGGCTTTGACGCGCTGTATATCAATAACCCGTAGGGGAGCATGCGTAGCACTATCGTGCAGTTGACGTAAGACTGAGTAGTAAAATTCTTGCGTTCGTCGATCGTCTGCCACCTTCGCAGCTCCAAATCGCATGAGAGCCCTAAAGATTTGTGGTTTAGCATGCAGTGTCCACCATGCCACAATAGACGAGTACTGGTACATAGTACGAGAATAACGAACTCATGCGACACCAGGAGAGGTATCTTGCAAATAGGCCATATTGAGCGTCCAGGGAGGACGAAACAGTTTTACCAGTTGCTGCTCGTAATTAAACGTGACGACTACGGCGCAATGATCAGTAAAAAAGGCTGATATCACATCAACATCCAGAAGTTGCCCACACAAGGAATCGGAAAGGTAAAAGCGATCGAGGCGACTGCTAGACGTGAGAGTAAAGCACGTATGTCGCACAAGTGTAGGATAGCGAGAAACCAACAAGTCACGCAGGCGCAAGGAGCGCACCAGATCGTCGAGTTCTTTACTGAAATTAAAATTAGGGGACTGATCCACCGGCCGTAGAACACAACTGAAGTCCCCACCTAAGATAAGTTTCGTCGGGGAATTGCGAAGCAGATAAATGATTTCTTTTTTATAGAAACTCGAACGTGCGGTAGTACGACCTGTGCCAGACTGGGGCATAAAGAAGGAGTAAACTGAGATCACAAAACGTGCACCCGATCCCCCTTCCAGTGTCGAGTACTTCGAAATCCGTCAACGGTATGCCTTCCCTATAAAACACAGCAGTGCTCGTAGAAAGTTCGGAAAAAAAGGTGGAGAACCCAGGAATGGAAAATTGGTCGAATAAGACTTCGTGTAAAAAACAACATCTGCCCCAGATTAACATATAAACTGTCGCAAAGCGGCGAGCCTAAGCTCAGAACGTATTCTGTTATTATTCAGAATAAGAAATGTGTATGCTTGCACGGAACTTCAACCGAGAAAAAAGAACAAAGAACGGTAGAGATCCGTCAGTTGACGGAGCAACATACAAGAGTCAATCGCTGAACCGGAGAGAAGAACTACGAAACAGAACGCTAATCTTCCCGCTTTTTCTTCGGCCGTGATGCGGCTCTCCCTGGCTGTTTGCGGAGCCTACTGCGGCTCCGCGGCGCCGACGCTGCCGCGTCCGGTCGCGTGGGAGCATCATGTAGGTATTCCGTTTCAGATTGCGAGGGAGAGGCCTCTACATCCCACTCGTCCGCAGGCATGGGTTCACAGAGGGACGGTTGGTGAATAACAAAGTGATCCACGGGCTCTTCAGTTGTTTCATGGGAAAAGGTTGTGACCCAGAGGAGGCGGCAGAAGTCGCAGAAGAGGGATTGGAAACAGAGTCGACAGGAGAAGTGTCCGAGAGAACCGGAGAAGACACGTGGGAACCGGAAGCAGGTTCCTGCACTGGCGTCTCCGAAGGGGCGGCCTCGACAACAGGAACAACGCCTGATAAGTTGTCACGGATCTTCTGTACAGGCGTGAAAGCACCTGTGGCGTCCGCATCCACGGTTTCAGACTGAGGAGGAGGGTCCGCTACTGGAGGCCCATCCGAAGGGCGAGCCAATAGGGAAGGTTCACCAGCCGCATCATCCTGTGTTCGGCGACGCTTGTTGTGAGAAATCATGGCGGGCACATCGGAATTAAAGGCACCAACATCCCTACGCAAGAACAGCGGGGAGGGGGTTCACGGGCGGTGTCGGTCATCGGATCACTGCGTCCCTCAGCAACAGGGAGCGATTCAGTCTGAGATCCTTGCGGGAGAAGATCAGCTAAAGTCAATTTTTTACTCTGTTCGTATGTAGTTTTTAATACCACCACACGCCGCGGGCAATTAGTACGGAAATGACCGGATTGATTACAGTAATAACATGTTCCTTCTTGCCCACTGTAATATGGATCCTATAACCACATACCTTTAGATGAGAAGGAATAAATCTTTTGACCAACATTTCCACCGACCGAACACCACTATAGACTTGTAAGCGGTACTGAGCAGACCAGCGTTCCTTTCGAATGTGTCGTATTTCCCCATACGGAAGCAAAACAGGCCTCAGGAAACAGTCGCCTACCTCGGGCGGAAGGTTAAAGAACCGGACATTCGTATATAGCACTTCTGCATTCCCCAAGAGAAACATACTAGTGGAACCATCACGGTGCGCAAAGAGTACCTGAGAAACGTGACGAGAAAGTATCCTACTAACCTGGAGCGGGTCAAGAAACTTAACAAAAAACAGATATAATTCGCTGTCAAAATATGCACTATGCACCTGATCAGTAGTGACTTTAATTGTGTCGGCTAACCAGTCATGTATCTCCAAATAACCGGGATGGAGGTGACGCGTGGATTTGTCGAAGGTGAAGCTGGCAGTACCTGTACGCGGAATTTTCGTGGGAACTGTGGTGGACATCACCGCGCGAGACGACGCCGCGACAGGAAGGGTCGCACGAACACCAAACACCAGCCGACAACCAGCGATGTGACGCGCGCGGAGACCAACACGGCACTAAACGGACACGAGGAAAATACGCAGCGCTACGGTAGAGGCTGAACTAATAGCACAACCTAGTCGCCCCACGCGCGAAGCGGGAATGAACTGAGCCACCCAGGGCACAGAGGATAGTGCGACTGCAGGGACTTACCCCTTGCACGCTCCCCGTGAGACCCACATTCCCAGCTTAATGTCCACACACTACATTCGTAGTGCCCCTGAGCATTACACTCATTACTCAGGGCAGACGATCTTCCCAACTCCCGTAAGAGTCCGGGCAATGCGTGTGCATCCAGCACGGAAGATTAAGGTCAATGGGTGGTTAGCATTAACTATATATACTTTAATATTTCTGGTATCTCAACTGCAGATTTTTCAACGCTCATTTAACTTTAGGACTCTGTATCCCAGAACGAACAAAAATTGACTTGTACCACTACTGAAATAAGCCCTTCATATATAGTTACGGCTAACCGACCATTGACGTCCTTCTTCTATGCTGGATGCACATGCATTCCCTGAACTCTTACGGGACTCGGTAAGATTGTCTGCCCGAGTAATGAGTGTAATGGTCAGGGGCACTACCAATGAAGTGTGTGGACATTAAGTTGGGAATGTGGGTCTCACGAGGAGCGTGCAAGGGGTAAGTCTCTGCAGGCGCTCTATCCTCTGTGCCCTCGGTGGCTCAGATGGAGCCGGCACGGTAGCTCAGCGTGCTCGGTCAGACGGTTAGCTGCCCTCTGTAATTAAAAAAAAAAAAAACTGAGTTAATCGATCAACAACGAACTTAAACTGATGTCGTACGACGTCCGCCCTGAGCAGATGCAACGAACGAAAGCGAACAAAATGGGATAAAAAAAAAGAAAAAGAAAAGATGGATAGAGTGTCTGCTATGTAAGCAGGAGATCCAGAGTTCGATTCGCGGTCGGGGCACACATTTTCAACTGCCCCCATTGATGTACATCAATGCCTGTCGATAGCTTTTTAATTATCATTTCATTCTGAGAGAGCTGCATGGTCACCATCTTCATATATAAGCTATATTGACCGTACATGGAATTCCCGAGGCGATTTCAAATCTCTCTACTATAAATGCTACTGTACACACTTTCTTGTTTCGTGGTATTCTCCGTGACCACCATCGCATTAGATACAAAGCGGCTCGACCCACAACGTGTCACTGGCTATGTATGACTGATATCACAGCTAAAATCTCTGCAAATTGCTACTCGCTACTGCTGTTCCCAACATCCAATAACCAAAATTATGCTCCACAAGCCACTGTAAATTGGATGCTAGAGGTTACGGAATACTCCAATTAAGGAGGAATGAGATAACGGAAGTCCACAGCCTAGGGAGGAATTTCGTGGAAACTGTACAGACGACGTACCTTAGTGCTGCGCTGAAGACGCTGGCCACGAAGAGCCCGGGAAGTCCCGGGAAACCGCCCAGCGAGTCGGCCACCATGAGAGGGAGGAGCTGGTCCTTGGCACGCGCCATCTGCACACACAGAACGAGTCGAGGTTGTCATAGCCCAAGCATCACGAGAGTAATGAAGAGCTTTAACTGTGAATGACATTTATTGAGTACCACAACCAGGTCGTAACCTAGTACACATACAAGAAAAAACTCACTTGACGAATTCTTATAACTGTGTACAGCAAATGAAGTTATTCTTAGCATGTTGGGTCCCTATTTATGAACAGATCTAGGTGGAAATGTTCTCGGTCTTCTTGCCGCGTCAGAACGAGGTGAAAACTCGAGCTTTCGATCATTATCTCCAGCGTCTTCCTCTTCCACTTTCTCATTCTCTTTATTACTCTTCTACTGGCACTGCTTCCTTCACTCTTTTCCTAGCAATGTTCTGTCACTGCCACATATCTTTTGCTGCCACTATGTCCCTCTCTTTCTCTCACGATGCCACTGTCTCCTTCGCCCTTCCTATACCACAATCACTGCTTACTATGTCCCAGTATTTATTAATTTTCCGTCTCTTTCCCAGTGCCACTGCATCCCTCTCTCTCACCCATAAAAAGCGCGAATGTCTTCGCATGCCAAAACTTTTGCGAAAATTTTTAAAGGTGCTGAGGAAAGTAGTCTGAGTCAAATGGTATCTCACTTATCAGAACCTTTTCAACAGGATCATATTCGCCTCTTTTGTGCTCCGATACGAGTATTCTTACGCTGGTTTAAAATTTCGATACTTTACTTACGTGAAACTGAAATAGTGCAAACTAATTTTATACTTCAGACCTGGTTTTTCGTGCACAAAAATTTTTCAGGTACATCAGTACTACAACATAGGGTTCCCACAACCCTTTGATTGTAATGGAGACGTTTTACAGCATATTCTCTGTGTTATGCCACTTTGTGAACTACGTTTTCTCCTCACACCGGATTTTATATGTGTATTTTACGTGTGCAGTAGGGTAATTTTGAACCTCTATATCTCGGAAACGGACGTGATATCAATGAACTTTTCAAGGTTGTTCGACATCGGGATCCTAGGAATATATCGCAAAAATTACAGCTGTCGGCTGTGAATACCCGTCTTGGAATCCGCGGTCCGGTTTTGTTACCCAAAAATCATGTTTTTGAGACGTTTCTCAATAAAAAACAAAGATTTTTTTAAAACTGGAGGACGGTAGTTCTAGATAAATGCCTAGACATGCATCATTGAAATTTGAGCAATTTTCCACGGTTAGTTGTTTACGTATCCGCTGTTGACGTCGAAAAAAATGGTAAAAAACATAGTTTTAAAGTTTTATCAGGAACCGCCCATTAACTAAACGGTACATCCTTAAATCCCTAAGGCGCACCCTATACTACATCTAATGCCAAAAGAACCAACCGATTTTCTCCGTTCGCCTAAGCCAGAGGAAGTGTGTAATATTCAAACTTTGACCCTGTTGTTGTTGTTGTTGTTGTTGTTGGGATGTTTAAGGGGGACTAAACAGCTAAGGTCATCAGTCCCCCATTCCAAAAAACCGGCGAAACAAAATTTACGGAACAGGTAAAACCCCAAGGGGGGAGGAGACGCCCCTCCCCCCAGTCACTGAAAGAACACCAATGTGTCAGCGAACACTAGAGACAAGAAGAGTACAGACGAACACTGGACAGAAAGAAACGGAAGAAAATAAGAGGGTCGGAGACTGGTTGACTGACCATGGGTACAAAAATTGGGAAAGAGTCAACCATCCGAATACCATTAAAATCTGCAACCAATGAGACACTCGAGGACAAGATACACAGAAAGGGAAAGGGACAGGTCCCCCCTAAATGGAACCATAAAAAGGACTACCACGAATAAAATTTAAAACGTCGTCAGCCATGGAGGCATCGTCGCATAAAACCAAAGGCAACGTGCCCGGGAGATTAAAAGTCTGCCGGAGGATGCGCAGGCAGGGACACTCCAACAAAATGTGGGCGACCGTCAACCGGGACCCACACTGACACAGGGGGGGATCCTCCTGACGCAAAAGATGTCCGTGCGTCAGGTAGGTATGGCCGATGCGGAGCCGACACAGGACGACAGAGTCCCTGCGAGAAGCCCGCAGGGAGGACTGCCACACATCGGTCGTCTCCTTGACAGCCCGCAGTTTATTCGGAGAAGTCAGGCTACGCCACTCGTCACGCCACATCTGAAGCACCTTACGGCGCAACGCCAGCTGCAAATCATGAGCCGGGAGGCCGATCGCCAAAGTGGGGGCGTCGACCGCCCCTTTGGCCAGCCTGTCGACACGTTCATTCCCCGGGATGCCAACGTGACCTGGCGTCCAAACAAAGACCACCGAACGACCAGAGCGGGTAATGGCAAAAACAGACTCCTGAATAAAGGATACCAGAGGACAAGAGGTATAGCAGCGGTCGATAGCCTGGAGGCTGCTCAGGGAGTCACTGCAGATGACGATGGACGTACCTGAGCAGGAACGCATATGCTCAAGAGCGCGCAATATGGCCACCAGCTCTGCAGTAAAAATACTGCAGCCAGCCGGCAAGGAGCGCTGTTCAACATGGGCAGCGTGAGCAAAAGCGTAGGCAGGACGACCATCCACCAGGGAACCATCAGTGTAGACAGGCTCACAGCCTGAAAACGAGGCGACGAGCGCAAGAAAACGGTGACGGAGGGCCACATGCGGAACCGAGTCCTTGGGTTCCCGTGCCAAGTCCAGGCGGACGGACGGACGGGTCCGACACCAGGGAGGCGTGGGTGCACAGGCCCGGAAGGGCGGCAGAAGAGGGAACGACCCCAGTTCCGACAGCAGGGACTGGACACGGACAGCTATGGAAAGCCCAGACCTAGGTCGCCGGTCGGGCAGAGGGAGGACCCTGGCAGGGAAAAGCAGGCGATGATTGGGATGGCCCGGTGAGCAATGCACATGGACAGCATAGTCGGCGAGCAGTCGGTGGCGGTGAATCCGCAGCGGGGGAACCCCGGCCTCCACCAGCAGACTATCCACGGGGCTCGTACGGAAAGCACCAGTTGCAAGCCGAACCCCACAGTGGTGTATGGGGTCCAACAACGTCAACACTGAGGGCGATGCAGACCCATAGGCCAGGCTCCCATAATCAAGCCTGGACTGCACAAGGGCTCTGTACAATCGCAACAGCGTGCTGCGATCTGCACCCCAAGACGCATGGCTCAGGCAGCGGAGGGCGTTGAGGTGCTGCCAGCACTTTTGCTTCAGCTGAGTAATATGAGGAACCCATGTGAGCCGGGCATCAAAGACGAGTCCTAAGAAGCGGCTAGTGTCCACCACTTCAAGTAGGTGACCGTCGAGGTAAAGTTCCGGATGAGGGTGGACCGTCCGACGCCTGCAGAAGTGCATAACTCGAGTCTTGGCCGCAGAGAACTGAAATCCATGAGTCAGAGCCCATGATGCCGCCTTGCGAACGGCTGCTTGCAGCCTGCGTTCGGCGACTCCCGTAGTCGTTGAGCTAAATGAGATGCAGAAGTCGTCGGCATACAAAGAAGGAGACACCGACGACCCCACAGCTGCAGCCAGACCATTAATGGCCACTAGAAATAAGGAAACGCTCAATACCGAGCCCTGCGGGACCCCATTTTCCTGTATATAAGATGAACTAGAGGCGGCACCGACTTGCACCCGGAAAGATCGGCGCAATAAAAAGTTTTGAAGAAAAGCTGGAAGCTGACCACGAAGACCCCACTCGCGCAACGTAGCAAGGATGTGATGCCTCCATGTTGTGTCATATGCCTTCCGCAGATCAAAAAATACAGCAACGAGATGCTGACGGCGGGAAAAGGCCGTACGGATAGCAGATTCCAGCCGCACCAAATTGTCCGCAGCAGACCGGCCCTGACGGAAGCCACCCTGGGATGGAGCGAGGAGACCGCGCGACTCAAGGACCCAACACAAACGCCGCCCCACCATACGTTCGAGCAATTTGCACAAAACGTTGGTTAGTGTAATGGGGCGATAGCCGTCCACCGCCAGAGGGTCCGCACCGGGCTTCAAGATGGGAACGATAACACCCTCTCGCCATTGCGACGGGGACACGCCCTCGCTCCAAATGCGGTTAAAGATGGTGAGGATGTGTCTCTGGCAGTCCCTGGAGAGATGCTTCAGCATCTGCGCGTGGATGCAGTCCGGTCCTGGCGCTGTATCAGGGCAATTGGCGAGGGCAGCAAGGAATTCCCTCTCGCTGAAAGGAGCATTGTATTTTTCAGAACGACGTGTGTGGAACGATAACGGCGTCCGCTCGGCGCGCTCCTTTAGAGAGCGAAAGGCAGGAGGGTAAGTTGCAGTCGCAGAGCTCGTAGCAAAGTGCGTGGCAAGGTGGTCAGCAATGGTGGCGGCGTCCGTGCAGACAGCGCCATCCAGGGAGATTCCAGGGACACCCATAGGGGTCTGGTATCCATAAATCCGCCGGATGCGGGACCACACGAGCGACGGGGAGACACGGGAGCCCAAGGATGAAATGTACCTCTCCCAGCATTCCTGCTTACGCCGTGCAATAAGACGACGGGCCAAGGCACGGAGCTTCTTAAAGGCGATGAGGGTCTCCAGAGACGGGTGCCGCTTATGACACTGGAGAGCCCGCCTACGGTCGCGAATAGCCTCAGCAATCTCCGGCGACCACCAGGGGACAGACTTCCTCCGAGGGAGTCCAGAAGAGCGAGGGATGGCAGTCTCGGCCGCAGAAATAATTGACGAGGTCAAGACACGGACCACCTCGTCAATGTCACCCTGTGGGAGAGAAGCAATGGTGGCAGCGGAAGTAAAAGCCGGCCAGTCAGCCCTGTTGAGAGCCCAGCGGGGCAGGCGACCAGAAGAATGACACTGGGGCAGTGACAAATAGATGGGAAAATGGTCACTACCACACAGGTCAGGATGCACTCTCCAGTGAAGGGATGGGAGAAGTCCGGGGCTGCAAAGAGAGAGATCGATGGCCGAGAACGAGCCATGGGCCACACTGAAATGCGTGGGAGCACCGGTGTTCAATAGGCTAAGGTCGAGCTGAGCCAACACATGCTCCACAGCGCGACCACGGTCATCGGAGACAGTCCCACCCCATAGAGGGTTGTGGGCATTGAAATCGCCCAGAAGCAGCAATGGCGGCGGGAGTTGAGCCAGCAGCGCAGCCAAGACATGTCGGGGGAGTTGCCCATATGGAGGAATGTAAACAGAGCAAACAGTAATAGCCGGCGAGAGCTCAATCCTGACAGCGACTGCCTCTAAAGGCGTCAGAAGGGGTACTGGTGAGCTACAGACAGAGTGGTGAACAAAGAGGCAAACTCCACCTGAAGCTCGTTGACAGTCAGCGCGGTTCTTATAGTATCCCCGATAGCCGCGAAGGGCAGGGATCCGCATTGCTGGAAACCAAGTTTCCTGAAGAGCAATGCACAGAACAGGGGAAACACTCAAAAGCATCCGGAGCTCAGGCAGGTGGCGGAAATAACCGCCGCAATTCCACTGGAGAATGGAAGCAGGAAGGGACTGGGAGGGCGTTAAGTCCACTAAGAGGCAGACGGCGCCGCAGAGTCAACGGCCGCCACCGAGCGAGAGTCAGCTGTGTCCATAGGAGACGTCCCCGAGGGTTCCGTGAGGGCGAGATCCGCGGCAGAGGCGAGGATCTCCACCGCATCCCCAGAGCCAGAGCTATTGACAGCAGGCGGTACTGAAACTGCCGGAGCGTCCTTCTTCTTGGACACGTTCCGGTCCTTCTTCTCGCGTCTGTCCTTTGGCTTAGAGGGCTGGGAGAGTTTCTCTGAAGGAGCGTCGAAGGCTGACGACGACGCAGAAGCCCTACGACCAGCAGGTGGATGAACCTTCAGCCACTGGCTGACATCCGGCGGGGTAGCAGAAGAAACGGAAGAAGGGAGGGCCCCGAGGGACCCCTTCCGCGAGAGAGGAGCCGGCAGAGACGACGCCGGCGGAGACGACGCCGGCAGAGAAGGGGGAGGGGGAGGGGGAGGGATCGAGCCCCCTGGTTTTGGAGCAGATGTCACTCCTGAAGCATGTGCGGGGGGAGTGACAGAAGGGGGTTTGCCCCCAACTGCTAAGGGGGCAACAGAGGAAGGCTTGCCCCCAGACACAAGGGGGGCAGACAGAGATGGACGGCCCCGAGGGCCAACTGAAGGCGGCACAGAGGAGGCGACAACTGCCGCCCGCGAGGGCGACGACAACGTAGCTGCAGCATAAGAAGTTTGAAGAGGGACAGGATGCAACCTTTCAAATTTCAGTGTTGCCTCGCGATAAGTAAGCCGGTCCAGGGTCTTAAATTCCATAATCTTCCGCTCCTTATGAAGAACGGGGCAGTCCGGCGAGCATGGAGAGTGGTGTTCCCCACAGTTGACACAGACAGGCGGAGGCGCACATGGAGAATCGGGATGGGAGGGGCGTCCGCAATCTCGACATGTGGCACTGGATGGGCAACGGGAGGACATATGCCCAAACTTCCAGCACTGGAAGCACCGCATCGGGGGAGGGACGTATGGCTTGACGTCACAACGGTAAACCATTACCTTGACCTTCTCAGGCAATACAGCACCCTCGAAGGCCAAGATAAAGGCACCGGTGGCCACCCTGTTGGTCTTGGGTCCTCTGTGCACACGACGGACAAAATGCACACCACGTCGTTCCAAGTCAGCTCTCAGCTCGTCATCGGACTGTAACAAGAGGTCGCGATGGTAAATAATCCCCTGGACCATATTTAAGCTACTGTGGGGAGTGACGGTAACAGGGACATCTCCCAGCTTATCACACAAGAGCAACGCCCGTGACTGGGCTGGGGAGGCCGTCTTGAGGAGGATGGACCCATTCCTCATTTTAGACAAACCCGCCACTTCCCCAAACTTATCCTCCAGGTGTTCCACAAAAAACATAGGCTTTGTCGAAAGAAAGGAGTCACCATCACTTCTGCTGCAGACAAGGTATTGTGGTACATAAGGCTCCTGCTTGGCAAAAGATCTGCGTCCCTCCCATGGCGCAGCCAACGAGGGGAACGACTGAGGATCATATTGTGCAGCATCGAATTCAATTTTACCTCGCTTAGAGACGCTGGTGGCAGTGCGGCCACCAGCTTGCTGAGATTTATTGCGCTTCATTGCGCCACATCCGCCCAGATGCCACCTACTCCGAACGAGGGCTCTCCCCAAGGGCGCCACCCAGCCAAAGCAACGGGTACCTGGCCGATATCCCATTGCCCGGAGTCCCCGTGCCCCAGACAAGATGGGCACATACTCCTTGGCATGCATGGGGAGGAAACAGCTCTGGCATCTGTAGTGCGATCCCTGCGTGGTCAGGGGGCTACCACCAAGAGGGTACATGACGACCCCACCACAACGGACTGGCTACCGTGCTGGATTTTAGGTGTTGAAAGGGTCCACAATTGCCGTGGGCGCTAAGAAGGGGATTGCGCACAAGACGAGGAGGCAACCCAGAAGACATGGGGTGTAAATCCCTCCACACGACAATAGATAGCATGCAATATGGAGGTGCACGATGGACCAATAGAAAAACACCACGTAAGGCGTCCTTCCCCAAATGGCACGCACTAACAACGGAAATTTTGAAAATGGCAGGTCAAACCCAAGTGGGGACCATCACATAAGGCCGAAACTTTGAAGACTCCTTTTAGTCGCCTCTTACGACAGGCAGGAATACCGCGGGCCTATTCGTACCCCCGAACCCGCAGGGGGGAAACTTTGACCCTGTGCTATAGGATAGATACGATAAGACGATCCATCTGTTGGATATACAAATGGTTCCTAGTCCAAGGGCTAAACAAAAGACTTGATCCTACCTTTCTACCATCAACAGAAGCAGAGGTATGAGCCCTGGAGAAATCCCGTTTTTAAGCGCGGCGTTTTTGAACATATTGGTAGTAATAATAATGAAAAAAATAATCGTAAAAATCTATTCAGCGTATTGTGTACATTATTAACATGTATTGAGAGTTTTATTCCCAGGTTCCTATTCTAGATGATGTAAATTTGTTTATCATATTCCTCGTGCTATACTAGAGCCAGAAACATTAAATGATCATAAAATATAAAAAAAATGGTTATGAGGGATGGCATGAAAAGTACAATGTAAAAGGAAAGAAAGATTGTTACAAAAGGTCCGAGTAAACTTCGATGGGGTATGCCTGAAGTACCTTCTACATCTTTGACGACTCTTTGTCCAAGATAACAAGCCGCATCTTTCCTACCAAGAAATCCTCAATGCTGTCATAAATTTTGTTTGATTTCTCCTGTGGTCGTTCTATCGTTCAGAGTCAAATGCTTTTCGGAAATCAAGTGGCTGTGTCGGTTACTTTCAAGATGTCATACGAAGTTATGAGTACACTTGACGACTGATTTGAGTCGACAATATCACTCCATCATCTAACAAAATGAATTTTAATTAATGATTAGGCCTACAAATTGCAGCCGTCTGATTTTGCTTCGAAACCCGCTGAACATTAAAAATGGAGGATATTACCTTTTATTTATAAGGACCTCCTTATGGTGGAGAACTCCGCCCCCCCCCCTCCAATGTTTTTAATATTTCTTGCGTATTACATCGTGATATTTTAATGACAGCGGTATCCTGCGGGGTAGTGACTGCCGTTAGGAGGTGTGACTTAGTCTACTAGTCGAAACGGCGCATACCTTGGTGGTGAGTGGGTCGCAGTCGAAGTACCTGGCGTACATGAGCAGGCCACAGTAGGAACAGATGAGCACCAGGCACATGGACCCCACTGTGAAGATGCACAGAGCTCTGTGAGCAGAACAGAAAACACCGTCACCGTCGTGGATGATGACTCATCAGATTGCTGGGCTACATATTTCCGTTTCAGAAGATATCTATACAGAAACGAGAACATAGGAGGGCGTGCTGTAAAGTAATGTCTCCGAATTTGTTACGTGAAAACTTTTAAATCTTTTTAAATAAAACGAATGTTACTAACATTCTACATCTTTATCCTTCAAGTCCATACATTTGCGATTGAGATGCCGTGCTAATCCCGCAGCACAGGACAGGTAGTTTATACAACTTTATTTATTTGACCAAACATTACAAGAGCCAAGAAAATTTAAAAAAACATAGCATTAATTTTTGGAACTTAATAACCGGCTGAATACGCCATTCAATCTCATGCCTTAACGGCAAGACCACTTTAATTTAAAATCGGCTGAAAGCCAATAACTTAAAACTCAAACCAAAATCAGAACGCCTTACCTTAAAACCGTTCTTTAATTAGACTGAAGGCCCGAAGAGTCTGACACCTTAAGAGCAAAACAACTAATTCAAAATCGACTGAAGGTCCATCACTTAAGACTCAACAAAATTAAATTTTTAAAAAGGCCAAAGGCCTTACTTAAAACAGTTCTTTAAATTAGGCTGAAGGTTCAAATAATCTTACGCCTTAAGGGCAAAACAAACTTAATTTAAAAATCGGATAGAAGCCATACATATGCAAACAACAAGGACAAATAAGAAAAGACAGTACACCCAACGGCGCTCAGAAGTTTCCGAGAGTCGGCTTGGAATTCCACACTAACGTTCGCTTAGGTGAGACAGGCAGTCGGCCCAACCATTCTCGATTCGACGACGACCCAACCGACAGACATTCAACGGACCCACCGACAAGATAACTTCCGCTCCACCCGACCAGCACACAACAACGTAGAAGGTATTGGCGCCCACAGCCAATTATACATTGAACTACACACTGTGCTGGACAGCGACAACACGGTGAGGAAAATACACTGCCTGAATTTACGTCAACGGCCAGGGCAGGTAACCGGAAAGTTAACGGCCTCAAGGCAGAAGATTCCGCTGGTGCACTTCTATTCAAAATAACCAAGTACAGTTAAACTCCAGCAGAAGTTGGCTAAAATTTACCAACTTGAAAACACACGTTGTTGCTCGCGGGAGTGACCCAACAGCCGACCTCGAAATCCAAACGACACAATATGAACAGTCGTGACTTGCTGGTAGATGAAGTCAAAACTCAACTTTCGTGTCCACGATCGGTGAGCCACGGACCTCGTAGCAATGGGAACAGCACCACACACTCCGACCGCGCGGTCTGGGCCAAACTACGCGCCGTGGAGAATTCCTCGCTGTCCCACGCCAACCGACCAACTGCCCAGGCCCGGAAATGGTGAAAGGAACAAATACACGTCCGCCGATGGGACGACCAACCAACGGTCGCCCCGCTCCAATGTCCCTCCGTCGGGCAGTTCATGTGTGTCGCCAGTGGTCGGCGAGCACTGGCTGGCTGTCGGCGCCTCACCGGCGCTCCGTCCCCCGACTTCGCTGCTGGTCCGTCCCGAACTGACCGCCAGACACACGACGAGCCGGAAAGACTACCGATCGCTCCAGAGATGGTACGACAGTGCACTTATCGATACGCGCTGCTGCTGCCGCTCACGGGCAAGTAAGGTAGGAAGTTAGTGACGCCAGTAAATGCAATAAGAAATCGAGGCGGCAGTACCGTAATAGAAGATGACAAGCAATGAGTGGGATGAACGCGAGCCGTGCACGGCTCAGCGATCTTCTGTCGCTAGAGAAAGAGTGTGCTGTTAACGAGTTTCGAAACCGAAGAGTTCGTTCGCACATGGAGCACCTTCTCCTTCAGTAGGACAATGCGAGACCACACACGAGCGCTGCGACCTCTGCCACATTCAGAAGCATCGCGTTCACTGTTATACATCGTTCTCCATACTGGCCGACTTGGCCCCATCCAAATTTCATCTGTTTGCTAAACTTAACGAACACCTTCGAGAACTTCACTTTGATAGAGATGAAACTGTGCACGCAAGGTAAAGGTGTGGATCCGTCAACGAAGTCAAACATTTTGTAGTGAAGGTGTCAACAAAGTTGTCACTCGTCGAGAGAAATGTGTTTGGACAAGAAGAGAATAGAAGCTATCTAAATGTGGTGCTGCAGAAGAATGCTAAAGATTAGATGGGTAGATCACATAACTAATGAGGAAGTATTGAATAGGATTGGGGAAGAGAGAAGTTTGTGGCACAACTTGACCAGGAGAAGGGATCGGTTGGTAGGACATGTTCTGACAAGGGAATGGTCAGACTTGTCATGCCGAAACATGTATTGGTTTTTTTTAGCACTGTTATTTACTGTGCAAAAGGTCCGTATGCAAAATTGTAGCTGCTGACATGAACTGGAAGTCACCTAAAAAAAATCACGAACATGGCTGTGTTTCCTGCTTGGCGCTTGCAGTGACATCTAACAACGTCTATGATTCGCAGGGTTGTCATATGTCGTCTGTAAATGAAGTGAATGTTCTTGGTGCACAAAAAACCTAAATTTTGAACATTGTATCAATATTTCGCATGTTCGCGACGTGTTCTAAACCGTATATTTATTTGTGTGTATTTCATAGCTATTTGGAAAGAATGTTCTAGATAACATATCAGCCATATTTGTCAACGAATGTTTAATTTTCATGTGATCGCTTTCACTGGGGAATCAGTTCTCTCACAGCTGTGGCAAGAGAGCGGCGCGTAGCTAACGCCACCTTGTCCCTAGATGGCGTTGGTATAATGTAGCGAGAGAGGTCAGGGTTGTACAAGAGGCAGTCATAAGCGCGTAAAACATGCGACATTAATGTCTTCCTTCTTAAAATTGTTTACAGACTTCCAGGTCATGTCAGCAGCTAAAATTCTGCATACAGACTTCTTGAAATGTTACCTCACAGTGGTACAAAAAGCAACAAAGGTTTCGACATGACAAGTTTGACCATTCACTTGTGAGTCATCAAGGGATCACCAATTTAGTATTGGAGGGCAGCGTGGAGGGTAAAAATCGTAGGGGAGACCAAGAGATGAATACACTAAGCAGTTTCAGAAGGATGTAGGTTGCAGTAGGCACTGGGAGATGAAGAAGCTTGCACAGGATAGGGTAGCATGGAGAGCTGCATCAAACAGTCTCAGGACTGAAGACCACAACAACAACAACAACAACAACAACTGCATCCTTTCTTCCTATGGCCCTCCACTGCAGAAAGTCTGGTTGGCGTCTTCTCTGCGCTATACTGCACCGTCTGTGGCTGTGTGCACAGCGATTGTGGGTGTGAGGCTATCCGACAAACACTACCCCGTTTAGTAGGTGTCGTGATGTCATTGTTGGCGTGGTTGCCCGTCGGTGCAGAACACGATCGTACGGATATCTATTGACAGTTTGTATGAATATATCGTGAATTAGACGCACAAGGGAGAAATAGTGTTTCTTTTCTTTAATTTTGAACACTAGTGTATATTCCCGTACAGGGGAGACAGTTTACTTGAAAGTCATTTGTGCGGTGTCGGCTTATAAATACGGTATTTCAGTGCCTTTGTTATTCCGAAGTACGACGATACCGGGCAAGCGACTTTCAGGTAAAACATCGTACCTGTACGGGAATAAACATAATGGATGTACGAGTACAGGCTGTAGGCGCGTGGTTGAAGACGTATGCAAGTTTGTGTCTGGCCGTGATTCGTGCACGGATAGCCAACTGATAAGGCGACCGCTAGCGATAAGCGATAACTCCAGGTTAGAGTCCTAGTCTGGCACAAATTTCTACAGCTGGTGGTTGTTCATATTCGCAAATGCGAATACATTTAATGTATTTCATAACGGCTGCAGTCACCACAGTGTTTGGTCCTTTGGACATGCATGTATATCCAAAGTAACTTTGCATCGCAATTCGGAATAACATAGCCACTGCAACATTGTATCTATTGCTATGGTGGCTCTCGTTGTTTGCGCGAATGCGATAGTTGCAACTATCATGGTGCCTGTACTAAAGCTTTACAAACAGGTGTAGAGTTGTGCAATGCACAGCCGTCACATCAAAGGTAATAGAGAAAGCTACGAAATGGTGCACACAGTGATCGACTGGAGCGGTCAGTATTCTAGGATTTCCCAACCGAAACTCTTTTTTGCTATAAATGACATAAAACCATTGTACGTGCCCACGATTATTATCACTAGTCAATATAATTGTCAGTATTGATCACTATTTATATTTTTATTTAAAAAAAATATACACCTTAACGAGTTTCGGCTATACGCATCATCAGAACCACATTTAAAATTATGTGTGGCCATACATTCTGGGGCTAGGGCATGGTATAATACTAAAACTACATACCCCTTCTCCATATCCAATTTACCAAGGCAAATTCAACAGGAAAAATAATGATATCAACAGTGTTGTCGTAAGCGAACACCTGACCGCACCATTGTTTACTGTGACGCCTATGGCGAATTGGGGAATCTACCGAGATAAACCATCCACACTACGAATTTCTTTGCTGTCACGAATGGTGGACGGCAGTAGACAATATCACTAACAACATTTCCGACATGAAAATAATTGCCAGGGTATGACAATTACAAAACCCTCTCCCCTCAAGCCCCCTTGGCACAATAGTAGCAGCAGTGAAAGTGATAGCGCGATTGCGAACATGAATATGTGGTGTTAACCAGTGTTGTGGAAGCTGTCACGTATTATAAACAGGCACGCCAGTCGGTCAGTTCCATATCTCTCAGGAAGTCTCAGTACTTACAGTGGAGTTCAGTGTGATACTAGTAAAGTAAAGTAGTGAACAATTCAAAAGTTGGGGATTTTCTCTGCCTCGTGATGGCTGGGTATTGTGTGATGTCCTTAGGTTAGTTAGGTTTAAGTAGTTCTAAGTTCTAGGGGACTGATGACCGTAGATGTTAAGTCCCATAGTGCTCAGAGCCATTTGAACCATTTTAGCCAATTCAAAAGTTGTTTTGCACATCACAGTGCTTTACTAGGCATAGTCCTGTTGGAGATGATATTATGCTGTTGTCTTCCTCCGACCTTTCAGCAGACTTAAAACTAAAACTGAACTCCGGCTGAAGAGGCTTTGGAAGGCCTAACGGTACTGACCAACCGCTGTGTCATCTGGTGCCGCCAGCCAGAGTGGCCGAGCGGTTCTAGACGCTTCAGTCCAGAACCGCGCGACCGCTACAGTTGCAGGTTCGAATCCTGCCTCGGCCATGGATGTGTGTAAGTATAAGTACTTTTAAGTTCTAGGGGACTGATGACCTCAGAAGTTAAGTCCCATAGTGCTCAGAGCCATTTGAACCAATCATCTGGTGCCCATAGCATCACTGGATGCGGATATGGAGGGGCGTGTGGTCAGCACACCACTCTCCTAGCCATTGTCAGATTTCGTGACCGGAGCCGCTACTTCTCGATCAAGTATCTCCTCAATTTGCCTCACAAGGGCTGGGTGCACCCCGCTTGCCAACAGCGCTCGGGAGACTGGACAGTTACCCATCCAAATGCTAGGCAAGCCCTACAGTGCTTAACTTTGGTGATCTGACGGGGGCTTGCAGTTAAACGTGGATTCCGATCCAAGGTGCAACTCCAAGTCTTCGGCCTAGAATCTCATTTACTAGAGTAGAACTGTCGTCAGTGATGAGTTCCGCTTCGAACTGAGCCCCGATGACCATTGAGGACGGGTCTGGAGGCGCTCTGGAGAGCAATGGGATGTCACCCTGACTGTCGCCCGCCGTACGGCTCGACAACCAGTAGTGATAGTCTTTGCCATTTCATTTCATAGCAAGGTCCTTTCGTTGTCATCCTCGTCACCCCTACAACACATTGGTACGTCGACAATATTGTACACACCGTTTCGGTGCCCTTCGTGGCAAGCAGGCCTAAGCTTACATTCCAGCAAGATAATACCCACTTGCACATGGTGAGGGTTTCTACTGCCTCCGTGCATGTTTGCCAAGCCCTACCTTGGCCAACAAGATCGGCAGATATCTCCCCAGTTGAGTACATCTGGAGCATTATGGGCAGGTCCCTCCAACAATTTCGAGATTTTAACGATCTGACGCGCCAATTTATCAGCGCTTGGCACAATATCCCCCAGCAGGACATCAATCAACTCTTTCAATCATTGCAATAACTGCTTGCATAGGAGCTTAATTTGGTCAATTTGTGAAGCTCTTTCTCTTGAATAAATCATTCAGATTTTCTGGAATTGTAATCATTTTTTTTGACTTTAAATGTACATCACATCTGCTTATTTCTGTACCATTGGGATAATTTCTTCGTGGTGCGTTGTTTTTTTTTCTAGTGTTCATGGGGACGCTGCAAACAGTCTAGATTATCTTAGCTAGGCTGTTTTCTAAGACCAAAAAATTGTAGTGTGTGGTAAAGCAGAGGTGCTACCGCAATATGTTACGATACTATTCCAGAGCATATAAAGCAATGTACACTCATGCTCATAAATTAAGGATAATTGCAGAATGTGGTGCCACACAACGTGGCACTACACAAAACTGGCGCTAATAGCATAGGCACACAGAGAACACACTCGGCACAGTTCTGTAAGTCCACGGTATTGGTGATCAGTTGAGAAATCCGTCCCGAAACACATGTGCTACAAAACGCCACTGTTTCCTGCGCATGTACCCCAACATCAATATGGGATATGATCACCATGCACACTTACACAGGCCGCACAATGGGTTGGCATACTCTGGATCAGGTGGTCGAGCAGCTGCTGGGGCATAAGCCTTCCATTCTTGCACCGGTGCCTGTCGGAGCTCCTGAAGTGTCCTATGGGTGTAAAGACGTGCAGCGATACGTAGACTGAGAGCATCCCAGACGTGCTCGATGGGGTTTAGGTCTGGAGAACAGGCAGGCCACTCCATTCGCCTGATATCTTCTGTTTCAAGGTACTCCTCCACGATGGCAGCTCGGTGGGGCCGTGCGTTATAACCCATCAGGAGGAAGGTGGGACCCACTGCACCCCTGAAAATGCGGACATACTGGTGCAAAATGGCGTTCCGATACACCTGACCTGTTACAGTTCCTCTGTCAAAGATATGCAGGGGTGTACGTGCACCAATCATAATCCCACCCCACACCACCAAACCACGACCTCCATACAGGTCCCTTTCAAGGACATTAAAGTGTATGTATCTGGTTCCTGGTTCACTCCAGATGAAAACCCGGCGAGAACCACTGTTCACACTATACCTGGACTCGTCCGTGAACGTAACCTGGGACCACTGTTCGTATGACTATGTACTGTGTTCTTGACACCAGGCTTTATGGGCTCTCCTGTGACCAGGAGTCAGTGGAATGCACCTTGCAGGTATCCGGGCGAATAAACAAGGTCTGCTCAGTCGTCTGTGGACTGTGTGTCTGGAGACAACTGTTCCAGTGGCTGCGGTAAGGTCTCGAGCAAGGCTACCTGCAGTACTCCGTGGTCGTCTGCGGACACTAATGGTGAGATATCGGTCTTCTTGTGGTGTTGTACACTGTGGACGTCCCTTACTGTAGCCCCTGGACACGTTTCCTGTCTGCTGGAATCGTTGCCATAATCCTGAGATTTCACTTTGTGGCACACAGAGGGCCCGTGCTACGACCTGCTGTGTTTGTCCAGCCTCCAGTCGCCCTAGTATTCTATCCCTCATAACGTTATCCATATGTGTTCTTTGAGCCATTTTCAACACACAGTCACCATTAGCACGTCTGAAAACGTCTGCACACTTACTTACTGCGCCGTACTCTTGACACGCACCAACACACTTCTGCGTATGTGGACTGCTGCCAGCGCCACCGTGCGACGACCGCAGGTCAAATTTGCACCGCATGGTCATACCCGACATGATTTAAACCCGCAAACCGCCTACCAGAGCGTCGTTTCACCATGTATCAGCATTATCCTTAATTTATGAGCATGAGTGTATATACCCTCCTGGAAATTGAAATAAGAACACCGTCAATTCATTGTCCCAGAAAGGGGAAACTTTATTGAAACATTCCTGGGGTCAGGTACATCACATGAGCACACTGACAGAACCACAGACACATAGACACAGGCAACAGAGCATGCACAATGACGCACTAGTACAGTGTATATCCACCTTTCGCAGCAATGCAGGCTGCTATTCTCCCATGGAGACGATCGTAGAGATGCTGGATGTAGTCCTGTGGAACGGCTTGCCATGCCATTTCCACCTGGCGCCTCAGTTGGACCAGCGTTCGTGCTGGACGTGCAGACCGCGTCAGACGACGCTTCATCCAGTCCCAAACATGCTCAATGGGGGACAGATCCGTAGGTCTTGCTGGCCAGGGTAGTTGACTTACACCTTCTAGAGCACGTTGGGTGGCACGGTATACATGCGGACGTGCATTGTCCTGTTGGAACAGCAAGTTCCCTTGCCGGTCTAGGAATGGTAGAACGATGGGTTCGATGACGGTTTGGATGTACCGTGCACTATTCAGTGTCCCCTCGACGATCACCAGAGGTGTACGGCCAGTGTAGGAGATCGCTCCCCACACCATGATGCCGGGTGTTCGCCCTGTGTGCCTCGGTCATATGCAGTCCTGATTGTGGCTCTCACCTACACGGCGCCAAACACGCATACGACCATCATTGGTACCAAGGCAGAAGCGACTCTCATCGCTGAAGACGACACGTCTCCATTCGTCCCTCCATTCACGCCTGTCGCGACACCACTGGAGGCGGGCTGCACGATGTTGGGGCGTGAGCGGAAGACGGCCTAACGGTGTGCGGGACCGTAGCCCAGCTTCATGGAGACGGTTGCGAATGGTCCTCGCCGATACCCCAGGAACAACAGTGTCCCTAATTTGCTGGGAAGTGGCGGTGCGGTCCCCTACGGCACTGCGTAGGATCCTACGGTCTTGGCGTGCATCCGTGCGTCGCTGCGGTCCGGTCCCAGGACGATGGGCACGTGCACCTTCCGCCGACCACTGGCGACAACATCGATGTACTGTGGAGACCTCACGCCCCACGTGTTGAGCAATTCGGCGGTACGTCCACCCGGCCTCCCGCATGCCCACTATACGCCCTCGCTCAAAGTCCGTCAACTGCACATACGGTTCACATCCACGCTGTCGCGGCATGCTACCAGTGTTAAAGACTGCGATGGAGCTCCGTATGGCACGGCAAACTGGCTGACACTGACGGCGGCGGTGCACAAATGCTGCGCAGCTAGCGCCATTCGACGGCCAACACCGCGGTTCCTGGTGTGTCCGCTGTGCCGTGCGTGTGGTCATTGCTTGTACAGCCCTCTCGCAGTGTCCGGAGCAAGTATGGTGGGTCTGACACACCGGTGTCAATGTGTTCTTTTTTCCATTTCCAGGAGTGTATAAGGGACAGTTTTCTATTTCACTGCTTGTATCCTTCGTCTGTTGAACTATGTTTATAATGCTTCTTATCGTTAAATTGTATTTGTGCAGTACTCATCCATTCCTTGCAAATTTTCGTCTACTTTACTTTTAGCCAATGCATATACACAAATCTCAGTTCATATTACTTAGGCCTGTGTGGTGATACACACCACTCCAGAGAAGTGAAGCGTATAGGATTGTTACTGACAAGTGACACTCTCGAACGAAAACTATAAAATAAAGTAAGAAAGAGCACAGATGTCGTATGGTACCGATATTTTTATTTGCTCGTGGCGAGTCATCACGAGGGACGAGGGGTGTCATCGTGAGAGGAAACATCTTCTTGTGAGCGAAAGTGTAAGTTCCGAGGATAGATCAACTGCTTTGCAGAGACTCAGAAGTTCCAAGAGGCTATGTAGACACTTTTGACAACGACGTTTACTCTGTGTTAGAAAATAGGTGACATGTTCTTTTAATTTTCATTCGTTGCTTCGTGTCTGGACTCCAAGGTGGAATGTTAATGTTTGCAAGAGGTCCTGTTGTAATCTGTATGAAAATGCATATTTGAAGAGTTAATAGATGAGTTATGGATCCAAGATGACCTTCCAATGTTATTTAATGGAAGTTTGGTTTTGTAGTATAGTTTTTATGAACAGCAACGGAAGTTCCTTACAAGAGATGACGATCAAGATGATATGAAGGTAACACACGTTAATAATTCAAGAACGATAGAATCCTTCACTTGTAACACATAATATTTTTTGTATTATTTAATAATAATAATAATAATAATTGTTATTATTATTATTTAGATAATGTTATTAATTACTTACTGTAACAGTTGTTATTATTATTATAAAGCTAATGTTATTAATTACTTACTGTAACAGTTCTAAGAAACTTGTTATCTCAACTTATAATATGCTTATAATGTAAATATAAACAATGAGACTGAATTCAACAATAAGTACGCAAGCAAAACGTTTGATCTGTAAAAGACTTGCAATTTATGGGAAGCTAAATCTGGATGACTATGGCTTATCAGAATCACGTTCCCCCAAAATACGAATTTGTTTTGCTAGCCACAAGGCACATTAAATGAAAGCGAATAAAACGTTCTAGGTTTCTTTTCCTCGTCAGATCGGTGTAAAAATCCAAACAATGATCACCTGCATCGTTTTCGCCTGAAATGTGGCTGTTGTTGTTATAACCTCTTATAGCCCATAGTTTGTGAATGGTCAATATACATCGCCATTACGGCACGCTGTCAGAGACTGTATCTGGTTCTGCGCTGGTGATGCATAATCTCTGGCGGCATGACGTCATGATGATGTACGCCGACCAATCATAAGCTGCCATTGGGCTACAAAATATCACCACAAAAGCAGCCACCAGGCACGATAGTTAGTTACTCTTGACGAAGACGATGGAGATCTTGGTCGAATGTTTGAGCTGTTTGCTCCGATTTGACACGAAAAAAAGGGACAGTGTTCTATACAAGAATTTCGATGCGAGAATAGTTATACGTTACTGTGAAACAAGATAACTGCGGTGGAAACGTTTGGCTGGTATTTTCCTAGCAACACTGGACGAATCACGACAGACTCGTTAATTGCAAGAGATTTGTTGCACCATTGTTCGATTAAGTCCGTGTAGTTACCTGTTAGCCTTGGAGAGCGAGGGCAGTGACATGTAGCGCTGTATCATCATCTGGTGGATGCCAGACACTGCCAGCCAATGTATTGCACCTCCTAGAACGAGGCTGGGCAGCGCTGTGCGAACTGTAGGGTCAGGATCCAGGCTATGGGCAAAAGGAAAGAAAGCCACCTCTTTTTTTTGTTTTTGTAATAGTTTAGATTTTATCACGAAAAATGCTGCAACTGTAAATTATAAGAACTATTTATTACAACAGTCTCAGTTGCAAACTATCACAAATGATAACTAGTTTTGGTCATATTATGATCATCTTCAGATCTATAAATAAATAAATAGGGATAACATACACTAATGGCCATTAAAATTGCTACACCAAAAAGAAATGCAGATGATAAACGGGTACTCATTGGACAAATATATTATACTAGAACTGACATGCGATTACATTTTCACGCAATTTGGGTACATAGATCTTGAGAAATCAGTACCCAGAACAACCACCTCTGGCCGTAATAACGGCGTTGATACCCGTGGGCATTGAATGGGGTGTACAGGTACAGTTGCCCATGCAGCTTCAACACGATACCACAGTTCATCACTAGTAGTGACTGGCATATTGTGACGAGCCAGTTGCTCGGCCGCCATTGACCAGCCATGGACTCCGAGCTGATAGTCCATGCTGCTGCAAACGTCGTCGAACTGTTCTTGCAGATGGTTGTTGTCTTGCAAACGGCCCCATCTGTTGACTCAGGGATCGAGACGTGGCTGCACGATCCGTTACAGCCATGCGGATAAAATGCCTGTCATCTCGACTGCTAGTGATACGAGGCCGTTGGGATCCAGCACGGCGTTAAGTATTACCTTCATGAACCCACCGATTCCATATTCTGCTAACAGTCATTGGGTCTCGACCAACGCGAGCAGCAATGTCGCGATACGATAAACCGCAATCGCGATAGGCTACAATCCGACCTTTATCAAAGTCGGAAACGTGATGGTACGCATTTCTCCTCCTTACACGAGGCATCACAACAACGTTCCATCAGGCAACGCCCGTCAACTGCTGTTTGTGTATGAGAAATCGTTTGGAAACTTTCCTCATTTTAGCACGTTCTAGGTGTCGTCACCGGCGCCAACCTTGTGTGAATGCTCTGAAAAGCCAATCATTTGCATATTACGGCATCTTCTTCCTGTCGGTTAAATCTCGCGTCTGTAGCACGTCATGTTCAAAATGGTTCAAATGGCTCTGAGCACTATGGGACTCAACTGCTGTGGTCATTAGTCCCCTAGAACTTAGAACTACTTAAACCTAACTAACCGAAGAACATCACACACATCCATGCCCGAGGCAGGATTCGAACCTGCGACCGTAGCAGTCGCACGGTTCCGGACTGCGCGCCTAGAACCGCGAGACCACCGCGGCCAGCAGCACGTCATGTTCGTGGTGTAGCAATTTTAATGGGCAGCAGTATATTATTACCATCTAGACCGTTGTTTTAACCCAGCTGTATCACTAGACCACTGTTATTCCTTTGGACCATGTTGCCCAGAGTTATCATTCTAAAGTTGTGTAAGTCGAGTGTTGGTGATATAATTGTGAAGTGTAAACGAGAAGAAACAACCACAGATAAATGAAAACCATGCTGAGCTCGCGTAGTGACGGGCAGAGACTGAGGAGCGTTGCAAAGAGCGCTTGTAAAAAATCACACGAAGCCACTCTATAGTTCCAAAGCATTACCAGCAGCCTAGCTAGCACAGCGCCGGCCACGGCCTGCCAGACTTCATGCGTGCACCGTGTGAGGGCCATTTGTGGTGCAAAGCGCGGCCTGTCGCTCGGCTGTGCTCAGTCCTCGGAAGTATGCGGAACAGCTTGACATTTCATATAGCACTGCAGTGAGGCATTTTGCGGTTGGCGCAACACTCTGAGTTCAGAAGAGTCGTGGTGTCAGCGCTATTTATCCTTCTCTATTTGTTCGTTGCATGAAGGACGTTCACAGGTCGAGTGGCTGTTTGCACAAGAAGAGGCAGTCTAGCGATCTATCTTCACAGTCGTTTAAAATCATTGGAAAGGATAGAAGAGAGGGATGAGAATTCTCAATTAGCATAAGTGTCAGGTACTGCTAATTTTCTATAAAATGACATTACAGCACTATACTGAAGAAAGAATTTAGAACATTTAGGTGGCATTGAAAGAATAAAACATTACAGTGATCGAGAGATGGGATTCGTTGTTCTGTACATCAGGCAGCACTTTATGCTAAATTT
Organism: Schistocerca gregaria; assembly: GCF_023897955.1. Lineage (NCBI taxonomy): Eukaryota > Metazoa > Arthropoda > Insecta > Orthoptera > Acrididae > Schistocerca > Schistocerca gregaria. The sequence goes on along the minus strand of NC_064925.1, from coordinate 339,282,436 downwards.
GTAGGCATGGAGCACTTGAAGAAATTGATGGTATAAATACTGAAATTTCTGAAGTCGCACTCATTATTCCATATTTAGTTGCAAGAGTTTTCACTGGAAATGAAGCAAGAGTATGGAGACTTCATATATTCCTGCAAAGTACTTTGGTTAAGTCAAAGGGTATCAGTCGAACGATTGTCGATTGAAATGTCGCTAATGTTGAATTTATGAAAGAAAAAGAAGTGCAGGAACGAAAATTAGAACATCAGGAATGGAAGGAATGGATTGTAGACCTCGCATTTTAATGGACTCGACTACACACTGCCCACAGTAGACATTGCAAGGTAACTTCTTTCTATCTTGATGGAGATGCATTAAAAAAAAAAAAGACATCGCGCTGTACAAGGGACTTATTCTGGCACAGTCCAGTTCTTTAAGTTCAGTGATGTTAAAGAAAGTGAGAGGCTTGAAGAATTCATTGCAGCCTTGCAAGAATTACAATGGTAATTTTATAAAGGTTTTGAGGACACTGTCAATCTTACAGCTACTGTTTTTGAGCTATTTTTGAGACCGTGCCCCTGTATGTGCAGATGTAACTGATTGGCCTGCAAGGCAATTCCAGTTTTGCGTTAAAACTGTCCAGGTCATCTATATTGCTTTTCTGGATAGGTTTTCCAAGTCTCCATAATAAGTATGCAAAAGTGATATAAAATTTCGATCGACATATTTGTGTGAAAGACCTTTCCTCGATTACCAAAATAAATAAGTCACGATTACGTGGCAACTTAAGTGTGAAATTCTGTAAAATTGTCTGTGTATGCCCGTGTGCCAACAGTTTGTATCAGATAAAAATTGTATTACGTCTTCAGCGCGCCAAAAAAATTGTTTAATACAGAAACTTGTTTAGCTTGTGATCTATGATGCTGAGAAATATGAATTATTAAACCAAGTCATCTGCAGTACGACTGTACTGCCATTTAAATGCGGCGCGTTCGCAGTCTTCCCCTGTTCCCCATCGCGCTCAGGCAGCGCGGTGTGGTGGTGGGAGCAGTGTGAAGCGTGGCTGAGTGCTTTGGCGATCGGACCCCGGCATGGACCGCAAGCAGAAATCTTGGCCACCTGTGAGCCAGCACAATGATTGTGCTTAGTGAATTAAAAAGAATGGGGTACAATAAGCCACACGTTTCTGTAAGTGATAATTAATGTGATGTAAAGAGTGCTTTCATTAGACAGTGGATGACTGAAAGCGAGTGATTTGTAGTGATGAATCATGCTATACTTTGTGACATTCCGACGGAAGGGTTTGGGTTTGTTAAGTTCCTCGAGAACATTATCTGCCGCCAAGTGTAGTGCCAACGCTGAAGAATGGTGGTGCTATTAAACTACAAGGAATATCTTTCGTCGTCAGACTAGGCTCCCGTTACTACATTTAAGAAAATGCTGAATGCGGAAGGATATGAACACATTTGTTGTCGTGTTATTGTTTTCTGTGTACAGTAGAGGAACTATTGTTATAGGAGAAAGACAATACCTCTCTCATACAGCAGCATCTGTGGGTCAGTAGTTTGTGGATAACAACATTCCCGAAATGGGGTGGCCTGCGCATAATCCCGACCTGAACCCCATGGAACACCTTTGGTATGAGCTATAAAGTCGACTTTGGTGCATATTCCTGCGTCCAATACCACTACATTCTCTGGTTTCGGCTCTTGAGGAAGAATGGGCTGCCATTCTTCCACAGATATTCAGACATTTGAAAGTTTCCTTAGTAGAGTTCAAGACATCAAAAATGCGGAGGGGGGGACACACTATATGTCTGCTAATAGGTGTCCATATAATTTTGATCAGATGATGCATGTAACGTGACAGTTAGAGTTCGGTCCTGTCACCCACAGCTCCATACAGCGTGCATCGTGGAATAATCTAATGTAGCCGGCCGCTGTGGATGAGCGGTTCTAGGCGCTTCAGTCTGGAACAGTGCTGCTGCTACGGTCGCAGCTTCGAATCCTGCCTCGGGCATGGATGTGTGTGATGTCCTTAGGTTAGTTAGGTTTAAATAGTTCTAATTCTAGGGGACTGATGACCTCAGATGTTAAGTCGAAATGGCTCTGAGCACTATGGGACTTAACATCTGAGGTCATCAGTCCCCTAGAACTTAGAACTACTTAAACCTAACTAACCTAAGGACATCACACACATCCATGCCCGAGGCAGGATTCGAACCTGCGACCGTAGCAGTCGCACGGTTCCGGACTGAAGCGCCTAGAACAGCTTGGCCACAAAGATGTTACGTCCCATAGTGCTTAGAGCCATTTGAACCATTTTTAATCTAATGCTGAGTCAGCCTTTTTACTTAAAAGCTGTCACCTGGTAGGGCAGAATCTTGAAGGTTCCACTTTGTTTGGTCTGTGCCATGTCGATAACATACGAAATAATGACTCCACTTGCGCTGTTTAATGCCACTTTAATGCAGCGTTAAACTGCCAAAGTAGAGTTACTGTTTTATATATTATCGACACGACTCTGAAAGCGAAAATGGGACCCTTCAGTTACGAAAGACAGGTAAAAATATACATCTAGAGCTCTTAGCCGTCATTGGCCACTTTCTGTCTACACTGTGTAGGTTCCCTAGGCGAGGCCAGAGACGCACTCACACTGGAGGCTCTATGCGTCCCGACTCGAGGTTGCGACTCCAGACGACGCCGAAGCCGCCGACGTCGGCGGTGCCCTTGAAGATAACCAGCAGCACGCCGCCGAACATGAACACCGTCTGCACCACGTCCGTCCACACCACCGCCTTGATGCCACCCTGTGAGCCAAACAGAAGTACACTTGATGGGATGAACAAATGTGCAGGTTTTAACAAAGGGTCGTACCATCCTCACAACGCTGCAGCAAAAGAGGTCCAATCGTTCTTTCAATCACACATCGTGTACCGCGAACCCATTCATGAAATAGAGTGTTGAACGGGGTGGAACGTTCAAGTTCTATAGGTTTTTCAAGAGTGTGAAGTTGGAGGTTCATATCTTTTAAAAAGTTGGCCGCTGCTGCTGCTGTGGCGTGAATAGACAAACTCTGAGTCTGAGATATTATTATCGCGAGTAGTAGCGAGCGAACAGTTGTTGAGAGCATCATTCGATTTCTGTATAAAAACAAACACAGGAGTAGTTGTATCAGTAGTTGTGACGATACACTGCACTCTGCATGGATCGCAGAATTTCTTTTCAATTACACTCCTGGAAATGGAAAAAAGAACACATTGACACCGGTGTGTCAGACCCACCATACTTGCTTCGGACACTGCGAGAGGGCTGTACAAGCAATGATCACACGCACGGCACAGCGGACACACTAGGAACCGCGGTGTTGGCCGTCGAATGGCGCTAGCTGCGCAGCATTTGTGCACCGCCGCCGTCAGTGTCAGCCAGTTTGCCGTGGCATACGGAGCTCCATCGCAGTCTTTAACACTGGTAGCATGCCGCGACAGCGTGGACGTGAACCGTATGTGCAGTTGACGGACTTTGAGCGAGGGCGTATAGTGGGCATGCGGGAGGCCGGGTGGACGTACCGCCGAATTGCTCAACACGTGGGGCGTGAGGTCTCCACAGTACATCGATGTTGTCGCCAGTGGTCGGCGGAAGGTGCACGTGGCCGTCGACCTGGGACCGGACCGCAGCGACGCACGGATGCACGCCAAGACCGTAGGATCCTACGCAGTGCCGTAGGGGACCGCATCGCCACTTACCAGCAAATTAGGGACACTGTTGCTCCTGGGGTATCGGCGAGGACCATTCGCAACCGTCTCCATGAAGCTGGGCTACGGTCCCGCACACCGTTAGGCCGTCTTCCGCTCACGCCCCAACATCGTGCAGCCCGCCTCCAGTGGTGTCGCGACAGGCGTGAATGGAGGGACGAATGGAGACGTGTCGTCTTCAGCGATGAGAGTCGCTTCTGCCTTGGTACCAATGATGGTCGTATGCGTGTTTGGCGCCGTGCAGGTGAGCGCCACAATCAGGACTGCATACGACCGAGGCACACAGGGCCAACACCCGGCATCATAGTGTGGGGAGCGATCTCCTACACTGGCCGTACACCTCTGGTGATCGTCGAGGGGACACTGAATAGTGCACGGTACATCCAAACCGTCATCGAACCCATCGTTCTACCATTCTTAGACCGGCAAGGGAACTTGCTGTTCCAACAGGACAATGCACATCCGCATGTATCCCGTGCCACCCAACGTGCTCTAGAAGGTGTAAGTCAACTACCCTGGCCAGCAAGATCTCCGGATCTGTCCCCCATTGAGCATGTTTGGGACTGGATGAAGCGTCGTCTCACGCGGTCTGCACGTCCAGCACGAACGCTGGTCCAACTGAGTCGCCAGGTGGAAATGGCATGGCAAGCCGTTCCACAGGACTACATCCAGCATCTCTACGACCGTCTCCATGGGAGAATAGCAGCCTGCATTGCTGCGAAAGGTGGATATACACTGTACTAGTGCCGACATTGTGCATGCTCTGTTGCCTGTGTCTATGTGCCTGTGGTTCTGTCAGTGTAATCATGTGATGTATCTGACCCCAGGAATGTGTCAATAAAGTTTCCCCTTCCTGGGACAATGAATTCACGGTGTTCTTATTTCAATTTCCAGGAGTGTATTTTAGCTTGTTTCTGGTCACGCAGTTGTAGGGGCAAGACGAGGTAAGCTGTGTGTTGCGTACAGAAGCATTGCAGTATAATCGTTGGGAGGCATTAGAGAATATTTTAAAATTCTCAGGCAGGTACAAGAGAATTGATCTTTCATGATTTGCAGGAAGAGTAATTAATTTCCGATTCCTGTTCTCAATCTGAATACTGACATATTCGATAGTAGGACTTCCCAGAAAATGTTTGAATACTGGCATGTCAGAATACGGGTTTTCAATTCAAATTGTACTGCTACATATCAGATTTTGTGATAGCGATATTTCAGTTTCACTAGACTGCCTTGCTGTTTTTAGAGAAAAGTATAGATAACGATAATATTGTTAGACTGGATGGTTCAAATGGCTCTAAGCACTATGGCACTCAACGTCTGAGGTCATCAGTCCCCTAGACTTAGAACTATTTAAACCTAACTAACCTAAGGACACCACACATATCCATGCCCGAGGCAGGATTCGAACCTGCAACCGTAGCAGCAGCGTGGTGCCGAACTGAAGCGCCTAGAACCGCTCTGTCACAGCGGCCGGCGTTAGAGATGGAGATTTACACATTTCCGTACGTCTTTGACCAGGCTAATAATAATTATTATCATTTTTTATAGTTAAAATGAACAACTTTCAAGCGACGCAACCATATGGAAGTCTTTTTTTGTTGAAATGTAAGTTTCCCGCCGGAAATGTCATAGTTATTAAAATATTACTCGCTATTGTGCCGCGACTGAAAGAATTTCCTGGAGAAACCTGAAGTTTCATACCCATCTGTTGTGTGCAATTGGGAACGAAACGTGGGGTTTCTACACGAAATTCTTTCGACCGCTGCACAATAGCACTTAATATTTTACTAATAGTGAATAATCCCCTATTGACAGCAGATCTCAAATTGATTCCATATTTATAGATATTTCAGAAGGTCCTTGACATTGTTCCTCACAAGCGTATTCTAATAAAATTGCATGCCTATGGAGTCTCGTTGGTTGGTTGATTAATTTGGGGAAGGGGAGCAAACACAGAGAGGTCATCGGTTCCATCGGATATGGGAGGATGTTGAAGGAAATTGGCCATGCGCTTTCAAAGAAACCATCCCGGCATTTGCCTGAAGCGATTTACGGAAATCACGGAAAACCTAAATCAGGATGACCGGACGCGGGTTTGAATTGTCGTCCTCCCGTGTCTGGTCCCACAAGGGCAAGCCATCGTAAGTCGCCCTCCGGCACAGTCGAAACTTCGCTTGGTGAACCTGTTTCGCCTTAGGTGCCAACAATCAGTAGTTCCTGAGAAGATGATAATTAAAGGTTTGATGGTACTTCATCAAATCACTCGTACTAGCTAAGAGCACAGTTTCGAATATTTGCGTTCCGTGTTCAAATCCAGTCGTATAAGAATTTTCTATTTCTTTTGTTGTTGGGGAGGTATGTAACATCGACATCAGTTTTTTCTTTGTGACGTCGAGAAATACAATGGGATTATTGATGAAAGAAATAAGCAGTCCAAATCTTATCAAAATAGATTTTATGATCACTAATCTTATACAACCTTATGTAGTTGACAGTAATTGAAAATGTAACATAAATTCTAGTATTTCATTGTTTGCTTTTATTTTTTTACTTTCATACTTCAAGAGAATCATTACCTTCTCCAGGGTGATATGTACAAGAAAAACATTAAAGAAAATTCTAAGCACCACGAGCAATGTGTGAAAGCACATGTGCCACAGTCACATTATTTTAGTATAAATAGCAATAAGAAAAGCAACTTTGTTGATATGTACCTCGCACTCTGGCGATAATAAAGCGGCAAACAAAGCATATCAAAGCATTCTCTCGAAAGTTGGAGCCTGCAGTTGATTACTAATGAAAGGGTATATTTTATTAATTTCTCAGCTTCTACTTGTGATTTCCATTTACTACGCCACGAGAAATGAGCACTTCTGAAATGGGCGAATGTAGAACTTCACCTATCACTAAAAGTACGTTTCGCAGAGATGACATAACGGCGTTCACCATGGCGGAATTGTTTTTAATGAACACATGGATAATCAAGTTTCTTCGACAACCGCGCCGCCGTATATGGTTGAATAGCTTTGCTCATCCCAAGAGCCAATAATGTAGAGAAGCAGCTCCATTTTTATCTAAGGTCTCAAAATTTTGTCCAAAAACTGATGATGATTTCCGTAGCCTTCTCATATCAATGCGATGACTCTCTTGCTAGAGACATGATACATTCTGTTGACCTGTACTTGTAACAAAATAATGGTTGGATTCAGGAACAGTAGTGGAGGTTTGATGTTCAAAGAGTCTGTTCCCAATAATTCATCAAACGTACGCTTGTCTTTGGTGTTGATGTATTTAGATGTATTTAGCGACATGACGGTGCTGAATTCTCTTTTCCCCCTTGCGTGACTCGCACCAGGCAGTTGTCGCTTTGAATTCAAAACTATCCGACAACAATAAGGCTGCTGCAGCATTGTCCACTGCCGTAGTTTTCGTATAGTAACCGCTGTATCTAGCCTTAGTAAACACTCACGAGTCGATCATTTTATGTTTGTTTCGAATCGATTGTCCAATTGTCACCTGGCACCTGCATCGCGATAGCTCTTTCATACTTGTGAGCTTGTGCACTCGTACACGTAGGGCTTAACTCTTTCCGGAAAACTGTTACCAACAGTTTTTGTATGTCTCCAGGAAGTCAGTGTAAATTTGGTCCTCGAGTCCATCAAGACGTAAATCAGTTAATGGAACCTCATCACAATGTGTACACAACAGCTACAAAACCTGGAAAGCTCATAAAATATACTTATCATCGGCGTTTGGACATAATTTTGCGATCTTACGAATATATATGGAGCCGCTTTTGTACATGGTTGACTCCTTAAGCGATTGAGTGGTTATCGATGAAATCAGAGCATGGGCGTGTTTATTCCGCCAAAGAGTATGCCGTTCTATGAACCCTATGAAGCATACTTTTACTGACAGGTGAAGAATTACATTTGACTATTGCAGAAGTGTCCTATTCTCACTGCACAGCAACCGGAAATCATAAGAGGAATCGAAGCAATTAATAAAATACTCGCCTGTATCTGTAATCAATTGCAGACTCCAGTTTTCGAGAAAATGCTTTAGTATGCTTTGTTTACCACTAAATTATCGCGAAAGCGCAACGTTAACGAGGCAATGATATTCACACTACAAATGTTACTGTGGCACGTTCGTTATTCGTGGTGCTCTGAACTTTTATGCGTTGAATGTTTCTGTTATATATATCTCACTCTTTGAGTTTAAACGTAAAAAATGAAACAATGAAATACTAGAATTTATATATCTTTCATTTTCAGTTATTGTATAAAGTTGTATAAGATTAGCGATGATAAAATCGATTTTAATGAGTTGAAATCTTCATATAAAATTAATAAATTTGAAATGTTTATTTATTTTATCAATAATCCCCATTGTTTTGTATCGATGTCACAAAAAATTTGATGTCGTTGATGTTACATACTTCCCTAATAACAGAAGGACAAAAAACAACACGGAGTGCAAAAATTCGAAACTGAGCTAGTACGATATCAATTCGCTTGGTTTACTGCTACGCGCGCAGACTGATGACGTAGCACCAAAGCTGTGCCAGAGAGTGATTGATGGAGAATTTCCCTTTTCAGTTTTGCGACTGGACTCGTGGTTTCCCGTTACAAAGTTCATGGTAACTGATGGAAAGTTGCGGAATGGAATTTTCACTCTGCAGGGGAGTGTGCGCTGATGTGAAACTTCCTGGCAGATAAAAATTTTGTGTCTGACCATGACTCGAAATAAGGACCGAGTCTTGGTCCGGCACACAGTTTAAATCTGCCAGGAAGTTTCACATCGGCGCACACTCCGCTACAGAGTGAAAATTTCATTTTCGAGACATCCCACAGGCTGTGGCTAAGCCGTCCCCGCAATATCCATTATTCCAGGAGCGCTACTTCTACAAGGTCTGCAGGAGAGGTTCTGTGAAGTTTGGAAGGTAGGAGACGAAGTACTGGCGGAAGTGAAGCTGTGAGGACGGCTCGTGAGTCGTGCTTGGGTAGCTCAGATTGTAGAGCACTTGCCTGTGAAAGGAAATGGTACCGAGTTAGTACCGGTCTGGCACACAATCTTAATCTGCCGGGAAGTTTGATGGAAAGTTATCGAGTAAAATGGAAATAATATCTGGCGTTCTCCAAGGAAGTGTTGCAGGCACTCTGCTGTTCCTAACGTGTACAAACCAGGGACTGTCAGGAATTGAGCAGGGGAGCTGTGACCCTTGACAAGTGCCGAAGCTGTCTCTCCTGGCTGCACAGTTTCCCCACCGCTACGTCACGCTGTATGAATGTGAGGAGGTGGAAAAGGGGAAATTGCGAATGCGTCGCATTTAAACTGCAAAGCAGTGGCTTTATATATGACTTGGTTTTATGCTTCATGTTCCTCAACTGCTCAGACTGTAAGTAGGCTGTTTAGGTTTTCTTATTGGTAACGCCACATTGCGCTCGGTATAAAAAAATCACTGGCTGTGCCGTGTGCAGTCTGTGTTTAGTCTGCATTGTTGTCTGCCATTGTAGTGTTGGGCAGCGGCAGCTGGATGCTAACAGCGCGTAGCGTTGCGCAGTTGGAGGTGAGCCGCCAGCAGTGGTGGACGTGGGGAGAGAGATGGCGGAGTTTTAAAATTTGTAAGAATTGGTCTCACGAACTGATTTATATATTATGACTATTAAGGTAAATACATTGTCTGTTCTGTATTAAAATCTTTCATTTGCTGGTGGACGTGGGGAGAGAGATGGTGGAGTTTTAAAATTTGTAAGAATTGGTGTCAAGAACTGATTTATATATTATGACTATTAAGGTAAATACATTGTCTGTTCTGTATTAAAATCTTTCATTTGCTAACTATGCCTGTCAGTAGTTAGTGCCTTCAGTAGTTTGAATATTTTATTTAGCTGGCAGTAGTGGCGCTCGCTGTATTGCAGTAGTTCGAGTAACGAAGATTTTTGTGAGGTAAGTGATTTGTGAAAGGTATAGGTTAATGTTAGTCAGGGCCATTCTTTTGTAGGGATTTTTGATAGTCAGATTGCGTTGCGCCAAAAATTATTCTGTGTCAGTTTAAGCACAGTCGTGTATAAATTGTTCAAAGGGGACGTTTCAAGACCACAAACGAAACAATTTTATGCTATTATTTAATTATTTTTGGCGCGCTGAAGAGTAATGCAGTTTCATCTAGTGCAAATTGTTAGCTTATCGACAGACGCAGTCAATTTCACAGATTTCCGCACACAGCTTGCTACGTAATCATGACTTATTTAGTTCTATAATCGAAAATACCCTTCCATAGATATGCGTTGATTGAAATATTTTGTCACGTTCGCAACATCGTTATGGAGGCGTGGAAACTCTTCGTGCACATTTTTAACGTAAAAGTATTTGCCTTCTAACTAGGAATTACACTGCAGATCAAGCCGTTACATCTGCACATTCGCAGGGGCAGTTTAACCTGAAACGACATACGGTCTCTAAACCAGGCGTAGGATTGGCAAAACCTTTAGAAAACTGTCCTTGTACTTCTTTCAAGGATGCAGTGCATTATTTAAAACTCGCGTCTTCTTCGACACCTGTGACCTTAGGGAAATGGACAGATTTTTTCTGAAAAATCTGAAATAAGTTGTTTCTGATCTTTCAGTGTATTAGTATGGGCTGTGTGCAATCACGTCCACTTAAATGCGAGGTTTGCAATCCATTCCGAATGTTCATATTTTCCTTCCTGCACTCCTTTTTCCTGTATAAATTCAACAATAGCGGGTTTTAAACCGAAAAATCGTACTAAACATGACCCTCGACTTAACCAACGTACTTTACAGTAATATATAAAGTCTCCTTACTCTTCGTTCAAGTTTATCGAAGATTGTTGCAACTGACATGTGTAAAAATGCGTGCCGCAAATTTCATCATGTCCTCTATGCTTGCAAATTCATCACAACATGCATTTGATGTACAAACAATGAATTCCGTCTGTCGATCAGTGCAGTATTTTCCTCTTTCATTGTCAATTACATCTTCAATTCTTTTGGTACCATTGATTATGCGACTGCACATAAGATATTGAGAATTCTCATTCTTGTCTGTGCCCTACCGATTCATTTTTTAAAGGCTTCTGACAATAGATCGCTAGAATTCCTCGTTTTGTGAGGACAGCAACTGGAGCTGTGAAGTTCCTTTGTACCACGATTCTGCCGATCTGAAGAATGTCGTGTCGACCAAAACGTGCTGCACCACAGTACTGAATGATACGTCACGTTGTGCTGGGTACTTCCACGAAGGACTGAGCAAAGCCGAGAAGTACTGAGCACATCGTGCTCGTGTGGAGTGTGGCACGCAGCAATTGACCATGACATAAACGATTTAGGAGAACATCTGAGCATGTGATTCTGCTATTGATAGTCCAATAAAGACATGATGTAAGTTTTGGTCTGATGAGGCATGGCTCCATCTCAATGGATATGTGAATGTTGTAACGATGCAGCCTTCCCCAAGATTCATATGAAATATCTGATACCACCTTATTTTTTTATATGCATCTCCATAGTTGTCAGACAATTCAGTGCTTCGTAAGGCCTTGTATGTATGTCTTTGTATATATCATTCTGTCCTATTTAATAAAAAACTTGATATTCATTGCGAAGGCGTATGGAATGTTCTAGAAGATCGTGCGTTGTCATCGTTATCAAGAGATTGTTGTCATTAACAAAATCACGTACAAATGCTGTATTGAATGTATAATAAAGAAATTGAAGGGATAAATGTTTGGCGGAAAATACTAAAATACTGTGGGCGCCTCTAATTACCGTAATTAGAATCGAGTAAACAGTTAACACAAAGAATCTCATTATCTTGAGAAAAGGCTTGAAAGTTATTAGCAGACGATGCATTTTCATTTGTTATTTATTTTTATGTCTTCCTCTGCAATTAATAGTCCTTGTAATTACATTTTTAATTAACTCTCCAGTTGTTTACATTTCAGTTTTGCAATTTCAGAATTTGAAGCTTTCTTTGTAACTTCCTCGTATGCAGTCGAATAAAGCAGAAGATTTGTAATACCATTAAATGTTAGTAACCAAATCCAAATTGTAATTAGTTATGTAACTAAAATAATACGAGACACATTATTGTAATTAAAGTTCAGAATGATTTTCTTAAGGAAAACTAAAGATTTGTATTTTATACCTTATTCGGCTGTAACATCAGTTTCTTTACTTTTTGTAAATTTTAATTGTAACATTAAAATTAATCAAAATTAATAATGGAATATTTTGTGAGCAATTGTTAAAATTCTATATAAGGGAAAGCAGCGAGGCTGTGAGTCAGTCAGTTGTTGTTGTTGAGTCTGTTTGTCAAAGAGATCAGTGATGTCTGTGAAGTGCTTTGTTTAAATGTGTCAAGAATGCAGTTTTGTTATCTATAAATAATGAGAAGTTCCAAATTTATGTGCTTTCACCAAAATGAACTCCAAGTAAAAGTTAAGTAATTTTACGTAACGATCAAGAAGAATTTAGCATCGTTACAATGTGCAGATTACATTTGGACTAGTCTACATCTACATCTACATAGATACTCTGCAAATCACATTTGAGTGCCTGGCAGGGGGTTCATCGAACCACCATCACCATTCTCTGTTGTTCCAATCTCTTATAGCGCACGAAAAAAACGAACACCTATGTCTTTCCCTGCGAGCTCTGATTTTCCTTACTTTATTATGGCGACCGTTTCTCCCTATGCTGACCAGATCAACAAAATATTTTCGCATTCGGAGGAGAAAGTTGCTGACTGAAATTTTGTGAAAAGATTCCGCCGCAACGAAAAACACCTTTTTAATGACGTCCACCCCAAATCCCGTATTTTTTTTCAGTGACACTCTCTTCCCTATTCCGCGATAATACGAAACGTGCTGTACTTCTCTGAACTTTTCGGTGTACCCCGCAACCCTGTATGGTAAGGATCTCACACAGCGCAGCAGTGTTCTAAAAGAGGACGAACAAGCGTAGTTTAGGCAGTCTCTTTAGTAGACCTGTTACATTTTCTAAGTATCCTACCAATAAAACGCAGTCTTTGTCTAGCCTTCCCCACAACATTTTCTGTGTTCCTTCCAATTTAAGTGGTTCGTAATTGTAATTCTTAGGTATTTGGTTGAATTTACGGCCTTTAGATTTGACTGATTCATCGTGTACCGAAGTTTAACGGATTCCTTTTAGCACTCTTGTGGATGACCTCACACTTTTCGTTATTTAGGATCCATTGCCAATTTTCGCACAATACAGATATCTTTTCCAAATCGTTTTGCATATTGTTTTGATCTTCTGAAGACTTTACTAGTCGATAAACGACAGCGTCATCTGCAAACAACGCCACCTGCAAACATCCTAAGACGGCTGCTCAGATTGTCTTCCAAATCATTTATACAGATGAGGAACAGTAGAGGGCATATAATACTATCTTGGGGAACACCAGAAATCACTTCTGTTTTACTCGATGACTTTCCGTCAATTACTACGAACTGACATCTCTGACAGGCAATCACGAATCCAATCACGTAACTGAGACTATCTTCCACAAGCAAGCACAAAATATACACCAGCTGCACGAGGCCCCTGCATGCATATAAGGTGTGTTTGGTGTGCATTGTTATCAGGTATACGAATATTCATCACATTGTTTCCTGATAGAATGAAGAGCGCGTGCTACATGTAATGTAAACGGTGCAATGATTTGTGAACACTGTCGGAGCAGATCAGCTACATTTGCACGTATTATCAGTAGAACAAGGCAATGGATCGCACAGCTAATAACACTATGAGTTTCAGTGTTTTAGTGGGCAAGTGACTTCTGAAGTGTTGTTGCCTTGTCAATCTGCCGATTTATTCGCATCTGGTAGAGATATATTGAAAATGTTACTCATTCTCAGATCATTCTTGAATGGCAGAAAGAAACTGAAATACGTGTTTCTGCAATTCCTCAAAAAGCGTTTCAACATGTATTTAAGAATAAGCAACGTTTTATTCAATTTATGAATTGCATAATAAAGGCGACTTACATCAATTTTTGTAAATTAGTCATTTATCCACAAGGTTGCGTTACTTTTTGAACATCTTGTACATTAAAAAGCAGAATAAACCACTGCAGGCTATTTCTGTATTCTAACAATAATTCATAGCTTAAATTATATTAATCTACTCATTCAGATAATTATGAGAATTAGTGTTAGATTGCTTTATATATGTGTGTATGAATACTAAGAAAATAGCAGCTACTTAAAAAAGGAAAAAAAAGCCTATGCTTCTCCTCTTACTCTGCTCAGCAGCTGTTTTTATGTGATACTTAAAGCATTTACGGAACTTTAAACAGAACATTATCAGCGGTATATGTACGGGCTGGATCAAAACCTGTTTAATGCGAACGTCACAGTTACGTAGAATTTACATCCCTATGTCAAAATCTCTGTATCTAATTAAAATGTATTTATATGTGTATCTTCAATGTCTCATCCTAAACCGCTGGATCGACTTCAACAGTTCATGGAACACATATCGCTTCTATCCGGAAAGAAGCACTTCGTGTGTGTGTGTGTGTGGGGGGGGGGGGGGGGGGGGAGAGGATGGTAAGAACAACCTAAGAGTGGGAATTGGGAGAAGAAGAAGCGTAAGGAACCACGCGCAAGTATATTCATCCATTATTTAAGCGTGAGATCACTTATCGTCTTGGAACAAACTATACACATAATTTCAAACCATTACGGAACATTTCCTTGTTGTTACCCACCCCTGTCTCCGCCCCCCCCCCCCTCCCGCCCATAAAATGATGAAATCAGAAAAGTTTATTGCTTACTGCATTCTGCATTTTCCCTGTTCTTGTAGTACAACGGTTGCATCAGGCACGACGTTTTTATTAGTTACTTATTTATAACTATATTAGTAATACTTATTGCAGACAATATCAAAATATACGATATAGGAGAGAAGGACGTCATAAGTAGTGAGAAGAGTGAAAACTACCACATCGGGCATCTCGATTTAATTTTCTTTCTTATAATTCCAGTCTTGGTTCACAACGATCATCTTCATACATAGAAACTGTAAGCACATAGAGGTAGCCTAATCTACAAAACACTCCTAACTATAGGAATATAAAGTAGAGAACATTCTAAAACAACTCTACAACACATCCGCACCTGAGTAAAAAGGTGTCTCAAATAGTAAGTCGCTTCCTAATGGAGACGGTCGCTGCAACTCGTAAGACCCGTAGTGTTACGTGCTGTGACGTAAGCGCCGCTACCTGTCTTTCTTTTGGAACTCGTGCAGCATGCTTTCTTACGTCAGGACGGTCCACTCTGCGATCATCGCCGAAGACGACAGCATCGTCTCAATACAGCCAGCAGTATGAGAGTTGTATCAGACAGAACCATGCAGCAAAGCTTATAACCAGTTGTACTTTGAGAGATAAGACTACTATCTTGTACAGTATCAAGTGATACGTCAGTGTTCAGTGACCGTAATAAATGCACAAGACATTGTCTGTGGCCATGGATTGTTGCAAATGGCTCTGAGCACTACGGGACTTAACTTCTGAGGTCATCAGTCCCCTAGAACTTAGAACTACTTAAACCTAACTAACCTAAGGACATCACACACATCCATGCTCGAGGAAAGATTCGAACCTGCGACAGTAGCGACCGCGTGGTTCCAGACTGTAGCGCCTAGAATCTCTCGGCCACTCCGGCCGGCGGTTGTTAAGAATTTGTTTCATCTTGCCCAAACAGTGAACGGGTGTACTGCCGGTCCATAGTGTCCAAGAAGCACAATATTTCGGCGATTAGACATGTCGCCGTCGTCAGGTATGCTGACTAACTGAGCTCCTGAGGGCGGGCGGATGTCTTAAATCCCCTCCCCTCGCGAGGTGTTCTCTCCGCGGTCCGCGTGTCAGCAATCGGTGAGACGCTGGCGTCGGCGTCTGTGGTGGCGTCGGTGTAATTGCCTCTTGCACCCTAGTCGCCCGTTCCTTTCCTTGGCTGAGCGTAGTTTTAATTAGGCTCAGTGCTAGTTCTCATGAACTGCTGAGGCTGTAGCCGCAATCTCGGTTGATGAGTGTGTCCCTGATACGAATTTCGACAGCCTTTCTAGCGACGCAGTCCCAGTATTTAGATGTATGTGCCAGGACCCTGGTAGGTTGGTAGTCCGTTTCATGATTTTCGAACAAACAGTGCTCTGCGACAGCCGACTTGTTTGGGTACCCAAGTCGAGTGTGCCTCTGATGTTCTTGGCAACGATGTTCGATGGTGCGCACTGCCTGTCCAATACAAGTCTTCCCACGGAATCTGGTATATGTCGGCCTTCCGCAAACCGAGATAGTCTTTGACACATACCAATAATGCTCGCGTTTTATTTGGTGGGCAAAAGACAGCTCCTATTCGGTGGTTCCTCAATATTCGTCCTATTTTCCCCGATAGTGCGCCAGTATACGGTATATAGGCAGTGGCTATCTCTTTTTCCGTGACTTCTTCTGTCTCCGCACGCTGTACTGTAGGTGTGGGGCCCAGAGCGCATCTGATCTGCCATCCGCTCTCACGAACTCAGTCCGTCAGCGCACCTAAGGATGGCGACATATCTGATCGCCGAAATATTGTGCCCCTTGGACGGTATGGACCAGCAGTACAACCGTGGACTGTTAGAGCAAGAAATACGCCAGGAGAAACTGAAGAATCACTTCTTTCATCTTGTTCCAATCATAATAAAGAGATCTAAAATTTTGTGTGTGTTGTAGTATCAACTAAGCCTTCTCCGGAAGTAAATCTAAGAGCCCATTACAGTGCCGACGAGTGCTATTTCGTCCTGCACAATAAACACGAAGATGCCGGGTACTCGTGAAACACAGGGTTTTGTTCAACTGACATAGTGTGAAAGGAGCCTCATTGTGGGGCTCAATTTCGCCAACTGATCGAATCGTGCACTTTCAAAGTTTGTGGAGTATTCGTATGTGACAGTTATCCTTCGTTGGACTGGACGGGAACATGAGGCCAGGCATATTTGTCGTCAAGTTTGTGCTTGACCACATCCGGTCACCGCAAGTATTATGTACCAAGCACATCGAAACCGCTTTACACCTGAGCCTGCCATCCGAGAACAATTAATACAGTCCTTGCCACATTCAGCGTCATCCAGCACTATTGGTCGGAGACTGGTAACAGCCAGACCAAGGAACTAACTTGCCATGTATCGGTTGCCGTCAACACCCCAAAACAAACGGCTAAGTTTGCAGTGGTACCGTGACTGGGACACAGGGACTGCTGATGAATGGCGCCGTACTGTGTTCAGTGATGAATCGCGGTTCTGCATCACACCAAGTGACCATCGTTGGCAAGTATGATACCTCCCATTCTTTGGATGTGTTGCTCCCGGCGTCATGCTGTGGTGCGCCATCGGGTACGACTCATGTCACAGCTGGTACTGGAAGAGAGAACTCTGATGGCACAACGGTACGTCACAGACATACTGCATCCTCGTGTGTTACCTCTCATGTGACTGTGTTTTGGTGCCAATTTCCAACAGGACAATGCTCGTCTACTCGTGACACTCGTCTAATTCCTAACGTTAAGTTACTCCCTTGGTTAGCAAGAACCACAGATCTATTCCAGATACACGTGTGGAACCAGGCAGGATGACTACTCCGTTTCAGTGCCAGTTTCCAGGATATGAAGGACTAGTCACAACAGTTGTGGGCCAGTTTGCGTCAGGTGAGAATATAATGGCCGAATCATTCATGGGTCCAGCCCAGAGGGTGTGCAACGTTGTACTGGCAAATGGCCAGCAGTGGCTGCTCTTATGAATGGCGTACGGACAGCATATTCTGCTTTAAAATTGCCTTTAAGTGTAGCTGAACAAGAACTTCCGATATGTGACATCACAGAAAGTCCTAGGAACCATCGGACAGAACACTCCAGGACTTACGAGATAACGCGAGTTTAATTGGAAGTGTATTACTGACACTGTCAGGTGGATTTCGTCAAACGCTGCCTGTCATTGCGAAATCTACGCGAGCGAATGAAATGAACGCCTGCTTAAAAAAAGTCGTTCATTTGGGAGCACGTAAAAATAATCAGGTTAACAAAAAATGTGAGAACGGAAATATCGGGAGACGAAAGAGCGCGAGAACTTGGCGAATACCTTTCACAAATAGATGAAGGCACATATCCAAAAGACGATAATTCTGACCAAATCATACTGACAAATGAATTGTGTAATATTGTTGAAACACTTGAACAACTCATGAACGAAATATGCCAGGATATTGTCGAAAACTATACGAATTCAGAATAGTTAAGCGACCGGGTTATTCTAGCGATGAAAACCGAAATCGACGACGATATCAACAAGACCGTCTAAGAAATAATATCGGGAGCAGAGAAAATTTACATGTCGATTGATACCATGACCGTTGAAAATGAAATTGTAAATTTTCGTACTAAATTTTTAAATTCGTTAATGTTCCAGGAATGCCGTTTCTTTGCCTCAAATTGATTGTTGATTCGCCGGTCATTATACTGCGGAATTTGAATTGGCCGAAACTGTGTAATAGCGCAAGACTCGGTACAAGACTCTACATCAAACAACTGCAGATTAACATCGTCGCAGCCAGTATTGTGACACAAAGAGAAAGGCAAACCGGATTTATACCGCGAATACCTTTAATATTATCTGTATTGCTATTCACGTTAAGGCTACAACCCTGTATCACTCGCAATAAATGCTTACGTTTCATGTTTTCGACTCTTGTATCTGCAATCGGATTTATGTACAAATTATACACTGAAGAGTCAAAGAAAGTGGCATAGGTATGCGTATTCAAATACAGAGGTATGTAAACAGGCAGAACACTGCGCTGTGGTCGGCAACGCTTATATAAGACAACAAATCTTTGGCACAGTTGTTAGATAGGTTACTGCTGCTACAATGGCAGGTTATCAGGATTTAAGAGAGTCTGAACGTAGCGATGAAGTGAGGATCTTCCCGTATGACCATTTCTCGAGTGTACCATGAATATCAGGAACCCGGTAAAACATCAAATCTCTCACAACGCTGCGTCTGGAAAAAGATACTGTAAGAACGGGACTAGAAACGACTGAAGAGAATTGTTCAACGTGACAGAAGTTTAACCGTTCTCAAAATTGCTGCAGATTTCAATAATGGGCCATCAACAAGTGTCAGCGTGCGAACCATTAACATCATCGATATAGGCTTTCGGAGCCGAAGGCCCACTCGTGTACCCTTGATGACTGCACGACATAAAGCCTTACGCCTCATCTGTTAGAGTGATATGAGACCCCTGATACATCTAGATACGATTCACACAGGTGACACGTACGTAAGCATCCTGCCAGATCTCCTGCATCCAGGCTGGTCCCAGCGGAGGTTCGAGTCCTCCCTCGGGCATGGGTGTGTGTGTTTTTGTCCTTAGGATAATTTAGATAAAGTAGTGTGTAAGCTTTGCGACTGATGCCCTTAGCAGTTAAGTCCCATAAGATTTCACAAACA
This sequence comes from Schistocerca gregaria, assembly GCF_023897955.1. Lineage (NCBI taxonomy): Eukaryota > Metazoa > Arthropoda > Insecta > Orthoptera > Acrididae > Schistocerca > Schistocerca gregaria. The sequence goes on along the minus strand of NC_064925.1, from coordinate 339,263,176 downwards.
TTTGAACATTATTTTGAACCTGCATCCATTCATGTCCATTGCGCATTCTGACGGACTTGGGCAATTCCAGCAGTAAGTAATGCGACGCCCTGCACGTCCAGAGTTTCTACAGAGCGGCTCCAGGAACACTCTCCTGACTTTAGACACTTCCGCTGGCCACAAAACTCCCCAGTCATCAACATTATTGAGAGTATCTGGAACACCGTGCAACGCGCTGTTCAGAAGATCCAACCCCTGGTACTCTTACGGATTTATGTCCAGCCCTGCAGGATTCGTGGTGTCAGTTTCTTCCAGCACTACTCAGACATTCGTCGAGTCCATGCCAAGTCGCGTTGCTACACTTCTGCGTGCTCACGGGGGCCCCCAGTTTCTTTGACTCTTCATTGTAGATGATATTTCGTTCCAAAATTCCAAAGTCTAGTCGAATCAGATGTTAGTGTCTTAATGAAGTTCAACAACAATAGCTATTGAACACTTTCCTTAAGAGGAGGAGTGATTGGAATTTACTATCGACTTCGATGTTGTTACGGACGGAACAGTGGCTCAGTTGGAGAACTTCTATGTGGACTGGTGGTTAGAGTAGATGACTGCTGACTATGACAGGCCGACCGCTGTGGCCGAGCGCTTCTAGGCGCTACAGTCCGGAACCACGCGGCTGCTGCGGTGGCAGGTTCGAATCCTGCCTCGGGCATGGATGTGTGTGATGTCCTTAGATTAGTTAGGTTTAAGTAGTTATAAGTCTAGGGGACTGATGACATCAGATGTTAAGTCCCATAGTGCTTAGAGCCATTTTTTTTGACTATGACAGTCCAGGATTCAAATTTGGTTATCATAATAGATTTTTTCTGAGGCGCAAAGGTCTGAGAAGATGACCTCTGAGCCTTGCATGAGGAAAGCAGCGTCATTATTTGTATCTGGATGACTTACTTATGCATGGCAAGGAAACTAGCCATAGGATTGTTGGAGGAACCATCCCAGCATTTGACTTTGGTGATATAGCAAATCTGAATTAGAAAGGCCAGCTGTGGGTTCGAACTGGGTGTTGTGTGATATCCTTAGGTTAGTTAGGTTTAAGTAGTTCTAAGTTCTAGGGGACTGATGACCATAGATGTTAAGTCCCATAGTGCTCAGAGCCATTTGACTTTTTTTGTGGGTTCGAAGCGTGCTCTTGCAGAATATGAATCCAGTCCATTTGCCACTGCGCCTGCTCTATCGGTATTTGCAGAATGACCGTGTTGTGTGCTGGCAAATAAAACAAATCATACAGACAAGCAGGAGCTTTTGACCTGTAAATAGTGACGGTATACAACTAGGAAGCTTCAATTCCCCGAAAAAAATACAATGTAGTTGAGTGTTTGTCTTTCCGTGGTCCGCGAACTGTTCGAGAAAAATAACAGTCGGCACAGCGGACAGAGGAATTAAATTCACGAATGAAGAGCAAGCAGAGCAACTTACCACGCAGGTGTAGAAGATGCACACCACACATACTGCGCAGGAGACGATGTGGATGTTGATGCCGGTAACTGGGAAAGCAAAAATAAAACGTAATGAACGAGGATGGCACTTTTACTCGAATATGTACAGTCTTCGTGATATCTTAATTCATATTTAGTGCAGAAAATTATATTTTATGAAATTAATTAAAACATATTCAGTTAAATAATCGTACATAACATTCACATAAAATTTCTTGACACAGGTTTGCTTTTGTGATATGACTTTGAGGAACAATTTTTCTCTGATACTGCAGTGCGTGCATGTCCGAAGGGACGAGTACTGCGTCGGCTACAGCTGTTATGAAGTGTACTCGAAGTTGCAAATATGGGCGACCTTCAGCTGTGCAACGGAATGACAATGGTGAAGATTTGTGCCGAAATACGCGCTTGTCGCGACCAGCCGCGGTCGCATGCATCGCAAAATCGTATTTATCTGCAGATACCGGGCAAGCAGTTTCAATTACCCTGTACGGAAACACACATAATGAATCTACGAGTGCAGGTTGTAGACATCTGAACAACGGCATATGGAAGTTTCAGTCTAGCCGTCAAGCAGGCTCGTATAGCCCAAGTGGCGCCGGCACGGTAACTCAGCGTGTTGGGTCAGAATGATAGATGCCCTGTGAATCAATAGAAACTGAGTGACTGGATCAACAATTATTAACTTGAACAAGCGTCATGGGACATCCGCTCCAAGTAAATACAACGACGAATAACGAACAAAATGAGATTTAAAAAAAAGTGGTATAGGCGACCGCTCGCAACAGACGGCAAATCCGGATTCGACTCCCGTTCAGAGACAAATTTTCAATGTCATCATTCCATTATAGACACTACTGGCCATTAAATTTGCTACACCACGAAGATGACGTGCAACAGACGCGAAATTGAACCGACAGGAAGAATATGCTGTGATGTGCAAATGATTAGCTTTTCAGAGCATTCACACAAGGTTGGTGCCGGTGGCGACACCTGCAACGTGCTGACATGAGGAAAGTTTCCAACCGATTTCTCATACACAAACAGCAGTTGACGGGCGTTGCCTGGTGGATCGTTGTTGTGATACCTCGTGCAAGGAGGAGAAATGCGTACCATCACGTTTCCGACTTTCATAAAGGTCGGACTGCAGCCTATCGCGATTTCGGTTAATCGTATCGCAACATTGCTGCTCGCGTTGGTCGAGATCCAATGACTGTTAGCAGAATATGGAATCGTCGGGTTCAGGAGGGTAATACGGAATGCCGTGCTGGATCCCAACGGCCTCGTATCACTAACAGTGGAGATGACAGGCATCTTATTCGCATGGCTGTAACGGATCGTGCAGCCACGTCCCTGAGTCAACCGATGGGGACGTTTGCAAGACAACAACCATCTGCACGAATTGCGACGGTGTACTCACCGACGAACCTGGGTGCACAAATGGCAAACCGTCATACACTCCTGGAAATTGAAATAAGAACACCGTGAATTCATTGTCCCAGGAAGGGGAAACTTTATTGACACATTCCTGGGGTGAGATACATCACATGATCACACTGACAGAACCACAGGTACATAGACACAGGCAACAGAGCATGCACAATGTCGGCACTAGTACAGTGTATATCCACCTTTCGCAGCAATGCAGGCTGCTATTCTCCCATGGAGACGATCGTAGAGATGCTGGATGAAGTCCTGTGGAACGGCTTGCCATGCCATTTCCACCTGGCGCCTCAGTTGGACCAGCGTTCGTGCTGGACGTGCAGACCGCGTGAGACGACGCTTCGTCCAGTCCCAAACATGCTCAATGGGGGACAGATCCGGAGATCTTGCTGGCCAGGGTAGTTGACTTACACCTTCTAGAGCACGTTGGGTGGCACGGGATACATGCGGACGTGCATTGTCCTGTTGGAACAGCAAGTTCCCTTGCCGGTCTAGGAATGGTAGAACGATGGGTTCGATGAAGGTTTGGATGTACCGTGCACTATTCAGTGTCCCCCCAACGATCACCAGAGGTGTACAGCCAGTGTAGGAGATCGCTCCCCACACCATGATGCCGGGTGTTGGCCCTGTGTGCCTCGGTTGTATTCAGTCCTGATTGTGGCGCTCATCTGCACGGCGCCAAACACGCATACGACCATCATTGGCACCAAGGCAGAAGCGACTCTCATCGCTGAAGACGACACGTCTCCATTCGTCCCTCCATTCACGCCTGTCGCGACACCACTGGAGGCGGGCTGCACGTTGTTGGGGCGTGAGCGGAAGACGGCCTAACGGTGTTCGGGACCGTAGCCCAGCTTCATGGAGACGGTTGCGAATGGTCCTCGCCGATACCCCAGGAGCAACAGTGTCCCTAATTTGCTGGGAAGTGGCGATGCGGTCCCCTACGGCACTGCGTAGGATCCTACGGTCTTGGCGTGCATCCGTGCGTCGCTGCGGTCCGGTCCCAGGTCGACGGGCACGTGCACCTTGCGCCGACCACTGGCGACGACATCGATGTACTGTGGAGACCTCACGCCCCACGTGTTGAGCAATTCGGCGGTACGTCCACCCGGCCTCCCGCATGCCCACTATATGCCCTCGCTCAAAGTCCGTCAACTGCACATACGGTTCACGTCCACGCTGTCGCGGCATGCTACCAGTGTTAAAGACTGCGATGGAGCTCCGTATGCCACGGCAAACTGGCTGACACTGACGGCGGCGCTGCACAAATGCTGCGCAGCTAGCGCCATTCGACGGCCAACACCGCGGTTCCTGGTGTGTCCGCTGTGCCGTGCGTGTGATCATTGCTTTTACAGCCCTCTCGCAGTGTCCGGAGCAAGTATGGTGGGTCTGACACACCGGTGTCAATGTGTTCTTTTTTCCATTTCCAGGAGTGTATTTTCGGATAAATCCAGGTTCTGTTCACAGCATAATGATGGTCGCATCCGTGTTTGGCGACATCGCGGTAAACACACATTGGAAGCGTGTATTCGTCATCGCCATACTGGCGTATCACCCGGCGTGACGGTATGGTGTGCCACTGGTTCGACGTCTCGGTCACCTCTTGTTCGCACTGACGGCACTTTGAACAGTGGACGTTACATTTCAGATGTGTTACGACCCGTCGCTCTACCCTTCATTCGATCGCTGCGAAACCTTACATTTCAGCAGGATAATGCACGGGTTCTGGATACAGAAAATGTTCGACTGCTGCCCCGGCCAGCACAATTCTCCAGAAATCCCACCAGTTGAAAACGTCTGGTCTATGGTGGCCGAGCAACTGGCTGGTCACAATACGCCAGCCACTACTGTTGATGAACTGTGGTATCGTGTTGAAGCTGCATGGGCCATCCTAGCTCTGTTTGACTCAATGCCCAGGCGTATCAAGGCCGTTATTACGGCCAGAGGTTGTTGTTCTGGGTACTGATTTCTGAAGACCTATGTACCCAAATTGCGTGAAAATGTAATCAGATGTCAGTTCTAGTATAATATATTTGTCCAATGAATATCCGTTTATCTTCTGCATTTCTTCTTGGTGTAGCAATTTTAATGGCCAGTAGTGTAGCTGAGGGTTGTCCATATTTGCAACTGCGAATGTATTTCATGTTCAATTTTTCTCACTTAGGCGTATTATGAATTGATGTATAAGTATCAGAATCCGTCTTATGTGTACCAGCAGCCATAAGGAATCTGGATAACAAAGGAAGAAAGATGGGTCTTGCAAAACGTCTTAAGAACAATTTAAACCAATTTCATTTGATGTGCAAAATGTTTTATAATGATTCACGAAAATTAAGATAACCGTGATATACGGTAACTGCGCGAGAAATTAATAAATTAAATTCCTCCAGTAGCAAATTTAATCAGTGGCGTGGAGCAAGTAAGGCGACACAGATAATCATATTCTGTTGAAGAACAATTTTTTTATACTCTTCATTTATTACGTTTCAGACGAGATTCCTGTAAAATTCTAAAATGAATAATAATTACGCAGAAATTTCATTAAAGTCATGGTTGAACAAATTTACAAAATGTGCGACCTATGCATCATTATCCTCCTCACACTAATGAGATTCATTGGATCTGTCAATCACAGAAGTGCTCCATTCCGTGTAATGGGACGCATCACTGAAACGGGTAATCTGATAATCTCTTGTGGAACTTGTGGAGTAAATTAACGTTCAGGCCGATTAAAACTGTGTGCTGCACTGAGGATCGATTGAGAAATCCAGCTTTAGGGGCAATGTCAATACCGACTGGGCTATCCACGCACCACTTATGATTTTTACAGCTCTCCACAGTTAGGGCCAGAAGTAGCTCTCACGTACTTTTAAAAAATAAGAGTAATGTACACCACACTCTTCACGTGCAGAAGCTAAAGAGGCGTTCAATATAGCTAATAAGCTGGCCACGGCCTACTCACTGGTTTACAAAGTCAACGGCTGCGCTCGGCCGTGTTCACTGAAATGGGTTGGGGCTCTACCATGATAGAGCCAAAGGCTACTGTACACAGCAAGCGATACTGACCCCAGCACTTCCACAAAAGCGGTAGCACGCTGGCAGAAGTACAGGCCATAGACTGGACGTCTATGTTACTAAATCGCTATCTCGGAGCCCGCTATTAGTTGGACGTTGCCTGTCTATTGGCTTCCAGGGAAGAAAAAAAAAGTAATTATCCATCGAATAAAAAAAATTTAAAATACAGGCATAATCTACTCATTAAGAGGTACAATCTTATGTTAAAAGTTTAATACAGTTAGACAAGAAGTACGGTTAGAAAGTGGGTTTTCTTGAGGCAGCGTAATTTACAGTACATAAATAACCGGACTTAAGTAATTCAGTATTTGGGAATGAGAACACTTTGCGACTTCCAACAGGATTTACACATGATTTCAAACTTTTACAAACCTGTATATCGCTGACACCCAACGCAAAATGATGAAAGGAAAAAATTTTCTGTACTTACTATATTTTTAGTGTGAATGCAGTCAGACTTTAGCAACTAGGCATCACGTTGTAATTTATTACTTCTGTACTATGGACTTTATTCGCAACACAGTTTGCAGATAGTATCCACGTCTACTACTGAATGTACACTGAAGACCCAAAGAAACTGGTGTACCTGCTCGGTATCTTATAGGGCCCCCACGAGCACGCAGAAGTGCCGCAACACGACGTGGAATGGACTCGATTAATGTCTGGAGTAGTGCTGGAGGTAACTGAAACCACGAATCTTGCAGGGCTGTCCATAAATCTGTAATAGTTGGACTCGATTAATGTCTGGAGTGGTGCTGGAGGTAACTGAAACCACGAATCTTGCAGGGCTGTCCATAAATGAGCTGCTCGGGGGAACACAATGGTAAGCACCATCGCCGTGTATTTTGCGGTAGATGGCTGATGACATCCCCTGTGGGATGCACAATGCAGTGAACTTACTACTAGTTCCAAATTCACTCAACAGATGTCAGGGGGAGCTTAATGGTAAGCGCCACTGTGTCTGTTGCGGAAACATAATGGTAAGTGACAGAGAGAATGGCGGCAAGTAAAAACATCTCCGAGATTATGGCAACAGTGAACATGGCAGAAGACCAGTAATATACTTACAATGATACCAATATCTTCGAGAGGTATCCAGAATACATTCCTAATTATTCAGATGACTCAGAGGTATGTTATTTTGTAAATATACTGTCTTTAGTAGGTTTCACGAACATAATGGTAAGTCCATGTACATACCATTATGTTCCTGAACTACGTTAATTTTGAGGTTATTTTAGAATGGCTACATTTTTTTGGCTAAGTGGGGTGTGTATGCGCATTTCTCATTCATATTGTTACATGTAATAATGATAATGGTAACGGTAATAGTAGTTTTTGTTGTTGTACAGGTTAATAGCGAATCAGATCATGTTGCCGAAAACAACGAACAGTGTATCGCTCCTGCAGAAACCAGTCAGGAAGGGGCCCTCCAACAGACAAAGAGGTCGTCTCAGAAAAAGGCTGAGAGTAGATTCTCAACGTACAATTAAACAGAAGAGGCGTAATTTGGGAGCAACTGTAAGTAAAACAACTGTGGGATCTAATTGCCAGTGACCTCGTAAATGTTTCGAAAAAGTAGGAGATTTGAATGTGATGAAACTATTCAAAACATTTTGGAAGCATGTGATTTTAACATTCACAATGCATACTTATTTGGTGCAGAGTATTTCTATCAAATACTACACTCTAAAGAAGCGTTTGAAGACAGTTGATGGTCGAGATGTCTACCTAAGGAAAGTATGTAGGTGGATGCGACCTCCGAATATCCATCATCTTTATTCATCAGAGAGACATTTTGTCATGACATTAAGCATGAAATAAGCTTCAGGAAACGTGGAAGGCAAGGACCACTTCCTACGCTCCGACAAATACAATGAGCCAAGGCTTATTGGAAAGAAGAAAGTTGCTGACGTCCTGTCGCTCCTAAATTACATACCTCCTGTCCACCATGGATTTTCCTGTCACTAAAGCCAACAGTTTTGGATGAAAAAGATTATTAGTAATGAGAGTGATGAATGATTTTGCAGTTTCAGTAAAGTGTTGAAGACTTACTGTAAAATTTAATATGTAATGTTCTATCATTATGTGTTGTTAATTGTGTATGGTAATGTAATAATTTTTGTATATTTCATTTGTTTTAGTCAGTTCTGAGTTTCATTTATGTCTGTATAGTATAAGATAGATGTTAAAATTACTACAGAATAAAAGGACTGTTCAAAAAAAATAATTATTCAGATTTGTAGATCAATTGAAACTTTAGATGTGCTGTATCTCGAAACTGTGATTTTGGCGCTTACCATTTAGTTTCCCCGAGCAGCTCAAATCTGTAAGAGTTGGACTCGATTAATGAAACCACGAATCCTGCAGGCCTGTCCATAAATCTGTAAGAGTACGAGGGGGTGGAGATCACTTCTGAACAGCACGTTCCAAGGTATCCCACGTATAGCTCAATAATGTTCATGTCTGGGGAGTTTGGTGGCCAGCGGAAGAGTTTAAACTCAGAGGAGTTTTCCTGGAGCCACGCTGTGGTAATTCTTGATGTGTGGGATGTCGCATTGTCCTGCTGGAGTTGCCCATGTCGATCGGAATGCACAGTGGACATGAATGGATGCAGGTGATCAGACAGTATGTTTACGTACATGTCACCTGTCAGAGTAGTATCTAGATGTATCGGGGATCCCATATCACTCCAACCACACCATTCCAGAGCGTCCACCAGCTTGAGCAGTCCTCTGCTCAGATGCAGGGTCCACGTTTTCATGAGGTTGTCTCCATACTCGCACATATCCATCCGCTCGATACAATTTGAAATGAGACTCGTCCGGTCAGGCAACATGTTTCCAGTCATCAACAGTGTTGACAGGCCCAGGTGAGGCGTAAAGCTTTATGTCGCGCAGTCATCGAGGGTACACGAGTCGGCCTTCGGCTCCGAAAGCCGATATCAATGATGTTTCGTTCAATGGTTCGTACCCTGACACATGTTGATGGCTCAGAGAACGAAATCTGCAGCAATTTGTGGAAGGGTTGCACTTCTGTCTTTGAACAATTCTCTTCAGTCATTGCTGGTCCCTTTCTTACAGTATCTTTTTCCAGCCACAGCGATTCGGAGAGTTGATGTTTTACCGGCTTCCTGATATTCACTATGCAGTGATCGTACAGGAAAATCACCACATCATCGCTACCTTTGAGATGCTGTGTCCCATCACCCGTGCGTCGTCTATAACAACACGTTGAAACTCAGTTAAATCTTGATAACCTGCCATTGTAGTAGCAGTAATTAATCTAAGAACCGCGCCAGAAACTTGTCTAATAGGCGTTGCCGACCGCAGCGCCATATTCTACCTCTTTGAATATCTCTGTATTTGAATACGTATGCCTCTAATAGTTTCTTGCTTGAGTATACCTGCAAAATTATATCATTGTGCGACACACATTTCAGGAGATATGACGTAAACATTTAGATACATTAAAAACAAACTTCTCCATAAATTGGGGCGTAGATTACACAGACTACATTCATTCAGTGTTTCATAATGAGAACACTTAACGATATCCAGCAAACTTTAAGCAGAATTTCAAACCCTTCCTAAATTTCTTCTAGGTTACAATCTTAACAACATGAAGTATTTAACACATTAACTTGTTGGTAAAGTAATCAGACGTTTAAAGCTATTTTATACATGGGAGTTTGATTCTTTAATGAATCGGTGGTTTCTGGTTACTAGCTATTCCAGCTCAAAAAAGTTCACGTGAAATATTCGTTGGTGAGATTAAACAGATATCCCTCATGCGGATATATGGAAGGACGAACCATTGGATTTTGATGAATCCTTACAAGTTGCGAAATTGGGTGGTTCTAGCGCTTCCAATTTTTCAAACTGACGCACGTGTCTGTTGTCCTCCTGCAAAAGAATCTTAACAACTTTTTTAACCAATCCATTTTTATAGCCAAAATCCCGACTTTGTTTGATGCCGCCAACGACGTGTTCACGAGAAACGGAAGACACGCTCATATTGGGAAGGCAGGCCTTGCCTTGAGCGATTTATAGTAATTACGGAGAACCTACATCTGGATTACTGCTTAGGAATTTGAACCGTTGTCCTCCAGAATTCAGTATCATGTCACAGTACGCTTGGTGCGTACTGATTGTAGCTGCTTTACTAAATCTACCAAAGGATGCAAAAAATGTGGTGTTATCAGATCATGCCCAATGCCGTTACGCTCAGTGCAAAAAGTATGTGTTTTTCGAAGGTATCAATCAAGTTCATAAAATGTAGATGTTCTGTTACTCTACCATCACATCTGAGACGAAAACTTCTACTCTCCTAGAAAATTTCCCAATTACTAAATTCATGCTGAAGAATCCAGGCATTTGATATCAACGGACTCAACAGTGATAATAATGTGCCAGAAGCAAATGATGTAATAATTCTTGAGTGGCTTCAGTAATACTGATCTGAAATACAGTTTTAATTCGATATCGTTATCTATATAGACATCGCTAAAAAAGCAGTGCAGTTAATTCGGGAAGATGTTTGATAACGATATGGTACACCTCGTCAGATTCGATATCTATTTGAAAGTACTGTAAACAGACGCACCACTTCGAGATGAACAGTTATCTCTCACCAGCTGTGATAAAAACCATTCGTAGAGAACGATAAACAAGAGGCACCAAGATTGACAAAGTGATTACATATTCACGTCTTCATTGTCGTCGACAGTTAAGTTTGCAGTGACAGTGGGGTAGGTTACAAGAGTTCTTTCGATTTATTAATTTTTTCCATTCCGTTATTCGTCATACTGTCTCGCTGAAGACACCAGTTCTCCATTTCTTAAAAAAGGTGACAGAGAAGTGCACCAACTAGCAGAGACATTTCGCTGCGAGCGCCTCAGAAACTCTAATAAGTCACAATTTCTCGAGAGAATCATGGGGCTGATTTAAGAGGAAAAGCCAAAGATTACATACTACAATAGAACATTAGGAAAGAGAAACCACAGCCACCCAATATCTGAGATGATATAGTAATTACAACCTCTGTGTAATATTTTCGTTATCTTTTTGTTTTCAAACAACGTCTAGCTCAGTTCTTCTTGTATCACTCAGTTGCTTCTTGGCACCTTTCCTGTCTGCATAGAAAGCTGGAGGAAATGTTGTTGTGCAATTTCCGGCCGCTGTGGCCGAACGGTTCTAGGCGCTTCAGTCCGGAACCGCGCTGCAGCTACGGTCGCAGGTTCGAATCCTGCCTCGGGCATGGATGTGTGTGATGTTCTTAGGTCAGTTAGGTTTAAGTAATTCTAAGTCTAGTGGACTGATGACCTCAGATGTTAAGTCCCATAGTGCTTAGAGCCATTTGAACCATTTGTTGTACAATTTAGATTTTGAATTTTCTATATGCTGAGTTAGTCCTTCGGACACCCATTCAGTCATTACGTTTTCGATTTCTTCACATTTTTCATGGAGCCATTTCGCCTTAGTTTCATTGCACTTCCTATTTATTTCATTCCTTAGTGACTTGTACTACTGTATTACTGAATTTCCGGGAACATTTTTGTACTTACGTCTTTGATCGATCAATTCAAGTATTTCTTCCGTTACACAAAGTTTCTTCACAGTTACCTTCTTTGTACCTGCGTTTTTCTTTCCAGGTTCTATGATTGCCCTTTGTACATATGTCCATTCCTCTTTAACTGTACTGCCTAGTGAGCTATTCCTAATTGCTGTATCTACAGCCTCACAGAACCTCAAGCGTATCTCGTCATTCCTTAGTAGTTCTGTATCCCACTTCTTTGCGTATTGATTCTTCCTGACTAATGTCATAAACTTCGTTCTACTCTTCAAATCATTACTAAATTGGGATCTAAATCTATATCTACTTTTTACAATCAAATATCTGATTCCGGAAACTCTGCCTGACCACGATGTAAATATAACTGAAATCTCCCTGCCTTTTTCAATTTCTTTCACTCTCTTGTGATTCTTGAACAGAATTTTCTTTGATACTAGCTGAAAGTTATAGCAGAACTCAATTAGTCTTTCTCCTCTCTAATTCCTAAGGCCAAGCCCATATTCTCCCGTAACTCTTTCTTCTACTCTTCCCCGTACAATCTCATTGCAACCTCCTATAATTATTCGATTTTCGTCTCCCTTTAAGTATCGAATTGCCCGTTCAATATTCTCATATACTTTCTCTACCTCTTAATCTATTGTCTGTGGATAAACATATGTATTTAATTTGTGGTTTCCATTGCCTTTTGTACCCTCATGTCGTTATTAATTGCTGATTCTTCCTCATTTTAGGGCAGTTTCCAATCCCAAGAGCAAGAGAGTGCCTGAACCGCTGACTGTTGCTCTATTCTCTTTGACAAGGCCCTTAGCGGAAGCGGGGGTGACTTATTACGCGTCAGTCTGTATCCGTCATTGGTGATAAATTTTATTCAAAATTTAAGCACTGGCTGGGATCTAAGCCGTGACTCAGGACCAGTCAAAGAAGCTACCCCTAGACCACGCGTGACGCCTTTACGTTAGCCAACAGACCCAAAAAAATATGCCTTTCAAAACTCATTGTGTTCAACTTTAGTTGTGCCAGTAAACATCGAAAACCGGAAAGCCTCAAAGTAATACAATAAGTCCATTAATGTGACCAAACACGAAGTGTTATAAGAAAAGTGTGTTGTAAATAAATCTTTTTTTAAGTTATTTCCTGTTTGTCCACTTCGAGCAATATACTTTGGCATTTTTTGTTGGTTAGTTTTGTTGATATGCAGCAGGATCTTCCCATTCCTTATGACTTTCTTTCAACTTCAGATTTTTAATTTTCAGTTTCAGCTTAGCATAATGGGGATATGACTATTTTTTGGGAACATTTTAGCTTAATTTCCCAACTTACTGGATATCCCAGTTTTAGTTATATGACAATTAAATTTCAGGTCGTCGAATCAGAAATGTGGTATCTATATTCGTGTAAATAACGCAAAACAACGAAATATGCTTACTATTTGCGAATCAAAATAATCCACCTTAAGAGCACCAAGTGGATAGCTATCAATCGTTTGAGGTACAATAAGTTTTGCGTTTTGAAAATAACCGAATAAGTAACTTCAAAACAGGCAATTTTGGAATATTACCGTCCTCTTGGAAAAATATCTGCGGTCGCTCATGTTCCCATGGGTACATTAAAGTGAGGGTTTATTATATGATGAATCTTCTTCTTATTGTAACAAATACTTTACAACACTCTAGCTCAGTTCCCCTCAGTCCTCAATTGGCAGAAACCGGCAAATGTCGGGTCTTGGGTCAATTAGCATCTTTGCTTCCGCACCAGCTGTCCAGCCTTTGATGTCCTACGGTACGTTAGCGAATTAGAGCAAGACTCCTTCGGTGAACACGAGCCAGCTGTGTAGGCGCCATCTGTATCACTAAAGCGCACTATTGGCACATAACCCGCATGCCACCTGTTCGATAGTAATCATTTCTTTGTCATGCTACTTGGACGAAATGACGCGGTGACAACGAGATGTGTTCACAGTCTCAGAACGACGGAACTGCGTCTTCTCTCAGGGAAAAGACAGGAACACAAGAAATGGGAGAACTCACGTACATCTCCTGGTCCTTTAATCACTTTTTCTTGGTCAGCTTTTGCGCCCACTCTGTCCCTGAACCCTTGGTGGGGGTCTCTTAGTGATGGTACCTATCGCTGAATCAATCGGTTTTTGGTTATCCGGTTTTTTCATCTCCAGTTTAACCTGACTCCTATAACTGCTCAAAATAACCTGTTTCTGATATAATCTATTTTCGGTTTAATTGATATTTTTCCAGTATTAAACTTAGATATCATATACGTTTCAAGATAACTGGAATCCAAATGTCAAATAAAATGGGTAACTAAAAGAAAACTTAGTCTGTATACCGTTCGAGGCTAATCTCGAAAGGAAAGGAGTGGTTGAATGCTAAAAAAGTCATCAGTATTCTCTAATTGATTCTAATTCTTTGGAACTCTGCTCAAAAATCATGCTATAATCGAGGATCATACAGCTGTTTGCCCATTACGAGAAGTTAGTGCTAAAGGGTGAAAACTGTGGTAGCAGAACTCTGTTTTCCTTGTTACGTATTTTCAAAGACTACAAACAGATAAATACATACTGTATAGACACAGGCAGCAGTTGAGCTACTTTTTCCTTTTATTATAAACAATGTATGAATTGCTAAGTTTTTAATTTATTACTGTTGCCTTAATTTACTTTCTCTTTTCTAATTTCATAGAAACGGCAGACGGAAGTCCTGATGCAGCTGATATCAATAATCCCTTCTCTTTTCTTTCCTTTCTCCCTCCCCTTCTATTTTAACTCATATGATATGTATCACAGCTGCGGATTCCGCATAGTGTCTGTTCTTTCGGACATGTCAAAAACAACAGACACCACGCTTGCATACAATCAACATTCCCTTCCCTTTCTTTTCTTTCCTCCTTCTCCCTTCCTTATTCAATTCACGCAGTAATAATAATAAAGACAAATAATAAGCTTTCGTGTAAAATTTGTAGTCTTCTTGCTCTTTAATTATCTCCAAAGGTAATCGTATTTTGCAGTCATATATATTTCTTTACTTTTAGTAGGAATTCGAATACAAACGATTTTTTGATAACAAAAATAAAATTGTTTTTTTCAAAAATTCAGTTGTACAGTTTAGAAAGTTGACAAAATAAAACATTTACCCGGAATAATTATTTGACAATAGTTAAAATTTGAATAATGAATTAATCCATAGGCCAGTATTGTCCAGTCTGTTCATAAATACTTGTTCCATAATGTGGTCTATAAGTCGACTCCTTTCACCAGGAACTATATCATTCCAAGACGAAACAAATCCTTCAAAAGCCATAAAACTTTCTACCATTGATATTTTTGTGTGTGTTTGTGAATGAAAAGCCTGGCGTACACCATCTACTCTGCACCCAAAAAACAAAAGGATCACTAATTCTGGGTAATTAAGAACATCAGGCACATTGTTGTCCCAGCAGTGCAGTACCCATTCTTATGTAATGTGTTTGTTGATAATTTTTAACCTTCGGAGTTGTTATTAAAAGAGCACTGATAGCGTTTCCCATTTTTATAATATTCCAATATTTGAAAGCAATGGAATTTTTATGAATAAATATAAATCGTTTTCCAAAAAATGGTTTGTTTAAAAACCAACAATTTTAGCACCACTGCAATGAAAAATGACAGACTGGTTTATAACTACCGGTTTATTTCCAGTTCTTAATAACCACTGAAAAAGACCTGTTATAACCGAGACCAAACAAATACCGAAAAAACAGATTATTCAGAACTAAAATACCGGTATCAGTTTTAACCAGTCGGTTTTTCCCATTCCTGGGGTCTACCTCTCCATGACATTGGCATGGCCTTGTCTAGATCCCAAGGACTGGTACTTAGGGCTCATACACAGAGAGGAACTTTAAGCGTGGCGTATCTTTCGCAAGGGGTATTACCTTCGTGATTTACTGGAAGATCTGTCGGTCCCCTGTGTGTAGCTACATGTCTAGATGGCACCCCATAGTGCAGGTTAGGTAACACGCCGTCATTTTCTACTGTTGTTTCTCATTTCTCTCTCTCGGTCGTGTCAACCCGAAAGTATGTCTCAAAAAATCAGACACTATATGTAACTTTTTAAAATAGATGCTTTTGCTAACTACTCTATATGTATAAAGACGAGTGTCCGTTTGTTGGTTTGTAATTCATTCAAATCTACAGTTTTATTTCTATCTTGATGAAATTATGCACACTTCACCTTTAAGCCAAGAGGAAGTTGACTACGTACATAAGATTTCGTTGTTTTACTTGAACCGTCTGCGTACGTAATATATAAATGGGAAAAGTTGTTACCAAAAACCGGGCGCGGGCTGAATGTCCATCGATCGTGACTGGCCCAAATATCTCACGAAATAAGCGTCAAACGAAAAAAACTACAAAGAACGAAACTTGTCTAGCTTGAAGGGGGAAACCAGATGGCGCTATGGTTGGCCCGCTGGATGGCGCTGCCATAGGTCAAACGAAAATGAACTGCGCTTTTTTTTTTAAACAGGAACCCCCGTTTTTATTACATATTCGTGTAGTACGTAAAGAAATATGAATGTTTTAGTTGGACCACGTTTTTCGCTTTGTGATAGATGGCGCTGTAATAGCCACAAACGTATAAGTGCGTGGTATCACGTAACATTCCGCCAGTGCGGGCGGTATTTGCTTCGTGACACCTTACCCATGTTAAAATGGACCATTTACCAATTGCGGAAAAGGTCAATATCGTGTTGATCTATGGCTATTGTGATTAAAATTCCCAACGGGCGTGTGATATGTATGCTGCTCGGTATCCTGGACCGTTCGCCGGATAGTTACGTTATTTAAGGAAACAAAGTGTTCAGCCACATGTGAAACGTCAACCACGACCTGCAACAAATGATGATGCCCAAGTAGGTATTTTAGCTGCTGTCGCGGCTAATTCGCACATCAGTAGCAGACAAATTGCGCAAGAATCGGGACTCTCAAAAACGTCGGTGTTGCTAATGCTACATCAACATCGATTGCACCAATACCATATTTCAATGTACCAGGAATTGCATGGCGACGACTATGAACGTCGTATACAGTTCTGCCACTGGGCACAGGAGAAATTACGGAACGATGACAGATTTTTTGGACGCGTTCTATTTAGCGAGGAAGCGTCATTCACCAACAGCGGTAACGTAAACCGGCATAATATGCACTACTGGGCAACGGAAAATCCACGATGGTTGCGACAAGTGGAACATCAGTGACCTTGACGCGTTAATGTGGTCGTGCTCAACTCAGCCCTACTGGAGATAATGAAAACTGATATGAAACAATAGAAGGCAAATCTTCAAAAACACGATGAGACTCACAACGCAAAATGTTACAACAGATGGTGCAACTTATCTTTTCATACATGTGAAGACGTATTTATATGTCGCATTTCGTTGACACCCGGTGATTCAAATATGCCGTTCCATTTAAAATAACTGCAGTTTCCCATGCGGCTTGCATTCGCTTTGAGTATTGACGAGGCACAGAGACAATCACTTTTTATGGCAAATATTAGAGACCCTGCAGTTAGTGAACAATACAAGTGTACTCGTGTCCTCTGATTTCAGTGAAAACTTTTTGTGCGCTTAATCACGTGAAAACACATAGCGCAGAACAGTGTCACGTCCAAACCCGAAAGATGCGTCGACAGTGAAACTCAACATTCAACACTGAAAGCACGCTTATTACGAACACCAATACAGAGCTGAACTCTTGGACAGAGAGTGTAGATATTTATAAAGACATCGAGTATTCCAGATTATACAAATATTACAAACATAAGAAATTTCGACAACCTTCCATAAAGGATGAATCCTAAATAAAAAATAATTTCAGGTGGTCTAGTTTGAATGGGCGACCTGAAGACGCCAAATATCGACGCTAACTGCTTTGCCACACCGCAATGCTCCATATTATGAAGATATAGCGACCTGATGTTTCAGAAATTTTCATTAGAGCTGACTACAACAACCTGAATGAGAATGTTGTCAGTGATCCTCTATATGGCAGCCCTGGTGGAATCTCGCTTTCTGGTCTTTCATCACTAAGGCCAGCAAGGAAGATAGCTTCTCCCATTGCAGATTTGACTGGAAACCCTCATAGTTAATCTGCGTTTAGACGGAGGGCATGGACGACGGCTGCTCTAGGTATCCGCGAGGTTAAGTAATGTGTAAGCCTAGGGACCGATGACCTCAACAGTTTGGTCCCATAGGAACTTACCGCAAATTTTGTCTTCTTGATGGAGGGTCGTAATCCTCGACTTCGCATGTGACGTCGTACAAGAATGGCCGACCGTGGTGGCCAAACGGTTCTAGGCGCTTCAGGACACTTAGAAGATGCAACAAGTCCACTAAAGAGACAGCTTACACTACACTTGTTCGTCCTCTGTTAGAATATTGCTGTGTGGTGTGGGATCCTTACCAGGTGGGATTGACGGAGGACTTCGAAAGGGTGCAAAAAAGGGCAGCTCGTTTTGTATTATCACGTAATAGGGGAGAGAGTGTGGCAGATATGATACGCGAGTTGGGATGGAAGTCATTAAAGCAAAAACTTTTTTCGTCGCGGCGAGATCTATTTACGAAATTTCAGTCACCAACTTCTCCTCCGAATGCGAAAATATTTTGTTGAGCCCAACCTACATAGGTAGGAATGATCAACAAAATAAAATAAGAGAAATCAGAGCTCGAACAGAAAGGTTTAGGTGTTCATTCCCCCCACCCGCTGTTCGGGAGTGGTATGGTAGAGATATAGTATGATTGTGATTCGATGAACCCTCTTCCGAGCACTTAAATGTGAATTGCAGAGTAATCATGTAAATGTAAAGTCTGGAACCACGCGACAGCTACGGTCGCAGGTTCGAATCCTGCCTCAGGCATAGATGTGTGTGATGTCCTTAGATTAGTTAGGTTTAAGTAGTTCTAAGTTCTAGAGGACTGATGACTTCAGATGTTAAGTCCTATAGTGCTCAGAGCCATTTGAACCCTGCAAGAATGGCCGTAGTCCCCCAGACTTCCAGGCACTAGGATGGACGTACAAAAACTTGATGTATTTCATTCGCCGAGACATCTTTACCACACGGCCTGCAAGTTTCTGGGACAACGTCATAAAAGCGATCGAGATAAAAGTTTCTGAGAACACAGTTAAGACGGCGGCCTGCAGCTTAGCGCAGCTTGGAACCCGACCATTGGAAGTTTGAAGTCGGCGTGGCATGCGTGCAATGAAAACATTACCATATCTGGTGCTGGAGTGTGCTCCAGTGACGTCACTGAACGCAGCCCGAGTACATAAGGAGAGCAGCAGTCACCACTTGACAATGGACGAGGAGCACACAGCCAAAAACTCGTGGATTTTAACCACTTGGCACGGCTGGAAGCCCGAGAGAGTTTTATCACATTCCCTCGTATCTTTACATCGGTGGCTGTCGTGCCATCCCCATTTACGGTGAACAACCAGAAAACTGTTCCGGACGTGGGAAGAAGGGGCACCTCCCATCCGAATTCATTTAACGCCGGATCATGCAACTACCGCCAGCGGACATGGCTCTGACGTAGCTTCCTGTGATTTATGTTCCCTCCCATAGGACTGATGCCGCTTCACCACTGCATCCAGCACTCCCTGATGGCCCGACGTTAGCATCCTCTGTTGCAGCAAGACCTCGTGGATAGATGACGATGTTTCTGACGACAGAATGGTGGTAGGCTCACTAATAGTGTCAAATGCAGCCTTTGTGCTGAAGCATCATGAATCGCTGCCTTTGTCTGATTGTCTGACATAGGACACACCCAAATGGAATGACCTCAATGCAGGACAACTTCAGAACAAGTTGACGACCAGCTGCCAGCGACGACGGCTCCACACACCACTACGGTGCTTCCACAGAGGCAACCGTCGTCGGCTGCATCGTGGGAACGCAGAATGGGACTTGGAAGTTTTGTATGTACCTGCAGCTGAGTGATCAAACATCGATACGTGAGACTGGTGCTGCTCCCCACATGCCGGAGTGCGGCAACCCATCTCTGTGCCGAGGAGACGATGGAAAATGGTCTTGATTTGCATTCCACGGCCTTGGGGAGGACGATGACGCAGCATAAGTTACTCCGACAGGGTTCACGCTAATGGCTCTGGTACTTCGGGAGAAATTCCAACTGAGACGTTGGGGGTGGCTGGAAGTGCCGACGCAGCTTGATAGTCAATACAGATTTCCGACCTAATAAATAACTTAGCACCTGCAGTCCGACGATAGGCCTAATGTATCGCCACAATTAACCTCAATACGACTGGGACAATGGCGAGAGATGCTTCTTGTGTCACATACTGACTTTGCTTTGTTGCAATATGCGCACTTACAGTGGCTGCACGACTTCTGTAGTTATGCGACGTATATGACGCAAAGTGACCGTCCAGGACACATGTATCTTACCACTCACTCGGACACTCATCTTAATCGCATCTATGTCCCACATGATCTTGTATTGCGAGTGTATGACGCAGAATGACGACCACTTCCCTTCTCAGACAATAGTGTGTTCTGAGCACGGTCACCCTCCACCAACAACATGTTGGTATCAGGAAGATGAATGCGTCACAGCACCTGGACCCGGGATGCCCTCAGGTTGCCGCAGCCGCGTGGGTAGACTGCAGACGGCGTCGTTTGAAATATCCTTGGATGTTCCGGCGGTTGCTGATACAATACGGAAAGGACATCACTGCGTAGTATCGTCATACTTTCTACTTCTATTGCACACTCGCATCGTAACCACTGTAACCAGACCAACAGATTTGCAAGCCATCGAAGTAAGCCAAGACACTGCCTCTTACAAGACGAAAATTGGAAGAGGTCATCGTACAGTCGCGGCGTCAAGACCAAGCGAGTCGCGAAATCCCATCTACGCTCAACGTGGTCGATAGTCGTCGACGCCGACGGTAGCCCAGCTCATCGTGGACCTTGCTTGCAGGAGACCACTGTGGACTCTTATCAGAAGGAGAATATAGAGGAGGGGGACAATAACGATGTTTTGCGGTAAGTGTATGACACCCTTGACGACATAGCAGCATCGTTATTATTAGCGGAGATTGCGCAGGATGCCGTTGAGGACACCCTAGACAAGGGAGCACTTAGCAAGTGATCCGCGAGAGATGATACCCCCCCCCCCCCCCCCCCCTGTTTTTGCGTGCCACCTGCCTTTGTCGATGGACTGTTCATCCCAAAACACAAGCCTTCAAGAGGACTAATGCCGGATTACAATATTAAAGGCGGATTCTTCTCCCGGCTTTGATGGAGAGCATAAAGAAAGTCTTGCCACTAACCATTTTGATGGAACAAAGACACAAGAAGGAGAGGCCAACATGCAAATTGCCATCGACGAATCTAGTGATTTGATAGCTCTCGCCACGCCGTTGAGCTGCTGTGGTCTCAGTTGATTTCGACGATGCTTTCGACAAAGTGCACAAGTTTCTTACGTTACTTGTGGCTAGCATAGGTTTCCCACGACGTAGTTTTGAACCTCTTACGCAGTGCCTCGTCCCATTTACTGGTTCAAATGGCTCTGAGAACTATCGGACTTAATATCTGAGGTCATCAATCCCCTAGACTTAGAACTACACTACTGGCCATTAAAATTGCTACACCAAGAAGAAATGCAGAAGATAAACGGGTATTCATTGGACAAATATATTGTACTAGAACTGACTTGTGATTACATTTTCACGCAAATTTGGGTGCATAGATCCTGAGAAATCAATACCCAGAACAACCACCTCTGGCCGTAATAACGGCCTTGATACGCCTGGGGATTGAATCAAACAGAGCTTGGATGGCGTCTACAGGTACAGCTGCCCATGCAGCTTCAACATGATACCACAGTTCATCAGCAGTAGTGACTGGCGTATTGTGACGAGCCAGTTGCTCGGCTGGCATTGACCAGACGTTTTCAATTAATGAGAGATGTGGAGAATGTCCTAACCAGAGCAACAGATGAACATTTTCTGTATCCAGAAAGGCCCGTACAGGACCTGCAACATGCGGTCGTGCATTATCCTGCTGAAATGTAGGGTTTCGCAGGGAGCGAATGAAGGGTAGAGCCACGGGTCGTAACACATCTGAAATGTAACGTCCGCTGTTCAAAGTGCCGCCAGTGCGAACAAGAGGTGACCGAGACGTGTAACCAATGGCACCCCACACCATCACGCCGGGTGATACGCCATTATGGCGATGACGAATACACGCTTCCAACGTGCGTTCACCGCGATGTCGCCAAACACGGATGCGACCAATATTATGCTGTGAACAGAACCTGGATTTATCCGAAAATATGACGTTTTGCCATTCGTGCACCCAGGTTCGTCGTTGAGTACCCCCTCGCAGGCGCTCCTGTGTGTGATGCAGCGTCAAGGGTAACCGCAACCATGGCCTACGAGCTGATAGTCAATGCTGCTGGAAACGTCGTCGAACTGTTCGTGCAGATGGTTGTTGTCTTTCAAACGTTCCCATCTGTTGATTCAGGGACCGAGACGTGGTTGCACGACCCGTTACAGCGATGCAGATAAGATACCTGTCATCTCGGCTGCTAGTGATACGAGGCCGTTGGGATCTAGCACGGCGTTCCATATTACCCTCCCGAACCCACCGATTCCATATTCTGCTAACAGTCATTAGATTTCGACCAACGCGAGCAATAATGTCGCGATACGATAAACCTCAGTCGCGATAGGCTACAATCCGCCCTTTATCGAAGGAGGAGAAATGCGTACCATCAAGGTAGGCATTTCTCATCCTTACACGAGGCATCACAACAACGTTTCACCAGGCAACGCGAGTCAACTGCTGTTTGTGAAATCGGTTGGAAGCTTTCCTGATGTCAGCACGTTGTAGGTGTCGCCACCGGTGCCAACCTTGTGTGAATGTTCTGAAAAGCTAATCATTTGCATATCACAGCATCTTCTTCCTGTTGGTTAAATTTCGCGTCTGTAGCACGTCATATTTTGTTGTGTAGCAATTTTAATGGGCAGTAGTGTACTTAAACCTACCAACCTAAGGGCATCACACACATCCATGCCCGAGGCACGATTCGAAACTGCGACCGTAGCGGTCGCGGGGTTCCAGATTGAAGCGCCTAGAACCGGTCGGTCATACGGGCAGGCCATTTACTGGTAAAGGGATGTACAGCGCACCACTTTCAGTCCAGTGTTCTGTTCAACATGGATGCCTACTTCCCATGATTTTTTTCACGATCGCACTGGAACTGCTTATAGGAGGGCTGAAAAGCAGATTTTCGGGGATAACTTTGAGGAACACTTTCCGCTGCAGAACGTCTGCTGATCGCCGTCTACTGCTGGTCCGATCGGGTAATAGGGGGGGGGGGGGGGGGCTCTGTGCTTGAATGGGTCAAGCGATATGGATCGGTGGTGAGAAGCCACATGAATGTAGCCAAGTTGGTGGTGATGCAAATTGTAAGGGTCCTCCAGGAGGGCTGCGTGGTGCCTCTCTCACAGCTGAAAGTGATCATATTTTTGGGCATACCTTTCTGTGGGAAGTGTAAGGCATGGCTGTCATGAACTACAGGGAACTACTGCAGGCTACACGCACAGACGTCCTCTGGAACTTACTTCAATGCATGGACCTGCTAGAGTGTATCGAATATCTTAACCTACATGTGGCCACCAAGTTCATATACGTGGCTGATTTATTCCCATTACCTACAGCGATGGCACACTTACTGCTGGATTCTCATTTAAAGTTCGCTATGATACCCTCACTCTCCCTCATTGTGAAGGCAGACTGTGGCCTGTAGTCGTACGTGTGAGGGATGCAGCCTTATACACTCCTGGAAATGGAAAAAAGAACACATTGACACCGGTGCGTCAGACCCACCATACTTGCTCCGGACACTGCGAGAGGGCTGTACAAGCAATGATCACACGCACGGCACAGCGGACACACCAGGAACCGCGGTGTTGGCCGTCGAATGGCGCTTGCTGCGCAGCATTTGTGCACCGCCGCCGTCAGTGTCAGCCAGTTTGCCGTGGCATACGGAGCTCCATTGCAGTCTTTAACACTGGTAGCATGACGCGACAGCGTGGACGTGCACCGTATGTGCAGTTGACGGACTTTGAGCGAGGGCGTATAGTGGGCATGCGGGAGGCCGGGTGGACGTACCGCCGAATTGCTCAACACGTGGGGCGTGAGGTCTCCACAGTACATTGATGTTGTCGCCAGTGGTCGGCGGAAGGTGCACGTGCCCGTCGACCTCGGACCGGACCGCAGCGACGCACGGATGCACGCCAAGACCGTAGGATCCTACGCAGAGCCGTAGGGGACCGCATCGCCACTTCCCAGCAAATTAGGTACGCTGTTGCTCCTGGGGTATCGGCGAGGACCATTCGCAACCGTCTCCATGAAGCTGGGCTACGGTCCGGCACACCGTTAGGCCGTCTTCCGCTCACGCCCCAACATCGTGCAGCCCGCCTCCAGTGGTGTCGCGACAGGCGTGAATGAAGGGACGAATGGAGACGTGTCGTCTTCAGCGATGAGAGTCGCTTCTGCCTTGGTGCCAATGGTGGTCGTTTGCGTGTTTGGCGCCGTGCAGGTGAGCGCCACAATCAGGACTGCATACGACCGAGGCACACAGGGCCAACACCCGGCATCATGGTGTGGGGAGCGATCTCCTACACTGGCCGTACACCTCTGGTGATCGTCGAGGGGCACTGAATAGTGCACGGTACATCCAAACCGTCATCGAACCCATCGTTCTACCATTCCTAGACCGGCAAGGGAACTTGCTGTTCCAACAGGACAATGCACGTCCGCATGTATCCCGTGCCACCCAACGTGCTCTAGAAGGTGTAAGTCAACTACCCTGGCCAGCAAGATCTCCGGTTCTGTCCCCCATTGAGCATGTTTGGGACTGGATGAAGCGTCGTCTCACTCGGTCTGCACGTCCAGCACGAACGCTGGTCCAACAGAGGCGCCAGGTGGAAATGGCATGGCAAGCCGTTCCACAAGACTACATCCAGCATCTCTACGATCGTCTCCATGGGAGAATAGCAGCCTGCATTGCTGCGAAAGGTGGATATACACTGTACTAGTGCCGACATTGTGCATGCTCTGTTGCCTGTGTCTATGTGCCTGTGGTTCTGTCAGTGTGATCATGTGATGTATCTGACGCCAGGAATGTGTCAATAAAGTTTCCCCTTCCTGGGACAATGAATTCACGGTGTTCGTATTTCAATTTCCAGGAGTGTATTTGTGCATAATGGCGAAACTGTGGATCTGTCAACATACATCACTTATAGGAACTGATGCCTGCGTTCCCCATCCCACCTGTTACGATTGCACACCGCTCCCCCTGTTTCCAACATCTTGACATTCATACTCGAATGCACTTAAATGGCTCGCTATGTCTGCACCACTCGAGCTCCGAAAGCGAGGGGCATCTATCGTTGCTACTGACATCCATGCTTCGCAACGTAATTGCAGCACTATGGGCTGCGGCGTGGAGAGCAATTACAGTGTCCCTTTTGCGATGGTTAAGAATAATACGTGTGAAGTGTGTATTAAAATACTGAATAAGACCAAACAGACCAGACTTTAGGTCAATTCCGGAAAAAAAAATTACAAAAAATATAACGTCGATACTACGGTAGGGAAAGACAATGACGATGATAAACAATATCGCAGTAAAGAATAGGGTGAAATAAAACATTTATATCTTTGTATAACTATAGAAGACGGAAAAAAAGTTATTACTCACTCTTCTGCTGTTTCTGATTCTCATGTTACTATTGTTAGACAGATATTGTGTGTAGCGTTGAATGCTAGCAGATGTTCTTTTTGTTCTTTCGACTAGACGATAAAAAAGGTTTGTGTCAGGTTATTGGTGAAAATATATGTGTAAAAGTGAGTTCATTGTATTATTTCAAGAACATGCCAGTCACTAATCGCAATGTTTTAATTGAAAAGATAGAATAATAACTATTTACAGCTATCAAGAAGGTGAAAGCAGTAATCGCTGACTGGCAAGTGGCCGCCATTAAGCGGTGGACTTAATATGAACTTTTCTTACAGCTTCCCACAAGAGCAGAAGTGATAAAATCATTTTAAAACATTGTTTA
Source organism: Schistocerca gregaria (assembly GCF_023897955.1). Taxonomy (NCBI): domain Eukaryota; kingdom Metazoa; phylum Arthropoda; class Insecta; order Orthoptera; family Acrididae; genus Schistocerca; species Schistocerca gregaria. The sequence continues at coordinate 339,237,466 of NC_064925.1, read as the reverse complement.
ATTTAAACATGAATAGTTCCATGAGTTAATTTTGCCAGAGTTCAAATACATTCAGTGATACCATTTGTTGTAGGTCTGTGAACCTCGGCCTTGACGGTATTTAGATGAAAACCAGTTATGACAATCTTGTAGGGAGCCTGGCGCTCATTTAAACTGAAAACAAACATTTATTTAGGCCTCCTATAAGATACTCTGCTACTAACGATCTCACCTACGTAAAGAAAACAATTAATGCTAATCTCCTATCCTACGTAGTATCAAAAAGTATAAAACCATACAGAATATTAAAAGAGAACCGATAGACAATCTAACAGATTTTCCTCCCTACACGGGTTCAAGCAATGTCGTACCATGTGGTTAGCCAGAAATAGGTGGCGTGACACAGGTTGCACACTACTGGGCTAACAGATTCTCCCGTCTGCTCGCAGTGCCACCTGCCAGACACTGACGAACATCGTTTAACAAGTGGCTCAGCATTTGATATATGGATGCTGGCGCAGAAAATCATCGCGTGCTATCTTCGCACCCCGCCTCAAACAACTGCTCCTCCTACGCTTGGAGGCATTACTTCCCGACCGCAAAGATTCACTCTCTCACATGGTTTGAAGGCATGTCTATTTACTACTTATTTCGAGATGATGAGAAGTTGGTTCTTGACTATCGGAAATATCTCCAAGACCATCATAGCACACTTGAGAGCACTCTTCTGCATCAACGACTCTTCGCAAATTCAAAATGGTTCAATGGCTCTAAGCCCTGTGGCACTTATCATCTGAGGTCATCAGTCTCCTCGACATAGAACTACTTAAACCTAATGACATCACATACATCCATGCCCAAGGCAGGATTCGAACATGCGACCGTAGCAGCAGCGCGGTTCCGGACTGGAGCGCCTAGAACCGCTCGGCCACAGCGGCCGGCTCTTCGCAAATTAGCTGTGCAGTGTCCTCGTAAACCCCCCTAACAGTGGAGAATACTGGGCAGGGGACAATCTCCGTAGTTGACCTTGACACGGGGCGAAATGCTTATTGAACACTGTCGTCAGATGAGAAGTGCGCTTAGAATGGCGTGCAGTATTTGTTTACATCATTATTTCGAGTTCCTTCGACTGTGTCATCGTTGTCTAAGCAATATAACAGTAGCAGAATCCATTCTCTTATTTGTTGTTGGGTGTTTGGAGTTCAGCCGTGTGATGGAAGATGGACGCACGAAACAAATGTGCTCAAATTTCATTTCATCTTTATGTGATTTATGTTATTTAAATTATTTACCTTGTGTTCTCTATAACAGAGATAACGTATATTAAAACTGTGCCCCAAATCTTGGAGTTGAAGAAAAAACAAAGGGTTAAGGCGACTGCTCGCAGTAAGCGGGAAATCTGGGATCGAGTCCCGGTCCAACGCAAATTTTGGTAGGCCAGTAATAGGTAGTATATCTATACCTAACATAGCCGATGCCAAGTTATTCGCAGTCAGCGAATTTATTTCGAAATAATCTGCTAAACGTTTCATTCACTTGTATCCTACTTAGCGCTGCAGTTTTCACAAATGTTTCTACACTTCTGGAAATGGAAAAAAGAACACATTGACACCGGTGTGTCAGACCCACCATACTTGCTCCGGACACTGCGAGAGGGCTGTACAAGCAATGATCACACACACGGCACAGCGGACACACCAGGAACCGCGGTGTTGGCCGTCGAATGGCGCTTGCTGCGCAGCATTTGTGCACCGCCGCCGTCAGTGTCAGGCAGTTTGCCGTGGCATACGGAGCTCCATCGCAGTCTTTAACACTGGTAGCATGCCGCGACAGCGTGGACGTGAACCGTATGTGCAGTTGACGGACTTTGAGCGAGGGCGTATAGTGGGCATGCGGGAGGCCGGGTGGACGTACCGCCGAATTGCTCAACACGTGGGGCGTGAGGTCTCCACAGTACATCGATGTTGTCGCCAGTGGTCGGCGGAAGGTGCACGTGCCCGTCGACCTCGGACCGGACCGCAGCGACGCACGGATGCTCGCCAAGACCGTAGGATCCTACGCAGTGCCGTAGGGGACCGCACCGCCACTTCCCAGCAAATTAGGGACACTGTTGCTCGTGGGGTATCGACGAGGACCATTCGCAACCGTCTCCATGAAGCTGGGCTACGGTCCCGCACACCGTTAGGCCGTCTTCCGCTCACGCCCCAACATCGTGCAGCCCGCCTCCAGTGGTGTCGAGACAGGCGTGAATGGAGGGACGAATGGAGGTGTCGTCTTCAGCGATGAGAGTCGCTTCTGCCTTGGTGCCAATGATGGTCGTCTGCGTGTTTGGCGCCCTGCAGGTGAGCGCCACAATCAGGACTTCATACGACCGAGGCACACAGGGCCAACACCCGGCATCATGGTGTGGGGAGCGATCTCCTACACTGGCCGTACACCTCTGGTGATCGTCGAGGGGACACTGAATAGTGCACGGTACATCCAAACCGTCATCGAACCCATCGTTCTACCATTCCTAGACCGGCAAGGGAACTTGCTGTTCCAACAGGACAATGCACGTCCGCATGTATCCCGTGCCACCCAACGTGCTCTAGAAGGTGTAAGTCAACTACCCTGGCCAGCAAGATCTTCGGATCTGTCCCCCATTGAGCATGTTTGGGACTGGATGAAGCGTCGTCTCACTCGGTCTGCACGTCCAGCACGAACGCTGGTCCAACTGAGGCGCCAGGTGGAAATGGCATGGCAAGCCGTTCCACAGGACTACATCCAGCATCTCTATGATCGTCTCCATGGGAGAATAGCAGCCTGCATTGCTGCGAAAGGTGGATATACACTGTACTAGTGCCGACATTGTGCATGCTCTGTTGGCTGTGTCTATGTGCCTATGGTTCTGTCAGTGTGATCATGTGATGTATCTGACGCCAGGAATGTGTCAATAAAGTTTCCCCTTCCTGGGACAATGAGTTCACGGTGTTCTTATTTCAATTTCCAGGAGTGTATATTATTATAGGAAATATTTGGACCACATGAAATCCCATATGACCAATTTTCTCAAAAAGTAGTGAATGTCATCAGTTCAGTAACACTTCTAGACAATCGACCCCTTTGAGTTGGTTGTCTGTGATGCAGCTGCAATCTACAAAAAGTTAAACTCCAGATGTAATGCTTATTGGATGTCACATAACGAGCATCGGATGTGAATATTTACAAGAATATTGAATGCACTACATTATGATAGCTCCTTAAATATAAGTGAAGCGTGTTCGACCTTAAGGAACTCCGACTCACCTTGGTTGAACGCTACAGCAGGGACGTAGATCACTATGGGAATCCACACCAGCTGAAACAACGGATATACCGTCTTTACTGCAAAGGTAGAAACGAAACATGTTTTAAATATTTCATACTAGTAAGTCGGAAAGCATGAGAATTATTCTTATGCTGTTATTGTCTTTCTATTTCTGCAGTTAAATCCCATTTCACCTCTCCCGCAAAGGCTGTGAAAGTAGAAAAATGTACGTTGGTAAATAATCATTGAATGAATACCATTAAATTTTGGATAGAACTTGAAGTAAACCTCAGAAACGGGATGGAAGAGAACTATGAAAATTCTTTCACGTATATGAATTTGTAACTTAGTAGAGCTCCGCAGCAATATATAGTTTGAAATTTACGTAGATAACATCAGATTTGCAGCTTGCCATTAACCCACCCCCTTCATTCCAGTCTTTCTAGATGCTCTCCTTGACGCCATGCAGACTTCGCACTCCTGAAAGAAAGACCGCTATGGACAGTATGGCTTAACGACATCTTGTGTGATGTTTCAGGAGTGAAATACGTACCATGGACGTTTTCACTGTACTAAACATTCAGGAATGTTGAGCAAGTATTTTGTTTAATGTAATTAGTTACGTAATTAGTGGGTCTTTTCTGTACCTTAATCAAAAACTAGAGTCTTTTCTAACGTGGCGGTACTGAAAACTGTTGAAGGTTAGACGTACAAATCGGATAAATAATGAAGAATCAAATCGGGAAGAATGGAAATTTATGGCCCTATTTTACTAAAAGAAGGGAGTGGTCGATAGAGAGGTGAAGATAATTTTTTTAGGACAAACCAGCGTGGAGAGCACCCACAAATCATTTTTCGAACTAAGACCACAATAATGTCGTAATGAAACGGAGAGGGTAACTTTATACGTTATCTGACATTCGTGTCTAACCATTTAAGAACTAATGTGTATGACTGTAAAAAATGAAGCTCTATATGAAAGTGTATACATAATTATGCTACCAGACAAGAAAAAGTGTGATGCGCTCAGAAGACATCTCCGTTCCACAGCCTGTGACCGGGATATCAGGGACCAATCAAACCAATTCTTGGCCAACTTGCCTCAGGAGACGATACACTGGCCTTATGACACCGCTTTCAGTGCATGAATGCAGGCTGGATGAGATGCAGCGTAACACTGATATGTGAGCTCATGCTACCAAGTTCCTTGTAAATTTGGCTCAGTTTTACAATCACTGCAATAACGTCTCATACCCTTTCAATGTGTGAAATTTCATTTAGTTTCCTCCTCCCCTTCTGCGCACTTCACTGTTTTCTGCTAGGCAGTGTACATTGTAGCCTTCAGTTCGAAGACCTGTATGATGCAGCTCTCACTGCTAGTTGAGGCCGTGCAAGCCTGTTGGTCTCTACCATTCTAACAAGCTTACTGTAGTACTGCAGTAGAGCTTTAGTCTCCCACTACAATTTTTGTCCCTCCCCATTTCGCGCTTCTCTCCAAGACGAAATTGAAAATGCTTTGATGCATGAGGATGTGTTCTATAAGACTTTTACCTTCTTTAGTCAGGTTGTGCCATAAAGACTTTTTCTCCCCAGTTACACCCAGTATCTCTTCATTATGAACTCAGTATACCGGTCACGTCTTCAGCGTTCTTATGCAGTATCATACTTCGGAAACTTCAGTTGTCTGCTTGTCCGAACTGTTTATAACTCACCTCTCTCTTGAGTACAATATTCTGTACAATATTACCAACAAATACACGGTCCAGTCACATTAATAATATTCGACGTCAACGTGCAATAACCACTAACACACGGCAGGTGGTAGCACTAGCAATTGGGTGGGGGGGGGGGGGGGGTATAAAGCGTTTCTGGGAGGGCTGGGACGCGGAAAGCAGAGCAGTCGTTGTCTAAATGCGGAAAAAAACTGTAAATTTGTGGTAAGATCTTATGGAACCAAACTGCTTAGGACATCGGTCCCTAAGCTTACATAGTACTTAAACTAACTTACGCTATGGACAACACACACACCCATGCCCGAGGGAGGACTCGAACCTCCGACGGGGGGAGCCGTGCGGACCGTGACAAGGCGCCTGAGAGCACGCGGCTGCCACGCGCGGCTCTAAATACAGAAACACAGTGATTTATCGGACGTCTAACCATTGGATAAGGATGGAAGTTTCTAAATTGATGGCTTGCCTCCGTAGCTAATGTATACCATCCATTGCAGAATGGCGCTATCCAAAACCGGGCCTGGGCAACGTGAATGCGTCACGGGCCATAGACGAGAGGGATGAACGACGGCAGCGGAGATTTGTACAGGAAAATAGACGCCGGCCGCGGTGGTCTCGCGGTTAAGGCGCTCAGTCCGGAACCGCGTGACTGCTGCGGTCGCAGGTTCGAATCCTGCCTCGGGAATGGATGTGTGTGATATCCTTAGGTAAGTTTGGTTTAAGTAGTTCTAAGTTCTAGGGGACTGATGACCACAGATGTTAAGTCCCATAGTGCTCAGAGCCATTTGAACCGTTTTTTGAAAATAGACGGGAAACTACAGAGAACTGACACCCAGATGAACCAACGGTCTACCAACGACCGTTCAGCGAACGTTTCTGCGTATGGGTCTCAGCAGCAGGTACTTGATAAATGCACCAATGCTGACTCCTCTTCATCGGCGATGAGGGCTGGAATTTGCACCCCAGTACTGCAGCAGGACGTCCACTGACTGGCGACAAGTGGCGTTTCCAGATGAATCACGTTTTATGCTTCATCAGACATGAGTCCTTTGGCGTTTAATGCCCTGCAACAATCGCAGGAAGTGTTCAGACCGGAGGAGGGAGCGTTATGGTCTGGTTAATGATTTCGTGGCATTCGCTGGGCGACCTCGTCATTCTGGTAGGCACAACAGATCAACACCAGTATGAACCTATCCATGGGGACCATGTCTACCTGTACATGCAGTTTGTTTTTGCTCGGCATGTTGGCATGTATCAGAAGGACAACGCAAAATGTCACACAGCTCGCAGTGTACGTGCGTGGTTCGAAGAGCACCAGAATGAGTTCATCGTACTCCGCTGGCCATCATACCGCCCGGATGTAAACGCAATTTAGAATCTAGAGACCACCTCGATTTGCCTGCTCGCGCCATGGACCCTCAAACGTGAAACCTAGCGTAGCTGACCAAGCCATTGGAGTCGGCATGCCTCCACATCCCTGTTGGTACCTTCCAAAACTTCACTAACTCTCTACCTGCCTCTCCGCGCTGAATCAGGCTTTTCACAAGTGGTCACATTTATGTTACTGGACCGTGTACTATTAGAGGAGAACTCCAAACTCTTAACTTTGTATTAGAAGTTCAAATGTTCATCATCTTCAGAAACGATTTGCTAACTATTACCAGTCTTAATTTCATATACTTTTTCACCCATCATCAATTACGAGGTTAATCCCAAAAGTAAGGTCTCCTATTTTTTTTATAAGTACATACACCTGTTTATTTCTACAATGGTTTACATCAGTTTACAGCTTGAACGTTTAGCTATTTTTCGACATAATCACCATTTCTGTAGATGCGTTTTTGTAGACGCTGTGGCAGTTTTTGTACGCCCATGTCATACCAGCTTGCCGCCATGCTGTTCAGAAAGTTATGAACCTCTCCTTTCACCTCGTCGTCGGAGCTGAATCGCTTTCCGTCGAAATGTTCTTTTAACCTAGGGAACAGGTGATAGTCACTGCATGGCGGTGAGCTGGCATGACATGGGCATACAAAAACTGCCACAGCGTCTACAAAAATGCATCGACGGAAATGATGATTATGTCGAAAAATAGCTAAACGTTGAAGCTGTAAACTGATGTAAACAATGGAAGGAATAAACAGGTCTATGTGCTTATAAAAAATAGGAGACCTTACTTTTGGGATTACCCTCGTATTTTGCTCCCCAAATACAAAAATTCGACACTTTTAGTGTCTTATTTCATAATCTATATCCCTCAACAGGGCCTGATTTAATTCGACTACACTTTTATTTTACGTTTGTTTATGTTCTTTTTACTCTTTTCAAGACTGTCCATTCTGTTCAAACCACCTTCCCTTTCTTCGCCCTCTGGTACTGAATTATGAGTTTCTAGACAAACCTTTATGTTTTTGTTTCATCTTGTTCGATTCTTTTGCAAAATTTCTCTTTGGTTACCTTTACTTCATGCCCAATGTACAGACTGAATAAAAAGGATTCGCTACAACACTGTCTCACACTCTTCTCAGCTACTTGCTCCATACCATGTCTTTCGATTATTATAACTGCAGTCTGGTTTCGGCAAGTGCTGACAAGTATATTACCGAACCATCAGGTCAGTAAGTCGTGGTTGCAATATACTGACGCTAGTTATGTACAGAAGAATGGGAAGGCTAGCAGAAACTAAGCTCGTGGAAGATTAGCTTGGATTCCGAGGAAATGTAGGAACACGCAGTACAAGACTAAATCCAAGATTTATATTAAAAATGTATTTAACAAATTGACCAGGGAGACTCGCGCACTCAGGACTGTACAAACTTAATTATGTACATAGGAAGTTTATCCATTCCGGGAATCGAAGATATTGACGATTTTTGCCTGTTTTCGACATTGGTACAGACAAGATATCGGTCCTAAGAATTCCAAGTTTTTCGAGAATGTTTTAATTTCAAGTTTGACTTGTGATAACAAGTCACAAAAGAAATACTTTTTTCGTCTCCTATAACTGCAAATTAATAATTTCGGCATTTTCCCTTAACTTGGATTCTGACGAGTGAGTTTTCCAGTGCCAAAGTATGACAGAAAAGGCCGCAGCTTTTGACTGAAATGATGTAGAAGCTTAAAATTTTTACACCGCCAAGATACAGTCGACCTTAGTATGTGACATAAATTAACTTGATGCGCCAATCCGTTACAGAGACAAAGAGTTTTAACAGAGCGACAAACAGACAGACGATTAAAAAACGGCAATAAATATTTTATCCTGTTACGTAATTACAAATTAAAAAAGTTAGGATTTTTTCCTTTACCTGTACTATGAAACCTTGCTTCTTGCCAAATATGATGATTCCAGGTAAAGAGGTAGTATCCAACAGGTTTTAATGACTGAATTTGCTGGTATTAAAATACATAATATAAATGGCCGTATTTTTAGAATGCATTGACTCAGACGCTTACATTTATTACACCACAAAGTGGCCGTAGACCTTATCATATGATACAAATTTGATATTGATACCTCTACTCATTCCAGTGAAAAAGGGTTCTTAACAGTTGGACAACAGACGAACAGTCAGAAGGACGGACAACAGACCGATCCCATAAGGTGTTCTGTTTTTGCAGATTTATGCACGGAACCTTAAGAGGCCAAACGTATATTTATAGCATTTGTAAATTTAGAGAAAGCTTCAGACAATGTTGCCAGTAATACAATCTTAGAAATTTTCAATATGACAGGGGTAAAGTACAGAAAGCGAAAAGTTTTTACATTAACAGGAATATTAATGATCAAGAAATAAGATTTAGACTAAAACAAATATTTCAAATACCACTTCCTGTCATGAAGCAAATTGTACCATAAACTTGTCCAAGGAAATGACAGAATTAAAATCAACATAGTTAAAAAGGACAGTCAAATTAGTATACATCTCATACTATTCAATTAAAGAATTACTTAAATATAAAAAAGTTTTTATTAAAAAAACTGAAACTGAAAAAATAAAAAAAATAAAAATTTCAGTAATTCCGCATTATTCTTTATGAGTACCATGCATGTTACTAGAAATCTGTATGGGCAAACTATGTGGTGGAGAATGCTAAGTTCTCATTTTTGTGAGCTCAACATTACTTTCAATATGGAGGAATACTGCTTCATTGCTTTAGTCACCAAATAGGAAGCCAAGGCCGTGACGGAGAAGTAGGCCTGTCTTCATTGTCCTGACGTCAGCTAAAGGCATGCGTATGAAATGTGGGTGGTGAGGGCAATGTGTGAAGAGACTCATGAAACTTTAAAAACTAGTGTAAGGTTAGGTTTGGATTTAAAGAGATTTGCAATTAATTATACAATGTCTCATTTCATTATTTTTAATAATGTTTTATTATTGAATTAAGCTGATGTGACTAAGATTTGTCAAATGATCTATGGATGAGTCACTGACTAAATAACTAAATAACCTATATAAAAGGCAAGACACTGTGCTCTTATTTAATTTTAAATTCATTTCAACCGGTTTTGGTCTTCATCCAAGGACCATACCAACATGAGACAAAGAAAAGGCAGAACGAAAAACGTACAAATTCATAAACATGTGCGGTAAACCAGTCGTAATTTGATACATACAAAAGAAAAGAAATAATGCTCTCACATGTCATACATTATACAACACAAGGTTACCATCCTTCTTGCAAATACGACTATTGTACGCAGCATAATATCAAAGCACCCAACTAGATGACGTGTTCATTCAGAGGCAAAAGAAAACCTTAACATTATAATGTCTGGTGGGTCGGCATAAGTGTATAAGGAACAATGTCAAAGAAGACACATGGGATAGGTACTCCTACAGCAGTCATAATACCGACTGACATATATTCTATGAAAAGTTTTTACGCCAAAACATGAACCCACATACACTTATATACGTAAGTACATTCAGTTTTTTTTTAACACATGGTGTAGTGCAGTTGATATATGCAGATGTAATAGGCATTAAAAGTGCAGCGTAATGTCAATGTACACTATAATGCTTGTCATGTCTAAAACGTGAATTATGTCAGCTTACAATTATGTAACAACATACTCCATGTATGTGATACATTAAAATATGTTATGGCAGGAATGTAGGAAATACAAATTAAAAAAAGGTCCAATACCATGAATGTATCTTCTAAAAGCTGGAGCCAGCCTTGCAGTGATACTCTACACCAGAAATATACAGTCATTAATTACACTAGGGTACGATTATGGACAATGATGTTATGTCCATCTCTTATTGCCAACATACGCCAAAATGTCTCAAGTCACATTATAAGATTGGATGTCATTTTCTAATCCAGAAACAACATAGTCAATTATTGGTGTATTAATATAACAAGAAATAAAGTTACCTGAAAAACAAGGAAAAAGAAGGATGAAAACATTTCTAGTGTCTCTCATTCATTGAAGCCATAACAAAAACGGAGAAGTTCCTCTAGAGTTATAAAGTCCTTATGTGAGGAAGGTTCAGTTATGAACATCATCATTCCTTGAAAAGTATGAAACATGTTACAGCTTCTACTATAAATCATTAAATATGTATCTCTAAAACATTTAAGTGAGTAGTGGAACAAGAACAGGAATGCTTATTTACACTTCAAATACATTTGTAAGGCACTCTCAAATTCTTTATCTCATCCATTTATCGCTGCTCATAAATCTTATCCCTTCAATAGGAAGGTGAACTTATTATTGCGTGACATTACAGACATATTCAACAACCATATATTCACCACATATGGTCTAGGTGGGTCTATGTGGTCTACAGCTTGTAATATCCACCTTTGGGGAAACCATCTAGTTTGGTTTTAATTTATCATATGCACTGGTTGAGTATGCCTTTAATGACAGGCATGGATTCATATTGCAGCATATTATAGTAGTAATTCATGGTCAAGAAGACGTAGGATGAGATAAAATTTCAGAAAATCTCATCAATGTACGTCTAGTGCACATGCACACAGTTTAGTTCACCTCTGAGGATATTTTAGAAATTTGCACTAACGTGTTATATAATGTATTGATAACTGTAATTTTGTACTTTATTGAGCATCTTCTTTTTCATGATTGTTCCTCTCTCATGAAGGAACTGCAGAACTCTACAGATGATTCTCATTTCGTGCAGTGGCTCCGGTTAAAGAGACACACTTGGACTGCTTTCGCCCTTCATTATTTGTTTATATTATATGACTTGGAATATTTTTTATGTTTGGCTGGCATTTAACTATATATGTAGCATGTTTTTTTACTATTGTATTTCCTATACAATATGTGAACAATTTATATGGTGAATTTCTCTGTACATAAGGCTCTACCTACCAAGTGACACATGGATTATATCTAACTTTGTCCTTTCTTATAATAACTGTTTTCATTTTATGATATATCTCAAAGTATCACACAATTGACTTTATTTTATGTGTAACTATCTTTAATCACTGGAAATATTATGTTGGTTTTAACTATCTGACCTTTGTGACGAGTCAGGGATGGTAATAAAAGCTTTATCCCCATAGTTTATAATTGGCTAATGTTGGTTTAATTTTCAAATATCAGAGTGAAGGTTATTTGGTCAGTTACTGAGAAGCTGTATTTTGACTGATATGTATGAATTATGTTTGTACCTTAGCATATATACTGAAACAGTATGTCTGTAATGTCAGAAGTAAATTCAACTGTGTATTGGAATGATGAGATGTATGAACAGTGATACCTGTGGATGAAGTATAGAATCTGAGATTGCGTTAACAATGTATTGTAAGTGGAAATAAACATTTCTAAACGTTATCTCTGTTGCTGTTCCACTAGTCACTTAGATACTTTAATAACTTGTTTATTATGTAATAGAAGCAGTAATATGTTTCATACTTTTCTGTGAATTCTGAAGTTCATAAGTGAACCTTCCTTATATAAGGACTTTGTAACTCTAGAAGAATTTCTCAATATTCGTTCTGGCTCCAATGAGTGAGAGACACTAGCAATGTTTTCATCCTTTCTTTTTATGTTTTTCAGGTATGATTATATTAATATAGCAATAATTACCTCTGTTGTTCCTGGATTGGGGAATAATATCCATTCTCATAATATGACTTGATGCACTTTGGCATATGTCAGCAATAAGAGATGAACATAACATAATTATGCATAATGATACCTCCCTGTAATTAATAACAACACACTTCTGGTATAGAGTATCATTGTACAGGATGGCTCCAGATTTCTTGAGATACATACATTGTATTGCACCTTGTTTTAGTTTGTATTTCATGAATTCTTGGCATCGAATATTTAAATGTATCATGTACATGGAGTATGTTATTTCATGATTGTAAGATGACACTAATTTACGTTATAGGCATGACAAGTTTTATGGTGTACATTAACACAGTGCTGTACTTTTAAGGCCTACTTATTTGTGTGTAAGCACTGTACAACACTTTGTGTTAGTAAAATCTAGATATACTTAGGTTTATATGAGTACATCAGTTTCTGTTTTTGTTCAAAAATTTTTCTTAGAATCTGTGCCAATTGTGTGATGACTGCCATAAGAGTATCTTTCTCACATTTCTTCTTTGGTATTTTTCCATATATGCTTGTTTACGTCCACCAGAAATTATAATGTTTAACTGAGTGGTCCACATGTTGTTGGATGCTTTGATATCATGTTAACAGTAGTTGTGATTGCGGTAAGGATGATAATCTTATGTTGTATAACGTATTGCATCTGAGAGCTACTTCCTTTTTCTTTTGCAAGTATCAAATTAAGACTTGTTTACCACATGTGTTTTAGGATTTTGTGTGTTGACGTTCTGTTTCTTGACGGTTGCATAGTTCCTGCAGGAACTATGAGCGAAACCGGTCAGAATAAACGCGAAATTAAATATCAGCACTGTGTCAATGCATTTTATACGATATATTTCGGCTATTGACTGTCGTCTGAAAAAGTATTTTAAATGTGTAACGATATCGAGTCTTTTCTTCTGCTTGTTGCCTTATAATGTTTGTGAGTCCGAAGATTAGCTGGATGTAGTCTTTGTCTCTGCATAAACATTGCTGGTTATATGCATTCGGACCTGTTTACTGGTATCTCTCTACAAAATTTACCCCTTCCCCCATTGTTCCCTTCCGTTCATAACCAAACTAACTATTTCTTGATGCCTGAGGATGTGTCGTATTAACCGACTCATTCAATTAGTAAGATTGTGTCAGAAACGTATTTTCTTCCAGACTCGAATCACTACTTGATTAGTTATTTATCTACTCACCTAATATTCAGAATTCTTCTGTAGTGTCACATTTTGAAAGCTTTCTTTCTGTTCTTCTGTGTACTACTTATCACCCACGTTTCTTTTGCGTACAAGGCTATGGTTTCGGAATAGGCTTTGTAAATCTTAAATTTATATTAGGTGTTGAGAAATTGAGCAATGCTTTTCGTGCTATTGCAGACCTGCATTTTATATATTCTGTACTTCGGCCATCTTCAGTTGTTACCCAAACAGCAACTTTCAGTACTACTTACGAGTTTTATTTTCTAATCTCAGGATTGAGGTTCAGCTACCACTCACTGTTTTTACTTCTAATCATCAACACTTCCTACACTTCGGAGCAATTTTCTAAAGCCTCGATTTCTCTGTACACAATAACTGTATCGTCTGCGACTGGCTTCAGAGAGTAAATGCGTTGTCTGCTGGGCTGTTCACATGTATCGTCATCAATGAAAGTACTCTCTAAATTACTTGGTACTTGTCGGGCAGTAATTTAGCTTATGATAATGTCTCCCATAAAAAACGATGTACTTATACCATTTGGTGGTTCGTGGCACGTTTGTTCTGATTTTCTGTAAGTACCTCTTTTATTTACTTGAAGACGAATGCTTTCCGAAGGTTGACTAACATTGCATCAATATGGGGTTCGCTTTTATTACCTTCTTTATTTCGTGTGTGAACACAGAGAGCAGACGTTCAGAAGGCGTGTGACTGCGGAATCGTTTTTATTATCACAGTAGAGATTTTCGATCGCCTAGAAATACGTCGTTCACGACCACATAACCTTTTCCATAATTCTATGCGATTACAATTCCACCTTGACTGTCATTAAGCCACTGTCATTTATATTAAACGAACTGCTGATTTTTGCTATTCCATTTTCGAGTACACCGTGAGCTACGCATTACGAGTTTTTATGTTTACGTACGTATGCCACTTCGGTTGTGATGTTGATTTAAATCGTTGATGAATGTGTAAAGTTGTTGTCGGTCGAGTGTACTAGGGCAGCGGTTGTACAGGGTGCCCCAGGAGGAATGGTTCATATTCAGGTATGTGACAGGAACGACCATTCGAAGGGAACTGTCCACTAAAAGTGGGCACTAAAATGCTTACCTTAAGACCTATGAGCACCCACTACTATGAAACAAATCTCTTCTGCTGCACGCTCTTCACCTTCCACATTTTGGGTGAAGATGGTATGGACCAAAACAAGGAAAGTTATCTTATAAAATGGGATCTACAATGCATACCATAAGAGATACGAGCAGACGTTCGCAATAGTGAAGCCGCAAATGTGCTCGTAACTATTAAGGTATACACTTTAAAGCCCGTGCCTACTGGGTATGTTTTTTTTTGTGCTTTGATCCACACTACCTCTCTCAACATATGGAAAGCGAAGAGCTTGCGCTAGAAGAGATTTGTATAGGATAATGGTGTAAAATTACAACGGTAGGAGTAGCACTCCAAAATTGCATACCGCCGAAATAGGCTGATCGTGTAAGATGAATGACAACAGCGATTTTATAACAGCAAAAATGGATAATGAAATTGTGTTTTAATAAATGTGTTGCTGCGGCACGCGATACGAAAAGGCTTATTCTATAGGAAGTTGACTTCGTTGAGACTGCAGTATGGATTCGGATCGCAAGGCCTTTGTGACGAATTTTAGCCTGAAATTCAAAGGTACATGGGAGAGAGGGTGAATGCAAATGTACAAGTAACATAAATTAAGAAATAATGATATTAATTCGACATTTGTTGGGCAGTGACACGGGGTTAAGCGGAAGTGCTGAGAGTACTTTGGTACAAGTTTATCGAAACGTTTGAGATGTGGTGCTATAGAAGGATGTTGATAATTATCTGGACTGATAAGGTAAGGAAGGAGCAGTTTCTTCGCAGAGTCGGCCAAGAAAGCAATGTATGGAAAACATTGAGGAGAAGACAGGACAGGATGATAAGGTGTGCGGAAGATATCAGGGAATAGCTATCACTGTACTAGAAGGGGCTGTAGAGGTTAAAAATTGCTGGGGAAGAAAGAGATTGGAATACATTCAGCAAATAATTGATGATGTAGCGTGGAATTGCTTCTCCGAGATGAAAAGGTTGGCACAAGGCAGGAACTAATGACGTTCCGTACCAAACCCATCAGAGGACAGACGACTAAAAAAAAAATATTGTAATAAAGAAGGGAGCGATTAAGGCAGAGAGAACACCGTATGCGAAGCAAATACATGGTTGAATGACGACACATCAGAATTTCTTAATAGAGGAAAACTGATAGCGACAACAGGAAATTTAAAAATCATTTTTCATATAAAATTATAAATAAACACAAAAAACGTTACATACAGGGTCTTACGTGTAACACGATACCTGAGAGTACTTACCGTAAAAGTTACGAAGAAGAAGGAACCCAGAAGTCTGGCGCTTCTGCCGAACCTCATGTCCAAGTACTGTGGAAAGAAGAAAATGAACGGAAGGTGAAAAATCTCTGGTAATAGTTTCTATGAAACAGTATTATGGTTTCTATGGTATTATACCTTTTTGCATCATCAAAGACCAAATAACGAAATTTACGAGAGCGTCCTGAAAGGTAATGCCTCCGACTTTTTTTTCGTTTCTCAGTATCGGATTGAGTTATTACACGACACGCATTTTACTCTGTCGACTTTCTCGCTTCGCTGGTCTTAGCCATAACACTCTGCCTCTTGGGGTCTCTGAATTGAAATGAGTAACATGGTGGTTTGTAGCGTAACTATGTCGGTGCATGAGAAACAGCATTCTGTAATTGGGTTTCTGAAAGCACGAATTCTAACAGTTCGTCCATACATAGGGCACCCTGTCCTTTAGCATGACAATTTGAGACCATATACGAGCTTTGCGATGTCTGCAATAATGGGTTTGCCGTCATCGGTTATCTTGAATACAGCCCCGAGTTGGTCCCATGACATTTTCATCTGTTTGCAAAACTTAAAGAACACTTTTGATCATTTCTCTTTGATGGTGATGCAGTGATGCAAACAGAGGTGATGATGTGGCTACGTCAACGAACATACTACAGCGACGGAATCAAAAATCCTGGTCTCTCGTTTGGAGAAATGTGTACGTCACCAGACTGAACTGTTGAGAAATAAATACGTTGAAATGAAGAATAAAGATGTAGAACGTCAATAAGATTTGTTTTACTTAAAAAGCTTTAAGGGTTCATACATGCAAAATTCGGAGGTATTACTTTTCAGAATGCCTCTTACATATGCACCGAAATATGATTTTTGCCGTATAACATTTACTCAGTATCGCTTCGGGGTGGTTATGTTTGAATTTTGCTGCTGGATTTCATAGTCCACAATTTATTTTCGCGTCATGTAAACGCTCTATCGAATTTGCGACGTGACTGGTTTGTTGGGTTGCTAAGTCTTTTTTTAAATGTTTTTTTGATGCTTTGCACTTCCTCACTCAATAAAATTTAGGTGCTTAGTAACGACCCTGCATGGTGTCTAGCCAGATAATTCCTAAACTGTTACGTCCACTCTTCGGTAGCACACAATCAATAGCTACTGACAAAATTTTCTCTAATTACGAGCACAGAATAAGAGTGTCTTTACTCATAAGGAAGTTTTCTCTCCGTTCCGACGTAATAATGTTCCACTAGATGGATGTAATACAAAGGTAGTCATAAGATTTTAACTAACACGAAGAAAACTTAAAATTACGCAATTTTTTGTATGTTCTGAGGTATATGTTTGGAGTCCCAGTACACATCGAAATACCCTCGCCACAGTACCATAGAATGCCATTAAAGGAACCTATAAACAAAATGGAACAGCCAATCACCACTTTATCAAGGGAGGACACGTGTCCGCCAGTACATCTCGTGCAAACCGAGAATGGTACTGACACCAGCTTCTCCCCTGGGCGTGTCGACCCTCGGAAATCGCAGAAGTGAATGGCTAAATATTTCGCTCGCAGCGATTTAAGCTGTGCACTTTGGTTCTTGCCTAACCACACCCTCGGAAATGATGACACAGTTGCAAAAAACAGCCAAATATATGTGATAAGCAAGTAATATAAATGTCATTGCTCATCGTTTCGCTCGCAGGAGCTTCATTCTTCGTTTTCTATTCAGACATCAGTCACAAAATCGAAGAAACCCATTTCGGAAAGAGTGCGCTCTTATACACTCAGATGACCAAATTCATGGGATAAGGATGTGCACGTATACAGATGGCGGCAGTATCAAGTACACATGGTATAAAATGGCAGTGCATTGGTGGAGCTGTCTCACCCCCTGGTGTCTCCCTTCCCCTCCACCCCCAGCCCGTTGCCGCGCCTTACCGTTGCAGCCCACCCTCTCTCTATCTCCACACCCTCAACCTCCTTTCCCAACACAGCTTCAACCATCTACCCCTCCTGGATGATGAGCTTCGCCCTGACATCTACCCTTCCTACCAACTTGAACCCCATTTTCCTCCTGCCTCCTCCTCAGGGCTACCTCTCCTCCCCCTCTGGCTTTCCCCTCCTACTCCCTATCCCTCTTTTGTGCTCCCCTTCACTGTCTCTGCGCTCCCTCCTGCCTTGTCTTCCCTCTTCCTCTCCTGCCCCACCTGTCTCCTGCTTCTTGATGCACCTGCTGCCTCCCCTACTCTTTTCATCCCGCCCCCTCCCCTGTTGCACCTAGCTCTCCCCTCCTTTTCCATCTTCTCAGGCCTCTCCCTCAGCAGGTCCCACCTCGCAGTTTTATTCTTCATTGTGTGTGCTCAAAGTGGGTTTAAAGTGTGTTGTTATGCATTTTTTTTAGTACTGTGGCCAGCTTTTAACCTGTGCATGTGACTTCAGTGTCTTTTTTGTGTTATACGAACCGCCAACTGTGTTTTTTAACTTTATGTCGACTTTTTTAACTGTCCCCCCACAAACGTCTCCATGTCAGTGTATTTTTTCCTCCATTATGTCCACTTACTCTGTTTTATGTCCCCCTTTTTTATCGCCTTACACATAACATTTTATTCTTGTCTTAGTTGTCATGTAACTTGGCTGAAGAGCAGAAGATTGTGGCACTTACAGCACTTTCCTGCCCATATGGGGCAGGGGAATGAAAACACAATAAAGAAAAAAAAAAGGGAGCTGTCATTTGCATTCAGGTGACTTGTGTGGAGTAGTATCCTACATGATTATGGCCGCGTGATGACAATTAACAGTCTTTGAAAAAGAAACGGTAGTTGGAGCTAGATGCATGAGACATTCCATTTCGGAAATCGTTTGGGAATTCAATAGTCTGAGATACACAGTGTCAAGAATGTGCCGAGAATACAAAATTTTAAGCATTACTTCTCACTATGGACAAAGCAGCGACCGAGGACCTTCATTTAACGACCGAGACTAGCAGCGTTTGCATAGAGTTGTCACTGCTAACAGAGAGGCAAAAATACAGAAATCAATGTGGGACGTATGAGGAACTGATTCGTTAGGACAGTGCGGCACAGTTTGGCGTTAACGGGTTATTGCAACAGACGATGAGTGTCTTTAGTAACAGTACGAAATCTCCTACAGCACCTCTCCTGGGCTCGTGTCCATATCAGTTGAACCCCAGACGATTGGAAAATTGCGCCCCGGTCAGATGAGCCCCTATTTCAGCTGGTATGGTCTGATGGTAGGGTTCTAGTGTGGCACAACCCCACGAAGACATGGATAGAAGTTGCCCACAAGGCCCTGTGCAAGTTGGTGGTGGCTCCATAATGGTATGGGCTGTGGAATGGATTGGGTCCTGATTATATTCAGCTACTTGAAGACCATTTGTAGCCATTCATGTACTTCGTGTTCCCAAGCTACTATGGAATTTCTGTGAACGACAATGCACCATATCATCAGGCCTTCACCGGGCCACAATTGTTCACGATTGATTAGAAGAACGTTCTGGACAATGCGGGTGAATGATTTGGTCACACAGATCGCCGACATGAAAACCGTCGATCAGTTATTGGCCATAATTGAGAGGTCAGTTCGTGCGCAAAATCCTGCAGGGGAAACACCTTCGCAATTACGGACAGCAACGGAGGCAACGTGGCTCAATATTTCTGCAGAGGACTTACAACGTCTTGTTCAGTCCATGCTACTCCGGGTTGCTGCACTATGCCGGACAAAAGTAGATCAGACACGTTAAGAGGTATCCCATGCTTTTTTTGTCACTTCAGTGCACGTAAACTATGCGAACCTGTCAGTGCAATTGGTAAATGTGAATGGGAATTGGATGTACTTTCTAATCTCCTTGTCTTCCCTCTCTCTGTCCCCATCCTCCTCCCCCTCTCCTTGTGCATCTCCTACACCTACCCCCCTCTCTGTCTCTCTGTCATAACCCCCCCTCCCCCCCACCCCCCCGAGCTCGTGCCCACCTCCTCCCTCTGTATTTCTCTCATCATCTTTTCTTCCCCTGTCTCTCTGTCCATGTCCTTCTTCCCCCTCTCTTTGTCCATTTGCAACCCCTCCTACAGTACTTCTCTGCATCTCCTCTTGCCCCCTCTCTCTGACTTATTATTACTGCTAAAGTAAACTTGATAGGGAAGAAGTTCCTAAAAGTGAATGTCTCAGTCAGGATCCATGGTCTACGGGATATGAAAGAGACCGCTCCAACTGCTGAATCTGTGAGGACAGTAGCTTTATTGACAACATTACCAAAGTTGTAATCTGCGGGTGGGTACAGTTACAAAAGTTTCAGACAATCGGATTCCGTAACGGTATTCTCATCATAGGTCGATAAGCCATAAATACAACTTTCCAGTTTTCTGTTCAAACTGGCTGTGAAAAAGTAAACAGTACATAATCATGAATATAATTTTTGTACAAAAAAATTTAAAAATTAACGTCTATGTTTGATACTAGTAGCCTTCTAGTGGCCAGGAATATTGTTTGTGCCAGTGCTATCAGCTACTGATGTCCTGCTTGTTCCGTCCGTGATTGATTATTTCGCTGTCTTTCGTCTTTCTTCGATTTGCGCTCAATTCCACTCATTAGACCGTTCATTCTGTTCAGCAGATCCTGTCATTCTTCTTTATTTTCACTGAGGATAGCAATGCCATTATCGATTCTTATCATTGATATCCTTTCACCTTGGATTTTAAGTCCAACCTTGAACCTTTTTTTCCTTTCCATCATTGCTTCTTCTATGTATAGACTGAACAGTAGAGGCGAAGGACTACATCCCTGTCTTAATATCTTTTTTAATCTGAACACTTCGTTCTGTGTCTCTGAAACTGACTGCGGGAAAGAAAAAAGACCGGATGTTTTCATAGCAAAGACAGCTCGGCATTTTCTTTATCATAGTCGGTTTTAAAAAGAAAACCTGTACGTTGTTGTCTAAAGAAATATGTAGTCTACGTCCATCTGAACGTTTATTAGGGTTTCGTGTAAAAATCTGAAGTAAATCGGTCATGACATGGCGTAGATTTTTGGAAACAATGGCTAAACAGGAGTTCGTCTTTCCATATTAGTATAGGTAGAGATATATAGTAATATGTATGTTAAAATATATAGCCAACATTTGTCTATATTTTCCTAGGGTTATATGTGAAAATTTTGAAGTAACTCGGTGAAGATTTATGTAAACAACGTTTTATTGTTATATATTTATATATGAAGGGGAAATGCTGTTTCCAAAAATTTGAAAAGTTCTTGAGCGTTTTACTTAAAATTTTTAGGTGTTACTCTAATGTTTATCTGAGCATCATGTAAAAATTTAATGAAAACTGGTCGACAACTTTTCGAGATTTTTTATAACAGCCTTAAACGTCTTATGCTTAGATGTAGTAGGACAGATAAAAGTAAATGTGTGACTATGTAAGTCGGTATGTGACTGTTATAACTGTAACCTTTACTCATATCAGAGACGTAAGACATTGATATCTGCTACCTTGTGGCAGATGACAAGCAATGCAGAGATCAACAATTTAAGGATCACTGCCTGCGCATATCTTGGCACTCCATCACGTCTTTCTCTTACTAGTCTAGATAATAGGCGAAGAAAGAGATGTCTTTAGGAAGTTCTAGCATCTGTGACGTACCCAAGGGATGGGGGCACATCGCGTGAATTTTTTTTTTCTTTTTCCGAAAGTCATATGACGTGACGTCACGAGCACTTTCACCAGTTTGGTGCAGCATACGGAAGGGCACAAAGGTAGTCATAAGATTTTAATTAACACGAAGAAAACACGTCGGCCGCTGTGGCCCAGCTGTTCGAGGCGCCTCAGTCCGAAACCGGGACGTGACGGGATAAGGTGGACGCGACCATCGGCCATTCAGCTTTTGCGTCGTGTCGTTCAGTACACATGTGCTAAGACACGGTAGTTTCAATAATCTCGATACGTACGGCTCTTTCTTTGAGGTCAACACTGTTCAGAACAGCGTTTCAAAGATGAGTCCTTGTATTTGCGGAGGTTTTATGACATTTAGATTTTTTTGAAATACACTTTGTGGTCTGAGTATAAAGATCCTTTGGGAAATTTGACGCAATGCACTCAGTGAATTTCATAGTTGAATAATTACCGCAACATTTGTATTTGATGTGTCCTATCTTTTTCATTTGTTGAATAAATGTGCGTTCAAAAATGGTTCGAAGTGCTCTGAGCACTATGGGACTTAACTGCTGAGGTCATCAGTCCCCTAGAACGTAGAACTACTGAAACCTAACTAACCTAAGGGCATCACACACATCCATGCCCGAGGCAGGATTCGAACCTGCGACCGTAGCGGTCGCGCGGTTCCAGATTGAGAACCGCTCGGCCACTACAGCTTTGAGCTGTATAAGTATTACGCTCATTGTGGTCAATGCATTATTGTACGTTCGATTATCGAAAGCCTTCAGCTGTTGCTGCTAACATTGGCCGTTGTGCTACTTTATAAATTTATCTGTCAATTTTGCGATAGTTTTTAATTTGTCCGTGAATCGCGTGAGCCCTTGCTAACGAATTTTTGAATACATGCATATGAGAAAAGGCCGTAGCTCTCGACTCGATTTTTACACGATAATCAGAGTGCTCCACCTTCCCTTTTCCCATGGGTACCGTTTATTTATCGAAACCCATTCTTTTTTTTTATTCATGCACTGGAAGTTGGTGTATTGGTGAAGTCAGAATTGGGGAACAGAATTGTTGTGGTTGGCAGGAGAGCCAACACCGTGTTACTAAAGGTGGCCGAAATGCAAGCGTTTTAGCTCACGCAGGCTGGCGTGAGGTCTGGAACATGACAAGGGAATTAGAATTGAGAAAAACGGACGCAGCTGGTGGAATAATTAACTTTAATCCATTAATGATGCACGTCGCTCGTGACAGTACATGAGTCACAATATCAATGGTAACTGATAATGGCGCCTTGCTAGGTCGTAGCAAATAACGTAGCTGAAGGCTATGCTAACTATCGTCTCGGCAAATGAGAGAGTATTTAGTCAGTGAACCATCGCTAGCAAAGTCGGCTGTACAACTGGGGCGAGTGCTAGGAAGTCTCTCTAGACCTGTCGTGTGGCGGCGCTCGGTCTGCAATCACTGAAAGTGGCGACACGCGGGTCTGACGTATACTACCGGACCGCGGCCGATTTAAAGGCTACCACCTAGCAAGTGTGGTGTCTGGCGGTGACACCACAAGAATCACTGTCATATAGGACCTCATTTCGTCCGCAACGAGTAGGAACGGCTTTCCAGCAACAATGTTCCAGCACCTCTCAGCGAATTTTTTTTAACTCACTAGAACAAGTGAGCACTGGAGATTTAAACTAGTACACATGCTTTAAAGCGCAACATAACTGCTGTATAACTTGACGCTGACACATGAGACGTATTATAGGGGCGTGTTGCTTGTTTGTAGCAATGACTATGAACTTAAATCAATCCAGTTGGAATATAATTCAGTGAGGAGAAACAAATGACATTTAAAGCATTTAATAAACATCTAACTCTGTGTTTCATGTCATATATAGTTTTGTTTTTCCTTGATCTTGGGGAAGTCGGAATAGTACGTAGGCTCGATGGACCAGGAATATCGTCACTCATTCATCGCTAAATGCCTTATTAATTAATACAGGACACTCGCTCACCGATCAGTTACAATGCAACTTTCTGAACGTTGCAGCTGGCAGCAGTTGAGAACGTGACGTCATAGTCCGAAGACGACCAATTTTTACCGATATGTATCGAGCAGGAGTAAACTGATGCTGCTACGGGGAAGGGCAGTAGCAACTGAGTGGTTTTATTGTTTTGTTTATAAGAAATGTTTTTTAAGCTTTATCACACGATTTCAAAAATCGAAACTTGTGATTCTTACGGCTGGGGAGGGGGACCGGTGTGGGGGTGAATGTGTTATTTCCGGCATCTAAAATTTTAGAAATGAAGCACTGCGGTCAAAGAAAAATCGTGTCATGTAGATCATTTCCAGTGTATCTGTACCGTATATTATTGTCGCTATAAGGTCTTACAAGTTGTTTTCAAACTCATGATGCGTAGCAGCTGTAAACTTATGAAGCTTCTCACCTATCCCACCGTTTTTAAATCCTATGGTGAACTGCCAAAAAAAGACAGGCATAAAAACCCTTTTAAAGCATCTTACATTTATTTATTGCCTGTAAACTTACACTTGTAGTATCCGGCCGCGGTGGTCTCGCGGTTCTAGGCGCTCAGTCCGGCACCGCGCGACTGCTGCGGTCGCAGGTTCGAATTCTGCCTCGGGCATGGATGTGTGTGATGTCCTTAGGTTAGTTAGGTTTAAGTAGTTCTAAGTTCTAGGGGACTAATGACCACAGATGTTAAGTCCCACAGTGCTCAGAGCCATTTGAACCATTTTTGAAGACTCGTAGTAAACGTGAGATCAATTTTAGAAGGTACAGTCAAATGAAAAGGAGGCACATGGAAAAAAAGGTAAGTAAACTGTTTATTACATCAAAAGTGATTTCCGTTGCTGTTAATACATTTCTCCCACGGTAAGACAAGATGGTCAATGCCTTCTTTGCGATTGCGTACTGAATCATGTTTGTATCCAGGTGTGCACCTCTTCGTCCGAATCAAATCTACGGCCATGAGTGTCTTTCCTCAGGGCCCCAACAGTATTGAAGTCGCATAAGTAGAGATCGGTACTGTATGGAAGATGCATAAGGGTTTCCCAGCGAAACTTCCGGACGACCTCGGGCCCACATGCTTCCAAGGCTGTTTCGAGAACGCTGTAGGAGTTTCGGTGAGAAACTCTTACACATCCTCCACACAGTCCCGGTCTCTTCACACGCTATTTGCGTACGTCGGGAGCCCTGAAGAAAGAGTCGTGGCCATCGGTTTGCTTCAGACGAAGATATGTACACCTGGGTACAATCATTGTTCCATACGCAACCACGAACATCTTTCCATGGAGGCATTGACCGTCTTGTCTCACAGTGGGATAAATGTATAAGGAGTGAAACGTCCCCTGTAAAAATTATACGCGACTGTGCTTAAACTGACACACAATATTTTTAGCGCAACGAAATCTGACTTTCAATAATCCCTACAAAAGAATGGCCCTGACTAACATTAACCTATACCTTTCACAAATCACTTACCTCACAAAAAATCTTCGTTACTCGAACTACTGCAATACAGCGAGCACCACTACTGCCAGCTAAATAAAAGATTCAAACTACGGAAGGCACTAATTACTGATAGGTATAGTTAGCAAATGAAAGATTTTAATAGAGAACAAACAATGTATTTACCTTAATAGTCAAAATATATATGATAGTTCATGACATCCAGTCTTACAAATTACAAAACTCTGCCATCTCTCTCCCCACGTCCACCACTGCTGGCGGCTCACCTCCAACTGCGCAACGCTACGTGCTGTTAGCATCCAGTTGCCGCTGCTCAACACTACAATGGCAGACAACAATGCAAACCAGCCACAGACTGCACACGGCACAGCCAGTGATTTTTATACACAGCGCTACGTGGCGGCGGCGTTACCAATAAAAAAACCTAAACAGCCTACTTACAGGAGTAATGGTGATTAGTTTTAAAATAATGCACAGTTTACTTACCTTTTTTCCATCTGTCTCATTTTCATTTGACTTCCGTTTATAATTAAACTGTATATAAGAAAAAGAGATTGAAACTGAGTTGTTCATAAGAAAGAAACTGAAGTGTAGTTCATAATAAATTACAAATGTAAAAACAAATCTTTTTATAAGACTCTTTTAAGCCAAGTTCTTTAATGTTGGGAGAATAGGTAGTGGCTACCATTCGAATGCAGTTGTTCAACTGTTCATCAGTTTCTTTCTGTATTTGCTTTTTATAAATTTTACACACGAGAAAGAAACCTCACACAGATATGTCGAACAGAACACTGCATTCACTTTGAGAACAACCTGGACCCTAATAGGATATTTTTCTATAGTAACAACAGGCCAAATTTGTTCAGAGCTTGAAGCAAGGAATTTTAAAGACAAATCATTTTGAAAATGAGTCTGTTCCAACTCCACTGCAACATTGTCTCCTTAGAAATCAAAATGCTCCATGGCAAGAGTAGAGAGCTCTTCGATATCAATCTCGATAAGGCGTTTTCACAAACTATGCACTAGTTGAAATGTTTCTGAAATCTTACAAGAGTTTGTTGACTTGATATCTCAAACCCGAATGAACTTCAATGTATTGTTTGTTGTTGTAGGGAGACAAGCTTTATTTGTTAGGGGTTTGTTTCAAACAGGCAATGTGTTTACTTTCACATTGGATGAGATATTTTTTCCACAGTTTCAGCTTTAATGAGAATGAAACACAATCTGAAATTGTTCCGCCATTATCTTTATTTTTATCTTCATGCTGCAAGTTAAACAAAATAACTTTTCAGTGATGTCTGCGAGAAAACCAAAACCCTGGAGCAAAACCGAATCTTCTAACTCAAGGAAGGACTCGCCTGCCCCTTTCAAAAAGTCTACTAAGGCACCAAACAACTCTTTAAACCGTTATAAGATTCTGCTTCTACCAAGCCAACGAACTTCCGCATGAAGTATTAGGTGAACACACTGGGATCCAGAGTATCAGTCAGTTCTCTGAAGAAATGCCTCTGAATTGCATCATCTCTAACTTTGTTCACTGCTTTTATGACTACTTGCGGTCCATTATTCATACTTAAAAACTTCCCACAATATGAGTGTTGATGTATTAAACAATTATAAGAAAGAAATTTCGGAAAGCTGTCGTCTATACCACACAAGGCTGCGGATCACTCCTCTGCTCCCACCATCGCAGAAGCTCCATCCGTTTCTAAGCCCACCAACTTCACAGGAATATTTTAAGAGATGATAAGATCTTTAACCGCTAAAAATTAGTCCTGTCCTGTAACGCGCCCGGTTGCTAGTGTAATCTTTGCCAGCTTCTCTTATTTCGAGTCCGTATCTCGTGGTCTCGCGGTCGCGTTCTCGCATCCCGAGTACGGGGTCCCGGGTTCGATTCCCGGCGGGGTCAGAGATTGTCACCCCCTCGAGATGACGGGGCGTTTGTGTTGTCCTCATCATTTCATCATCATTCAGGAAAGTGGCGAGTGTGGACTGAGCACATTTTGGGAACTTGTACGGACGCTGATAACCAAGCAGTTCATACTCATCAAAATAACGGGTATGCATGAAACTACAGTATCGATTTTCTCGCAAACTCGCGGCCGTCACATGCAAAGCTCTCAGCAACATACCGAAGACTCATCAAGCTCCGTGATCAACAGATCCCGTTCCTTAGTGGAGCAATCCAGGCTAGCCAGCCTGAGCGGTACCGTGAGCTACCGACAATATCCCCGCAAACTACTACAAGATCAAGGTCACCTTTAGAATAAAAATAGAGATGTACGACATTTTTACAGTATTGCCAGTTAGTGATAATTTCAAATGTTAATAAAAATGACATACATCTCTGTTTTTAGTCTAAAAGTCAGTTCCAAGATGCTACTCCAGGCGGGTGTGAAATGAATGTGAGCAGCGGAAAATAATTAACGCTAAAATGATGATTTGGTCCTATCTGACTACCCCTGAAGCAGATCTTAGGCTCTCTTAATGGACTTTAACACATAAAATTACAACCTAAACATAAATGAACGATTTAGGCAATTAATAATACTAAATGATAAATGTTGTTCCTGCTTACATATTTATTGTAGATTAAAAAAACTTTGTAATATAAAGTTTACATTTCCTAAGAAAAATTACTAATCAGTTGCCCAATTCTGCCCCTTGCTATGACTGCGCGACCTAATATCAATAACGCGAAATGACTGTCATCATCTATGTACCAAATACTAGAGGATACTACTTTCAAAGATGATCTACGGTGGTGTGGAACGTCAGTGGAAATAAACTAACGTGGTCACAAATGTTTAGCTTTATAGCCCTAATAAGCAGAAGCAATTTGCGATATAACCGTATGTACTGCATCTGGTGTGTCGAAGTGATGGTTCTCGTACTCGTCTGCGACGATGGAAGAAGTCCAGCCACAAATAAACTCTTTCAAATGCTAGGACGGCAGAAGGCGGTCATCTGGCTAATATATTCTAATACTGTCTTCTCCTCTCTGTGTTCTACAGACGAGAAACCCGAACTCCCAGCCACAAGGACGGAGTTCAGATAACGTCTCAACGTAAGTACAGCCAGAGGAAGTGCTTTCAGCTAATGAACGCCGCGTACTCAACGACGACTTCGAACCTGGAGGTGAAATCCAGATCGTATAGGTTAGCAATAGTACAGTGCCTAACTGTTCTAACTATGAACTCTCCTGAGAGGTAAGACAGCAAGTCCGTCAGTACCAGCAAAGATGATATCGAGCGACCGTCACACACGGGCGCTCACAATGGAAGACGTCGTCTCTCCAGCGCTGGCCTCCCAGCAAGGCTCGGCTCGCCACCCTCATAATTCGTAAAACGAAACATATTCCCGAAACCATGGACTATTCTCCCTCTCTACAGATTCTTCCGAACGACGACCAACCATATTTTAGTATTTTGTCGTGCAGCACGGAAAGTTTGCGAGGAAAAACCTATACACGTACAATGGTAACCTTCTGAGTAAAAATGCTTGGAAATAACCCAGCCTGCGTAGTTTCCGAGCTGCCGCTTCTTCGTTCCTCCCAGCGTTCTGAAATATCATCAAGTTGTCCTTCCGGTCACTACTACAATAGCGGCGGGCTGTCACCCTATTGTGCTCCAGAGCTCAGGTGCCACGACGTCTGTCTAGCTACTTCCTGTGCTTAAGCAGGACCAACACCTGTGCGTCTTCCCACCCGAAACTTGAGTTCTGCCTGCTGTTTCATCTCTACTGGCGTTCGAACTTCTACTAATATAGGCAGTCATTCATTACGCCGTTTTTATAATAAAGACACTCCGTCACCTTTCATGCAATAAGCGTTAACAATTAGTTACAAGACATACGTGACATTGTCAGTCTCCATTATATATTCATATATACGATGTACAGTCTATCACACGATACCTAATTTTGTTTAATAGATCACGGAAAAGTATGTGGATGAGTTCTTGTAAGGTACGAAATTATAGCCACCTTACACAGTAGTCATCAAAAAATTACTAACTAACGGTAAAAGTAATTTTTAAAGAATTACTTTTTTGTTTTAAAAGAAGCACTAACGTATTTGAAATGAAAAAATGTATAAGCATTCGCAAAGTCTACAAGTGGGTGCGATACATATTTTATCTTGAAAACATAAATATACACTCCTGGAAATTGAAATAAGAACACCGTGAATTCATTGTCCCAGGAAGGGGAAACTTTATTGACACATACCTGGGGTCAGATACATCACATGATCACACTGACAGAACCACAGGCACATAGACACAGCCAACAGAGCATGCACAATGTCGGCACTAGTACAGTGTATATCCACCTTTCGCAGCAATGCAGGCTGCTATTCTCCCATGGAGACGGTCGTAGAGATGCTTGATGTGGTCCTGTGGAACGGCTTGCCATGCCATTTCCACCTGGCGCCTCAGTTGGACCAGCGTTCGTGCTGGACGTGCAGACCGCGTGAGACGACGCTTCATCCAGTCCCAAACATGCTCAATGGGTGACAGATCCGGAGATCTTGCTGGCCAGGGTAGTTGACTTACACCTTCTAGAGCACGTTGGGTGGCACGGGATACATGCGGACGTGCATTGTCCTGTTGGAACAGCAAGTTCCCTTGCCGGTCTAGGAATGGTAGACGATGGGTTCGATGACGGTTTGGATGTACCGTGCACTATTCAGTGTCCCCTCGACGATCACCAGAGGTGTACGGCCAGTGTAGGAGATCGCTCCCCACACCACGATGCCGGGTGTTGGCCCTGAGTGCCTCGGTCGTATGCAGTCCTGATTGTGGCGCTCACCTGCACGGCACCAAACACGCAAACGACCATCATTGGCACCAAGGCAGAAGCGACTCTCATCGCTGAAGACGACACGTCTCCATTCGTCCCTCCATTCACGCCTGTCGCGACACCACTGGAGGCGGGCTGCACGATGTTGGGGCGTGAGCGGAAGACGGCCTAACGGTGTGCGGGACCGTAGCCCAGCTTCATGGAGACGGTTGCGAATGGTCCTCGCCGATACCCCAGGAGCAACAGCGTACCTAATTTGCTGGGAAGTGGCGGTGCGGTCCCCTACGGCACTGCGTAGGATCCTACGGTCTTGGCGTGCATCCGTTCGTCGCTGCTGTCCGGTCCCAGGTCGACGGGCACATGCACCTTCCGCCGACCACTGGCGACAACATCGATGTACTGTGGAGACCTCACGCCCCACGTGTTGAGCACTTCGGCGGTACGTCCACCCGGCCTCCCGCATGCCCACTATACGCCCTCGCTCAAAGTCCGTCAACTGCACATACGGTTCACGTCCACGCTGTCGCGGCATGCTACCAGTGTTAAAGACTGCGATGGAGCTCCGAATGCCACGGCAAACTGGCTGACACTGACGGCGGCGGTGCACAAATGCTGCGCAGCTAGCGCCATTCGACGGCCAACACCTCGGTTCCTGGTGTGTCCGCTGTGCCGTGCGTGTGATCATTGCTTGTATAGCCCTCTCGCAGTGTCCGGAGCAAGTATGGTGGGTCTGACACACCGGTGTCA
Source organism: Schistocerca gregaria (assembly GCF_023897955.1). NCBI lineage: Eukaryota > Metazoa > Arthropoda > Insecta > Orthoptera > Acrididae > Schistocerca > Schistocerca gregaria. The sequence continues at coordinate 339,207,075 of NC_064925.1, read as the reverse complement.
ATGTGTTCTTTTTTCCATTTCCAGGAGTGTATATGAAGACTAAAAGTAAAATACGGTAAGAGGTGTGGAACTGTTTCACCTGTGTAAAAAAAATTGTCGTCGCTGATGAGTTTGCGCTCTGTTTGAGCCCGTAGAAACTTCCGGTGAGAAAGCTGTTAAGAAATTTGTATAATTAATATTAGCAACATGTAAGACATCATTCCTGTATAGTGACGCGTATGAACGAGGTTTACTGAGATACTCGGAAGGGCTTGCCCGTCGCTTACAGGATTATTGTTCCGATGGATCGCCTTAATAAGACTAGAATATTCCCTTCCGCTCGACAGGACTACATTTGCATCTCTTACAGACTCTTCATCACTACATCCATCACCGGAAACGCTGATATTCGCTGTACAAAAGTGTCCGTAAATATTTTCGGGCCACCATTTTCCTTGGTATTGTCCAAATATATAATATTTGTTGTGTATGTTTTACGAAAGCCAACTTCTATCCAGAGAAACGATAGGTCTATTGCCCTCCGTATGCAATTAATGCATAGTCTGAAAAAAAAGTAGCTTCGAGGAGGAAAGAAACCCTCCATCCCATAATAAATCTGCGTCGATTGTCACATTTTCTGGACCTGAAACCGATGTAATTTTTATGGAGAAGAACGTACTTTCCCGGGCCCTCAAATTAAATTTTGTAATCTAGTTAAATAGTATCAATCATAATTGTATGTAAAGCGCAACGAGTTCACGGAACAAAATGTAAGAAAACATGCGGAAGTAGCGAAACTGTGACGACAGACCAGCCGATACGTGGCACAGATACACTGCAGGGGCAATGGCGGTGCGCTTTGAGACGCAACCGGCGACACTGAGTAGTCCACGGCGAGTGTGGTAGCTCGTGATTCGACTGTTTAGCGAGCACTAATGTGTAGTGTAAGCCACTGTTAACTTTCTAAGTTCCGCCTATGCCGTGAGCTCACCGTGAATGAAGTTATCCGATTTGTTGGTGTTCCAACACGGGTTTCCCAATGTAATGATATATCAGTCTGTAGCATTATCTTATTTACCTCTGCTAACATGTCATCAGTAGATCTGGCTGAAAAGTGATTTAAAACTGTACGCAAACACTTTCGACCGCAAAACATGTATTTTAAGGATGACCGGTCTCGATCACTTTTTGACCATCCTCCGACCCACATACCATGACGGTAGGGGATTGCGGTACATTAGGCATGCGTTGTAACTCCATGAACGTTAACTGACAACAGTCGACGTTACAACACCCGCTCCATTCACAGCTATAGCCTACAATCACGATACGACGGTCTGAGGATGGTCAGGAAATGTGCGAAACCGGTTACCATAAAAATAAATGTTTTTGCTGTCGAGACTGTTTGTGTCTATTTTTAAAGTACTGTTTGTCAGACTGCTGTTCTCCACGAGAAACGTCCTCAGAAATTACTGAAAAGTGGGTATATTAACTATACTGTTTCAAATGACATGGTCTACACAAAATTTACAGTACACATACTTCAATAGCACTTTGATGTTGAATAACCTACTGTTTACGACCAGGTCGAGTCTCAGTTTCTATAATTTGTTCACAGATAAAGGGTAAGCCATAGCTTGTTGATGTCATATACAGGGTGTTTCATAAGTGATGGTCAGTATTCAGGGATGTGACGGGAATGATCATTCGAAACAAAAAAGTCAAGTAAACATGAGCTGTAAAACGCATCACTGAAGAGCCACGACCTAGTCTTGATCTTTGGAACTGTGAAAGAAATCTCTTCTACTGCAAGCTCTTTTGTTTTCCATAGTTTGGGAAGTGGTAGTATGGACCAAAACAAGAAAACAATGTCCAGTAAGCATGTGCTCTAAAACGTAGCTACGGTCGCAGGTTCGAATCCTGCCTCGGGCATGGATGTGTGTGATGTCCTTAGGTTAGTTAGGTTTAAGTAGTTCTAAGTTCTAGGGGACTAATGACCACAGCAGTTGAGTCCCATAGTGCTCAGAGCCATTTGAACCATTTTGAATCTAAAACGTATACCTTAAGAGCTATGAGCACTTGTTGATCTTCGCTGCTTTGAAACACAACTCTCCTAATGAACAAGTGCTGATAACTTTTAAGGTATGCATTTTAGAGCACGTGTTCACTGGACATTTTTTTCTTTTTTTTGGTCCATACTACCACCTCTCAAAATATGGTAAACGAAGAGCTTGCAATAGAAGAGATTTGTTTCACAATTTCAAAGATCAGTAATTGCTCATAACTCTTAAGGTATGCGTTTTAGATCCCATGTCTACTTGACATTTTTATTTCGAATGGTCATTTCTGTCATATCCCTGAATACTGGCCATTGCTTCTCAAACACACTGTATTGTGATTGTTAGAGTGCAGTAATTTCACACTGAAATGTCCCAAAAGTTTACGTGTGGCAAGTAAGTCGTTAACACGTTCCCTGAGTACACTGTCCTTCGAAATAGTCATGTCAAGAGGAGAAGCATGTACGCAGGAAATGTCATTTGGAAATACCACACTTCACAGTACAATACTATTGTTACAGTTTGCAGAATGCATTACTCAAAATTAAAACAGTTCGTGTGATTAATTGCGAGTTCACAGTTGATCATTGAAAAATAGTCAATGTATCAACACATTTAGATAAAACTCGGCATATTTTACGAATTGTGCTTTGTGTCAACTCTGCTGTGTACATTGTGCAGTAATTTTTGCCACAGATCATGCTCATTTCATAACGTCCCACACAGTGACTAAAATGGCTTCCAACAGCCTATCTTTTACAAGTAAGATTAAAATAATTAGCAATATATTCAGCTACTTTTCTTTGCCGTCTTTATACAAATTAAAATTAAAAACTTACATTGCTGGACAACTGAATGGTGTGGTGAGGTTTTAGATATAGCAGTAATTGCTATTGAATTTTGCTGTCTATTTTGCCTTTGCCGAAATACAGGATTCTACTTCAGTAAAAGTGTTTTAACTAAGAATGCTAATTATTCTGAAAATAAATGAGTGAAAAAATTGCTAACATATTTCCAGCATTAGCTATATAGGTACTTCACTTATTTACAGTATATATACTGTACATAAACTTTTGATCTGCCTTATCTGAAAGTTAGCAGTTGGATACATTTTCAAATAACTTCCGCGAATTCAGCCAGGTAACACTTTCAGCGACCGCCGATATTTCGGTGGGAGAACACCCCGCCATTTTCAAGGCAACTGCAACCGACAGGCAACGTACATGCAAATTTGAAACCTCGGTTCTCGGACTGAAGCAGGAAAGATAAAACACACACTGAACACTAGTGCCACCAAAGATAACCAAAGTCAGAGCTATCGATAGTGAGACTATGAATTCGCAGGTGAGGTAGCACTGACTCTGTCCCTCTGTTTTTTGACAAGCGAGAGTGTCGGATACCAAACAGAGTTTAAACAGAAACCTCCATCCCTGTTAACGAGATAGCTCGCTAATTTAATCTCAACTGCCTCCTTATTATGTTCTCCCGCCTAAGTATCGGCGGTCGCTGAAAGTGTTACCTGGGTGAATTCTCGGAAGTCATTTGAAAGTTGTATACATCAGGAGAAGCCCAGGTCTCACAGTTGGAAACATGTTTACATAGGAACAATCACAAAGAAGTTTTATATTACTGGTATTCTGCAATTAGCAAAGTTTCTAGGTAATCTAATTATACTTATGAGTTCTAACTGTCTAAAAGAAGGTAATGAGTAATAAAGGTGGCTAAGTCCTGAGTTAATATTCAAGATTTTGGATACCTAGCAGCACATACCATAAAAATAACATTACTGGAGATATTTGGTGAAATTTAATTTTTTTTTTTGGGGGGGGGGGGGAGATAAACATAATAGGAGGAAAGCATTCACCTGCTTTGGTACAAGTCGCAGCCATGTAAAAGGATATAAGAGCTTTGGTAATAAGAATGTCCTATCATGAAGGAGCTGAAGAGGAGTGTCGCACCTTGTCAATGAGAGTCTGTTTTAAATCTTCCAAGAATGGCTGCTGGCAGTGAATGCAGATCAATGTCGCCCAGTTTCCCAGAGAACGTTGCGAAGTGAACTGTGCGCGTGGGACTTGCGATGTCTTGTGCGTCACAGGAAGACACTGCTTGCTGCTGCTCATAAATCGGCACGTCTTCAATGGGTCGAACAAAACAGAACCTGGGCAATAGCTGGCTGGAGGTGCACGGTATGGCACGACATTCGCGATTTTCCAAGACGGCAAGTGGAGCGACAGCGCCGCCGGTGCGATGAGGTATGTGCATGGGGTCTTGAGAAAAATATGGAAACGTCACAAACGCAATACATTACCGTGCCTAATACGGCGTACGAAAACCGTTGGCATTCAAAACAGCTTCCAGTCGTCTCGGAACGGATAAATACAGTTCCTGTACGGTTCAGGTATCGATGATGAAAGTGGATAGCAGTCACGTCTCACCTCCCCCCTTCTCACCAAAGTAGACCACAAAGACTGAATAATGTTGAGATCTGGTGAGTGTAGTGGCCCAAGGAAGATGCGACACTTTCTCCTCGTACTCACAAAACCAGTCCTGAACGTTGAGAGCTGTGTAAGCAGGGGCCCTATCGTCTTGGAACACAGAATCACCACTGAGGAACGCAACTGTACCGTGGGACGGGACCAGCCGATAACGGTCACATAAGCCTTGGCAATAATGCGGTCTTGGAGAGTAACCACAGAATCCATGGAATGCTATGATATTCCTGTTCAAATCATCAACTAACCTCTCTCCCTCCCGCCCCCCCCCCCCCCCCCCCCCCCGGCCAAGTTTCATTCTTGGGTCGTAAACTCGAAAACAGTGTGTAACAAGGCTCATCCACCCAAAATGCCTTTCTTCCATTGCTCCATAGTCCAGGTTCTGTGGCTTCGACACCGAGTTTTTCCGTTGTAGGCATCTGCATCACTGGTGTTTAGGTCTTATGGAGTTCTCTTCGTGCTGTTTCGGTACTGACAGCGCTCGTGAGTGCGACATTCAGTTCAGCAGTGACTTTTGCAGCTGTCGACGGTCTATCACTGTCACTTGACACATAATTTGGTTCAAATGGCTCTGAGTACTATAGGACTTAGCTTCTGAGGTCATCAGTTCCCTAGAACTTGGAACTACTTAAACCTAACTAACCTAAGGACATCACACACATCTATGCGCGAGACAGGATTCGAACCTGCGACCGGAGCGGTAACGCTGTCTCAGACTGAAGTGCCTAGAGCCGCTCGGCCACCCCGGCCGGCCCACAATTTGGTCTGCGTTGTTACGTAGTGGATGATGCATATCCGTTTTTTCCGTATGCGGTACAAATCTTCGATACGATGCCTCTCGAAACACCAAACACTCGCCAAATAGTATCATCACTGTAGCATTATCGTCGATCAGTTCAGTGTTTCTTGTCCGCTTTTTCCACTCATCTTCAGAGTGTCAGTAAAATACGCAAACCACATGTTGCACTACTACCAATAACGTAGTACTATCGTCAGAACGGGAAAACACAATATCAGCTACACTGCCCTCCATAAGTTTGGAAACACCACGCTGCGTATTACAACAGAGCAAGATGGAAGTGATATACGTGAGTTATTAGTTAGAATACGGAATAGCAAACTCAAATAACGGTTAATAATGACAAGTACAGTATTTTACAATTAATTACTGTACAGATACATACATATTGGAACATGCTAGTATTGCTGCGTTTTATGTAAACCGACGCTACATGTCGAAGCAGTTCTACTAAACACGCAAGGTGGCGCGAGTAGACCGCATGGCTATGTAGAGGTACGTTGTTTATATTTCTGTTCAGTTGTAGTTGCGTTTGCATAAAGGTATAACACGCCGCGAAAGTAATTGAAAATGGCCCCAAAGTGCCAGATTCCTTATGAATCATGGGTAATGATAATCACTTTGCACCAAGAAGGCAATAGTGTCCGACAAATAACAAAGAAACTGATGATTTCCATCAGCGGAGTTGTCAAAACCATACATAGACATCGAGAAGCAGGCTCCAATGGAGATCGTCCTCGCTCAGGAGCACCCACGAAAATATAAGAACGCCAGGGGAAGTATTTGGTAGTGAACAGTAAACATAACAGATTAAAAACTGTCCGTGAATTGACTGCAGAACTAAACGCAACGAGGGATACACCGTTGAGAAGTCAACAGTGAGACGACGCCTGGCACACAACAACCTCCTAGGTTATGTGGCAACACGGAAACCACTGTTGCGCCCTGTTAACAAGAAGAACAGGCTTCAGTGGGCTAAGACACACCAACATTGTACAGCGGGGGATTGGAAAGAGTCTTATTCACTGATGGATCCAAGTTCAAAATATTTGGAAGTAAACGCCGTTTACCACATGAACGCTTGAATCTTCAGTGCGTAATTCCAACTGTAAAGCATTGAGAGGGTTCTGTGATGGTATGGGGATCCTTTGGAGGGAATAAAGTCGGAGATTTGATGAAAACAGATGGAAAAATGAACCAAAAGGATTATCATTCCATACTGCAGGGACATGCTAAGGCATCTGGTTTGCGTTTGATAGGGAAAGGGTTTGTCTAGCAGCAAGACAACGACCCGAAACATACGTCTCGCTTGTGTCAGAACTATGTGAAGTCTCTAGAGATTCGTAAAATATTGCAAAACATGGAATGGCCGCCCCAATCCCCTGATTGTAACCCAATCGAGCTGCTATGGCATGAATTGGACAGGAGGATCCGAAAAAGGGAAATCATGAGTGGGTCACAATTGTGGGAGGTCCTGCAGCAAGAACGGAGATTAATTCCAACTGAAAACTTGGCAAAACTGACGCAGCGCATGCCGAGAGAGTGCAAGGCAGTGATGAAAGCAAAGGGTGGTTATTTTGAGGAATCGAAAATTTTATTGTTGCATCTTCCTGTGTATTATTTGTGGTGTCACCGCCAGACACCACACTTGCTAGGTGGTAGCCTTTAAATCGGCCGCGGTCCGGTAGTATACGTCGGACCCGCGTGTGCCACTTTCAGTTATTGCAGACCGAGCGCCGCCACACGGCAGGTTTAGAGAGACTTCCTAGCACTCGCCCCAGTTGTACAGCCGACTTTGCTAGCGATGGTTCACTGACTTCTACGCTCTCATTTGCCGAGACGATAGTTAGCATAGCCTTCAGCAACGTTATTTGCTACGACCTAGCAAGGCGCCAGTATCCGTACTATTGATATTGTGAATCATGTACCACAAAGAGCGACGTTCTCCATTAATGGATTAAAGTTAAGTATTCCACCAGCTACGTCCGTTTTTCTCAATTGTAATTCCCTTGTCATGTTCCAGACCTCACGCCAGCCTGCGTGAGCTAAAACGCGTGCATTTCGGCCTCCTTTAGTTATAAGGGTTGGCTCTCCTGCCAACCACAACATTATTTGAGCTTAATAAACATTTAGAAAACAATAAAATTCATTTTTACTACTGTTTTTCCTTTCCATTGTTTATAATTAATATGTGTTTCCGAACTTATGGAGGGTAGTGTAGTTTTTATTAAAGTTATGACACATCTGTAAATACGAGCAGCGTTCAGTAAATAAGGTAACACACTTTTTTCTCCGCCAGTTTCGGTGAAAAAATGCGAAATTTGTTGTGAGAATTTGTGGAATATTCCCGCTTCGGCCCCTGCATCTTCATGAAGTTCCGATAGGTGACCGTTCTGTACGTAGCCTTCAAGGTGCGTTCGAACCAGACAGCCATAATTGAGTTCCTTTTGGCGGAAAACCACGGCATCGCAGATAGACGCTTGGAGAATGTCTGTGGGGAGCTGGAAGTGAACAGAAGTACGGTTAGTCCTTGGACGAGGCGTCTGTTATCATCGCAATAAGGTCGCACAGTCTTGTTCGATCACCTTCTTGCTGGCCGGCCACACACAGCTTTGACTCCTGCAACGTTGGAACGTGCGGACTCTCTCATTCGAGGTGATCAACCGATTACAGTCAGAAACCTTGGTGCACAACAGAGCATCTGTGTGCGTAGTGATAATACACTCGTCCACCATTTGGGGTACTCAAGGGTATATACCTGTTGCGTTCCTCGCCGCCTAACAGAAGACAATAACAAACAATTAAGAGCCATTGTGCGGAGTTACGAGGGTAATGGTGACAATTTTTCGTCAACGTCGTCACAGGTGATGAAACAAAGGTTCATGACTTTTAACCGGAAAGAAAACAGCAATCCACGATGTGGCGCCACGCCATCTCTCCTCCGAGGAAAAAGTTCATAGCCGCTAAAGTCATGGTGGCAGCTTCCTGGGATTCTGAAGGGCTTATTATGTTTGATGCACTCCTTCATGGTGCAATGATGAACTCTGAAGTGTAATGTGCTACCCTTAGAAAACTGAAGAAACGACTTCAGCGTGTTCAATGCCACAAAAAGTCAAACCAACGTTTTCCCTATGACAACGCAAGGCCTTACACGACTCTGTGCGCCCGAGAGGAGCTCGCAAAGCTGCATTGGTTTGTTTTTCCTCATCCATCCTACAGCCCGGATCTCGCACCTTTCGACTTCCATTAGTTTGACCAAATGAAGAATGCACTACGCGTAAAGCAGTACCTGGATGACGGGGAGGTTACTGGTGCAGCAAGTTGTTGGCTCCAATGTTGACCAATAGAGTGGTACCATGGGGACATACAGGCCCTTCTAGATGGCGTAAGGCCATCGAATTGAACAGATATTACGTTGAAAAATACAGTTATGTAGTCAATAAGGTCTTGTCAGAATAAAACTGTGCCTGGCCGGGACTCGAACCCGAGATTTTTGTCTTTTCCGGTAGAGCATTAGCTACTGACAGGCAAAGGCCCCGAGTTCGTGTCTACGTCTGGCACACACTTTGGTTTGCCAGGAAATTTCAGTTTTATATGAGCGCACACTCTGCTGCTGAGTGAAAATTTAATTCTGGAATAATGTGCTGTATTGGAATCCTAAATAAAATCTACTTTCAGAAAAAAGGGCTGCATTTGAATACCCCTTGTACAAGTGTATCCTACGTGGAACGGCTACTACATTAAAAACTGAAAACATATCACAACTAATTTTCCAAGATTATGGGCGGAGAAGTGATGGCCTCCCATGTTAGTGAGCCAGTCCGTTCCGAAATAATGATCGACGGATGAGGCCTCTAATAAGAGTTGTACGAACGCCATGTGTCACATGCCTTTATAAACACCAATAACTTCAATAAGATTCGAGGAAAAACGCAGGAACTTTACCTCTCTTCCCTTTCTCCAAATAGCAAGAAATTATACCCGATATAACTGTCGTGGTTGAAACGCAGGTTCTTAATTTTACGACCCACGTTAGGGGTACCAGCAAAATGGAGATACTGGTTGTCTAGCAAAGTACCCATTAAATGAGCCAGAAGTACTATTTATACGTGAAGGAGGTATCCTCGGGTCACAAACCCCCCCCGGTCACCCTCCTCTCCGATTCTTCTCCATATTTGATTCTACAGCACAATGACTCGGATATCATCCTGGATATGTTCCTGTACGTTACCGTCAACACTCATCACCCGCTTACAGACGAATCGTCTGAGTAGGAAACGGTTTCCCGTAATCCGTGGCCCAGTGCTTGTGTCTCTCACAGCACTGTAAACGGGCAGAAGTGAGTGCACTTGCCTGGCGTGAATAGTTGTACTCTCCAGTATCCTTGTCCTCGATGAACTATGAGATAACGCTGCCGGAGATAAAGCAGGGCACGTGCTCCTATTTCCGGCAGTTATTCTATCCTCACAGTGAAAACAAGACGGAGATTACTTAGTTCGGCATACACACACACACACACACACACACACACACACACACACACACACACACTTACAACACACGTTTTTCGACAACGAGATCGCTAGAGACGGAGTAGAAGTGGTTTTTTTCTTTTTTTTTTTAAGAAAAGGAAGATCAAATAAATAGAAAGTGCCCTCCCAAAGGAGCCTTCCCAGCATTTGCCTGGAGTGATTCAGAAAATCACGTAAAACCTAAATCTGCATGGTTGTAAGGGGATTTGGACCGTCGACCTCCCGAATGCGAGTCCAGTGTGCTAATCACCGCACCATCTCGCTCGGAAAAATTTAAAAATTTGATTTTATGTATATAGGCAGAAGCGGCGAGTGAAAATTGGTACCGAGGCCGGAATCAAACACTGTCTCCTCCTTAGTAGGCATCTGCGTTAGCCACTAAGCCAACATGGCACAGCGGTTCAGACAACTCCACGGATTATCCTGGTACGCCTCCCTCCTGGATTCAAATTATCACTGCCGTCCCAGTCCACCTTAAATTTTCCCTTAGGCATGAACTGAATTGCCGAGGACCTCCATGTTCTGGAATGGCACCTCAACATGGAACGTTGGGGCATCCATCCTGAATCCCAGGTGCAGGTTCTTATACAAAAGAAATGACACAATGTCAGACGCTTTACTAGTCTGATACAGATGTGATATTGTGTATCTTATCTGTAACAGGGTAGTAGAGTCACTGAATTGAAAGTCGTAATCTCCCAAATCTGTCCAAGGTTTCCAGAGGTTGTCTTGATTACCACACGAATGCCAAAACTGGATGTTCCCTTCGAAATTTCCCATAAAGGGCCTCTATCGTTTACCTACCTTCTTATTTAGGTAAAGTTGTTGATACCATCGAAGATTTTCCAACTTAATGCACTGCACACAGTTAGGACACCTGCTGCTAATGCCCTCGGCTTGCACCGAGCCCACTTTTGGTTCTTGTTTGTTCCACATAGCTCTTTGTTGACCTTGTTTTATAATTTTAACAGCACGCGGAATCCAGCTTTATTGACTTCCAAATTTGTTTTATTGCCTCCACTGAATTTGCCATCTCATGCGACTCATTTCGGATTTCAATTTTTACAGAAAACAATGAAACTATTCCGAAAATGTGTGTTAGTTTACGGGAGACCACGGCATGTTCCATATCTCCAAGCAATGCACATACCTCTCAGATTTCTTCTTAAATAGGTGGCGAACGGCCGGCGTCGATGTTCAAATGGTTCAAATGGCTCTGAGCACTATGGGACTTAACGGCGTTGATGTCTTGCGGCTTTAAGCCTAGATACCGAGCACACAGTAGTGGTTCACGCCATCATGATAAACTTTCAGTCGCAGTTACGCCGTAAACGGTTTGAAGAACTCAACGTTTCCCATTGCCAAAAAGCCAGCGTGACACTATGGGTATTCTACATTTATACTACGAAAGCCGCCTTATGGTGTGTGGTTTGCGAAATGTGCCAGCATGGCATTTGGTACGAATCAAAGCGTACTGCCCTCTTGTGCCCCTGAATTGTAGTCGTGCGCCATGTTTCACACAACGAAAGAAACAATAATCGCAGTGCACAGACTCCCAGAGTACCCTGAACACTAATAAACACTTTCCAAACAGCTCAATCCTTCTCCACACCATTTGCAACCGTCTGAAGTTACTTTTGACACGTAAGGTTGTCAGTTAACCAGGTATTCTGCGGCTATCAACAGAGAAGATGCCGTGAAGAGCCTTTTTAGTGCCTGAACTGCAAGCCTCGGAACAATTCTCCTGGCTCTGGCTAGCACGAGGGGAATGTGCTGAGCGACTTCTGCGCTCATCCACTCTGCGGGGAAGGGTGCTGTCCACATTTCTACCATGTGGCCCTCAGTCGCTTGGCGTTCTTTCTACAGTCGTTAAAATTTGAAAGCGATCACTGACGCTCGGTGAAGCCAAGCCAGGCACTTTCATTCATCTGCCTATTGAGAGAGCCTACGAGCAATACATAAACCTTGCCATCTCACAAGGAAGTCATAGTAACTAGCAGACTCTTAAAAGAAACATATTTGAGATAAAATAAGCAAATAATTGTCACCATTCGACATAAAAGTTTTCTTGATATGGTACCACGTCAAAATGTGTAAAACTACTGCTGCTGTAGAAAATCCAACGTTTCGGCCACGGTCGCAGCAGCCTTCTTTTGGGTGTAATTACGTAGCCATAAATCATCATCATAAAATAAGGTAAATTAGCAAGAGAGAAATGGATGAAACAGAAATGCGACGAAATAGAGAAAATTGAGAGAGAGGGAAAGTATGAAATGATGTATAGACTGGCTAGTGAGATAGTTTTTGAACGTAAAAGAAAGAGGAATAATATGGAAATAGAAAGAGCGGATGGTACTCTAGCAGAAGAACCACAGGAGGTTTTGAACAGATGGCAAGAATATATTGAATGTCTGTATAAGGGGGATGAAATGCAAAGCGAAATTAAGGTTGAAGAGGAGCAATATGTGCCGGAAGATGGAAAGGGATTTACCATCTTGGAAGTAGAAGTAGAAAAGGCGCTGAAGGAGATGAAGAATAGGAAGGCATGTGGAATAGATGATTTGCCAGCAGAACTGTTGAAGAGTCTGGGAAACAAGGCAAGAAAAGAAATAGTCTACCTCTGCAACGAGATATATGACAAAGGGGAATGGCCTGAGGACTTAGCTGCAACAGTTATGATACCAATAGAGAAAAAGAGAAATACTAAAAAATGTTAAGAGCACTGGACCATCAGTCTAATAATTTCTCATACAGCTAAAGTCTTGCTGAGAGTGTTGAATAGAAGGTTATATGGCAAGCTGGATAGAGGGATTGCAGAGGAGCAGTTCGGATTTGGAAGAGGAAAAGGAACAAGAGATGCTATTGGCCTGCTAAGAACTACAGGGGAAAGATATATGGAAAAGGGTAGAGAAATCTTTGCTGTTTTTATAGATTTAGAAAAGGCTTTTGACAGTTCAGTGGAACAAGCTGATGGATATCTTGAAGAGGAAAGGAGTAGATTGGAAAAAGAGACGACTGATACAGAATCTATATTTACACCAGAAAGTAAGGATAAGGATTGGAAATGAAATGTCAGAAAGAATCAGCATTGGACGAGGTGTTAGACAAGGTTGTTGCCTTTCCCCACTGTTGTTTAACGTATACCTTGAAGAGATTATTGCGAAAAGTTTAGACGGGAAAAGACGAATATGAATTGGTGGAAAGAGAATAGAATGTATAAGATTTGCTGATGTGACAGAAAGTGAGCGCACAGTGAATAACATGCTCAAAGATCTGAATGAAGCTTGTGTGGAATATGGGATGCAAATAAACACAGCAAAAACAAAGAGTATGGTCATCAGCAAAAGACGCAGACTGTCCAATATTAAAATAGGACAATCTACCATTAGCCAAGTAAGTGAATTTAAACATCTCGGAAGCACAATAACTGAAGACTTGAGATGTCACCAGGAGGTGAAAACTCGAATTGCCATATCGAAGGAAGCTTTCAACAGAAAGAGGAGACTCTCATGTGGCAAATTAGATAGAGGACTAAGGAAAAGGCTTGGCAAATGTTTTGTCTGGATTGTGGCACTATATGGGGCAGAAACATAGACACTGAGACGAGAGGATGAAAAAAGGTTAGAAGCATTTGAGATGTGGATGTGGAGGAGAATGGAGAGAATAAGCTGGATGGAAAGAGTGTGTAATGAAAGAGTATTGGAAAGGGTTGGTGAGAGAAGATGTCTGCTGAAGGTTGTAAGAGAAAGGAAAAACAACTGGTTGGGACATTCATTGAGAAGGGAATGCTTGCTAGTAGATCCTTTGGAAGGGTTGGTTTGTGGGAGAAGACTGAGAGGAAGAAGGAGATACAAGATGATAGACGACATAAAGGGAAGAGGATGGCAGAAGACCGGACAGCCTGGAGAACTACCTTGTGGAAATCTGCCTTTAGGCAGAACACTGATGATGAGAGGGTGGATACAAAGATTTAAGTGTCCGTTTTTCTCGCACTTTGAAAGTGAAACAGTAGGGAAATAATCGAAGATAGTTCCACGAATCTTGTGCCGGGCACTTAATTGTGAGTAGCAGAGTAGTCTTGAAGATGAAGAAACGATGGCAGTGTGTCCTTACCTCGTACGTGGACGTGATGCCGAGGTCGTAGAAGACAGGCAGGAAGGCAAAGCCGTTTATCGCGGCGCTCAGGATGACGCCGAGACACACGTAGGCGTACTGCATGCCGTACAGGTAGCTCTCGGTGGCGATGCCCAGCAGCATGATGCCCGAGATGAAGCTGCCCAACCCAAGAGCAAGAAAACACAGGTTTAGAGGCGTGCACTTCTCGGACTGCCCTCTCGGTTGATCAGTTTAATAGCAACTTGCCACGCTAACAGCTTGTTTATACTTTTAATGATCGTATAGGAAATATCCCAGTAACGAATATTAAGGGGCCTTTTGGAGAAACGGTATCTAATGAAAATGGAAAAATACTGAGAGTTTTCACCACTTAACAATAATCTCAAAATAACAAACTCAAGTTTTAAGAAAACAGATATACCTAATTACACTTGGGCCAGTTGAGGTGTTAGATTAACAACTGACTACATTTTAGTAAATGATAAGCTAGAAGGTTAAATAAAGGATACAAGAATTCATAGAGGACGAGGTATAGGATCAGATCATTTTCTACTAATTTCCAGAATAGATCTTTTTTGGGGAAATGGAAGAAAATGACAAAACAAAAAAGTAACAAATAAAATCGAAGCATTTATAAAGTATACCTTCTTGAAGTGGACAGCATGGATCATCTTTACCAAAGCAGATTAAATAATTATTCGTTTAACTAAGCTTGTAAATAATCTGTTTTGAGGCGTTTGTCTCAGATAAGAAGTGTTTCATGCCATCACTTTAGGTTTAGTAGTTATTTACGAGAGCTATTCGGTAAGTAAAGTCAGGGATGAATTCTGGGCGATCAAACACTTCCATTGCAAAGGTAGCAGGAATTTCTTCCCTGTGGCCGAGAACTGTCATGAAGAAAGAAACGATTCAGGGTTATGTTATGTAGGCTGCATGACATCAGCCGAAACTCCTTAGCCTGACTTCACACCAGACAGGAGACACTGTCTTCCAGACATCTTTACGTGCTAACCGTGAGCTCAGAATTTAAAAATGCGACGTGATGCGACAGAGGGGCATACTAGGGACAGCGGTGCGTCTGCGCGTAGCTTTGCCGGATTTTCACTGTAGTTTTAATTTCGTGAGCTCCCGGAGTTTGAAAAAATAGTCCTCGTATTTAGTTAACAATTCGATACGTGCCTGATTGCCTCTTTGTCTCCCCGCGATCAGTTACACGACAGTCGTCTATACTTCTGCTGTCTCCATTGATAAAGGCCGCGCGGAGTGGTCGAGTGGTCTAAGGGGCGCCGTGTTACAGACTGCGCGGCCCCTCCCACCGGAGGTTCGAGTCCGCCCTCGGGCATGTGTGTGTGTGTGTGTGTGTGTGTGTGTTGTTCTTAGCATAAGTTAGTTTAAGTAGGGTATAAGTCTAGGGACCGATGATTTCAGCAGTTTGGTCCCTTAGGAATTCACACACATTCGAACTTTTTTTTTTCATTCAGAAATCTGACGTCATTTGTGAATTAGTTCAAGGTATACTCCAACACACATCAAGTTATATAAAATCCATGAAGTTTTGCAGCCTCGCTGATAACCTCTGCCGGCCGCGGTGGCCGAGCGGTTCTGGGCGCTTCAATCCGGAACCGCGCGACTGCTACGGTCGCAGGTCCGAATCCTGCATCGGGCATGGATGTGTGTGATGTACTTAAGTTAGTTAGGTTTAAGTAGTTCTAAGTTCTAGGGGACTGATGACCTCAGATGTTAAGTCCCATAGTGGTCAGAGCCATTTGAACCATTTTTATTTTTGATTACCTCTGAAAACCAAGAGGTCACGTACAAAAGCAACATTCTCAAGGTTCTTAACATGCTCTTTTTATCTCATACAAATGATAGTTTATAATTAAAAATCCACTTCTGGAGCAGTATGAATTGGCAAAAACAAGTTGATGTAGGCTAAGTTTAAAAACTGCCTTTGGTACCTGTCAGAAATTTGTTGCTGGTCATTTTTTGGCTATCTGTTGCACTTTCTGAGAGACTTTCAGCTTTAGTTTTGGGTAACAAAGATAACTACGTCTTCTAGTGTTCGTTAACTTTTGTTTTCAGTGGATAGATCGGCGTCAGCAAGGTCACATGACCTCGCGCCACGAGATATCATACAAAGGTTTAATATTTAATTCAGAACACTAGTTCACAGTCTGGAGGATTAAAATTCACTCACCTTGCTACAAGCAAAGTGCAGTCATGTCAGAGACAGAGACAGAACCAAGAAATAAGAGGTATGCGTCAGCACGTTACAACGCCGTGCCGAGAGAGAGGACAAACTCAGCAGAAAATAGCATGCGAAAGAAAACCAAAGAAAATGTGACAACATATTCATTAGCTCGTAAGAGATGTCGAAACAAACTGTGCCTGTTTGTTAAGAACCAGTATCAGAGAACCTATACAGCAGTTAAGAGCATGTTAAGCGAATATAACAGAAGAAGTAGGACACATGCGGCCGTTGCGGACGGAACATCGCGCCATAGGCTCGCATTAGCTCCCTTTAAATAATCGAGCTCTCCAGCTCTCAAAGAGTCTACCATTGGGATCGACGGAGTTCACAGTAATAGCACTCGATTCCACGATTAAGATGCTGTAGCGAATCTATGTTCTAGCCAAACGAGTGCTAAAAGGAATTCGGTAAACTTCGGTTACACAATAAAGCAGTCAAATCTAAAGGCCGTAAATTCAACTAAATATCTAGGAATTACAATTACGAACAACTTATACTGGAAGGAACACATACAAAATTTTGTGGGAAAGGCTAACTAAAGACTGCGTTTTATTGTCAGGACACTTAGAAAATGTAACGGATCTACTAAGGAGACTGCATACACTAAGCTTGTCCGTCCTCTTTCAGAGTGCTGTTGCGCCGCGTGTGCTCCTTACCAGATAGGATTGAAAGAGTACATCGAGAAAGTTCAAAGAACGGCAGCATGTTTTGTATTATCGTGAAATAGGGGAGAGAGTGTCACTGAAATGATACAGGATTTGGGGTGGACATCATTAAAACAAAGGCGTTTTTCATTGCAGTAGAATCTTCTCATGAAATTTCGATCACCAACTTTGTCCTCCGAATGTGAAAATCTTTTTTTGACACCAAACTATATAGGGAGAAACGATACTCATAATAAAATAAGGGAAATCGGAGCTCAAGCAGAAAGATGTCGATGATCGTCTCTTCAGCGTGTTGTACGAGATTGGAATAACAGAGAATTATTGTGTAGGTGATTCGATGAACACTCTGTCAGGCAATTAAATGTGATTTGCAGAGTATCCATGTAGATGTGTACGTAGATGTAGATTCTCCAGAACAGTCTACGAACCAGCCGAAATTGTACCTGAGATGACGGTCTTCGCCTGATGAACTTCCTACTGTTTGCCAACCTATCATTGCTGATGGAGAAGCTGACTGTCCTCTGACCACAGCATGGCGCGGAGTCCTGACAGCACTGAACATCAGCGCGGAAACCGGCAGTAGGGCTTTGTGGGGTCCACGTTCCTGTTCAACAATTAGGCGCCTTAGGGTTCTGAAGCCTATCTGGCCAATAGGAAGGAGATCGATCGATCACACTACTTCCGACAACACTACATGGCACATGGGTCGTCAAGCGTCAACATAAACTTCGGAGTGGGATCGATCACACTCCAGTAGCTAATACAAGACCATTCTTGCTGGACCCTAGCCGCGCCGGATACTTGCCGTGGCGCGAATTCACTCACTCTTCGCCTGGGCCTGCAGATGAGGAGCTGACTCAGCAGCCGTCAACGAGGACCCAACACGCAGTTGAATGAGGCATCGGTTTCGTAATAAAACCAAAAATTTGACCATTTTGTTTCTAAATTTAATGTATTGAAGTCACACGGACTGAGAACGAAAACTCACCAAAATAAACCACTTATCACGTTAGCTAGTATTGGATGTATCACATCTGCGACCATCGTGTTGAGCGTCTTTGAAGTTATTTACGCTTGGGAATTACAAGAACGATCATCAGATGCGATTACGTTAAGGAATGTGTGCAGAAGAAAGGTATCGGGACACCTGTTAGTGGCCACGAATACTGGGTGTGAGCACTCTTCGCCTTTGCTGGCGACACTTTCAACGAGGTCCCTGATTGTCTGTGGAGAAATGGCAACCCGTTCTTCCGCAAGAGCCAAAACCAGAGAAGCTGCTGATGTTGGCTGCTGGGATTTAAAACTGCATCAACTTTCTAACTCATCCCAAAAGTGTTCCAATGGATTCAGGACGGCACTCCGTGAAGGTCATTTCATCTGAAGAATGTGGGCAGAAGAAAAGTGATACAACAATGCCTGACCAGAGTATCGGGACAACTATTAGTGGCTACGAATACTGGGTGTGAGGACACTTCGCCTTTGCTGGAGTCACTTTAAACGGGGTATGCGAATGTCTGTGGAGGAATGGCAGTCCATTCTTCCGCAGGAGCCAAAACCAGAGAAGCTGCTGATGTTAGGTGCTGGGATTTGGAGCTGCGTCGACTTTCTAACTCATTCCAAAGGTGTTCCAATAGGTTCAGGTCGGGACTCCTTGAAGGTCATTCCATCTAAAGAATGTGTGCAGAAGAAAAGTGATGTAACAATGTCAGACCAAAGTGTCGGGACAACTATTAGTGGCCACGAATACTGGGTGTGACCACTCTTCGCCTTTGCTGGAGACACTTTAAACAAGGTACGCGAATGTCTGTGGAGGAATGGCAATCCATTCTTCCGCAGGAGCCAAAACCAGAGAAGCTGCTGATGTTAACTGCTCGGATTTGGAGCCTCGTCGACTTTCTAACTAATCCCGAAGGTGTTCCAATGGGTTCAGGTCAGGATTCTGTGTAAGTCATTCCATTTGAAGAATGTTATTATTCACAACCATTGATTCACAGAAGATGGTCTATGACAGGTGGCACTGTCACACTGATACAGTCGTCCTTTTCAAACTGCTCCTCTACTGTACGCAGTGCACAATTGTGTAAAAGTTGTTAATATCCTTCTCCCATTTAGCGTTTATTTAAGCGTGTTAAGGGGACTGTAAAACACCCCGCTACCGTAACACTACCTTTCCTGTACTTCACTGTTAGCTCTACACCGATGACAGATGTTCTCTAGGCATTCGCGAAACCCAAACCCTTCCATTAGATTACCAGAGGGTACAGTGTGATTTATCTCTACAAATCACTCTATTTCAGTCATCCACTGTCCAGTGGTGTAGATTTTTACGCCACCTCAAGCGTCTCTTAGCAGTCGTAAAGAAATGCATGGCTGATGAGGAGCAGTCAGGCGTTACTTACATGTCGATCCTGCGCTATGGTAGTAAATGCACGACCCTGGATATTTTGGAGGAGATTGAAAAAAAAATGCGTATGAAATCTTATGGGACTTATCTTCTAAGGTCATCAGTCCCTAAGCTTACACTACTTAACCTAAATTAACCTAAGGACAAACACACACACCCAAGCCCGAGGGAGGACTCGAACCTCCGCCGGGACCAGCCGCACAGTCCATGACTGCTGTGCCTGAGACCGCTCGGCTAATCCCGCGCGGGGGAGATTGAAACTTACGTCAGCTATCAGGAGGGTATGAATCTTTTTGACAAATGAGCAGGTAACGAACTGTCGTAAATGGTTTTTCGATAGCCGATAAAAAAATAAAAGAGGACTTTTTAAACTGTATGTTGATCTTCAACTGCTTTGTTATTTACCGCTTCGTATTAAGGTCGCAATCTAAAAATTGTGAAATTCCGTACATGTTAGCTTTAGACTTTCTGCATTTAAAGCTATGGTCAACCGTGAGCACCTCTGGTGGGAGTATCGTAAGTTTTCCTCTGACAGCTGTGGCAAGTTTGATTCAAGAGAAACTACAAACTTCCAGGAGGCTCTTTTAACATGTTGTCATTTAATGACAAGTGGCAAAACATAAAAATTGTTCTATTGATTTTATTTCTTAAACTTATGACGTATAGTACGATGTAGAAAGAGCTCAGCTTATGTACTCTGTGCTTTCATTATGGCTTCGTAGACAACCAGTCTCACTTCATATTTTGGCTTCGACTGGTGTGTCACTTACTGTATACGACAACAAATGTTGTTTGTCAGTTTTGTAAGGACGTCATTTTGCGTACTTTTAATTCTTTCGTGAGAAGTGGTATGTATTTCCTTTCCTTTAGTTGCTCCGCTCGTTTTCAACAACTTCAAGTGCTATGTTACTGTACCATTTGTACCGCTTTTTTTTTTTACTAGGAACTCTGATACCCGAAACGCGTCAACACAATAAAGGACTTACTAACATCTGGATTTGTTTCATTTCAGCAGTCTATCATCGTGTTTAGAGTCATATTTACACACATCAAAAATTGTTTTGCATCACCTCGGTTCCCAGAGTTCGGAACTTGTACAGAAAATTGGAATACAGATCAACATAAACATCGTTTCCGCCCTTTTTATTGCTCATGAAAACCACACATTGCATATTGTACCACCATTCAACGAGACCATCAGAGGTGGTGGTCCAGATTGCTGTACACACTGGTATCTCTAATACCCAGTAGCACGTCCTCTTGCATTTATGCATGCCTGTATTCGTCTTGGCATACTACCCACTAGTTCATCAAGGCACTGTTGGTCCAGATTGTCCCACTCCTCAAGGGCGGTTCAGCGTAGATCCCTCAGAGTAGCTCGTGGGTCACGCCGTCACTTTTCAATCCATCCCAGCCATGTTCGATAGTGTTCATGCCTGGAGAACATGCTTGCCACCCTAGTCGAGCGTTTTCGTTATCCTGAAGAAAGTCATTCACAAGATGTGCACGATGGGGACGCGAATTGTCGTCCATGAAGACAAATGTCTCGCCAGTACGCTGCCGATATGGTTGCACTATCGGTCGGAGGATGGCATTCACGTATCGTTCAGCCGTTACGGCGTCTTCCATGGCCATCAGCGGCTTACGTTGGCCACACATATTGCCACCCCAAAACAGTAGGAAACCTCCACCTTACTGCACCCGCTAAACAGTGTGTATAAGGCGTTCAGCATGACCGGGTTGCCTCCAAACACGTCTACGACGATTGTGTGGTTGAAGGCATATGCGACACTCATCGGTGAACAGAACGTGGTGCCAATCCTGAGCGGTCCATTCGGCATGTTACTGGGACCATCTGTACCGCGCTGCATGGTGTCCTGGTTGGAAAGATGGACCTCGCCATGGACGTCGGGAGTGAAGTTGCGCAACATGCAGCCTATTGCGCACAGTTTGAGTCGTAACACGACGTCCTGTGGCTGCACGAAAGGCATTATTAAACATGGTGGTGTTGCCGTCAGTGTTCCTCCGAACCATAATCCATAGGTAGCGGTCATCCACTGCAGTAGTAGTCCTTGGGCGGCCTGAGCGAGGCATGTCATCGACAGTTTCTGTCTCTCTGTATCCCTCCATGGCCGAACAACATCGATTTGGTTCACTCCGAGACGCCTGGATGTTTCCTTGCTGAGAGCCCTTTCTGGCTCAAAGTAACAATGCGGACGCAATCGAACCGCGGTACTGACAGTCTCCGTATGGTTGAACTACAGACAACAAGAGCCGTGTATCTCCTTCATCGTGGAATGATTGGAACTGATCGGCTATCGGGCCCCCTCTGTCTAATAGGCGCTGCTCATGCATGGTTGTTTACATCTTTGGGCGGTTTTAGTGACATCAGTCAAAGGAACTGTGTCTGTGAAACAATATCTACGGTCAACGTCTATCTTCAGGAGTTCTGGGTACAGGGATGACGAAAAGTTTTTTGATGTGTGTGTATTGATGAGGAGAAGCTTGAACATTGCTTTCCATTAATTTTAACTACCTATGCACATTCAGTGTGCGAGCTGAATTGCTGATAGCACTTCCGAGCTGACAAATGATTCCTTCCACTGATTTCCTGCAGCTCTCCTTACCGACCCATTTGGCTGGTACTGCTTCACTGCTGGCAACGTAGATAGTATAAAGAGTATCAAAATGCCAACTGGAATTTGGTACGGTACATTTAGTGCTGTAGAATACCTCCATTTTTATCATGAATCATTTTGCGTACAGGGCGGTACATTCCTACCAACAGACAAGAATACTTTGCCTCACTGTATACAGATAACCATAAGACTGGCTTACACACACTTTTTGTAAGAATTATGGCAATGATTCTGCTTTTGACACACTTTCTAGAAAAGAAACACCGGTTTTGTTAGGATGAGATCAGAACACGACAACCTGATCATCGGAAGAAGCATAGTTCCCAAACAAATGGCTGTTGCCAGGGCATAGTGAAGAGAGCTGCCTCTGGATTTTTTATCCGAAAACTCTTAAAATTTTCTAAACAAAATAAACGCTATCATCATTGAATATCTTTGTTCTTCATGTATAGATATTTATTTACCATTGTAGTCACCCTGGTGACGAGCACATTTCTCTCAACGAGGGACCATTTTGTTAGTACCATCACTGTAGAATGTCTGACTCTGTTGATCTCTACTTGAACCACTTCATCTCCATAGAAGTTAAGTTCTCGAAAGTGTTCTTTAAGTTTTGGGAAGACATCAAAATCGGGTGGGGCCAAGTCGGGACTGTGTTAGGTGGTGGTGGTTAGTGTTTAACGTCCCTTCGACAACGAGGTCATTAGAGACGGAGCGCGTGCTCGGGTTAGGGAAGGATTGGGAAGGAAATCAGCCGTGCCCATTCAAAGGAACCATCCCGGCATTTGCCTGAAACGATTTAGGGAAATCACGGACAACCTAAATCAGGATGGCTGGAGACGGGATTGAACCGTCGTCCTCCCGAATGCGAGTCCAATGTGCTAACCACTGCGCCACCTCGTTGGGTCGACTGTGCTAGACCTTGTACCTACACTACTGGCCATTAAAATTGCTACACCAAGAAGAAATGCAGATGATAAACGGGTATTCATTGGACAAATATATTGTACTAGAACTTACATGTGATTACATTTTCACCCAATTTGGATGCATTGATGCTGAGAAATCAGTACCCAAAACAACCACCTCTGGCCGTAATTACGGCCCTGATACGTCTAACCAATGGCACCCCATACCATCACGCCGGGTGATACGCCAGTACGGCGATGACGAATACACGCTTCCAATGTGCGTTCACTGCGAAGTCGCCAAACACGGATGCGACCAACATGATGCTGTAAACAGAACCTAGATTCATCCGAAAAAATGACGTTTAGCCCTTCGTGCATCCAGGTTCGTCGTTGAGTACACCATCGCAGGCACTCGTGTCTGTGATGCAGCGTCAAGGGTAACCGCAGCCAAGGTCTCCGAGGTGACACTGCAAACGTCGTCGAACTGTTCGTGCAGATGGTAGTTGTCTTGCAAACGTCCCCATCGGTTGACTCAGGGATCGAGACGTGGCTGCACGATCCGTTACAGCCATGCGAATAAGATGTCTCTCATCTCGACTGCTAGTGATACGAGGCCGTTGGGATCCAGCAAGGCATTCCGTATTACCTTCCTGAACCCACCGATTCCATATTCTGCTAACAGCCATTGGATCTCGACCAACGCGAGCAGCAATGTCGCGATACGATAAACCGCAATCGCTATGGGCTACAATCCGACCTTTATCAAAGTCGGAAACGTGATAGTACGCATTTCTCCTCCTTACACGAGGCATCACAACAACTTTTCACCAGACAACGCCGGTCAACTGCTGTTTGTGTATGAGAAATCGGTGGGAAACTTTCCTCATGTCCGCAAACTGTAGGTGTCGCCACCGGCGCCAACTTTGTGTGAATGTTCTGAATAGCTAGTCATTTGCATAATCAGCATCTTCTTCCTGTCGGTTAAATTTCGCGTCTGTAGCACGTCATCTTCGTGGTGTAGCAATTTTAACGGCCAGTAGTGTATAAACAGCAGGACCTTGTCGGTGGCGTGACTATAGAGACGACGATTAGTGATCATGATGTAATCGTAGTTATTGTGGTTAATGATGATGATGATGAAAGTCCCATACCTCATGGACAGAGCGTAGGGGAGCGATGCGGGAGACCCGCACCGCCGTACTAGTCAAGCTCCTAGTGGAGGTGGTTTGCCGTTGCCTTCCTCCTTGTGGTTACGGAAGTTAATATATCAGTCGAGACGGCTAGAAGAGCGTGTGTGCCAGAAAGAGCAGATAAATAGTCGTATCTCACTTGGATAATGAATTGCAATAATTTAGTTCCGGTATGGTGGGCATAGAAGAATTATGGGCAAAGTTTAAATAGACTGTAAATCGTGCTCTGGACGATAATGTGCCTGGTAAGCGGATTAAGGGCGGAAAAGACCCACCGTGGTACAGCAACGAAATCCGGAAAATGGTGGGGAAGACAAGTCTGTTGCACTCTCGCCGGCCGTGGTGGCCGAGCGGTTCTAGGCGCTGCAGTCTGAAACCGCGCGACCGCTGCGGTCGCAGGTTCGTATCCTGCCTCGGGCATGGACGTGTGTGATGTTCTTAGGTTACTTAGGTGTAAGTAGTTCTAAGTTCTAGGGGACTGATGATCTCAGAAGTTAAGTCACATAGTGCTTAGAGCAATTTGAACATTTTTTTTTTGTTGCACTCTCGGTTCAAAGGAGAACGAGCAAATGATGACACGCAGAAGTGTGTCTGTGAAAAGATCTATGCGCGAAGCATAGCCACTCATACCCTAGCCAAAGATCTATCTGGCCGAGAACCCTTGAAAATTGGAGTCCTATGTAAAATCGGTTAGCAGATCTAAGCCGTCTATCCAGTCACTCGTGCGGCAGTTGAACATAACAAAACTAAAGTTGATGTTTTAACTTCCACGTTTAAGAAATCGTTTACGCAGGAGAATCGTAAAAATGTACCGTCGTTTGACAATCGCACAGAGTCCCATGAGGACCACGTTGTAACAAGCATCCCTGGCACAGAAAAACAACTGAAAGAGGGTGGCCGGTGTGGCCGAGCGGTTCTAGGCGCTTCAGTTTGGAACCGCGCGACCGCTACGCAGGTTCGAATCCTGTGTCAGGCATGGATGTGTGTGATGTCCTTAGGTTAGTTAGGTTTAAGTAGTTCTAAGTTTTAGGGGACTGATGACGTCAGGTGTTAAGTCTCATAGTGCTCAGAGCCATTTGAACCATTTTTGAATCTGGACTGGACTTGCCTCCACACCAGCGTAGTTTAGTGACGTCTGCTGTGTTACGTGAGTGGGCGTGCGACAGTACGGCGATCCGCTACGTCAGCTGTGTGGATGCTACGAGCTGGCCATCGACGAACTGGGCTTGTTCACTATAAGAAAGGCACGCGTTGGTGTGGTGTGTAGGTCAAGCTTAGATGTTTTTTCTCTTATTGCTGACTGAGCTGGTTGACACTTTCGCCTCCACTCGCACTGGTAACAGATGGGGATCACCGACTGAAATAATTTCTGGTACATTACTACTCTGAGATGAGTCTGTTCTTCATCACAGCTTTGTGTTGTCCTGTATAATTGTACAGCGCTTGCTTGATCTACTATTTACGCTACGAGCTATTTGGTTCTCATAAAATCAAAAGCAAGTCAAACTGTTTTTTTAGGATTCAGTTCATCAGTCGGTAAAAACGGTAGCCTCATACGATCTTTGTTGTTCATCTGTTTGTCAGTTTGTCTGTCTATCCGTCTGTTAAAAACCTCTTTTCTCAGGAACGAGTAGAGAGATATCTAGCAGAAATGTGTGTCACATACTGAGGTCTAAAACATCGGTGTAAAACATTGACGTTTCTAAGTCATCGCAGTCGAAAAACACAGTCATTTACGTCACATATTTCGATACTTGCAAACTCACTCATAAAAACCTATCGATACTCTCCGTTGGCCTAGAATCATGAAATTTGGCGAAAAACAAGCTTGTACAGTACACGTAAATGAAAAGATCCGAAAATTGTTAATTATAACTTTATCACATAGAATATTTCTTTTGTCGCTTGTTATCCGACGTCAAACTTTAAATTCAAATTATCAGTAGTTTGCATTCTGGCTGAGTGGGCCGTAATGGTGAAGGCCAAACATCAGTAAGAAATGACTTTATTGCTCATAAGACGCAATTCGTATCGATATCTTGCCAGTATCAATATCGATAGCAGGCAAAAATGGTTGAGACTCACGATTTCCGAAACAGATGAACTGTCTGCATACGTAATAAAGATTGTATGGAGGCCTCAGTGTGCGAGTCCTTCTCGCAACTGGCCTATTTTATTAATTCTTTTAATTAAAAGAAAGTTCGTATTTCTTAAAGTAAAAATTGTAACCGTAGAGTCGTATCTCACAATTTCTGCACTATTAATGAAGTTTGAAACTTTTATAATAACTGCTTCATTCTTGTCATAATTATAAGGTTCAATAATGGAACATACAATCAGTACATGATTGTAGAATTTTGACACGTGTTTGCTTATTACCAATAGTGTCAACTGTCATAGCGACGAGAACTGCAGGAGTATTACGTATGAAAAAAAAAAAAAACAAAAACAAAAAGAACGAGGTGCAGCTCAATGACAACTTTCTTTCCTTTAACGTGTTTAGTCGCTGTCGCCGCACAAGAACTGTAGTGCTCTGAAAGCGGCTATTGTATACTCATCATATTCACACTTTGCTAGTGAACTTCTTTGGACATACACTATGTGATCAAAAGTATCCGGACACTCCCAAAAACATACGCTTTTCATATTAGGTGCATTGTGCTGCCACCTACTGCCAGGTATACCATATCAGGGACGTCAGTAGTCATTAGACATCGTGAGAGAGCAGAATGGGGCGCTCCGCGGAACTCATAGAATTCGAACATGGTCAGGTGATTGTGTGTCACTACTTGTGACATACGTGTGTACACGAGATTTCCACACTCCTAAACATCCCTAGGTCGACTGTTTCCGATGTGACAGTGAAGTGGAAACGTCAAGGGACACGTACAGCACAAAAGCGTATAGGCCGACCTCGTCTGTTCACTGACAGAGACAGCCGATAGTTGAAGAGGGTCGTAATGTGTAATAGGCAGGCATCTATCCAGACCATCACACGGGAATTCCAAACTGCATCAGGATCCAGTGCAAGTAGTATGACAGGCGGGAGGTGAGAAAACTTGGATTGCATGATCGAGCGGCTGCTTATAACCCACACATCACGCCTCGCTTGGTGTAAGGAGCGTAAACATTGGACGATTGAATAGTGGAAAAGCGTTGTGTGTAGTGACGAATCACGGTACACAATGTGGCGAACCGATGGCAGGGTCTGTGAGTATGGCGAATGACCGCTGAACGTCCATCGTGTGTAGTGCCAAAAGTAAAATTCGGAGGCGGTGGTGTTATGGTGTGGTCGTGTTTTTCATTGAGGGGGCTTGCACCTCTTGTTGTTTTGGGTGGCACTATCATAGCACAGACCTACATTGATGTTTTCAGCACCTTCTTGCTTCCCACTGTTGAAGAGCAATTCGGGGATAGCGATAGCATCTTTCAACACGATCGAGCACCTGTTCATAATGCACGGTTTGTGGCGCAGTGCTGACACGACAATAACATCCCTGCAATGGTCTGGCCTGCTCAGAGTCCTGACCTGAATCCTATAGAACACCTTAGGATGTTTTGCAACTCGGACTTCGTGTCAGGCCTCACCGGCCGACTCCGATACCTCTCCTCAGCGCAGCAAATGGGCCGCCATTCCCCAAGAAATGTTCCAGCACCTCACTGAACGAATGCCTGTGGGAGTGGGAGCTGTCATCAAGGCTAAGGGTGGGTTAACACCATACTGAATTCCAGAATTACCGATGGAAGGTGCCACGAACTTGTAAGTCATTTTCAGCCAGGTGTCCGGATACTTTTGACAGACACACACACACACACGCACACACACACACACACACACACACACACACAGGGAGAGAGAGAGAGACAGAGAGAGAGAGAGAGAGAGAGAGAGAGAGAGAGAGAGAGAGAGAGAGAAATGGAGAGGTTAGAGTTGGAGGGAGGGCAAAGAGGGCAGAGGGAGGAGAAGAAAGGGGGAGAGGTGTGAGAAAGATTTGGAAACGAGCTGGAAATAGGGTAAAGAGAGATAAAGGGTTAAGAGGAGCGAGGAGGTAGAGGGGCGAAAGACGGGGTCGAGGAGGACGCAGAGAGACTCTTAGAAGACGTGTGTAACCTCGTGACCGACCTGGCAATAAGAGACATGGACACGGGGATGGTGCTCATGGACCGCCCGCCCACGAGGTAGTCGTCAGCTCCGGAGGAGCGCGCGAAGAAGCCGTAGTAGACGCCGATGGCGGCGCTCACCGACAGCATCAGCACGAACACCGTGTAGTCGACGACGGCCAGCAGCGGCGCCTCGCCCCTCGACACGCTCATGCTGCGGCCTCAGCTCCGGCAGGCGCAGCGGACAGGTGTTCTCCTAGCTGCTGGAAGTGTAGGAGAAGACAAGAAGCGAGCTGTCGAAATACTGTATGATTTACGTCTAGAAATCGATCAACTGAAGCAAACTTGAAAGTACACTACTGGCCATTAAAATTGCTACACCACGAAAATGACGTGCTACAGACGCGAAATTTAACCGACAGGAATAATATGCTGTGATATGCGAACGATTGGCTTTTCAGAGCACACACACATGGTTGGCGCCGGTGGCGGCACCTGCAACGTGCTGACATGAGGAAAGTTTCCAACCGATTTATCATACACAAACAGCAGTTGACCGGCGTTGCCTGGTGAAACGTTGTTGTGATGCCTCGTGTAAGGAGGAGAAATGCGTACCATCACGTTTCCGACTTTGATAAAGGTCGGACTGTAGCCTATCTCGATTGCGCTTTATCGTATCGCGACATTACTGCTCGCGTTGGTCGAGATCCAATGACTGTTAGCAGAATATGGAATCAGTAGGTTCAGGAGGGTAATACGGAATGCCGTGCTGGATCCCAACGGCCTCGTATCACTAGCAGCCGAGATGACAGGCATCTTATCCGCATGGCTGTAAAGGATCGTGCAGTCACGTCTCAATCCCTGAGTCAGCAGATGGGGACGTTTGCAAGAAAACAACCATCTGCACGAACAGTTCGACGACGTTTGCAGCAGCATGGACTATCAGCTCGGAGACCAAGACTGCGGTTACCCTTGATGCTGCATCAGAGACAGGAGCGCCTGTGATGGTGTACTCAACGACAAACCTGGGTACACTAATGACAAAACGTCATTTTTTCGGATGAATCCTGGTTCTGTTTACAGCATCATGATCGTCGCATCCGTGTTTGGCGACATCACGGTGATCGCACATTGGAAGTGTGTATTATCGCCATACTGGCGGTATCACTCGGCGTGATGGTATGGGAAGTCATTGGTTAGACGTCTCGGTAACCTCTTGTTCGCATTGACGGCACTTTGAACAGTGGACTTTACATTTCAGATGTGTTACGACCCCTGGCTCTACCCTTAATTCGATCCCTACGAAACCCTACATTTCAGGAGGATAATGCACGACCGCATGTTGCAGGTCCTATACAGGCCTTTCTGGATACAGAAAATGTTTGACTGCTGCCCTGGCCAGCACATTCTCCAGATCTCTCACCAATTTAAAACGTCTGGTCAATGGTGGCCGAGCAACTGGCTCGTCACAATACGCCAGTCACTTCTCTTGGCCAGTCGCTACTCTTGATGAACTGTGGTGCCGTGTTGAAGCTGCATGGGCATTGTACCTGTACACGCCATCCAAGCTCTGTTTGACTCAATGCCCAGGCATATCAAGGCCGTTATTACGGCCTGAGGTGGTTGTTCTGGGCACTGGTTTCTCGGGATCTACGCACCCAAATCGCGTGAAAATGTAATCACATGTCAGTTCTAGTATAATATATTTGTCCAATAAATACCCATTTATCATCTGCATTTCTTCTTGGTGTAGCAATTTTAATGTCCTGTAGTGTACTTCATTTATAAGAATATACGGGGTGTGTTTTTTAAGTAAGTTCCGTTTTGCCACATTGTGGCCGCAGCGCTGCAGTCGGCGTTCTGCGCATGTGCACTGGGTATCTACATCTGTTGTCTACGCACTGACGCCATTACAGTCTGATTCTTCCTTGTTTACGTTGTGTAGCTAGCGTCGAAGATGACTCCGATAATCGTGAGTCCCGCCGACTATGAAGTACGGGCTGTTATAAGATGTCTAAGTGCTAAAGTCCTAAAAGCGATCGATATTCATCATGAGATCTCTGCAGTTTACGGAGAAAACATTGTGAGTAATGGAATGGTAATAAAGTGGGTGAGAGCATTTAAAGATGGCCGCACAAATGTGCATGATGAATAACAGAGTGGGCGTCCTTCAGTCGTTAATGAAAGTTTGGTGCAGGAAGTGTATAATAAGGTGAGGGAAAACAGACGCTTTACGATTTCCTCCTTGTGGGATGACTTTCCTAATGTTTCTCATAGTGTTTTGTGTGGCATTGTGACCGAGCACTTGAATTACCGAAAATTGTGCGCACGTTGGGTACCGAAAATGTTGACGGATGTGTACAAAACCAAAGTTTAGACAGTGCACTGACTTTCCTTGAGCGGTACCACAGCGATGGTGATGATTTCTTAAGCCATATTGCTACTGGCGATTAAACATGGATAGCCTACGTCACACCAGAATCAAAGCAACAGTCCATGGAATGGCAGCGTTCAGATTCACCCAGAAAAGTGAAGTTTAAGCAAACAATTTCTGCCCGGAAATTGATGTGCACAGTTTCTTGGGACAGAAAACGAGTATTGTTTCTGGACTTTCCGTCTTGTAATGAGACAATCAATGCAGCAGATTATCGTAAGACATTGCACAATCTGCGCCGTTCCATTCAGGACAAAAGACATGGCAAGTTGTGCAAGGCCGTCATTTGGCTGCAAGACAATGCCCGTCCGCATCTGGCGAATCAGACCAAAGATCTCATTACATCTTTTCGATGGGAAACTCTAGATCATCCTCCGTACAGCCCCGATCTGGTGCCCAGTGACTACCATCTGTTTCTGCACTTGAAGAAACACCTGGACGGTCAGCGTCTTCAAGACGATGACGAAGTCAAAACAGTGGTGATGCAGTGGTTAATAAGTCAGGCGGCAGACTTCTATGAGGAGAGTATTCAAAAACTAGTACAACGCTATGACAAGTGCCTCAATATTGATGGAAATTATGTAGAAAAGTAGATTAAGGTACAGGCTTTCATGTGAAAATAAAATTATTGAGATATCTTGGCACGTCTTTTTAAATTACAAAACGGTACTTACTTAAAAAAGACGCCTCGTAATACGATGAACAAAAGGCACTGTTTGTTAATATTGAAACTTTTGCCTTAAGCAATTTAGGGAAATCACGGAAAACCTAAATCAGGATGGTCCGAATGGGGGTTCATTGTGCTAACAACTGCGCCATCCCTCTCGGTTCTCTTGTGTAGAAATTGAGTGAGCAAGGACTGAATGAGACAATGGTTATCAACCCACATTTTACCATTCTGTTTCTCTTCCTCTAACCTATCTACCTCTTATATATCTCTTTCACCCCATTCTATCGTCTTATGTCTCTGCTCGATGAGAATGACTCACAAGAACATAACGAGAAAATTCCCAACTAACAATGGGTCTAACATTGACAAAAGAAAAGCATGTTTACTTTCATATACATAGTCATTATTATTATTATTATTATTATTATTATTATTATTATTATTATCACTATTATTTTTGATTGTTATAATTATTTTTATTGTTATAATTATCATTGTACTACTGTTATAATATCTATTTTTTTCTTGAACATCAATACTGCATAATACGCTATATGTCCTTAATGTTATGTAGAAACTGTAACTCGTTCAATCTGAGTATGCCTGGTTAGGTGTAAGAGAGGGCCTGAAGGCCCTAATCTTGCCAGGTAAAATAAATGCATAAATAAATAAATAAATGACTACAAAAAATATTTTCCATGATTAGTACCATTTGTTCCACGCAGAAGGCACTCGGTCTCTGGTGAGGGAGGGAGGCAGGAGGAGGAGGAGGAAGAGATTAGTATTTAACGTCCCGTTGACATCGAGGTCGTTGGAGACGTAGCACAAGCTCGGATTAGGGAAGGATGGAGAAGGAAAGCGGCTGCGCTCTTTCAAAGGAACCATTCCAGCATTTGCTTTAAGCAATTTAGGGAAATCACGGAAAACCTAAATCAGGATGGCCCGAATGGGGGTTCATTGTGCTAACAACTGCGCCATCCCTCTCGGTTCTCTTGTGTAGAGATTGCGTGAGCAAGGACTGAAGTGGGAACCAGCATATGCACACTCTCGATAGGTTCGTTGCAGCAAACGAGAAAGAGGATATGTCTTACTGGAGAATATACAAAGTGGAATACTAATGCTGAGAAGAATAAGAAGACTGAATTTCTTTGTTGTGGAGAGGAAGGAAGCAACTTTGACATATCAGTCATCAAATTAAAGTGTGCAGACACTTTAAGTGCGTTGATAGTATCGTATTATGTGATGCAACAAAAATACCCAATAAGGGATCAGGCAGGAAAGGGAGGGCATCCAAAAATTAAATCCTATACTTTGGTCTTAAAAATGAGTTAAAAGTTAAATTCGATTAAACAAATCCATCGAGCAACCAATAAAAAGTTATGGAAGTGAGTGTTGAGAACTTACCAAAGGAAATAAAAAATGGCTTAGAGTCTTAGAAATGGACCACCTTAGAATTGTATGAAGAATTTTTCGATTTGACCACTGAAGAATTGAAGAAATAAGAGAAAGGACGCAAACCCATCATAGTATTAAGGACAAAATAAAAGACAGACAGGTGTGATGGTTGGGACAAGTCGAAAGAATGTAAGAAGACAGATATCCAAAGAGACCATTTTAATGGCAACCTCTCGGAAGGAGAAGAACAGGAAATCACGGAAAGGCGGCTAAGGGCTATTCAAAAAGCGATGTAGGGAGAGGACTAAAAGAGGATGAGGATGGATTAAGACATAAGTTTCCCGTGTCACTGAATATATTTAAAATCTGTAGTAATACAACTATAGAGGCTTGCCAAAAGATATACAACATTTTAGAGTCGGCAGTTCAGTCTGAAACACGATTTTATTTACTGTTGATCAGGTTTTACATGCAGGTACTAACAGGGCCTTTAATTACACAGTTATCAAGTATTTAACTCTGTTTGAAGCTACAACCTATATATACCTTTCAACAAGTCTAAGGAAAGAGACAATGTCCAGTCGATTCAAAGACTGGAATTGCAAACCGCTTAATTAAGCAGGTTGGCAAATTTAACTACTTAAGATAACTTCCATTGTACACAAGGGAGATACTGTTGGTAAAAACTGTAGGGGAAAATAGAAATTGGAATAATTCCAAGAAATAATTGAAGACGATGGGTGCAAGTATTGCTCTGAGTTGAAGTTAGCGCCATCCAGAAAACTGATCAAAAAAAGAAACAAAAAAATGTTTAATTTCCGACAGTGAAGATCTGAAAAATAAATTTCAGCATGTGTGTCACTATAAAGAGAAGTAACCTGTTGAGACAGTGTGAAATGAAATCCCTGACACAAATGGTTGGAGATACCCTTAGAGGTCAAATAAGGATCGAAAACAACAGGCAAGAAGTAAAGATAACTGATATAAATGGAAAATAAAACGCAACTGATACAAGCCCCAAGTGCAGGGCAAAGGACGTAAGAAGAAAATTCCTGCCATGGCCTTTGGCAGGCAATTGCTCTACCAACTGAGCTACCCAACCACCCCCGCCCCGTCCTCATAGCTTTACTTCTGCCAGTACCTCGTCTCCTACCTTCCAAACTTTACAGAAGCTCTCCTGCGAACGTTGCAGAACTAGAATTCCTGAAAGACAGGATATTGCGGAGACATGGCTTAGCCACAGCCTGGGGGATATTTCCAGGCAAAGGTCCCGAGTTCGAGTCTCGGTCCGGCACACAGTTTTAATCTGACAGGAAGTTTCATATCAGCGCATACTCCGCTGCAGAATGAAAATCTCATTCTGGAAACCTAAGAAGAAGTTTTTACTCTTCAAACCGGTTGGTGGAAGAGATTTAGTGAAGCCGTGGAAGAGATGGCAGGATGAGCTTGAATTAGAGTACCATGACGTTATTATTGATCACCGAAGTGGTCCCCTCAGACCTTTCGATTAAAGAACACTTAGTGATTGGGGCAGCATGAGGTGTGAAAATTCATTTGAATAAACAAGTAACCGCGAAAGATGCGGCGAATGATACACATGCCATTTGAAATTCTCAAATTCTGTATCAATGGTGTTTTGCAGCAGACAGCTTTCTTTATGGCAGCCTTGGTACATAGGGTTTTTGGGATATAGGCCATGCTGCGAGATACAGATGCAGTACATCTGATGTAACTAGAACTACCAGTTTCAAGTATTCGTTTTTCAAAGAAATTAATATCAGAGGATTTAAAAATCTGTCTGCACAAGTTCCTCCAGCAGGAGACAAAACGTTACAGACAGCTTACGATCACAGCCTAAATTCCAAACACCAAATGTCTTCCAGGATAGCTTCTAGAGATATGGAGTGAGCAATCACATAGGAACAGTTGTAGATAAAGTATAAGGTTGGTGCATAAGGGCGAAGCGTTCTTGTTTTGCTTGTTGGTATTCCGGTTGCTAATGGTTTATTTATCGATTGTCATTTTCATTTGTAGTTCATTGTTGCTATTTGAGATTTCATATTGTCGTTTAGGGATAGGGAGTGGAACTGTGGACGCTAGAAAATGGAGCACCAAGTGGAGAAATCGGAACGTTTCCGACATATTCTTCTGTTTGAGTTGAATAGAGGGGTGGAAGCGAATGCAAAATTGTTTTTTCGTGTTAAGGAGGATTGTTTTGACATTAGTGACTCCCCATGTTCAGGAAGACCTTAGAGGTCTTCGAGGCCTTTTTAAACGCTTTAATTCACAGTGATTCACGTCATTGTACTTAAGACCGGCAAATATGATGAATCGTGATAATTCCAGCACCACGTGACATTCGCATGTAATGGGGGAGGTTAAAAATCGAATGTAAGTGTACCGCACGCTTTAACCCAAAATCACAAAAATCATCGGGTGGCCATATGTGCAATTCTGCTTGCTCGTCATCAAATGGTTCGTGAAAAACACCGATCATTCCTATCCTGTGTCATTACTGGTGACGAGGAATGGTACCTTTATGCTAACACTGGGAAAAGCAAAGAATGGTTGAACCCAAACAAAACATCAACTGCCCATACAAAGACCTGTGCGCAGCCACAAAAGATAACGTTATGCGTCTCGTGGAACAGCGACTGTTTGGTGTACTACGAATGGCTTCCCCGAAGATTTCCCATCACTGCTGACATTTACTGACAGCAACTGAGACGCCTTGCAGGCGCAATCCAAAAACGACGAAGAAGACTGCGTGAGATGGTATTTCTCCGCGATAACACCCGCCCGCTTTCGGTCAGACTGACAAGAAACACTGCACAGGAGTTGGAGGAGTTGGCTTGGTAAGTCATTCTGCACCTACCTAATCTTCACCCTAAGATTTTCACCTTTTCCACTCTCTACCGAACAACCTTCAAGAAACTTTCTTTCGGGATGAAAATGTGTTTCGAACATGGTTCGACGAGTTCTTTGCCTCAAAACCAAGTCATTTCTACAGTCGTACAATTGAAAAGTTACCTCAGCGGTGGTAGACTGTTTTAATATAATTTCTATCTGTTGTGTTTACTAAACTTATGGAAAAACGTTACGAATTAAGCACCAACCCAGTAATTGGCAGACCCTGACGAAGTTGCAAGACACTACAACACTGCATTTCGTATATTAAACGAAAATAAACATAACGCCGGCCGCGGTGCCCGAACGGTACTAGACGCTTCAGTCCGGAACCGCGCGACTGCTACGGTCGCAGGTTCGAAGCCTGCCTCGGGAATGGATGTGTGTGATGTCCTTAGGTTAGTTCTAGGGGACTGATGACATCAGACGTTAACTCCCATAGTGCTCAGAGCCATTTGAACCATTTTATACATAACATTTGTTTCAAATACCTGGGAGAGATTACACAGAAAACAGGACTAAACTCGACAGCCAATGAAGGAAGAGTTGCAAAGCTACAAAAAGCTTACAGACATAAAACCATTACAACAAAAAAGTATTTCCGTTGATGCTAAATTAAGACATTACAAAAGAGTAGTCTTATCAGAAGCCTTGTATGCCTCAGAAACGACAGTAATCAAAGAAAGAACGAAAATCAAAGAAATGGAAAAGCAAAGGAGGAAAAGTCTAAGAAAGATCTATGGGCCAGTTCAGAGACAGGCTAGCTGGATAAAAAGACCGACAAAAGAACTGTACAAACAGACAGACACAATTACAGATAACATCAGAAAAAGAAGGGCTAAATTCTACGGCCACATTTATAGGATGAACGAAAATAGGCTCATCAAGTAGATTTTTAACATAGTGATGAGTAATGCAATGAAAACTATCTCCACAGAAGAAATAACAAACACAGAAAAATACAGAGAAAAAAATCAGAAAACAGGAATTCGAGGAAACACCAAAAGAGAAGAAACCAGGAAAGAAGTGGACAGAAGAGAGGAAGGTGAAACAAAGTGAACGTATGAAAAGAAATAGACAAAACAAAGTGCCATGGAAATTGATTTTGTTTTAACGCTCTCCTAAATGAAGAATTAACGATAATAATAATAAACATTTGTACTGTTATACTGGAAAATACTGCTCAATGCAATGGGTGTATTTCAAGTCGAATTAATAGGAGACATCGAGCGTATAGGGAGAAAAAGCGGCCTCAGTAGTTGATTGATTAGAAACTAAGTATTAGAGCAATGTTGAAAAATCTTTATAGCTTACATTCCAGTTTAGAAAACTTCAAGAGCATTCTTTTAGGGCAAAAAGTGCGCCTATTCTTCAGCTCACACAATTTTCTGATGAAGGACTTTATCAGTGAGAATTATTCGCATTTAATGGCAGTGCATAGTAATTCAGCGTGCTTTTACTGACCTTAACTGTTTCCGCAAAAGTGTAGCTGCACTTTCTCCGGAAGCGAACTCAGCGAGCGGTACACATGAGGTGCTGGCTCGCCACTTTACATGAAGCGCCTCATTGTGTCAGCACCGCACTGTATCCTTTTATCAGCCATCTCCCGGTTCCCCTTCCTTTTTGCGCTGTTTTACACACATCACACTCAACACGTCAGTGTGTATCAAGAGATAACCAGAAGCGTAACAGCGCACTGATCAAGTTTACATCTACGCAACATACTCTGCAGTGATTCTGACCTTCTGAGCTCACAAGAAGTGTTTGTCCGTTCCGATAAAATGTTGTTTAGGGATTTTTTCCTCTGCAAAGGAGCACGATAACGCGAATGTGTGCTGAAGCAGTGGTAACACGATAACCGTTCACCGTATTTGTTCCACAACATCATTCGGTAACACGTTTAACTATGAGTATTGCCGGCGTATAAGACGCCCTGGCGTAAAACACACATCCCACTTTTTAAGAGCTATTTTAGGAAAAAAATTCCCATTTAATACGTCTACTGCAAAACAATAATAACACATATGTCCACGTACATCAAATACGAATATTTAGTCAATGTATATAGGAAAAAGTGCCCATATATAATTTTCGTCCTCAAATCCGCAAAATTCATGCCCAGAGCTGAAGGAAGAAGTACTTGAATCCATCATGACAGAAACTGAATCCTTATAAAATAAGTTATCCTCTGTATCGTCCAAGGTATACTGATTCCACACTTCTGAAACGATTTAATCACTGCTTTAGTTTTTATAGAGTTCCACGAAGATTTGACCGACTCACAATCTTGAGAAATGCTAGGTCTCTTCCAGCAGTTTCAGAAACTGTAGATTGCATACATTTGTTTCTCTCTTCCTTCATAATTGCTTAAATGTTACATACATCTAATGGTTAAAGGAAACTGGTTAGCCTTCATGGAATTGCAGCTAACTTAGTCTACAGTTTACTCTATTTTTAACATCTTCTGTTCTGTGAAAATGAAGTTGATCCAGTACTAACAGGGCAGACTTCTTCATTAGGCCTCCAGATTGCGTAGACAAAATTTTATCTATCCACAATCTCATTCCCCCTCTATGCGTCCAGCCTTTATTTGTACATGGACAAATTCTCTTTTCGGCTATTTTTCCATAGGAAGCGTCTTTGTTTTTAAAATCAAAAGTGACTGTAATTTAGTCCCTTCAGCACAGCGGGATAAAACGACTGTGTACTGAATCTTCTCATTGCCAGGAAGTTTTAATAATAACGCTTTTTGTGCGTTTGGAATCCACAGTTCTGTTAGAAGGGACATCTCGTTGATGTTTGCAATGTCCGAAAATTCAACTTTTTGAAGGTTAAAACTTTTCGCTTTTCTTTGCGTTAGTGACAAATCGATGAATTCAACTATTTGTTCTTGGTGCTCGGCATGTTGTGTGATATTTTTTTTTGGTCCACGTACAAAGCCGATACCTCCTCATCAATCTTGAATAACATGGATGTTGATCTAGTAAATTTGGTGATCCCTTTGTCAGTGGATATTACTTTCTCTTGATGAATGAGCGTTTACGTAGAAACAGATATTCTTGCTTGTCTGCTCTCTAAAATCCGAGTATTGGGTAAGAACGTTAACTTGTTACCGTTGTGTAAGACACATCCAGTTTTTGGGCCTATTTTCAAAGGAAAAATATGCTGGAAATAACGGTATTGGGTTGCTCTATGAAATGCTGAGTTATGAGAGGGCATTAATAGATTAGATGAGGCTGACGACAGTCGTTAAAAAAGCGTGAAATTTTTTAAAATGTTTTATAATTATCTCAATTGCTAGAAAATCCTTACAGTAGGAGAATTAGAAGACTAATCGTCTCGGTATATTCTAAACGTCATTTAGCTTCGTCGATATTGATACTGTTACTTAAATAGCTTTTAGCTCATAGTCGCTTTGTGTAACTACTTGCTCCCTGATTGAGTAATGCTTCACAATGGCAGGAGAGTTATTGAAAACTATTATCCTAGAAATAATACCGTAGTGATGCTACTTTTTCCTTGATAATTGTGATTTTTATGCAGAATATTTATAAATTATGGCATGTACAGTATCCTCAATAATAATAATAGTAATAATAATAATAATGAAGTATTATACACTCCTGGAAATGGAAAAAAGAACACATTGACACCGGTGTGTCAGACCCACCATACTTGCTCCGGACACTGCGAGAGGGCTGTACAAGCAATGATCACACGCACGGCACAGCAGACACACCAGGAACCGCGGTGTTGGCCGTCGAATGGCGCTAGCTGCGCAGCATTTGTGCACCGCCGCCGTCAGTGTCAGCCAGTTAGCCGTGGCATACGGAGCTCCATCGCAGTCTTTAACATTGGTAGCATGCCGCGACAACGTGGACGTGAACCGTATGTGCAGTTGACGGACTTTGAGCGAGGGCGTATAGTGGGCATGCGGGAGGCCGGGTGGACGTACCGCCGAATTGCTCAACACGTGGGACGTGAGGTCTCCACAGTACATCGATGTTGTCGCCAGTGGTCGGCGGAAGGTGCACGTGCCCGTCGACTTGGGACCGGACCGCAGCGACGCACGGATGCACGCCAAGACTGTAGGCTCCTACGCAGTGCCGTAGGGGACCGCACCGCCACTTCCCAGCAAATTAGGGACACTGTTGCTCCTGGGGTATCGGCGAGGACCATTCGCAACCGTCTCCATGAAGCTGGGCTACGGTCCTGCACACCGTTAGGCCGTCTTCCGCTCACGCCCCAACATCGTGCAGCCCGCTTCCAGTGGTGTCGAGACAGGCGTGAATGGAGGGACGAATGGAGACGTATCGTCTTCAGCGATGAGAGTCGCTTCTGCCTTGGTGCCAATGATGGTCGTATGCGTGTTTGGCGCCGTGCAGGTGAGCGCCACAATCAGGACTGCATACGACCGAGGCACACAGGGCCAACACCCGGCATCATAGTGTGGGGAGCGATCTCCTACACTGGCCGTACACCTCTGGTGATCGTCGAGGGGACACTGAATAGTGCACGGTACATCCAAACCGTCATCGAACCCATCGTTCTACCATTCCTAGACCGGCAAGGGAACTTGCTGTTCCAACAGGACAATGCACGTCCGCATGTATCCCGTGCCACCCAACGTGCTCTAGAAGGTGTAAGTCAACTACCCTGGCCAGCAAGATCTCCGGATCTGTCCCCCATTGAGCATGTTTGGGACTGGATGAAGCGTCGTATCACGCGGTCTGCACGTCCAGCACGAACGCTGGTCCAACTGAGGCGCCAGGTGGAAATGGCATGGCAAGCCGTTCCACAGGACTACATCCAGCATCTCTACGACCGTCTCCATGGGAGAATAGCAGCCTGCATTGCTGCGAAAGGTGGATATACACTGTACTAGTGCCGACATTGTGCATGCTCTGTTGCCTGTGTCTGTGTGCCTGTGGTTCTGTCAGTGTGATCATGTGATGTATCTGACCCCAGGAATGTGTCAATAAAGTTTCCCCTTCCTGAGACAATGAATTCACGGTGTTCTTATTTCAGTTTCCAGGAGTGTAGAAAAGAACAATGCGTCATATTTATCAAGTATCATAATTACTAAACTCTCAAATTTCGCAGCCTGATTTTTGGTTACAACAAATATAATATGGGTCATTCTTAAGATAATCTTTTGCACTGCAACCACTGCATCCACTGTTGGTTCTGACCAAGGTTTCTGTTACTAAAAGTTTAAGGGAAACAATCTCATAGGTTATTTGTAGGAAGTGGAGGCATGGTTCTTCAGCTTTAGATATTTTTCTTTTTTGCTTTGGCTCCTCATTTTGATTACTTTCTTTCGAGAGCTAGTCAGAACTAAATTTTTATCTTCGGTTGGATACTATCTGTCGCAATTTGCTGTGTGCAAAAGGTTATAGGTCTTGCAGATTGTGATGTGTTTTTTAGTCCAGATGATGTACGTAAACCGTCTAGTAAACTTACACATTCTTCTTAATCAGCACTACTATTTTTGGCAGCCATCTCATATTCTACAGTGCTGTTCTGAGATTGTGGTTGAGCCACATGTGTCAATTATACAGGATCTTTATATCAACATATATATCTCTTGACGTACACATGAGCCCCTTAGAGCCCAAGTGGTGTAACTCACATTATTCTTGTTTTGATATATTTAATGGCTTACTTGGACTATAATACAAAATTTAACTGTACTTTTCATACCGCTTTTGGATCGATACATTATCAGAACCTCTTTTTATAACTCGCAATAACAATTCCAATAAATTCTATCAGATTATAGACCAGATACAAGAGCTCAAATGAAGTTATCCCACTTGTGACGTAAACAGGTAAAGGATTTTATTTACTATGAAAACATACATAGCAGCCAAAAATACTACAATTAAGTAATTTTTCAGAATCTTTGTTACTCACGAATAATAATCAGTGAGGTGCGAGGGAAATGACCTATTTGTAATTTTTCTTGGCCTAATAAGTTAATCGTTGTAAAGAATTTGTCACCTTACTTCTCGGTTGTGACTTTATGGAGCGGACTGGTGTGGTTGTGGATTTAGGTAGCAAGACTTTCTTTAAATTTTGTCCTTCAGAAAAGATAACCCTCTGTTCTTGCCGTACTCTTAGCAATGCCAGTTTGCTTAACTCATTTCATTCAGAGTGAGTCATCTGGGGGATGTTGAAGATAGGCAGCTACTGAACATGTTAGGGAATTACCTTGAGCACAGGAAGTATGATTTGGAGACTGGCAGCCAAGCCTTAAGCTGGGTCTTAGCGTGACCTAGAAAGACCGGTAGGATCGCCAGAGGGTCGGTTTGGATATCCATATTCCGTTTCAGAGTTCGGCACATTAAGGGGCTGACTGTTAGGCGACCGACGCACTTAGTCGCATCTTCGAGGAAGGCACCGACGGAGTGGGAGTGTGTCACTCCTCGTCTGTGAATCCTATTTGTGGTGTCTTGGCCGAGGTACCGGAAATTATTACTGATTTTATGTTAAAAGAGGGCCAGGACCTTTTCTGGAAGCCACTAGAAAACGTTTGCTAGCTGGAGAACGTGTACCCGGTTACCTGTTGGAGAATGATTATGATGAAAATGTTTGGTCTGTGGGGTGCTCAACAGCACGATTATCAGCGCCTGTACAAATTCGCAACCTTTGCACAGTCAAATGTCGCCAATTTCATGAATGATGATGAAATGATGAGGATAACACATAAACCCAGTCCCCGGGTGGAGAAAATCCCAACCCAGTCGGGAATCGAACTTGGGACCTGTTGGAGAAGGGCACGTTTGTCGGGAGGTCAGGAGATCTACTGATGATAGGATTTGTTTGCCTGTGGAGCTTGTTTCTTCCATTTTTATCACTTTCATGATTCTTTGTCTGAGAGGCATTTAAGGCCTCACAAGACTATCGCTAAGTAACTGCAACACGTGACTTGCCGTCACTAGTGGGGGAGTGCGAGCTATGTAAGAGGGGAAAATCCAATCACAACTCATGCAAGGGACTTTTAGAGTCCGAGCGAGAGCAACACCATATGGATAAGTTGTTTATTGATTACGTGGGGCCTCTTTCTCGCACAAAGGGAGGAATCTGTTACGTTATGGTTGTGGTAAATGCATTTTGCCGTTTCGTTTGGCTTGTCCGTAGTAGTGTGGCGTTACCATCCACCATCTCTCCAAAATCTGTTCCACATTCGGATCTCCTGAAGACCTGGTGAGTGATAACGCCACGGCCTTTCTGCCAAAGGAGTTTAAGCCAATAAATTGAACACTAACCACACCAACGGGAGACAATACTCTCGAGTGATTTCCACACACGATAACTATATACTGCAAGATCAATTCCAGTCACCGTTGTTACATTTCTACGGCAGTTTTGACAAAGATACCGACGTCCTCTTCAGTCATTAGATTGGTGAGTGCCCTCAAGACTGGAACTGAGAGCCTATCGAAAATATCTGTCAGAGACAAAAGTCTCTTTTCGAGTTATTGTTGAATCACTATGGGAAGACTTCTTAAGTAATAGAACCCTGTACGTTGGCCTCGATGATGAGTGTTCATCAGAGGTGAGGGTATCATCTGGAGTGTCCCAGGGAAGTGTGGTAGGTCCGTTGTTGTTTTCTATCTACATAAATGATCTGTTGGATAGGGTGGATGGCAATGTTCGGCTGTTTGCTGATGCTGCCGTGGTGTACGGGAAGGTGTCGTCGTTGAGTGACTGTATACAAGGAGTGTACAAGATGACTGGACAGGATTTGTGACTGGTGTAAAGAATGGCAGCTAACTCTACATATGGATAAATTTAAATTAACGCAGATGAATAGGAAAAAGAATCCCGTAATGTTTGAATATTCCATTAGTAATGTAGCGCGTGACACAGTCACGCCGATTAAATATTTGGGCATAACAGTGCAGAGCGATATGAAGTGCGACAAGCATGTAATGGCAGTTGTGGGGAAGGCGGATAGTCGTCTTCGCTTCATTGGTAGAATTTTGGGAAGATGTGGTTCATCTGTAAAGGAGACCGCTTATGAAACACTAATACGACCTATTCTTGAGTACTGCTCGAGCGTTTGGGATCCCTATTAGGTCGGATTGAGGGAGGACATAGAAGCAATTCAGAGGCGGGCTACTAGATTTGTTACCGGTAGGTTTGATCATCACGCGAGTGTTACAGAAATGCTTCAGGAACTTGGGTGGGAGTCTCTAGAGGAAAGGAGGCGTTCTTTTCTTGAATCGCTACTGAGGAAATTTAGAGAACCAGCATTTGAGACTGACTGTAGTACAATTTTACTACCGCCAACTTATATTTCGCGGAAAGACCACAAAAGATAAGAGAGATTAGGGCTCGTACAGAGGCATATAGGCAGTCATTTTTCCCTCGTTCTGTTTGGGAGTGGAACAGGGAGAGAAGATGCTAGTTGTGGTACGAGGTACCCTCCGCCACGCACCGTATGGTGGATTGCCGAGTATGTATGTAGATGTAGACGTAGAAGAGAGGTTAGGGTTTAACGCCCTGTTAAGGTTGTTAAGAGATATTGAATCACTACAGGTTAACTGAATAAGTTCCTCTGTCTTTGTACGTGATCGGTTGGTTTTAAAGTAGTGCACTGCCCAATCACATTAATGTGACCACCTTTGTAGCGAGGTCCACTCAGAGACGTACAGGAAGGAGTCAGTGAGGTTCTGGAAGACATCGCCAAGGTGTGGAGCTATGTTGGCTCCGGTGCAGTGCTGTGGCTGGCTGCGCTAGGTTTATCCATTGAGGGCCCATTGTGGGTACAGCCAGATCGAGATGGTCCTACAGACTCTTGATTGACTTTAGATCCAGGACGTCTGGTGGCCAGGGGAGTGCGGTAAGCTCATCCTGGAGCTCTTCGAATCGCGTATGTACACTTTGAGCCGTGTCACACATTGCATTGTCCTACTATTAATGCCATCGTGCCGAGGAAAAATAAACAGCATGTAGGATTGGACATGGCCATCAAGGACTGAGGCATACCTGAGGTGATACATTGTGCCTTCGAGAATGACCAGACCACCCAGAGAATGCGTTGATAACATTCCCACACCATAACACTCTCTCCTCCGGCCTAGATTCTTC
This sequence comes from Schistocerca gregaria, assembly GCF_023897955.1. Classification (NCBI taxonomy): domain Eukaryota; kingdom Metazoa; phylum Arthropoda; class Insecta; order Orthoptera; family Acrididae; genus Schistocerca; species Schistocerca gregaria. The sequence goes on along the minus strand of NC_064925.1, from coordinate 339,162,434 downwards.
CGACATACCAACAACATCTGTCGTCTGAAAAGGCCACCTGTCGCCACGTAGTGGATGTCCTGTTGTAGAACTGGCGTGCAAATTCCAGCCCTCGTCACTGAGGACAGCAGTCAGCAATGGTGCAAGAAACTGGCACCTGCTGCAGAGGCCTATACGAAGCAATGTTCGGAAAACACTATTGGTAGCCCCGTGGTTCGTCTGGGTGATCAGTTGCACGTCAATTACCCCGTAGAGATTTCTGCAGCTGTCGTTCACCTCTGTCATGTAAGGCCCTTGGTGCACCACAATTGCCTAGGCGCCGGTTTTGGATAGCGTCATTTTGCCATACGCAGTATATTTCAACTACGGCAGCATAAAAATGCTTTAAAACTTGAGCCACTTCGGAAACGTTTCCAGCCTTCTCCAAAAGCCAATGACCGTGCCCTTTTGGACGTCAGATAAATCGCTCCGTTTCCGCATTACGACGAGGACTGCACTCATTTCTGCGTCTCCCCAACACCTTTTTTATACGCTTCACTGCTAGTGCTGCCATCAGCGGTCTGTGAGCGGCTATTTCATGTCGACGTGTGTAAACAGCTATTATGTTTTCTTACTTGACGTACATCTCACACCTCTTCCACCAGTCAGAAACATTGGTCAATTAGTTCAAAATGGTTCAAATGGCTCTGAGCACTATGGGACTTAACATCTGTGGTCACCAGTCCCCTAGAACTTAGAACTACTTAAACCTCACTAACCTAAGGACATCACACACATCCATGCCCGAGGCAGGATTCGAACCTGCAACCGTAGCAGTCGCACGGTCAATTAGTGATAACCGTCCGAGCAACTGAAGTTACAGCACAGTAATTTGCAGTTCTGTCTGAAATGTAGCGGCACAGCCGTTTAGGATAGGGAAAGTGTGGTGTGCGTACTGTAAGACCTTCGGTACACACACCATCAGATTATTTGACTTGTCGCTCTAACGAAGTAGGCGAGTGTCAGCAATATGTCTCGTGGTCTTATTGTGGCGTGTGTATCTTCTGCCATTAGGTCAGACGACAGAAATGCCACTTGCACGCTTAGAGTAGCAGATTGACGGTGACCAACTTTAAACAGAACTTGATTAATTTTCACCCACGTTCATCAAAATAATATAAACGATAGACATTAGGTAACTTGATTCTGGATGCTGTTTACAATTGACAATCTGAAGTTCCTTTGGTTTTGGTACGTTAATCTTATTCTCACATATCTCTCATACTTGACAAAGTGTCTATTCATTTATCTTCATGGCTACATACAGGAATATGGTAATCTTATTAGGCGCAGACTGAAACTTGAATGTAGACTGGTACAGACTAATGCAGACTGGTACAGAGTGTTGCAGACAAATGCAGACTGACTAATTGGAGGTCTGTACACTCATAATAATACCTCGGGCGTTCAGATATCACTGTGCGAGTGTGATCTGCAAGGAGAAAAGGTTCTACATTAGCAGCAATCTCATTGGCTGTGTTACATATTAATAAGCGGATCGGCGGAAGCAGAATTTGGTCCGTCTCTAAGGCAGCGCCATCTCATAGTGCGGAGACGGACGAGTACGGCGCCTATGCTGTTGTGCTTAGCGGGATGTGCACTAGTGGGAAAGTTGTGTACGCTCTGACTACGCGGAACTATGTACACAACAGAAGGTTAGGTTTGTGCAATATTATGAGCACACGTTTAGCTAGGTGTGGGCCGGAAGTTGCCACTACAGAAAGGACCGGATATCTATGTGGCACTGATTGAAAAGATGTCGAAAAGTTTAAAGGTTTATCGATTACTGTCTATCGTTCATCCAGTATAGACATTACATAGAAACCTGTTGCTGTAAATGACAATTAATAAGACGTTAGAAAAAGCTACATTTACGGGACGTGGGAAAGAATATGGAAACACCGAAAACGCTAAACACTGCCAAGTCCAGTAATTTACAGGACAGCTGTTGGCATTTAAAAATGCTTACAGTCGTCTCAAAGTAGCTACGTAATTCCTGTACGGTTTTCAGGGGATTCTTATTCCATTCTTCCAGCAAAATAGTGGCAAGTTGAGAGAACGATTATACTGGTCGGTAACCATCATGCCCCTTTTTATCTAAGGTAGAGCACAAAGGCTCAATAATAGTGAGATATGGTGACCGCAGTGGCCAGGGGTGATGTGACAGTTCATCCTCCTGCTCACAAAGCCAGTCCTGAAGGATGGTGAGCTGTGTACAGTGACTCCGTCGTCTTGCAACCCAGTATCACCAATGCGGAACAAACATTGTGCCATGGGATGGACCTGATCAGCCAAAACGCTGACAATCTTTGGTAGTGAAATGAAAATGAGCGTTTGGCGGGGAGACCCCTTGCGGGGCAGGTCTTATTACATACGACGCCACATTGGGCGACCTGCGCGCCGGATGGGTTTGAAATGATGATGAATTGTTGGTCAGGACACCCCATCTGGGGAAGTTAGACCGCCTAGTGCAAGTCTTATTTCAGTCGACGCCAATCTGGGCAACTTGCGTGCCTGTGATGAGGATAAAATGATGGTAAGGACAACACAACACCCAGTCCAAGAGCGGAGAAAAATCTCCGACCCAGCCGGGAATCGAACCCGGGCCCGTAGGACGGTAATCCGTCATGCTGACTACTCAGCTATCGGGGCGGACATCCTTGGAAGTTATGTGACTTCGCACAATAACCACGCAGCCCATGGAATGCCACGATATTGCTGCCCACATCATCGCTAAACTGCTGTCAAGTTTCACTCTTGGGACGTGAACACTCTCCCAAGTTGGAAACAAAGTGAAGCACTATTAATTCTACCACATGACTTTCTTCCGTTGTTACAGAGTTGGGATTTTATGATTTAACCACCTAGTTTACCAGTTACGGACATATGCTTTCCTGTTGCGTGGTTCCGGAATCCCAGCTCGCCGTGCATTTCCCAGCTAATGGGGCACCCTTTGCGTTGTTTTGGTGCTAACAACGTTTGCGAGTGCGACATTCAGTTTTGCAGTGACTTTTGCAATTGTCATACTCTTATTTTTCGTCAAAATTCTCTTGAATGATCGTCTGCCACGATTACTCAATACACAATTTCGTTCTCTTTATGAGATAGCGGATGTTTTCCGCGTTTCCTGTACGCAGGACTTCGATGTGGTGTCTCTTCAAACACCAAACACTGCAGCTAACTTCATTATGGAAGGACACACCGTATGAGCAGCAAAAATTTGCCCACGTTCGAATTTCCTTAGCTCCGACATAAACGCTCTCACAATTGCGCAGAACACTGGTCTGACGACGACTGCCATTTGCAATTTTCGTGGTCAAATGCAACAGTGAAATCTGTTCGACTCTGTTTCCATATTTTTATCAAACCCCTGCACATCTACGTCTACATTTTGAAAGTTACGTTAAGGTGTGTTGGGATGGACGCGAGTTGCAACATTACCACAGTGTATGACAAGTACATCTGTAACTGTCCTGTTGATTTACTATTTTCACTGAGCTATCTCTTCTCTCGCTGGGGTTAAGACTTGGCGGACAGCATATGTGCGATAGGGAACTAGGAAGATGTTGTGTCTCATGATGTAACTGATTTATGGCGGTATTGTGCGGAATGCCTGCGTAACGAGCGTAATCGCGGAAAGACGACGTAACGTGTCACTGTTCGGTTGTACACTGCTCGCTGGCGTAAAAGAACTGCCATTGGTGCAGGCATCGCTTGGTTCCGTATTCTCGAGTAATGAACTGCACTGTGACGTTTTCACCAGCTTTAAGCTTTACACACACTGAACTCCTGGCTAAAACTGTCAATGTCAGTGAAATTCACCAACAGTCGTGTATCTTGAGATGTTATTTTATTTTTAAGGCTACCAGTTTCAGCATTTCACTAGGCCATTTTCAGGCTCCATACGCATCTCGTCAAATAAAGGAAAATGTCATGTTGTTGTTGTTGGGGTCTGGTTTGGAAGCAGCTCTCCATTCTACCATATCCTGTGCAAGCTTCTTCATCTCCAAGTACCTACTGCAACCTACATCCTTCTGAATCTGCTTAGTGTATTCATCTCTTGCTCTCCCTCTCCGATCTTTACCCTCCACGATGCCCTTCAATACTAAACTGGTGATCCCTTGATGCCTCAGAACATGTCCTACCAACCGGTCCCTTCTTCTTTTCAAGTTGTGCCACAAACTCCTCTTCTCCCCAATTCTATTCAATACCTTCTCATTAATTATGTGATCTACCCATCTAATCTTCAACATTCTTCTGCAGCACCACATTTCGAAAGCTTCTATTCTCTTCTTTTCCAAACTATTTATTGTCCACGTTTCACTTCCATACATGGCTACACTCTATACAAATACTCTCAGAAACGACTTCCTGGCACTTAAATCTATACTATATGTTAACAAATTTCTCTTCTTCAGAAACGCTTTCCTTGCCATTACCAGTCTATCTTTTATATCCTCTCTACTTCGACCACCATAAGTTATTTTGCTCCCCAAATAGTAAAACTCCTTTACTACTTTAAACGTCTCATTTCCTAATCTAATTCCCTCAGCATCACCCGACTTAATTCGACTGCATTCCATTATCCTCGTTTTGCTTTTGTTGATGTTCATCTTATATCCTCCTTTCAAGACACTGTCCATTCTGTTCAACTGCTCTTCCAAGTTCTTTGCTGACTCTGACAGAATTACAATGTCATCGGCGAAACTCAAAGGTTTTATTTCTTCTCCGTGGATTTTAATACCTACTCGGAGTTTTTCTTTTGCTTCCTTTACGGCTTGCTCAAAATACAGACTGAATAACATCGGCTAGAGGCTACAACTAGGTCTCACTCCCTTCCGAGCCACTGCTTCCCTTTCATGACCCTCGACTCTTATAACTGCCATTTGGTTTCTGTACAAATTGTAAATAACCTTTCGCTCTCTCTGTATTTTGCCCCTGCCACCTTCAGAATTTGAAAGAGAGTATTCCAGTCAACATTGTCAAAAGCTTTCTCTAAGTCTAGAAACGTAGGTTTGCCCTTCTCTAATCTAGCTTCTAAGGTAAGTCGTAGAGACACTATTGCCTCACGTGTTCCAACATTCCTACGGAATCCAAACTGATCTTCCCCGAGGTCGTCTTCTACCAGTTTTTCCTTTCGTCTGTAAAGCGTTCGTGTTGGTATTTTGCAGCTGTGAGTTATTAAACTGATAGTTCGATTATTTTCACATCTGTCAACATCTGCTTTCTTTGGGATTGGAATTATTATATTCTTCTTGAAGTCTGAGGGTATTTCGCCTGTCTCATACATCTTGCTCACCAGATGGTAGAGTTTTGTCAGGACTGGCTCTCCCAAGGCCGTCAGTAGTTCTAACGGAATGTTGTCAATACCCGGGGCCTTGTTTCGACTTAGGTCTTTCAGCGCTCTGTCAAACTCTTCACGCAGTATCGTATCTCCCATTTCATCTTCATCTACATCCTCTTCTATTTCCATAATATTGTCCATCACTACATCGTCCTTGTATAGACCCTCTATATACTCCTTCCGTCTTTCTGCTTTCCCTTCTTTGCTTAGAATTGGGTTTCCATCTGAGCTCTTGACATTCATACAAGTGGTTCTCCTCTCTCCAAAGGTATCTTTAAGTTTCCTGTAGGCAGTATCTATCTTACCCCTCGTGAGATAAGCCTCTACATCCTTACATTTGTCCTCTAGCCGTCCCTGCTTAGCCATTTTGCACTTCCTGTCGATCTCATTTCTGAGACGTTTGTATTCCTTTTTGCCTGCTTCATTTACAGAATTTTTATATTTTCTCCTTTCTTCAATTGAATTCACTATTTCTTCTGTCACCCAAGCATTTCATTATACACAGCCATAAGTCTTCGAATGAAGCACTAGTGTAACGACTGAATTCACGACATACAGAAATTTATGGCTGTGAATGGCATTTTAGTTTACGGAAGAGATGAATATGAGGCCTGAAGATGGCATGGTGTAATGCTGAAACTGGTAGCCTTCAAAATAAAATAACATATTAAGATACAAGGCTGTCGGTGAATTTCATTGACATTCACAGTTACATAACCAGTCGATGACCTCCATCTATGATGGACTAACAGAGGTCCTGGCTAAAACGTAGAATTGGTGCAAGCACTGTAAAAGAGCTCGTAACGTAGAGAATGACTCACCCAAATTTAAGAATATATTTAAACGCGTATAGCCTAAAGCGAAGGCCGCTATCACGTTTACGAGACAGAGGTGGGTCACACCGACCATTGTGGTTGTTTTGCGGTTTTTCATGGCCGTTTAGAAAAGTTCTGAGCGGTTCCCCAAACTCCAGTCAGAAAACACGATACAGACTCATTTAAAGTACGGTGAAACGGAGAACATAGTTAATACGATTCTTCGCCTAGTTAAATGATAATTGTTGAGAAAGGTTGGGCGTCAGGCCACAAAGTTAAAAAATAAATTTGCCAATTCTGGAAACAGAGAATAATCCTACGACGGGATAAAGAATATAAAAGCAACATATTTGAGGATTAAGTAATACAGTTAGTTTATTCGTCCGCAGATGACTTTACACTGAAACTGTGCGTATTAACTTAATACGATAGTGAAATATAGTTAAAATGTATCGGTAAAAAAAAATAAAAGTTAACTAATTGGTGAGTACAGACATTAATTACTTACAGTTCTAGCTTTATATACAGGGTGGTCGGAAATTCCCGTTACAAACTTCTAGGACATAAAGAGGGTAGTGAGTACATAACATTTTGAATAGGAACCCATGACCGGAAACATATCGTTTCCGTTCTACGACAGTTTCAATGCAGATGATTATCTCATCCACACGCACGTGAGGAATGTACTTAGGCGTGACGCAGTACAATTGTTGCAATCTATTTGAAAAGAATACTGACTCGATCCGTTATTACTTATTACACCTTATGGTTTACATTAGTCGAAAACAACAAGAACCCAGCATTTACGACACCAGCCGCAACGTAACGATGCATTACAACAGCGGCTCGATGTGCCGACCACCAACGTTGTTACACACATTGTACCTCCGAAGCATTTCCTGGTACACTCTCTTCATCCCACCTGGTGTCGCTTCAGTGTCTTGTGCAGCGGCCAGAACTGGTGCCAGCAGATCCTCCTCTATCTCTACAGGTGTCTCATAAATTAGGATCTTCATACGACCCCACAAGAAGTAGTCCATAGGGGCTAAATCCGTCGATCGTGGCGGCCACGCGGTTGGACCACCACGGCCTATCCATCTTCCACCATATCGTCTGTTGAGATGTCTCCGGACAGCCAGTGAAAAGTGAGGTGGTGCTCCATCATGCTGAAACCACATTTCCTGGCGAACATTCAATGGCACAGCTTGCAAGAACAGTTCCAGTTAGAGTCGTAGGAAGACTAATTATGAGAGACCCGTGAGCTAGGATGGAAGCAGGAATAGTCCAATTACATGACCGTCCAGAATACCTGCCTACACGTTAATTCCAAACCTGTCTTGAAATCCCTGAATGTGCGTGGCGTGAGGGTTTTCCCCTGCCCAGACATGGCTATTTCGAGCATTCAGAACACAATCCCTAGTGAACCTACATTCATCTGTGAAGAGAACTCGACGTGTGGAAACAGGGGCGCGTCGATGCAACGCTGCAGGAACCATGTGCAGAAGGCGACGCGTTGTGCAAAGTCTGCTGGACCCATAGCGTGTACCCTTTGTAAGTGGTACGGATGTAGTTGTTGCTCATGCAGGACGTCCAAGACGGTGCTGTGACTAACAGCCATTGCAATTGCAGTTGTTCTCGAACTCGTTGGCGGGCTGTCTTCAATGCAACGCAGTACACCTTCTTCAAATTAGGGAGTGCGGCGTCGCCGTGGAGCACCACAGTCCTGCCTCCTCCCGTTTCTCGTAGCCGTTGTGTAACTTGGGCAAACAGTTTGTGCGATGGAGTGTGATGGTGTGGAAAACGTTCTTGATACAGCCGACTAGCAGCTCTTTCGTTACCTCCAGCTTCCCCATACACAAGGAGCATGTCTGTGTATTCTTCAAACATGTACTGCACCATGTTTTCTCTATCGGTGATGCACCGATATTGACACGGTCTCACAGCAAAGCAGACAATAAGTGACATCTGGGCAGCGTTTGACGTAGCACACGTCATCGTTTCTACCCTGTTGCATACCAGGAGAGCGAACTCTGACACGTTTCTCTTGCCCTAAGAAGATGTTGACGAGGTACACATCTGAACGGAAACTGTCGTAGAACGGAAACGATACTATTCCGGACAAGGGTTCCTATTCAAAATGTTATGTACTCACTACCCTCTACATGTCCTAGAAGTTGTATATTTATACATTGTTTAAATGCTGTTACATAGTTTACACACACACATGCTTGCAAACAAGTTAGCTGATAATCCCAAAGCAAATCTTACACTATTATTTCACATCACATTACTAATCACACTTGTGTGACCCAGCGTAGAATATTATTCAACTGTATCGGACCCATACCAAGTAAGACTAACAGGTGACGTGGAACGGATATAAAAGGCTCAAAAGTGTGTTCCATTCGTGGGAGAGTACCATGAAGTTCCTCAAAGAACTGATGAGGCAGCCGCTTGAAGGTAGATGCAAACAATCCTTCTAAAACATACTTAAAACGTATCTAATACCAACTTTAAGTGGTATTTGACAGTTGTTAAAGAATGGAGATGCTGTTGTACAGCAATAATCACAGGCAATTATGGTCGACACGGAACACAGTACGTTAGTAACACAGATGGAGTGGTATGTTTATAACTCAATATGACACCTATTTCACCACATGGGGAAGCAGGGTAACAGACATATTTCTTTCATGTTTGACACAGGTCACACTCCCAACATTAAGGTCGATATCGGACTGTAAGTGGGAATTCCACTGTCACGTGTGGGACACTTGTATAGTGTTTTTTTGTTCATAAAACACTGTTATGTGTTACTGTCAAAAATATCAAAACAGTAAGGCATATCTCAAGTACTAAACATTCTTTTCTTTTGCTATGGATTACTATCTTGTACTTTTACACACTCTCGATGAAATGCTCTATACATATCACTCGCAGGACATTGCACAAAATACAAAACGCACATGACAAGAGTTACTAAAAAAATTCTGCTAATTCAGAAATCTTACTCGAATGCCAATTGTTTTGAATGTGGAGTGTCTCGCATGATATAAATAAAACATTGCTAAAATTAGAGTATCCTGGAAATTAGAATAAAATAATTTATTTCTGTCACGTGTAGGACAGATCTGTCACGTACAGGACTCTATACACACATTTGGTAAGACACTAGTATGTAAAGGGATCAGCTAACTATATTCCAATAATAAACATGTATAGCTTATGCAATATTTGAGATCTAGTGACGAAGGAAGTTGTAGAGTACAGTTTAGGAAATGGTCACCTCTGTGACAGACTTATTTTATAAAAATACCAAGATAAACAAAATGCAATATTTAAAATTAACACTTTTTAAGGTTATTAGATTCGGTTTAATATGAATATAAACAGTGGCAATTAAATGTGTCCCATGAAGCGGAAGTGTTCACGGTTTTTTAAAATTTCTGGTATTGTAATCTTTGAAATTTCATTATTGTTGTAAAAAATTGTGGTCGGGGGAATTGGCCAACTGAAGGTAGCTGAGGCAGCTTTGCGCGTAACTGATATCTTGATCCCCTCAGAGTCAATCTTACAAATCTCTCCAGGATCTTTTGTCCATTGTATGACAAAATTACCCGATGTCCGCTGACCAACTGTCATGTTGATTGTGGATGCAGGAGTAAATTTTTGCGCATTATTCTTTCTTCACTTATTTCTATCACATGAGATATTCCTCCACTCTCAGGAACATTTTTCCAGAGTTTGTTTTAGTTAGTGTTTTGCAAACTTCAGATGCCATTTTGTAGATGTCATCTGCAGACTGCTTACTCTCCTTGAGCCATGCTCTTCGGGAGTAAAAGACGCTTTGCATTTCCATCCACTCCATCCACAACACCTTTTCCATGTGAAGTGGCAAAATATTTCCAAGTAAATTTCTTGGAATTCTTTGCGAACACAAAATCAAGAAGTGTAGCCATGAGTCGATTCTTAAATTCTGGGGATGGATCACGACTACAAACTACCACCTCTAGCGAATCAGATATGAGTACATTTTGGCAAATTGTGTATTACCATGTATTCATAAAGACACCGGCCGGAGTGGCCAAGCGGTTCTAGGCGTTACAGTCTGGGACCGCGAGACCGCTACGGTCGCAGGTTCGAATCCTGCCTCGGGAATGGATGTGTGTGATGTCCTTAGGTTAGTTAGGTTTAAGTAGTTCTACGTTCTATGGGACTGATGACCTCAGAAGTTAAGTTCCATAGTGCTCAGAGCCATTTGAACCATTTTTTCACATCATGCAACATTTTAGGGAATTGTTCTACAAGCAATTCACACAACTCTCCCAAACACCCTTCCGTACAGAGGAGCTGAAACCTCCCAGTATCGTCTTTTCTCCATTCTTTCCGAGCTGTTATTTTTTTCAGGCTCACTTGGAGCTACAAGTTTACTCCGAGAAGTAGACGTGGAATATTTATTTTGCCAACAATTATAATATAAAGTAGACTCACACAGACGGGATTTCCAAAAGTCATCATTGTAGTGAAATTCTCATGAAGTTTGCATTAGCGTTGGTCAGTATGAGTAGACTTCAAAAGTAGAGCACTCTTTGGTCTCAAGGAGCAAAAGTTTGAAAAGATTATATATAAATCTGTACTACATTCTTCCTTAAAGAACTGTAAGGCCTCTCAGAAAAACATTGTCAGATAATACTTCTGCAAAATTTGTTCTCTTCCATTTAACCAAACATACGTAGCGTCTTTCATCCCTGGACATGTGTATACAATATCATTGCGAAAGAACAACTCTGCAACTTGGGAATAATCTTTATTGTGATTAGTGGACATTTGCTTGTGCATTTCATTTGTAAGGGCCAGGCCAAGTTTCTTTGCCAGTTCTTCAACTACAGCTGTCTTCTTCCGAGGGGATGTGGGAAGTGCCTGGACAGATTTTGATACAGCATTGTAGAATGTCTGTGAACATCATTATGGTGATACAGTTGGCACTGGGATAGTCAGAAGAGTACCATTCTTTTTTGTCCTCTGATGGCGCTTTAGATCAAGCTCCTTCTTTCGAAGCACCTGGAGTTCCAGTTCTGTCATACGTTCCTTTTTATGTTTTTAATTTAGTTTATAACTTTATTTTATTTTTTATGAAACTCGTCCTGGATGCGCTTGTGGATGTTGTTTTGCTTGATCTGCCGTTTCTGTCAAAACATAAAGAAAATTATACTTATGAGCGTCTTAAAATTAAATTACTTCCCTTTGGCTGAAGCTAAATACCAACGCAAAGGAGTAATTTCAAACTCTTAGAGCATTATTTCAGTAAAATCAGCATCCTTTACATACGTTCATATGTACATGGCGTCACGCGTGGGAAAAAGTACAACTAAGATGTACATGACTACAGTGAACAGTTGATTGAACTATTGCTGTCATATGACAGTACTTCTGCTCCGATCTTAGGAAAGAGGACAGTCCTGATTTTGAACTTTTTCTCTGGATGTAATTTGAATCATAACCCTATTCTTGTTACGTGCAGGACAACTGATTTTGAGTAATTGAACTCAAAATTATATGGTCTTAAGCTATAGATACGTTAATATCTAAGTATTACAATTTTCAGAAACTACAACCACTTTCAGTGTATCACACCCTAGGTATGTAGTTGTGCCACTTGAAGATATAGTAATTCAGCATACACAAACCAGCTGATGGGTAGCCATATTTAACCTAGTGCACCCACTGATAAAATGCAAATTTCCTTAAGTACTGTGTAGGGCACCGCTGTTGATATATTTCATTACCCTTTACTACATTTTGTCGCACTCAAATATATATATTTTTTAAATACACGTATGGTTACTGCTTTTCGTGGAATCATCTATTATTCACGCTCGCTACCAAGGTGTTGAGCAGTCTTTGAGGATACTGTCGCACTGCTCTCTCAAGGCGTTTTGCAATTCCTGCGCGGATCTGTGAGGGGGAGTTCGTTCAGAAAAAAAGTCTGCCAGGATCATCCCAGGTACGTGCTGCAGAGATTAGGTCCGTAAGTACGCAGGCCATTTCATACATCCAATATTTACACTCTCCAGCGTATCTGGCACTTCAGCGGTCCTTATCGATAACGTTCACGGACATTCTGTGGTGTGCAACGTGTTCCTCTCCCTCTACCTCCACACCAAATGGTGGCCGGAATCACTTGCTACTGTGAAGGGATTTCGTTGGAGAACGTAACTCTAGACTGCTGTTACTTCCCCCAAACCAACATGCTCCCTACACCAACGAACTCTTTCAGGACGATGCCGTGGTTGATATGGGATGCATTCAACAGGTTTCTGATCATACAAATCAACCTGAATTAATCGCTGCGAAATGGTTCTGGCAGAGACTTGTGCACTGGTAGCCGTTGCAAGGTCTGCAGCGATCTCCCTAGTAGTGAGATGTCTGTTCATTTTCGCCACTAGGTATTCAGACGCCCTGCTAAACCCGCAGGACAGGACAAGTAGTAGGAACTGTGGAAAGTGGCCAGAATGAGCGGCTGTCATTTACACTCCAAACATAACACTTTATTTAGTTGTCCAAACATTACAGCGCACCGTCTAAGCTTGACGATCGTCATAAAACTTTAGTTCTAAAACGGCTGAAGGCCCATGAATTAAATACAACTGCTATAATAATAATAGTAATAATTATATTATTATTCTTTTGAGACAGAAGGCTCTAGGTTTCAACCTTTAATAGTGTTCAAGGCCAAGCTATGTAAGACTTGACTAGTCAGATAGATTAAATTTTTAAAGAGGCAGAAGGCCCATAAATTTAAAACAACATAACTACAATAACCTTTCAATAGGCACAAGGCCCTGCTTTATCACCAACAAGAAACCTTACTTCAAACGGCTGAAGGCCTTTGTTTTAAAAAAACTGCAACCAATTTTAAAAGGGAGAAGGCCCAAAGCTTCTAACCTTAAATATATTTAAGCACAAGTGATGTGAGACCTTAAGTAAGAATCCAAAATTTTAAAGCCGCTGAAGGCCTATCATTTTAAGAACATCACAACTACAAAAAATTTTCAACAGGCAGAAGGCCCACAGCTTTATCTACAAAGAATGTAAGACTTAATAAATAAGAACCAAAACTTAAAGCAGCTGAAGGCCCATTCCTATTAAAAACAATACAACGACAATAAATTTTCAACAGGCAGAAAGCCCACAGCTTTATGCTCAAATGTATAATACTTGATACGTAGGATACTTAACACTTAAAGCGACTGAAGGCTCATGCTTTTAAAAACAATACAATAAATTTTCAACAGGCAGAAGGCCCAAGCTTTATTTCCAGACAACGTAAGATTTGTCCAATTTAGAAAAACTTGTTTTGAAAGTGGCTAAAGGCCTTTGTTTTTAAGCATAATTACAAGCATACAAATTCCAACCATCGGCTATGAGTCATTAAAAATACACAATTAAACGGTAATAAGAAGGCGGTATAGCCGTACGTCGTGGCCGAGCGGTTCTAGGCGGTTCTAGGAGCTTCAGTCTGGAACCTCGCGACCGCTCCGGTCGCAGATTCGAATCCTGCCTCGGGCATGAATGTCTGTGGTGTCCTTCGGTTAGTTAGGTTTAAGTAGTTCTAAGTTATAGGGGACTTATGAACTCAGATGTTAAGTTCCATAGTGCTCAGGGCCATTTGAACCATTTGAAGGCGGTATAGGCAACGGCGCTCAGAAGTTTCCATGGGGCACGGTCTGCCCTTTAAATCTTAACGTTCGCTTAGGTGAGACAAGAAGTCGGCCGAAGTATACTCGATCCGCTGGCAACACAACCAAGAGACAGTCAGGGACCCACCGACAAGACGACTTGCTAACCACTAACCAGTATACGAGAATTCCAAAGCCAAAACGTTAGACATAGCTGCCCACAACCAAAAGTACATTAAGCTGTCAAAAACTACACACCATGTTAGACAGCAGCAACAGGTGAGGAAAGGACACTGCCTCAATTTATGTCAGCGACCAGGGCAGGTCACCGGAACACTAACGGCCACAAGGCAGAAAATTCCGCTGGGGCACTTGAATCTGAAACCTACAAAAATAGTTAATTCCAACACACGGCGGCTAAATCTTCACCAACTTGAACACTCCTAGGATAACCACCAACAGCGAACCACCAACCAACGGGACAACGTGAACAGACGTGGCTTCCGTAATAAAATCACCACTCAACTTTCATGTCCTGGGTCGGTGTGCCACGAACCTCATAGTACTCGGAACAGCGCCCACGCGCTCCGACACTGCGTAGAAACCGCCAGCAGTCCCGTCAGACTGTGCCGCGTGGAGGCTTGCTTGCTGATCCGCTCCAACCGACCGGCTGGCTGCACACTGCCAAGCCGGCACTATAAGTACCAGACCAAAGATGGTATACGGTGCAAATATCGATACACACCGCTGCTGCCACACGTAGAAAGAGGAAGAACCACGGCATAATCGCAATAACCGCGGGAATCCAAACGCAGAGTAACAGCTAAGTTTTGAAGCAACGCATAAAGCGGGGTCAGCACGGCTCAGGTGTGTTGGTCCGTCTACGAACTCCTGCATGCTCTCACACGGCGTTTGCAGCATCAGCAGCCTTTTATAATCGCGAGACAACACTTTTGGACACAACATTTCTGTGATCACAGGAGTGACACTTGGGCCGGCTTTGAGTCGTCCAAATGCTCGTCCACGATCGTAAAATGATGTGTTGCAGACATGTTACGCTGCCACATGCAATGTCACACTAATCGGTTCCACAATAACCTTCGTCAAACGCTGCATCACATGAACTGTCGACTGCAATACGGAGCGTTCGTGCACGTGCTTCGCTGCAGTTAACAATAAACAGCCCTCTACATTCCCTTCTACTGGCTTTGACGGGGTGTTCCGTAGTAATTGCTGGTTAGTCGGTAGCAATTGGCTGTTGTTTCTTAGCAAGTGTCAGTTATTCCTTAGTACACTACTGGCCATAAAACTGCTACACCAAGAAGAAATGCAGATGATAAACGGGTATTCATTGGACAAATATATTATACTAGAACTGACATGTGATTACATTTTCACGCCATTTGGGTGCATAGAGCCTGAGAAATCAGTACCCAGAACAACCACCTCTGGCCATAATAACGCCCTTGATACGCCTGACCATTGACTCAAACAGAACTTGGATGGTGTGTACAGATACAGGTGCCCATGCAGCTTCAACACGATATCACAGTTCATCAAGAGTAGTGACTGGCGTATTGGGACGAGGCAGTTGCTCGGCCACCTTTGACCAGACGTTTTAAATTGGTGAGAGATCTGGAGAATGTGCTGGCCAGGGCAGCAGTCGAACATTTTCTGTATCCAGAAAGGCCTGTATAGGACATGCAACATGCGGTCGTGCATTATCCTGCTGGAATGTAGGGTTTCTCAGGGATCGAATGAAGGGTGGAGCCACGGGTCGTAACACATCTGAAATGTAACGTCCACTGTTGAAAGTGCCGTCAGTGCGAAGAGGAGGTGACCGAGACGTGTAACTAATTGCACCCCATACCTTCACGCCGGGCGATGACGAATGCACGCTTCCAATGTGCGTTCACCGCGATGTCGCCAAACACGGATGCGACCATGATGATACTGTAAACAGAACCTGTATTCACCCGAAAAAATGACGTTTTGCCATTCGTGCACCCAGGTTCGTCGTTGAGTACACCATCGCAGGCGCACCTGCCTCTGATGCCGCGTCCAGGGTAACCGCAGCCATGGTAGCCGGCCGCGGTGGTCTCGCGGTTCTAGGCGCGCAGGTTCGAATGTGTGTGATGTCCTTAGGTTAGTTAGGTTTAAGTAGTTCTAAGTTCTAGGGGACTGATGACCACAGCAGTTGAGTCCCATAGTGCTCAGAGCCATTTTTTGCAGCCATGGTCTCCCAGCTGATAGTTCATGCTGCTGCAAACGTCGTCGAACTGTTCGTGCAGATGGTTGTTGTCTTGCAAACGTCCCCATCTGTTAACTCAGGGATCGAGACGTGGCTGGACGATCCGTTACATCCATGCGGATAAAGTGCCTGTCATCTCGACTGCCGCGGTAGCCGTGCGGTTCTGGCGCTGCAGTCCGGAACCGCGGGGTTGCTACGGTGGCAGGTTCGAATCCTGCCTCGGGCATGGGTGTGTGTGATGTCCTTAGGTTAGTTAGGTTTAAGTAGTTCTAAGTTCTACGGGACTTATGACCTAAGATGTTGAGTCCCATAGTGCTCAGAGCCATTTGAACCATTTTTTTTTTTTTTTTTTTTGCTAGTGATACGAGGCCGTTGGGATCTAGCACGGCGTTCCGTATTACCCTCCTGAACTCACGGATTCCATATTCTGCTAACAGTCATTGGATCTCGAGCAACGCGAGCAGCAATGTCGCGATTCGATAAACCGCAATCGCGATAGGCTACAATCCGACCTTTATGAAAGTCGGAAACGTGTTGGTACGCATTTCTCCTCCTTACATGAGGCATCACAACAACTTTTCACTAGGCAACGCTCTTTGTGTATGAGAAATCGGTTGGAAACTTTCCTCATGTCAGCACGTTGTAGGTGTCGCCACCGGCGCCAACCTTGTGTGAATGATCTGAGAAGCTATTCATATGCACAGCACAGCATCTGCTTCCTGTCGGTTAAATTTCGCGTCTGCAACACGTCGTCTTCGTGGTGTAGCAGTTTTAATGGCCAGTAGTGTAGTTATCAAGCAGCGCATATACAGGGTCTGTCCTAACAGTCGTCGGGTGCATTTTCTCTAGTTTTTCAGCAGATATTTGCATTTTCGTTTTTGTGAAGTGTAGCTGGAGTCAGACCAAATAAATGCTGCTCATCACGTCTTTCATGAGACGCCCAGCGACTACGGAGGGCGTCGATTTGCTTGCCGTTACAAAGAACATTATTTTTAAATCAGCATTTTACGTGCCCATTCAAAAGAGTGGTCCCAAATAAGTCTAGTGCGATATTTGTTTTATCTACATGTATGAGCGGAAACAGAGAAACATAAAGAATAAACTCTACTCAAGCAGCGACTGCACTGCCCTGGCCCGTACCGACTGCTTTGCTATCCAGAAGCGCTGCTCAGTCGCTGCTAGACTACTGAGATGCTCTTCGTGTTTTACTGTCCCTGTTATCTGTTAACACATATCGATATAACAAATATCGCACTTGACAAATTCGAGACCTCTCTGTCGAAAGGGTACGTAAAATTAAGATTTAAAAATCATTTTCCTTGTAACAGGAAATAAACCGACACTTTCCATCACACTGGGAATTGCATAAAAAACGAATGGGCAGTATTTGTTTGAGCTGACACCGGCTGAAGAACTAAATTGCGATTGTATGCTGAAACATCAGAGAAAATGTGCCTGACGTCCAATAGGAGAGCCACTTGGCATGTACTAAAATTACAACACAGAGATGTTTCAGCAGCAATTCCTCCCGCGCTCAGTATGTGACTGCAACAGCAAAATGCCCTGATATCTGGAATAATCTGTAATGGGGCGTGTCCTCCTCAATGCACCTCACAGTGCTTTGCAGAATATGGACGTAGATG
Source organism: Schistocerca gregaria (assembly GCF_023897955.1). Lineage (NCBI taxonomy): Eukaryota > Metazoa > Arthropoda > Insecta > Orthoptera > Acrididae > Schistocerca > Schistocerca gregaria. The sequence goes on along the minus strand of NC_064925.1, from coordinate 339,144,684 downwards.
GCCTGAGGCACTGGAAGATACCAGCTGTATTGCGTCACGGTCAGGCAGTGAGGGTCAGTAATCAGATAATGGATAATCAGGTATATCCGGGAGCAGATACAGACACAGATCACAATTTATGATGGGATGCGTTTCATGTTTACTGAGGCGATAGATGCGGCAAACATGAATATCACAGTAGGCAGATCGGTTTAAGAGGAATGGGCATCTCTAAAAAGGGCTATAACAGAAGTTGGACAAACGCACAGACATCGGTACAACGAAGTTAACGACGAAGACACCTTGGGCAACAGAAGGAATAATTCAAATTTTCGACGAAGGAAGGAAGTATAAGAATGCTCACGGTTGTGGGCTTTCACATTAAAACGAAATGGTGAAGATGTTGTGGCCCTCAACTACGTACCAGCCGACTCAACGCTAAGATATTAAAAGTTTTGGCTGGTTTCGTTGTCTATGGGCTGGGATACGTAGTTGCCGCATTACAGGCCAAATACTGCTGAGTCTACGGTATACGATAAGAATACAAACATGAATCGAATGGTCGAAGGTTTCTATCACTCGGCAATTGCGAATTATGATTGTAACGTATGATTTTATAAATGAAAGATTGCAATTAAATAGAATCTAAAGGTACTATCTTAACAACTTTATATGATGAGTACGATAGCAGAAGTACTTTTGAGAATGCCCTATATTTCTACAAAACACTTATTGGTGTCGATCGTCCAGAAATAAAATAAAATATAAGTCGAATAACAGGAAAACAATAGATTCCAACTGCACGTAATTAGTTATGAACAACAACATAGCTCGCGAGATATTCACTTCTAAACGCACACTGCGTCTTTACTGCACGGAAATCACACACGAGCACAGGTCGACACTCCCAAATATTTCTGTCCTCCGCGACCACGCGCAAACTGCTCTACTGTCCAAGGCTTTCCGCTGACCGTGCGTCCAACGCGCTGTACTGTCCGTGTCCAGCACTTCCCATGTCCTGTGCTGTACTCCCCTCAACTGCCTCGTGTCCTCTCCAGAAAGGTGATCCTCTCCAACCTCCGTACGTCTCTCTTATTAACGAGCGCTGTGATTGGCTAGAGCGCTCCCGCCATGTCTTCAAGCCAACGTATCCACACAAACATAATGAAACTCATTCGAAATTTACATTTAAATAACTTGAAAATCAATAAATATTCCTACAGCTGTACCATAAACACGCTCAAACACATATTATTAAATACATAAACAAATTAAATAAACAAATACCAAAGGACTAGCAACAAAAGGTAGGCCAGTAGCCTAATGTCTCTGTGTTTCCTAAACACAGTAAATATTTAACCAATTTCTTCGGATAAAAACAAAGACATAGATGAATAAATACATTTATAAGCATGCTGCTACCGTTTTTACGTGTAACTGTGGAGTACTTATGGCTTGACGCGATCGATAGTAATCGGCCACTTTCACCCCCAATAACTCACGTACTATTCAAGTTACATGCCTGTTATTCATACCAATTTAGGTTTACACTAACAGCTTTCTAAAGACATGGCGATCGAAAAAATCGGATGAAGCGTTTATATTTTTGAAATTCGTTGCTGGGTGTTACTTGTGTAATTTACCATCAGATACTACACTTTAAACTAATAAAGATATTGTAAATCTGATTACAGCATCAGAATTGTCGTGCAAATAACGGTAATGTACATGTTTCTTTTTTGAGGTACCATGATTCATCTGCCTACTATTAATTTCTATACGAACTGTGAACTGTCTGCCATTAAGGTTTCACAAAGACCGCCAACTTTTGCCGTCCCGACGCACAGCGTCACCAAGGAACTCACAGCCACGTGCTCGATGGACCACGTGCTCCGGCCGTTGTGAGCCACCACGCGGACGCTAACGAACTCTGCCCTGCCACGCGGCCCGAGCGGTGGCCGCCAACTCTGAACTTACGAGGTTTGTTCGGAAAACACGTATAAAAGTTGAATAATAACTTTATTTTACAATTATTCAGGTATTACAATAGGGTCTCCTTCAAAGTACTCGCCCTGAGACGAGATACACTTCTGCCAACGCCGTCTCAACTGTTGATAACATTGGTGAAAGTCTTCAGTTGTGATGTTGTTCAGTTGCCGTGTCGTTTCTGCCTTGATGGCTTCCACATCTCCCAAGTGCCGCCCCCGAAGCACCATTTTGCATTTCGGGAACATGAAGAAGTCACACGGGGCTAAATCGGGTGAATAAAGCGGGTGGTCTGTCACGGTGATTAAAGCTTCGGGCCAAAAACTCGCGCACAACGAGCGACGTGTGAGCGGGCGCATTGTCGTGATGAAGGATTCACCTGCCCCCTTTTGCCAGCTCCGGTCGAACTCGGGCCACACGAGCTCTGAGACGTGTCACAACTTCAACGTAAAAATTTCCGTTCACTCTATGGCCGGGAGGGACAAATTCCTTGTGAACAATGCCCCTAGAATCAAAGAAAAGAATCAAAATTGTCTTCACACTGGACCTTGATTTTCGCGACTTTTTTGTTCTCGGTTCTCCTGCTAGTTTCCATTCATTGCTTTCAGATTTGAGCTCCACATCGAATTCGTAAAACCAGGACTCGTCTCCAGTGATGACTCGGTTGAGAAAGTCCACCTCGTTCCTCTGCTTCCAACCAATCCTCACAGCACTCAACCCTCTTTGCTTTCTGTTCTGGCTTCAAGAGCTTCGGTACGGTTTCCGCTCACAATTTCTTCATTTCCAGTTTTTGTGTCAGGATTTCGTGAACGATTGTTTTGGGGATTGACAGCTCGTCAGCAATAATTCTGTCTGTCAATCTACGGTCTTTAAGAACACAAGCCCGAATTCGTTCAACATTTGCATCAAAACTCGATGTCGACGGGCGTCCTGGGCGAGGGCCATCGTTCACTTCTTCTCGGCCATCTCGGAACCTTTTTAACCATTTGTTCACGGTTGGTTCCTTCAGAGAATTGTCTCCGTAAACCTGTTTCAAACACTCAAAAATCTCACGGCCATTCTTGCCTAGCTTTGCAAGAAACTTGATGTTGACGCGCTGTTCCTCAATCAGAGACAGGTCCATGCCGACGGCAGGTGGAAAAGGGTAACAGTCAACAAGCTGCCGCACACTCCCACCTTCACGCAGAGTGCTCTGACTCGAACTGAGCGTTGATGGGATTGATTACTGCAGTAATCCCACTTGGCGGTGACTGCAACTTGTAACATAAAGACATTATTCAACTTTTATACGTATTTTCCGGACAAACCTCACATTGCTAGAATATTTCCAGGGCACCGCAACTCGCCCGTTACCTCACAGGGTGAAACAGGAATACAGAAATGAATCACTCAGGAATGAAATAAATAGGAAGTAGAAGGAAGCTAAGGTGAAATGGCTGTAACAAAAACGATAAAAATAAACGTCGGTAGTACGAGTATGAAAACCGAAGGCGTCAGCTTTTGGAGTGGTGGAGGCTCTCCGTTGTTATGTTTAGAGGGGAGAGAGGATAGGTGTAGAGGGTGCACTAAAAGCCACTACGATGGGAAGGAACTATCTGCTGAAGTGACAAAACGAGAAATAAAAAAAATTGGAAGACATGGGGATCCAGTCTTACAATCAGCACCTGACAGAGCTTTGGAAGTCTTCCGATGAAAGAAGGTGGAAGGAATAGAAAATATTCCTTCGGAATTTCTAAAATCGTTCGGGGAAATGGCTTCCGAATGACAATTCAAGTCGAGTGTGAGGAAACTGAGGGTGGAGAAATGCCATCAGACTTTCGAAAAAATATCAAACCGCAATCCCGAAGACAGCAAGGGCAGCTAAGTGTATAGCACTGTCAGTTTAACAACTCAAGCAAGCAATTTGCTAACAAGAATAATATATAAAGGAATAGAAAAAATAGACGATCTGTTAGAGGACAATCACTTTGGCTTTCTTAAATGTTAAGGCATCAGAGAAGCAGTCTTACTGTTAAGTTCGGTAATGGAAACATGACTTAGGAAACATCTAGACACCTTTATGGGATTTGTATACCTAGAAAAAGGGTTTTACAGAGTAAAATGGAGTAGGAGCTTCGAAATACGCAAAAACGTAGATGTAAGTTATAAGGAAGACGGTTAACGTACAGTCTTTACGAGAACCAAAAATGAAAGACCCACAACGAAGTGCTCCAATTAGAAGGGGTCGAAGCCAGTGTTGTAGTACACTCCTGGAAATGGAAAAAAGAACACATTGACACCGGTGTGTCAGACCCACCATACTTGCTCCGGACACTGCGAGAGGGCTGTACAAGCAATGATCACACGCACGGCACAGCGGACACACCAGGAACCGCGGTGTTGGCCGTCGAATGGCGCTAGCTGCGCAGCATTTGTGCACCGCCGCCGTCAGTGTCAGCCGTGGCATACGGAGCTCCATCGCAGTCTTTAACACTGGTAGCATGCCGCGACAGCGTGGACGTGAACCGTATGTGCAGTTGACGGACTTTGAGCGAGGGCGTATAGTGGGCATGCGGGTGGCCGGGTGGACGTACCGCCGAATTGCTCAACACGTGGGGCGTGAGGTCTCCACAGTACATCGATGTTGTCGCCAGTGGTCGGCGAGAGGTGCACGTGCCCGTCGACCTGGGACCGGACCGCAGCGACGGACGGATGCACGCCAAGACCGTAGGATCCTACGCAGTGGGGACCGCACCGCCACTTCCCAGAAAATTAGGGACACTGTTGCTCCTGGGGTATCGGCGAGGACCATTCGCAACCGTCTCTATGGAGCTGGGCTACGGTCCCGCATACCGTTAGGCCGTCTTCCGCTCACGCCCCAACATCGTGCAGCCCGCCTCCAGTGATGTCGCGACAGGCGTGAATGGAGGGACGTATGGAGACGTGTTGTCTTCAGCGATGAGAGTCGCTTCTGCCTTGGTGCCAATGATGGTCGTATGCGTGTTTGGCGCCGTGCAGGTGAGCGCCACAATCAGGACTGCATACGACCGAGGCACACAGGGCCAACACCCGGCATCATGGTGTGGGGAGCGATTTCCTACACTGGCCGTACACCTCTGGTGATCGTCGAGGAGACACTGAATAGTGCACGGTACATCCATACCGTCATCGAACCCATCGTTCTACCATTATTAGACCGGCAAGGGAACTTGTTGTTCCAACAGGACAATGCACGTCCGCATGTATCCCGTGCCACCCAACTTGCTCTAGAAGGTGTAAGTCAACTACCCTGGCCAGCAAGATCTCCGGATCTGTCCCCCATTGAGCATGTTTGGGACTGGATGAAGCGTCGTCTCACGCGGTCTGCATGTCCAGCACTAACGCTGGTCCAACTGAGGCGCCAGGTGGAAATGGAATGGCAAGCCGTTCCACAGGACTACATCCAGCATCTCTACGATCGTCTCCATGGGAGAATAGCAGCGTGCATTGCTGCGAAAGGTGGATATACACTGTACTAGTGCCGACATTGTGCATGCTCTGTTGCCTGTGTCTATGTGCCTGTGGTTCTGTCAGTGTGATCATGTGATGTATCTGACCCCAGGAATGTGTCAATAAAGTTTCCCCTTCCTGGAACAATGAATTCACGGTGTTCTTATTTCAATTTCCAGGAGTGTATTTCCCAACTACTGTTCAGTCAGTACATTGAAAAAGTGATAGTAGCAATGAAAGGTTCAGTAGTGGTATCAAAATGCAAGTTCAAGAACTATCATTGCTACGTTTCACTGATAACGTTCCTATTCTCAGTGAAAGCGGGAAAGAATTAAAGAACACATTGAGTAAAGTGAATAGTTGTGAACAGTGTACTGGTCGCCAATACGCGTCGAGAGTAAACTGAAGAAAGACAAAGGTAACGAAAAGCAGCAGAAATGAGGACAGCGAGAGTCACAGTATCAAAGTTGGTGATCACGAAGAAGTCGTAGTTAAGGAATTGAAAACAAAATACACGGCAGACGAAGCAAAGAAGACATGAAAAAGACTAAAGCAAGCAAAGAGGGCATTCCTGGGTAAAAGTATACTAGTACCAAATATCCACATTAACTAGATGAAGTTTGGGAGAATCTACTTCTGGAGCACCATATTAGGTTATGGTGAATCTTGGACTGTGATAAAATCCAAAAAGAAATATATGGGGATATATAAAGCGGTTAAAAATTGGAATGATAAGATTAAGAGCGCGAAGCTCTCCGCAAAATCAAAGAGAAAAGAAATGTATCGAGAAGACTGAAAAGGAGGGGCGGGGATAGGACACCAGAATCAAGGTGAAACTTCCATGTTGCCAGAGGGCCTTGTCGAAAGTAAAACTGTAAAGAGAGACCGAATCTGGAATACATTCATAAATAATTGAGGTCGTATGATGTAGGTACTGCTCAGAGAGGAACAGGTTGGCACCGGGGAGGAAGTAGTAGAGTTCAGTATCAAACCAATCATAAGACTATTGACATCCCCCTCCCCTACAAAATTAAAAAAAAAAAAAGCAATGCCACAATGCAGAGTAATTTATTAAGATACTGGAAACATATCGTTATGCAGTATACAATGGCACACAGATCAGAACTGGGAATACCAAAGCGAAAATGTCACCTACAGCTGAAAAGAGCTGGAAATACGGTTCTCAGTGGTCTTTGCTAGGTACCTATGTATTACTAATAACGATTTAGACAATGAATCGTACTGGTTCAAATTCTCATAGCAAATAATTCCATACTTTTTAATAATTCCGTCATTTGTTACAATATTTTTCGTATACCTTCCTAATTTCATGAGTTTTTAATGTTCCCAGTAATCGCAAATTTCCTTCTTTTTTTGTCATCAGTCTTCTGACTGGTTTGATCAGTTCACCATAAATTCCTCTCGTATGCACCTCTTCATATGAGTAGCACTTGCACCCTACATCCTCAATTATCTGTTGGATGTATTCCAATCTCTCTCTTCCTCTACCGTTTTTATCTTCCACAGCACCCCGTAGTACTCGTACCATGGAAGTTATTTTCTGATGTCTTAACACGTGTCATAACATGCTGTCACTTCTTCTTGTCAGTGTTTTCCATATTCTTCGCCGATTCTGTGGAAAATCTCATTCCTTACATTATCAGTCCATCTCATTTTCAACATTCTTCTGTAGCACCACATCTCAAACGCTTCTATCCTCGTCTGTTCCGATTTTCCCATAGTCCGTAATTCATTACCATACAACAGTGTGCTCCAAACGTACAACCTCAGAAATTTATTCCTTCCTTTGAGGCCTATGTATAATATTAGTGAACTTACTTTAGTCATGAATGCCCTCTTTGCCTCTGATAATCTGCTTTTCATGTCCTTACTTCATCAGTCATTTCTTTCTTTTCTCCCTTTTTTCTCCAATTTCTTAACTTTGTGTAGTCGTGATCAACAACTTTGATGTTAGGCTTCTCGCTTTTCTGTTACTTCTCATTACTTAGGTCTTACTCTCAGTCCATATTCTATAGATTCTGTAATTCTTCTTCAGTGAAGATAGCAATGTCATCAACGAATCTTCCTTTCAATCTGAACTTTAATCCCATTCTTGAACATTACTTTTATATACGTTATTGTTTCTCCTATATATAGACTGAACAGTAGGGATGAAAGGCTGAAACCTGTCTCACATCTTTCATAATGTGACCACTTCGTTCTTCGTCTTCCATACTTATTCTTCCCTCTTGGCTGTCGTACATATTGCACACTACCAGTATTTATCTACAGCCTGCTCCTACTTTTCTCGTAATTTCGATCATCTTGTGCCATTTAATATTGACGGACGCTTCTTATAGGTCGACAAATCCTATGAACGTTGCGACTGCGCGCTTATACGTTCCTTTTGCAGAAAACGTCCACTCATCCTCTGGGAATTTTCTTATTTTGCAGTTCAGTCCACACCTGACTTGTTAGCAAAAGAGCAATTTCCGTCGGCTAGCAGAAACTAGCCGCACTACACGTCCCTATAGGAGGCATAAAAAGATTTCTAATATCAGGATTATTGACCTATTAAATGAGAGATAGTTTTTTGAGTGAAAATTTTGATATAGTGCTATTTCTTTTGTACAAAAAGAAGTCTGAAGTTACAGTTTTCGATATTCACACACAAACACTGTCATTCATAGCCAGGTTACTGTAATGAACCTAAACTGTTAACAGAAAATTTTTGAAAATGGTTTATCTGTGACAGAACGCTCCCTCAAATGTTCCGCATCGATTCCTTTGAACGTTCAGTTCTCGGCCCCGTCTTGCACAATAAGCCACGCGAATTTTAGTTAGTTAAAAAGTCACACTTCATAAAAATCGGACTTTCGCGCGTTCGTCTTTAGCTTCCATTCGCGATTACTTTGTGGCACTCCACGGTCGGTTTTAAGTCATGATTTCGCAAAATTATTACACCTGTTCAAAGATTCTAATGCACACATCCTACCATCACGGTTAGATAACTCCGAACTTAATCTAGACTTCACAAAGCAATTCTTTAGACCACATCTTACACACTAATATACTGTTCTATGATTAGCTGATATATATCGTAGTCAATCCGATATCAGTATTAACCCGCGCAGACCCGCACCTTTTACTATGAACCGTCACAGCACAGTAGTGATATATCAAAATAACTACCTCTGTAAATAAATGAATAATCGTAAAATGTTTGTTTCCCCAATCCATAAACTGGCGGATTACACTTTACAAATTTCCCCTGAGCATGTGATTCACTCTCTTTTTACATACAGACTTTTCATGCTTATGTACAGTCACTTAATAAAAATAACAGTTATCATGCATTGTATTACTATTCAGTCACCCCTTCATTTACACTAGTAATCAAACATACTGAGGCAGTAATAATTAATAGAAGTCATAATATTCACAGAAGGTAAGGTCTCGTTTCCAAAATAAGTTTTGATGGATAGAAACTTCATAGTCCATAAGATGCTGACACCTTTCGGCCAAACCCGTTACCACTTGGAAGTAATAGGTTTGCTCGGTCGTAGATGCACACCTGCAGTGATAGGACCAAGACGAATCGTGTGTATGACGCTATCTGCTCTATCTATTCTGCTTTCAATGGGAACGATGTAAGGCGCTACGCCTCAGCGTGTCTAGATTTTTCTTCAGTCTTGCTTCCCTTATCAAGCGCAACGTCAGGACATCGTCCCTGGTGCATTTACGTTTCCTAAAGCGAATCTAACCGTCATGTAACGTGTCCTAAATTTTCTTTTCCACTCTTCTGCATATTATTCATGCCAGCAACTTGGATGCAAGAGATGTTAAGTTGATATTGCGACACTTGTGACTCTTATTTCCTCTTGCTGTCTTCGGAATTGTGTGAATGATACTTTTTCGAAAGTCTGATTTACATTGGTTGTCTAATATATTCTACACACCGACGTCAGTAGTCGTTTTGTTCACACTTCTTCCAGTGATTGTAGAAAAGCCGATGGAATGTTATCTATCCATCCTGCGCTAATTCATCCCATATCTGATGAAGTTGTTTTAAATCCTCAGTCTAATACTAGATCTCCTCTCTCTTCCACATCGACTCAAATTTCTTCCTCTGTCGCTTCATCAGGCAATTCCTCCCTTTCTCCTCCTCTCTTCCCTTCCCCCCTCCCCCCTTTTCATAGAGGCATTCAGTGTAGTATTCCTCTCACATGTTTGCTTTTTCCTCTGCTTTCAACAGTGAAATTACCTTTACAGTATTAATGTTGAAACCCATGCTTTTAATTGAACCGAAGGTTGTTGTTTTTTTTTCTGTACGCCGAGTCAACCCCTTCGACGATAATTTCTTTTTCGATTTCTTCACATTTAGTTTTCCTGCAGTTATGTCGTCTTGGCTTCCGTGCAACTCCTATTTATTTCATTCCTAAGTGAATTATACACTGAAGCGCCAAAGAAACTTGTATAGGCGTGCGATTCAAATGCAGAGATGTGTAAAAAGGCAGAATGCGGCGCTGCGGTCGGCAAAACCTATATAAGACATCAAATGTCTGGCGCAGTTGTTAGATCGGTTATTGCTCCTGTGATGGCAGTTTATGAAGATTTAAGTTAGTCTGAAAGTGGTGTTAAAGTCGGCGCACGAGCGATGGGACACAGCATGTACGAGGCAGCGATGAAGTGGGGATTTTCATGTACGATCATTTCACGAGTGCACTGAGAATATCAGAAATCAGGTAAAACATCAAATCTCCGACATCGCTGCGTACGGAAAAAGATACTGCAAGAACGAGACCAACGACGACTGAAGAGAATCGTTCAACGTGACGGAAGCACAACCTTTCCTCACGTTGCTGCAAATTTCAGTGCTGGGTCATCAACAAGTGTCCTCGTGCGAACCATTCAACGAAACATCATCGATATGGGCCTTCGGAGACAAATGTACACTCGTGTACCCTAGATGACTGCGCGAAACAAATCTTTACGCCTCGCCTTGGCCCGTCCCCACCGACACTGGACTGTTAATGATGGGAAACAAGTTGCCTGGTCTCGTTTCAAATTGTATCGAGTGAATGGACGTGTACAGTTATGGAGACAACCACATGAATCAATGGACGTAAGCATCCTGTCTGATCACCTTCATCCATTCATGTCTATTGTCCATTCCAACGGACTTCGGCAATTCCTGCAGGACAATGCGACACCCCACTCGTCCAGAATTGTTACAGAGTGGATCCAGGAACACTCTTTTGAATTTAAACACTTCCACTGGCCACCAAACTCCCAGACATCAACATTACTGAGTATATTTGAGCATATGTGGGATGCCTTGCAACATGCTGTTCAGAAGAGATCTCCACCCGCTCGTACTCTTACGGATTTATGGACAGCCCAGCGTCAGTTCCCTCCAGCACTACTTCAGACGTTAGTCGAGTCCACGCCACGTCGTGTTGCGGCACTTCTGAGTGCTCGCGGGGCCCTACACGATAATAGGCGGGTGTACCAGTTTCTTTGGCTCTTCACTGTATTACTGTATTTTTGTCTTCCCTGAACGTTTTCACACTTTCTTCGTTCGTCGCTCAGTTGAGGTATTTCTTCTATTGCGCAAGGTTTCTTCGCAGTTACCTTCCTTGTACCTATGTTTGTCTCTACAATATGTATGATTGCTCCTGTTAGAGCCGTGCGCTCCTTTTCAACTGAATTGGGGGGCCACAGTAGCATTCCTTATCGCAGTATGAACATCTTTATCAAACTTGAAACTCATCTCGTCATTCCTCAGCACTTCAGCATCCCACTCCCTTCCACAATGATTCTTCTGGAATATTCAGGTTATCTTCAGTCTACTCTTTATCATTACTAAATTATGACCTGAGTCTATATCTGCACCCAAGTACGCCTTACAATCCAACATCTGATTCAGAATCTCTGTCTGACCATTATGTAATTCATCTGAAATCTTCCAATGTCTCTAGGTCTTTTCCAAGTATATCTCCTCTTCCTGTGAGTCTTAAACAGTGCATTCGCTACTAGTAGCTGACATTTATTTAAGAGCTCAATTAGTCTTTCTCCACTCTCATTTCTAGTGTCAAGCCAATACTCTCCTGGAATTCTTTCTTCTGCTCATTCCCCTTACAATAACGTCACAGTTCCTTGCGATTATTGCCGGCCGCGGTGGTCTCGCGGTCCTAGGCTCGCAGTCCGGAACCGTGCGAGTGCTACGGTCGCAGGTTCGAATCCTGCCTCGGGCATGGATGTGTGTGATGTCCTTAGGTTAGTTAGGTTTAAGTAGTTCTAAGTTCTAGGGGACTGATAACCACAGCAGTTGAGTCCCATAGTGCTCAGAGCCAGCCAACCTTGCGATTATTGGATTTTCATCTCGCTTTTCATTTTGAATTACCCTTTCAGTATCCCCATGTACATCCTCTGCCTCTTCATTTCCTGCTTGCGACGTTGGGCTGTGTATGACAGCTATTGCTGTCGGCATTTGTTTGACAATAATTCCAATGAGAACACCCTATCACTGATCTGTTCACAGTAATGCACTCTGTCTTATTTTCGAATTCAGTAACGAGTCCTACTCTCGTTATACTATTTTCTGGTGCTGATGATATAACCCTACATTCGTCTGACCAGAAATTCTTATCTTCTTTTCATTTCACTTCACCGACCCCAGCTGTATCTTGAATTTCCCTTTCCAGATATTCTAGCTTCCCCACCACCTGCGAACTTCTAACGTTTCCCGCTGCGACCCTAGAAAGTTACCCTTTCGTTGACTATTCCATCTTTTTTCTCATGGTCATCTCCCTTTTGACAGTTCCATTCCGGAGATCTGAATGGGGACTAAACCAAAATTATTTGGCAATGGAGAGAGACCATCATGACACATTTACAGTTACATGCCAGATGCCCTGGGGATACACTTGCCTCTAATGCAAAGGTTTCCATTGCCTTCTGAATCCTCGTCGTGTCGTTGATCATTGCTGGTTCTTCCACCTTTAGGGGCAGTTTCCCACCCCAAGGGCAAGAGACCGCCATGAACCTCTGTGCGCCACTGCGCCCTCTCTGACAAGTTGGGAGAACGAGGGCGACTTCTTATGCCGAAGTCTTCGGCAGCCATTGCTGATGATTTTTATTCAGAATATAAGCAGTGACTGTTTTCGAAATGGTTGCATGAGAAACGTGAAGATATTGTCGGAAGGACTGATTCAGCATATAGGAAAGTCAATATAACATTTGGTGAAATTAAAAGCAAACTCGGGAAAATTAAGAGTGCAGTGAGAATTCCACATTTAAATGCAGAGGAGAGAGCGGAATGTGTAAAAACTACACTGAAGGCCTATAATAGGCGGAAGATTTGACTGATAACATGATAGAAGAACAAACGAAATTCGATAGAGAAGAAATAGGTGATCCAGTATTAGAATACTGAGGGGAATGGGAACAAAACTACTATTCACGTTCGTGTGTAGAATGTATGAGGCTGGCTATATACAATTACACTTTCGGAAAAACGTCGTCCACACAATTAAGAAGAATGCAAGAGCCGAAAAGTGCGAGAATTATCGCACAATCAGTTTAACAGCTGATGCGTCCAAGTTGCTGACAATAATAAAACATAGAATAATGGAAAAGAAATCTGAGGACGTTTTGATTATTAGTCAAAGACGGTACTCCCAGTTAGTTATTGTAAGTCGATATTACTTGGCTTCACAATTTCAGTGTTTTATATAATTGATTTTAGATTGTTAAAGGGGCCCAGCAATTTCCCGCATATGCATGACATTTCTTTAAATGATGTACTAGTAGATATTTTCTTTTTGCAATAAACAGCTGCTTTCACAGAATTATATACAGTTACATGTACAGGCAATGGATTTCATGCTATGAATGTAGTATTCTTATCGTTTTATGTAAAATTCAACTAATAATTTTTCGTTTATCATGTTCATGGATGGAACGCTGACGTTCAGCTGTATTTCATTAATATTCTGTTACTGTATAACCCAGTCAGTTGTTATCCTGTCGATATTTAATTCACACGATCGGTTTACATATTACACAAGTTCATCTTTAGGAGTGCTTGTGGCATTCAAATTGAACCGAAACGCTGAAGTACATAAAGCGATCCAAAATGTAACTACATCTAAAATCAGCATAAATCGTGTTCTTGTGTGTGCGCATCGTGAAGGATAAGTTAAAGTATATGAGAAGGTTGGGTCATTTATACAGTGCTAGAAGAGGAAACTGCGACGATTGGAAAAGGTTTATTTTGCAGTGGAGGGCGTTCAGAGTTGGAGACAGTACAGAATTGAAAGATTTGTCTTAAAACCAAAAAGATAAACCAGTTACAAAATTAACAGTGAAATTTTTCTATAAATGGTACTGTCATGAATCTGACCTTTAAGGGATGATTAGACAGAAATGGATAAAGCTATAGTTTACGGCAATGTAGCAGTTCCGTAGAACTGAACGTGAGTAATGAAATCGTCCCCGTTAGGAACAGGGTAGTTTTTACTGTCGTGGGCGATGGTCATTGAGTCATATGCCGACAACATTTACTCAGCCAAGCGAGGAAGTGCGGCGCCAGAATGCAAGGCTCACAGTGGCGGCCCAGTGGTCTGTCGATTGTCTCTGAACGGGACAAAGACCCGCCGCCTGCAAGTGCAGCGTGGCCTTTCTCCGCCTCAGACAATAACCGCCAACTGTGCGCAGTCCATGCGTGGAGCTCGACCCCTCGTTTCCATGTAGCATAGTTCTGCAGTCAGACGCATTCCTGACCCCTCTCTCCGCGTTACACACAGGGTGTACATTCACAAATCGCCCCTGCCCACGCATTCATCCACTCCCAAAGCCGCTCCGTGAAATCATACAACGACTTGCCACACGCAGGCTGGATATGAACATTGAATAGATCGCCGATCATGGCTCATATACTACATATCACGACGAAAATAAAGGAAATTGTATCTTGCAAAGACCTACTGTACTTGCTCGATGTCTTTAGTCTTACCTTCATAATCATAACGTGAAATGTGTTGTTGATTTTGGAAATGTAGTCTTCGGATTGTAAAAACAAATGAAGAGTACGGGGAGGGTCTCAGGAGAGGAGATTTTAACTGTCAGGGCTACAAAAAAATACATGAAACACTCCACTCAAGTGCAACCAATATAATTATGAAGGCAAATTTAATGGTTGTAGAGGATGTACATCAGATAAAATGGCAATAGAAATTGTATGGTGGAAAAGACAATACATGCGAAAGGCGTACATCTTTACCACGTAAAGAATATAGTAAGCCCATCAGTTTATGGTACACTTTCATCCATTGTTTCTGTTGTTTAGCATTGGAAATTTGTATTTATGGGTCTTGAATTTTGGTTCTTTATGTGACAGACTGGAATAGAATTTCCTTGAGCCCTGACCACAAAACTGTTCTTATAAGTCTGCATATTTTCCATGAGGTACTGGCAGGAATTCTGAAAATATACCCCCTGAATTATCCATTTGCAAAACAATCGTGATATACCTTTGAAAAATTTCATATTACATAACACCATTACATGCTCAATGTGGCAATAAAAATTTGTCATCTCCCTGTGGTTAATATTCAGGATGCAATAAAAATTTGTCATCTTCCTGTGGTTAATACTCAGGCTGATGTCTACCTGTACGCCAACGGAATGTTCCATATGTTTTGGTGTTCAGTCTCAGTTGTAAATAAACGTGTCTTTGAACAGCTTATCTGCCTTCACAGACAGAGCTTCTCTGAGTGGTCGTATCTTGAAAGAACTATGATTTGTAACATGGTTTTAAGAAGGTCGTCCCATCTTGTGTACTTTCTTTTTGAACAACAATGATATTATAAGGCATTAGATTCATGCTTGCGGTTTCAACAGAATTTTTATAACTCAACAATAGCTTTCTTTGTGTCAAACCAAGTTTTTATCACTTTCCATGTTAGAATGTCCTCTTATTGGAAATAATATTTTGACGATTTGTAATTTCTTAATGGCGTGATTGATATATACCAATGGTATATGAACACTTAATTCTGTCCTGTGTAGTGATCACAAAATATCACAAGAACTCTTATTTTTATATTACAGATTTCACTTACATAATGGTGCAAAAAAAATCATTCGCTCCTTTATTCCCGAAGACTTTCAAGGAAAAAAAATTGCATTCAAGTTGGACATTTGATGAGTATTGAAAAGGCAAAACTATGATTCGATGCAAAGCAATGAAGACGTTTTGGCAAACAGGAATTTCACACATGGTATCATTTAGTCTGATTCTTACACTTCATCGTAAAGAGCAGTCTCTGGCATTGGAATCGTCATGTCGAGGCCTTCTACGAGTAATTATCATCACAGAAATTGAGCTGGTTAAATAGGAAGATTTGTCATCTGTTACCTAACGAAATGATAAGCTGTCCTCTTTCGTGGGATTAATTTTTTTGAAACACGCAAACAGTGAGCATTTGCAGTCATTGCTTAACTCGTAAGACACTGCCCTACTGTATTACCTACTCTGTCATGACTTTTCCTCTTTTTAGCTGATTAACAGGTGGCCTCTCACCATCTTGTGACGATCCACACATTTTATAGATTCTAAGAGACCATACTACTATCACGCTTCAAACTAAACATTGTTACTATAAAAAACAATACAGAGTAAGAATCTCAACCGATCTTGTTTGCAGTCACAACCCAACTGACCTAAGAGATGTATTGCAAACAGCTGAAGCAAACCTCGAACTTGCCCCATTCTTTCCGTGAGCAGGCCGACTTAGAAGGTTCTTTCCGCTACCACTAACAGTAAAACCGTCTGTACTTGAAAGTAAGTTTAACTGTCCTTTAGAACCAACGGCTGGCCATCAGAGTTTGCTATAAACTCATTTTTTAATGAAATTTACTTGCCCTGTTTTTTCCGTGGGCCCTTCAAATCTGGTCTTCATACCGTGTTTCCCTCTGGAGTTTGTTACAGATTTGTATTAGGCGCTTTGTCACGGTTGTCGGAGTTTCGAGTCCTCCCTTCGGCATGTATGTGTGTGTTGTCTTTAGCGTAAGTTAGTTTAAGTTAGATTAAGTAGCGTTTAAGCCTGGGGGCCGATGACCTCAGCAGTTCGGCCCCATAGGAACTTACCACTACCATTTCTACGACTTACTCTGGGTAAACAAACACATAACCAACAGCTCTCCTCTTTTCAGATTCTATCTCTCCATTTTATTGAAGTAACTAGGTAAGCATCCAAGATCAAGGTACCTTGGGATGAATAAATAGGAATACACATACTAGTACACTAAGCGGATCGCTGTTCGTGGACGTTAATAAGGGGTGTGTTCGCACTGAACTCTGCAGGGAACACTTTCACTGAGGTGTCTGAATGTCTGCGGAGTCAGCCTATTCCTCCTCAAGAACCGAAACCAAAGAAGATAGTTACGTTGGACTCTTGGGTCTGCAGGGAAGTCGACGTTCTAACAGTAGGGTGTTCCGTTGAGTTCACGTCGGGTCTCTGAGTAGACCAGATAATTTCAGGAACGTTATTGTCCATGAACCATTGCCTCACGGATGTTGCTTTATGACAAGGTACTTCAGTGTTCGCACTGTACATGACGGCAGGTAGCTTTCTCCAGGCATTTCCAAAGCAAACGAATGATTCATCAATCGAAACCACTCGTTATCAGTCATCCACCGATCAGTGAAGTTTCTCTTTACACCAAGCGTCGCTTAGCAATGACTACAGAAACGTCTGGCGTATGGCCGGTCAGAGTGGCCGAGAGGTTCTAGGCGCAACAGTCTGGAGCCGCGCGACCGCTACGGTCGCAGGTTCGAATCCTGCCTTGGGCATGTATGTGTGTGATGTCCTTAGGTTGGTTAGGTTTAAGTAGTTCTGAGTGCTAGGAGACTGATGACCTCAGAAGTTAAGTCCCAGAATGCTCAGAGCCATTTTTTTGTCTGGAGTATGAGGAGTTGCTCGATCATTGTTCTCCATTCTTTTTCACTCCCTACACGCACTCTTTGAGCTAACTGAACTGATGATAGCACTGTGTATCTCAAGATTGATTCTATCGTTGATTTCACGCTTTTTTTTCTTTTTGACAACCAGACTCTACGATGTTAATCGGCCTCTTTCCGACAGTACATGTCATTTGCCTAGACTTCGTTTAGCTATGGATGTTCCTTCGCTTTCCCCTTCAGTCACATATGCAACAATTGACTTGGACTACTTTAGAAGTGCTGAAATGTCCCTTATGGATTTATGCGCAGGTGACATCCAATGACTAGTCAACGTCCGAAAACAATGAGCTTTTCTTTTCTACTCATTGTGCTGTTACTGTTTCTCTACTGACAATATTCGCAGTCTTCTTTTACACTGGTACATCTATCTCTATTGCCATCTATTGCTCAATATCGCATTACATAGTTTCGTTCTAATACTTTTGATCAATACTGTAGGCAGTATATAGTGTAAAATGATGCTTAGAGAGAACTATGCGCCTGAGAATGTGTTGACCTGACACACGTTATTTGACGATAACTTGGAAACGACTTCCGATGTAGAAACAAAATTTGGTTTACAGAACAGGTTACGAAACAATATGGTGTTAAGGAGAATAATACCCTTTATGCATTAAACAGATTTGCAACCAGCACTAAAAATATGTACTAGAGTAACGTGCGGTGTCCAACTCCGCTTTACACTTACAAATTGATTTTTTCGAAGGAGACATTGTTTACATTTTACGTGCTGAATCCTAAGAATCGGCCTGCACATAGTTAGAAGCCTGAGCTACAAAGTTATAAGAAACAGCAGAATATGGAATAGTAAAGGAGTGTAGTGCTGATAATTAAAACGTATATTGCTAACATTTACGTGCTTGCTTAATCATATGTAGTTTTGTATTTGTATTTGAATAACACACGCTGCTAGCATCCTCTATAAATAACTTGTGACCTCATATAGGACGTGTTTTTTCGCGATTATGTCCCAAGAAATACCGGGTGATTGAAAAAGAAAGAACGGATTGCAATTATTTATTGCAGACAAACTATATAAGACAGAAATACTCTCCTGGAAATGGAAAAAAGAACACATTGACACCGGTGTGTCAGACCCATCATACTTGCTCCGGACACTGCGAGAGGGCTGTACAAGCAATGATCACACGTACGGCACAGCGGACACACCAGGAACCGCGGTGTTGGCCGTCGAATGGCGCTAGCTGCGCAGCATTTGTGCACCGCCGCCGTCAGTGTCAGCCAGTTTGCCGTGGCATACGGAGCTCCATCGCAGTCTTTAACACTGGTAGCATGCCGCGACAGCGTGGACGTGAACCGTATGTGCAGTTGACGGACTTTGAGCGAGGGCATATAGTGGGCATGCGGGAAGCCGGGTGGACGTACCGCCGAATTGCTCAACACGTGGGGCGTGAGGTCTCCACAGTACATCGATGTTGTCGCCAGTGGTCGGCGGAAGGTGCACGTGCCCGTCGACCTGGGACCTGACCGCAGCGACGCACGGATGCACGCCAAGACCGTAGGATCCTACGCAGTGCCGTAGAGGACCGCACCGCCACTTCCCAGCAAATTAGGGACACTGTTGCTCCTGGGGTATCGGCGAGGACCATCCGCAACCATCTCCATGAAGCTGGGCTACGGTCCCGCACACCGTTAGGCCGTCTTCCGCTCACGCCCCAACATCGTGCAGCCCGCCTCCAGTGGTGTCGCGACAGGCGTGAATGGAGGGACGAATGGAGACGTGTCGTCTTCAGCGATGAGAGTCGCTTCTGCCTTGGTGCCAATGATGGTCGTGTGCGTGTTTGGCGCTGTGCCGGAGAGCGCCACAATCCCTACTGCATACGACCGAGGCACACAGGGCCAACACCCGGCATCATGGTGTGGGGAGCGATCTCCTACACTGGCCGTACACCTCTGGTGATCGTCGAGGGGACACTGAATAGTGCACGGTACATCCAAACCGTCATCGAACCCACCGTTTTACCATTCCTAGACCGGCAAGGGAACTTGCTGTTCCAACAGGACAATGCACGTCCGCATGTATCCCGTGCCACCCAACGTGCTCTAGAAGGTGTAAGTCAACTACCCTGGCCAGCAAGATCTCCGGATCTGTCCCCCATTGAGCATGTTTGGGACTGGATGAAGCGTCGTCTCACGCGGTCTGCACGTCCAGCACGAACGCTGGTCCAACTGAGGCGCCAGGTGGAAATGGCATGGCAAGCCGTTCCACAGGACTACATCCAGCATCTCTACGATTGTCTCCATGGGAGAATAGCAGCGTGCATTGCTGCGAAAGGTGGATATACACTGTACTAGTGCCGAAATTGTGCATGCTCTGTTGCCTGTGTTTTTGTGCATGTGGTTCTGTCAGTGTGATCATGTGATGTATCTGACCCCAGGAATGTGTCAATAAAGTTTCCCCTTCCTGGGACAATGAATTCACGGTGTTCTTATTTCAATTTCCAGGAGTGTACTTTGTGCATGTCACTGGAGAGAGGGAGGTTCAAAGTTTTGACAGAGCTGCGCTGTAGTGTGTTTTAATTCGCTCGAAGTCAGTCCATTGTTCAAGTGCAACGTGTATTCCGCCGTCGATTCATCAAGAATCGGCCTCTGCACAAACTGGTTTATGATTGGCATACTAAATTCTTAGCCGTGCGGGGTAGCCGTGCGGTCTTTGGCATCTTGTCACGGTCCGGGCGGCTCCCCCCGTATGAGGTTCGAGTCCTCCATCGGGCATGGGTGTGAGTGTTATCCTTAGGGTAAGTAGGTTTGAGTGAGATTTAGTAGCTCGTAAGCTTAGGGACCGATGACCTCAGCAGTCCAGACAAAGATGTAATACATGACACTTACTTTTCCACTTCTTTCTGTTCTGCAGGGCTGTGCTCGATCTCGACTTCTTCTTCTTCTGCCTCTGCTGCTGCTGGTTGTCTGAGTGAGACTGAGGTTGTGGAGAGAAAAAAAATCGATGCGTTGCGCCGTTTCCGAGTTATTTAGCAATGAAGTTAGCCAATGAGATCGTCGAGCGCGTAAATTCAAGTTTCAGCTAACGAGTCAAAGCACTCGTTGAGCAACGCCGCCCCTGGCAGGCCACTTGAATGCGAGCGCACAACGCCCCGATTGGCTAAATTCTATGCTAAATAACTCGGAAATGGAGCAACGTATCGAATTTATTTCTTAACATTTATGTCTCAGTACAGCCTGCCCTGTAACATCCCTACAAGCATTTCACACATTTTCTGACCACCCTCTATATCCTCCGATGGCATCACCAGACACAACGAACCTGTTGGCCAAAGCCTATCAAGTGACTGGGTTCAGCAATCCTACTGATACCTGCTCTTTGTTTCTGCACTGCCACCTTGGCTTACATCATAGGAGGGAGGGGAGGCGAAGGGAGAGGGGAGTTGGAGAGGGCCAATAGTGCTCGCTACTGGTGGTATGTCAACTAGGCCAGTTTGTCTCTGAACCTCAGGGTGAAAACACACAAAATTTGGTATTCCCACCAATCAATTTGAATTTCCCGCCACTTTTTCTGGGCCGTCATCTTGGATTACGTCACGGGAGGGGGAGGGAGTGAGCTAAGGGGGAGCCATGCGCCAGCCAGGCAAAGCCCTTGATGTCATCTGGGGATGGGAGTACATAATTGATTAATTAATTAATTTGCATAATTAATTTGTTACCAATTTGATATAAAAGAGGGAAAGAACTGGCTTTATCTCACTATTTAATTCACTCGCTCGTCGTACAATCAGATTTTTCTAAATGAGAATACATTCCGAAGTGACAAATATATCTGTCATTGTCACCTTTAATTGTGGTTTACCTATTTTTCTTACAGATTAACGTGGTTATATAAAGCACAAAGTGCAATTACAGTCTTAAAATAAAGTTAGGGCTTATTCTGACCTTAGTGATATACCAAGTAAGAAACGAACATCACGTTCCAACCTACAAGTTTCACATTATTTACTTTTCTGTGTTTTATATTGGTATTTCTCGTTAAACTTCTCTTCAGCAACAGGTAAATGTAAATATTACGGCCGACGTTTAGAAATCATAAGCAATATTGCCTGGAAATGTATATACGAGGATGTACCATAAATTCTTGTTTATTATTTCACAGCGCTCAGTTCATTTTTAAAGTTATTTTCTCTTCGTTCTCACAACTACCACCGCAACTGCACTTACTCCAGATACTGTCATTATTTAAAACTATAAAAATGGGAAAGTTTCACTCGGATCCACTACTAGATGCAAAAATATGACGGTAGGAGCCAGGCCGATAAACGCGATGAGGCAAGTCGGGCACGTTGACAATTTCTCAGATCTGCTGGGCTGTATAACTACTGTGGCTACCTGTCCTTCACTCGATCAACAACAACAGACACCGAAAAATCGGTGGAAATTTATTGGTCATGTCCTTCTTGCGCGACTTGCGTTATTTTTTAATAACCCTTGGAATGTACGTGCAAAATTCTTTAAAAAAATGTTTTGTGCCTTAAAAACAAGCCGACGTTTTTCATCAGATGAAACACGTGATGAATATGATTTATCTTCCCACAACAAGCAAGGTACAGTGTTCGGATCCTGGTCCTGGAAACGATTTTAATGTCAAGGAAGTTTCAAAACAGCACATGCTCAGTTGCACAGTAAAACATTCATTCTGGTTGTAGCTAGATCGTATATAACAATTCTACATCAGGCATTTGTGACTTACTGCTCTGACCGTGTTCAGAGTTTCAAACTAAAAATTTGACAGGGCAAAATGTGACTCGCTGGACGACTTGCATCCGGGGATAGAAGAGACATCCAAAGAGCTGATAACACCGTCGTCGTCATAATCATAGTCATCTGTGATTCTAGGCCTACATATTTCGTGCCCTGCATATTTCTCACTGTCTTCCATGGTACCCAACAACTCAACTACTGGAATATTTATGAAGGATTCTCTCTCATCGGCATACACCAAATCAACGTATCCAATTAGATCTTTTACGCCGGTGTAAGGTAACGTCCGTGAACTGCCTCAGCTATGTGATGGAAGATTTTAACCCTTTGTGAAAATACGCAGTTTCAGATTGGTTTCTCATGAAAATTTATTTTAAGACTGTTAGTCATTTGAAATTGTTACATGTATTAGAAAATTTTAATGGTCTGTTATCCTTGTTTGTATATTCTTAGGTTTTTTTTATGGATAGGTTTTCTGTATATTTTGCCTTCATTCTACTGAACTTGTTATTGTCAGTTTAGTGTGTTTTCTAGTCTTATAACAGATTTGATGTTGGAAGTAAGTCAAAACCGATCATCCTCAATTATTCTGGTGTGTGCCATCAAGATGGAAATTTATGAATAGAGGAAATATCAGAGTGTAAGCTAACGATGTTTCCAGGCTGCCGAGAGTGGGCCGGCAGCGGTGGTCTCGCGGTTCTAGGCGCGCAGTCCGGAACCGTGCGACTGCTACGGTCGTAGGTTCGCATCCTGCCTCGGGCATGGATGTGTGTGATCTCCTTAGGTTAGTTAGGTTTAAGTAGTTCTAAGTTCTAGGGGACTGATGACCACAGCAGTTGAGTCCCATAGTGCTCAGAGCCATTTGAACCTTTTTTTTTTTTTTTTTTTTGCCGAGAGTGATTTGGGTATATGGGAAAGGAGGGGGGGGGGGGGGGACATGTGTACTTTCAGAATTTCCAAGACCTTCCTCAAACAAGATTGTACGAGTATATCAAATGTTTGGTAAGGATGAGTTTTCACCGGCGTAAAGTGGTACATCACTTGAAACATGCTACCATAGCAATGGATTTCTTTTTTATGTTTACAAGTTGGTCTATTTGCAAGTTGACCATCCTAGAAGAACGTTGTACATGAATGAAAGTGGCGGGCGTGACTGATGTAAGTTTCGCTCCAAAGGATATTGTAGCGTTAAATATGAACATAAAAAGGAAAGCAGATCCATCAAATTGTAATCATGTACCTGAAAAAAAAGCATATCAAAAGTACTACGTATAAGAACGTTGTATATCATTCTGACGTAGGAATTGTGCACTAGAATGATTTGCGTGGTCTTTCCGCTGGTTTGGGCAAAACAGCTGGGCAGTACATTTGTACAACTACCTTGTTTTGACAGGATATTTTACAACAGTAAAGCAGAAGTTTATTGTTTCGGGTTACATTCCGTCTTCGGACTGTAGCTTTTGTATTAACAGGGAAAAAAATAACGTATGTCATGATTATATATGAAAGGAAGTATGCAATATCTGAAGCTTGTTTAAGTACGCCTTTCATTACAGAGGAACTGAGTCAAAAAGACTTTGTTGCTGTCAGTGTTCTTGAAGTAATTATGAAGTCTGACCGAACCTAGAAACTTATTAGTTACGTGGCTGAATATCATTGCTGATGATCAAGATGCAGTGTATCTGCATCTTACGCACGATTCATTCGATCTTGAGTGTGTCATTCCCAGTAAAAAAACGAAAGAGCAAATCAACTGAAGTTAACATCCATTTACCTGTGCAGTGCCTGTGCAATCCTTCGATACATTCCGAGTGTCAGGCTTGCTGAGAACGGTGTTCTGTGAAGTCGCGAGTGCGTTATATCGAGGTAAACGAATTCCATTGTGGGAAAATTGTTGGTTCTCGTATGGTGAGTGCATACTTTTTTATATATAGAGCTTCTTCCTCTATCGGCATGGAAAATGAGAGTCCTATTGCATTTGTGTATATCTTGCTGTACAATATCGGGAAGTTTTTTTGATATTCAGCGGTATTCCACGACGACTTTTACTGCATACGCAACGTTCTTACACGGAAAGCTACGTAAAAATTAGGATAACTTACTAAATATTGTGAAATATACTAAATATATTTTTCTGTTCCATAGTACATACTGTATCACTTGAGCATACATAAAAAATATATAAATAAACTGCACCAAACTAAAACAATTATTTTTACTCACTGAAAAATTATATTATTGTTATACGACCTTCTGTGAGAGTGATCTTCAGTTGTCTGAAACATGTTATCGGCATTCTGAAAACTGAGGTACGAAAAACGCTTCGAAGAATTGGAAAAGTACTAGTAAAAATGTATTATTTGTTCTGGGTAGTGATTTGAGAGGGACAAAACTAATATCGACAGATAAAGACTTATGGGCAAAGAGTACTCTTTTTTAAAATCTCGTATAGTACGAGTTAGTCAGAAGTATCTGACACTGCCCAGAATGCTGTTTCATCATTAGTCAGAAATTGATTCGAAAGCTACTTGAAATTCTTTGGCCATATTGAAGAAATTTCCTTTCAGTGATTTTCTCGCTACGATCGTTGATTTAATACCAAAGGGAGTTACGGTATTGTTAACCGATCAAAAACGGCTCGTACTTTCCGATTTTTATGAAGTAGTGCAAGGATGTTGTATAAAAGTCTCTATAGAGAGTAATAAAATAGTGTCTCAGATTTTCTACTCCTAGCGAAATAGTTGCACAACAGACCTACGCATAGTCTTTTTGCTTTTTACTTGAGACGTAGAGGTAGTGTCATGAAGCTGCTGCCAGATGTCTCTAGCACAGACCAAGATGGTGAGAGCAGACGATGTGCTGAGCGTTTCTGGGAGCCCAGAGAGCGCCGGATGCGAGAGAAGACTTCCGGCAGAGGGATTAAGCCGAGAGCGACCTCATTTCCTTTGTCACAGCCCATCACAAGACAACCCTTGCAGCAGATTACTCGCCTGTCAGAGTGGAGGGAGCTTCTGTCTGGCACATGCCTCGAGGGGTACAGTACACTTGGAGTAACGTTGACAAAATAGGGAAATTCGTAACATCTTTCCTCATACGCGAAAAATGTAAAAGTAGCTGATTCAGGTATGTGCTCCGTGTAAAAGGTTATCGGTTCACAGTGAATATGCGATGTGAAGAGATCTTAACCTTCATAAGGGGAAGCCGACTTTATCCTCTCGAAATATCAGCTCAACTGCTTCAGTCTTTGAACCTCAGCTACGCGAGTGTTTCCACAAACACCTAAAGGCGTCTACAAACCTACGCACCTCCAATCATTTCCAGCAGAACAAGTCCATCTTAGAGCTTCCTTTCTCTCACGCCGGAATTCTTTTGTTCAGTAAACCCTGCCCAACCCCATACAATTCAACGACACACTGAAGTGACACAAAGTGTTTTGTCTCTACCTCTCTATACACTGAAGTGATAAAAGTCACAGGGCAGTTACAATTTGGCGGTAGTAGCACGTACTCAAAGTATAAAAGGGCTGTGCATTGACAGAGCTGTGATTTGTACTCACGTGATTCATGTGAAAAGGTTTCAGACGTGATTATGGCCGCACGACGAGAAGTAACAGACTTGGACCCGGAATGGTAGTTGGAGCTAGAAACTTAGAACATTCAATTTCGGAAATCTTTAGGGTTTGAACATTCCGAGATCCACAGCATCAAGTATGTGCCGAGAATACCAAATTCCAGGCGTTACCTCTCACCACGGACAACGCAGTGGCCGAAGGCCTTCACGTAACGACCGTAAAAAGCGGCGTTTGCGTAGCGTTGTCGGTGCTAATAGACAAGCAACAATGAGTGAAATAACAGCAGAAGAGAATGTGGGACGTACCGCTAACATATCCGATAGATTAGTTCGACGAAATTTGGAGTTAATGGACTGTGGCAGCAGACGAGCGACGCGAGTGCCTCCGCTAGCAACACGGTATCGCCTGCAACGCCGCTTGTGACCATATCGCTTGGTACCTGAACGACTGGGGAACTGTGGCCTGGTCAGAGTCCCGATTTCTGTTGGAAAGAGCTGATAGTAGGGTTCGACTATAGCGCAGACACAGGAAGCCATGGATCCAGATTATCAACAAGGCATTGTGCAAGCTGGTGATGGCTCCATAATGATGTGGGCTGTGTTTACATGGAATGGACTGGGTGCTTTGGTCCAACTGAGCCGATAATTGGCTAGAAATGGTTACTTTCGGCTACTTCCAGACCATCTGCAGCCACTTACGAACTTGATGTTCCAAAACAACGATGGATGACAATGCGACATGTCTCCGGGCCACAATTCTTCGGCATTGGTTTGACGAACATTCTAGACAATTCGAGTGAATGAGGAGGCCAAGAAGATAACCTGAGAAGAATCCCGTCTAACATTAATGGGAGATAATTGAGAGGTCAGTTCGTGGACAAAATCCTGCACAGCTGACGCTTTCGCAATCATGGACGGCTATCGAGGCAGCATAGCTCAATATTTCTGCAAGGCACTTCCAACAGCTTGTTGAGTCCATGCCGCGTCGAGTTGCTGCATTACGCCGGGCAAAGGAGTCCCGACACTACTGGGAGGTTTCCATGGCTTTTGTCACCGTGGTGTATACTGCTGATATGGCTCAGAATAGTGGAGCAGTTGTCTAGGGATAGCGTGTCTGACTAGCAATGAAGAAGACAAGTCTCTTTTCCAGACTAGCCGCTGTAATCATCAATGGCTGCCGAAGACTTGGCTCTGCCTTGACAAAGAGGGAGGAAGAGCATGCAGAGTTTGGGGCTCCCTCTTGCCCTTGGAACGGGAAACTGTCCCTAAAGGTGGAAGAATCAACAATGACCAACAGCATGAGGATACATTAAAGACACACAATTTGTGTCGACATGGACATGTGGTCTATGAGTGAGAAACTGTCATGATAATCTCTCCATCAGCAAAAGACTCACGAATAGTTCCTTATTCGTATAGCCGGGAAGTGACTGTCATACATGAGCTAAACATAAGAAGATTGAATAACCAAGGAAAGGTTGACGCTCTACGCGCATGAGCATGGAATGTCATAAGTCTGAATGTGGTAGCGAAGCTAGAAGTACTTAAAAGGGAAATAATAAGACTCAATCTACACACATGAAAAAAAGTTTTCTATCATCTCGATTCCAAGAGTTCCGGAACCTGTACAGAAAATTGGAACATAGATCAACATAAACATCGTTTCCATCCCTTCTATCGCTCATGAGAACCACACATTGCATGTTGTACCACCATACAGCGAGATCGTCAGAGGTGTTTGTCCAGATTTCTGTACACACCGGTACCTCTAATACCCAGTAGCACGTCCTCTTGCATTGTTCCATGCCTGTATTCGTGGTGGCATACTATCCACAAGTTCATCAAGGCCCACTTCTCAACGGCGATTCGACGTAGACGTAGATCCCTCAAAGCAGTTGGTGGGTCACGTTGTCCATAAACAGCCCTTTTCAATCTATCACAGGTATGTTCGATAGGGTTCATGTCTGGAGAACATGCTGGCCACTCTAGTCGAGCGATGTCGTTATTCTGAAGGAAGTCATCCACAAGATGAGCACGATGGGGACGCGAATACGCCAATACGCTGCCGACATGGTTGCACTATCGGTCGGAGGATGGCATTCACGTATCGTACAGCCGTTAAGGCACCTTCCATGAACACCAGCGGCGTACGTCGGCCATACATAATGCCTTGCTGCACTCGCTGGACAGTGTGTCTCAGGCATTCAGCCTGGCCGGGTTGCCGCCAAACACGTGTCCGACGATTGTCTGGTTGAAGGCATATGCGACACTCATCAGTGAAAATAACGTGATGCCAGTCCTGAGCCGTCCACTCAGCATGTTGTTGGGGCTATCTGTACCGCGCAACATGCTGTCGTGGTTGCAAAGGTGCGCCTCGCCATGGACGTCGGGAGTGAAGTTGCGCATCATGAGGCCAATTGCGCATAGTTTGAGTCGTAACACGACGTTCTGTGGATGCACGAAAAGCATTCAATATGGTGACGTTGCTGTCAGGTTTCCTCCGAGCCCATAATCCGTAGGCAGCGCCCTTGGGCGGCCTGAGCGAGGCATGTCATCGACAGTACCAGGCTCCCAGTATCTCCTCCATGTCTGAACATCGTCGTTTCGGTTCACTCCGAGACGCCTGGACACTTCCCTTGCTGAGAGCCCTTCCTGGCACAAAGTAAAAATGCGGACGCGATCGAACCGCGGTATTGACTGTCTAGGCTTGGTTGAATTACAGACAACACGAGCCGTCTACCTCCTTCCTGATGGAATGACTGGAAGTGATCGGCTGTCGGACCCCCTCCGTCTAATAGGCGCTGCTCGTGAATGGTTGTCTACATCTTTGAGCTGGTTTAGTGACATCTCTGAACAGTCAAAGGCCTGTGTCTGTGATACAGTATCCACAGTCGATCTCTATCTTCAGGAGTTCTGAGAACCGGGGTGATGCAAAACTTTTTTTGATGTGTGTGTATAAATAACGAGAATCGCTGAAATGAAGTGGATATAAGGATTTCTGAAAATGATTTCTCTCATTGTGCACAGCGACAGTCCCTTAGTATGATTATAGTGTCTTAAGATGTAACTGATGGACGCGTGTAGAGGTTAATGGTCTACCTGCATTTTGTTTTACCATGAGGGTTCAACCAGTGACACACAGTCTGTTCCTTTCGAACAGCAGTGACCTTCATAAACCATGCGCTGAACAGAACACTTTCAACGGTGTCACATGCTCTCACACCACGGGACAATGGACAGAGGTTTGCAGTGTCATTCAGGGCATAGACACACAGTCTCAGGATCAGAAATTGTACGCCACCTGTCCTCCTCTTGGTGTCCAAAAAATTAAGGGTAAAATTTCTATCATCACTGGTGGCTTTCAATGAAAATGAGATCCTGTTGATTTGGGTTGTAACTCGTCCAAGTATGAATAAATTTAAGAAAACCATAAACGAGATGTATAGGAAAACTTCGAAACATTGGTGCACTATTTTTCGCCGATATATACGATCGTGTTGTAATTAGCCAATCTGCCTGATATGTCACCTTCATTGTCTAAACGCTTGAAAGATTAGGGTTGTTCCGAATGACCAGATGTGTCGTTCTGTGATGTACAGCTACTCTATTGAGTCTCATCGTGAGCTCTACCCGTCTTCCTAACTGTGATTGTTCAGATGCATGTGCAATGTGGCTTGCAGGAATGAGATTAGCGATAAACTTTATATCAGAATTGGTGATGACCAAGTAATAAATTCTGCTACTTAAGAAGCAAAAATACATCGAAAGACTGAAGTGTCGTTTCTTCCGCACGTTGTTCTAGAGTAGAAAGGTAGAGGAATAATGTGAAGATGGTTCGTGAACCCTCGGCCAGGGGCTTAAGTGTGAACTGCAGAGTAATCATATAGACGTATATGTAAAAAATAACACTTGATTGACGAAGCAAGGAGGGTAAAAAATGCAGACTAGCATAACCAAAAGGGCATTCCTGGCCAAAATAAGTCTGCCAGTATCAAGCATCATCCTTAATTTGAGGAAGAAATTTGCTAAAATGTACGATCGGAAAAGATACTTGTATGCAAATGAACCACAGACTGTGGGAAAAGTGAAAAAATGGAATCGAAGCGTGTGATGTTGGATACTACAGAAATGTGTTGAGAATTAGGTCACTGATAAGACAAAAGAAGAGGTTGACCGCAGAACCAATGAGAATGCTAAAAATAAGTTGATTAGAGATGAGGCAATAACATCAGGCAATAACTTGCACGGCAGTAAAGGGAGCTGTAGCGATTGCATACTGTAGGGGAAAACAGGGTTGGATGTATCCAAAACGTCATTTACTCTGAGATAAAGAGGGTTGGCCGCGTCAGGCCAGTCTGAAGGGCTATAACCGAAAAAAAAACAGCTGCTGAATTACAAGACGCACTTTTCTTTAAAAAATGGAGCTATACTTCTTTTCTGTCGAATTTGAAAGAGCCTTCGTAGAGAAGGACTTGAATGTCATAACATGTTCTGAGTTTCCTTAAGTATTAACAACATAACAGCGCCAAAAACCACTGTGCCGACTTCGGGAGAGGAGGTCCCAAACATTTTCTCTGCTTTACCAAAAATACAGATGCTTGTAACACAGGTATATGTGTTCATTATTATTCTGATTATTATAGCAAGTGCTCAAAATGTTGACATTGAAGCACTAATGTATGTTATAAAACGATTCTTGCGCCGCCCCTCCCGCTGGAAGTTCGAGTCCTCCCTTAGGCATGGATGTGTCTGTTGTTCTTAGCGTAAGTTATTAAGTTAGTTTAAGTAGTGTGTAAGTCTAGGGACCGATGACCTCAGCAGTTTGGTCCCTTAGGAATTCCCACACATTTGAACATAAAAGAATTCTGGCCAGACAACAGAGAATGTTAGACTGCATATGATCTTACTGCAGACAGAGTTGTGGCCTATATCGTTACAGGTCTTCGGGAGTCGTTGGGTTTTCCTTTTAGACCTCTTGCTTCAATTTTCCCCTCAGCAAAAGTCTAGAGATGTTAAATCTGCTGAGAATGCAGCTCATTTTGTGCTTTCCGGAACACTGGTCCAACGACCTTCAACTGTCTTTTAACAAGGTCTATAATTGTCTGGAACTCTCCAGGCAACAAGGTCATTGGGCCGACCTCGTACAAGGCGGAAAGATGACATAGAGAAGGACACCGCAGCATTAGCAATTTCCGCAGGGTGGAGAGAGACAGCGAGAGACAGAAGGTGGTGGAAGCAGATAGTTGACGCAGCGCGTCGTCTATGGGGCCTGTGATCGCTGAGGAGAAGAAGAAGATAACTGTCTGCGTGTCAGGCGTGATACATCCTTATGTTGTTACCACGTGGACTGATTTATGTATAACTGGAAGGAATTTAGGAAATTTAGATTCTGTGGCCATTTAGAGTACCAACAATACAACGGGGACCAACGATGCGATTTTGAAAATCCCAGCACCACCCGTTGATAAGCAACTTCTCTGAAGTATCGTGGATTTGCATCTAAGTAATGCATATTGCAAAAGCTGAGTTACCCATGGTTTGTAAACCATGTTTCGTGTACAAACAATATGTAGCGTAGAAACTTCAACAATTTGCAGTTGTATTGGACAGCATTCAAAGAAAAGAATTCGATTTTGTCATGAAGCTATTGACGGAGCGAAATGTGGAAGGGGTAAAGTGTGTAGTAATATAATACTCCTAGATCAATCCTTTCGCTGAGACCATTCACACATTCAAGTTGGCACCCTTTGGGAAGTCACTCTAGTCTGATAGCCTTATGCAAGATGACAGTTGCTTTGGCCATTGCTCTGGACCTTTACTCGTGAGACACAAGCCTGGATAATTCTGTAAAGTCAGCTGGGAGCATCTGCATTCAAAACGCTCCTGGATCAGCCGTCGTCAGCGACTAGAAGGGTAACGTAGCTGCGCCTACACCGTCAGCCGCAGTACTGGATTTGCCGCCATTGCTACAAAATGGTTCAAATGGCTCTGAATACTATGGGACTTAACATCTGTGGTCATCAGTCCCCTATAACTTAGAACTACTTAAACTTAGCTAACACAAGGACATCACACACATCCATGCCCGAGGCAGGATTCGAACCTGCGACCGTAGCGGTCACGCGGTTCCAGACTGAAGCACCTAGAACCGTACGGCTACACCCGCCGGCACCACTGCTACAGTCCCTGGACCACGAACTATAGAGCGTTGCCTGAATGCCAAGCCTCTGTCAGTCTGCACTCTTTCTCAATGAGACAGCTCGCCGATGTACGGGCCTGCTCAAATAAGTCCGAAACATTTGTAATTTCGGGCCAATAATGTGTTGGAGCGAAATTCTGTTGGCACCCCTACACACATCCGTGTTTAATGTGTAACTGCCGAAAATTTAATTGTTATATGACTGTTACTTACTGTTCAGTGCTGTGTCGAACAGTTTGCGAATTTCGAGATGGTGGAGCTAGAAGAGCAACGCGTCTGCATAAAATTTTGCGTGAAACTCGATAAACTTTACAGAGACACACCAAATGGTGCAGGAAGCCTACGGTGATGAGTACATAAGCTATACTCCGTGTTAAGAATGGTTCACAAGGTTTAAAAATGTTCGGACAGAAGTTAAAGATGACCCTCGTACAGGACGCCCTTCGACGTTTACCGCTCGTGCCAGGAATGTCAACGAAATTGTGCGTGCCAATCGAAGATTTTAAAATTTCAGGTGGATCATATTAGAAGGAAACGAACTCAAATGTGGCGAGACAATTCATCACAGTACGCACCCTCACGTTCATCCCTGTTGATGTGTGCCTATTGCACAAAAGACGAAATCACTGTGCTGCCTCATCCTCCATACTCTTCGGACCTGGCCCATACGCACTTAGGTGGAAACGGTGTTGGGAGTGGTGTATCAATTGCGGAAGAGAGCATTTCGAAGGAGAGGGTGCACAATAAGTACAAGGTA
Source organism: Schistocerca gregaria (assembly GCF_023897955.1). NCBI lineage: Eukaryota > Metazoa > Arthropoda > Insecta > Orthoptera > Acrididae > Schistocerca > Schistocerca gregaria. The sequence goes on along the minus strand of NC_064925.1, from coordinate 339,111,966 downwards.
TGCGTAGAAAAACTGTGTGGACGAAGTTCCGGAATTTTTGAACAGACCTTGTACTTGGTACTGTCCCTGGAAGGCGAATGAAGGGACGAGCTACCAGCACTGTACCGTCGGATTCCACCAGGCACCTGCCGCGGCTCTCCTGCCGTCATTTCAGAGTGCGACACCCCGCGACGCGCCGCAGCACTTGTAGCCGCCGTCAGCTGTCTGGTGTCGCAGGGAGTCACGTGCGGTGCTTTGACCGACGCTGTTAACTCACAAGAGCACCGCGCCTATTCGTCATCACTGGTTTCGCCCCAATTTATGATACATGCAGGGCTTTGCCAGGAACGAAAGTGACAGAAATAGGAGCTCCAGGAAGTGAAGCGTTTAAAAAGAATAGCGCTACTGGCGCGGGACGGGCGAAGCATGTGCCAGTGAATTGAGAGTAGTTTCCAGGAAACTGTTACGTAGCGAGAATAGTACATAACAGTAATCTGAGCGCTTGGGGTCGAGCCTTTGTTTGGACACTATCTTATCGTCTTGGAAAAATGCATGATATATATTGTACTCTCTAACAATATATTTGTTCACAACCGATTTCGATCATGGACCATCTTGAAAGTGGAAAAATATCTGTTGTGACAACTTCACATGTCGTACAAGCTATTTAACCAGGAAAGTATACGCCATTGCTGACTTTGAAAACATCATAAAATCATACCTAACGCGGCAATACCTGCTTATGACGGGTTCAAGTCAGTTATGGAGTATACATTTCTGGTTAAATAGCATGCTTGACGTATGAAGTTATCACAACAGATACTTTTCCACTGTGAAGATGGTCCATGATCGAAACTGGTTGTGAATAAACATATTGTAATACAGCACAGTGCGTATCACGCATTTCTCAAAAATGTGATGCTGTTGACAGGTCACCGAAAAAAATGTTCTTTTTTCAATTTTTGCGTTACTTGCACTGCAAATGAACCAAAATAAACTTTATAAAAGGCATGAAAAGGAAAATTTGAGATTGCAGATGAATTTCCAAGGATTGTAGTTACAGTGTCCACAAGCACTCTACAAACAATTTTCGAAGAAGGAACTTCAGTTAAAATATCTAATCAAACAGGTAAGTCGACATACTTTCTTTAATTTAAGGTGCAAAAAAAAAAAAATTACCTTAGCGTGTTCTATTTCCAGGATGTCAGTACCAATCAGGTTACAAGAGAACCCTGGACATTTTTATCGATTGGTAAAAGTAGTTCTCGTGAAACGATAGGATGTGAACAAAGTAAGCCACCCACTAGAAAAGGACAAAATATGGAAATGTCCTTACTACTTTATCAAAACCTGAGAAATTTACAACAGCCTTATACAAAATCTTTTTGACTGACGTGACGATGTTTTACGGTGCATCAGAACAAATTTCGTCTGTTGACTAACCCATGTGAAGGATAAAGAAATCCACAATTATACGATCAAATTTTTCAGTATGAAGGACTGCCATCGTGCAGTATTAAAAAGTAATTCCTCCCTCCTTGTGCACTCCGCTAGTGCAGTCCTGCGATGTCTGTTTTATCGCCAGGTAAAGAAGTTAAGTGTCTTGAAAGGAGCATATAAGATGAACATCAACAAAAGCAATTAGAAAGATAATTCAATATAGTCGAATTAAATCAGGTGATGCTGTGGGAATTAGATTAGGAACTGAGACACTTACAGTAGTAGATATGTTTTGCTATTTGGGGAGCAAAATAACTGATAATGGTCGAAGTAGAGAGGATATAAAATGGAGACTGGTAATGGAAAGAAAAGTGTTTATAAAGAAGAGAAATTTGTTAACATTGAGTGTAGATTTACGTGTCAGGAAGCCTTTTCTCAAAGTATTTGTGTGGCGTGTAGCCCTGTATGAAAGTGAACATGGACGATAAATAGTTTAGACAAGAAGAGAATAGAAACTTTCGAAATGTGGTGCTACAGACGAATGTTGAAGATTAGATAGGTAGATCACGTAACTAACGAGGCGGTACTGAATAGAATTGCGGAGAAGAGAAATTTGTGGCACAACTTTAATAGAAGAACGGATCGGTTGATAGCACATGTTCTAAGGATCACCAATTTAGTACTGGAGGGCAGGGTGGAGAGTAAAAATCGTAGAGGGAGACCAAGAGATGAATACACTGAGTAGATTCAGAAGGATGTAGGTTGCAGTAGGTACTGGGAGATGAAGAAGCTTGCACAGGATAGAGTAGCATGGAGAGCTGCATCAAACCAGTCTCAGGACTGAGGACCACAACAGGTGCAGTTCAGTAGATTTTGTGGGACTACGTCTCCAGATGGCGGGACGGAAGTTTGTGGCGCTATCTTGCTACTATTTATCACGTTCCACACATGCTATGCCACTGAAGTTCTCTTTGAAGGCTCTTTCCAATGCCACACAAACAAAATCTTCTTTCTGCGAATTTTCTACAAAATGCGGCATCTGTAGCATCAAAGTTTCCATCTTCCGCCTTCCCAGCCCTCTTCTTGGATGGCTCTGTCATGCATCGCAGCTTCAATCCATCATTCCATTGTAGGTGCGGGTCTTCCTCTTTTTATGTGTCGTGGAGGTCTCCACTGACATACTCGTACTTTACAAAGTTATCTTTCCTGTGGTTTTCTTCTAAGATGACCATACAATGTCCGACGTTTCCAGTTGTGTCTACAATGTCCTTGGTGACTCCCGTTTGTTTTCGTAGTATTTCATTTCTCATTTTTTCTCTTTTTATTACTTCACTGCTTCACTCTTATTTCTTCTCATGGACCCTGGGGACTTACCAGTTTAAAACTGCACAGTGCTTGTGGCGAAGCAAACACTGTATCATTGGAAAGATAAAAAAGATATTATCCCAATGCAGCTTTCTAACGGCTGGTATATAACATTCGTGTATGTCCTGGTTATTCATTGCTTTCCAGATGCAAGATTGTGGTGGACTGCCATGGGGTTTACACAAGTCAATAAGAAATATGCGTCTCCATATTATGTGTCATTCTAAATGCAGAACAATAATGCCATAAGAGAACCTGAGAGATCATTTTAAAAGTTACTTCCCTACGTCAGCGAATTCGCCACATTGTTCTTTATAACTAAGAGAAAATCGGTATCTCGATATATTGACTTTATGGTGTTCGCTTAAGTGTTCCATCAAGTTTCCTAACCTTGTGTATAGCCAAGAAGAAAGGAAATTGGAGTTGCAGAAGGAAGGGAGAGGGAGAGATTCAACACTTATTGAAATGTGTATCTGTGTGTAGTGGTGTTTATGGGGGCAGGGGCAGGTCTGTGTCTGCTAAAGAACTTGGGATACAAAGGTAAGCGGGGACTGGGGGAGAGGAGTAAGACACAGGAGGCTGGGAAATGAAGATGGTGAAGTATAGAATTAATTCAATTATTGTGGTTTTGCTGTTTTCCTAATCCGTGATAATCTACTTGTGTTTTCTATGTGGTTTATCACCTTGTCTGCACGATAAGCCTTTTGCATTGTCGTGAAATTCGAACGGTGGTTGTTTATATGTCCATGTTATCCCGGTCAAGTTCGCTGGTGTGTGATAGTGTTTTGTTAAATGTTTTGCGAAGGCAGAACGACAGTTGTCACGAGTTCGACGTACGTTGGTCTTCCAGCCATTCTGACTCAGTTTTTTCTGCGCTTTTTTAAGAGACAGACGATTTCGCGTCCCATCCTTGTTTGACACCGTTTCGAGCTCGTTCTCTAATGACGTTGTTAGTGACCGTACTGTCGACTTCTACTTTGGCTCATTTCTTTCCGTGTGTGTTCCCTGCACAGCATTTTCGAAGCACATGTAACTGATGTGACTATGATTTTGACTCAGTTAATATACAGGGTGAAACAAAATTCACATACTAGGACGTGACAGCACGATGCTAACAGAACAAAAGTGTCTCCTATAAAATTCTGTCCAGTGCATGTTTTCAGTAGAAGACCGTCTGGCAAATTCGCAACCATATGAGTAACAAATACCTTCATTCAGTACTGCCTCGCTATGGCAGGAGACAGAGCAGTGGATAGAGTTTTTCGTTCCAGTGCTCTGTTCTTCAGTTATACACCTTTCCCCAAAGTAAAAAGAAATCTTCATCGCTCTTCTTCCTTGTCTATCCTTTCTTCTTTTTTTCTTTTTAGGTAGCTCCGCGGCAACTGCGTAAATCACACGGCCACGCTGTCTAACAATTTGACCTTGTATTTTAAAGAGGAAAAAGCACACTTGCAAGATATCAGCCCCCAGCAATCGATTCCGAGCGAAAATTGGTCCATAATTTTGGTAGCAGGCAGTTATTACCTTCTGAAAGTACAGCTATCAAACTTTCGCGTGCACCGGATGTTAGCCACTTGCTCCTCTCCACTGCAGCGTGAGCGCGAAATACTGTGCAGCCCTCTTATTCGTAGGATGTTGAAGAGGAAGGAATTGGAGACGGGAGTTGGACACATCTGCCCGACATGTTTTGAAATCTTGTGCACAAACAGTCTTGTCATTCTTCGCGAAAAACGGTAAATAACTGGAGTACGTGATATGTCAATCTCAGACACATATACTTTTAATATTATTCTTATTTTAACAATATTCTCGAACTGATATTGTGGAACTACATATAGGCTCAAAAGGAAAATAAAACTAAGCGACTGGAGAATTATTATGAAATGAAGTTAATGATTTTTTATTTAAAATTTATGTATCTCAAACATGTATAAGAGTATACTATCTTCTGCAAATGTACTTCAATTTAACAGTGTTAGGTTTAAAGTCCAAATAAAATGATGCACAATAGCAATGTTAACAATGAAATAGCGCTATGCTAATAATTCTCTAATTCGACTCATTCGTTTGCACTGCATTTGTGAAGCGCCACGTAACAATATTCTAAGCAAATAGATGTCTGGCACCAGCTACAGGTCAGAAACCACGCTCTTTGACTCAATGAACAAATCATGGTACTTTTGTCAGAACTGTAGTTGTGAGATGTGTAATGTGTATCGTTTAAGAAACAGCATGTACTACGGCTTTATTGAGAAGAAAAGCCGTGCGGAGTGGCCGCGCGGTTTGACATACCATGTCACGGATTGCGTGGCCACTTCCGCCGGAGGTTCGAGTCCTCCCTCGGGCATGGGTGTGTGAGTGTTGTTCTTAGCATAAGTTAGTTTAAGTAGTGTGTAAGCCTAGGGACCGATGACGACAGTAGTTTGGTCCCTTAGGAATTCACACACATTTGAATATCTGAGAGGGAAATAATCTGGGAATTAAAGAAAAAAATGTACACTTACCACCTAAGATCTATCTCCTGTGCTCGAGTGTTCTAACGCAAAGCTCTGCGTCTTGCTTAACTGGACAGCATATATACACAGTGCTGATAGAAGATAGTTTAAATACAAGGAATTATAATGTTGTCAGATGACCTTTATTTGACGTCTATTCTGTTTCTACCGAAATTGTTAACTGTGAGTAGTTTTTACGTGACGTGTCTGTGTGATTTCTGCAATTAGCTAAATTGTATGTGTTTTACCAGACACTGTAAGATATCATTGGGTTTGGTATGCTAATGAGTCTTCTGCGAGTAGTATGCATTTTTGACCCATCTGATGTACTGATTTCGTTCCAGTGAGGATGCTTGTAAAATTCGAAACCGGTGAAGAATGACGCTGAATGTTTACAGCTGACAGCTATAAAAATGTTTCTTCTCAAATATTAAAAAGATGTAGGAAGTTATCTACATAAAGTAATAATTTAAATGTGTACAGGACGAAAACTTTGGAGACGTTTTGTACCGGTACTGTTAGTATACAGGGAATCGCTCTGTGGCGTCAGACAGCGTGAATTTTGGTTCACCCTGTACAACTCTGACCTAGACACAACTGATCATGATCACGATATCCTGTAATTAACGTAGTTTTTACTGCTTGAGGATGGTCTGTTATTTCATCTAAATAGGGAGTTTTAATAAATAACATACAGTTTATAAAATACCCCCCCCCAACAATACTATAATATTCGATACCCGGAATTTGTAACCGGGTATCGGTACTTTCTGTTACACAAAGAATAAAAATCATGCCACTATGGCACCTTTTCCTCTTATGTAATTGTACTATATAATACTGTGAATGACATTTAAACAAAATTTACGAATAATTAAATAATATGTACATATGTGACATAATAATCACTATGAACCATCAACATTTACTCAGGAATATAATAATCAGTATGTAATTCATTTGATTAGAAGTACTTATAAATGTTAGCATCGTTATTACTTTCGTTAATTAACTGCAATTAGATCTCGAAAGTTCAGTTTGGAAAACGTTATTGTAAATCGATCAGAAAGCAAGAACCAAACTTAAATTCACGTAATTTCAAGTGATATGCAATTTCAAACCAAAATTTGTAAACCAGAATTTGTATCATTACTAAAATAATTAATTGAACATTGTTTGCACATGTAATTAACTCCATTACTTACGTTTGGATGCATATTTCAAAGTTGTGAGCCATTAAAGAGATTAAACAACTTGTGTATATATTATATAAATGTTAGCAATTTTTTCCGATCGATAATTCATTTGTATTTATTAAATTAATGAAACGCATTGTTGTAAAAAAAGTCATATTTAAGTTTCAATCTTAAATTTTACAATTTTTAACTTAAAACTCATCTGTAATGAACTAATTTTTTATGTTGTAAATAATCTGATTGTCAAACTTTTGTAAATTTGTAACTTTTAATTGTAACTATTGATTTCACGATGGTGTAATAATTGAAGTAATGAACACTCATTGTTTGCAATATTTATACGCAAACGCGTCAATGCAGCATCAGTTCGCCTAGGGGTTCACTTTCTAGTCAAGTCTTTTCGGTCAGTAAGTGAGTCTGTCAGCTGTTGAATTGTCAAAGAGATTATATCTGAAGTTTGATGTATTCTGCAATGACTTTGGAAAAATTATCATCAACAAATAAACCTCCACAAATTGTATACCTGGAGTTTCTCGAGTCCGTCGGTCGTCGTAATTTAATTTATTATTATTATGTTGATTCTTGCCGACTTACGTGGTGGGCATTAATAAAAATGAAATTTCATTTTATTTTGTTTTACGATTAAACGCTTTTTCGAAGTTTTCCCCTTTTTAACAATATTAATCTTCAGTATAAATTATTTGTCACGTTAATGAACGTTAGACTCACAGAATCTTAAAACATGAGCACCTAAGTTGAACAATGGAATAAGCTTTTCATATTAATTTCCTCGTCTAGCCAGCTCACTTTAAAGCAAAAAATCTTTAGTTATTAATTACAATTGCGGCCCACACACGCGCGAGAGTATTTTTTCTTACCTCCGTTAACCATTGCATTGTAGTCGGAGTCCTGGCTCTGACTCTCGGCTATGGTACTGAAAATAAGAATCTTAGAGCTATGTATTTCTGCAACGTCGGCTGTGGAGAAAAATGTGTATTATGGTCATCTTTTTATAAGTTAATATCGCCACGTAATGGCGTCGTTGTCTGCATCGGCCGCTGCGATTGTTGCACTGTAAATTACACGAAGGCAGGCTACTTGAAGGAAGGCGGACATGAAATCGGGATCACCTCTTACACATTAAAAGTGAACAATAATATTAAATCAGTATATTATCTGCTTAATTAGTACAAATATGCTTACATTTGCCAGCACTCGCAAGATGTCCGTCTACCGGCAACCAAGACAAGAGAAGAAGTGAAAACGACTAAAAAATTAACAAAAGAGCGTATCTTGTCGTCTCTTTAGATCAGTTTGTTATATTTCTTTGCCCTCGAAACTTACACAGAGAAATTATTATTTTACGGGTACATGAGAAAAAAGTATATTATTCAATTTTTAAATGTCTGTTCTTTATAAATACTGTTTTTTAAGTCCTTTCTTATTATGTTGCTGGGGACGCTATAAGTTTTAATTAGAAGGAATCACCAGCTAGCTGACTCAGGCAAATTACAAGATAAGTACAATAAGGGCCTCGCCCTTACTTAGGTCCACTCCTGGTGGAAATATATAATTATATTAACAAAGTGGCTCTGAGCGCTATGGGGCTTAACTGCTATGGTCATCAGTCCCCGAGAACTTAGAACTACTTAAACCTAACTAACCTAAGGACATCACACACCCCCATGCCCGAGGCAGGATTCGAATCTGCGACCGTTCCGGACTGTAGAATTATATTAACACACCGATAAATAAATAATATGCGTTCATAAAGTAAGGGAAATGTCATAGGCTGCTGCGCCAAATCAAGAAATTTGGGAAGAATTTAGAAGTTGTGAATCATTGCCTCCTTGAAAGAAGCTGAAGTTACGTAATTTTTCTTGCAGTAGATTGAATGTTCTTACCGCAAGGATGCGAGGACACGAGCGTTGGTACACAGTATTTTGAGTGGAGCACTGCTTGCAGTAAGTCAACTGTTGTCAGGGGTTCGCCACCGATACCAAACAGGCTGATTACGGAGCCGTTCGGCAGCGCCGCGGGGCGGCCGTGGGTAGGCTACCCGCGTAACCGGACACCGCAAACCCAGATCCGGACCCCGGTCTCCAAATGGAGCACAGCAGTCTGCCGAGCGCCAATTGGCGACGGCCTCCGCAGTCTGTAATCGATAAAACAAATAGGAGAGTAAATTGGGGTCCAGAGAAAAAAGAGCACGCTGTGACAATTTCTCTGAAACCGCGTATCGGAAAAATACCGGATTGCTGTGAAACGACATCGGGGGCAGCGAGTGTGTGTGTGGGGAGAGGGCGAGCAGGAGAGGCGGGGCCAGGTGCCCGTCCACCGGCCAGAGATCAGCTCGGCGCTCCTCTTTTTCTGTCGCACACAGGTCGCTTGCCGGCGCTGCGGAATACCGTATAGTGTCAGGTATCATATAGCGAACTCTGGCCAAACATCGCTATCCACGGCGAATTCCACCTCTTTCAACTCGCAACACGAAACAAAACGCGCATGCACTGAGGTGAGAAAAGTCATGAGACAGAGAGCAATACGCACACATGCAGATGGCGGTAGTATCGCGTACACATGTCTAAAAGGGGAGTACATCGGTGGACTTGTCGTTTGTAATCGGTGATTCATGCGTAAACGTTTCGGACGTGTTTATGATCACACGACTGGAATTAGCAGACATTGAACGCAGAGTTGGAGCTACGGAAATCGTTAAGCAGTCAAAAGTGTGTCGAGAATACCAAATTTCGGCTATTACGTCTCACCACCGACAACGTAGCGGCCGACGGCCTTCACTTAACGACCTAGAGCAGTGGCGTCTGTGTAGAGTTGTCAGTGCTAGCAGACAAGCAACACTGCGTGACGTAAAAGTGGGGACCAATGTGGGACGTACGGCGAACGGTGTGGCGGAAACTGACTTCAATGGACTACGGCAGCAGACGGCCGATGCGAGTACCTAACGGCTCGACTTTGCCAGCAGTGCCTCTCCAGGGCTCGTGACCATATCATTTGGAACCTAGACGACTGGAAAACCTTGACCTGGTCAGATGAGACCCGATGTCAGATTTTAAGAGCTGATGGTAGGGTTAGAGTGTGGTGCAAACCACAAGACGCCATGGATCCAAGTTGTCAAGCTGGTAGTAGCTTGATAATAATGTGGACCGAGTTAACATGGAAGCACTGATCCTCGGATGCATCTGCTTCGATCACTGACTGGAAATAGTTATGTTCGGATACTTGGAGACCACTTGCAGCCATCCATGTTTTTGTTCACAAACAAAGATGGATTTTTTATGGATGATAATGTGCCAAGTCATCGGGCCATAACTGTTCGTGATTAGTTTCAAGATCATTCTGGACAATTCAAATGAATGATTTGGTACATGGGAGATGATCGAGAGGTCAGTTCGTGCACAAAATCCTGCACTTTGGTAATTATGGACGGCTATAGGAGAGTATGGTTCAATATTTCTTGCAGGGGGCCTCCATCCCCCTGTAGAGTCCAAGCCACGTCGAGTTACTCCATTACACAGACCAAAAGGAGGTCCGACACGATATTGGGAGGTGTCCCACTTCTCTCATCTCAGTGTATATTGGTAGCGTAACTGCTTGCACCACGGCGACACTTCTCACAGAAGATTTCTCTGAAGTGATCCATCATTCCCAGCAAATAATAAGGTCCGAAAGTTGCTAACTAAAATTCGTGGCTACGAGTTCAGTTCACGTCTCTGGTTTTTACATTACATTAGCCCAACTGGCAACGCTCTCTCTGCCCTTGAGCCTTCTTTGTTGTTATTGATGTAATCGAAACATTAATTGGGAATTCAAATCACTTAAAATAAATGGGTAAATTCGTTTGGGATGATTGGTATACAGGGAGTGAAAGACTTATTGTGACATTTCATGTTTCAGATCTGGTGCCTGATATTTTAAAAAGCAGGTTATACATTACACAATTTTACAAGTAATAGTACTCTAGTCTACCGTACATACAAAATTTGTTTTTAGTAATAAAACAAGAATAATTGTGGTGTCACAGCAAGGCACCACACTGGCTAGGTTGTAGGCTTCAAATCGGCCGCGGTCCGTCAGTACACATCGGACCCACGAGTTGGCACTGTCGACGCTAGCAGACCGAGCGCCGCCACTCGGCTGGTCTTAACGAGACAACCTAGCGCACTGGCCAGTTCTATAGTCGACTTTAATAGGAATGGTTCACTTGTTAGAGCTTCAGAGATCTCGTTTGCAGAGACGATAGTTAGCATAGCCTTCAGCTAAGTCAGTAGCTACGACCTAGCCAGGCAACACGTACAGTTTATGCACTGCCAATTGATCTATATGTGTGAAGTAATCAGATTTGCAAAGAAGTATTCACAGTTCAGTCTATAACTGCACTTGTAAATATTATTGCACAAAGTCAAGATCGACGTTCAGCGCTGATGCTGAAATAAACCTAAGTATTTAATTGTATTCCTGTCTACTAACCTTCTAATCACCTAAGATGTTACAGATGCATCCCGTCAAGTATACTTCACTGATCCTCACGTCAGCTTACGGGATCAACGTGTGCAATGGCCACATCTCTTGTGATCAGACTAAGAGTCTCAAATTGCGTGACTCAGCCGGGTCACACTTTTTCCATGAGGCACATAGTTCCACCTCATACATGACAGTAATAACAATGAGTTACACATAAAATTAAATTATTAGTAGGAAATCGAATGTCAAAATAATAAATATTACTAATTTCGAAGAAAATAATAGAAATATAGGAAAGAGATGCTCTACAGATTTTCTTTTACCTTTAAAACAAAACATAGCATTAAATTATTGTTCAAGCTGTTGCTATTCTAGCTAAGAGGGTTTCGGCAGAATCATCTACCCTGTCCCACCTGAAGTAGCTGCGAACGCGAAATACTACATAATATAAGCGTCGAGACAATCATATTTAAGAAATACGCCATAATGGGAGGCTTGGCTCCCGCCTATGGTACGAGTTAAAGGAAACAGTACCACACACACGAACATACAACATGATAGCACACATAAAATATGTAATACGTCTAGATATAGTGACACAAATAGTGCAATGGTGATGCCCTTCATAAGCACTTAAAAGATGTAATTAGCAGTATTAGTTCTTAGACAGCAGAAATAAATACACACATAGTAACTCATAATGTATTTCGTTTAGTAATGTAGGAAGACATAATTTTGCATGTCAATGTGGTCTGGTAGGTCGTTGCATTCAGGGATGCTGATGTATTTGATATGTTTTTGTACTAATGTTAACCCCATAAAGTCTTTGCAGAGTTTGCTTTTCGACCTGCGGTTATACTCATACTTTTCAGTACATTTCTGTGAAAAGAGAACTATTAGTCGTATATTAACGAAAATATATATTTTGTAGTGGTTGGCAAAATCATCAGTTTTGAAGAAGTCCCAACTAGACTTCCTTGAATTGATGCCAAATATAATCCTTATAATACGTTTTTGTACTCTGAAAATATTGACCCTGTAACTTGAAGACCACAAGAAAATAATTGCAGAAGGTATTAGTGAATGGGAATACGCAAAACTAGTTTCTTAATTATTAAATAGTTTACAGCAGTAATCAAAGATATTGCAAAAATAAAAGAACCAAGGCGATTCGTCAATTGTAGGCAGTCGATTTTTCAATTAAGTTTGTGATGCGATGTACTGAAAACATAACACTTTCTCCTTCTTATATTTCGTTGTCTCAGGAATTTGTTTCTATAGCAGGTCTCTGAGAAGTACAGCGAAAATATGTTTGCCTTGAACTCTTTCACTCACTGCTTGCTCTTTAGATTGTCAGGTGATAGTGAGTCCACGACTTTAATCCGGTGCGTCGTGGCAGTGTACTAATTGTTCAACTTGTTTTCTTTCTAATCTTCAGTACTCCAGACTTGAGACCGCACAAGTAGAGTTCTGTTTACTTGATACTTCGCAAAAAGACGCGAGAATCGCGAACTTTCGGTAACATATTTATTTTCTCTGGAACTTTGAAAACTGTGAATAAATTTTTAAGTTTTCTTAAACGCCTTCTGGGCTACTTTTTTGTGAGTATACGCAGTCGACGGATGCTTCAGAGGAGTTTGTAGCAAACGGAACACAGCACGTCATTCGCAAGGAAGAGAAATCTTCATACAGGAGTCTTGTAGTGCCATTCCATTTCTCAGTATGTGTAAATGATCTAGTGGATAAAGTCGGAAATTCCATGACGATTTTCGTGAATGATGCTGTTTTATACAGAGAATTCGCATCGCTAGAAAATTGTAGCTAAATTCAGGAAGACGTGCAGGGAACCGACGCCTTTAGCAGGGACTTGCACCTGATCCTTAACATAAAAAAACAACGTACTATGATGAATTAGGGGAAAAGACCGGTTATTGTATAATTAAACGATTGCAGAGCTATCACTGGAAGGATTTATGTCCAGAAAATACCTAGGAATTTGTCTATGTCGCAATTTAAATTGGAATAACCAAGTAATGCTAATCTCAGGTAATGCAGATGGTCAGACTCACTGCACAGAAGTATGATCACGCACAAAGGAGGCAGCCTACAAAACCCTCGATCGTCCAATAACTATTACTCGTTAGTCTGGGATCCGTACCAGGTAGGATTGATAGAGGAATTAGAGAAGGTCTAAAGAAGAGCAGCGCGTTTCGTTAGAGGTTTTCGTAAAGTAAAAACCCACTTCAGTCGCCAGTAATTTTATAATTTAATATTTTAAAGCTTCATTTTAAGGTGCCACCGATCGTGAAAAAGAGGAGGGGTACTCAAGTATAAGTACTGGTGGATTGGCATAGTAAAATGCGAGATACAATTGTGGAAAGTGGTGTACTCACATAATTATGCAAACATAAATGTGTGGCGGTCTGGTCAGTCACTTTACTTTATTTCATTTCAAGGACTCTGTTGTTGCATTAATCCTATTGTATCCCAACCACACGGATCTCATCCACTGCTCATAGGCTTAATATTCTTACTTGGTTTCTTTAGTCCCAGTTTATAGCCCCTTTTACTCCTCGCTTACTTTTATTACGTCTGGTACTATGTGATACAAAGTGCTGTCTGAAATGTGTATCTTGTTATTCCTGCTGGGTTGACCATTTTACCTTAAGCTTTTTCTACTGATTTGCTTCTGCTATGTAACACGTCTCTACATGGGTACCGATCCTAACAGCACCATACTCCTACCACACCTCATCCCTCGTTGCCTTATTGCTCAGCTTTTGGAGATATACACCGAAGAGCCAAAGAAACTGGTACACCTGCCTAATATCGTGTACCGCCATCGCGAGCACGCGGAAGTGCCGAAACACGACGTGGCATGGACTCGACTAATGTCTGAAGTAGCGCTGGAGGGATCTGACACCATTAATCCTGCAGGGCTGTCCATAAATCCATAAGAGTACGAGAGGGTGGAGATCTCTTCTGAACAGCACGTTGCAAGGCATCCCAGGTATGCCAAATAATGTTCGTCTAGTGAGTCTGGTGGCCAGCGGAAGCGTTTAAATTCGGAAGTGTTCCTGGAGCCACTCTGTAGCTGTTCTGGACGCGTGGGGTGTCGCATTGTCCTGCTGGAATTGCCCAAGTCCTTCAGAATTGCATTGGACATAAATGGATGCAGGTGGTCAGACAGGATGCTTACGTACGCGTCACCTTTCAGAGTCGTACATAGACGTTTCAGGGGTCCCATATCACTCCAACGACATGTGCCCTATACCATTACAGAGCCTCCACCAGTTTGAACAGGCCCTTGCTGACGTGCAAGGTCCATGGATTCATGAGGTTATCTGCGTACCCGTACACGTTTGTCCGATCGATAAAATTTGAAACTAGACCAGGCAACATGTATCCAGTCATCAAAAGTCCAGCGTCGGTGTTAACGGACCCAGGCGAGGCGTAAAGCTTTGTGTCGTTCAGTCAGCAAGGAGGCCGGCGGTAGTGGCCGAGCGGTTCTAGGCGCTTCAGTCTGGAACCGCGCGACCGCTAGGGTCGCAGGTTCGAATCCTGCTCAGGCGTAGATGTGTGTGATATCCTTAGGTTAGTTAGGTTTAAGTAGTTCTAAGTGCTAGGGGACTCATGACCTCATATGTTAGTCCCATAGTGCTCAGATCCATTTAAACCACTATTTTATTCCTTTGTGACAATTGTTAATTAATTTATATAATTTAAAACCGTCTCTGTTCTGTTATATTAGGCCTAATACAAAAGTCCGATTTCAAACGATTTCATGTACAAGGGCTTCGAGATGGCTAGAAAATGTGCTCTGAAATTAGAAGAACAAAGACAGGACCCCGTTGCGACGGCTCTGGCCGCAATACTGTGCCGTGGCGAATTGTCCTACTGTACCGGTATCGATATGCTCTTAGCTTTTGCTCTTAGATGTCGCCCAGCGGCAGCAGCTCCATCTAGCGTAGCCTGCTGGGTCGGCTTGCTGGGCCTTGCAAGGTCAGTATGAAAGCATGATGAGGGGAGTAAAGGTGGAACAACAAGGGGAAGAGGCCTTTAGACGCCACCCACCTGTCCCTGTATCCGAGTAAACTGGGAAGGATATGTAGGAGTTATATTGGTCTGTTTTCGGCTTGCAATGCCGACAAACCTCAGGAATGGGTTACTAAAAACTTACTCAAAGGCGTTTTTCCCGGAATTTCTGGATGCTCCAATTCTATTTATTGGTACTGAAGTCCGCGCCTCCAAATGGCTCTGAGCACTATGTGACTTAACTTCTGAGGTCATTAGTCCCCTAGAACTTCGAACTACTTAAACCTAACTAACCTAAGGACATCACACACATCCATGCCCGAGGCAGGATTCGAACCTGCGACCGTAGCGGTCGCGCGGTTCCAGACTGTAGCGCCTAGAACCGCCCGGCCACTCCGGCCGGCTCCGCGCCTCCATGGCATTTGCAAGTAAATTGTACGAGCAAGAATTTTATATGTTAAAAAGGTCTGTTAAATATTTTTTATTAGATCTTTGTATAATGAATATTATTGGAAGTTTGATTTGTGAGTTGTAAGTGTCTGTGGCGCCTTTAATTTGGGTTAAAGTAAGTGTCCGCCTCTACAAGGAAGCTTGTTGTGAATTTCGTTGGCAGTGTGGTATTTATGTGTATTTAACTGCTCCTACCTGCCTCTTATTATTTCTCGCTTTCCTTGAGGCAAATAACTATCAGCTGATACCAGTTCTGGCGCACGGTATTGGTCGATGTTTCATGTTATCACAGATTATCTATTCCTGGTGCGAAACGTGACTTTCGTGTTGTGCGAGTGTTATCAGGGTCACTGTTAAGAAACGTGTGACGTATGTTTAATTCAAACATTTTGGATAAATGTTGTTTTCAATTTTCTAGTTGTAGTTTGGAGAAACATTAGCCGTTTCTCTCTTACTCATTAAGAGTAATGTACTGCTTATTCTGTTTCAGGTCGTGTATATCTTGTGTCTATTTTAAGTAGTTTGTATGGAAATTTTAGTTTGCTTGAAGACACATTGTCGTTTCTGGGCTTAAGTTGGACTGGCCGTAGATTTTAAGACAATTGTCTCTGGGTTGGCTAAATCATTTGTTCCAGGGGGATTTCATATAACTACTTAATTTTGAAATTTCCTTAAGCCGGTTGTAAGTGGTGTCTTCAGTTTACTGCTAACTTGTCAGAAGGCTTGTAATGTCCCCACAGCAAATACCATCTACCACGCACCAATTAATCATTTTCAATCAAACCATCCACATTCATTCACTTTGGAAAAGTTATCTGATCTGATTTTCTCGTAATATATGCGGCGACAGCTCGTCTACGCCTAAGTATTTTCTAGTGCATTTATTCTTTGAAATAACAGAGACGCATATATGCATTCTCCATGGTTGTTAGAGGGGCAACGAGGACAGCTTCTGGAGTATCTGTTGAGGGATTGACGTGTTTCTGAGAGATACATATTCTGCTTTTCTTCTATCTAAAGCGAGCCAATTAACTTTGTGCCGTTAGCGGTTATTTTTTAAGAGAAAGAGATTGTAAAAGGAAAATAATTAAGGCGTGGAATCACCGGAAATCTCGACATGTAATGGAGATGGATTTAATACACGATTTCCTCCATAAATAAGGTTTGTGGCTTTATTTTTCTGGAGTGAATGAACGAATGACCTTTTTCTGAATCATTTGTTGATCACGTTGGCCTTGTAATTAGTGCGGAAGTGTCAGCTGTGTCGATGAGAGCCTGCAATCACTAAGTCTGTGTTAAATCGTCCAAAAAGGCTGGAATTCGCAATCTTTCGTAAAAGGAACATATTGTCCAAACGATTGATTCTCCCGACTGACTGCACTGTTTAACAGTAGTAATAAATGTAAATATCTCTTACAGCAAGCCAGCCGCTGATTACCAAGACGAAGGACTCCACCAAAGATTCTACTTGGCTGATTCTTTTTATCACTATATCACGTAATGAAATCTTATATTAAAAACTATACATAGATAAAGAAGAGAAAGAGAGAGAGCGAATGAAAATAGAGATAATACTAAGAATCCTCCATTAGTCTTAATGTTTCGCCTGTCTTATCACGGATCAGCCAAGAACTGGGAGGGCCTTACTTTACTGTATAGATGTATGTGTTAAGGTGAAGGGATCTTAGAGACAACAGATACACGTCTATACAGACAAGACATTACATAGAGTTGCGGTTAGCTGCATTGATCATCTATTCTTAGATTAAAGAGACGGCAACTTATTATTCGTCCATGTAAAAATGTTAAAGCATGCTAAATGTAGGGTATCGCTCTGTAAGAAATTGCATTATTATGAGCGTAATCATTATTTATTAGAATATTAGCTGTGATTTGAGCTTGCATATATTGGAATTTACTTGTGCTGCAGTGAGTTTTGTTAACACTGCTTGTGCGTGGCGCCGGTGTTGTTTACCGATCCTTGTCAGGCCCATTCATTCTCGGCCCAGTCCACTTACACAGCCGCCTGTTTATGCGATTCTGTGGGCAGGCATTAGATTGCCGTAGCCTTTAATACTGCTGTTTAAAGTTAAGTTGCAATTTTAGAGCTATGCTGAGACATTCTATTTGTTAATTGAAAGTGGCTCTTTTTGCAACCTTATTGCTTCTTTAAGTTATTTAAACATTTTACTAGTGTTTGAGATCCCAGCGATCACTCTTATTTAGTGTAAATTTTAATTATTTGAATATTGTTCTGGAATCCTGAAAGCCTTGCTACCACGTCTGTTTTATGAGCTTTAACATTTTTTTCTTCTTCTTTGGTCACTTTGTATTGCCGCATAAGAATTTTTTGGCAGTGGTCTATTATGTAGTCGGTTCAGTTTTATTAAATTGTTTATTGGTGTCTTCTGCTCACGAAGTTTTAGTAATTTTTGTGGCTGTTTATATTTGACTTGAACTTTGTATGATGCGTCTTTTATCTTTGGCAAACAGTGAGTGCGTGCTAGTTATAATTGATATTTTCTGCCACCATTGGTTATTGTTCAGTATTCAAATTAACTGAAACTTCCTGGCAGATAAAAACTGTATGCCGGACGGAGACTCGAACTCGGGACCTTTGCCTTTCGCGGGCAAGTGCTCCACCAACTGAGCTACCCAAGCACGAGTCACGCCCCCTCCTCACAGCTTTACTTCTGCCAGTACCTCGTCACCTACCTTCCAAACTTTACAGAAGCTCTCCTCCGCACCAGAGTGAAAATCTCATTCTGGAAACATCCCCCAGGTTCCGAAATATCCTTTCTTTCAGGAGTGCTAGTTCTGCAAGGTTCGCAGGAGAGCTTCTGTAAAGTTTGGAAGGTAGGAGACGAGGTACTGGCAGAAGTAAAGCTGTGAGGACGGTACGTGAGTCG
Organism: Schistocerca gregaria; assembly: GCF_023897955.1. Taxonomy (NCBI): domain Eukaryota; kingdom Metazoa; phylum Arthropoda; class Insecta; order Orthoptera; family Acrididae; genus Schistocerca; species Schistocerca gregaria. The sequence continues at coordinate 339,093,615 of NC_064925.1, read as the reverse complement.
TGCTTGGGCAGCTCAGTTGGTAGAGCACTTGCCCGCGAAAAGCAAAGGTACCGAGTTCGAATCTCGGTCCGGCACACAGTTTTAATCTGCCAGGAAGTTTCATATCAGCGCACACTCCGCTGCAGAGTGAAAATCTCATTCTGGACTCAAATTAACTGTTGTTTAATTCAGGCTGTGCAAAATAAATTGTATATTGTTAACAGTGAATCAACTGTGACTAATCTCCATTGTTCCAGCCTTCCCTCGTTTCCCTTACTGGCCAAATTAAGAGGCCATATTTTCACATTTCGAGGAACAGCTTGGCTACAGGAAATTGCTCCCTATGTAAGCCTTCAGAAAAATGCAGGTAGTTCCTATACATTATGTTCTTTTTCACTCGAAAATATTTGGTGTGATACCTTATAATATGTACATTCACAATATGTAATTGTTTTTTTTTTTTTTACCCCAGCCTCCTCTCCCTCCACACCTCCCTCACCACCACCCCCACTTCCTCTGTGGTCCGAGGTGTCGTCCTACAATATCAGTATTTGCTCTTAAGCAAAAAAGTTTGACGAACACTCATCTAGTGTATTTGGAAAATATTATGGACCTAACAAATGCGAAAAGCGTACCCAAAACCCAAGCTGGATAGTAGTCATGAGATAAAATCCTCTTATGTGAATACCACATAGACTGTTGTGTAATTCACGCGTTTTCTGAAACGGTATGACTAGAGCCACCGCCAAGGAAATGATGAGGGCCACAGCGCGTTTATACAAGGGTGAGGGACAGCGGCCGTGCAGATGACAGCAGCGCGGCGTGCGTCACTGCGTCCATTTGCATCCGCCATTGTCTACTTTGTGCACGGGCCGTATGGAGGGCGAGACAATGGCGGCCTTGTAGCTCAGCCCGCAAGCGCTTGCAGGGCTTCCTCCTTAGCCTGAGCGGGGCAGGACCGTAGCTCAGTACGGCAGAGCACACCGTGCGGGGTGCTTCGGAACAGGCAACGTCATTGTATAGCGCATCGAGGGGAAGAGGCCATCAAGTTCGTTATTGTCACGAATTACTTAATTACATTCTTAGTCTGTTGTCCTCAATACCAATCCTCATATATGATATACCTATCATCATTGCACAACTGCAATACCAGCGACAACTACACTCCCTAATATCGTGTAGGGTCCCCGCGAACACGCGGAAGTGCCGCAACGCGACTAATGTCTGAAGTAGTGCTGGAGGGAACTGACACCATGACGACTGCAGGGCTGTCCATAAATCCGCAAGAGTATGAGGAGGTAGAGACCTCTTCTGAATAGCACGCTGCAAGGCATCCCAGATATGCTCAATAATGCTCATAACTGGGGAGTTTCGTGACCATCGGAAGCATTTGACCTCAGAACACTGTTCCTGGAGCCACTCTGTAGCGATTCTGGACGCGTAGGGGAGACGCATTGTCCTACTGGAATTGCTCAAGTCCGTCGGAATACACAATGGACATGAATGGAAGCAGGTGATCAGACAGAATGCTTATTTACACGTCACCTCTCAGAATCGTATCTAGACGTCTCAGGGGTCCCATGTCACTCCAACTGCATACGCCCTCACCATTACAGAGCCTCCACCAGCTTGAACAGGCCCCTACTGACAGGCGATGTCAGTGGATTAATGAGGCTCTCTCCGTACCCGTACATGTTCATCCGGTCGATTCAATTTGAAACGAGACTCGTCGACATTTTTCCAGTCATCAACAGTCCAATGTCAGTGCTGATTGGCTCAGGCGAGGCGTAAAGCTATGTATCGGGCAGTCGTCAAAGGTACACGATCCTTCGGCTCCGAAAGCCCATATCGCTCATGTTTCGGTGAATGGTTCGCACTCTGACATTTGTTGATGGTCCAGCACTGAAATCTGCAGCAATTTTCGGAAGTGTTGCACTTCTGTCACGTTGAAAGATTCTTTTCAGCCGTCTTTGGTCCCGTTCTTGTACGATCTTTTTGCGGTCGCAACGATTTAGGAGATTTGATGTTTTACCGGATTCCTGATATTCACGGTACACTCGTGAAATGGTCGTACGGGAGAATTCCCACTTCATCGCAACCTCGGAGACGTTGTGCCCCGTCGCTCTTGAGCCGACTATAACACCACTTCAGACGATCTTAAATCTTGATAACCCGCAATTGTAGCAGCTGTAACCCATCTAACAGCTGCGCCAGACACTTGTTGTGTTGTATAGGCGTTGCTGACCGCAGCGCCGTATTCTGCCTGTTTACATATCTCCGTATTTGAATACGCATGCCCAGACCAGTTTCTTTGGCACTCAGTGTATATCTATAATCCGCACGCCACTTTACGGTGTGTGGTGGGAGGTACTTTTTGTAACACTGTCACTTCCCACCTTTCCTGTTCCAGTCGCGAAAACTCCACGGGAAAAGCGATTGTTGATAAGCCTCTGTGTGAGCTCTAATGTATCTAAAGTCACCTTCTTGATTCTTTCGCCAGATATACGTAGGAGGAAGAAACATATTGGCTGACTCGCCCAAGATCGTACGCTCTCTGAACTTTAACGTCAACCCACAACATGATGCAGAATTCCTCTCTTGCAACATCTGCCACTGGAGTCGGCTGAGCATCACAGTTATGCTTTAGCACTTACTTCAAATGGCTCTGAGCACTATGCGACTTACCTTCTGGTCATCAGTCGCCTATAACTTACAACTAATTAAACCTAACTAACCTAAGGATATCACAAACATCTGCGTCTCTGTTATTTCAAAGAATAAATGCACTAGAAAATACTTAGGCGTAGACGAGCTGTCGCCGCATATATTACGAGAAAATCAGATCAGATAACTTTTCCAAAGTGAATGAATGTGGATGGTTTGATTGAAAATGATTAATTGGTGCGTGGTAGATGGTATTTGCTGTGGGGACATTACAAGCCTTCTGACAAGTTAGCAGTAAACTGAAGACACCACTTACAACCGGCTTAAGGAAATTTCAAAATTAAGTAGTTATATGAAATCCCCCTGGAACAAATGATTTAGCCAACCCAGAGACAATTGTCTTAAAATCTACGGCCAGTCCAACTTAAGCCCAGAAACGACAATGTGTCTTCAAGCAAACTAAAATTTCCATACAAACTACTTAAAATAGACACAAGATATACACGACCTGAAACAGAATAAGCAGTACATTACTCTTAATGAGTAAGAGAGAAACGGCTAATGTTTCTCCAAACTACAACTAGAAAATTGAAAACAACATTTATCCAAAATGTTTGAATTAAACATACGTCACACGTTTCTTAACAGTGACCCTGATAACACTCGCACAACACGAAAGTCACGTTTCGCACCAGGAATAGATAATCTGTGATAACATGAAACATCGACCAATACCGTGCGCCAGAACTGGTATCAGCTGATAGTTATTTGCCTCAAGGAAAGCGAGAAATAATAAGAGGCAGGTAGGAGCAGTTAAATACACATAAATACCACACTGCCAACGAAATTCACAACAAGCTTCCTTGTAGAGGCGGACACTTACTTTAACCCAAATTAAAGGCGCCACAGACACTTACAACTCACAAATCAAACTTCCAATAATATTCATTATACAAAGATCTAATTAAAATATTTAACAGACCTTTTTAACATATAAAATTCTTGCTCATACAATTTACTTGCAAATGCCATGGAGGCGCGGAGCCGGCCGGAGTGGCCGGGCGGTTCTAGGCGCTACAGTCTGGAACCGCGCGACCGCTACGGTCGCAGGTTCGAATCCTGCCTCGGGCATGGATGTGTGTGATGTCCTTAGGTTAGTTAGGTTTAAGTAGTTCGAAGTTCTAGGGGACTAATGACCTCAGAAGTTAAGTCACATAGTGCTCAGAGCCATTTGGAGGCGCGGACTTCAGTACCAATAAATAGAATTGGAGCATCCAGAAATTCCGGGAAAAACGCCTTTGAGTAAGTTTTTAGTAACCCATTCCTGAGGTTTGTCGGCATTGCAAGCCGAAAACAGACCAATATAACTCCTACATATCCTTCCCAGTTTACTCGGATACAGGGACAGGTGGGTGGCGTCTAAAGGCCTCTTCCCCTTGTTGTTCCACCTTTACTCCCCTCATCATGCTTTCATACTGACCTTGCAAGGCCCAGCAAGCCGACCCAGCAGGCTACGCTAGATGGAGCTGCTGCCGCTGGGCGACATCTAAGAGCAAAAGCTAAGAGCATATCGATACCGGTACAGTAGGACAATTCGCCACGGCACAGTATTGCGGCCAGAGCCGTCGCAACGGGGTCCTGTCTTTGTTCTTCTAATTTCAGAGCACATTTTCTAGCCATCTCGAAGCCCTTGTACATGAAATCGTTTGAAATCGGACTTTTGTATTAGGCCTAATATAACAGAACAGAGACGGTTTTAAATTATATAAATTAATTAACAATTGTCACAAAGGAATAAAATAGTGGTTTAAATGGATCTGAGCACTATGGGACTAACATATGAGGTCATGAGTCCCCTAGCACTTAGAACTACTTAAACCTAACTAACCTAAGGATATCACACACATCTATGCCCGAGGCAGCATTCGAACCTACGACCGTAGCGGTCGCGCGGTGCCAGACTGAAGCACCTAGAACCGCTCGGCCGGCAATAAAATAGCGAATGATAGCTCTGTGTATAAAAGTGTTTAGGTTTTATCTGCTGTGTTATTCGTGTTTTTGGAGTTTAGTAATTCTTATTGTGGTAGACCCCTTGGCCACACTTCCCACTATAGTTGGCCACTTTTCCGATCGGACGCTATGTCAGCATTGGTCATCCATAGAAGAAAATATGAAACTGAAATAAATACCAAGGAAATTCGTATGTAGGCAAAAAGACGTTGAATAAACATTGATAGTTGAGCCGTGGCTGGCTCGCGTCACGTCTTTTTTTTTATCATTGGTTGCAGTCTTTCGCAGGAGAGCTCCTGTAAGGTTTGGAAGGTAGGAGACGAGATACTGGCAGAAGTAAAGCTGTGAGTACCGGCCGTGAGTCGTGCTTCGGTAGCTCAGATGGTAGAGCACTTGCCCGCGGAGTTCGAGTCTCGGTCGGGCACACGGTTTTTATCTGCCAGGAAGTTTCGGTTGCAGTCTTGTCGTAACTTATTTCTTCTTCGGTTGCAGCCATAACCTTGCTGTCTTCTCTCCGTAAGTGGCAACAGGAGCGTGCATCGATACTATTACTGCTGTAGTATCTTTGGGGTGGAGCATATATTTTCCGGGTATGCACTGTGTGGCGGTCGGTCGGTCGGTTGACGCAGAGCAGCGAGGAGAGTCGGGCCGGAGCCTCTGGCGGCGCGCAAACGTGGTTGGAGTCGTGAGGAGCTTCTTGCGAGGGTTACGAAGTTCGTCGCCCATCGCTCTTGGACTCTTAACCTACTATCAAGCCTCAACTGCTATCACTTCTCTTCGTTTGATTCTTGTTGTTGCTTTCTGCGAGATTCCAGCGAGCAACAACGTGTGTGCGTTGAAGTCGGCTAGTATTGCAGCCGTTTTCTAGGATTGGGTTTAATTTAATTTAATTCACTCCTTCATTAACGAAGTGCACCAGCGGTATCTTCTGCCCTGTGGCCGTTAACGTTCCGGTTATCTGCCCCGGGCAGTGACATAGTTTTTGGCAGTGTATTTTCCTCGTCGTGTTGTAGCTGTCCAGCACAGCGTGTAGTTCGACAGCTGAGGTGTGTTGGTAGTTTTGGGCGTTTATTCTGACTTGGGTGGATTGTGCTCCAGTATCCAGAACGTTGAGCTATTGAGCCTGCCGCGGTGGTCTAGCCTTTCTAGGCTCTCAGTCCGGAACCCCGCGACTGCTACGGTCGCAGGTTCGAATCTTGCCTCGGGCATGGATGTGTGTAATGTCCTTAGGTTAGTTAGGTTTAAGTAGTTCTAAGTTCTAGGAGGCTGATGAACACAGATTTTAAGTCCCATACTGCTCAGAGCCATTTGAGCTATTGTTGTCGTTTTGCTCGTCGGGTGGAGCAGAACAGAATTTGTGGGTTGGTTTGTCAGCTGGCATTCGGTTGGGTTGCCTTGCGACTAAGAGGTTGTCGGTCTGGCTGCATGTGTCACCTAGACGTGAGTTAGTGTTACTTCCCAGGCTGACCCTTGGAACCTTCTGAGTGCCCATCTTTGTGTTTTACATAATGATTTTTTTTAGTCTTAAGTACTCACTGTGGCCTTCAACCGAGTTTCAAACTCTCTTAAACCGAAAATTCAAAATCTTGCTCTTGCCCTTAAGTCATAACATTGTTATTTTTTTGGGGTATGAGACCTTCAGCCGATTTGCATGAAATGTTTTACGCTAAGGCCCTCAGCCTTTTCAAATTGAAACCTCTCCTTCCTAGGCCTTAAGCTGTAAAATTGTTTTGACTAGTGTGTGGCTTTCAGCCGAGATTTAATTTCTCTTAAATTAAAATTTTAAAACTTTTGTTTTGCCTTTAGGTCATAAGATTGGTATTCTTTAGTATGTGGCCTTCAGCGGAGTTTTAATCTCTTTAAAAAAAAAATTAAAATCTTGGTCGGGCCATAAGTCATAACATTTTTATTCTTGCACGAAATGTTTTACGCTAAGGTCCTCAGCCTGTTAAATTGAAAGCCCTTCTCCTTAGGCTTTAAGCCGTTAAGTTGTTTGTCGATATGCAGCCTTCAGCCAGGTTTCAGCCTATTTAGAATTAACATTGAAAATCTTTGTTTTAACCTTAAGCCGTAACACTGTTCTTTCTTTCAAGAGTGCTAGTTCTGCAAGGTTCGCAGGAGAGCTTCTGTAAAGTTTGGAAGGTAGGAGACGAGATACTGGCAGAAGTAAAGCTGTGAGTAGCGGGCGTGAGTCGTGCTTCGGTAGCTCACATGGTAGAGCACTTGCCCGCAAAAGGCAAAGTTCCCGAGTTCGAGTCTCGGTCGGGCACACAGTTTTAATCTGCCATGAAGTTTCATATCAGCGCACACTCCGATACAGAGTGAAAATCTCATTCTGGAAACATCCCCCAAGCTGAGGCTAAGCCATGTCTCCACTATATCCTTTCTTTCAGGAGTGCTAGTTCTGCAAGGTTCGCAGGAGAGCTTCTGTAAAGTTTGGAAGTTAGGAGACGAGATACTGGCAGAAGTAAAGCTGTGAGTACCGGGCGTGAGTCTTGCTTCGGTAGCTCAGATAGTAGAGCACTTGCCCGCGAAAGGCAAATGTCCCGAGTTCGAGTCTCGGTCGGGCACACAGTTTTAATCTGCCAGGAAGTTTCGTAACACTGTTCTTGCTTAATGTATGGACTGCAGCCTACTTTTATTTGAGTAAAAAATTATGTGTTTTAAAGAACTTATGTACCTCAATTTCTTCCTTAGTCCTTGGGCCATGGAGTTTCAAATGGGGCTTTCAGCCGATTTAAATCAATTCGAAGGAGCTCTTTCGTTAAAACATTGAGAGTTTTTAATTCTTGCTTATGTTATTTTGTGTTTTCACTAATAAAATTTAAATGTTGAGAGTCACTGACAGCAACTTATTTCGGCCCCTTTCCACAAATATAACCTCACCCGCTCTGTCCTGCTAGTCCATGGATTTCAATAGTGTTAAAAATTATCGTTCTACATACAAGCGAGGGAACAAGGATAATATAAATGACTTATCTTACGTCAGAAAACTCACCCACAAAAATGTTTTTAATAAATAATAACGGAAGAAGCTTTCTTTAGGACCTCAATGACAACAATGACGATGTACTGGGTGATCAAAAAGTCAGGATAAATTTGAAAAATTAATAAAACACGGATTAATGTAGATAGAGAGGTAAAAATTGAGACACATGCTTCGAATGACATGGGGTTTTATTAGAACAACAAAAAAGTTCACAAAATGTCCGACGAATGGCGCTGGACAACAAAACGTCAGTGGCTTTGAGCACTATGGGACTTAACTGCTGTGGTCATCAGTCCCCTAGAACGTAGAACTACTTAAACCTAACTAGCCTAAGGACACACACACACATCGATGCCAGAGGCACGATTCGAACCTGCGACCGTAGCGGTCTCGCGGTTCCCGACTGAAGCGCCTAGAACCGCTCGGCGACTCCGGGCAAACGTCAGTGACTGCTCATGACAATCGTGAATAAAAGGAAGTGTAATGAGAGAGAGAATCAGTTGCGCCAGCAGTGGCAGCATATTGTCGTTACCTGAAAAGGCGTTTTTAGTGAAGCTGTATTATCAGAATGGGGAATGTGCTAGTTCAACGTTACGATCCTATCGTCATAGGAAGGGGATTCGAACGGGTAAAGGTCCGTTGATAAATGCAGCTGTGGCGAGAATGATTTCGAAGTTCGAAGTCACGGGTTGTTTAGACGATAGACCCCGTAGTGGCCGACCGATCACAAGGCGTAAAGCTGTTGAGACAGTTCAGGAAGAAATGGAGATTGTAGCAGGTTCGTCTATGCACGGGGACGTCAGCGCTCGTGCAGTCGCACGTCGCACCGGGATTCCATACACTACTGTTTGGTTGGCACTTAGGCGTACCCTCCGATGCTATCCGTACAAAATCCATCGGCATCATGAACTGTTACCTGGCAATTTAGTGAAGCGGAGGGAATTTGCGGCATGGACGTTTGTTTCAAAAGATGGCGGAAGATGACGATTGGTTGAGTAACGTGTTGTGGACCGACGAAGCTCATTTCACGCTTCGAGGGTCTGTCAACGCCCACAACTGCAGAATTTGGGCTACCTAAAATCCTAGAACTGTCGTGGAAACTCCATTGCACGACGAGAAAGTCACGGTATGGATTGGATTTATCACATCTACCGTTATCGGGCCTTTTTTCTTCGAGGAAATGCGTGATTCTGGTTTTGTAACTGGTATCGTGACGGCTGAGAGGTACGCCGGTATGTTACAGAATCGCATCATCCCCAGCCTGGCCGATAAACACCTGCTGGAACGTACGATGTTTATGCAGGATGGCGCTCCACCCCATATTGCTAGACTCGTGAAAGATCTCTTGCGCGCGTCGTTCTGTGATGATCGTGTGCTCAGCAGCCACTTTCGTCATGTTTGGCCTCCCAGGTCCCCAGACCTCAGTCCTTGCGGTTATTGGCTTTGGGGTTACATGAAGTCGCAAGTGTATCGTGATCGACCGACATCTCTAGGGATGCTGAAAGACAACATCCGACGCCAATGACTCACCATAACTGTGGACATGCTTTACAGTGCTGTTCACAACATTATTCTTCGACTACAGCTTTTGTTGAGGAATGATGGTGGACATATTGAGCATTTACTGTAAAGAACATCATCTTTGCTTTGTCTTAATTTGTTATACTAATTACTGCTATTCTGATCAGATCAAGCGCCATCTGTCGGACATTTTTTGAACTTTTGTATTTTTTTGGTTCTAATAAAACCCCATGTCATTCCAAGCATGAGTGACAATTTGTACCTCTCTATCTACTGTTGAGTGTTACTTAAGATTGGTAAATAAATTAGTGAAATCAATGTGAAGTGAAGTAGAAATTAGAAAAGAAATGAAAAACTTGGAAGAATTACACACTGGCAAACAGCGGGCAAAGCAGCATTGTCAACGGCCGGCCCTTGAAGTGAGCACTTTCCGGAGAGAAGCGAAAACTGTCGATTCAGCCGTCAGGGCATCGTCCGACCGGCTCACGCCAAGAAGATTCTCCGAGAAGCTTTCAATGTGACAGAAGAGGCAATGACCTTCCCACGTGTTTCTCAGTTGTCACATGTGATCAAAGGCCTTCGCCTAGATTCCAAGAGCCAATGACCGACGTTAAGAAGATTCTTCGGGAAGCTTTTCAACGTGACAGAAGAGGCAATGACCGTGAAGCTGTTCACCTCCAGTGAACTGAAGTCAATAAATACGCGAGACGCAGTGGGCCCGAAAAGAAGAGTAGAAGTAGTTTTCAGTCAGTTTCGGTGCTGAAGACCGTCATGCAAGAGGAGGCTACATCAAGTCCGCCGCTGTAATGGAATAGCAAGCAGCAGCCTCGGCGCCAGAAGACAGAAGCTAAAAGGTATTTGAAGTCTGATTTTTACGCACCCGCGTGAGTGGTGAGGACGGGAAGGAGACGGCCTCACATCAGCAGTCACCTGTGAGCTGGGATGAAGATCTGACAGCCGAAGACTGGCAAGCGGGAGTCCGTTGTTCGAGTCCGGGGCACTGGCCTTCCCCCGCCGCGCCGCTCCGCTGGCCGACGCACAACACACGCGGCCACTTAGAGAAGAGAAACACTGGGACGCCACATCCAAGGTATCACCATCCGATTCACGACTTCGTTCTCAATAATTAAACGGGCCACAGGACGATGCGCATCTCCAGTCAACTGGGCGAAACGGCGACACGAGATACACACCGCCACTCGTAATCAGACGCCGCCGCTGCCGCAGCAGAAGGCTTCGCAAACGACACAGCTGCCGCTCTCCGAGCCAGAACATCCAGTAAGGAAACAGTTGTACAAATCTTTCAACAAAAGGTTATCTTATGTAAAAATGCTGTTTCATTCTACCTCATACCCGAGCCAAGGAAGAACCCACCCTGCCATGTTGTTAAGAAAGAAAAAGTAATTTATTTATTGTTTTTCATCCCGACATAAAACTCTAGAATCAAATGCCCTTTGCAGTAATGCTCATCCTGACTAGCATCAAAAGAGAAAACCCACTTAAATTTAGTGCCAGAAGTGTTAACTACATTATTCCGTGATTTGTTCAGTTTTCAAATTTATACTGACTTTTTGATCACCCTTTATATTAGAGCTGCTCTGTCCGCTTCTCGGCAGGCAGCAGCACTGTTCAGAGCAAGAAATGAATGTGTGGTGGCTGTTCTTTCGGACATGTCCGAAAGAACGGACAGATTTATCCTCTTCAGTGTGGATGTACGTCTGACCTCCTGCCGGAATGAGAGTAGCGAGCATGGAGGATACGGACAGGGACCGCAGTCGGCTTTCGGGCGTTGTCGCGTGCGGACCGGCCGGACAGGGCACCGCAGCTGTTTACTTCCGCTTCGCGGTATTTCGTGTTGTGTAGCGTGCATTACTACTGCACCTCGTGGTGCAGTGTTACTGCCGAGTGATACTTCAAGCAACACTCCGAGCCGAACATGCACGACCACGCGCTTATGAAATTGAACAATTCATTCGCGAAGAGCTACGTCTGGACCCCCAGGAAGTGATAGGTATTCACTTCTCTATCACTGGCAGTATCGTCTCCGTTAAAGTGACGACGGAGGAAGCACGTGGTGAGGTAGTTCGACAACACGCACACGGACTCAAGTTTAAGCATTCTGACTGGCATCTTGGAAAGTATAACGGTCGGCTAGTTGTAGATATTGCTATAATCGCACTATTTCACTCCCATTTACGGAGCTTCTTAGCACTTGATGTTAGGTTGGCGCCATTAAAAGGCATTGCAGTAATCGCTGCTGCTTGCTGGATCGCTGGCTCTACATCTGGTTGTCTAGGGGTAAAAAAATGAGGTCCCGTGTTTTTTATGTGCTTTTGATGATAAATAATGAGCGAAACCAACAAATATTTAAACTTCGAATATTTAATACTCTGGTGGCCATCTGAATTCCACTGTGTACCAAAGACAATGACACAACACAAAGTAGCACTTCTTTTACATGTTCTTTACAATGTTTATCCACCTCGAACAATAACACACATGCACTTTGCCAAAGTGACATTCAGACACCGTTCCCGACACTTCTTGCTGCTTGTATTTATAACCTTGTCAAAGAACTACTAAAAAGAGATATAGTTTATAAGTCACATGTACATCTGCTATCTTAATTTGTGCAGAAAAGTGATTAATTTATATTGAGTGACATAATTTAACAGGTTATTAAAATGAGAGATTTGTTGACTTGACAGAATAATTCCTTGTTACAAAAAGGCAGTTTTTTTAGAAGTTTGTCACTTGACTTCTCTAATTCGCATAAATAAATAAGTAATATGAATTATTAAGAATTACATTGGATTTCGTCTAAAATAGGAGTGTTTACGTGAATCGGTCCTAGTGAACAAATGGATTTCACTGGATGATTTTTATTTACGGAGATCCAAAATAAGTAAGTTGGCCACTATTTTTCGTACTTCAAATTAATTATTTAAGATGAACTTAGTGTTTTTACATGATGACATTTGCAGTATCAGTGATCAAGTGATATTAACTTTTGTGTGGGTCAGTTATTCAGTATATTTTAATGGGTTGACTGTTTATGGAGACATGTTATGCAATCATTATTAACATACACAGTAACTTTCCTATAATCATTAATACTCGTTAAACTGGTTGAATTTGGAGGGTATCGCATACTTCTGTAAAGCAAAGCCTTTAATAGGTTCCGATACAAGAGGTAACGGTAGATCACGCTGGTTTCAGTCTCCGATCAATTCAGGTCTTTGAGCTCCCTCCCGAAGTACCACAAGACGTGGTCGTCGAAGCTTTCCGACACTACGGCAAAGTTGTGGGCAATATCGAGCAAAAATGGCAGACATACCACGTGTTGAATGGTGTCCGCCAAATCAAATCAAGATTATCAGCGGAGTCAGGTGCGTGTCTTGGCTTGGATCGTCTGGAGATGGGGGGTCCAGGAAAGTCGACGGTCAAGGGTGACACCGAGGTACTTGAGGTGAATAGGACGGCCATAGATGGTGACAAAAATCAAGGAGGCGGAAGGAAGGGGTGGTTTTGCCTACAATTATTGCCTGGATTTTGGAAGGATTGACCTTGAGCAGCCACTGGTTACACCAAATGGTGAACCGGTCAACATGAGATTGGAGAAGGTGCTGGGAGCGTTGCAGGATGGGGGCGAGGGCAAGGAAGGCGGTGTCACCGGCGTACTGGAGAAGGTGGATGGGAGGTGAAGGCGGCGGCATGTCCGCCGTATATAGAAGGTAGAGAAGAAGGGAAAGGACGGAACCTTGGGGCACAAAAATGGTTCAAATGGCTCTGAGCACTATGGGACTTAACATCTTAGGTCATCAGTCCCCTAGAACTTAGAACTACTTAAAGCTAACTAACCTAAGGACATCACACACATCCATGCCCGAGGCAGGATTCGATCCTGCGACCGTAGCGGTCAGACTGAAGCGCCTAGAACCGCGCGGCCACACAGGCCGGCCAGGACAACTTTGAGCCAGCCGTTTGTTTCTTGAGACCGAAGTTTTGTCTGGTGTATACGATGTTCAAATAATTTACGGAAATGCAGCCGGGTTATGTCTGTGTCAAGCACCTATACATCGACAGAAGCACACCTGCCTTATTCAAGACAGAACTGCAACAAGTAAACGCTGTGGAAGTGAATTTAAAACCACGGTTTTTGGACAAACTACGGAAATATAATACTCACACACAAATACTAGAGCAATCACAAACCAAAGATGATCGGCGTCACCGGTTATCGATAGTGAGATTAGTAATTAACGGGTGAGGTTGCATCAGCCTTGTACCTCCGTCTTTTGAGAAAACAGACAGCACGATCCCATGCAGGATTTAAACACAAACCGCCACCTAATTATAAGGTTACTTACTATTTTAATTTCAACAGCTTCCTTAATAACACTATCACAAAAGCTGGAAGAGCATGATACACTCTCCATCCATAGGATGACCGGTGATAAGACAATGTGCTGTTTATGTTTAGTACACCTGTCCTCCACTCTCGCGATAGTCTGACAAGTATATGACGTGTCACAAATGCAAGGAAAACGGTAGTCACCCGCCTTTCGTAACCCTAGGTCACCCTTTTACGGAACCTAAAAGGGTTTTAATCATAGATGATGGTCGATAACACACTTCACATCATATTTCTGCAAAATACAACCAATCTTGTCCGAAATGCTTCCTGCGTAACGCAAAATGGCCTTAGACTTTGGTGCCATCTTGGTGTTATCATCACTCAACGGGTCCATAATTGGTCGATAGCGCAATGTACTTCTGGTCTGTCTTTCACTGTAAGCATTCTGAAGAAAGGTCACTTCGAGATGGGCTAGCTCAGCTGAAAAACTCTCAGGACCCGAGATGACATGGCCTCGTTGAACGAAGGTACGAAGTACCCCTTCACGTTGAGCTACATGGCGACAGGCGACAACTATCAGCCTGAAGATAAAGTCAGCGTGAGTAGGTTTCCTATAAGCTGCATGTCCCAACGTACCATCCACCTTCCACTGAGCAACACATCAAGGGCCATCTCCATCGCAAAAAAAAAAAAAAAAAAAAAAAAAAAAAATCTGGTGGGTTGAAGTCAGGTGATCTAAAATATCGTTCAAATTTTCACTGCCGTGAGACCAAACAGCAAAAATATCTACATATCTGAAAAAGGTGAAGAGGTATTTAGTACATTGGTTCACAGACCCCATGTCATCACGGATCCTGAGAGTTTGTCAGTTGAGTAAGCCCATTTCGAAGTCATCTTTCGTCAGAATGGTTGTAATGACAGACAGAAGAGACGTCTGTTGCGTTATTGACTAACTGTGGACCGGGAGAGTGACGATTACAGAGATGGCACCAAAGTATACGGCATTTTTGCCTTACCCAAGGATCATTTCAACAACATTGGTCGCATTACGCGTAAATGTGAAATGCACTTTTCAACCATCATATATGGACAGGCCCTTTTAATTTCGTAAAAGGTGATCTCGGCTTACGCAAGGCTGGTGTCTATCGTTTTTCTTGTAGTTGTCTCAAGTCATATATTGGTCTAACTATCGCGACTGTGGAGGGTCGGTGTACTGAACCTAAGCGGCACACACACGCTTACAACAGCCGAGAAAATCCGCTTTGGTTTGTGATGGCACCAGTGTTTATAGCATGTGTGAAAGTTATCTTCCCGAGTTTTTCTAAAGAAACTAAGGTTTTAAATTACCTCGCACAGCGCTGACTTGCTGCAGTTTTCCTTTGAAAAGGCCAGGGTGTGCTCTATCGAAACATCGGCGATTGTCAATGACGTCACACGGCTGTTATTTACGCATTGAATACCTCGAGCGAAACTCCGGTCTCACATTGTTTACATCTACGGGAAGGAAATACATCATTGTTTGCGGATGTTGGGTAAACTTCGCAGCAGTAGAGTAAGATTACAATGTGCCTTGTCGGTTTTGCTGAGGTGTTGTGATCAAATTAGTGTTCAATGTTTACCACAGTTGTGCGTCGTATTAATTCTCCTACTGCCAATCTTATCAAGCAACGCGCTGTCCTAGCTCTTGTTCGTGATAGGATTCATTACATTCGTCAACATTTGGATTTTGTTACGAAGGAATTGTTTCGGCTTCATTTAATTACTGATTCAAAAATTTCGGCTTTTTCTTGGGATTGCCTGGACGTTGCTGCCTGGTCGCAGTCAGATTGGGAATTTCATTCTGTAATTTCCCAGTACATGGTGAAGTATGAACGTATCCCTGACTCGAAGTCTAATTAGTATCTCGACGTTGGGTGATAGTACTAACGGACAAACCTTTTGGCGAGGCAGCTGTATCCGTGTTAGGGAAAGGTTAAAATTTTGCACCAACTCACAAGCGTTTGACAATGGCAACTTTATTACTTCTGTTGAATAGGCTATTTATAAACTACCTCCTGATATTGTAGAGGAGGCTAGGCGGGAAGAATGTCGTGCGCTCACTGTGGCATGACCACTCAAGAGAAATGGCACAGAGGCTGAGAGGGCTACTTTACGTTGATTTATAGCTGGTCCGGATATTATTTTACCTGCAGGTAAGGCAATGATACCGTTGTTTCAGACAACCAGGAGTGTGTTCGAAAGACGCAGTGTTTCCTGTCTGATTCAGCTGACACCACAAGAAGTGTTGAGAAAAATATTAACAGCCTCCTGAAGAAAAGTTTCATATCGCAGGAGACTATCAAAGGTCATATTTCTTATTGTTCTGTTCCCCATGCGTTATATGACCTCTCTAATGTCCACAAGGAGGAGGTTCCATTGGTGCTCTGACATATCATGTGGCAAGGCACCTTGCTACTCTGTTGAGCTCTTTAGCAGGTCGGCGAGAACATCTCATTAAGAAATCTGCATATTTATTGTTCCTGGGAGGCTTTTGAATGAGTCTGATATTCTAGTACGTTCTGATGTGGTCTATCTCTTCACTGGTGTTCCTCTGTATGATTCGTTACGGTTAATTGAGTTTAGCTTTGGTGCTGAATTAACGAATCTAAAGCTCATTGTCACCTTTTATTACCAGTTTGTTTATGGAAGATTTTGGCCTCATGGCAACGAGAATTTGAACGACTTTTTAGAATATCTGAATTCAATCCATCAAAATATTTTTTTCACGATGGAGATGGAAAAAACTGTCTATTTTTCCTCCCGTGACGTGTTGATCAGGCGGAAGGTGAATGGTATGTTGGGACATTCAGGCCTACTCACACTGAATTGTATCTTCAGGCTGATAACTGTCACCATCTAGCTCAACGTGAAGGGGTACTACGTACCTTGGTTCAACGAGGCCCTGTCATCTCGGGTCCTGAGAGTTTTTCAGCTGAGGTAGCCCATGTCGAAGTCATCTTTCGTCAGAATGCTTACAGTGAAAGACAGACCAGAAGCACGTTCCGCTATCGACCAATTGTGGACCCGTTGAGTGATAATAATACCAAGATGGCGCCAAAGTCTGAGGTCTTTTTGCGTTTCACAGGGAGTATTTCGAACGAGATTGGTCGTATTTTGTAGAAGTGTAATGTGAAGTGTGTTTTTCAACCATCACATATGATTAGTGCCCTTTGAGGTTCCATACAGGATGATCCTGGTTTAGGCAAGATGGGTGTCTACCGTATTGCTCGCAGATGTGGCGTGTCATATATTGGCCAGACTGTCAAGACTGTGGAGGACCTATGCATTGTGCAGAAGCAGCACACACGCTTACAACAGCCGAGCAAATCCACCATTTCATGACATTGTATTAGCGCCGGTCATCCTATGAAATATGACAACCCGTAAATTTTGTCATGCACTTAAAGGTATTGGAATAGGGTTGTTAAGGAAGATGTTAGAAATAAATTACGAAGAAACCGTATAAATAGGTGGTGGTTCTTGTTTAAATTCTCCATGGAATCCTGTCTAAAAACACAGAGGGAAGGAGTTTATGCTACCTCACCCAACGCTGATTAATTTCGCTATCGATAATCTCTGATGTCGTTCGTCTTTGGTTTGTAATGGCTCTAGTGTTTACGGTCTGTGCGAGTGTTATGTTTCTGGGATACCTCTGAAACTCAGGGTTTTGAATTAAATTGCAGAGCGCTTACTTTCTGCAGTTTTTCCTTCAGAATGGCAGGGTGTGCTTCTGTCGAAACATCAGCAACTGTCGAAACGTCACGCCACCGCGTTACCTGAAGTTATTTCAACATTTGCTCCTTGTTACTTATTGAGCGCAGTGAATGTGACTCTGGGAGTGGGTCAAATTAAACATTTCAGTTAAGCATCAATAAGGCCTTTTTTAGTAAAAATACACAAAATTTTCAAAAACATTTATAGCCAGTTTATTTGTTGTTTTGTCTGTTTTAGGTGTACTCTTGTGCACTATGGAACCAAGAGGTCTCCTGGGCGTAACGTACTTAAAGAGAGAGCAGTTGAGTTTGAGCACTAGACATGTGGCCAGTTGGGTGAGGGAAGTGTGGCTCAGCTGGGTGCGTAGCTGTGCGGGGCAGCGGCGGGTCCACTGCAAGTCATCGCGGGCAATGATGATCAGGTGAGTGCCGCCTCTCGAGAGAGTAGGGCAAAATAGTCAGCTCTTGGAATGTAGCAATACGTCTCGTGGGCAGATATATCGAGTGAAAGTGCAAATTATCCAGTTGTATAATTTTATTCAGGATTTGAAAGTAGTTAATAGTAATCAGGATCAGGTTACGACGATTAATGAGTGACAGAATACAATTATGAAATTGAAATTAAGTTGAATGTATTACAATGAAGCTTCACTTCATTTGGCGATGTGGAGGAAGCCGCCCCCCCCCCCCCCCCCCCCTCCTCTCTCTCTTACAGTGGGGCTACAGTGCGGTGTGTGGAATTATTATAATTTAGAGTATGGGGCATAACTTCACAAACTTATCCAACACAGTTTAGTTTACGTTCCGTGGTGCTGATAATCTATCAACTGAGAATGTTCAACATATAACCGGGTTTTTGCGGTTTTTTGTTACTATGAAAAACCATGGCAATATTCTGAAGATCGAGCAGTCAGAATTTTTTTCCAATTATGTCCGTTGACTCGTGATTGAGCAGAACGATTAATACCATGTTGTTTGATCGTGGCACATTGAGAGAACTGCAAGAAATTGTATGTGCGAGACTATTAACTGGGTTTGGGAATGACTTAAATAGCCAAAATTTCTTTCTTGTGCAGGGGCGTAACGAGACTTTGGCAAAGGATATACAATAATTTCGAAAGGCCAGTGTGGCTCGGAACGTTCAGGTCACGGATGGCGAAGTTGTAAGCAACATCTTAGAAGAAATGCAACAAGATGACTTCTCGCGAATATTATTCTCTGAGAAACCTGTAACCTTTACCGATTTGGATAAGATAGTCCTCAGCATACAAAGCATCAGATTTCTTTATGAAAGACCGAGAACCTATTTATGTCTTATTGGATTCTGGGAGCAGCGTCTCCTTTCTCGATCATAGCTGGTATTTGAGGAATCGTAATACGTGCAAGTTTTCCTCAGTGCAATCCGCGAATCAGGATTTCCACGCCGTGGAAGGTTTGTTACTATCGTTAGTTGGCTATATTGAGCCTGTTGTAAAATTGATGGCTTGTCATGGCCAGTGGGATAAATAGTGGCTAAGGGACTAAGTAGTTTTGCCAATGAAATATGACAGCAGGGCCAGGGCTGCTGAAAGTACCGAACCTCATTGAGGATGCAATATGACAACATCCTTTATTTACCAAAACATAACAGCATTGCCCAGTAATAAAAGCATAGAAATCCAGATTACAACAGCTAGCGCTTAGTCAATATAAATTTAAAAACATGCAATGTGTAGAAACGCCTCAATTCAGGACAAGTTAGCCCAATACAAACTGAAAGGCGCTGCAAGTAGAATAATGTTTCAAAACTAAATTTAGAATTTACGTCCAATACTAACAATTTCAGGAATCACAAGCACAATAAGCATCAAACATTCACCCAACCCTCCGAAAAGGGAGCTATAAGCACAAAACAATTAAAAATTATAATAGAGAAATTTTTTAGGCGAAAGTTCAGTTTTTGAAACCTCTAGTCCGATGAGTCCAATAGAATCAGAACACTTCAACTCTTTGAACTTAAAATAGTATGACTCAAAAATTATAATTGAAAGAAAGTTTTTTCTTAACAACATGCAAATACATCAATTACGGTGTCATTCAGCTATGACACTCTTCAGAGGCCTCTTCAGGCCCTCCTGACTGCTGTGGACAGCGACACCGCCTCAGGAAGCCCCGACACCACAAAGACTTAATAAGTTTCACAACACCGTATATGAAACAACAATAAATTTACGGCCAAGTGTGACGACACTTACTAAGTCACTAACCTTTATGAACCATTAATATAAGACAATAAAACTTCCAATTAACCAACCAGTGAAATACATCACAACACTGGGAGCTATTGCAGTTCTTATGACCAACATAATTCTATCTTTAAACCGCCACACAAGAAAGTGAAAATAAATGAAATAACTACCCCGCATTTCTTACGTAACCATAACCAAAGCTGGCAGGGGATAGATAATTACATAAGAACAATTCATGGAAGTAGTAGGCAATTAAGAAACAGTCTAGCCTAAGTAACACCAATTTGCTGTAAAGTGAAGCAGACAGCTTTGAAATCTCACAGTGAGTATAATGGCACTTCCCAATTAAAGGCAGTATAAGAATAAACGCCAGAATTAGAACTTACACTGGATTCACACAAGAACATTTTAAACTGTGCGTGCCTCCCACGATTGACAAACCACTTCAAAAGTACACCCGTTAACACTTCCCTCCTCAACAGACACAATCAACCTATTTAAGTATCTGAAGCGCTGTAGAAAGGACAGAAGTGGGACACTGCTGAACCAGAACAGTAAGACAACGCAAACACAGCACGGTACAGTTTCTAATAGAAAATGGGCAAACAATAACAAAATAGTTCGAAGCACAGTAATTATAGTGGCCAGCAGCTCACCTGCACGAAAGGGTGTAGCGACGAAGCTGAGGATACCGTGCGATGCCACAGTACAGGACACGGTCACACCCGGGCGTAAACTGGCCCTGGACAGCAGTGGGTCCACTGTGGCACTGTCAACCCCAGTTCTGCTACGCCAATCAGGCCTCGCACCATGCAGTCCCACCCCTCAGCGTCGCACCAAGCCAATAGAGAACCCGCACTGTTTTAGCACTGGCTGCTAGCCCCTACCACAACATCCGCACCAACATCGGCCCACGGATGTACTACCCTCTCCCAGTTTTCCCTTAAGTCTCTGTCAAGCGTCGCTGAAAACCGTCTGGCCACATGACCGTCATAGCCCGCTCAGTTACAGCTTTGTGAAGTCCTTCGCACCACAGCAAAGGCTAGCAAAACATTGCCAGCGCCAAAGATAACGAAAAGGCGTTGCTGCTCAAGTGGGCTGTGGTTTTATTCAGGATTGATTTGATTTTAGATTTTGCAGTTAGTCAATTTTATGACAATGAGTCTGCCAAATGTTAACTCCATTATTTATGATCTGGTGAGACACAGCTTTTACTCCAACTGCTTCGAGAGTTGCCCTATGTTTGTACAGTGAAGCCAGGGATAACGCACAAAATGAAGTATTGTATGCATTTGTCAGATCATATACCGGTGAGCCAAACTGCTTATAAGCTGTCGCCTGCAGCAGCTGATTGACTAAATGTTACTTGACGTGATAATTAGGCCATTTATCTCACCTTATGTGTCGACATTGTTCCTGGTTTCCAAGGCTAATCATGGAAGGTACAGGCCAATTGTGGATTATGGGCCCTAAATCGAAAGGTCATTTTAGAAATGAAGTGTCCCAGCTTGGATCACTTTACAGTAAGTTAGTGATTACACTCACAAATCAATTTATTGACACCAACAGTTTATGTTCACAAACGTAATTTCTGTGATCCCTTACCAGTTCAAAACAAATAAGAAAAGTCGTTCTTGAAAATAACGGAATAACTTCTTTGACAACTTGAAGTTTTTGGGCAACAATAAGCAAATCTTGTAACAAGTCCTCTTGTAAACGAAAATATCTATCTTCTGAGACATCAACAGTAGGCAGAAAATTAAAGTCCCATCTCAACAGCAGTACTAGGAGTACACAGTGGAGCAGCGAGTCGTGACGCCCGATGGTTCCGGGTGGCAAAGGCGACGTCGAGTCCAGGCGACAGCTTCTAATGGCGGAGGTGGAACTGCCTGCTGCTCGCTGGGCAAGGTCAGTTATACCCACGTGACGGATGTGTAATAGATAGCTATTGGTCTAGCGATGTGGGCTCAAATTGGCTGAGGAAAATGGTACGGCGGATGTACCGAGAGGTTCGTAGATGTGGCGGCCTCTACTGCGCCCTCTGAACTACACTCCTGGAAATTGAAACAATAACACCGTGAATTCATTGTCCCAGGAAGGGGAAACTTTATTGACACATTCCTGGGGTTAGATACAACACATGATCACACTGACAGAACCACAGGCACATAGACACAGGCAACAGAGCATGCACAATGTCGGCACTAGTACAGTATATATCCACCTTTCGCAGCAATGCAGGCTGCTATTCTCCCATGGAGACGATCGTAGAGATGCTGGATGTAGTCCTGTGGAACGGCTTGCCATGCCATTTCCACCTGGCGCCTCAGTTGGACCAGCGTTCGTGCTGGACGTGAAGACCGCGTGAGACGACGCTTCATCCAGTCTCAAACATGCTCAATGGGGGACAGATCCGGAGATCTTGCTGGCCAGGGTAGTTGACTTACACCTTCTAGAGCACGTTGGGTGGCACGGGATACATGCGGACGTGCATTGTCCTGTTGGAACAGCAAGTTCCCTTGCCGGTCTAGGAATGGTAGAACGATGGGTTCGATGACGGTTTGGATGTACCGTGCACTATTCAGTGTCCCCTCGACGATCACCAGAGGTGTACGGCCAGTGTAGGAGATCGCTTCCCACACCATGATGCCGGGTGTTGGCCCTGTGTGCCTCGGTCGTATGCAGTCCTGATTGTGGCGCTCACCTGCAAGGCGCCAAACACGCATACGACCAACATTGGCACCAAGGCAGAAGCGACTCTTATCGCTGAAGACGACACGTCTCCATTCGTCCCTCCATTCACGCCTGTTGCGACACCACTGGAGGCGGAAGACGGCCTAACGGTGTGCGGGTCCGTAGCCCAGCTTCATGGAGACGGTTGCGAATGGTCCTCGCCGATACCCCAGGAGCAACAGTGTCCCTAATTTGCTGGGAAGTGGCGGTGCGGTCCCCTACGACACTGCGTAGGATCCTACGGTCTTGGCGTGCATCCGTGCGTCGCTGCGGTCCGGTCCCAGGTCGACGGGCACGTGCACCTTCCGCCGACCACTGGCGACATCATCGATGTACTGTGGAGACCTCACGCCCCACGTGTTGAGCAATTCGGTGGTACGTCCACCCGGCCTCCCGCATGCCCACTATACGCCCTCGCTCAAAGTCCGTCAACTGCACATACGGTTCACATCCACGCTGTCGCGGCATGCTACCAGTGTTAAAGACTGCGATGGAGCTCCGTATGCCATGGCAAACTGGCTGACACTGACGGCGGCTGTGCACAAATGCTGCGCAGCTAGCGCCATTCGACGGCCAACACCGCGGTTCCTGGTGTGTCCGCTGTGCCGTGCGTGTGATCATTGCTTGTACAGCCCTCTCGCAGTGTCCGGAGCAAGTATTGTGGGTCTGACACACCGGTGTCAATGTGTTCTTTTTTCCATTTCCAGGAGTGTAGTCTGCTTCTAGCAGGCGAAGTTTGACGGACTTCTGCCGGTGCGCCTGCGGAACGAGAGCCATGACCCGCTTAGCGATCCTGCGTTGCGGGTTGTTGGAGTTGCAGCAGACCCTGGAAATATGGCAGCTCCCTTGCCTGACCTTCTCTCCTGCTTCACTTGGTTCGCCGGGATGCGGGACTTAACCAACCTAGAACTCAAACCGAGTTTACTTACAAATTCTCTTGGCTGAGGGTTCGAAGTGTGGTTGGAACATATGAGTTTAATTAGGCCCCCTTTGATTTATCTAACAGAGCGAGTGGACTTTCAACGCTCTTGGTTTCAGTTTTGGGAGATAAGTAATTTAAAGTTGCTTATAAATGTAGACGAGGTTGTGATATACTGTGGCACATTTTCTAACATGTCAAGCATATTCACCAAGTACTGGTACCGTTGCATACAGCTGGTCCTACGGCAAAGCTGTCTAATATTAATCTGGTCCGTGTGGAAATCTCCATCTTGCAGCATTTAGTCTCAGCCAGTGAGTTAAGAAACAACAGGAGCGGACTAAGGTGATCCAGAAGTTTCTACTATCTTAAAAAAGGAAGGGGATCGCATTGATTGTAGGGGCAGCAAATTCTTTTACGAACTTTGTAACTAAATTTGCGAGCTGGCTGCATCTTTGAACCAGTTGTGTACGAAACAGGAGGCATTTCACTCGATTGTCAGCAGGCGGCATATCATGCAGTGAAGTCTGCCTGAAGTAACGTCCCCTTTCTGGCTTTCAAGCATCTAGCAGATTTGCTGCAGGAACATTACTGTGACAGACTTCGTGCCGTATATGCCTCCAGGTCTATTTTCTCCCTCAAAGGTTAAATAGTCAGTCTGTGAATCAGAGACATTAAAGGTCCTCCTTGCACTAGAAAGTTCATGTTATACATTCAGCATAGAGAGTTTTCCCTTGAAATGGTTGATCAGGCTTTAAGCTGGGTCCTTGCTCGACCACGTAAAGTATGACACATTGTTGGGTCGTCCATATTGCAGCATTCCGTTTCTCCATCAGACAAATAAGAATCTCTGACAATACAGTGGCTAATGACGTAAGTCGCATGTTTTAAAAGGATGTCAGGGATCCTGATAATCCTGAAGACAACGATGGCGAGCGTTGGGTATCTGTGATTCCCTTCTTATTTGGAGATCTCAAAGTCCCAGCCTTCAGGAGGTGAGTAGAGACCTGTCGCTGGGGAGGAAGTACTTGGTTACCATCTGCAAAAGGGGATAACAGGATGAAAATCTGTCTTCTATGGGAGTTAGTGTCAGTAATTTTCAAATATTTTCACGAATCCATGTCTGGTCGGCACCTGAAAATATACAAAACCATTCGGAAAAATTAAGGCATATCTCATCTCGCCATCCCTAAACAGAGACATATGGGGGTTGACGAATCAGTGTGAAGCTTGTAAGTTTGCTGAGTTGAATTCCAATAGACAGAGGGGCTTTGTTTACTGCACATGGGATGAGAGAGCGATGGCCAGGGTGTTTATTGATTGTGTAGGGCCATTGCCTTGAGAGCAGACGGGTAACATAAGTATACTTGTCGTCATTAATGCCTTTTGGCGTTTCTTACGGATGAGCCCTAGTGGAGTAGTAGCCGCTAGATTAACAGTTAGGTATCTTACCAAAATCTTTTTCATACCTGGACAACCTAAGTCTATGTTGAGTTTCAGGACGCCTGCTTTTGTTCCGAGTGAGTTCAAGAGACTTTGTTTTCATAATGGTGTACCTCATATGACGATCATTTCTTATATAACCCCTAGGCCTTCTTTCAGTGACAGGATGAGTCGTAGACTGACGTCAGAAATTACATTCCATACTCGAGTTCAGACAAAATGGGACAGGTCTAGTCCTTGGATATACCTAGCATTTATCTCCACGTCTCATGAGGCCCATATGACGTAACCGGTGGCTGTAATGTTGGCTTATGCTGTTAGTTCTCTGTTGTCGAATCTTTGATCAGTGAACGTCCTCCTCTCGGATCATATGACCTCTGAAGTCATTCAGGACAATTGGAGGTGGGCAAAGATTAATACTGACCATGTGCATAAGAGGGAGGTGGATTGATATATCCAGGGTAAGCGCCCTGCGAATTTGAATACTGGAGATACAGTTTTGATTAAGAATTTTGGTGCCCAAGGGAAAACCCAGACGAAAATCTCAAAGAAGTTGCTACCGCGTTTTTGAGACCTTGTAAGATTGGCTTCTCATTGACAACCAGCGCACGAGCAAGAGGCACTGAGCTCATCTATGCCATGTTAAGACTTGCCCTGGTACCTAAAATTTTGGAATCCGTAGCCCTGGGGATTTTGCACTTTGGCTGTTACCCAGCGATCACTTCAGGTGTGGGAATTGAGAGAGCGTGCAAGGCGACTTCCGAAATGAGGAGCAGTCTCCGTTTGGTGGTTAATAAGGAAGGTTCCATTTGGCTACAGGAGCTAGGCTCCACTCCGAGCGCACAAGATGAGTGTGCGACGCCAGCGCAGCATGTGTGCCTATTCGAGCACGCAGAGAGGAGTCGAAATGGGTGGCTTACATTGAGCAAAGGACTCCTCGTTTCAGTGGGGCGCTATCAAATGAAGATTGCTGTATATGTCATCAAATAGAGCAGCCTCTATTCAAGCAAAAGACCGGCCCATGTGGCGGAGCGGTTCTAGGCGCTTCAGTCTGGAACCGCGCGACCACTACGGTCGCATGTTCGAATCCTGCCTCGGGCATAGAGGTATGCGATGTCCTTAGATTAATCAGGTTTAAGTAGTTCCAAGTTCTAGGGGACTGATGACCTTAGTGTTAAGTCCCATAGTGCTCAGAGCCATTTGCATTTTTTCAAGCAAAACAGTTGGACTTGGTGAGCATATTTCAGAACATTTCCTATTGATGTGTGCTTGCACCGTGGACCTGACTAATATACAGTCCAGCTGGGTGTAACGCTGCTTGCCGAAACTTCACTCTCTTTTGGTCAACAGCTGGTTTCTTAGTTGGCGCTTGTTATTGGTGCCAACAGACTTGGAAAGGAGCTGACCATTTTGCTCAGCGGCCATTTCACATTCTTTTCTCACGGTGTTTCCATATTTTTTTCCACTAACCTGTATATTTTACCAGATTCGACTTCGCTTTATTTTAAAAGCCATATCTTCTTCTTATGATAACAGATGTTGTGTGTTTCAGGAAACAGGGTCCACATGCCAGCAAGTTGGCCAAGGATTGCAGGTTTCGTTTGTTTTACATTTAGCTACTTGAGTGATTCGCTTAAAACTTTTGCCAGTGGGGATTAAACATTAAACTATACAACTGAAAATTATTAGGTTATGTTTCAGTGAACTCTGAAATAACTTTTTATATCCTGAAGAACCAAACAAATTTGTTGGAAAGCACACCTTAAGTGGTGGATCGGCCAGGAAATGTGAGAAAGGTAAACGAAATTAGTAGGCAGAAAGAGAGAAAATAAATCTGAGAGATGTGGCATGAACAGTAATTGTGGTACAACGAAGAAAATGAGTTCTGCATTACTCTTGTCGAATTAGATTCGAAAGACACCCATAAGGAACTTAAATGCTAGTGGGGCCAATATGTTAACACGTTGCTGTCGCCTACGCCATGTGATGAGACAGCTGCCAGAGCTTGCAACTGATGACTCGTCATTGCTGACATGTTCGAACTTATGAAAAGCTACAACGCTGCGATTAATCACAATCCCCCCCCCCCCCCCCTCAACCATATGCATAAGTTGAAAGTACTTATATTATACAGTGTGTCCCAAAAATACACTAACAATCTTTAGGGACAGGTACCTTCCACCAAAATAAGAAAAAATGTCTAGTAAACATGAGCTCTAAAGAGGTATGGGGCCTCGTACATCTTCGATGCTATAAACCACATCTCTTCTACTGCAAGCTCTTTGCTTTTCATACTTTTGGGAGGAAGCAGTATGGGCCAAAACAACAACAAAATTTGGTAAACATGGGCTCTAAAATGCATACCTTAAGAGCTATGAGCACTTGTTCAGCAGCAGAGAAGTGTTTCACACAACCGAAGATGAACAAGTGCTCACAGCTCTTAAAGTGTGCGTTTTAGAGCCCATGACTGCTGGACTTTTTTACTTATTTCTGCATAAGGAACCTGTCCGTAAAGTTTTTGGGACATCCTGTATGTTGTTATTTATATATTTTTTGGCAGTGCTCTGTATAGTATAGAACTTGAACCGTCAGATTTCGGTTCCGTTGGTACACTTAAATATGATTTAAGAGGCTGTCGATTCACCTTCGATGACGAGGCGATGTCAGTGGTGCATATGTGCTTCTCAGCCGAAAAACGTTTTCTCTATGGGCATTGGAGAGCTCGTACAACGCTGTATCAAGTGCGTTGAAAAACTGTGTGACTATGTTGAAAAAAGATTTAAATTTTATACTGTTATTCTAAAAATTTATAAAAATATGCTTTTTCTATATTTTTTGGAGGTGATTCCAAACATATCTTGTATATTTTAGTCAATGTGTGGCACACTGCTTTTTGTTTTATTATTGCAACAGAGTTACCTTATCATTCATCCTCACTGTATCTGTAAACAGGAAATAAGATCATAAAAGAATTCGTAAACATTCATGTGACATATGACGTTGTATAAACTAATGTGTACTATGGATCATATATTAGTTAGGTGATATATCAATCTTCAACATTGCAAAGTTATTAATGCAACCTTGTATCCCATCAGGGGTACTGAACATGGAAGAAACGAACCCCATTATTACCTGTTTTAACTTACAACGTGATTATAAGGTCTACATACCTAAACTCTTTGGTAACTTATACGCAGTTTTTCATTCACGTTTAACGCTAGTTGTATGAAGCTTGGAAAGCTTCTATATTATGAGGTGTGGCTGTTTAGTTTTTAATATTTGCTGCACAAATCGTATTTCCCGATGAGAGTTTTTGGATTCCAAAGTTTGTATTGTTGTCGAGTAGCCAGTCCGCGCTGGCGATGTATGCGGACGCGCAATGCAGCTGACGTGTCCCGATTACTAATATGTGATTTGCTGACGCTTGGCTTGCTTGTATTCCACTTAGCGATATTTCTTTATTTAATATCTAAAACAGCGTGATTTCTTCCAGCAGATGAGAATATTGCACTGGGTGGCAGAGTCACATTTCCATTGTTGCACAGGTAAGCCATATCTTATTAGACCAGGTTCGGACATTGTCGTTTGCGTTTAGGGAACACTGAGTGTTTACTCACTTTACACAGGTTCAGATCATCTCTACTGTTTTTGGACCAAACCAACTACTATATTCAGTGAATTCTGTTAAGTAATATTGTATTTATAACAGTGAACAGGCACTCTCTATATTCAGTAAGTTATTCAGTCATGATGCAAGGATCTTACATAGTTACGTATACAAATGTTGGTTTCGTAAACATACATATCACTGTTGCACAATTAAAGCATTGTACAAATGTTTTGCATTAGAAGTCCAAAGATACAGAATACACATAAAGTCTATATTGTTATACAACAATAAAGGTCAGATATGCAGCCTTCACAGAGACTGCATAGAGACTACACAACTACATATATACCGGACCTGGAAACTCGGAAGCTTCGTATAGTTACAACGAATTGTTACACATAACAACTCATCACCATCATAAGTCGTTGTGCTCATTGCTCAGCTTCGTGACTCCATGAACCCAGCGTCTCCATCCTGGACGGTTGCCAGCTTCTCTTGGTGCTTGCTGAAGAGGTAGATCGGAGATCTTCTTGATTTGATCGATCCATCTGCTCGCTGCTCTTCCGTGTGCCCTCGATCTTTTATGCGTAGCATCCTACGCCAGCACCAAAGCTGAAACGCATCAATGCGATGTTTGTCTCTGGCCTTGAGTGTCCATGTTTATCAACCATAAAAGAAGACAAAAAATACGAGTGTTTAAATTAGCCGGATCTTTGTGCTATTTCTTATTGCTCTGCTCTGCCAGATCTTGATGAGCTTCTTCATAACAACTCGCCCTAGCTTGATCCGTCTTCTTATTTCGTCTTCATAGCTTCCCGTGCTGCAGATCGTTGGCCCAAGATAGATGAAGGACTGCACACCTTCCAGTTTCTTTAGTCCACCTGTGAGATGGATCTGTTCTTCTCGATCAATTATCATGCGTTTGGACTTGCTGAGGTTGATATCTAATCCATATGCTAGACTAATGTCCTATATTCTTGTTAGTAGCTTAGCAAGTTCATCTTCGCTGTTGGCTAAAAGCACAGTCTCAACAAAACGGAGGTTGTTGATAGTTCTCCCACCACCTGAGATGCCTTTGATCCAACCATCAAGAGCTTTCCTAATGACATGTTTTGCATAGATGTTGTACAGTTGTGGGGCTAGGACACAACCCTGTCTCACACCTTTTGATACTCTGAATGAGTCAGACGTGCGAGCACTTGTCTTTACAATTGCGAAGTCATTATTGTATAGAACTTTGATAAATGCTGTCAACATTTTTGTATCCCACCTGGAAGGCGGCGCGTAGGTCTGCCCCTGTAAACTGAAGTTAGGCCGAATGTAGGAAGTGAGTAGCAGCAGGAAATGGTGAAACTGTCTCGTTAGTGCTCTTAGAAGTGGTTTTACTATATCACAATATTAACTGAATACATAACTTTGCAATGAGGTGTCCCGGCCGTCTGCTCTTCATCAAATGGAAGAATCTGGAGCGGAGCTCGTGGAGCTCTCCCGACTCGGTGTCTGTCGTAGTGCCAACCTAGCAGAGAGCACCTACGTTGTGGCATCGTAGCTATCGATACCACAGACATAACAACTAACAACAATAGAATTATACTAGACAAACACTCATACAAACACAAAAATTATGCCACAAAAGTTACAAGCTGCACTAAGTTCTCTCTGTTGGCACGTATTTCCTTTGGATTGCATTTCGTAACATACTCCGACTCGATTACAATTTATTTGATGATCAATTATAGCTGTTCCTGCAGCTCTACCATTGCACTTGCTGTGGTATATTCCCCTTTTGTGAGTGTGCCAGATGATCAGTAATAAGGTGTAAAAATATAATAACCTCATTGAAAGCCACAAAACGTGTTTTTCGTCATTTAATGTTGAGCAGTTGCGATGAGATAAAATGTAACAGAGTTCTACACTGAGGGAACGAGTGTAGTGGGAGCAGATCTCGACCAGGGTAAGATGGTGGTGATGGTGGTTGTTTACCATTGTCTTTTTCTGAGATGTCACGAAGTGTCAAGTGTATAACTGTGCCCCCAAGGACGACTGTGATGTGTTCATGGACAGTGTAGTATTGGGATTGTATTGTTATGGATGAAGGGAAGATAGAACGTGAAACCCGGCGCCGACATGTAGCTTACTCCTCTCGAATAGCACCAAGGCCGCCAGCTTAACTTCTCCACCCGACGGATAGATCACCATGAACAGTGTTGCATGCTCTCACTTTATCAGACACTACTGAGAGCTTGGAATTTAACCCAAGACACTGGCCAAAGATGGTGATCAGGAACCTTACCTCACCACTGGACAAATACGCCAGTGAAAGTTTCATCCTACAGCTGGATTAGAACTACCTTATCCTCGAGTCGAGTACCACCGCACGAGCGTGCGTTAGTGGTCTCGGGTACAGGGGCGTGTATAAGATAAAGGGTAGTATCCGTAACGTCGCCATACCGAAGACTGACAACCTTCCATTTCACTTAAATGTACTCTATCCATTACTGGAGAAATAAATTTCTGAGTGTCTACGTTTGGAGCACAACAATGTATGATAGTGTCTCATGGACTGTGTGGAAAGTGAATAAAAGAGAATCGGAGGGTTTGAAATGCGATGCAATAGAAGAATGTTGAAAACTGAGTGGACCGATAAGGTAAGGAATCAGGAGATTATCCGCGAATCGGCGAAGAAGGGAACATATGGGAAACACATATGGATGCTAGGACATGCCTTAACATATCAACCATTACCTTCCATGGTACTAGAGCAACCTGTAGAGGGCAAAAATTGTTGGGAAAGAGAGAGATTGGAATTGATCAAACAAATGATTGACGTTGTAGGGTGCAAGTGCTACTATGATTGTCACAGAGCAGGAATTCGTATTGGGTCGCATTATACCAGTCAGAAGACTGATGACTCTTTCATGCTGTTATTTTTCATACACAGATGGATTTGACTGGTACCCAAGGTCAGTTACTATCAAGGTATAGATACGTACTGTTTCGGGAAGAACAGTAAATGTTTTAGGGAGTGGCAGTTTAGACTAATTCGATATGAACAGTCCATATAATACGTGTCCAACTTCAATTGTTTACTGAGATGCAACTGGTTACAAAGCAGCGGCTGGTTACAAACGTAAGTTTTCATTTCGTCTGATGATACTCCTATTTTACGGATTTTGTTTATTAATTGTAATTTTTGTTTATTACTGAGTTTGTTGAATGTAGTCCTTCAAGAGGCATAGGCAATCATTCAGAATTTGTACACACGTTGGTTTTCGGCATACAAGAGTAAGGCGAACATTACGTATGCCCAGCCACTATCCTTATCATTTACAGCGTGTACACCACCTTCGAGAAGGAGATTACTGTCGACGACCGAAATTTTGTCTTTAGATTAACAGTGCTTACAGATGGAGCCATTTTCATTCGTGATGATGTCACTAACACTGTAAATTGACATTGGCGGTCCGCCGAAAACCCACATGTTGTTATGGAAACACATCTTCAAGAATGTTTTCTCTGTAAATGTGTGATGTGGTGTGGTGTGATCAACAATGAGTTGACCGGGCCTGTTGTGTCACCTTAGCGTCCATAGTTCACTAAACGTATTATTCCATAAAAAAGGTTCCATTGCTAGCAACTCAACAGCGTAAAAGGACCGTGCATATTATAATTGTCAAGTGACACATCATCTCAGCGGAACATTCCCCAGCAGATGGATCGGCAGAAATGGTCTCTTTTTTGGTCACCAAGGCCTCCGCACGTTACTCCTAGATATTTTGGCCCGTGGGGATGGCTGAAAGGAAAACGCAAACAGAAGAAACGAATTGATCCTTAGGATTATGAACAGTACTGTCCTCATAACAGAACGCCATGACCACCTCAGAGAGAATTCGAAAGCGCACTGGAATCGCAGATGGAATGTGTGAAAATTATCGTTGAACTTGATCATCTGCCTTTGCCAAACACCTCCTGTGAGTACTTGTTTGGATTAAATTCTAACAGTTGTATCTGTGTAACCAATTAAAATTGGACACATGCTACATTTAATATTTTATTCAAATTGGTCTACAGGGTCTCTGTAAAAGAATGTGTCTTATGTATTTTATTAGTATCAGTGTTAGTTGAAGGTCACATTCAAAGAGTAACTCAAACAATTTTAGAAAAGCCCATTGGCGAATACTGCTTTGTTGTTTTGCCGCTTGCAAGGGCACATACCCAAAATGGCGACTACTGAGCCCAAAGCATTTTGTATTCTGCAGTTTGCTAAGAGAGAATTTGTAATTTCAAATCCCAGTTTACCTCACATACATTCATTTGTGTTTCTGTCCGTGACAATGCTATCAATACTACCGGCAGTACTATCATTTACTAATTTATTTATGCATTGTGCTGTAGTTTAGAGAGAGCGCAACTCTACGCAGCCCCAAAGAAGATAAAAGAAGTGGGCAGTGATAAATTCTTGGCAACACAGCTTGATAATAAACTGCTGAAATGCCTAAAAAAGTCTCTGTTTGCAATGAAAATGTGAAACTGATCAAGTCAAACTTGAATTTTTCCAGATACAAAAACGGGCAATAAGAATTGTTTGTTGTTTGAAGTCAAGAACATCCTCGAAAGGCCTGTTTAGGGAACTAACGCTATTAACAACTGCTTCCCAATGTATTTATTTCTTACTGAAATTAGTCATTAAAATTATATCTCTATTTCAAACCAACACGCGAGTTCATGTAATCAATATTAGAAATTAGAATAAACTTGTCAAAGATTTAACGTCACTTACTTTGGTTGAAAAAGGTGTCCATTAGTCAGGAAAACCAGGAAAACACGTTTTCAATAGCTTGGCTGCAGCCATAGTAATTTTAAGTACCACTAAAATTCAGCTTGAGAGGAGCCTAAAGGGTTTATTGGTTGGTGGCCAACTGATTCTACTCCAATGACGAATTTCTTACAAGGTGAACTGCCCATCGCAGTCCCCTCAGATTTAGTGGTATCAGGTTGCAGTGGACAACCCGTCAAAATCTGAACGCAGGTTGAGCATGAAAGCAGGAAGAAGGAATACTGAATCGTGAAAAAAAAAAAGCAAAAGAGAAACAGCGAACGGTCCAAGGACAAGAAGTGTAATATAGAGCAGAAAAAAATTAAATAAAAGCACCCGGTTCCGACTCCTGCATGTACCAACTATTTTCTTTTTTAATTTTATTTTGTTCCTCGTAATGTTAAACTATTAATTGTAAAATTTAAATATATTTCCATAGTTAAATTTATATATGAAGTAGATTTTATGATGAGAAAATTTAGCTTTCATCTGTTCATCTGTTACAACATGTAACTGTTTGAATTTCGGATGAAGACATACATAGTATAGTCGATTCTGAAACCAATTGTTTTTTTTTTTTTAAAAAAGAAGAAGATGGCAGAGCACTTGCCCGCGAAAGGCAGAGGTCCCGAGTTTGAGTCTCGGTCCGGATAAAAATAGAAGGAAAAAAGTGGTCATGGTGTTAGACTATCAAGCGGACGAACTGTGTTCAAACCTCCTTCGCGCGACATTTCTTCGCTGTTGGCTACATTCAAACTTGTGTCTGTATTATGGTGAAACGTCCGTTTCCGACAGCTTGGTATAAGGAAGGGACCTATAATGACAACTAATTCTGTACAACTACTCTATCAGCAGCCGAAAGGGTTTCCGAATAGGAACCGCAAACCTCTGATGACGAGGCGACAAGTCAACCGGATCCCTCACGTGAAAACAGGTCTGATGTTTCATACAAGGCGTTAGTGACAGTACGTGTGTGATATGATAGAAATCTCTAACTGATGCACGTAATTTGTACACCTGGTAAGTGAGTGAGATATGCCTCCTTGCTCGATTTAGGTGTTAGTATGAATGTGAACGTGTTCACTCCCGAGGATATGTTGAAGACAGAATAGTTTGTCACATAAGCTGCAACAAATGAACGCAACAGTTTAACAATCACACAGTTTCTCGGTGCTCTGTCAGCACATATGTTTTTAACGTTTTTGAAGTTGCATTCCGTTTTGGAAATTTTGACTCTTAAGTACCTTTGTTGTAACATTGTTCACACCCTTTTATTTGTTGTTTTGATGTCTGTCAGACGTCAGTGTGGTATTTCGCCTGCTCTCACCATGGTGTTTACTTGCTATCGACTGGGCCATCTTACCACTAAATCTGTGAGGGGGGGGGGGGGAGGCGGAGTTTCCCTTGTTAGTAGAAACAAGCGATGTGTGTGTGTGTGTGTGTGTGTGTGTGTGTGTGTGTGTGTGTGAGTGTCAATGATGTTTACTTGCTACGGTAACATATCCTTACCACATGAGCCATATTCTATAACCAATGTATAATAGGACGACTGCCATGGCTACAGGAAGACCAAATGTTTCAATGACCGGACGGACAGTTCTTAATATCTTGAAAAAGAAATAAATAAATAAAGGCAGAAAGGAGTTTTCAATACGGCTCGTGCGTTTTACTGTCAAACATGCTCAATATTGTACTTGTTGAGCTTGGACTGTTGACTGTTTCTATATTGCTATGGACTGGGCCATCTTACCACTAAAACTGTGAGGGGGGGGGGGGGGGGGGGAGAGGGGGAATTTCCCTTGTTAGTAGAAACAAGCGATGTGTGTGTGTGTGTGTGTGTGTGTGTGTGTGTGTGTGTGTGTGTCTGTGTGTGTGTGTGTATGTGTGTCAAATGGCTCTAAGCACTATGGGACTTAACATGTGAGGACATCCAGCACCGAGGCAGAATTCGAACCTTGTGCCGTAGCAGCAGCGCGGTTCGGAACTGAAGCGCCTAGAACTTCTCGACCAGAGCGGCCGGCTGTGTGTTTGTGTTTTACCGATAATATAAAATAGTGCAAATATTAGTGCAGTCTGACTTCTGTACAAATTCAGTGCAGTAATATGATCATTGAAAATAAGTGTTGTAAAATGGTACTTGTATTCGCTTATTATCTCGTAAATGAAAATATCTTAAATTTTTTTTCACTCATTCCATATCCACGACGATCATTCCAATTGGAATGTGTGGAAGGTACATTAGCATTGTATTGTATGGTAACCGAGGGCCTAGAGACGGACGGCTTCGTCCCCGCCGTAGCCGCAATGGTTCATAACACCACGACGACTGCCGCAGTCCACTTTACCCCTCCGCCAACCCACACCGAACCACTATTTCAGGGTTATTGTACGGTTCGGCCCTCGGTGGACCCTCCCAGGGAACGTCTCACAGCAGACGAGTGTAACCCCTATGTTTGCGTGGTAGAGTAACGGTGGTGTACACATACGTGGAGAACTTGTTTGCGCAGCAGTCGTCGACATAGAGTAGCTGAGGCGGAATAAGGGGAACCAGCTCGCATTCGCCTAGACAGATGGAAAACCACCTAAAAATCGTCCACAGACTGGCCGGTTCAGCGGACCTCGACACAAGTCCGCCAGGCGAATTCGTGCCGGGGACCAGGCGCTCCTTCCCACTCCGGAAAGTCGTGCGTTAGACCGCGCGGCTAACCGGACGGGCTCCCACATTGCCATACTCGTATTTCTTTTCCATTGCAAATATTTATTGTGTACTGTTGTTCTTCTGACTTCTTGTACATCGTGGAGGATCTCCTCGCTACGGATCAGTTGGAACGATATGTACATCTAATCTAATCCAAAAGCTTCTTCTTAAGTTCCCAGTGGCAACATCACATATTTTATCTGATCTAGCAGTGATCACGACATGAGACGCGGAGCTGCCAGGAGAGCCGGACGCCGCCCCGAGCCTTAGCAGCGCTACTGGCGGCCGCTCTGACCGCGGGCGAGGCCCGCCTGCCGCAGCCGTCGCGAGGAATCCGGCGGCCAGTTTGTCTGCGCCGTGGCAGGCGCGCGCGCGCCCGCCGCTCCCGGATGGAGACTTATAGCGCGCCGTGGCTTCCAATCCAGCGCAGCGTAGCGCAGGCGAGCCGGGCCGAGGCGAGCCGGGCGCCGTGAAATACAGCAGCCGGGCCGCCAGTCATTGCTCAGCGCGCCCCGCCAATGACACTGACGGATCGCGCCGCAAGAGCCGGTCTGCGCGCCAAAAGTCGCTGCTCCTTAAGGCCGGCGCGATATACTGCGACACGCGGGTAGCTGCACAACCACCGCCGGCGCTCAAACAACATTCAAGTGAGAATTCAATTTCGTACGTCAGGCAGTCATGAAGTTTTAACTGTGCCAGTGATTTTGAAATGTGCGTAGCTCCTCAAGCCCTAACTTTCAGAAAATTATAGAAAAAGATCTCTAATCACCTGACACTGTCAGAAGGACAGCGATCTCTGTATCAATGTAACTAAGCTTCCAAAACAGAAATTTTATCGCCCAATTCGCTGAAGGAAATGGAAATGAGCGCTTGGCGTCATTGGCCCGGAGACCCCTTGCGGGGCAGATCCGGCCGCCTTCGTGTAGGTCTTATTACATTCGTCACCACATTGGGCAACCTGCGTGCCGAATGGGGATGAAATGATGATGAAGATAGCACAACACCCAGTCCCTGAGCGGAGAAACTCTCAGAACCAGCCGGGAATCGAACCCGGGCCCGTAGAACGAAAACTCAGCTATCGGGACGGACAGTTTGCGGTTGATGCATATACTGATTGTTAGTTTCGACGAAGTTGTATTGCCATATTCAGATCACCGGATTCGTCTATCATAAAACCACTAAACGTGATTCATTGCCATCAGCCCCTTGAAAACGTGGAGATAAACTCGCGGAAAATACAATCTCAAACAACACTAAGTACACTAAAATAAAAGACGTAAGTGTATCAGTAAGATACTGAGATGTCAAATACTTCAAACAGAGCACATACACTGTCGTCAGATCTGTACAGGGTGTTACAAAAAGGTACGGCCAAACTTTCAGGAAACATTCCTCACACACAAATAAAGAAAAGATGTTATCTGGACGTGTGTCCGGAAACGCTTTTATTTCCATGTCAGAGCTCATTTTAGTTTCGTCCCACCTACGCTCAATGGAGCACGTTATCATGATTTCATACGGGGTACTCTACCTGTGCCTTTACAAGTACGACACAACATGTGGTTCATGCACAATGGAGCTCGTGCACATTTCAGTCCAAGTTTTCGTACGCTTCTCAACAACAGATTCGGTGACCGATGGATTGGTAGAGGCGGACCAATTCCATGGCCTCCACGCTCTCCTGACCTCAACCCTCTTAACTTTCATATGGAGGCATTTAAAAGCTCTTGTCTACGCAACCCCGGTACCAAATGTAGAGACTCTTCGTGCTCGTATTGTGGACGGCTGTGACACAATACGCCATTCTGCAGGGCTGCATCAGCGCATCAGGGATTCCATGTGACGGAGGGTGGATGCATGTATCCTCGCTAACGGAGGACATTTTGAACATTTTGTGTAACAAAGTGTTTGAAGTCACGCTGGTACGTTCTGTTGCTGTGTGTTGCTATTCCATGATTAATGTGATTTGAAGAAAAGTAATAAAATGAGCTCTAACACGGAAAGTAAGCGTTTCCGGACACATGTCCACATAACATATTTTCTTTCTTTGTGTGTGAGGAATGTTTCCTGAAAATTTGGCCGTACCTTTTTGTAACACCCTGTATATTTTGCTGACCGAATTCGTACTCAGCATACACACATCTGACGACAATGTATGTGCTCTATTTGATGTATGTGATACGGAAGTGCTTTGCTGATACAGTTATGGCTTTTATTTTAGTGTACTTAGCGTGCTGCGTCAGAGTGTCTTTCCTGTCACTTTACCTCCATGTTTTCAATAGCCAGATGGTAATGCACCACATGCAGTGCCTTTATAATTCACATATCCAATGAGCTGAAAATGGTAATATAACCTTGTCGAAACTAGTAATCAGGATATTTAGCAACTGAGACCTGGGCAGTAAAACGTCTATTTCGGAAGATGTTATTGTTGTTGTGGTCTTCAGTACTGAGACGGGTTTGATGCGGCTCTCCATGCTACTCTATCCTGTGCAAGCTTCTTCATCTCCCAGTACGTACTGCAACCTACATCCTTCTGAATCTGCTTAGAATATTCATCTCTTGGTCTCCCTCGACGACTTTTACACTCCACGCTGCCATCCAGTACTAAATTGGTGATCCCTTGATGCCTCAGAACATGTCCTACAAACCCATCCCTTCTTCTAGTCAAGCTGTGCCACAATTCTATTCAGTACTTCCTCATTAGTTATGTGATCTACCCATCTAATCTTCAGCATTCTTCTGTAGCACCACATTTCGAAAGCTTCTTTTCTCTTCTTGTCCAAACTATTTACCGTCCATGTTTCACTTCCATACATGGCTACACTCCATACAAATACTTTCAGAAACGACTTCCTGACACTTAAATCTATACTCGATCTTAACAAAATTCTCTTCTTTAGAAACGCTTTCCTTGCAATTACCAGCCATATCTACTTCGACCATCATCAGTTATGTAGCTCCGCAAATAGCAAAACTCCTTTACTACTTTAAGTGTCTCATTTCCTAATCTAATTCCCTCAGTATCACCCGACTTAATTCGACTACATTCCATTATCTGACATCTCAGTACCTTACTGATACAGTTATGGCTTTTATTTTAGTGTACTTAGCATGCTGCCTGAGAGTGTCTTTTCCGTGAGTTTACCTCCATGTTTTCAATGCCCAGATGGTAATGCACCACGTGCAGTGCGTTTATAATTCACATATCCAATAAGCTGAAGGTGGTAATATAACCTTGTCGAAACTAGTAATCAGGACATGTAGCAACTGTGACCCGGGCAGTAAAACTTCTATTTCGGAAGCTGTTTCACGTTCAAAACTGTGTTCCCAA
This sequence comes from Schistocerca gregaria, assembly GCF_023897955.1. Lineage (NCBI taxonomy): Eukaryota > Metazoa > Arthropoda > Insecta > Orthoptera > Acrididae > Schistocerca > Schistocerca gregaria. Next base: position 339,054,559 of record NC_064925.1, on the reverse strand, counting down.
ATAAAATTTAATATTGAAGATGTAACTTTCTTTTATTAATCACTACATAGGAGAAGACATATTCTCCCAGATCATCTTATATTTTACGGTTTTATCGAGTTATTAAAAAATTATAAGAAAATGGACTGATTCCCTTTTCGAAACTAAAATCAGAAAATATTTTAGAACAAACGCAGTGAATCTGCCAGGAAGTTTCATATCAGCCCACACTCCGCTGTATAGTGAAAATTTCATTCTAGAAACATCCCCCAGGCTGTGGCTAAGCCATGTGTTCGCAATATCCTTTCATTCAGGGGTGCTATTTGTGCAAGGTTCGCAGGAGAGCTTCTGTAAAGTTTGGAAGGTAGGAGACGAGGTACTGGCAGAAGTAAAGCTGTGAGGACGGGGTGTGAGTCGCTCTTTGGTAGCTCAGTTGGTAGAGCACTTGCCCGCGAAAGCCAAAAGTCCCGAGTTCGAGTCTCGGTCCGGCACACAGTTTTAATCAGACAGGAAGTTTCCAACTTAAAACAGATTAAATTATTTTGATTTTACAAAACCGAAAACCAATACAGATAATAGCACCGCCTAAGACATATTTATACAAAAAAATCCATTTATTTTATTTTCTCCTACGGCTAGGGTCCCCCGTCAGGCAGACCGTTGGCCGGGTGCCGGTCTTCCAATTTGACGCCACTTCGGCGACCTGCAGTCGATGAGGACAGCACAACACTCAGTCCCTGGGCGGAGAAAATTCCCCGACCCAACTTGGACTCGAACCCGGGCCCAGAGGACTGACAATCCGTCACGCCGACCATTCAGCTACCGAGGAAGGACAAACCATTTATGTAAAACATTTACTCACTGACTCTCCCGAACCACACATTCTGCTGTTATCATTTCCTCACTGACAGCACATTAGTCTTCGCCTCTCGTAATATATAATGGTCAACAGCCCATTTTATAGGGGTGGCTCAGGCAATGTATCCGGGCGAAGAAGAAGTCGTCATAGAAAAGTGTAATATGCTCTCCCGGAGTATCCTGCTGGAAAATTTTAGGGGCCTCCACTTTTTTCGAGTTAACCGGACTCTCGTCCAAGTACGTCTTTTCTGTAGGGAATGGTATATTTTCAGATTTTGCCAACTTAAGACTATGAGATCTTAATCTGTCGATAAAGCCGTAAGTTTTCAACACTACCTCGTTACGTTTGTTGCATTCAAATAGTACTATTCTGATACACAGAACTGTTGTTTTTCCGCTCTAGGAATATTCTTCCCCAAGGATTCAACTTCTGCCTTATAAGAATACTTCAGTCAATTTTGAAACGAACTGAAAAAAATTTTCTTGCCTTCACAGTTTTCCCGCTGTAGTTTACGTATTCAAGTCCTTCAGCCGCGCGGAATGGCAGCACGGTTTGAGGCGTCATGTCACGGACTGCGCGGCCCCTCCTGCCGGAGGTTCGAGGCCTGCCTCGGGCATGGGTGTGTGTCTCTGTGTGTTGTTCTTAGCAAAAGTTGGTTTAAGTAGTGTGTAAGTCTAGAGACCGATGACCTAAGCAGTTAGGTCCTTTAGGAATTCACACACACACACACACACACACACACACACACACACACAAGTCCCTTAATTTTGCACTTTTTATCACATTTTTAGTATAATTACCACGATTTTTAAACCTAATTCTCGTTTTTAGGGATCATATTCAGAATTCATCTTTTCAGAAAGACTCAACAGAATTTAACTAAAACAGAAACGACAACTGCGTTACCTGCAGGAAATTTTGTGATGCACAAGAGTTTCCCCGGTTGATCACATGAGATCGTTAGGGTAGTTGCTTTGAATATTGCCTCAGTTTTGGACTAATGCCCCTTTTCGAAACATACAGAATTTTCAAACCATGGTAACTATGGCAATATGCAATAGACTCGTGCCCTTTTCAATGAAAACGGGTAGATTTTCTTAAAAATGTAACTGATTACCTTTTCGAAACTACTGATTTAATTAAAAACAAAAAAGAGTTACATAGTCGATTTTTTCCTTTGTTTTAAGGCAATTGTCTGCAGCCCTGATATGCAGTGAAATCCTTCGGCCAGAAGAATCAAAACAAAATGGCACAATCCATTACTAAAGTATGTGGCGTTTCCCTTTCTCAAAATGACGACTTAATTTATTTAAATGTTATTCACAACTGTTTCCAGTTGCGAGTACAAATAATCAGGTTAAGAGTATGCTCATTTCATAATTTTACTCGGTTGATCCACGTCATTAAGGGGCCTACTAGTAAATGAAGTTACCAGTATAGAAGTAATAGTGGGGGCCTTAGATTTAGGAACGTACTGTATCAGAAATGATGCGGTACTGTGTGCGCAGCCGGCCGCTGTGGCCGAGAGGTTCTAGGCGCTTCAGTCCGGAACCGCGTGACTGCTACGGTCGTAGGTTCGAATCCTACCTCGGGCATGGATGTGTGTGATGTCCTTAGGTTAGTTAGATTTAAGTAGTTTTAAGTCTAGGGGATTGATGATCTCAGATGTTAAATCCCATAGTGATTAGAGCCATTTGAATATGTGCGCAGCTAATAAAAAAATCGAATAAAAGTAGCAACTCTAAGAAATAAATTTTCTACTTATCTTCAAGCAGCGATTTAAGAACTGTACTCTGTGTGCAAAATTACTGGAAATAAACAGGCAACTGCACTCTGTGTGCAAAATTACTGGAAATAAACAGGCATACTTTCATGTACACTGTCCAATCCCATTAAGGTGACCTCCTGCCAGAAGCCCGAATAACCACCTTCTGCAGCACGGGATATATAAGAACAAAGTCAGTGACCTTCTAGGAGGTACCAAAAGGGACGCAGAGCTATACCCAGTCCAGTGCTTTGGCCATCTGCGCTAGAATCCTCCGCTGAGGATCCATGGCACCAACAGATCACTCAAGGTGATCCTAAGGAGTCTCGATTGGGTTTTAATCTGAGAGTTTGGTGGCCAGGGAACTATGTTCCTGGTGCTCTTAGAACCGCGCACGTACTCTGCGATCTGTGTGATACGTCGCGTTGTCTAGCTGGTAGATGCCATCGTGCCGAGGAACCACAGACTGCATCTAGGGATGCACTTGGTCTCCAAGGATAGATGCATACCTGTGTTGATCCATTTTCTCTTCCAGAATAACGAGATCATAAAGAATGTGCCACGGAAACATTTCCCAGATAGTAATATTCTCTCCTGGACCCTTCTGATGATTTTGCAATACGTTTGCTCTTTGTCTAGCGGAGCATAAAACTTTATTCATCTGGAAAGGGTAGCTGTCGCCACTCAGCGGACTACAGCTGCGGTATTGGCGTGCAAATTCCAGCCTTCGTCCCTGATGAACAGCAGTCAGTATGGGTGCACCAATCAGGTGCCTGCTGCAGAGGGTCATATGCAGCATTGTTCGCTCTCCCGTTGCCGAGGAGACACACTTAGTAGCCTCTTGGTTCATCAGGCTGGTCACATTCTCAACAGTTACGCCTTTATTCGCCCGGATACCTCCTCACAGCCATCTTCCACCCCTGACTCTATGGCCTGCCTCAGCACCGGTTTTATTTAGCGCCGATTTGCCATGCATAGTATACTTTAACTATAATAGTTTACAAACATAGACGTTTCTGGATGCTTCCACCCTTGTCCCAGAAGCCAATTATCATGCTCTTTTGGACGTCAGATAAATCGCTATGCGTCCCCCCCCCCCCCCCCCCTCCACAGCTAGTGCTGCCATCTGCGGGCTATGCGTGGTGTATGCACGTCGATGTCGAAGATAGGTGGTGTTCACATTATTGTCACTGGACTGTGTAGATCCACTCCATAATTTGAAAACATACTATATTCTCCCAATACAGTTACATGCACTGGATTTCGCAGAATTAACTTCCTAAAAGTCTTCAAAAGTATTAATGATAACTGTGTTAGCTCTTGTCTGCTGCAATTATAAACAGGTCAGACCACATTGCATACAATAAAACGACTGACTACACACATAAAAAAAGTTATGCATCACCCCGGTTCCCATAATTCCTGAAGATAGACGTTGACTGTGGATGCTGTATCACAGACACAGTTCCTTTGCCTGTTCACAGATGTCACTAACCCGCGCAAAGATGTAAACAACCATGCATGAGCAGCGCCTATTACACGGAGGCGGTCCGACAGCCGATCAGTTCCAGTCATTCTATAAAGAAGGCGGTACACGGCTCGTGTTGTCTGTAGTTCCACCATGCCTAGACAGTCAATACCGCGGTTGTATCGCGTCCGCATTGTTACTTCGTGCCAGGAAGAGCTCCCAACAAGGGAAATGTCCAGGCCTCTCGGAGTGAACCAAAGCGATATTGTTCGGACATCAAGGAGATACGGAGAGAGAGAGAGGAACTGTCGACGACATGCCTCGCTCAGGCCGCCCAAGGACTGCTATTGCAGTGGATGACTGGGTCATGCGGATTATCACTCGGAGGAACCCTGACAGCAACGCCACCACGTTGAATAATGTTTTTCGTGCAGCCACAGGACGTCGTGTTACGACTCAAACTGTGCGCAACTTCACTCGAGACGTCCATGGCGAGGTAGACCTTTGCAACCACGACACCATGCAGCGCGGTACAAATGGACCCAATAACATGGCGAATGGACCGCTGAGGCTAAGCATCACATTCTGTTCACCGATAAGTGTCGCCTATTCCTTCAACCAGACAATCATCGGAGACGTGTTTGGAGCAACCCGGTCAGGCTGAACGCCTTAGACACACTGTCCAGAGAGTGCAGCAAGGTGGAGGTTCCCTGCTGTTTTGGGGTGGCATTACATGGGGTCGACGTACGTCGCCGGTGGTCATGGAAGGCACTGTAGCCGCTGTACGATACGTGAATGTCATCCTCCGACCGATAGTGCAACCATATCGGCAGCATACTGGTGAGACATTCATCTTCATGGGATACAGTTCGAGACCCCATCGCCCACATCTTGTGAATGACTTCCTTCAGGTTAATGACATCGCTCGACTAGAGTGGCCAGCATGTTCTCCAGACATGATCCCTATCGAACATGCCTGGAATACTACACTGAAAACGGCTGTTTCTGGACGACGTGACCCACCAACCACTTTGACGGATTTACACCGAATCGCCGTTGAGGAGTGGGACAATCTGCACCAACAGTGTCTTGATGAACTTGTGGATAGTATGCTACGACGCATACAGGCAAGCATCAGTGCAAGAGGGCGTGTTACTGGGTATTAGAGGTACCGGTGTGTACAGCAATCTGGACCACCACCTCTGTAGGTCTCGCTGTATCGTGGTACAACATGCAATGTGTGGTTTTCGCGAGCAATAAAAAGGGTGGAAATGATGTTGATGTTGATCTCTGTTCCAATTTTCTGTACAGGTTCCGGAACTCTCAGATCCGAGATGATGTAAAACTATTTTTGATGTTTGCATGCTACGATGTCACATTTTCTCGATAAAGCAACACCTGGTTGTGGATGCGGTACCACTTGTTCTTACACGTATTTCCGCGCTTTCATGAAGCGCCTCGGTCATTATTTGCGATATACATGAAAGGTGTTTCGCAAAATTGTTAAAACAAGGATTTTCCCCACTTGTTACAGTTCTACCACCACTCAGTAACAGTTTAAGATGCATTATCTTCTCGTTTTTATTTGAAATTACTATTCTAGCGGGCAATAAAAAGACCTATGCATCTGGAGCAATCATGAAGTTTTAACCATCAACTCAATTTTTTCTTAGCTTGCAGGTAAACGTCTGCACACCTTGTAAAATCTGATGTCCTAGCACCACAGTAGCATAGCAGCCGCTAGAAGGGTAAAAAAAAGTTATACCCATTGTTAAGTATTGTGGAAATAATTAACAGGTTATGAGTGTATATGAACAATAATTCGGCAAATATAGACGTTCAGAGTCATTAGTTTTCATTAAAGTACAGAAAAAGAAATAAACTACCTGCTGCAAAATGTCGAGTCACCCTTATATAATGAGCTGTTGACCACTTTATGTTGCGAGAAGCAGAGCTGTCAGTAGAGAAACGGTAACAGCTGAATGTGTGGTTGAGGAAAGCCAGTGACTTCGAACGTGGACTAACTGGATGTCACCAACTAACCAGAAAGGCATATTTAAACCTTTCTAAATTCAAGACATTAGCCAGGAAGAATCAATACGCGAAGAATTGGGATACGGAAGTTCTAAGGAATGACGAGATACGTTTGAAGTTTTCTGACGCTATAGATACAGCACTAAGGAATAGCGCAGTAGGCAGCACAGTTGAAGAGGAATGGACATCTCTAAAAAGGGCCATCACAGAAGTTGGGAAGGAAAACATAGGTACAAAGAAGGTAGCTGCAAAGAAACCATGGGTAACAGAAGAAATACTTCAGTTGATTGATGAAAGGAGGAAGTACAAACATGTTCCGGGAAAATCAGGAATACAGAAATACAAGTCGCTGAGGAATGAAATAAATAGGAAGTGCAGGGAAGCTAAGACGAAATGGCTGCAGGAAAAATGTGAAGACATCGAAAAAGAAATGATTGTCGGAAGGACAGACTCAGAATACAGGAAAGTCAAAACAACCTTTGATGACATTAAAAGCAACGGTGGTAACATTAAGAGTGCAACGGGAATTCCACTGTTAATGCAGAGGAGAGAGCAGATAGGTGGAAAGAATACATTGAAAGCCTCTATGAGGGTGAAGATTTGTCTGATGTGATAGAAGAAGAAACAGGAGTCGATTTAGAAGAGATAGGGGATCCAGAATTAGAATCGGAATTTAAAAGAGCTTTGGAGGACTTACGGTCAAATAAGGCAGAAGGGATAGATAACATTCCATCAGAATTTCTAAAATCATTAGGGGAAGTGGCAACAAAACAACTATTCACGTTGGTGTGTAGAATATATGAGTCTGGCGACATACCATCTGGCATTCGGAAAAGCATCATCCACACAATTACGAAGACAGCAAGAGCTGACAAGTGCGAGAATTATCGCACAATCAGATGAACAGCTCATGCATCGAAGCTGCTTACAAGAATAATATACAGAAGAATGGAAAAGAAAATTGAGAATGCGCTAGGTGACGATCAGTTTGGCTTTAGGAAAAGTAAAGGCACGAGAGAGGCAATTCTGACGTTACAGCTAATAATGGAAGCAAGGCTAAAGAAAAATCAAGACACGTTAATAGGATTTGTCGACCTGGAAAAAGCGTTCGACAATATAAAATGGTGCAAGCTGTTCGAGATTCTGGAAAAAGTAGGGGTAAGCTATAGGGAGAGACGGGTCATATACAATATGTACAACAACCAGGAGGGAATAATAAGAGTGGACGATCAAGAACGAAGTGCTCGTATTAAGAAGGGGGTAAGACAAGGCTGTAGCATTTCGCCCCTACTCTTCAATCTGTACATCGAGGAAGCAATGATGGAAATAAAAGAAAGGTTCAGGAGTGGAATTAAATACAAGGTGAAAGGATATCAATGATACGATTTGCTGATGACATTGCTATCCTGAGTGAAAGTGAAGAAGAATTAAATGATCTGCTGAACGGAATGAACAGTCTAATGAGTACACAGTATGGTTTGAGAGTAAATCGGAGAAAGACGAAGATAATGAGAAGTAGTAGAAATGAGAACAGCGAGAAACTTAACATCAGGATTGATGGTCACAAAGTCAATGAAGTTAAGGAATTCTGCTACCTAGGCAGTAAAATAACCAATGACGGACGGAGCAAGGAGGACATCAAAAGCAGACTCGCTATGGCAAAAAATTCATTTCTGGCCAAGAGAAGTCTACTAATATCAAATACCGGCCTTAATTTGAGGAAGAAATTTATGAGGATGTACGTCTGGAGTACAGCATTGTATGGTAGTGAAACATGGACTGTGGGAAAACCGGAACAGAAGAGAATCGAAGCATTTGAGATGTGGTGCTATAGACGAATGTTGAAAATTAGGTGGACTGATAAGGTAAGGAATGAGGAGATTCTACGCAGAAGCGGAGAGGAAAGGAATATGTGGAAAACACTGATAAGGAGAGGGGACAGGATGGTAGGACATCTGCTAAGACATGAGGGAATGACTTCCATGGTACTAGAGGGAGCTGTAGAGGGCAAAAACTGTAGAGGAAGACAGAGATTGGAATACGGCAAGCAAATAATTGAGGACGTAGATTGCAAGTGCTACTCTGAGATGGAGAGGTTAGCACAGGAAAGGTATTCGTCCCGGGCTGCATCAAACCAGTCAGTAGGAAAAAAAAAAAAAAAAAAAAAAAAAAAAAAAAAAAAAAAAAAAAAAAAACTGCTGAAATCTACTGCTGGTATGGCACTGCGAAGAGGCAAAGCGAAGGAATAATCACAGCTAAATTACCAGTAAGCTATTTATGCTGTACTACCTCTGTGTATCCAGTGTTACATTTTCGTTGCGTTTAATTGTTTCACTATAATGTGGATGTAAAATTTGTTTTATGTAGGAATCTGTTATTCCTTAAGCCTATTTAACTTCGTACCAGTGAACAGTTTAAAATATACTCTGAATTATCAAAACAAACTGTAGTATAAGGTCTCCAGTGTGGATCTGGCTGCATGAATTCGTTCCAAAAGCCAATAAATTAAAGAAAAAAAAACCACAGCTTAACTAAGGCAGACCTCCTGTACTGATCAACAGGGACCACCAAGCAGTGCAGAAGATGATTGTATAAGATCATAAGAAATCAGCTGAAAGAATCACTTGTGAGTTCCAAAGTGCTACCACCACTCTATCTAATACAATGACTGTGCATAAAAAGTTAAAAAGCGCAGTTTACAATGGTGGAGCAGTTCCTCATAATCCACACATTTTTGTAGTCAGTACAAAGAGACGATTGAGTCTGTGTAAAGTGCGACGCCATTGGGCAGTGGATGACTGGAAACGAATGATTTCGAACTATGAATCACGCTATACCCTCCTTAAATTGGATGGTACGACTTGGGTTTGGTGAATGCCTACATCGTATTACCTGCCATAATGTGTAGTGCTAGCATTGAAGTACAGAGGAGGTGGAGCTACAGTGTGGCGCTGTTTTTCGTGGTTAGCGTGTGGTCGCCTTATGGCGCGGCGCGTAAGAAGACGCTAAATACGGAAAGATATGAACACATTTTACAGCATGGTGTGCTGCTTACGGTAGAGGAATCAGTTGGAAGACAATTATTGATTGTTTCGGCAATCCAGTGCATCCTTCCCATAAGCAGCACTTGTGAACAATTGGTTTGTGAACAATAACATTTTTGAATAGGGATGTCTTACCTAGATTCCAGACCTGAACCCAGTGAACACGTTTGATGTGGGTGAGAACGTCGACCTCACTCTAGACACCAGCATTCAACAGCACTGTGATGACCAGTATCACAACCCCTATTGTATATTCTACCCATCGGACATGAATAGTAAACGGGGCGGCATATGCTTCAGGCTAAGCTAGGACGACAGCGTTTCGGCACCCCTGTGGCGACGACGGACTATTATGTACATCACTTGTAACGACCAGCCAATGGTGCGGAGACGTGGTGTCACTCGGTGCCAGCAGCGAGCAATGTGGACCCATAATACCCCTCCTCCCTATTATGTAAGTATCGCCCACAGTTATCTAGCAGTCTGATACGAAATCCAGCTCCAGAGTGCAGCTCTGGAGTTCAGAAGCCTAGAATGTTCTGAGATCACAGCATGAGTCTTTGAGAATGTCTGCAGCAGATCACGACAGCTGCTGCTACATCATGCATCAGACCGACGTGGGACACACTTTTACTGTGTTTGTAACAGGATAGAGATGGCATTGTGAAATAGGAGTTAGCTTCTGACAGGTACACTATGTGATCTAAAGTATCCGGACACCTGGCTGAAAATGACTTACAAGTTCGTAGCGCCCTCCATCGGTAATGTCGGAATTCATTGTGGTGTTGGGCCACCCTTGGCCTTGATGATAGCTTCCACTCTCGCAGGCACACGTTCAATCAGGTGCTGGGAGATTTCTTGGGGAATGGCAGCCCATTCTTCGCGGAGTGCTGCACTGAGGAGAGGTATCGATGTCGGTCCGTGAGGCCTGACACGAAGTAGGAGTTCCATAACATCCAGAGGTGTGCTATAGGATTCAGGTCAGGACTCTGTGTTGGTCAGTCCATTACAGGGGCGTTATTGTAGTGTAACCACTCCGCCACAGGCCGTGCATTATGAACAGGTGCTCGATCGTGCTGAAAGACGTAATCGCCATCCCCGAAATGCTCTTCAATAATGAGAAGCAAGAAGGTGCTTAAAACATCAATGTAGGCCTGTGCTGTGATAGTGCTACGCAAAACAACAATGGGTGCAGGCCCCCTCCATGAAAAACACGACACCGGTCATTCGCCACACTCACACCCTGCAATCGGATCGCCACATTGTGTACCGCGATTCGTCACTCCACACAACGTTTTCCACTGTTCAATCGTCCAATGTTTACGCTCATTAAACCAAGGGAGTCGTCTTTTGGCATTTACCGGCGTGATGTGTGGCTTATAAGCAGCTGCTCGACCATGAAATGCAGGTTTCTCACCCCCACTTCCAGTGATCCCTGATGCAGTTTGGAATTCTTGCGTGATGGTCTAGACAGATATCTACCTATTACACCTTACGATCCTCTTCAACTGTCGCGGTCTCTGCCAGTCAACAGAAGAGGTCGGCCTGTACGCTTTGTTGCTGTACGCGTCCCTTCACGTTTCCATTTCACTATCACATCGGAAACAGTGGATCTAGGGATGCTTAGGAGTGTGGAAATCTCGCGTGCTGGCATATGACCTCGGCGCCGGTGGCAGCCGCGATCTGGTGTCGTCTTCTTCCCTCCTTCCATCACGCTCGAGGTTACTGTGTTAACATTCACAGCTTAGTTTCCATACCCGCAAGCAAAGCAATGTTCTCGCACTGGTTTCTGCATATTTCACTTCGGTGTCCTGTTAGTGCCGATCAAGTTCGCTGTTTTGTACCGATCGCTTTCAGTGTTCAATTTCTTGACCGATGTACTATAAGTGGGGCGGTGTGTGGATAATAAATAATATGAGTATATTCTACATCACTTTTTGGCCGCAAAAATAGTTTTCTGGCTCTTGTAAAAGACGTCAAATATTCATATATTATTTATTATCCACCCGCCGCCACACACTGGCAATACAGTGGTCGGTCAGTGTTCTAATTTTTTTATATAATTATTTTTTCGTAGTTTACTTGAAATTGTTGTGGTTTTGTAGATTAATTGATTAAATTTGTTTAAATATATTTTATTTCATTTTTCCAAAGTTTTATTCGTGCTTATTTATTCATTTTTTCTTTGTATTATATGCAAGTTTTTTTAAAGTGAATGTTCTTTTTGCAGTAATTTGATTTAATTATCAAGTGATCTTGGAGTTAGCAGTTGATTAATGTCAGCTCTTTTTATGAATCTGTGAAACTTAGGTTCAGCTGGCGCCAGTCTGTCGCTGTCCCGATCCTTCAGACTATAGCATGTACATGCCGAAGTCTACTCGAATCCAGTTCACCGACCACGTCTCCTCCAATGGTGCAAGGCTGGACATCGAGGCGTACCGCAGCGGCTCGGTGGGCGGCACGTGCGCTGGCCAATGACAGCACGAAAACCTAAAGTCATCAAACGAGGGACACACACTGGCAGAGGGACTGCGCATGCAACGTCCTTAAATTGGACAGAGGGGACATGTCGCGATCTCTAGCGTGATTCATTGCTGACTTACAAAGTGAAATATATGAAAGAACGAAGGTTACTATCGATAGTGAGTCCTGATCCTGCTGGGTAGTGTGTCATAAGGCCGTTGTATCATCTCCTGAAGCAACCTGGGCCATAATTGTTATAACTGGTCTGTAATATTCTGGATACTGGCACTGGTATAAGGTTGTCATGCAGGTACCGATCTGGTGTCCTTGCTGGCCACGGGATGACCTCAACAACATTCTTACTACTCCTAGAGACGTGCGATGTGTGAACGTTGATTGCAACTCAAGTCTTCGAATGAAGCAGTTGGGATACGATCCTGAATTCACGACATCCAGGAATATATGGCACTTCATGACAATTTCGTTTATTACGGTATATTTATAATTTTTACTTTATGGACCGTGTGTCAGCAATTGAATGAAACACAATTTTAATGCCATACGCGTTTCACCTTTATTTGCTGCGAGGCATGTTCAGTGGCATGGAATATGTACATATGTTCACTATTTAATTTACATTTTGGTCACTGTACCTATAGGTGATAAACAGTTCTGGTGGTTGGTATTTCCTATTAAGAAGTAATATTTTGAACTCTACTTACAGGTTATGCGGACGATTTACTACATATTACGTTCCTGTTGCACTTTTGGTGTTAGTGTTCTTCTTCTAAATGACAATTTGCGGTTTTTTCCCACATTTCACAGCACTTTAAACTTGACATTTGTTTGGATGCAATATTTGGTTTGTGTTACCGACTGTCAGATGTTATTGCGAAAGATCGAATGTTATTGCTGAACTTTCGAGTGTAACTATTGAAGTATCTGTAATCTGTTTGTGTATGCATTTGTGTGTGCGTGTGTACGTGTGCGTGTGAGTGTGTGTTTTGCTGTGATTTTTTCTTTTTTTGGGCTGTGTGTGTGTGTGTGTCTGTGTCCAAAATTATCAGATGTTTGTTTTCAGTGAAGGCTTTCTGAATGTGGAAATTTTCTTGCATTTGTATAAGATGTTTGTTATGGCTGCTTATTCTCATTATTTTCATTTCTTGTGTCATGTTTGTATGATGGTGGTTATGGTGTTTTAAATGTTCTGCAAATGTGGAATGGTATGTTCCGTACTTCCGACATCTTATATGTTCTTTGTATCGTGTTTTAAAATTCCTGCATGTCGTGCCTATGTATACTGCATCACAACTTCGACATTCAAGTTCCTGATTGTTGGAATTTGCGCCTTTTGGTAGCTGGTTGGTTTACGTGTGATTGGAGGGTTGGCCCAGACTTATATGCTATTTGGAAACTCTGACTCTTTAGGACGTTTGCAACCCTGTGTGTTAGTTTATGTGTGTAGGTCATGGTGTAACATCTCGTTCTTTTCTGTGTGGTGTTGTCATTGTGTGTGCTTGGTGAGTGTGTTTGCTGTCAGACGGTCCATGAAGTAAACATTATCTATATATTGTAATATTACACGCAACTGAGGAAGACAGGACTAAAAAACTTGAATTTCGTTTATGTTTGACAGATGCATATGCTACCTGATGGTAGTATAGTGGAATCCCGAAACTGATAGTCAAAATAAAATATAATTACATCTTGACTACACAGCTGTTGGCGAATTTCATTGATAATTAATCGGTTGAATTCTAGTGGCTTTCTTAACCGTGACAGAGAACTGCTACTCTAATCATTAACATACCCTGCGATGGTGTGTGTATTTATGAAATTCCATTTCACCACGTCTTCTGGGTGCTTCGCTTTTTTTGTGAGCCTGTGTAATAAATTAGTTACCTGCAGAATCGAAGAAGAAAAAAACTATGTGTAAATCATTATTTACACGAAAAGTTGATTTGATGGTATGTGTGTTAAGACATCGGACTGCTTGAGGAGAACACAGAGCGCAGAAATGTTAGGAGAATACACAGTTAGGATACATAGGAAATCCCTGTAGAAATAGTCATTATTCATGGATGTGAAAGTAACGCTCATTTTAAACAAAGAAATTTAGTATGGATATATGCCCTACTCGGACTGTATTCGAAAACAGAATACATTTTGATCGGTCCAGTCGTTTGATAAGAGCAAATGATTGTGTCGATTAACATGTGTTCTATTTTGGAAACCAATCAGAATAGGGCATATATCGATATGAAATTTTTTGTTTCAAGTGAGCGTTACTAGCGGTTTTTTTGAAGTCGTTTGTGGAACTCTTTAAGAACCTTTCTTTGGCCACACAGACTTTATTGTACTTCCAGCACTACAGTGCCCTTCCACATTTTAGCAGACGTGTGAGAGAACATCTCAACCTCATTTACCCTTATAGATGGATTGGTTGTGGTAGTGCAGTAAACTGACCGCGAAGATCGCCAGTCCTTACGCCATTATATTTTTGTTTATCGAGCCGGATGAAAGGTAAAGACGCGAGAGAAGTGCTTGGTCGCATTATGGACTCTGCGACCTATGTTAGAGAACGAGCAGAGACACTCAGACGTTCTCCCAAGAGTGCACAAATGCATTGAAGCTAACGGTGGCATATTCGTACATTTATTCTGAACCATACGACAGTTGTAATGAGACATGGACGACACTACTTAGAGATGAATGTGTTAAAATAAGTGTTTTCCAATTGATGCTTTGTAAAACGCATCCTGTAACGTTGATATAAATGTATTCATGTGTAAAGGTGACAATGCATTGAGTAATACAAAACATGAATAACAATGTGTATTAAATGTGACCTATCTCGGAAGCCATTCGGAATAGGACATATGTTCGCATGAAGGTTTTTGCTTCAGATCCATGAATATTGACCATTTCTCTTGAGACACGCTGTGTACCAAAAATGATTTGTGACAATGAGTTTAGTAGCTACTTTGCGCTACGGTCGCAGGTTCGAATCCTGCCTCGGGCATGGATGTGTATGATGTCCTTGGGATAGTTAGGTTTAAGTACACTCCTGGAAATTGAAATAAGAACACCGTGAATTCATTGTCCCAGGAAGGGGAAACTTTATTGACACATTCCTGGGGTCAGATACATCACATGATCACACTGACAGAACCACAGGCACATAGACACAGGCAACAGAGCAGGCACAATTTCGGCACTAGTACAGTGTATATCCACCTTTCGCAGCAATGCAGGCTGCTATTCTCCCATGGAGGCAATCGTAGAGATGCTGGATGTAGTCCTGTGGAACGGCTTGCCATGCCATTTCCACCTGGCGCCTCAGTTGGACCAGCGTTCGTGCTGGACGTGCAGACCACGTGAGACGACGCTTCATCCAGTCCCAAACATGCTCAATGGGGGACAGATCCGGAGATCTTGCTGGCCAGGGTGGTTGACTTACACCTTCTGGAGCATGTTGGGTGGCACGGGATACATGCGGACGTGCATTGTCCTGTTGGAACAGCAAGTTCCCTTGCCGGTCTAGGAATGGTAGAACGATGGGTTCGATGATGGTTTGGATGTACCATGCACTATTCAGTGTCCCCTCGACGATCACCAGAGGTGTACGGCCAGTGTAGGAGATCGCTCCCCGCACCATGATGCCGGGTGTTGGCCCTGTGTGCCTCGGTCGTATGCAGTTCTGATTGTGGCGCTCACCTGCACGGCGCCAAACACGCATACGACCATCATTGGCACCAAGGCAGAAGCGACTCTCATCGCTGAAGACGACACGTCTCCATTCATCCCTCCATTCACGCCTGTCACGACACCACTGGAGGCGGGCTGCACGATGTTGGGGCGTGAGCGGAAGACGGCCTAACGGTGTGCGGGACCGTAGCCCAGCTTCATGGAGACGGTTGCGAATGGTCCTCGCCGGTATCCCAGGAGCAACAGTGTCCCTAATTTCCTGGGAAGTGGCGGTGCGGTCCCCTACGGCACTGCGTAGGATCCTACGGTCTTGGTGTGCATCCGTGCGTCGCTGCTGTCCGGTCCCAGGTCGACGGGCACGTGCACCTTCCGCCGACTACTGGCGACAACATCGATGTACTGTGCAGACCTCACGCCCCACGTGTTGAGCACTTCGGCGGTACGTCCACCCGGCCTCCCGCATGCCAACTATACGCCCTCGCTCAAAGTCCGTCAACTGCACGCACATACGGTTCACGTCCACGCTGTCGCGGCATGCTACCAGTGTTAAAGACTGCGATGGTGCTCCGTATGCCACGGCAAACTGGCTGACACTGACGGCGGCGGTGCACAAATGCTGCGCAGCTAGCGCCGTTCGACGGCCAACACCGCGGTTCCTGGTGTGTCCGCTGTGCCGTGCGTGTGATCATTGCTTGTACAGCCCTCTCGCAGTGTCCGGAGCAAGTATGGTGGGTCTGACACACTGGTGTCAGTGTGTTCTTTTTTCCATTTCCAGGAGTGTAGTTCTAAGTTCTAGGGGACTGATGACCTTAGAAGTTAAGTCCCATAGTCCTCAGAGCCATTTGAAGCTACTTTGCGAAGAAGAAAGTGAGGTGTGACAGGATGTCGTGACGGGACTCGTCAGGTGTGACAGAGGTCTGATGACGTGAAACAGAAGTAATAAAGTGTTGACCAAATAGCCGAGGCACGTAGGAAAGCCGTAGTGACGTTGGGTCCGCTTCCACAATACATGACGAGTCTACAGACTTCAGTGTGCCCTTCCGGTAATATCTGGGGCACAGCACGTGTGTCAGGCCTTTTTATGACTCGCTTTCCGGTTGTTTGCGCCGCGGCTCGCGGGGGGCGGCGCGACGTAAGAGGTAAGCCTCTTTGTGCCCGGACCACGCCGTGTCGTGTGGCAGGGAGCGCACCCTCTGCGCCAGCAGGCGACGCCCTTCTACTCCGGTGCGCCCTTCCAGGGATTTGTGGGCACCAGACGAGGCGGCAGCGGAAACCTCAGCCGCTCTGCCGTACGTCGTATTCTCAAGTCAGTAACCCTCCTCCAAACAAGACCTGTAGAAGAGCGCGACCACACTATGTCCCTTACATCGTTCCTTTTTTTTGAGGGTGCTGGGCGTATTATGAGCTTTAAATTCGGGCAGTCCTCGTGGGAAAGAAGCTTCTCTCGGAATCAACAACGACTCATGTTACTTTAGGTGTGTGATCGGCGACTCGTATTTTACGCAACCGTTTCTTGGAAACGACAAATAAAAACAATGGAAGGAAGGTTAGTGTTTAAAATCCCGTCATTAGAAACAGATCGCAAACTCAGATTAACGAAGGATGGCGAAGGAAATAGGTGCACATACCCGTGTTCGCCTTAACTGATTTAGAAAAATCACGAAAAATCTAAATGTGGTGGCCAGATGGTGATCTGAACTGTCGTCCGCCCGAATGTGGGTCTAGAGTTCTAATCACTGTGTCACCTCGCTCGTTGTCTTTTAAATACACGTGGCGCAAGTGTTGAAGGTGGTCACGCCTTCGTGGAATTTCGAATGGCGTTTTAAGCTATGGCACTGATGTTTGCAACGTACAGTGAAACGACAAATATTCTAAAATACCTTTAATATTGTTGAAAAGTTAATCCTCATTTGCTAATAATATTATACTAATGATTTTTAGGCCAGGACAGTCTGTATGCGACTAATTAAAGGCAATATTTGTTTTGTCAGGCACGTTATGAAACGTCCCCTTAGAAAAATTATACATCACTGTGCTTAAACTGACATACAATATTTTTTTTATCGCAACGCAATCTGACTTTCAATAATCGCTACAAAAGAATGGCCCTGTTTAATATTAACCTATACCTTTCACAAATCACTTACCTCACAAAAATCTTCGTTACTCGAACTACTGCAATACAGCGAGCACCACTACTGCCAGCTAAATAAAAGATTCAAACTACGGAAGGCACTAACTACTGATAGGTATAGTTAGCAAATGAAAGATTTTAATAGAGAACAAACAATGTACTTACCTTAATAGTGTTCAAAAGTGATAATGTATACAGCAGTTCATGACATCCATTCTTACAAATTTCAAAACTCCGCCATCTCTCTGCCCACATCCACCACTGCTTGCGGCTCACCTCCAACTGCGCAACGCTACGCGCTGTTCACATCCAGCTGCCACTGCCTAACACTACAATGGCAGACAATAATGCAAACCAGCCACAGACTGCACACAGCACAGCCAGTGATTTTCATACAGAGCGCTACGTGGCGGCGGCGTTACCAATATAAGAACCTAAACAGCCTACTTACATAGCTCCCTACAAAAAGTTTTACAAATTGTTTTGGGCAGTGGCCAATACAGATTTGAAATTTTTTTTCAGAATTACAATAACAAATATATCAAATGCACACACTTATTGATACAATGTTGGTCAAATATTTTCTCACAGTCCATAAAGACAGTCCTGATCGTTCATCACAGTAAAATTGCAGTGTTTTTCTCAAAGTCTGAGTAGTAAAAGAAAATGCACATGGAAGTAGTGGATTTCCATGCAGTCTTGAAGAAGTAGTGTTGTCCTTCCAACGGAAAGACAGTGCTGACTCTTGATATGCAGACAGGTAATGGGCCACAACAGAGCAAACCCACAGCAGAGTCAGTCTAAGTTGAAGACTATTGGTAGGTAGGTCGTCACAGAGCAGACCCACTGTAGTCCTGGTAGAGATTATGGTATTGGTGGGCCACCAGAGGTGCAGACCCACTACAGTCCTTGGAGAGATAGCTAGCAGCCAACTGTGCTGGTGCACAATCACCATCGAAGAGTCTTGTGGACAATATAGCAAATCCATAAACCACCACTTGTGCACGCACAAAGTTTTTGGAATTGTCCTTAGAACCAGCAATGCTGTTAACCAGTCCCTTGCTGAATTATCAAGACATGTGCAAGCACTAACAGTCCCTACTTCTCACATATTGTACATATACTATGACCAACAGAAACGTGTGCAGTGAAATGTAATTTACAAGTTACTTAATTTGATGAACAGGTGTCAATTACAATTTTATAACATGAGAATACAATAACAAAGGTACAAAATATATCATTAAAGAACATAACAATACAGATAACATTTGCAGTAATACAGGCTTTACAAAAGAATCGAAATAAGAAATACACCAGTGTTACAAAAATTACGACATAAGTGCATACATAAAAGATCAAAATAACTTTTGAAACATCAACTTCACACATGAGCATTAGAACAAAACAGAATAAATAATGTGTAAACATCTTTACGAAGTAAATAACATATTATTAAAGCAAATTATATTTGAGGATAACAGTATTCCTCATCATTGTGAATGTAGCTTAGTATGAGAAGAGAAAAAATTCTATGAAACAGTAACCAGAGACAGGAAGAAAATAAATACACAAGGGTACACAAACACATAGTGGGATAACACAAAAGGAAAGGATAGGGTTTGTTTTCAGGGTAACATTTGGTACTGCAGTCCAACCCAAAACTTCATTCCATAGATCGTCCCTCTTATTTCAACATTTGCTCTAGCCAAAAAAAATTCCTATCCAAACATGCTTTCTGTATTCTGTTCACATCCTCTTTCAAAAATGGTTTTTCTCCACTGTACACTACTTTTTAGGCCAAACCATTTTCTTATAGCTTCTCGATGCTTTTCTTCCAATTTATCATAGTTTCTTATATAGACTACCCCCTCTTAAGCTAACTTAAACCTACTGAGCTCAGATGCTAAACTAAGGGACGATGCAATGCAGCAGCACAAAACAATTAATACAAACAGCTATGACAAAAAAATGCAAATTGGCAAAAAAAGCTACAGTAAATCTAAATTACCAAGCAAATGCAACATTACAACTAATATGAGCCAATGTGCAGCCACAATAAAAATATATCAGTAGTAAAACTGGCTTAACAGAGTAATAGAAAGTGAAATTCAGTAACACTATGCCTGGCAAACAGCAGCACCAAATGCAATAACTAATATCTAAACATGATAAAGCTCCAGCAGAAAAAATATTACAGTAAGGACAACAATGCAGAAAAGGGAAATGTCTATTCACATATTAATATCTAAGTAATTAAAGTGGTGCACCACAAAACTAATTCTACAAAAGATATTACCAAGTAGTTGAAAAGAAAATTAAGTATGCCGTAACTGCTATTAATCCCTTCTTATTGTTCTTTCCTTTCCAAGTGCTCCTTTTTCGAAGAACGTGGATCATAAAATGATTATTTATAGATCTGTTGACAGAAAGTGTTCACATTAGCAAATGCATTTAATTTTATTTTATAAAACCAATGCTGCAACACAGCTGGAAAGCAGTTATCAAATGAAATAAGCAACTATGAAAGGCAAAGCATAAAAATATCATTCAATAGTCATTTGACATTTCATAAGTTAGTACAAATTCTCTCAACTCTCGTAGAAAGACGCTTGTCATTATCAGGTGTGCAGATGTAAATAAGTATCTTTCCAAGTAATGAGCGTGTCGTTTTTGCGATGCTTTCTACAAAGGAATGTTAATAGCGAGGATAATGGCCTCTTTTTTTGTGCCTCTGAAAGGCACACACTAATGGCTTGTTTCCAGGTGGCTGTCGCGCAGCTGGGTGCCCACGACACGTTACGTGCAGGTGGTCACTTAACTTTCTTACCGAAATATTTACGACACCAGTTTCCGCTACAGTGGCAGTCTCATATAAAAATATTTTCACAGGTTGAGAATTTTCGTTACAAATGTGTAGGAAATAAAATTCTATAAATATAACAGTGTCCAAAAAATTTTCGTCGGCATTGTAATACATTCAAGCATTTACATACATTTCATAACTCTTAAAGTACGATTCTTGGTTTCCAACAACGTTTTTCACAAACCAGAGTCCCTAACCACTACTCATTATTCCTTACCTTATTCGTCGACACGTCTTCTTTATTTCATCATAACAGATGCATAGCATAATCAAATAACTCACATAGCATCAGCTTATTGATCATAAACATACCGCAACAGCGTAATACACATCGTCATCATAACATCATAAAACCTCAGCAAATTCTCAAAATCGTCGTAGCTTCCTCCAATAATTTCAAAACCTAAAAAAAATTCTCTGCTCATGTCAAAAGTGTCATCTGCCTCAAACGTACTTTATAAATCATGATCCCATATCAAATACATCATTCAAAGCTCTCATAGTATCACAATGGTTCTGAAAAAATATGAACATTTCACAAAGTACAGACAAAATACAATTTTATAAGTGTGAAGTTATCCAACCATGTAATTACATAAACATCTATCATTGATGTAGTAAAATAAATATTTGTCTCTCTCAGTTAAATGATCACATAGCTGTGTAATTCTGTGTTAGAGAAATATGGTACCAATGTGTAAAGTTGTATAAGCAAATACCATATTAGCTAGGGCTCCTTGTGCTTGCCACACACATGGTACACAAAGTAAGCGTGTACCCCCTGAGGATTAATGTAATTATATCCTCAGGAGTTACAGATTACAGCAATGGAATGAAATATATCACGGAAAACCTTTGTATCATTGTACTTCAAATATCTTTAAAAATAAATGTTTTAAGTACAAAATTAATCACTCAAATACGTGTACTGTAGCGCTAAACTGTGCGTCTTGTTGTAAGATAATCTCTGTAGAAGTGTCGTAGTTATCGTCCTCCGAAAGCTAAGTTCTGCAGAAGTCAATGTACTTACCTCATGATAAGCAAAAGTGAAATGCCTTGCTTGTAGATATCATAGTTACTACGCTTATTGCCGTGATGAAGTAAGTACTGTACTGTAACGTATTATTGTGCTACAGAAAAGGCTGTCTCATTGTAGCTATACCACAAAGTTACTACTAAAACATGTTTTCCTTTCCAGAAGAATTCAGAAAAACTGTGCAGATATAAAACAGATACACTGCAAAAGCACAATGTAAATTGTGTCACACATTAGTAGCGTCGTCATATAATCGTGTAGCTATCAAAGAAACCAAATGCTAAGTCATCTTTAATCTCACAGAAAGTACTTCAAATAAAGAATATCTTTTCAACTAAACCAAAATGTTGCATTAAAATTTCATTAACAATATATGTTCTAAGTATGTAAGCCTTATAGTCGTTACGTAATCGTGCAACTAACAAGCAAGAATGTACAAAGAACAACACTGTGTCGTCTGTTCACTATAACAATGCATTCGTAATTTCTATTTAAAAATGTTCCCTAGGTTCTAGAGTGGATAGTTAACTTCCAAACATTGTTGTATGTTAACAGTTTCTCAGTGTGACAAAGCATACTAGAAATGTGAAGTGAAATGTTTTATGGCAAAGACAAAGTTAAAAAGCAGATTACCTTTCAATGAACGGTTTTACATGTGAAATGTGGTGTAAACCTTTACTCTTCCTAGCACGCAGAGTTTCAACTTCAACGCAATTATCATGTGGTATACGTCGGATTCTGTAAGGTCCATTGTAAACTAGAATGAATTTGTGACTCAAGTGTTTCTTCTTACGTGACAATGAATGAGCTTTCATGAGAACTTTCTGACCAATATATAATTTCTTTGCATTTGCTTTACCGTGTAATTTTCTCCTTTTGTCTGCAGCAGAATTTATATTTTTAATAGCCACATCAATTATGTCTTTGTGTCGAAGTTTACTTGTATTCGGTAAAGATACAAGCTCTCTGATTCTGTTCGGTGGTTCTTTATTCTTCAGTACAAGAACAGGTGGTAAAGCAGTGGAGTCATGGGGCATTTCATTCAGCATGTTTTGAAATAAGTGTAAACGTCTGTCCCAATGCTAATGCTTTCTGTGACAATAAAGTCTGCAAAGCTTATTGATTTCTTTCATAATCCGTTCAGACGGGTTACAATGTGGTAAGTACAATGAAATAGAAACATATTTGATTTTATGGTTACGAAGCATGCGTGACCAAACAGCAGATCTGAATTGCGGTCCGTTATCTGAAATTACTTTACTAACGTGTCCAACTTCACGTAAGAAATTTTTAACAAAGGTGTTGGATACAGACCGTCCAGTGGCTCTACGTAACGGAGTGAAAGAAACAAATTTTGAAGTAAGTTCAACAGCGAGTAGAACGTACGAAAGTCCATTAGATGTTCTGACAAGCGGGCCCAAGATATCAACAGTAGCAAATTCTTTTAATTTAGAAAGAATGATAGTAAACAATGGAGCACGATGTGAGACAGTAGATGGTTTTGCCTTTTGACAAAGTGTACAAATAGACAAGACTCTTCGAATTCTCTTTTCCATATTGTTAAAATAACAAGTCGTTCGAAGAATATGGTAACATTTTCGTGGACCAAAATGTGCATAGCTGAAATGAATGTACCAGATGAGCTTATTAACGAAATCGTCTGGAGTGCAAAGTACCCATAGCTTGTCATCAACAGTGCATAGTTTGAACAGTATGTTGTTTCTAACCAGATAATAATGCCGAACCTGTGTGTGTGTCATTTCATGCCATTTACTTTTGATGTCTTTCCAAATCGGATCTTTATCTTGTTCATGAGCAATGTCCTTTAAAGATGTGGTGATGAAGTTTTCAAAGGCGACTTTCTGAATGTACATAATACTGAATTTTTTCTCGAGGTTGCTTTCTGTGTTACTTTTCTCAAGCCCAGCCGGTGCGCGTGACAGTGCGTCCGCAACAATGTTTCCTTGCCGGGAATGTAGACTATTGTGAAGTGGAATTCTCGCAGAAACAATGCCCAACGTTTTAACCTGTCATGATTTAATTTTGAAGACATAAGAAATTGTTATGCACGATGATCACTGTATACTTTTACGTGTTTACCATAAAGAAAGAAACGGAATTTGTTAAATGCCCAAACGATAGCTAAAGCTTCTAATTCAGTAACTGAATATTTTTTTCAGATTTTGTTAGCACTCGGCAAGCAAAAGCAATGGTTTTCTGAACGGTAGTGTCATTTTCTATGGCTTCTTGAAATAAATGGGCACCAAGACCGACTTTAGAAGAATCTGTGCTAAGGCAAAAATCTTGTGAGAGATCTGGATGAGCTAGTATTGGCGCGTTAAGTAGCGATTCTTTCAAAGAATTGAATTCCAGCTGTGCTTGTTCGTCCCAGTTCCAAATAGTATTTTTTTCCAGTGAGAGAACAAAGTTTTGGTGTAACTAGAATTTGCATATTCAGAAAACGACGGTAAAAATTTACGAGACCTAGAAATCTGCGGACTTGTTTTTTTGTGGATGGAACTGGAATGGCTCTGATTGCTTCAAACTTTTCAGGATCCGGCTGGATGCCTTCAGAAGAAATAATATGTCCCAAAAACTTCACCTTTGTCCTACCGAATTCAGACTTTTCCAAGTAAACTGTAATTCCATATTCTGCAAAAAATGTAACACGCTGTTGAGGATGCGATTATGTTGTTCCCATGAGGCCTCTGCTATCAGAATATCGTCCACATATAAGGTGATGTGACGTTTTAAGAACTCAGGTAATATGGAATTTAGCCCGCGAATGAATGCTGCCGAAGAAATGTTCAAACCAAAAGGAAGTTTCCGAAACTGATAACAAACGCCGAAACAAAGGAAAGCTGTGTATTTTCTACTTTCTGGATGAAGTTCGATCTGATAAAAGCTGGATCTGAGATCAATGCAAGACAACACTTTTACACCATTAATATTTTGAAGAAGTTCTTCCAACGTTTGCGGCCTGTCTGTTTCAGGAATAATGATAGTATTGATTTGTCTCGAATCTAAGACAAGCCTGATCGATCCATTTTTCTTCTCAACAACATGTTGCAGGCTCAATAATGCCCTCGTCAAGCATAGATTGTATTTTTGTTCTAACACGGTCTCTATAATGTGCGGGAATTACGTATGGTCTTACACAAAATTTAGTATGCTCACGAACACGAAATTGGTATTGAAATCCCTTGATTGTTCCGGTTTTGGTTGTAAAAACTGTGGAATGTGATTGTAAAATCTCAAAAAGGTCCTGCCTATCAGTATCATTACAATTCGCAATTGTTTGAATTTTATTTTGAATTAACTCATTAGTTTCAAATATGCCGTCGATATCATCCCTGTCAGTACTTGCAGAGTGATTGTTAGTGTCTAGTTCTGTAGAAAATTCCGAACTGTTGTCTAACAGAAGGTAAAGCCGATTAATTTCCTCGTCCTGGTTTGAGAGCCAATCTTCAAATTTCAAAGCTATTGACTTAACTTCTTTCTCTAAACTGATTTCAGCATCGTGAAAGTTTAAGATTGCTTTGTATTCATTCAAAAAGTCTACTCCCAGTATAATTTCCGTCGACAATAATGGAACAACAAGAAAGTTCATAGAGAAGCTGTGGCTTTGACAAAAGAATTCGAAGTTGGTTTGTTGGCGTACATCTACACTTTTTCCAATGACTGCACCTCGTAATTTAATCTTGCGTAACGGAAGTGTGAGGCAATCGTTCGATTTGTTGCATTTGCTAAAAGCTGTTTCACTAATTACTGAAATGGGACTGCCCGAGTCAAGTACTGCCGTAACTTTTACAACATTTACAGTAATGTGAATCACAGGATATGCAATGTTGTTATCTTTTACGTCGTGTTCCTGGAGTAATATGTCCCTAATGTCTTCCATTTTAATGTAATTACTAGCTACGGCAGCTGCGTCGTCAGTTTCATAAGTACGTTTTGTGGCTGCCAGCGGTATGAGTCATTGCCTATTGTGTCTTTGTTGGCGCGCGTCGTTATTGGGATTTGGAGACCTAACTTCTACAAATTCACCTTGTCGAGAGGGCCCTGCTCTCTTTGATTCCCGCCAGTTCTGCTGCAGTTCAGGTCTGTCGTTACGATCATATCGTCTGTCGTCATGTCGGTAGATTCCATAGTTTCTTTCTTGTCGGTCACGTGGTGGAGAATTTCTCTGTGAATCGTAACTGCGCGCTGGACCGTTGCGTCAAAAGTTATTCTGTCTCCCTTGATAGTAATTATTTTGGTTTCCATATTGTCTGTTTCTCTGATTGTCTCTGTGATAGTCACTACCGCGGAGAGGTGATCTTTCCCTGTAATTATTACTACTCTGCCAACGGTTGTCATACGGTTGGTGTCTGTTTTGGTCACGATTTACGTTGTACGAATAGCCTTGTCTTGTATTATTTCTGTCATCGCAGAATTGTGACAGGTGTGACCTGTAATTGTTGTGCTCCTGTTTTCGCGTTCCGCGATTGTCAGTGTCAATTTCCAGTTCTTGTAACAATCCCTGAAAAGCTTCAATGTCGTCTTTGCATCGTCGTGCTAAAATAATCTGTCGTAAATGTTCAGGTAATTTAATTAAGCAAATGCGGATGAGTTCTGAGGGGTTGTATGGGTTTGAAAGATACTGATTCTTATGTAACATGTCTTCGAAATATTTGACAAGACTGGAAAATTCAGATTGTTCTAAATGTTTCATCATTATGATGCTATGTTTTACTCGGTCTTGTGTAGCTTGAGACCAATATGCTGAGAGGAAGGCATGATAAAATTCTCCTTCACTGTGACAATCGTGAATGACCGATCGCATTCTTACAGCTGGTTCATTCTCCAAGTAGCCACACATAAATTCTAATCTGTGCTCTAATGACCAGTTGGGAGGAAAACAATGAAAGAATTGATGGAGCCACGCTTGTGGATGAATGTCGTTGCCAGAAATCTTAAATGTTTTGAATTTACGTGCAGTAATGAACAGCTTATAGTCAAAATCATCATGTCGGCGAGTAGCGTATCGGTCATTGTTACGTCGTGTCGGCGGTTCCATCTCAAAATTCGGTGCACCTTGCCAATTTCTTTCATGATTTCTGAAATGCCCTGTGTTGTTATTTTGTGGCTTTTCCGTATTTCCAAGTTCCTCTTCCCGTGTTGGAGCGCGAGTGTCCTCTGAAATATGTAATTTTTGTATTACCTGCGTCAACTGATCTTGTATTTCCCGGATTTCTTTTTTTGTATTGGGTATTAATTTGATTCTGATTTTGTTTGAATTTCTTAATTTGTTCATACTCTTCTGTGTCAGTGATGGCTACAGGTCTTGCGTCATTCAGATCATCATCTACCTTTGCAGATAAATTAGTGAACTGATCCGAAAGTTCGGCTACTTTCTCCGATAGTGAGCACATTTCCTCAGTCTGTTTTTCTGAACCAAGTTTCAGAGTGTCCATTTGTGTTGAAATCGAATCTACTGTGTCCTTTAAGTTTTCCTGAGTTATTGCGAGTTGCGTAACCGAATCGGTGGATGCAACTGTGTCCATTTTAGCTTGCAAGATGTCGTGATTTTCACGAACAATAGTTTGTAGTTCTTTTATGGCTGCTTCGTGATTCTGTAATGCATTTTCATGACGCGAAAAAATAGTTTGAAAATGCTCACAAATTTGTGTTTTTACGTCATTACAGATTTTTCGACATTTCGATTCAATGTTATATAACTCAGTAGTTAAATCTTCATGTGTTTGTTCAAGTGTGGTGTCTAACTTCCGAAGATTTTGTTCCATTGTGTCTAACTGTTGCTGTGTTTGTCTCTGATTTTGTTCCATTGTGTCTAACTTTTGAAGAGTTTGTCCCATTGTGTCTAACTTTTGAAGATTTTGTTCAATTGTGTCTAACTTTTGAATCTTTTGTCCCATTTGTTGCATTAATTGTAATAACAATGCACTGGTGTCTGTAACATGTTCCTCGGTGCTATTCGGCAATGCATTTGAACCGGCAATATTTGCAGTTTGAAAAACAGGAAATGTGTCCTGACTTATTTGAGAAAACGGCGAGGACGAAAAACCTGAATCTACAGTATTTGCAAGATTGTGCTCTGTCATTCCCGATTCCTGAGGCGAGCTGTTGCCGACCGATCGATAGATAATGCTTCCCGGTTCACTACCTGTTTCACTGTCTGCACCATTATTTGACGCCCGCTCCATTTCCCTATGCACAGTTACCAAATTACTACTTTGAATGTCTGTTAATTCATTACACAGTGGTGCTGCTAAGCTACGCTCGTCGTCACTATTATTTCTCAGTTTACTTTGGAGCCTAGTGTTACGTTTTTCACACTCCATTATTGTCACAATATTTCACACTATAACACAGAAAACCACAATTTGAAGAGAAAAAATAAGAGAACACATTAACATAGCGCTGAAAATAATATCTAGTTAATTGCAAGCGCAGCTGCGAAATACTTCGAGCAAAACTACATGCATACCACAACTGTATTACTGTACAACAATGAAAGACTGCAACTACAAAGGAGATTCTCTCTACAATTACGCGCTAGGAGTAAACAAAATCTACACTAATTGCACAAACTACAAGAAAAAAAAACAAAAGATTCCAGTGAGGTATCCTCGGCTAAGGGTCGACATATGAAACGTCCCCTTAGAAAAATTATACATGACTGTGCTTAAACTGACATACAATATTTTTTTTTAGCGCAACGCAATCTGACTTTCAATAATCCCTATAAAAGAATGGCCCTGTTTAACATTAACCTATACCTTTCACAAATCACTTACCTCACAAAAATCTTCGTTACTCGAACTACTGCAATACAGTGAGCACCACTACTGCCAGCTGAATAAAAGATTCAAACTACGGAAGGCACTAACTACTGATAGGTATAGTTAGCAAATGAAAGATGTTAATAGAGAACAAACAATGTATTTACCTTAATAGTGTTCAAAAGTGATAATGTATATAGCAGTTCATGACATCCATTCTTACAAATTTCAAAACTCCGCCATCTCTCTCCCCACATCCACCACTGCTTGCGGCTCACGTCCAACTGCGCAATGCTACGCGCTGTTCACATCCAGGTGCCGCTGCCCAACACTTCAATGGCAGACAACAATGCAAACCAGCCACAGACTGCACACAGAACAGCCAGTGATTTTCATACAGAGCGCTACGTGGCGGCGGCGTCACGAATATAAGAACCTAAACAGCCTACTTACAACGTTTCACATGAATTAAGGCAACATCAGTGCCCTGAACTACACATACACTTTCATTTGCATGCAGCATTTCTAGCTTTCATGTTCTGCTAATGTATATCCCATTTACAAACATTTCTTACCTAGGCATATTTTTCTAAATAGAGAGTGTTCATAATGAAAGTTCCAGTTTCAAAATACTATAGAAAGAGAACCATTGGTCAGGATGACGTCATATTTGAACAGCATATTACTGACGCAGGGGAAACGTCAAAAAAGAGAAAAAAATGCAAGTAGATGGCCTTAACGTAAACGTAAATGGGGTCGGCTACAACTGCCAGACGACGGCTATGGTTTTAGCTGCGCATTACACCTCCATACTTTTCATTGTGCATGACAGCACAATTCAACACTCAACCGTTGTGGTACTGTTAGTTAGATTAGAACATTCACCATGGCAAGATGGTACCACATCAGATGGGAAAGATGGATTTTTAATAGTCCTGAGGCCAAAAACGCAATAAAAAGCAAACTGACATCGGTTTCTAACTGTCACGAGGCTGGCGTAAGTCATGTTCAATATGCTGTCCACCGCTTTCTGCCACAGTTTGAAATCGTGAAGCAACATGTTCCTCAACAGATCGGAGTGTCACGGGGGTCACGTTCACAGCGCGTAGCGCGATGCGTGCTTTCAATTCAGCTACGTTCGTATTTGGAGCACTCAACACAAATATTTCGGATAACCCCACAGCCAGAAGTCAGAAGGATTAAGATCAGGTGATCTGAACGGCCAGGCTGTAGGGAAATGACTGCTGATAATTCTAGCATTGCCGAAACGCCACTGTAGCTTCACTGGCTATGGAATGTGCGGAGGAGCGCCATCTTGTATAAAAATGTTCCTACTCACACATGCCTCTGCTGAAGGGTTGGAATGGCATTGGTGTTCAAAAGACTCTTGTAGCATTTACTGGTAACGGTACGAATACCAGCTTCCCGCAGAACTAAATATCCTCGAAAAAATAGACCCTACGGTAAACGACGCCATCAACGCACACCAAAGAATCACCTTTGAGGAGTGAAGTAATACCGGTTGATGCTAGTGCGGATTTTCCGTTGTCCCAATTTTTGAATTCTGCGTATTGACATGTCCTGGGAGATATAAATGGGCTTCGTCTGTCCAAAGAATGTTCCATGGTCATTCATTGTTCGCTGTCATGCGAGCAAGAAACCCCAGAAGGAAAGTTTGTCTTGCTGGCAGGCCTGTAGGAAGAAACTCCAGAACGTGGGTGATTTTGTATGGGTAGCAATGCAGTATGTTCTGTAGGATTTGATGCACCGTGCTGACAGGCATGTGCGACGTTCGGGCAATTGCGCGTGCGCTCATGTTTGCACAACTTTCCTCTACCCCTCCTGCAATTATGTGAGCACACCTTCCGCAGATGTAGGATCAATTGCTTTCCTCCCTCTGCCTCACTGCACTTCAAAAGAACCTTTCTTATAAAATTTTGTAATCATTGTCTCCATACCCGTAGCAGACATCTGGATACCCTTGGGTGTCCGCAGCTTCTACAGGGCTACTGGCGCACTGTCACCGATCTCGCAGAAGACCCTTATCAGCGGCGCGCGATCCCTCACGAAGACAGTCGTGTTGGACGATTCGGAGGCAAAATGAGGAACAGCCTTGTGCTAAGCGTCTCTCGATGTACGCCTTCTGACGCCTGAAGTGGCAGCTATTGGTCAAATTTTCGTCTTTATCTTTTTTATGGTGTTTCCCCTTGCCCCAATAGCACGCTGCTCCAGTTTTATGTCATGCTGAGCAGTGGTTCTCTTTATACAGCGTTTCGAAACTGGAATTTTAGTTATGGGCAGCCTGTATAATACTTATCTCCTGTACCGTAACAGTCTCCTCCTAGCTTTTAGGTATATATAATTGAAATAATAGGTAGACAGAGCATTGTTAATAACCTTTCCTCAGTCTTGCCTGTCTGGAAGGTGTGTTCTGCACAGCCATCTTTCATTTGTTCATATTACTGAAGAATGACAGTAGTGCTAGACGCCCATTTTTTAATGTCTGCCAGTTCCATTTTGTAGCACGAGTGAATTTGTTTGTTTAAATAATGTACTGCTGTATTTGTTAAAACCTCAGGATACCACCAAGTGCTCACTGCCTGTTCACCCTCCTACCAGAGCACCTCCAGCATGTCTTACTTCACAGCTATGTGGTACAGGCGGGATACGCGCGGAGTACATCCTTGGTCATCTTCGACGAACTGTGAATGTATATTTCTAATGTAATGTGAACTATGGAGAGTGTCCAAACTATCAACTTATCTTCTACTTCCTCCCTGTACGAAGTATCAAGTAAATTAATTGCATACAGTAAAACCGGAAAAATGACAAAGAACCGTCTTAATTGGCTTAAAATTAGGCAACAACCTACCAATAGTATTTGTTGTTAATATAAGTCATGAAGATAAAATTTGTGTGGTCATTACAACCTAGCCAGTTTGGCGGATTGTAACCTAATTTTTGTATGAATTCATTCGACCTGTTACCATCACATCGAGTATTGTAATGGAGGTAGCCTATTTTTCTTTTTAATAACCTAGCACTGTACCAGCTGAGCTCTAACTCCTCCACATCTTTATACCCCATATGATTTCCAGTGGTTTGCCTGGTAGTCTTTCTCTTGCACACGGAACTCGTGGCTTCATGTTAGGTAGTCACACATTTCCATTTTGTCTTTCATTATACCCACGACACTGATGCATAGTCCAGGCGCTTGGTCCATTAGGACATACATTTGTGCATCGGCCGCCTCCACTTTGTATGAAACAGCCAAAATTTTTTTTATATTTCCCGAAATGGTTTCCAACGCTTCCCCGCTCATGTGCCTATTGCTGATGCAGACGTGTAGGGGAATATGGCAGTTTCGTCTTGGCACCATGTCTCTTGGATGTCCTATCATACCGCTATCAAAGCATATATATGTGGTGACATTTGTCTTTTATATCTTTATAGTGCTTACATTAAACGTCCTACAGCTTCTGTCACAAATTCCTATTAGTACTTGTTTGTAATGGTTTGGAAGTGTGTGTGTACTGTCAAACATTTCCTATATACCTACTACTCATGCTGCAAATTTCGATTACAAAAAATCCTGTAATCTCATTTCGTATCCATATTCTTCACATATTTTTCCATGGTTTCCTTATTCTATAAATGTACAAGAATACTTGCGCTCTCATTGCATGCTCTATTAAGTTTCTTTAACATTCAACAGTTATTTGGGCTACCCCTCCAAGCCAGAGAGAATCTACGAAGTATTTGCAGGATCACTCGTTCGTTTTCTTCTTCCAGTTGTCAACCCAGGAAGAAAACCTTTGTCAACACACAATGTTAACTGCCAAAACCAACCCTTATATACGTTAAAACATGCAAGGATTGCGATAGAGGTGGAGTACTGACTTCATTTATCTTAAATACAGCGTTAAGACTATTATTCTTAGATAATATCTCTCCATGGCCACCTAACAACGGTGATCTTCGTTTTTAGTTCCTCGTGTGTTAATAATACAGAATACAGTACAGCTACACTTATGAGCCAAAACATTATGACAACCGCCCACTGCGGCGTTCGATGCCGCCTGGAGGCAACATGACACGGTAACGAAAGTTCGTAAACGGCGCAGACACGGACAGGATATCACCACGACGGAGACAATGGTTGTAAATGGGGAAATCCGTTGAGATAAGTGACTTTGACAAAGGGTAGATTATATTTACGTGAACGAGTATCTCTAAAACGGCGAAGCTAGCCGAATGTTCACGTGCTAAAAATGGTTCTGAGCTCTATGGGACTTAACATCTGAGGTCATCAGTCCCCTAGCACTTAGAACTACTTAAACCTAACTAACCGGTATACATCCCGAGGCAGGATTCGAACCTGCAACCGTAGTGGTCGCTCGGTTCCAGACTGAAGCGCCTGGAACCGCTCGGCCACAAGGGCGGCTCACGTGTTACAGTCGCGAGCGTCTACGGAAGGAGGTAGAAGGACAGTGAAACTACCACTAGGTGCTGAATAGCTGGACGTCCGCGACTCTTCTCCGAACGTGGGGTTTGGGGGCATGTCTGCTCTGTAAAGTGGGATAGATGGTGATCTGTGGCATCTCTTCCGAAAGAGCACAATGTTCGTGCATGGTACAATTGTTTCGGAGCAGACCACTCCTACATGTTCAAGCAAAGCAAAATAAAACACGTTAACATGTTGACCCAACGACGTTGTCAATTACGATTGCAGTGGGCACAGGACTGTCAATGGAAACATGTCGGCTCTTCGGGTGCAGCCCATATTTGCTACTCTTAGTCGCTGGTAGTCTTCACAAACACCGTCATCAAGGTGAAAGTTGGTTCGAAAAGCGCGGCGCGCCACGGACGCAGGCTGGTGGGACCAGTGCTATGCTATGGGAGACACTCCCCTGCGCTTGCATGGGGCCTGCGGTAGTAATCGAAGAGACGCTCATGACTACGAACCACCTGCATCCATCCGTACTTGATGTCTCCTCCGACGGCGGTATTACCTTTCAATAGCATAATTGTCAGTGTCTCGAAGTGAGAACAGTGCTGCAGTGGTTTAAGCAACATTGTGGTGAACTCACGTTGATGTCCCATCGACCAAATTGCCTGATGTAAATCTTATGGAACCTATCTGAGTCACTACCTGTTGTCATCATCGCACACGCAAATCAGCGACCTGTTATTTCCGCGAATTACATGACCTATGCATAGACATCTAATCCCACATACCTCCACAAACCTACCAACGAACTGATATGCAGAATCAGTAATGTATTTCGTTCCAAAGACGGCCAAATAAGCCGGACGGTGTGGCCGAGCGGTTCTACACGCTACAGCCTGGGACCGCGCGACCGCTACGGTCGCAGGTCGGAATCCTGCCTCGGGCATGGATGTGTGTGTTGTCCTTAGTTCACTTAGGTTTAAGTAGTTCTAAGTTATAGGGGACTGATGACCTCAGATGTTAAGTCCTATAGTGCTCAGAGCCATTTGAACCATTTTGAACGGGCAAATAAACTCTTAAGCTGGTGGTCACAATGTTTTGGCTCATTAGTGTATGTCTGCAAAGGCTCCATATATACCAGTAATCTAAAGATACTTTATGCAGCTGTAGAGACAAATACCGCAATTGTGCTGTTTTGTGTATGTGCGTCTGTCAGTTTCTGATAATTGTTGTAAAAGTGCACTATTATTATGATATACAGAACTGTACCTCTTATTTTGTTTGCAATCAGTATAACGTTAATGTGAATAAGAATAAATGCGAGAATTCAATATCTTTTATGAGTATTTTTTTTAAAAAAAGGGATCAGTTTCTAGTTTTATTAATTAATTAAATTACCAGAATAACATTAGAACATCAGTCTCTTGTTGAGAATCGTATGAGCCTTATACAACATAATAGTACTCATAAAGATGCACATGTAAAGTTATGATACAGCTCTAACAGTTTCCTCAATTTGCAACAGATGTGTGTCGGTTAACTTAAACCCTTTTAAAACTACACATTTCATTTATAGAGTTGTAAGGAGATTGGAAGTAACTACTTACGTAGGAGTAGGATAGTGGTACTGAAGGTAGACAGATTAACTAGCAATACGAGCGGTGTGTCAACATCTCTACATGAATACTCTGCAGTTCACAATAAAGTGCACGGCAGAGGGTTCATCTAAACTCCTTTAGGCTACTTTTTAACCGTGCCACTATCGAATAACG
Organism: Schistocerca gregaria; assembly: GCF_023897955.1. Lineage (NCBI taxonomy): Eukaryota > Metazoa > Arthropoda > Insecta > Orthoptera > Acrididae > Schistocerca > Schistocerca gregaria. Next base: position 339,020,196 of record NC_064925.1, on the reverse strand, counting down.
CGCGAGAAACGAACACTTAAATCTTTCTTCGCGAGCTCTGATTTATTTTATTATAATGATCAGCTCTCCCTTTGTAGGTGGGTGCCAATAGAATGTTTTGCCACCGGAGCAAAAAGCGATTGAAATGTCATGAGGCGTTTCTGCTTCAACGAAAATCGTCTTTGTTTTAGTGACTGCCACGTCAATTTGCGTGTAATATCCGTGGCACTCTCTCCAATTTCGCGATTATATACGACGAGTTGCCATTCTTTGGACTTTTTCGATGTTCTCCGTCAGTTATATCTGATGCAGGTCCCACACCGCGCAGCAATACTCCAGAAGACGGCGGACAATAGTAATGTAGGCAATCTCTCTGCTGCATTTTCAAAATGACCTGCCATTAAACCTCACTGTTTTGTTCGCTTTCCTCACGACGTTTGTTATGAAGAGCAGGTGAACGATCATGAAATCATGACCCTTGACTTTATCTCATACCAGTTACAAAGAACTTGGAGAAAAGAGGTGAAAAGAATGGCAAACACATAGTCTAAATAAACGGCGGAACTGTAGATACGTGCGTTATAGAGCCAGAGATATTGCGACAAGTCAGTGTTCCAGAGAGCTCTGCAACCACAGCGTTTACTTGTTGATTGTGTTCAAAATGAAAAAAGGAAAAAGACACTAGCAAAGCATTAGCTACATTTTATCCACTGCAAAATGCATCAGACGAAATGCAGCCAACACTGACAAGATGTGTATGATATCTGTGAATGAAGTGAACATGTTTAAGGAATAGCAAGACACCGTAATAACTATGACGAGTGATTATACAGTGTTTATTTAGTTACATGGACAAGGCATCACGCTAATGTTGGTAAGAAATGAGAAATTTTCACAAATTCATCTCCTCAGAATCAAAGTAAAGAAAGCAAAGCATGGCATGATAGTTCGGGAGACCACGAGGGGTAGGTTCCGCTGCCGAGACGGAAGAGTTTCAACTCTGCTGAGCACAATAGCCTCTTTGATTGCTGTTTATATGAGAACTGCGTCATACGTGTATTTGTGGCGTGTAAGTGATTGTAACGGATACGTGAGTAGTGTGGTGTTACGTTTGTGTTGTACGATAATGATGAGAGAATGGAGAGGGCGAAAGCTGGCACGTTGACCACGCCTCTCGAATAGCACAAAGGGGGCCCCCATCCGACACCACCAACAGCGTCACATGCCCGGAGGCACTGCAGAGAGGTTTGGAATGTAATCGAGGACATTGGCGCGACGGCTAGTTACCAGAAACATCCCGCCATCAACTGTCCTCCCCTTGCCGATCAAACATTGACAGTGAAAATTGCATCCACCACCAGGATTCGAACTGGCGTACTCCCGAGTCGAGTGTGGTCGCACCGCCGTCGTCGCACTGGCGTTCGTCAGCGACCTCGGCTACGGAAGCGATTTCAAAACCAAAGTGATAAACGTCGAAGCCTTTTTTAATCACTCGCCATCAGGAACAAAAATCTTTTTTGGAAGGAATCTATAAATCTCCATAAATTGACGTGGATGTGCTTCATTCATATGCAGCTCCCTGAAAAGTAATGAAACCGTCTTGGGTCTTGGTTTCGATCCTAGACCCTGCATAGATCAAACTAATCAGCGACGCTGTCCGAAGGCTTCCGGTGTAAGGAGTAAAAAAAAAAAAATAATAATAATGGTTCAAATGGCTCTGAGCACTATGGGACTTAACATCTGTGGTCATCAGTCCCCTAGAACTTAGAACTACTTAAACCTAACTGACTTAAAAACATCACACAACACCCAGTCATCACGAGGCAGAGAAAATCCCTGAACCCGCCGGGAATCGAACCCGGGAACCCGGGCGCGGCAAGCCAGAAGCTACCGCACGACCACGAGCTGCCGATTGTAAGGAGTCACACTCACTGTGCCAATGACCGTGTCAAAGAAGCCCTTGGGTTGGGAAACGTGCCCTGAGGGTTGCAGAAGCAGCAATGATCAGCGACATTAGAAAGTTGAAGTCATCTCAAGTCACTGTGCGTCTATGGATGTGATCTGTAATAATAAAAGTGTTAAATTGATTTCTAAATTGAAAAAAAAAAAATTACGGATTGCAAGTAGGCTGTTTAGGTTTTTATGTTGATAACACCTCATAGCGCTCTGTATGAAAATCACTGACTGTGTTGTGTGCAGCCTGTGGCTGATTTGCATTGCTGAAATATTTGCTATTGTAGTGTTGGGCAGTTGGATGTGAACAGCGAGTAGCGCTGCGCAGTTGGAGGTGAGCCACCAGCAGTGGTGAATGTGGGAAGAGAGATGGCAGAGTTTTGAGAGCGGACGATCTGGACGTGAGTCCGTCAGAAAAACGAAATTTGTAAGACTGGATGTCATGGACTGGTATATATTTGACTTTTGAACACTATTAAGGTATAATTTCTAAGACTTTCCCGGCGATTTGTTGACATCTCGTAAAATCGGGTGTACTGCCGGTGGTCCGCGTCTTCCCAACACGATATTTCGACGTCGTAACTCGGCGTCTTCATCAGGTGTTCCCTGAGACTGGTTGGCGAGCTGACCTCGTCCCATATTTATGCCTTGGCGGTGTGTGGTGCTCCCTATGCCGTCCGCGCCCGCTGTGGCCATTTCTGTCGGTGGTATCAGTCTCTAGGCGCTTCCTCTTCGGTCCGCACCCGTTGCGGCTCTCTTCTGAGGTATCGGACGTCCCAAGGCGTTCCCTATTGGGTCCGCGCCCGATAGGCGCGATCCTAGCACTATCATGGCTCTGCTGAAGCTTCTTATGCTGTCCGCGACCGCGGCGAATTTCTCTCGTGGCCGAGCCATTGTCCTGGCCTTCTGAACCCGGTATGCGCCTGTGAGGTGCGCTTCCTGTGGCATCCGGCTGTTGTTGGAGCTGCATATTATGATGGCCATCCTCCAAGGAGCTTGATGCCGCCTGGTGTCGAGTATGCCTTTCTGTTCCGTTACTTATACCCTTGGACGTCTGTAGTTCATTCCTGGAGGATGGAACTTCCTTCCGTTGTTTCTGTAGTAGTTCCAAAGCAGGATTCCACGCAGTACTAAGCTGATATCCTGCTTCTCGGTTGATCAAGTTCTCCGTCATCTTGATTTCAATCGATTCATTAATGACACTAGCCCAGAATCGGGGGGTCTGAGCCAGGATCCTAGTTTTGTCATACTCCATGGTGTGCTCAAGGTCAAGGCAATGTTCTGCTATTGCAGATTTTGTTACCTGTCGTAACCTGGTGTGTCTATGGTGTTCTTTACATCTTATTTCAACTGTTCTTGTAGTTTGACCAATGTAAGCCATCCCGCATTCACACGGTATATGGTAGACACCAGGTTTCCTTAACCCCAAATCATCCTTGACAGTTCCAAGGAGCGTCCTGATCTTGTTAGGTGGGCAGAACACACTCTTGATATTGTGTTTCTTCAGGATTCTGCTGATCTTGGCAGATATAGGCCCCGCATATGGTAGAAAGGCTACTTTCCTGGTCTCTTCTTCCTGCTCCTCTTCTGTTGCCTCAGGTCGTCTGGTGGGACGGAGCGCTTTGCGGATGTCCCTGGTGGAGTATCCATTGTCTGTGAACACTCTTTGTAGATGTTCTAATTCCGCTGTCAGGCTGTCTGTGTCAGAGAGTGTTTTGGCTCGGTGCACGAGTGTTCTCAGCACTCCATGCTTCTGTGCTGGGTGATGGCAGCTGTCAGCCTGTAGATATAAGTCAGTGTGTGTTGGTTTCCTGTACACACTGTGGCCTAAGGTGCCGTCTGCCTTCCTCTTTACCAGGACATCGAGGAACGGGAGCTGACCATCACGCTCTAGTTCCATGGTGAACTTGATGTTGGGGTGTCTTGTGTTCAGATGGTCCAGGAACTCATCCAGTCTTCTCTTGCCATGTGGCCAGATGACGAATGTATCATCAACGTATCTGAAGAAACACGTCGGCTGGTAGGCAGCAGTTGTAAGTGCCTCATCCTCGAATTTCTCCATAAACAGATTCGCCACTACCGGAGATAAGGGGCTGCCCATGGCCACTCCCTCAGTCTGCTCATAGAATTGGCCTCCACAAAGGAAGTACGTCGATGTCAAAATATGCTTGAAGAGATCCAGCAAGGCTCCGTCAAATTTCTCACTAATAATATCGAGTGTGTCCTGAAGTGGTACCCTGGTGAATAGAGACACCACATCAAAACTGACCGTGATGTCTGTGTCCGAGATCCGTAGGTTGTTGAGACGTTCCACAAAGTCCGAAGAGTTGCGGATGTGGTGGACACACTTTCCCACATATGGTGCCAACATCTTCTTAAGGTGGGGGCTGTAGGGCAGGTGGCTGCGCCGATATTACTGACAATCGGGCGAAGTGGTACACCCTGTTTATGGATCTTAGGTAATCCATACAGTCTGGGTGGTACCGGTGCTTTAGCTTTTAATTGTTTGACCACCTTCTCAGGCCATCCTGTTTCCTTAAGAAGAGACCGGGTTTTTCTGTCCACTCTATCGGTGGGGTCATTCTCTAATAGATTATAAGCAGGGTCCTCCAAAAGTTGACAGATTTTCTGGTCATAGTCAGTCTTCAGCAGTATGACAGTCGAGTTCCCCTTGTCCGCTGGTAACACCACCAAGTCTTCATCTTCTTCGCAAACTCTTGAGCGCCATCCTCTCGTCTCTTGAGATGTTTGTTTTGGGCGGCCTGGCTCTAGTTAGCGCCCTGCATGTCTCTCTCCGAATCTCTTCTGCAACACTTGATGGTAGAGTGTTGACCACTTGCTCCACAGAGCTGATGAAGCTGGAAACTGGTAGTTCTCTGGGAGTGATAGCAAAGTTAAGGCCCTTACCGAGTACTTTCAAGGTGACATCATCAAATGTGCGACCGCTCAGATTTACCACTGTGCGAGTGTCATATGTTGGTTGTACTCTATTATTCAGGCGCTCAAATTTCGCCATTTGTCGAGCTGTAGCATTGTGTTTGATGCATGCCGCCAGCGCCCACCATGTACCATCTATCCTGTCCCAGTCTTCAGGTGCCAAGTTGCTGGCTAGATCCAGATGTAGACGTAGTAGATCCCTGGAAGTGACGTCCAGTCTATGCCGCATGTCCCGGATCCTTTCCCTCACCATGGCTATACTGGCACGATGCTTGATCCTATTAGCTGCCCTGGATGTTATATGATGTTTAATCTTGGCAAAAACAGGCACCACGTCTCCTTCTCTGTTTCTGAGCAGGAAGTTGAGAGAGCTCAACATCCTCTCTTTGCGCTGTCGTAGCTTGTCCAATAACTTCATTTTCATGCACGTTTCCTCCCCGTAGAGTCTTTCAATGTAATTTCTAAGACTTTCCCGGCGATTTGTTGACATCTCGTAAAATCGGGTGTACTGCCGGTGGTCCGCGTCTTCCCAACACGATATTTCGACGTCGTAACTCGGCGTCTTCATCAGGTGTTCCCTGAGACTGGTTGGCGAGCTGACCTCGTCCCATATTTATGCCTGGGCGGTGTGTGGTGCTCCCTATGCCGTCCGCGCCCGCTGTTTGTTCTCTATAAAATCTTTCATTTTCTAACTATGCCTATCAGTAGTTAGTGCCTTCAGTAGTTAGAATCTTCTATTTAGCTGGCAGTATTGGCGCTCACGGTATTACAGTACTTCGAGTACCGAAGATTTTTGTGAGGTAAGTGATTCATGAAAAGTATAGGTTATTATTAGTCAGGGCCATTCTTTTGTAGGGATTATTGAAAGTCAGATTGCGTTGAGCTAAAAATATTGTGTGTCAGTTTAGTTAAAAAATGGATCAAATGGCTCTGAGCACTATGGGACTTAACATCTGAGGTCATCTGTCCCCTAGGCTTAGAACTACTTAAACCTAACTGACCTACGGACATCACACACATCCATGCCCGAGGCAGGATTCGAACTTGCGACAGTAGTAGAAGCGCGGTTCCGGACTGAAGCGCCTTGAACCACTCGGCCACAACGGCCGGCTTTCAGTTTAGTGATGATCAGAATAAGTAGAGAGAAATGTCTGAGTACGTTGTTTTACTCAGCTGTTTTAAAATCAAAAAACGTAAGAGGTTTACCAGCACAGTAATTCACATAAATTTTTCTAAGGAGATGTTTCAGGATTAGTCCTTCATTTAGATCTCGAGATGGGACTGGGAAAGTGGAGATGATTCTGAAAAACCAACGAAGGAGAATATCCTACGAGCAGGTTCGTGGAATGTAAGGTGTGAATGTTGTAGGGAAGCTAGATAATATGAATAGGGAAATGGAAAGGCTTAATATGGATATAGTAGGAGTTAACGAAGTGAAATGGAAAGAAAATAAGAAATTCTGCTCGTATAAATATTGGGTAATATCAGCAGGAAAGGGTGTAACAGCTACAGGGATAGCTATGAATAGGAAGGTAGAACGAAGGGTGAGCTACTACACTCCTGGAAATGGAAAAAAGAACACATTGACACCGGTGTGTCAGACCCACCATACTTGCTCCGGACACTGCGAGAGGGCTGTACAAGCAATGATCACACGCACGGCACAGCGGACACACCAGGAACCGCGGTGTTGGCCGTCGAATGGCGCTAGCTGCGCAGCATTTGTGCACCGCCGCCGTCAGTGTCAGCCAGTTTGCCGTGGCATACGGAGCTCCATCGCAGTCTTTAACACTGGTAGCATGCCGCGACAGCGTGGACGTGAACCGTATGTGCAGTTGACGGACTTTGAGCGAGGGCGTATAGTGGGCATGCGGGAGGCCGGGTGGACGTACCGCCGAATTGCTCAACACGTGGGGCGTGAGGTCTCCACAGTACATCGATGTTGTCGCCAGTGGTCGGCGGAAGGTGCACGTGCCCGTCGACCTGGGACCGGACCGCAGCGACGCACGGATGCACGCCAAGACCGTAGGATCCTACGCAGTGCCGTAGGGGACCGCACCGCGACTTCCCAGCAAATTAGGGACACTGTTGCTCCTGGGGTATCGGCGAGGACCATTCGCAACCGTCTCCATGAAGCTGGGCTACGGTCCCGCACACCGTTAGGCCGTCTTCCGCTCACGCCCCAACATCGTGCAGCCCGCCTCCAGTTGTGACGCGACAGGCGTGAATGGAGGGACGAATGGAGACGTGTCGCCGTCTTCAGCGATGAGAGTCGCTTCTGCCTTGGTGCCAATGATGGTCGTATGCGTGTTTGGCGCCGTGCAGGTGAGCGCCACAATCAGGACTGCATACGACCGAGGCACACAGGGCCAACACCCGGCATCATGGTGTGGGGAGCGATCTCCTACACTGGCCGTACACCTCTGGTGATCGTCGAGGGGACACTGAATAGTGTACGGTACATCCAAACCGTCATCGAACCCATCGTTCTACCATTCCTAGACCGGCAAGGGAACTTGCTGTTCCAACAGGACAATGCACATCCACATGTATCCCGTGCCACCCAACGTGCTCTAGAAGGTGTAAGTCAACTACCCTGGCCAGCAAGATCTCCGGATCTGTCCCCCATTGAGCATGTTTGGGACGGTTGAAGCGTCGCCTCACGCGGTCTGCAAGTCCAGCACGAACGCTGGTCCAACTGAGGCGCCAGGTGGAAATGGCATGGAAAGCCGTTCCACAGGACTACATCCAGCATCTCTACGATTGTCTCCATGGGAGAATAGCAGCCTGCATTGCTGCGAAAGGTGGATATACACTGTACTAGTGCCGACATTGTGCATGCTCTGTTCCCTGTGTCTATGTGCCTGTGGTTCTGTCAGTGTGATCATGTGATGTATCTGACCCCAGGAATGTGTCAATTAAGTTTCCCCTTCCTGGGACAATGAATTCACGGTGTTCTTATTTCAATTTCCAGGAGTGTATTATCAGTTCAGTGGTAGTATTATTCTCTTTAGAACCGGCAGCAAATCGATACCATGGACAATAATTTGTACAAGCTGACGTCAGAAGCAAATAGAGTGACAGAGCTTCCTCTCTCACTTCATCTGCTTCTATGAGGGTACTGAAAGGGTAACTGAGTAGGTAAGCGGAGATAAAAATCTAACAGTCATGGGGAACTCAGCTGTTATAGTAGAGGAGAAGGCAGAATTACCTGAGAGCATGGCCTCCGTTGTAGCAGCAAGAGAGCAAAAAGATGTTCACGAAATTTCAATGGAATTTTTATGCTAAGGATCGGACTTCCCTGCACAAGCCTTTGCATTTCCGTGAACTGTGCTTGCCCAGTCAGAATATTAAACTAACTGACAAATAATAAACGAGCATAACTGGTGTCTAGGCGGTCTCATGTGGATTTTAGTGAAAAATTAACATGTCTAAATCGTGTCCCAAAGTGATGTCTATCCGTTAATGTGACGTCATTGGGACAAAACAGTACACAACGTCCAACACTAACGCACTTCTACAACAGACGTGTTGAATGGGATACCCTCACAGCGCAGCGATACGTTGACGATATCCTACGCCTCATTTTTTGCCCATCATGGCAAGCCATACCGGGCTTATATTTAAGCAAGATAATGCCTGCCCTCACATGGCGAGAGTTTCTACTGCTCGTCATACAACTTTCCACCCCCTACCTTGCCCAGCAAGGTCGCCGGATTTCTCCCAAATTGAGGACGGTTTGAGCATTATGGGCAGGGCCCTTCAACCATCTCGGGACTTTGACGGTCTAACTCACCAATTGGACAGAATTTAGCACGATATCCCTCAGAAGGAGACCCATAACTCTATCAATCAACGCCAAGTTCAATAACTGCTTGCATAAGTGCCAGAGGTGGACCAACGCGTTATTGACTTGCTCAATTTGTGAAGCTCTTGTTCTCGAATCATCCAATTTTTCTAAAATTGTGATCATATGTTTGTCTGGACATGTACATCACGTCTACCGATTTCCGTCAAATGCAGATAATTCCTTCGTGGTGTGACGTCCTTTATTTTTTGTCTTAGAGTGGACATATGAGAGAAGTGTGCAGCAAGTGAAAATTATAAGAATTTCATGTCGCGAATTTAGAAAAGTCAAGCCTTAATCGTATGTACATCACGAACTATTTATAAAAACGTATCGCTAGAGTGCACGTCCAGCTCGCAACTCAGCTAAATCCCACCATTTCACCGTTCAACGTCCAGCAACTCGCAGCGTTCAACAGCAAGAACCTGTTCATTCAGTACGGCGGTACAGAAGAGTGGCTATTGAAACTCATCACCCCTTATTTTCCGAAAACTGGGTGTGACCTGATTTATCAGCTCACCCGGAACTCAAAGGTGAACTCCTGGATACCTAACAAAGTAGCCCTAAAGACAATTGAGTTGTTTGTAGTCGATGCTAGGTACAGAATTACATCTTTGCAATAGCCCTACGACAACTGGTGCACGAAAATGAATTGTATAGCAGCAAATTAAAGAATCGAAGTCGCAATTTAACAGCCATCTTTCAAGCTTAAGACAACATTGCGTAAAGAAGTCGATGGGAATCCTCTGCCCATCACTGGACATCAAATGGCTGATTATAATGATGATGATGATATTGACAAATGTGACTAATGGTCATTATTTATCCTCAGTACACCACGAAAAATGTTTTCCAGATCATCATAGTCGCGCCAATGCAGTTCGTTGTTCACCCTCTTACTTCACCGTTTAGCAGAAGTATGAACCGCGCTGATCCCATCGTTCGACAAGGTCTTGAAAGCGTATAGCATGGAATTCTTGTGGTAGAGTTCGCATGCTATGAGTAACCTCACGGGCTGTAAGTTTATTTTGTTCCTTAAATTGATGCAAGCCACAAGGCCGATGTGTCGAGAGTGCAGCGAAGTACTCCTATATAGGCAAACAGTGTGGCATCAGCCGATAACCAGAGCGACCAGGGCGTTCCTTTTTGAGATTTTTTCTTGTTCTTTGTTGTATTACTGCATCCAGTTGAGTACAGCATTTGACGAAATCGAATTTCACTACGAACGTACTTTGCAGGCAGTCTCTTGGTTCGCAAAATTTGCAGTTGTAGTCGTGTACTGACAACACATCTGCCATCTTGGACTTGATAATTAAGAGTTGGTCGCTGAGTGCTGTGGTGCTGTGTATCGGCTACTTTCCGATCCACATACTCTGTCATCTTGTAGATATGTACGTGCGCGAAATTTGAAACGATGTGTGGTATTCTGGAGTCTGCGACTTATTTGTTGACCCACCCTCGTATTTCAAGGTATAGTCAATGTCTAGAGTAGTATCCGTGGTAATAAAAAGGTAGGTTCTCTGAATTAAAAGAAAAAAAATTGTTTTATAAATACTCTTTGTACTGCAGTACTCAAGAAAATATGTATAATAAAGTATTAATTAATGAACATTTAATACAGTATAAGTATTACAAAATAAATTAATACAAAACTTCCTGGCAGATTAAAACTTTGTGCCGGACCGAGGTTCGAACTCGGGACCTTTGCCTTTTTTATGTATATATCTCATTTTGTTCGCTGTTGTTCGTTGCATCTGCTCGGAGCTGACGTCGTAAGACATCCGTTTAAGTTCGTTGTTGATCCATTAACTCAGTTTTTTTTATTACAGAGGGCACCTAACCCTTTGGCCGAACACGCTGAGCTACCGTGCCGGCTGTACTGATCTACCCAAGCACGAATCACGCCCCATCCTCACAGCTTTACTTCTGCCAGTACCTCGTCTCCTACCTTCCAAACCTCAGTGATAGAGCACTTGCCCGCTAAAGGCAAAGGTCCCGAGTTCGAGTCTCGGTCCGGCACACCGTTTTAATCTTCCAGGAAGTTTCAAATCAGCACACACTCCGCTGTAGAGTGAAAATCTCATTCTAACTTAATACAGTTCTTTGGAGATGTAATTCGTAGAATATTGAATACTATTTTCAAGTCAGAGAAAGTGGTTCTACGAGTAGTGAAAGGAGAACCACTTAAATATAAAGAACTGTTGATTTAGTTGGAAACTATACTTTGACCATGAGAATATGTTTTCCACGCTGTAGTAAACATTCAGTTCCATTCCAAATTATGAAAGAGAAAGTAAAATTTACTCTGTGACACGAAACCAAGGCGGCAAAGTCCATAAGTGCATAAAATTATATGATGAATTTCTAAAAGAAGGTTGAATGAACTAAATTAGAAATTTTAAAGACGTTTACTGGCATATAAGTGATAAATAAGATGACCCCTCATTTTTAAATTATAGTAGTACAGTATAACTCAGTCTTCCTCATATTTTATCAAAATTGGTCAAATGAAATACAAATGTACTGTTACGTTCCCCAGGTGAAATGTCCTGCAGATAACTGCCTGTGAACGGGCGATGTTTCAGTTCTTTTGAGGTGGAAGGTAAAAATTTAGTAAACCTTGTAGTTGAGCAGCATATATATCGTTACTTGTTGCTGAAATCTGATGTGGGCTATGTATTCCCTATATTTTAAACTATGTTTCTTGTCAAAAAAATTGCATGCTAATGAATTCACATCAAAATACCACAGACAAGACAGGATATTGAAAAGTAACGGTCTCGCCAAGGAATGTTTTATTTCCTCTGGTCCAGTTGGAGGTCATATTCTCGTCCCTATTCTGATTGAGAACAGTCTCATACACACACTCCTTCGACCGAGCGGCTGTTTTACTAACTACGGTTCTCGCTGGAAACTCTTCCCCTTTCTCACCGTCCTCTCCCCATTTCCCAAATGAAATCATTCGGCAGTAATATTCACCTGTTACTAGCAGCAAAAGTGGTAGGAAGCGTCACAAATCGGAACCACCCCCCCCCCCCTCCACCCAACACGGTACTGAATACACAGCTGAGGAAGATTTCATTTGAGGAGACTATTCCCAAAGAGGCACAGAAACTACAGAGTGCTTTGAAATAGGACACAAGCGTTAAAAACGGTTTACCGGTAAAATTGTGTTACAAAAAGGGGTGCAAACACTCTTTCATTTAGTAATTAAGAACTGTAGTGACCCCGTGTAAACAAAATCGCCGCACGCGCACATATTCTATCGTTCTGTAGCGGACGGTAAAGCAAAGACGGGGAAATTGGCTAGATAGACGACACGCGCCGGAAAACATTTCATAAAACACCGAGTAAGAGAGGTCGCTAGGGAACAGTGTTGATTAAGCTTGGTTTAACATCTCTGGTCGTGATAAATTCTCAGAGACACAGTTAGTGGTATTTTTCCACATCTACCTACTAACCTTTAGTCTTGCAAACATTCTAGAGGAGGAAGAGGAAAAGATTAGCGTTTAACGTCTTGTCGACAACGAAATCATTCGAGCACAGGCTCTGAGTAGGGTAGGATAGGGAAGGACATCGGCCGTGCCTTTTCAAAGAAACTATCTCGTCATTTGCTTGAAGTGGTTTAGGGAAATCGCGGAAAAACTAAGCCAGGATGGCCAGACACGGGTGTGAACTTTCGTCCTCCAGAATGCGAATCCAGTGTGGTAACCACTGCGCCACGTAGTTCGGTGGAACATTATAAAGTGCCTGGAAGTATCTGGTATATAAAACGATTAGCAAAAAAATGAAGCACATAGTAGTGACGCACGTATATCACTGTAACTTCCTAAACCTACACACCATTGGCCAGGATTCAAATGATAGGTACAATGGCCACCAGAGTGCATTAGTGTTGTTCATGTTTGGTGCTGTTACATGGAAGGGTTGGGTATATAAGGGGCTAAACTGTGTCAGATGTTGAGTGATCACTACGGAGGAACCGGAGATGATGCTAAAATGGTCCAAATTGCTCTGAGCACTATGGGACTTAACTTCTGAGGTCATCAGTCCCCTAGAACATAGAACTGCTTAAACCTAAATACCCTAAGGACATCACACACATCCATGCCTGAGGCAGGATTCAAACCTGCGACCGTAGCGGTCGCGAGGTTCCAGACTGTAGCGCCTAGAACCGCTTGACCACTCCGGCCGGCTTAGATGATGCATATTCGTGTAAGACAGTGTTATGAGCACCTGATACAGTTGGAAATTGGCGTCGTTGTGGGTCTCCAGTTGGCTGACTGGTCGTATCTTGTAATATTCAGCTTTAGGGGGCTCTAGGATATGATGGTGGTACTGTGTTGGATCGCATGGAAATATGCATGTCTGCAAGATTCCGGTCGATCACTTCTAAATACCGCAGGAAAGTATCGCTGTGTAGTGCACCAAACACATCGTATCCATAGACATCTGTGCCTGCCATTCGACAGGTAACGGACTCGGTGCAACATGTGTATACGGCACAGCAGAAATTACCATCCCATACGTAGGCTACCGTTAGCACTACGACACAGACGGTTGCGTCTGAAATGATTCCGCGACCCTCGGAAACGTGGACTGCTGGTGCTGACGTGGGAAGAGGTCCCATTCTTCCAATATTTGCAGGGGCACAACGAAATATTCCTGCGTCATTGTGTGGGGAGCAATCGGGCTGACCTCAGTGATGGAAGGAAGTCTGATGGCTCAACGGTGAGACATTGGCTTCATGTGTCCTCATGTGTTACCCCTCAAGCAACAGTATCCTTGTGTTATTTTTCAACAGAATAATAACGATCATCCACAACATAGTACTTTTTTCTGGCTTATAAGTACGCCGGTGGTCAACAACATCTCCAGATATGTTCGCGATATGATATGTGTGGGACTAGTTAGGACGTCAACTCGGTTCCAGAGCCAATATCGAGAATCTCAAGGTCCTGTTACAACAGTTACGACACTCCGATGATAATGCTTAGAATAATAACAACTCAAATGAATGATCTTAGTTGAATGCAACTTCGATTCTGTATCACTGAAGTAACATCACATATCTTATCAACCCACGAAGCTTCATTTCGTGTTCTCCTCTTCTTAGGAATGCTTCACTTATTTTGTATGGCGGTGTATAACAGACTATTCCTGTTGCATCTTCGTATGGAGCAACGGAAGACAGATTTCTCTGTGCCATTGTATTACCGTGACTGTCTCTACAGATGCGAGATGTATCACTCAACAAAGCGAACTGTACACCCAGCCATGGTTAGAGATGACATGGTCACGTGAGTAGATACAGCTACTTCTTTATCTCGTTGTGAAAGCATGGATAGTGATCATGGAAAATGTCGTCGCCGGTAGGTGCGACAGTTTGTTGTTAACGCCACTACATTTATTAACGATGAGAAGGAGAAAGTTGTGACCGTACAGAAGGGAAGGCGAAGGAACATGCAAGTGAAATGTCAAAGATGAGTAAATCAATGGTGTTCACATAATGGAAAGAGGGCCACGACGCTGAGCTGAGTGGTACTGAGATGACTACAGCATGGAAAAAGAAGCAAAAATGCAGGGAAATATTTAATTGGCGATACGGATGAATTTGTCATTACGCAGCAATTTTTGATCAATATGAGAAATTATCTTTGCGAAAACATCTCAGTTTTTGTCGCACAGCACGGGACTTCACGGCTAGCATAAAAAGAAAATTCCGTAGCACAGATCTGCAGCCTTTTGAAGAATGAGATTCGTAGTCGTAATATGTGAACCAACACGAAGTCTAAAGAAAGTATCAACCGATATTTTGCTGCTGTAAGGTTAGAGTACTGGAGAAGAGTGTTACATTAAGTTACAAGTTTTTGAAGACGTACTGGAGGAAAGATCCTTTGATGAACGTAGAAACTGAAAATATGAAATTACTCGGCATAGCTTCAAACGTGTAGAGGTTATTATCGTCCATCACTGAAACGACAGATGATGACTCGACAACCGCTTTTGATACAGATATCATCACAGTGGAGTGTAGTTTCATGGTTACTGCCACAAAGCGTCGAGAACAGCAAGGCAGTGTACTCTTTACAGGAACTTGTTGCAATAGACATTTAATTCAGTGACTTGTAGTCCGTGACAGGGCTCAGCTTGCAAGAATACTGAAAGGCACACTATTACTGAAGGCAGCCTTGTAGGTGGGGCAAGCACAGCTAGGAGTAGTCATTTTGGGTATTAATAACCGCTTCAGCATTATTTAGTCCTTTACTACTGGATCACTACCGGTTTCGTGGCACTAAAAGCCACATCTTCAGGTGAACATTTCTGTATAACACTAAATCCAGAAGGAATCGCAACCGTGATATATACATTGGTATGGAAAATTTTAAGACTTTAACAAATTTTTAAAAAATACTAAAAACTTATACATGAAAATATCAAAATGTAAGTACTCACATGACTAAAACATTAGAGCGAAAAAGCTCGGAATATTTTTAACCAACATTCGTTGTTCGTCAGAACAAAACCCCACTAAAAGGCGGTAGGTCATAGAATAAAACAGGCGGATTCCAATATAGTGGGTGGGTCCTAAACAAATCGTACCATAGTGAGCCATTGGTAAGGAGAAAATAAATGAAAAATATTAAGACCTAATTTTGGGCCAAATGAAAAAACAAGAAGTCGTTGTCACAAAACGGAGGCAGAATCTGAAAAGCGCATTATCGCTTCCCCGATCTACACGGAACCGCATACAGGGGACGAGGCCACGTGCTCTGTCATACTGACGGCAAGAAGGTAAACAGTTTGTCTATGGACGGCTCGTGCATCCGCTGATGATGCTCGGGCTCGGGTCAATGATTGGCGGTCTTTTAAGGATTACACGAATAGCGAATGAGAACAAGGAATATTGGGATAAAAGGTACAAATACTTTTTGAAAAACAATCTGTAGGATATCAATATGATAGTGACAGCTGAAATTTTTCGTTAATAACGTCCATAAGTTATGCTAAAACTAGAGTGTAAAAGAGGAACATCATGTGCATGTGTTACGCGACATATGGAAATATTTCTATACGTCTTTCCTGTGTTCACAGCGTCAGATTTACACCTGGTGGCCAAAACTTGAACTAACTTTTTCCAGCGGAAATCAGTTCTGCCTGAAAACATTAGAGTATCTAACAAGTTTTGCTGCCATTACAGCCCACACTGGACCTCTGTGAGTAGGTGCACTTTATTTATAACAACTTGGAAGAGGGAATTGTGGGAAATGTTCCCTGGTCTGGCTTACAAATATGCATAAACAATCCATATTTAAATTGTCTTACATTATTAGTTGATATGGCAAACACAATGTATAGTTGGAGAGGCAATACTCGGGGTTGGACACACAGAAATGCTGTTGAGATGGTGCGAAATTTCTCACATAGCATGAGATCTGAAAGGCAGCAGTTTTTCCGACATATACGCTAAAAAGGTACTTGCTACATCTCAAGTGGACACTTAGGGGCTATAGCACCCTTC
Source organism: Schistocerca gregaria (assembly GCF_023897955.1). NCBI lineage: Eukaryota > Metazoa > Arthropoda > Insecta > Orthoptera > Acrididae > Schistocerca > Schistocerca gregaria. The sequence continues at coordinate 339,003,958 of NC_064925.1, read as the reverse complement.
CGGCCACGTGTAAAAGAATAACTCCCGGAAACCGTAACTTCAGAATACAGTGAACAGATCCTGGCACTCACTCCAGAATGCCTCCCAAATTGAAGCAAGCTTCTCTGCTGCAATTCCACAGTGAACACAGGACGTTCCAAAACCCGCTCCCGTGCATGAAAATCTTTCATCCACCACCCATCAGCTGCTTTAGCAACTTTCGCAATGAAATAAATGTAAATGAACTGATACAGGACCGTGAAGCTATCTGTACCAGTCGTGTTACAAACTTTCGCCAAGAAGAACGCCCCTAGCCGCTGTGAGCTCCAGGATCGACTATGAAGCGTACAGAACAAGTGTACACCAACTACACAGCAATGCCCGCCACAGACAAATGGCTAAGCCACTACCTACGCGACATATAGGGGCATTTTTCCCTAAGAGCTGGCCAAAAGCCCACTTTTCAAATGTGAGGAATTACATGAATGCAATATCGCCTGCCATAAACCGATATATGGGGCTTTACTGAGGCGGTGATTCGTTTGTTTGTTGTGCACTGATACGCGATAGAGCTAATCTGTTTTTGCGTCTTGCTTGCAGTGCGTCTGAAGCTCCTCTACTGGCTTGAAATCAATCTGCGTTGTGAATCTGTTAAAGAGTGTTTTTACCTGAAGTGAGATGTAAGACAATATGGCAACATGGATTCCTAAGATCCGGATATGTACCGTTATTTATAACTATTTTCTTTCACATTATTTACTGCTTTTACTAGTAATGGTTTTTTGGTATAAGTCAGGGAGTTTCCGTGCATATTCTCAATACAATTTGATAGAAAAATCATTCCTCTACTGGAAATCTGAAAAAAAAATTCGCTAAATTTCGCAGTTTGATTTTGTAAGATTGTTCTACATTAATTTTTTGTCAGCTATAAAAACTGTCACCTCCTGAATGAATTTTGAAAGCATTTGTTTTTATCCTAACTGCTGGATCTTCATGACAAGAAAAGTCCTCTATGATCTTATGAAGAGATGTTCTGAAAAAGAGATTGTAAAAAGATTGGACTTTATGTAAAAGTACACATTATCAGATCCTACCTTTCCTGACGAAAATAAGTGTTTTAAACATAAACGGTCTCATGTAAAGTCACAATCAAAAATGATGACCAGTTTCACAAAAAATTGAAAATACTTTCTTAAAAAGACCGTAACTGACTGCAAAGTGCCATTATAATTCTGTGTTGCGAAACTCGAGTTCGTAGGCCATCAAGGTCGTTCGTATAGTTAAGCGAACGCAGTAAAAGGCGTAAGACACAACTATTGAGGACTGCAGTCGAATGAAGCTCTAAGACTCTGGAAATGCTGAGGGTTCCACAGTGCTTGAAGATATTACTTCATCTCCTACACGAAGAGCTAAGTACATACAAACATTAGATTGGAGTCGTAGAGACTTACAAGCAAAAAAACGACTTTCACATATCCAAGCGGTGCCAGTTTTTGTGGAAGGGAAATAATCCTAACAGCTAGCAAGAAGGTATATCCCTGTTATAATATCCTTCATGAGGCTGAAAAACAGAGCTACCCTGTGAATGAATCCTATCAGAGGACATCCATATGTAAAGAGATACAACTTCAAGCCTTGCATAATCACAAATGTGAACGATTAACATTACATTTGGGAGAGGTTTTAAATTATCTTCCAGCAGGAGACATAAATCCACTGGAACATGTCTACAAATAGCATTGTGATGGTTCACAGGAAATTCATTTTAAGCAAAAATCTGAAAACAACCATGATTCTGATGCAAACATATTTCAGTATCTTTAGTGCTTTTCCAACTTATTAGTTGCACGAATAAAGACCTAATTGTTCGAAAAAAGTCCTACACCATCATGACCTTGCTATTGCAGGCCAATAAGGTTTTACTCATTAAAAAGCGGATGGTGCTAACGAAGAAATTGATTACACCAACAAGCAAACTGAAACATTACAAAAAACGAAAACTTCAATATCATAGAGTGATTTATCCATAAACACACATTGCTGACGACTATAGTAGATGCAATGTAGCAGCAGAGACAGAATCGGAAATGAAATTTGCAAGGCTACCTGCAAAAACTTCAATGACTTATTAAAAACCGAAGTAGTAAATACAGAAGCTGTTCAGTTCGCGCTGTCTATACTTCAGGCCAGAATTGCATTTTTCGAACTTTTTGCAGACCCTGAAACTTCAGCAGAAATAACATCTATAGAGTTGCAATTCATCTACCCGTTCACGGTTATTCTAGAAGCTATTTCCAGTGGACACAAGACAGAAAAAGACAGATTTTCTGCTTATACTGTTGAAAAAGTGAGACTGTTTGTTGATTTATATCCATGGCGTCCTATGTCTCCTACCGTGCAAAATATTTGGGTTGATGGCCCAGTTGTCATTGAACGTGCCCTCTTACTTGTATGCAGCTTATCAGGAGAAGCAACCGAGGTACGCAACAATCATCTCTTAACACTTCCGGGCTGAGACGCCGTGGTCCATACATAAGACTCTCCCCTGACGTTTCGCCTTCGAATGCGGAAGGCATCGAGGACAATCGGCGAACTTCAGCTCGGAAGTGTTAAGTGATGACAACACCTGCAGCGAAAGCCTTCATTCTATGATCATGTGCAACAATCAGTTTCGTCCGTAGAGACAGACGTTTGCCAGAAAATTCTCACGAGAAGAATACAATCTGAATGTAATAAACAGGCTACTACTGACATGTGATCTGTTAGTGACAGGTATGACACCAAAGCCAAATAAAACCAGTAAACATTTCTGAAAAGACACATTACATTTACTGCTTTCAGACGGATAATGTATTGGGAAGGTCCCGCACACTGAACATAATAATTAAGAGTCCCCAGAAGAAACAGACTCCTCAGATGACTAAGTCTGGGAGGAATCATCTGAATAATATATAGTATTGTAGCTAAGACACAAAGAATTTCATAAAAATACCACAATTTCGTTTTATTTTGTGTTATAAAGTATTTAAATGCATTATTATACTACAAATATGTTCTCTTGGGTCGCACAGCACAAAAATACTAAAATCTAATTTTGGTTTACTTTTTGCATAAAATAGCCTATGTGTACCAGTCTATGGGAAAGCATTTGTGAACTCTTTCGAAACTTCCTGCATGGCAAGAACCACTTCATTGATCACAGACTATAGACATCCAACACAGGCTCTGGAACACCACTTCCTCCCCAGAGGGCACAAAACTAGCCTGGCATACTATTTGAGGGTTGTCGTTTGATTCCAGTATTTCATGAACATCAAAACAACTACACCAAATTGTTGTGACATGCAGACTTCTTTAGTGATCATCGTACGGAGGAAAATGTAGTCACATCAACTGACCACTTTCTGCTAACACTGATATCTCTTGTTGTGAGATGTAGCTTCCTGAAATCCCTCTGAGTGTGTTAGGGTATTAGGAAACACCGCCCATCCTGTCGAAATCACTTACCTTTGTAAACAGGAGGGCCGGTTCAGAGCAGCACCATTTATCCTGGTTATGAGATTACCAGCCCGTTGTCTGCGGGCTAGAGAATAGTGGCCATCCTATGAAATCGAGAAACTGGCTCTGGCGTTAACAATAGAGACGTGCACTAGGTGATGGGGATGGTCTAAAAATGAGGATTGTGCCCAGACCCCCGAAACCATGAACCCAGGTTGTTGACAAGGCACTACGCAAGATGGTGGTGGCGCCATAGCGGTGTGGGCTGTATTTACATGGGGTGGACTGGGTCCTGTTGTCAACTGAACCGACCATTGACTGGAAATGATTATGTTTGACTTGTTGGAGGCCATCTGCAACCATTCATGAACTTCACGTTTCCAAACAAGGAAGGAATTTCTATAGGTGACAATGCGCCATATCACGAGGCAAGAATTGTTCGCGATTGGTTTGAAAAATATTCTGGACAGTTCGGTGGAACGATTGGACCATCCAGATCGCCCGACATGAATGCCATAGAACATTTATAGTGTAAGATGGCTATAATTTCGCGCCTTACAGGCACTCATTCACATACTTTGCCATGAACTACAACCACAATTAGGAATCATATGATAGGTTGTACATAGTATATGTTGTTGTTGTTGTTGTTGTTGTCTTCAGTCCTGAGACTGGTTTGATGCAGCTCTCCATGCTACTCTATCCTGTGCAAGCTTCTTCATCTCCCAGTACCTACCGCAACCTACATCCTTCTGAATCTGCTTAGTATATTCATCTCTTGGTCTCCCTCTACGATTTTCACGCTGCCCTCCAATACTAAATTGGTGATCCCTTGATGCCTCAGGACATGTCCTACCAACCGATCCTTCCTTCTAGTCAAATTGTGCCACAAACTTCTCCCCAATCCTATTCAATACTTCCTCATTAGTTATGTGATCTACCAATATAATCTTCAGCATTCTTCTGTAGCACCACATTTCGAAAGCTTCTATTCTCTTCTTGTCCAAACTATTTATCATCCACGTTTCACTTCCATACATGGCTACACTCCATACAAATACTTTCAGAAATGACTTCCTGACACTTAAATCTATACTCGATGTTAACAAATTTCTCTTCTTCAGAAATGCTTTTCTTGCCATTGCTAGTCTACATTTTATATCTTCTCTACTTCGATCATCATCAGTTATTTTGCTCCTCAAATAGCAAAACTCCTTTACTACTTTAAGTGTCTCATTCCCTAATCTAATTCCCTCAGCATCACCCGACTTAACTCGACTGCATTCCACTATCCTCGTTTTGTTTTTGTTGATGTTCATCTTATATCCTCCTTTCAAGACACTGTCCATTCCGTTCAACTGCTCTTCCAGGTTCTTTGCTGTCTCTGACAGAATTACAATGTCATCGACGAACCTCAAAGTTTTTATTTCTTCTACATGGATTTTAATACCTACTCCGAATTTGTCTCTTGTTTCCTTCACTGCTTGCTTAATATACTTCGGGGAGAGGCTACAACCCGGTCTCACTCCCTTCCCAACCACTGCTCCCCTTTGATGTCCCTCAACTCTTATAACTGCCATCTGGTTTCTGACAAATTGTAAATAGCTTTTCGCTCCCTGTATTTTACCCCTGCCACCTTCAGAATTTGAGATAGAGTATTCTAGTCAACATTGTCAGAAGCTTTCTCTAAGTCTACAAATGCTAGAAACGTAGATTTGCCTTTCCTTAATCTAACTTCTAAGATAAGTCGTAGGATCAGTATTGCCTCACGTGTTTCAACATTTCTATGGAATCCAAACTGATCTTCCCCGTGGTCTGCTTCTACCAGTTTTTCCATTCGTCTGTAAAGAATTCGTGTTAGTATTTTGCAGTCGTGACTTATTAAACTGCTTAGAATTGGGTTTCCATCTGAGTTCTTGCTATTCATACAAGTGGCTCTCTTTTCTCCAAAGTTCTCTTTAATTTTCCTGTAGGCAGTATCTATCTTACCCCTAATTAGATAAGCCCCTACATCCTTACATTTGTTCTCTAGCTATCCCTGCTTAGCCATTTTGCACTTCCTGTCGATCTCATTTTTGAGACGTTTGTATTCCTTTTTGCCTGCTTCATTTACTACATTTGTATATTTTCTCCTTTCATCAATTAAATTCAATATTTCTTCTGTTACCCGAGGGTTTCTACTAGCCCTCGTCTCTTTACGTACTTGATCTTCTGCTGCCTTCACTATTTCATTCCTCAAAACTACCCATTCTTCTTCTACTGCATTTCTTTACCCCATTCTTGTCAATTGTTCCCTTATGCTCTCCCTGAAAGTCTGTACAACCTCTGGTTTAGTCAGTTTATCCAAGTCCCATCTCCTTATATTCCCACCTTTTTGCAGTTTCTTCAGTTTTAATCTATAGTTCATAACCAATAGATTGTGGTCGGAGTCCACATCTGCCCCTGGAAATATCTTACAATTTAAAACCTGGTTCCTAAATCTCTGTCTTGCCATTATATAATCTATCTGAAACCTGTCAATATCTCCAGGCTTTTCGCATGTATACTACCTTCTTTTATGATTCTTGAACCAAGTGTTAGCTATGATTACGTTGTGCTCTGTGCAAAATTCTACCAGGCGGCGTCCTCTTTCATTTCTTAACCCCAATCCATATTCACCTACCACGTTTCCTTCTCTCCCTTTTCCTACTGACGAATTCCAGTAACTGATGACTATTAAATTTTCATCTCCCTTCACTATCTGAATAATTTCTTTTATTTCAGAATACATTTCTTCAATTTCTTCATCATCTGCAGAGCTAGTTGGCATATAAACTTGTACTACTGTAGTAGGTGTGGGCTTCATGTCTATCTTGGCCACAATGATGCGTTCACTATGGTGTTTGTAATAGTTTACCCGCATTCCTATTTTCCTATTTATTATTAAACCTACTCCGGAATTACCCCTATTTGATTTTGTATTTATAACCCTGTATTCGCCTGACCAAAAGTCTTGTTCCTCCTGCCACCGAACGTCACTAATTCCCACTACATCTAACTTTGACCTATCCATTTCCCTTTTTATATTTTCTAACGTACCTGCCCAATTAAGGTATCTGACATTCCACGCTCCGATCCGTAGAACGCCAGTTTTCTTTCTCCTGATAACGACATCCTCTTGAGTAGTCCCCACCCGGAGATCCGAATGGGGGACTATTTTACCTCCGAAATATTTTACTGAAGAGGACGCCATCATCATTTAACCATACAGTAAAGTTGCATGGCCTCAGGAAAAATTACGGGTGTAGTTTCCCCTTGCTTTCAGCCGTTCGCAGTACCAGCACAGCAAGGCCGTTTTGGTTATTGTTACAAGGCCAGCTCAGTCAATCATCCAGACTGTTGCCCCTGCAACTACAGAAAAGGCTACTGCCCCTCTTCAGGAACCACACGTTTGTCTGGCCTCTCAACAGATACCCCTCCATTGCAGTTGCACCTACGGTACTGCTATCTGTATCGCTGAGGCACGCAAGCCTCCCCACCAATGGCAAGGTTCATGGTTGATGGGGGTAAATATATCGTATATATGAACATTTAAAGGAGACTGACATTGTCACATATGTCTTGTTAATAATTGTTAACGCTTATTGCATGAAAGGTGACAGATTGTCTTTATTATCAGAACGGCGTACTGAATGATATCCTATACGAGTAGAGGTTGGAACACCAGTGGAAATGAAACTGCAAGCAGAACTCAAGCTCTGGGTGGAAGGCCCGCACAGGTGTTGGTCCTGCTTAAACACAGGAAGTAGCTAGACAGGCGTCGTGGCACCTGAGTTTTGGAGCACAATAGTGTGACGGCCGGCTGCTATTGTAGCAAAACCATCAAGAGGGAAGGTTATGCTGTCTTTTGGGACGAAGAAGGCGTCATTTTGGAGCATTAAATGCCTAGAAGGACCACTGTCACCAGTGCATCATACACAGATCTCTTAAATAATCATCTGCCTCCTACAATCAAATCAAAGCAACGTGGGTTGCTGTCGGCATGTGTCCTTTTGCAACATGACAATGCAAGGCCCCACACTGCCCGTACAACAGTTGCAACAATCACATACCTGCATTTTGAGTGTCTTCCTTATCCACCGTACTCAGCAGACCTTGCCGCAAGTGGTTTCCATATGTTTGGACCACTGAAAGACGCAATGGGGGGAAAGAAGTTCTGTCCTGATGAAGAGGTACGCTACGCAGTGCATGAGTGGGTGCGCCGACTACCAAAAGAGCTTTTTATAAACGAATTAATGCACTTTCTAAGCGCATTGAGCGTGTGGGATATTATGTTTAAAAGTGATACAGGTTTGTAGCACTTCTGCACAATAAATAATATTTAAAAAAATATTTAAGGTTTTCATTTGACTCATCCTCGTATAAAACCAGGTAGTATCCGATGGGACTGCGATGGGACTGCACTGCCATTTAAATGCGGCGATTTCACAGTTTTCTCCTGTTCTCCTTCCTCGCTCCCAGACAGCGTGGTGCAGTAGTGGGCGAAATGTGAAGCGAGGCTGAGTGCTTTGGCACTCGTGCCTGGGCAAGGATCTCGACCCGAAATCTTGGCAGCTATACATACATAGCAGATGGGCCATGTAGTGTCAGATAATGTATCATCCCTTTGTAGAAGTATGGGTTCTGTTCGGAGGCCGTGCGCGGCCTGTGATGTCCGGCTCCTCCCCACGTCCCCCAGCGAGTAATCCGATGTGCGGGTCCGGGAGGCTGCCGTCGTTCTCGGGTTACCGCGGCCGGCCGAGCGGCTGCAGCCTGCGGGCTAAAACCGAGCGCAGGTGCGCGCGTTAATAGCCCAGGCCGCAGAGTGCAATGGGACTGCACTGCCATTTAAATGCGGCGATTTCACAGTTTTCTCCTGTTCTCCTTCCTCGCTCCCAGACAGCGTGGTGCAGTAGTGGGCGAAATGTGAAGCGAGGCTGAGTGCTTTGGCACTCGTGCCTGGGCAAGGATCTCGACCCGAAATCTTGGCAGCTATACATACATAGCAGATGGGCCATGTAGTGTCAGATAATGTATCATCCCTTTGTAGAAGTATGGGTTCTGTTCGGAGGCCGTGCGCGGCCTGTGATGTCCGGCTCCTCCCCACGTCCCCCAGCGAGTAATCCGATGTGCGGGTCCGGGAGGCTGCCGTCGTTCTCGGGTTACCGCGGCCGGCCGAGCGGCTGCAGCCTGCGGGCTAAAACCGAGCGCAGGTGCGCGCGTTAATAGCCCAGGCCGCAGAGTGCAATGGGACTGCACTGCCATTTAAATGCGGCGATTTCACAGTTTTCTCCTGTTCTCCTTCCTCGCTCCCAGACAGCGTGGTGCAGTAGTGGGCGAAATGTGAAGCGAGGCTGAGTGCTTTGGCACTCGTGCCTGGGCAAGGATCTCGACCCGAAATCTTGGCAGCTATACATACATAGCAGATGGGCCATGTAGTGTCAGATAATGTATCATTCCTTTGTAGAAGTATGGGTTCTGTTCGGAGGCCGTGCGCGGCCTGTGATGTCCGGCTCCTCCCCACGTCCCCCAGCGAGTAATCCGATGTGCGGGTCCGGGAGGCTGCCGTCGTTCTCGGGTTACCGCGGGCGGCCGAGCGGCTGCAGCCTGCGGGCTAAAACCGAGCGCAGGTGCGCGCGTTAATAGCCCAGGCCGCAGAGTGCGATGGGACTGCACTGCCATTTAAATGCGGCGATTTCACAGTTTTCTCCTGTTCTCCTTCCTCGCTCCCAGACAGCGTGGTGCAGTAGTGGGCGAAATGTGAAGCGAGGCTGAGTGCTTTGGCACTCGTGCCTGGGCAAGGATCTCGACCCGAAATCTTGGCAGCTATACATACATAGCAGATGGGCCATGTAGTGTCAGATAATGTATCATCCCTTTGTAGAAGTATGGGTTCTGTTCGGAGGCCGTGCGCGGCCTGTGATGTCCGGCTCCTCCCCACGTCCCCCAGCGAGTAATCCGATGTGCGGGTCCGGGAGGCTGCCGTCGTTCTCGGGTTACCGCGGCCGGCCGAGCGGCTGCAGCCTGCGGGCTAAAACCGAGCGCAGGTGCGCGCGTTAATAGCCCAGGCCGCAGAGTGCGATGGGACTGCACTGCCATTTAAATGCGGCGATTTCACAGTTTTCTCCTGTTCTCCTTCCTCGCTCCCAGACAGCGTGGTGCAGTAGTGGGCGAAATGTGAAGCGAGGCTGAGTGCTTTGGCACTCGTGCCTGGGCAAGGATCTCGACCCGAAATCTTGGCAGCTATACATACATAGCAGATGGGCCATGTAGTGTCAGATAATGTATCATCCCTTTGTAGAAGTATGGGTTCTGTTCGGAGGCCGTGCGCGGCCTGTGATGTCCGGCTCCTCCCCACGTCCCCCAGCGAGTAATCCGATGTGCGGGTCCGGGAGGCTGCCGTCGTTCTCGGGTTACCGCGGGCGGCCGAGCGGCTGCAGCCTGCGGGCTAAAACCGAGCGCAGGTGCGCGCGTTAATAGCCCAGGCCGCAGAGTGCGATGGGACTGCACTGCCATTTAAATGCGGCGATTTCACAGTTTTCTCCTGTTCTCCTTCCTCGCTCCCAGACAGCGTGGTGCAGTAGTGGGCGAAATGTGAAGCGAGGCTGAGTGCTTTGGCACTCGTGCCTGGGCAAGGATCTCGACCCGAAATCTTGGCAGCTATACATACATAGCAGATGGGCCATGTAGTGTCAGATAATGTATCATCCCTTTGTAGAAGTATGGGTTCTGTTCGGAGGCCGTGCGCGGCCTGTGATGTCCGGCTCCTCCCCACGTCCCCCAGCGAGTAATCCGATGTGCGGGTCCGGGAGGCTGCCGTCGTTCTCGGGTTACCGCGGCCGGCCGAGCGGCTGCAGCCTGCGGGCTAAAACCGAGCGCAGGTGCGCGCGTTAATAGCCCAGGCCGCAGAGTGCAATGGGACTGCACTGCCATTTAAATGCGGCGATTTCACAGTTTTCTCCTGTTCTCCTTCCTCGCTCCCAGACAGCGTGGTGCAGTAGTGGGCGAAATGTGAAGCGAGGCTGAGTGCTTTGGCACTCGTGCCTGGGCAAGGATCTCGACCCGAAATCTTGGCAGCTATACATACATAGCAGATGGGCCATGTAGTGTCAGATAATGTATCATCCCTTTGTAGAAGTATGGGTTCTGTTCGGAGGCCGTGCGCGGCCTGTGATGTCCGGCTCCTCCCCACGTCCCCCAGCGAGTAATCCGATGTGCGGGTCCGGGAGGCTGCCGTCGTTCTCGGGTTACCGCGGCCGGCCGAGCGGCTGCAGCCTGCGGGCTAAAACCGAACGCAGGTGCGCGCGTTAATAGCCCAGGCCGCAGAGTGCAATGGGACTGCACTGCCATTTAAATGCGGCGATTTCACAGTTTTCTCCTGTTCTCCTTCCTCGCTCCCAGACAGCGTGGTGCAGTAGTGGGCGAAATGTGAAGCGAGGCTGAGTGCTTTGGCACTCGTGCCTGGGCAAGGATCTCGACCCGAAATCTTGGCAGCTATACATACATAGCAGATGGGCCATGTAGTGTCAGATAATGTATCATTCCTTTGTAGAAGTATGGGTTCTGTTCGGAGGCCGTGCGCGGCCTGTGATGTCCGGCTCCTCCCCACGTCCCCCAGCGAGTAATCCGATGTGCGGGTCCGGGAGGCTGCCGTCGTTCTCGGGTTACTGCGGGCGGCCGAGCGGCTGCAGCCTGCGGGCTAAAACCGAGCGCAGGTGCGCGCGTTAATAGCCCAGGCCGCAGAGTGCGATGGGACTGCACTGCCATTTAAATGCGGCGATTTCACAGTTTTCTCCTGTTCTCCTTCCTCGCTCCCAGACAGCGTGGTGCAGTAGTGGGCGAAATGTGAAGCGAGGCTGAGTGCTTTGGCACTCGTGCCTGGGCAAGGATCTCGACCCGAAATCTTGGCAGCTATACATACATAGCAGATGGGCCATGTAGTGTCAGATAATGTATCATCCCTTTGTAGAAGTATGGGTTCTGTTCGGAGGCCGTGCGCGGCCTGTGATGTCCGGCTCCTCCCCACGTCCCCCAGCGAGTAATCCGATGTGCGGGTCCGGGAGGCTGCCGTCGTTCTCGGGTTACCGCGGGCGGCCGAGCGGCTGCAGCCTGCGGGCTAAAACCGAGCGCAGGTGCGCGCGTTAATAGCCCAGGCCGCAGAGTGCGATGGGACTGCACTGCCATTTAAATGCGGCGATTTCACAGTTTTCTCCTGTTCTCCTTCCTCGCTCCCAGACAGCGTGGTGCAGTAGTGGGCGAAATGTGAAGCGAGGCTGAGTGCTTTGGCACTCGTGCCTGGGCAAGGATCTCGACCCGAAATCTTGGCAGCTATACATACATAGCAGATGGGCCATGTAGTGTCAGATAATGTATCATCCCTTTGTAGAAGTATGGGTTCTGTTCGGAGGCCGTGCGCGGCCTGTGATGTCCGGCTCCTCCCCACGTCCCCCAGCGAGTAATCCGATGTGCGGGTCCGGGAGGCTGCCGTCGTTCTCGGGTTACCGCGGGCGGCCGAGCGGCTGCAGCCTGCGGGCTAAAACTGAGCGCAGGTGCGCGCGTTAATAGCCCAGGCCGCAGAGTGCGATGGGACTGCACTGCCATTTAAATGCGGCGATTTCACAGTTTTCTCCTGTTCTCCTTCCTCGCTCCCAGACAGCGTGGTGCAGTAGTGGGCGAAATGTGAAGCGAGGCTGAGTGCTTTGGCACTCGTGCCTGGGCAAGGATCTCGACCCCAAATCTTGGCAGCTATACATACATAGCAGATGGGCCATGTAGTGTCAGATAATGTATCATCCCTTTGTAGAAGTATGGGTTCTGTTCGGAGGCCGTGCGCGGCCTGTGATGTCCGGCTCCTCCCCACGTCCCCCAGCGAGTAATCCGATGTGCGGGTCCGGGAGGCTGCCGTCGTTCTCGGGTTACCGCGGCCGGCCGAGCGGCTGCAGCCTGCGGGCTAAAACCGAGCGCAGGTGCGCGCGTTAATAGCCCAGGCCGCAGAGTGCAATGGGACTGCACTGCCATTTAAATGCGGCGATTTCACAGTTTTCTCCAGTTCTCCTTCCTCGCTCCCAGACAGCGTGGTGCAGTAGTGGGCGAAATGTGAAGCGAGGCTGAGTGCTTTGGCACTCGTGCCTGGGCAAGGATCTCGACCCGAAATCTTGGCAGCTATACATACATAGCAGATGGGCCATGTAGTGTCAGATAATGTATCATCCCTTTGTAGAAGTATGGGTTCTGTTCGGAGGCCGTGCGCGGCCTGTGATGTCCGGCTCCTCCCCACGTCCCCCAGCGAGTAATCCGATGTGCGGGTCCGGGAGGCTGCCGTCGTTCTCGGGTTACCGCGGGCGGCCGAGCGGCTGCAGCCTGCGGGCTAAAACCGAGCGCAGGTGCGCGCGTTAATAGCCCAGGCCGCAGAGTGCGATGGGACTGCACTGCCATTTAAATGCGGCGATTTCACAGTTTTCTCCTGTTCTCCTTCCTCGCTCCCAGACAGCGTGGTGCAGTAGTGGGCGAAATGTGAAGCGAGGCTGAGTGCTTTGGCACTCGTGCCTGGGCAAGGATCTCGACCCCAAATCTTGGCAGCTATACATACATAGCAGATGGGCCATGTAGTGTCAGATAATGTATCATCCCTTTGTAGAAGTATGGGTTCTGTTCGGAGGCCGTGCGCGGCCTGTGATGTCCGGCTCCTCCCCACGTCCCCCAGCGAGTAATCCGATGTGCGGGACCGGGAGGCTGCCGTCGTTCTCGGGTTACCGCGGGCGGCCGAGCGGCTGCAGCCTGCGGGCTAAAACCGAGCGCAGGTGCGCGCGTTAATAGCCCAGGCCGCAGAGTGCGATGGGACTGCACTGCCATTTAAATGCGGCGATTTCACAGTTTTCTCCTGTTCTCCTTCCTCGCTCCCAGACAGCGTGGTGCAGTAGTGGGCGAAATGTGAAGCGAGGCTGAGTGCTTTGGCACTCGTGCCTGGGCAAGGATCTCGACCCGAAATCTTGGCAGCTATACATACATAGCAGATGGGCCATGTAGTGTCAGATAATGTATCATCCCTTTGTAGAAGTATGGGTTCTGTTCGGAGGCCGTGCGCGGCCTGTGATGTCCGGCTCCTCCCCACGTCCCCCAGCGAGTAATCCGATGTGCTGGTCCGGGAGGCTGCCGTCGTTCTCGGGTTACCGCGGGCGGCCGAGCGGCTGCAGCCTGCGGGCTAAAACCGAGCGCAGGTGCGCGCGTTAATAGCCCAGGCCGCAGAGTGCGATGGGACTGCACTGCCATTTAAATGCGGCGATTTCACAGTTTTCTCCTGTTCTCCTTCCTCGCTCCCAGACAGTGTGGTGCAGTAGTGGGCGAAATGTGAAGCGAGGCTGAGTGCTTTGGCACTCGTGCCTGGGCAAGGATCTCGACCCGAAATCTTGGCAGCTATACATACATAGCAGATGGGCCATGTAGTGTCAGATAATGTATCATCCCTTTGTAGAAGTATGGGTTCTGTTCGGAGGCCGTGCGCGGCCTGTGATGTCCGGCTCCTCCCCACGTCCCCCAGCGAGTAATCCGATGTGCGGGTCCGGGAGGCTGCCGTCGTTCTCGGGTTACCGCGGGCGGCCGAGCGGCTGCAGCCTGCGGGCTAAAACCGAGCGCAGGTGCGCGCGTTAATAGCCCAGGCCGCAGAGTGCAATGGGACTGCACTGCCATTTAAATGCGGCGATTTCACAGTTTTCTCCTGTTCTCCTTCCTCGCTCCCAGACAGCGTGGTGCAGTAGTGGGCGAAATGTGAAGCGAGGCTGAGTGCTTTGGCACTCGTGCCTGGGCAAGGATCTCGACCCGAAATCTTGGCAGCTATACATACATAGCAGATGGGCCATGTAGTGTCAGATAATGTATCATCCCTTTGTAGAAGTATGGGTTCTGTTCGGAGGCCGTGCGCGGCCTGTGATGTCCGGCTCCTCCCCACGTCCCCCAGCGAGTAATCCGATGTGCGGGTCCGGGAGGCTGCCGTCGTTCTCGGGTTACCGCGGCCGGCCGAGCGGCTGCAGCCTGCGGGCTAAAACCGAGCGCAGGTGCGCGCGTTAATAGCCCAGGCCGCAGAGTGCAATGGGACTGCATTGCCATTTAAATGCGGCGATTTCACAGTTTTCTCCTGTTCTCCTTCCTCGCTCCCAGACAGCGTGGTGCAGTAGTGGGCGAAATGTGAAGCGAGGCTGAGTGCTTTGGCACTCGTGCCTGGGCAAGGATCTCGACCCGAAATCTTGGCAGCTATACATACATAGCAGATGGGCCATGTAGTGTCAGATAATGTATCATCCCTTTGTAGAAGTATGGGTTCTGTTCGGAGGCCGTGCGCGGCCTGTGATGTCCGGCTCCTCCCCACGTCCCCCAGCGAGTAATCCGATGTGCGGGTCCGGGAGGCTGCCGTCGTTCTCGGGTTACCGCGGGCGGCCGAGCGGCTGCAGCCTGCGGGCTAAAACCGAGCGCAGGTGCGCGCGTTAATAGCCCAGGCCGCAGAGTGCAATGGGACTGCATTGCCATTTAAATGCGGCGATTTCACAGTTTTCTCCTGTTCTCCTTCCTCGCTCCCAGACAGCGTGGTGCAGTAGTGGGCGAAATGTGAAGCGAGGCTGAGTGCTTTGGCACTCGTGCCTGGGCAAGGATCTCGACCCGAAATCTTGGCAGCTATACATACATAGCAGATGGGCCATGTAGTGTCAGATAATGTATCATCCCTTTGTAGAAGTATGGGTTCTGTTCGGAGGCCGTGCGCGGCCTGTGATGTCCGGCTCCTCCCCACGTCCCCCAGCGAGTAATCCGATGTGCGGGTCCGGGAGGCTGCCGTCGTTCTCGGGTTACCGCGGGCGGCCGAGCGGCTGCAGCCTGCGGGCTAAAACCGAGCGCAGGTGCGCGCGTTAATAGCCCAGGCCGCAGAGTGTGATGGGACTGCACTGCCATTTAAATGCGGCGATTTCACAGTTTTCTCCTGTTCTCCTTCCTCGCTCCCAGACAGCGTGGTGCAGTAGTGGGCGAAATGTGAAGCGAGGCTGAGTGCTTTGGCACTCGTGCCTGGGCAAGGATCTCGACCCGAAATCTTGGCAGCTATACATACATAGCAGATGGGCCATGTAGTGTCAGATAATGTATCATCCCTTTGTAGAAGTATGGGTTCTGTTCGGAGGCCGTGCGCGGCCTGTGATGTCCGGCTCCTCCCCACGTCCCCCAGCGAGTAATCCGATGTGCGGGTCCGGGAGGCTGCCGTCGTTCTCGGGTTACCGCGGGCGGCCGAGCGGCTGCAGCCTGCGGGCTAAAACCGAGCGCAGGTGCGCGCGTTAATAGCCCAGGCCGCAGAGTGCGATGGGACTGCACTGCCATTTAAATGCGGCGATTTCACAGTTTTCTCCTGTTCTCCTTCCTCGCTCCCAGACAGCGTGGTGCAGTAGTGGGCGAAATGTGAAGCGAGGCTGAGTGCTTTGGCACTCGTGCCTGGGCAAGGATCTCGACCCGAAATCTTGGCAGCTATACATACATAGCAGATGGGCCATGTAGTGTCAGATAATGTATCATCCCTTTGTAGAAGTATGGGTTCTGTTCGGAGGCCGTGCGCGGCCTGTGATGTCCGGCTCCTCCCCACGTCCCCCAGCGAGTAATCCGATGTGCGGGTCCGGGAGGCTGCCGTCGTTCTCGGGTTACCGCGGGCGGCCGAGCGGCTGCAGCCTGCGGGATAAAACCGAGCGCAGGTGCGCGTGTTAATAGCCCAGGCCGCAGAGTGCGATGGGACTGCACTGCCATTTAAATGCGGCGATTTCACAGTTTTCTCCTGTTCTCCTTCCTCGCTCCCAGACAGCGTGGTGCAGTAGTGGGCGAAATGTGAAGCGAGGCTGAGTGCTTTGGCACTCGTGCCTGGGCAAGGATCTCGACCCGAAATCTTGGCAGCTATACATACATAGCAGATGGGCCATGTAGTGTCAGATAATGTATCATCCCTTTGTAGAAGTATGGGTTCTGTTCGGAGGCCGTGCGCGGCCTGTGATGTCCGGCTCCTCCCCACGTCCCCCAGCGAGTAATCCGATGTGCGGGTCCGGGAGGCTGCCGTCGTTCTCGGGTTACCGCGGGCGGCCGAGCGGCTGCAGCCTGCGGGCTAAAACCGAGCGCAGGTGCGCGCGTTAATAGCCCAGGCCGCAGAGTGCGATGGGACTGCACTGCCATTTAAATGCGGCGATTTCACAGTTTTCTCCTGTTCTCCTTCCTCGCTCCCAGACAGCGTGGTGCAGTAGTGGGCGAAATGTGAAGCGAGGCTGAGTGCTTTGGCACTCGTGCCTGGGCAAGGATCTCGACCCGAAATCTTGGCAGCTATACATACATAGCAGATGGGCCATGTAGTGTCAGATAATGTATCATCCCTTTGTAGAAGTATGGGTTCTGTTCGGAGGCCGTGCGCGGCCTGTGATGTCCGGCTCCTCCCCACGTCCCCCAGCGAGTAATCCGATGTGCGGGTCCGGGAGGCTGCCGTCGTTCTCGGGTTACCGCGGGCGGCCGAGCGGCTGCAGCCTGCGGGCTAAAACCGAGCGCAGGTGCGCGCGTTAATAGCCCAGGCCGCAGAGTGCGATGGGACTGCACTGCCATTTAAATGCGGCGATTTCACAGTTTTCTCCTGTTCTCCTTCCTCGCTCCCAGACAGCGTGGTGCAGTAGTGGGCGAAATGTGAAGCGAGGCTGAGTGCTTTGGCACTCGTGCCTGGGCAAGGATCTCGACCCGAAATCTTGGCAGCTATACATACATAGCAGATGGGCCATGTAGTGTCAGATAATGTATCATCCCTTTGTAGAAGTATGGGTTCTGTTCGGAGGCCGTGCGCGGCCTGTGATGTCCGGCTCCTCCCCACGTCCCCCAGCGAGTAATCCGATGTGCGGGTCCGGGAGGCTGCCGTCGTTCTCGGGTTACCGCGGGCGGCCGAGCGGCTGCAGCCTGCGGGCTAAAACCGAGCGCAGGTGCGCGCGTTAATAGCCCAGGCCGCAGAGTGCGATGGGACTGCACTGCCATTTAAATGCGGCGATTTCACAGTTTTCTCCTGTTCTCCTTCCTCGCTCCCAGACAGCGTGGTGCAGTAGTGGGCGAAATGTGAAGCGAGGCTGAGTGCTTTGGCACTCGTGCCTGGGCAAGGATCTCGACCCGAAATCTTGGCAGCTATACATACATAGCAGATGGGCCATGTAGTGTCAGATAATGTATCATCCCTTTGTAGAAGTATGGGTTCTGTTCGGAGGCCGTGCGCGGCCTGTGATGTCCGGCTCCTCCCCACGTCCCTCAGCGAGTAATCCGATGTGCGGGTCCGGGAGGCTGCCGTCGTTCTCGGGTTACCGCGGGCGGCCGAGCGGCTGCAGCCTGCGGGCTAAAACCGAGCGCAGGTGCGCGCGTTAATAGCCCAGGCCGCAGAGTGCGATGGGACTGCACTGCCATTTAAATGCGGCGATTTCACAGTTTTCTCCTGTTCTCCTTCCTCGCTCCCAGACAGCGTGGTGCAGTAGTGGGCGAAATGTGAAGCGAGGCTGAGTGCTTTGGCACTCGTGCCTGGGCAAGGATCTCGACCCGAAATCTTGGCAGCTATACATACATAGCAGATGGGCCATGTAGTGTCAGATAATGTATCATCCCTTTGTAGAAGTATGGGTTCTGTTCGGAGGCCGTGCGCGGCCTGTGATGTCCGGCTCCTCCCCACGTCCCCCAGCGAGTAATCCGATGTGCGGGTCCGGGAGGCTGCCGTCGTTCTCGGGTTACCGCGGGCGGCCGAGCGGCTGCAGCCTGCGGGCTAAAACCGAGCGCAGGTGCGCGCGTTAATAGCCCAGGCCGCAGAGTGCAATGGGACTGCATTGCCATTTAAATGCGGTGATTTCACAGTTTTCTCCTGTTCTCCTTCCTCGCTCCCAGACAGCGTGGTGCAGTAGTGGGCGAAATGTGAAGCGAGGCTGAGTGCTTTGGCACTCGTGCCTGGGCAAGGATCTCGACCCGAAATCTTGGCAGCTATACATACATAGCAGATGGGCCATGTAGTGTCAGATAATGTATCATCCCTTTGTAGAAGTATGGGTTCTGTTCGGAGGCCGTGCGCGGCCTGTGATGTCCGGCTTCTCCCCACGTCCCCCAGCGAGTAATCCGATGTGCGGTTCCGGGAGGCTGCCGTCGTTCTCGGGTTACCGCGGGCGGCCGAGCGGCTGCAGCCTGCGGGCTAAAACCGAGCGCAGGTGCGCGCGTTAATAGCCCAGGCCGCAGAGTGCGATGGGACTGCACTGCCATTTAAATGCGGCGATTTCACAGTTTTCTCCTGTTCTCCTTCCTCGCTCCCAGACAGCGTGGTGCAGTAGTGGGCGAAATGTGAAGCGAGGCTGAGTGCTTTGGCACTCGTGCCTGGGCAAGGATCTCGACCCGAAATCTTGGCAGCTATACATACATAGCAGATGGGCCATGTAGTGTCAGATAATGTATCATCCCTTTGTAGAAGTATGGGTTCTGTTCGGAGGCCGTGCGCGGCCTGTGATGTCCGGCTCCTCCCCACGTCCCCCAGCGAGTAATCCGATGTGCGGGTCCGGGAGGCTGCCGTCGTTCTCGGGTTACCGCGGGCGGCCGAGCGGCTGCAGCCTGCGGGCTAAAACCGAGCGCAGGTGCGCGCGTTAATAGCCCAGGCCGCAGAGTGCAATGGGACTGCATTGCCATTTAAATGCGGTGATTTCACAGTTTTCTCCTGTTCTCCTTCCTCGCTCCCAGACAGCGTGGTGCAGTAGTGGGCGAAATGTGAAGCGAGGCTGAGTGCTTTGGCACTCGTGCCTGGGCAAGGATCTCGACCCGAAATCTTGGCAGCTATACATACATAGCAGATGGGCCATGTAGTGTCAGATAATGTATCATCCCTTTGTAGAAGTATGGGTTCTGTTCGGAGGCCGTGCGCGGCCTGTGATGTCCGGCTTCTCCCCACGTCCCCCAGCGAGTAATCCGATGTGCGGTTCCGGGAGGCTGCCGTCGTTCTCGGGTTACCGCGGGCGGCCGAGCGGCTGCAGCCTGCGGGCTAAAACCGAGCGCAGGTGCGCGCGTTAATAGCCCAGGCCGCAGAGTGCGATGGGACTGCACTGCCATTTAAATGCGGCGATTTCACAGTTTTCTCCTGTTCTCCTTCCTCGCTCCCAGACAGCGTGGTGCAGTAGTGGGCGAAATGTGAAGCGAGGCTGAGTGCTTTGGCACTCGTGCCTGGGCAAGGATCTCGACCCGAAATCTTGGCAGCTATACATACATAGCAGATGGGCCATGTAGTGTCAGATAATGTATCATCCCTTTGTAGAAGTATGGGTTCTGTTCGGAGGCCGTGCGCGGCCTGTGATGTCCGGCTCCTCCCCACGTCCCCCAGCGAGTAATCCGATGTGCGGGTCCGGGAGGCTGCCGTCGTTCTCGGGTTACCGCGGGCGGCCGAGCGGCTGCAGCCTGCGGGCTAAAACCGAGCGCAGGTGCGCGCGTTAATAGCCCAGGCCGCAGAGTGCGCGGGCCGCTGACCCCACTCCCGCTTCCACTTCCTGCCAGACGCCGGGCCGCCTTAATAATTGAAGCGCCTTGCCGCACAACGCACCGACCGCTAATTCTGCCGCCAGCCTGCCCGCATTGATTGCTTCTTGCCTGCTAGATGATCCACACCACGCCGCTGCATTATGCATGCTCTTATAGCGTAGCCGGCAAATTGCGGGCCTGAATATAGCAGCGAGGCTGCGGCCTACGCCGCGCCTACGGTGGGGACGGCGGTAAGGGAGGAGTAGTGGGGGAACGGCCGGCGGACGACGGTAGGGGCGACGGTAGAGAAGGGGGGGGGGGCGGCTGCTGAGCTTGCACACGCCCTGAGGAGCAGCCGCCAGTCTGGCCACACAAACGCCGAAATAATTACGCATATGCGCTTTGCAAATTTAAATTTAAGGACGGTGTAGCGAAACGAGAATACAGGTACTATGTGATCTGAGGCTTTTGCAGCGTATATGCAGACTGTCTGCGCAGCCTTGGGTAACTTCCTCTCGCCATATGCATCAAATTTGTCGAGGACAGAGCACTCGAACCTGCCGAACTGAAACCAGTTTGCTTTTTTTTGTATATCGACTACACTTTTGTCATCTGCCCACATGGATCCGAAAAACTACAGGGACGGCAAGTGGAAGGCAAATGAGATTCTACCCCTGCACCCCCCATTATCGCAGGCGCACGCCCTTCCCCCGCCCCAGCCCCTCCACCACCCACGCACCAGCGAGGATCGATCTCTGGACCGTAAAGTATAAGTACAGCCAGCGTGCAGCAGACACAACAAACCATCAGTACCACTTGATGATGCCAGAACGACTATTCGCTTTCATATCAAGCACCTTCGACGATTGGATCTGGCAGTACACACAACACCCTTCGAAGCAAGGTTATGGTTGCCACTGAATACCAAAGAAACCACGCATCCATTGCGCAGTGCTTTTTTCCACCATATGATGGCGACTCATAGTGATGTGAACTTCTGAAGAATCAGAAACGCTGGAAAACCTGTGACATATGTCATGTGTCGAAAGTATCCAGTCAACTATGAAACCTTCCCGTCTCTTCTATATCTCTTTTGTTACGCAATCTTTTCTTTTACAATAACCTGTGAAACCTTCCCTTAGGATTTCTATCTCTTGCTTAATAACAACAAATGAAATCTTCCCTTTAAAATTAATTCTCTTTCTCAACCTTGGCATACAAATTTAAATGGTGCTCATTAAAAGTGATTTTCTGATTGTTTCGACGAAACATAGAATGTGTCGTCGTCGTGGCCCTCAGTCGTTACCAGCAATAACCCAAAACTGTTCCTTACCTTTTTTGCTGTTGCTGGATCGCCATCTGACTGCTACATCAAACTGCGACTTGAATATACTTACTCTGTTTTACTATACTGTATTAGCTGCTGGTGGGCTTTCATAATAAGTGGCTGTATTTATTACCAAAGCTGACGTTATTCTTTAATGGCAAAGCTGGAGTTACTCTTTAATTAATTTGACTGTAGTTACGTAATTCATAGTTAAACTTTTTCTTGAGAACAATAAAATATTGCAAAGTTTTACGTTGATGGTTTTTGGGATAGATTATAATCAGTAATGCAGTAATGCAGTAATGCTGGCAAAAATTAATTATATTCTGAATGAAATGATATTACAAACGTTCAAATGGGACTTACTTTTTACAATAATCTTACAACTAGCATTGCGCAAGCATACCTTCAGTTGTCTTGAGTTTCTCAAAAAAAATAATTCAATAATATTAGTTCCTCTTATGATAATAGTTAGCTGATGTCTCTGTACATCCGTTTATAATCTCTCGTAAATAATAGCTGGTGGCTGGCAGGCACACTGCTCCTCTCAACCTCTCGCTTCAGACCTGCTACAGACTCGCTTCACATCTCTCTTACTACTGACTTCCTACTAACGCTAAAGTGCGGTCTCTCCCGCCAACAATGCTTTCTGGTGCAGACAATCCCTGCTACCATTACAAAATGTATCAATGAGCGGTCTCTCCCACTCTTTCCCACTGTATCCATTCACCGTCTCTCCCACCCTTTTTAAAATTATATCAATGTGCGGTCTCTCCCGCCAACAATACTTTGGTGCAGACATTCCCTGCTACCACAATTATTTCCAACATGACAAATATTAATTATTCCTACTTAATCCTAGTAATAAAACATAAACATCTTTCATGAATTGTGGTTTGACAATAGACAATAGAAATTTATACCTGTTACAACTATTAGTGGACATTAATATCGGATGTGACCACCCTTCACAGTTATGACAGCTTGAAATCTTCTCAGGACACTTTCAAGGAATTTCCTCTGAATGTCTGTGGAGGAAGGGCAGCCCATTCTTCCTCAAGAGCCAAAACCAGAGATGTTAGAAATGGTCACTTGAGACTCCAACCAAGTCGACGTTCTAATCCAGCCTAAAAAGTGACCCACTGGGTTGAGGTCGGGTCTCTGGGCAGGCTAGTCCATTTCATAAACGTTATTCTCCATAAATTTCTGCCTCACAGATTCTCCATTACGACAGAGTGCGTTATCATACTGACAGCAACAGTCATCGACTCTGAACTGTTCCTTTAAAGTACTCAATTCATAATGCCAGAAAATGTATTAATATAATTCACCATTTAGCGTTTCTTAAACGCAATAAGGGGACCTCACCTTAACCACGGACAACAGTCCTTTCAGTACTTCACTTTTAGCACTACACTTGATGGCAAGTCTCATTCTCCAAGCAGTCACCAAACCCAAACCCTTCCATCCAATTGCCATCCTGCTTGCCCACAGTGTATGCCATAAGACAACACATATTATATCTCCATGCCTCCACTTGCCTCACAGAAAAACAGCCTGCTCAACGCTCTAGCACAAAGGGTATACTCCATTTGAGTCGAGCATAGTGTGACCACAGAGAGGTGGAATCTTGTATTCGTCTTCCACGAGAATGAATACAGCAACTGACAAATTTGGAAGACCATGTGATGCACGACCCACAAGACACAGAGGTTGAAGCAGACGATAAAAACACCGTCTTCATACCATTTACTAAAAATTTGTCGGCAAAAATTGTCAGAGTAGACTTCGGCGAGAACAGTTTTCGCCCACCCCCTCCTCCCCCCAGCCAAAACAAGAAGTTTATTAGGGACAGTGGAAGATGAGCTATATTTCAAAAAGGCAAGGCTATACCAACTTCTGTGTTATCCAGAAAATATTATACTGGACAAACGATACGCCCAAACGAAGATCGATATACAGAACATGAGTGACACACCCACTTACTGCAGCCCAACAAGTCTGCAGTCGCAGAACACTGGATTGAAAATGGACATAAGTTCAGTTACCAGCAAACGAAAGTTGTAGCTACCACCGATAAATTTTGGGACTTCGTTGTCATACAAGTGATTGAAATTCGTGTGCCTGATTTAATCAACAAGGACACTAGCTTCCAGCTGAGCAAGGCATGGGAGCCAATACTAAGCTCCCTCAAAGCAGAACGCGACATCCGGACCCGCCACACTCGAACCCTACCATCAAGTCTTACCAACTAAAATCGGGACTCATACGGACAGGCCACGGTATTCTAGTCATCTAGCGTCTAACCGATATGGTCACGAGCCTATAAGAGGAGCTGCAGGCGATATAGTGCTACTAGAAAAGTCACTCCCGTCCGTTGTTGCTGCAATAGCCCATTAACGTCGAATATCGCCGCACTGTCCTAGCGGAAGTATTAGTTCTACATCACACATTGATTTCTGCGGTTATTTCATGCAGTGTTACTTGCCTGTTAACACTGACAACTCTGTGCAAATGCCGCTGCTCTCGGTCGTTAAGTGAAGGCCGCCAGCTACTGCACTGTCCGTGGTGAGACATCGTGGATCTTGTAATACTGAACTCTCTAATGATTTCAGAAGTGGAACGTCCCATGAATCGAGCTCTCCAACTACCATTCCGCGTTCAAAGACTATAAATTCTCGTCCTGCGGCCTTAATCGCGTCGGAAACCTTTTCAAATGAATCATCTGAGTACGAAAGACGGCTTTGCTAATTCACCGTCCTTTTGCACTTTGTGCACGCAATGCTAGCGCCATCTTTATGTGTGTATATCGCCATCCCATGACTTTCGTCACATCAGGGTATTACTGAAATACTAAAATAGTCTCTTGGTCACCTGGTCCCAGTTACCTATTTAACAGCTTCGAGGATCAGCAAAAATCTGATTTTCTGTGTTTCATTGTTCAAGTTCAAAAATTTTAATTGCTATTATAATCGACTCATTAAACGCTGTAATCTTTCAATAAAGGTTTAACACAATAAGTCAAATATTAAATTTAGAAACCACAGTAAACATCTAATGAAGCTTTGGACGATATGTTCGGGACTGTCTCTAGTATGCCTGTCGGTCCCGTCATATCACCCTTTCCATTTCTGATTGCACAGTGAGCTCGTAAAGATGCGTAGAAAAGTCTTCCGCGAGGTATGAGACCTTGGTGAGAGGTTTCGCCTGATGTAATGCAGCCTGCATAACTGCCATACGTTTCCTTCTTCATGACAATTCTCGGCCACACTCTGCAGGTGAAATGAAGAGGGTCCTGCAGCGTTTTCCACGGGAAGGGTTTGATCACCCTCAACACAGTCTGTCATTGGCTCTTCCTGTGTGTCATCTACGCTCACCTAAACTCCTGGTTATGAAGATAACATTTTGGCATGGGCAACGAGCTGTAGACCAGCGCAGAAAATTGGTAGAAAAACACAGGCAACTGCCTTTTATGACAACCGTATTGGAAAGTTGTTCCAGCGTTATGACAAATGTCTAAGTTGGAGAGGCGACCGATCAGAACTTACTTTCCAAATAGCCTGCGTATGTCCAAGATATCATAAAAATTATAAGAAGAGAGTAGAACATTAAAAAATATAGCAGCTTCATCATAGCAAGACAGAGTAATTTCATTGTCGCACATCAAGAAGTGCTACACGTGTCTAGGCTGGCTGCCAGCTACTTACTGTCGGATACCAATCAGGATAACAGGGAAGTACTGCCAGATGGCACTAGTCCCACGAATAATAACAAATATTTTGTAGTTTGTTAAAAAAATATTGTTTACTTGTCATGCGGATATCGATACACAAAATATGGCATAAATGTGATAGCATCTGGCATTTTAAAGTTATGCATATGAAAAGGAAAATGCTATAACCCGAGGTCTAGGTTACTAATTAAGGGGGACACTTAGACATCTCAAATTGAATGCACGCACATACATTCTAAGTGTCCACCTTAAATTAGTAACCAAGATCTCGGGTAATGACATGTTCCTTCCGATATTCTTGACTGTAGTATGCTATCAATTTTATGACATATTTTGTGTATCTATATCTGCAAGATAAGTAAACAGTATTATGTAAACTCTTACTATAACTGGAAATTTCAATACGATGTCTACTTTGAGACAGAAAGTTCAATATGGGATAATACCACTCTAAAAGTAGGAATTCTGCCATAATCCTATCAAATGAACGACTCTCATACTGTTTATCTATGTTGTGTCCAACTTTCGCCGTTCATTTAGCTTGTAATAAATGTTTAATGTTAACTGTCTTGTTGGAAATAATTTTTACGGTCTTAAAAATTGATGTATATGTATATATATTTTTAAAAACTTATAAAACATTTATTATTATTCATGAGACTGTTGCCATCTGGTTGTATCTCTCTTTATTAAAATGTTAGTTTGACAGGTACTCGGTGGAATGTAGCTGGTAACCAATTCAGGCACATGTGCCACATTTGTACAACTCTGTCTTGCCATGAAGACACAGCTACGTTTTTCAATTTTCTACTCTCATCTTATTATGAGGTTTCTTAGGAATATATTGGAGTTTTTTATTTACTATAATAACTAATGTAACGGTAATTTTGTTATATTGCAAATTCACAGTCCGTTTTGATGAAAACAAACGTGCAGTTTATCGCACAGTCTGATTTCACAACCTTTAGTCTGTGGGTACGTCAAAAAGAACTTACGTAAAATAATTTTCTTGCGCTTTCAGCTATTACAGACTAAATAATTCTGTAATTGTTTTGATCTTGCAGATCTGAAGATGGTAGGTTACTTTTGTTGAAACTAATAAGCAAGGTAATAAAAAGTTTCATATCAGAAGCTTTCTTTATATCGAATTAATTGATCGCTCTCCAGCCAACAGTGTCAGGTATTTATGAAACGAAGGAAGTTTGTGGCTTAATACATTTACAACTTCTGAACATGGCGAACTTCATGTTGGATTCTCGAGCTTCGAAGCTCATGTGACGTATAAATAAAACGTTTTATCTACACCTCGCAGGGAAAGCTGGTTAAGAAAATATTTTAAAGAGACAAAAATCTGCCTTATTTACAATTTTGGTTTTGGCTAGTCTGTAGATGAATAATCCGAAACTAATAAAACCAACATAATTACGGTGGGAGTGTTTTGCTTAAAGGTATCGCATGCTTAATGGAAAATGTTTAACAGACATTAACTTATTTGTAAAGTAATCAGATGTTCATGCTGTTTTATACGTTGAAGTTCGAGTCTTTAAAGAATCGAGATTTTTTCATTTTTTGTGGGGGGCGGGGCGGTGGGGGTGGGGAGAGAGATTATTTGAAATGTGCAATGGGAGAATGTTGAAAATTACATGGACTGATAAGATAATGTATGGGGAGTTCTTTTCAAAATCGACAAGGAAAGGAATACATGGAAAACATTAACAAGAGAAACTGACAGGAAGATAGGACACCTGTTAAAGCATCAGGGAATAACTACCATGACACTAGAGCCAGCTGTAGAAGGTAATAACTGTAGCCATCAACTAACTGAGGATATAGGGTACAGGTGCTACTGTGAGATGAAGAGGTTAGCACAGGAGATGAATTCATGGCGGACCGCATCAAATCGGTCAGGAAACTAACAAAAAAAAAAAAAAAAATGTGATCAATATACTAAATGAATATACTAAATTTAGATAACGTATAGACATAAGATTACACCATGTATATGACATAATCTGTAACAAATAAAAGTGGGAGGTGTTTGATAATAGCGAATAACATATCCAAAATTAAACGTGGTGAACTTCATAATAGATTTCGATAGTAAAATGGTCAGTAGCAGTCAAGACAGTTCATTAGGAATTACTGGCCATCTAACTACCACTGAATATGTTGCACCACTAGCTGTTGTGACAAGATCCAGATCAAGACGTAGCCTTTACAGCAAAGCTAGCAGTCAAGAGCGTTCGGAAGTTGAGTGACTAGAGAATCACCAAGAGAAGATGAGTATAACTGACGGTAGAGGGTGCGGTGTCGAGTGTAGTGTTTTCCATATCATTCCAGGGGAAATGGCTGCTGAAGAGTGCAGAGGGGATGAGTTGTTGCACGACTCAGCACCACTCTGATGGAGTAAGGCTAGCGGTGTGATATCAGGAAAGCTTCCCTGATCGCATGCCGAGTGGACTTGACAATGCAGCAATGGACAGGATAAATAATCAGTACTTTTAATCAGTACTCTGACAGTAGCAGTATATTGTTTAGTTATACTAAGGACATAGTTTTTCTTGATTTGTTGACTATAGATTTCGAGTGCAGAAGTACCAGTTGCTCGAGAAACATAAGTGCTTATTCTTATATGAAATGGCACAATTCTGAGAGTGGTATAATCTTGACCTTCAGTTTTAAGGGAATGGGTGGCGATTTCTAGCTATAGCAGATGTATTCTACACCAAGCAATGATTGTACTAATGCATGCTTCAGTATTTCTACAAGCGCAGTTTGTGTTATCCTGTATCAGGTAGCGAGACTACAGATTTAGTTTCTTTGGAAGGAATAAATAAAGAAATAAAGATCTGTCTAGTCCTTTGCAATAACTTTAGTGCTTTTTTATAGGATAATGAATAAAAAAAACACGTTTTTCTCTGCAGGTTCTACCACTGTATGATTCATATCAGGTTGTTTACAACTGTTAATGTTTAGCATTTCTAAAAGCTTCACACACTTGTTGATCTTCTACTGAATATTACGTAGATGGTCATAATTTTGCTCTAGGTTGCAGTCTCATTACGTTGTTTTGTTACCTTGTAAGACGTATAACATAAAAGATAGACATAAAATTTTAATTCCAATGTTACTTAATGTCTGGTTTCCAAATTAAATGATGAGTCTACACAAAATTTGGTTATCTTAAGAATGCTGTGAACACAACTGCCTCTTCCTATTGAGGAGCTGCAGAAACTGATCATATTACAAAATGATAGTAGGGAATTCCAAAGCGAAAGTAGGACAAAAATTATTCTTCAGCAAGAAATTCTAATGTGTTACCAGAAACTACTGATGTCATGTCCTAACAGAATATGCCGTGAAGAACATATTTGTACTTCACAAATTATCGCAACATAAGACAAGAGATTGGCCAAGACCAATTGCAAATAACAACTGAAATTTACTACATTTCACAGGTTATTAAAGAAACTGTACAGGGTATAACAGTCCTAACCCCTTTAATACTTCAATCAATCAAGCAGTCGTCAAACACAGGATTAAAACGTACACAATGCTATGAATGAACATGTACGATACGAAGTCGTAAATGAATACAATGATAATTTATTTAATAATGGGGTAATGTATCATGTAAAATTATGCGAGTTCAGTGAGTTAAACAATTGAGATGTTACATTTGTACATTAATGGGGCAGCTCCTTAACAACTGAATCCTTGCAAACTTTAAAAGCTGTGATAAATGCGAAGAGAGTAAAAAAAAAAAAAAAAAATTCAAAAAGGAGCAAGACAACTGTTAGAGAAAAAGTGAGAGGTGCAAGCAAACGGCAGTAGTAATTTTTATAAATGTTGTAGGAGGATATGATAAGATGTAATAATATTCCGATAACAGAGTTTTCGTTCAGAGCTGCGCTGGACATTTTCAGAGGTGGTCCTGGTTCTGCTGTCTTACCAACTCACGGGTTGGATGATGGAGAGTGACATAAATACTATGGAAAAGTAGAGTGGCCGAATTTAGGTGTGATGGACGGAGATAATCCTTGTCAGAGATAAAACTCACCTATTAATTGTCGTCTGTCAAAGATAAAATTTATTTTCAATTACATATAAAAAACTAAACTCCACCCGAACAGGCCATTAAGACCCAGCGGTACTAACTGGTCGCCTTGTCACCCTTCATCCACAGGCTTCACTGGATGCTGATATTGAGGGCATGTGGTCAGCACACCGCTCTCCCAGTCGTATGTCAGTTTACGAGACCAGAGCAGCTACATCTCAGTCAAGTACCTCCTCAATTTGCCTCACTAGGGCTCAATTACATACAGCTACCGTCTATATACACGACGTTTTACGGCATTGTTTTTCAGTTAAAATAATACCTGTGATTATACATTTCAATGGCATCTATATAAAGTTGTGGATCATAGTTTGTTATTGTAAATATAATTTTGGTTTCTGGAAACTTGCCTTCATGTTTTCGTATCTAAGAAACATGTTCTTTACAGGAGATTTTTCTATTTTCCATAGTGGGCAAAGACTTTTATATTTCCCATGTATTCAGTCTTCCCTTGATCGTTTCAATGTATACTTTGTACCTTGCTACATGTATAAGCCTACGAAATTTTATGTACCCTGCAACCGGTAGAGGAGGACCTTTATCCTTTACAGATTGTAGCGCTTTTCATGTTTTCTTAGTTGGTCTAAGAACAGATATGGCGCTATGTTTCCATAAAATATTTCCGATTTGAGCAGTCAACTTATTGATAAAAGAGGGAGAGAAACTATGTTCTTCCATTGTCTTGTTTTATCGTTGTTCTTCGGCTTAATGTTATTTGGTGGCAGAACCGTATTGATCTCTTTTTGTGAATAGCCATTTTCCTTGAAAGCCTACTAGAAATGTTTTAATTCAGTGTTCAAATGTTATGTCGAGTAGAGGATGAGTGCCAGATCTAATACAGGTTAACGTTGGACGACAAACCACTCTAGGTTACTACCCACACCTCTCAGGCAATTGAGTGATTCAAAAATAGTGGGAAAATGAAAGTCTTCAAACCACTGTGATGATTTCAGGACAGGTAATGATCTAAGATGAGATCATCTGTTCCCCACTGATCTTGACCAAGTTTTTCATGTACTTTTAATAACTTAATTTATAACTACATATTCTTAGAATAATCAAATTATTTATCCAACCAATAATTTGGCAAGGTCAATACTCTCTAATTCCCATACACATCTAGATTTTGTCCTTTTTAACTGTTTTATGGTTTTAACATTTGTCTCTGCTTCTTGTTGCAATCCTTCTAGCAAAAGAGCAGTGGGGAATTTTAATTTTGGCTCTTAATTCCTGAATAATATCCTACACAGCTACTAAGGAAGAAATGGAGGGCAACTGACGAAGGGTTTGATTTGTTATTATTATTGCAGAATGTGTAAACTCATGCTACTGATTCTGGCAATCACACCGAAAATGAAAGGCTTCTTACTAACAACCTTTTTGTGACATGATTATATTGGTCAAAATTTGCAGTCAAGTAGACCGTCAAGAACAATTAGACAAGTGATGGTCTGTTATATTAAAGAAATAAATGTTTACTGCATTTAAATGCCGCGTAAGTGGTAAATTCTCCATGTTCATTTCTGTAGGGCATGGCTTCAAGGTAAAGAAACTGTTTCTGCTAAACGGAAACGACATGTGGCAGCAAGATGAATACTGGAAAATCCGGTAGCGAAGCACCGGAAACGATTTCAAAGAAATTTAAAAGTCCTGTGGTATACCATGGAAAATGGAATTGACTGGCACGAAAAAGGATGTACTAATGGAATAGCTGCATGAGAGATTGCATGAGCTTCATGTGGACGACTATTAACTTATGGACCTCGACATAATGTAATTTTTAGCTGGAATTTTTAATAAAATGGATATAAAAGTATTGCTTTTGTGTGCGAAGAGAGTGCCAAGGTAGTACCAAAGTTGGAATAGTCTGTTTAACATGAATGAGCTCCAATTGTAAGGATGTACAACAATTTAACACGTCAAGTGAAAAGCCCAACAGTGAACAAAGATATCGACAGTCACTTTTCCATTTTATAAAGCGTACAGACACCCATCTGTGAGGAACGTTTCAGTCCTCCTTGGCTAAATAACATGGTATTACGAGGATGGATGGTGCTGCAGAATAGATTGTGTGTTTGACTCCGTGAAGACTGTATAAATGTTCTGAACGTTAACTTCCAGTATTTACGATGTGCTCCAATGTAATCTGCACCAATCACTTCCATGAAGTGTCTACCAATTTTGTAACTTACAGTACAGCCGCTGTGTGGTGTTTAACAGTGTTCTGTAGTTTGTTTTCTACGGAGAATTTGGAAGAGTTTTGGAAGGCTTAAGATGAAATAAGGCAGACGGGATCGATAACATTCAATTGGAACTTATAAAATTATTGGGGGAAGTGGCAGCAAAACGATTATTTACAATGGTGTGTAAAATGTACGAGACTTGCGATATACCATCAGACTCTCTCAAAAACGTCATTCACACAATTCCGAAGATATCGACAGCCGATAAGTGCGAGAATAGTCGCACAATCAGATTAACAGCTCATGCATCGAAGTTTCTGACAAGAATGGAAAGGAAAATTGGAGATCTATCACATGACGGGCAGCCTGGCTTTAGCAAATGTTATGGCACGAAGGAAGCACTTCTGACTTTGCGGTTGATAATGGAAGCGGTAGAGAAGAGAAATCTAGACGCGTTCAGAGAATTCGTCGACGTGGAAAATGCGTAAGACAATGTTAAATGATGCAAGATGTTTGAAAGTCTGAGAAAAATATGGGCAAGCTTTAGGGAAAGACTGCCAATATTTAATATGTTCAATAACCAAGACAGAACAACACGAGTGGTAGAGCAAGAACGAGGTGCTCTGATTAAAACGGGTGTAAGACTGGCATGTAGTCATTTGTCCTTACTGTGTAATGTCTACATCGAAGAAGCAACGACGGGAACAAAAGAAAGGTTCAGGAGTGGGATTAAAATTCAGTGCGAAAGGATATCAATGATAAGGTTTGCTGATGGCTTTGCTATCCTCAGCCAAGTGTAGAAGAAATACAGGATCTGTTGAATGGAATGGACAGTCAAATGAGCATAGAATGTGGACTGAGGGTAAATAGAGAGAAGTTCAAAGTAATGAGAAGTTGCAGGAATGAGAACAGTGACAAAGTTAATATAAAAACTGGTTATCACGAAGTAGATGAAATTAAGGGCTTCTGCTGTCTAAGAAGCAAAATAACCCCTGATAGATGGAGCAAGCAGGACATGTAAAACAGACAAGCAACGGCAAAAGGGTGTACTTGATCAAGTAAAGTCTACTAGTATCAAACATAAACCTTAGTTTGAAAAAGAAATTTCTGATTATGTACACTCCTGGAAATGGAAAAAAGAACACATTGACACCGGTGTGTCAGACCCACCATACTTGCTCCGGACACTGCGAGAGGGCTGTACAAGCAATGATCACACGCACGGCACAGCGGACACACCAGGAACCGCGGTGTTGGCCGTCGAATGGCGCTAGCTGCGCAGCATTTGTGCACCGCCGCCGTCAGTGTCAGCCAGTTTGCCGTGGCATACGGAGCTCCATCGCAGTCTTTAACACTGGTAGCATGCCGCGACAGCGTGGACGTGAACCGTATGTGCAGTTGACGGACTTTGAGCGAGGGCATATAGTGGGCATGCGGGAGGCCGGGTGGACGTACCGCCGAATTGCTCAACACGTGGGGCGTGAGGTCTCCACAGTACATCGATGTTGTCGCCAGTGATCGGCGGAAGGTGCACGTGCCCGTCGACCTGGGACCGAGCCGCAGCGACGCACGGATGCACGCCAAGACCATAGGATCCCACGCAGTGCCGTAGGGGACCGCACCGCCACGTCCCAGCAAATTAGGGACACTGTTGCTCCTGGGGTATCGGCGAGGACCATTCGCAACCGTCTCCATGAAGCTGGGCTACGGTCCCGCACACCGTTAGGCCGTCTTCCGCTCACGCCCCAACATCGTGCAGCCCGCCTCCAGTGGTGTCGCGACAGGCATGAATGGAGGGACGAATGGAGACGTGTCGTCTTCAGCGATGAGAGTCGCTTCTGCCTTGGTGCCAATGATGGTCGTATGCGTGTTTGGCGCCGTGCAGGTGAGCGCCACAATCAGGACTGCATACGACCGAGGCACACAGGGCCAACACCCGGCATCATGGTGTGGGGAGCGATCTCCTACACTGGCCGTACACCTCTGGTGATCGTCGAGGGGACACTGAATAGTGCACGGTACATCCAAACCGTCATCGAACCCATCGTTCTACTATTCCTAGACCGGCAAGGGAACTTGCTGTTACAACAGGACAATGCACGTCCGCATGTATCCCGTGCCACCCAACGTTCTCTAGAAGGTGTAAGTCAACTACCCTGGCCAGCAAGATCTCCGGATCTGTCCCCCATTGAGCATGTTTGTGACTGGATGAAGCGTCGTCTCACGCGGTCTGCACGTCCAGCACGAACGCTGGTCC
This sequence comes from Schistocerca gregaria, assembly GCF_023897955.1. Classification (NCBI taxonomy): domain Eukaryota; kingdom Metazoa; phylum Arthropoda; class Insecta; order Orthoptera; family Acrididae; genus Schistocerca; species Schistocerca gregaria. The sequence goes on along the minus strand of NC_064925.1, from coordinate 338,970,337 downwards.
AACTGAGGCGCCAGGTGGAAATGGCATGGCAAGCCGTTCCACAGGACTACATCCAGCATCTCTACGATCGTCTCCATGGGAGAATAGCAGCCTGCATTGCTGCGGAAGGTGGATATACACTGTACTAGTGCCGACATTGTGCATGCTCTGAAGCCTGTGTCTATGTGCCTGTGGTTCTGTCAGTGTGATCATGTGATGTATCTGACCCCAGGAATGTGTCAATAAAGTTTCCCCTTCCTGGGACAATGAATTCACGGTGTTCTTATTTCAATTTCCATGAATATATATTTGGAACACAGTATTGTATGGTAGTAAAGTATGGACTGTAGAAAGTAGGAACAGAAAAAAATATTGAAAATTAGGGGGACTGGTGAGGTTAGGAATGAGAAGGTTCTTTGCAGAATCAGCGAGGAAAGAAATACAAGGAATACACTTTAAAATAAGTGCGTTAAAAACCTGGGTACCAGTGGGGCATATATCGGCATCAATGATAAGTCGCCATAGGTTGGAGTACTGGCTGAAAATTGCGGATTCGAGAGTGTTTGTTATGTGAAAGGGAGCTTGATAAATCTGTTTGTAAAGCTCCAGTTCCATTTAAACCTGCTTAAAAAGAACGGTTACGTTGTATCTAAATGTGTAGGACTGGTTGTTGTACACCTAGCAACAGAACAGCCATTTGCAGAGTTTAAAATTGATGTAATAACTACATATAATGAGCACTCTTTTGCAGAGTGTGGTGTTCCCACACCACACAGGATAGTAGTAATAAAGCACAGGGATAATTTTTCCTATTGACAAAAATGTGGAAGACATTGCAACGTATGGAAACTGGATGAGTTTGTGGCATCGTGGAACGTTTCCAAACAGGTGTCTGAAAGGGGTGACGTATACAATTAACCTCATTTCTCACAGTAGCAGATGTCCTGCTGTTAAATTTGGAAGAGCCTTGTTTCCTCATTTTACAGTCATGTACGTGATTACTGTTCCAGCGTTAATCATTGCCAGAAGGTGTGGTTCACAACACGCGTAGGGTAGTACAAATAAGAAGAGGCATTGTTATCTTACTTGTTAAAAAGAATGCGGAGGGCATCGCAGCAGCATATGGAAATAGGAAGAGTCTTCAGCATTGTGGAAAGCTCCAAGCAACTGTCTGAAAGTGATGGCCTCTACATTTAATTTCATGCTTCGCAGTGACTAGTACCAAATATCAATCGTTCTGCCAAGGCTTTCTCCAACTTAACTAAGTGGTGTCAGTCAATCATTATGTGGTAATCAACAGTGTACCAGTGGACGGATGGAGGGAGGGAGAGAGAGGAATGAGGGATGTAAGAGTGCCTCAGTTTTTCTAGTTCCTGATGGTTCATCGAGGGGAATGCACGTTCAATTGCCACACCGCTCTCCTGTTGCAATCTTGTGGGATGACGATTTTCTCCATTCACCAGTACATGTGTTACATTATGAGCTGTTGATTAGGAGTGCTGTTTTTTAGGACAATTTCGTTTTCTAATTAAATCGATGAAGCATTTTCCATCAGTTATAGTAGCGTGTATTGCCTTCTATTACCTGGGACCAAGGGTGATGGTCGAGCAATGTAGTGGGAGGCATCTATAGCCAACTCGGACGTCAAACACCACTCCCTAAGTAGCGCTATGTACATAATTCTGTAATTAGGACCGATCTTTATGATTGTTGTTGTGGTCTTCAGTCCAGAGACTGGTTTGATGCAGCTCTCCATGCTACTATATCATGTGTAAGCCTTTTCATCTCCCAGTACTTACTGTAACCTACATCCTTCTGAATCTGTTTAGTGTATTCATCTCTTGGTCTCCCTCTACGATTTTTACCCTCCACCCTGCCCTGCAATACAAAATTGATGATCCGTTGATGCCTCAAAACGTTTCCCATCAACCGATCCCTTCTTTTAGTCAAGTTATGGCACAAATTTCTCTTTTCTCCAATTCCATTCAATACCTCTTCATTAGTTATGTCATCTACCCATCTAATCCTCAGCATTCTTCTGCAGCACCACATTTCGAAATCTTCTATTCTCTTCTTGTCTAAACTTTCGTCTACGTTTCACTACCACACGTGGCTACACTCCAAACAAATACTTTCAGTAACGTCTTCCTGACACTTAAACCTATACTCGATGTTAACAAATTTCTCTTCTTCAGAAACGCTTTCCTTGCCATTGCCAGTCTACATTTTATATCCTCTCTGCTTCGACCATCATCACTTCTTTTGCTCCCCAAATAGCAAAACCCATTTACTACTTTAAGCGTCTCATTGCCTAATCTAATTCTCGCAGCATCACCCGATTTAATTCGACTACATTCCATTATTCTCGTTTTGCCTTTGTTGATGTTCATCTTATATCCTCCTTTCAAGACACTGTCCATTCCGTTCAGCTGCTCTTCTAGGTCCTTTGCTGTCTCTGGCAGAATTACAGTGTCATCGGTGGACCTCAAAGTTTTTATTTCTTCTCCATGGATTTTGATTCCAACTCCGAATAATCATGTAAGTAGGAGTGATCTTTACTTCAGTAGGGGTAGATTTGGGGGAAGAGACAAAACAGCCAGGTTATCGGTCTCATAGCTTTAGGGAAGGATGGGGAATGATGTCGGCCGTGCCCTGTCGAAGGAACTAGGCATTTGCCTGAAGCGGTTTAGGGAAATCACGGAAAACCCAAACCAGGTTGGCCGGACCCGGGATTGAACCGTCGTCCTCGAATGCGAGTCCATTGTGCTAACCACTGGGCCACCTCACTCGGTCAATTCTTCAGTTTCCCAACCAAAATAAATAAACTACCCTAACCTTTCTCTCCGGCATCTGGGCAGTTTCCGCATGTTGAGGGGGGGTGCACTTGGGATGTCTGTCAGAATGACCAGGGCTCAAGTCCCGGAAAGGGCATCAGTCATTTTTAATTTCCCACCAGTTCGCGGATGGGGGGGGGGGGGTGATGTTGGACGTCATTACAGTAATGGGACACTTAAATTCCTGCCAAAATTCGAAATTCCGGCTGAATTTCGAAATTCCGGCCAAAATTTGAAATTCCCGTCAATAGGATGGATGGAAGAAGGGGAGGGGCGGGGACCCAAATGTCGGCTGAGGAAAAGAAGTCATCTTGGGGTGTGCGTGTATGTGTGAGAGAGACGTGGGAGGTTCAGGGTGTTGGTCGTTACTTGATCAGTTTAATAAATTTGTATATCAAATTGACATAAATTTCATATCAAAACTGCCCTCATGCCGCCCTTATCCTACTGCTAATGATCAGTCCAGCTGGTCCAGAGGGCCCACTTCATTCCCTGGATACACAGGCTACACCACATTATGGGGCCACCACCAGCTTGCTCAGAGCCTTCTTGACAACTTGGGTCCATGGCTTCATGGAATCTGCGACACGCTCGAATCGTATCACCAGCTCTTACCACTTGAAATTTATACCATGTCATGTTCGTCGTACGTGCCTCATTGATTTCTGTGGTTGTTTCATGCGGCGTGGTTTGTCTGTTAGCACTGAAAGCGGCTGGACTCGATAGTTAAGTGAAGGCTGTCGGCCACTGCGTTGTTCGTAATGAGAGGTAATGGCTGAAATTTGGTATTCTTGGCACATTCTTTAGACTTTGGATCTCGGAATATTGAATCCCTAACGATTTCTGAAATTGAATGTATCATGCGTTTAGCTCGAAGTGCCATTCCGAGTTCAAAGTCTGTTACTTCCCGTCATGCGGCTACAATTACGTTGGAAACCATTTCACGTGAATCACTTGACAGCAAATGACAGTTTCGCCAATGCACTGCTCTTTTATACCTTGTGTGCGCGATACCACCGCCACCTGTATTATGTGCATACCGCTATTCCATGACCTTCGTCACCTCAATGTGTTTATCAGTTACGAAATCCGCCACTGAAATTGTATACGACTATGCGTATCCATTTTACCATTTATTTCAATTTTGGATCCAAACATTCATTTCCACAGTAATTCCCTTACTTTTGACATATATGAAGATATTCTATTGCTATGCAGTATTTCTTAAGGTGTGTAGCGACATTAGTAGATTATCTTTTGTCTCCTGCATAGAAACGACGCCTTTGACTGGTTTGACGCAGCCTGGTACGAATTCCTCTCCTGTGCCAAGCTTTTCATCTCAGAGTAGTAACTACAACCTATGTCCTCAATTCAGAATGAGATTTTTACTCTGCAGTGGAATGTGTGCTGATATGAAACGTGACTCGTGCTTGGGTAGCTCAGTTGGTAGAGCACTAGCCCGCGAAAGGCAAAGGTCCCGAGTTCGAGTTTCGACCTGGCACACAGTTTTAATCTGCCAGGAAGTTTTATGTCCTCAATTATTTGCCAGATGTATTCCAGTCTCTGTCTTCCTCTACAGTTTTTACCCTATGCAGCATTCTCTAGTACCATGGAAGTTATTCTCTGGTGCCGTAACGGATCTCCTGTCACCCTGTCTCTTCTTTTTGTCAGTGCTTTCCATATGTACTTTTCCTCGCCGATTCTTAGGAGAACCTTCTCGTTCCCTTCCTTATCAGTCCACCTAATTTTCAACACTTTTCTGCAACATCACGTCTCAAAAATTTCGATACTCTTTTTTTCCGTTTTCGCACAGTCACTGTCTAACCACAAAAAATGCTGTGCTTCAAACGTGCATTCTCAGAAATTTAGTCCTCAGTTTGGATCTATATCTGATACTAGCAGTCTTCTCTTGGGGAGGAATACTCTGTGCCAGCGCTAGTCTGGTTTTCCTGCCTTCCTTGCTACGTCCGTCATTGGTTATTTTACTGCCATGATATCAGAATTCCTTAACGTCGTCTACTTCGTGATCCCCAGTCCTGATAAGTTTCTTGCTGTTCTCATTTACGCTACTTCTCATTGTTTTCGTCTTTCTTCGATTCACTGTGAATCCATATTATGTACTCATTTGACCATGAATTCCATTCAGCAGGTCTTGTCATTCTTCTACAATTTCATTGAGGATAGCAATGTCATCAACGTATCTTATCATTGATATCCTTTCACCCTGAATTTTAATCCCACGCTTGAACCTTGAGCGCTTCTTCGATGTATAGATTGAATAGTGGGGAAAGGACTACATCCCTGTCTTACACGTTTTTAATCCGAGCACTTTGTTCTTGTTTTTCTAGTCTTATTATTCCCTCTTGATTCTTGTACATATTGTATATTACCTGTCTTTTGCTACAGTATACCACTATTTTTCTCACAATTTTAACGTCTTGCACCATTTGACATTGTCGAAAGCTTTTTCTAGGTCGACAAATTTAATGAAAGTGCCTCGATTTTTCTTCAGTCTTACTTCCGTTATCAACCGCAACGTCAGAGCTACCTCTATGGAGCCTTTACCTTTCCTAAAAGCCGGCCGCGGTGGTCTCGCGGTTCTAGGCGCACAGTCCGGAACCGTGAGACTGCCACGGTCGCAGGTTCGAATCCTGCCTCGGGCATGGATGTGTGTGATGTCCTTAGGTTAGTTAGGTTTAAGTAGTTCTAAGTTCTAGGGGACTGATGACCACAGCAGTTGAGTCCCATAGTGCTCAGAGCCATTTGAACCATTTGAACCTTTCCTAAAGCCAAAGTGATCGTCAACCAACATATCCTCAATTTTCTTTACCAGTTTTCTGTATATTATTGATGTCAGCAACTTACATACTTGAACTGTTAAACTGATTGTGCGGTAATTATCGCTCTTGTCGGCGCTTTCAATCTTCAGAATTGTGTATCTGGCCGCTGTGGCCGAGTGGTTCTAGGCGCTTCAGTTCGGAACCGCGCTGCTGCTACGATCGCAGGTTTTAATCCTGCCACGGGCTTGGGTGTGTGTGATGTCCTTAGGTTAGTTAGGTTTAAGTAGTTCTAAGTTCTAGAGGACTGATGACGACAGCAGTTGAGTCCCATAGTGCTTATAGCCATTTGAACCATTTTAGATTAGAATTGTGTCGATGATGTTTTACCGAAAACCTAATGTTATATCGCCAGTCGCATACATTCTACACAGCAGCGAGAACAGTCGTTTTGTTGCCACTTCCCATAATTCTTTCAATAAATCTGATAGATTGTTATCCATCTCTTCTACCTTATTTGATCTTGAGTTTTCCGAAGCTCTTTTAAATTCTGTTTCTAACCCTGGATCCGATATCTCTTCCCAGTCGACTCCTGTTTCTTCTTCTATTACGTCTTCAGACAAGTCTTCCCCAATGTAGAAGCCCGCAATAAACTCTTTCCACTTACATGTTCTCTCCTCTCCATTTAATAGTGGAATTCCCATTGCACTCTTAATGTTACCGCGCTTGCTTTTAATGTCACTGAAGGTTGATTCGACTTCTGTGTATGCTGAGTCCGTGCTTCCATTAATCATTCAATTTTCGATTGCTTCATATTTTTCATCTAGCCGTCTGCCCCTAGGTGTCCTGCAGTTCCTATTCATTTCGTTTCTACATGACTTGTATTTAGGTATTCCTGAATTTCCCTGAACATTTCTGTACATCCTTCTTTCGTCGATCAGCTGAAATATATCACTTGTTGTCCACTGTTTTTTCGCAGTTACCTTTCTTGTACCAAAGGTTGTCCTTCCAACTTCTGTGAATGCCGTTTTTAGAAATGACAATTCCTCTTCAACTGAGCTCTCTACTGAGCACAGCATTTTTAACCTCCGGGAACTTCAAGAGTATCTCTTCATTCCTTACTGCTTCCGTATCCCACATCTTTGAGCATTGAATCTACCTGACTAGTCTCTTAATCTTCAAACTACTCTTCATTACACCGAGCGAGGTGGCGCAGTGGTTAGCACATTTGACTCGCATTCGGGAGGACGACGGTTCAATCCCGTCTCCGGCCATCCTGATTTAGGTCTTCTGTGATTTCCCTAAATCGTTTCAGGCAAATGCCGGGATGGTTCCTTTGAAAGGGCACGGCCGATTGCCTTCCCAATCCTTCCCTAACCCGAGCTTGCCCTCCGTCTCTAATGACCTCGTTGTCGACGGGAAGCTAAACACTAACCACCACCATCTACTCTTCGTTATTGTTAAATTGTGATCTGAGTCCATATCAGCTCCTGGCTACGCTTTACAATCCAATATCAATCCCATCATTTTCCAAGTATGCCTTCTTCTCTTGTGATTCGTGAACAGAGTATCCGCTGTTACTGATATTTATTGCAGAACTCTCTTCCCTCGTTCCTGCTACCAAGTACATTTTCTCCCATACCCCTTGTTCTACTGTCACCTCTACAACCGCATCCTGATCACCCATGACTATTAAATTTTCATCTCTCTTTGTGTACTGAATTATCGGTTCAATGTCCTGATATACTTTCTCTGTCTCTTCATCCTCCACTTGCTACGTCGGCATGTGTACACGATCTATTGTCTGTCGTTTCTGATAACAACTGAACTGTTCACAGTAACGCACTCTCTGCCCTACCTTCCTGTTAATAACGACTCCTACTCCCGTTACATCGTTTTCTGCTGCTGTTGATATTACCCTATAGTCATCTGACCATATATCCTTGGGTTATTTCCGTTTCACTTCACTGACCCCCAGTATATCAATATGGAACCTTGACATTTCGTTTTCAGATTTCCTAGCTTCCCTAACACGTTCAAACTTCTGAATTCTTTATCTTGACTGGTAGAACGTTATTCCTTCCTTGGTTTTTCAGTCTTTTTTCTCATGGTCATCTCCTCTTTCGCACTGTTCGAATGGAGGACTATTCCGGAATCTTTTGCCATAGGAGAGCTCATCACGGCACTTTTTCAATTACAGGCCTCATTTCCTGTGGATACTCGTAACGTGCCTTTAATGCAGTGATTTCCGTGCCACTAGCCGCCATTCCACAAAATTTCGATATTTCTTATTTATGCATTTGCAAACTATTCTTCTCTCTGTCTTAAGGATTTTGTTGATTCTGTGTTTCTGCGTGACTCTGAAAAGAGTTTCACTTCCGCATGTCATCTCCGGTTGAACCACCGTCTTGTTTTAATTTAGCTTGACTGACAGACCTTTTTATTGCACTTATACTATGCTAATATTTTAGTTTTATCACTTTGATAGTTATTACTTGCCAAGCAAGTTTCTTTGCCATATTATACGCTAAATTGTGTCCTAGGAATTTAAATTATTACATTATTTTTACTTTCCTATTATTTACTGTTATGTGGTTGATTACTAGTGGATCTGCTGCCATTATCTAGTCTTTTTGAATGACATTTAGATACCTATTTTTTGTGATATAGGTTATAAGCTTTCTATTTGATTTCTGGCTTCTTGAATTTTATTACGTGGTAACGCTAAGTCCCCTGCGAATCCCAAGCAATTTAAGTTCACTTGATCTTTCTTGGTTCTAATTATTATGTTCTTAGAACTTTCCTTGTATCAATGCCTCACCCTGTACTCGAGAGTGCAGTTGAAAAGCAACGGCGATAAACCCTCTCCCTGTTTTTATCGTAAACGACGCAGAGATTTCTCGTGTGAACTTTAGATTTGGTGCTTGTTAGAGATAAGCTTCTCATTTTACTAATTTGTGATGGAGACGGAAATTCCTTAGTATCTTCATCATTAAAGATCTGTGGATAAAATCTTCAACCTTTCGGAGGCTACAAACTTGTTCTTTTTTTGTCTTCTTTTGTAGTTATCCACGACCAATTTCAAAGTGGTTATCTGTTCTGGGTAGTTTCTCTAGGGTGTAAATCCTCCTTGGAATTGTCCTACTTCCAGGTCAAGCTGATCTGTACAACAGTTGTATAGAATTCTTGACTATATGTGATATCCAAAGGGGAAATTCCTCTGTAGCTGTCTTGATTTGTCCCATTTTTGGCGTAATGTATAGATTATGACTGTAGTCGATTGTTCTGGTAGTTTTTCTTTGTTCCAGGTTTTCACTGTGCACTGGTGTAATGATATCTTAACATGTTCTGCTGCATATTTCCAATGTCCCGCAAATGTCTGATCTTCTTCACTTGCTATGTAGTTTTTGACCTGTTTCAAACCTTTGTGTACTTAATGGATTGCGGATCGGTTCAGACTTTCTGCTGATGTTTTAATAGGCGCTGTAACGGCGACCGGAACAGTCGCGGGGTTGAAGTGACTGAAACCGAATCGGGACCCGTCTGGGTGAACATAAAAGGAACTGCCGCCTCGGACACATTGATAAATCGACTGTAGTGGAACATGTGTTTCAGGAAGGTGATCATGAAATAAAGTTTAGTGAGACGACCGTCATAGCAAAGACGTCGCCTTATTATACGCGAATGTACAGAGAGGCCATTGAGATCGCCAAACACTGCAATAATGTTAACAGAAAAGATGAAGGCATTATGCTGGATAATATATGGATGTCAACATTGCAGCAACAGTGATTAATTTCAATTGAGATAGTTGGCAATATCAGAGATCATAGCAGAGCCGACGTCACGTGATTGACAGCGGCGCCCTCTGGATGGCTTATTTATACGGCGCTCACTCGCGCTCTCGTTACTGTTCGCCGTTTGTCCTTGGAGGATGCTTTCCGCAGTCGAAGGCGAAACGTCAGGGGAGAGTTTTATGACCGCGGCATCTCAGCCCGGAAGTGTTAAGTGATGAATGATTCAACTTGATGCACAGCAAACTGGGGAATCGGCCCGAAACTCTGTAGATGAGACATCGTTCAGCAAGGTATCTGTTTTCAACTCCGACCAATAGGGATTTGAAGAGGAAACGCATATGAAAGGAACTATGGAAATTGGAAATACCAAGAGAGTTGTATCAAGATCAAATAGCATGAATGCTTTAAAGCATTTGTATACAATTACGGTGACTATTAATCTAGATGGGAAATTGGCTGTAGAGTTATTTATTGTGCTGCAAGCAGCCTTAGCTGTTCTGTCGGCTGCGATTGCTTCTCGTGTGCGTGATCGTGCAATGGCAGTAGGGAATATTTACGTCACAGCAAGCAACAGTAGGAAAATGGGCGTAAGAGAACTACAACTATGGTATGAGTTGGCCAGTAGCTGGTCAAAATAACTTACTTTTCCTTGAATCCTGGTCTGTGAATAAAAACTATTCCTCCTGAAAATGTTTCACGAGAAGCTCCACGACAGACTGTTTCACATTCGTTTGTATGCCATCACGTTCGAGCAGTTCTCATCACTCCGTTGCATCAATGTGATTCTATATGCGTTCTTTTAGGGTGTATACCCAACTGAACGTCCTGCACAGTTTGTAACTCCCGAGGAGTTCGCCGTGGATCTTGATGGTGCGAACCTTTGTGATCAATCGGTGTTCATGGTGAAAGTTAATGGTTTGCTTTGAAAGTTTCTTGAATTTTGGCGATGTCCATTTTTGTAGTGTAATACATCCCTCCCATAGAAGATTATTCTCTATCGCCTACCTGACGCACGTGGTGAGTCATTAGCAGCTAATATTTTTACTGTCATACTTATTAGTAAAGCACTTTCAAGTGAGCCGTACTTAATGTTAAACTTACAACATCTAGTAATATAGAATCTTCCTATTATTCTTCATCCATAGTGCACAGGCCATCATGCGAGAAAGGAGACAGCTAAGTTTCACTCGAACGGTGCTTTCTAAATCTATAGTGATTTGTGGACAGAAGCTGTTCTGCCTCAAGGAAATTTACTACAGGTTAACCTAGGCTCAAGGAGTCTGTAGCAAACCAATGTTAAAGACATTGGTCCGATGTTCTGCTGGTCCGCCCTTTAATGTTTCTTACACACAAGAGTTACTGGAGCTTTTCTCCAGTCGCTTGCAACTTTGCGCTGAGCGAGAGATTCTCGATGTATACAGGATAAGTAAGGGGCCAATGCCGAAGAGTGTTCTCTGTAAAACCGGAATGGGATTTCTACCGCATCTCGCGATTTATTTGTTTTCAACTTTTTCAGTTGCTTCTCAACGACATGGAAGTCCGTTTTTGCGTCCTCCATAAGGGGGTTTGTGCGGCGACCACACGATGGTACATCTGTACGATCCTCCGGCTTGAATACATTTTTCAACGCGATATTTTTTAAAAAAATATTTAAATTTTTTAATTTTTTTCTGACCGCTGTTGTTTCGTTGAGGTATCCTACTGCATACTACACATTCTCTTTACGACTGTTACCAGAGTTTCTTTTCCCACCAGATAGTTCGCTTCAGTGTCTCTGGTTATTACAGTTACTCTATATGGAGTAGCTTCTCATAGAAGCGTAAAGTAATAGACTGGCTAGTAAGTGCTGGTCTTAAAACTGAGACCTCCCAATCTGCTACTGGGAAGATCTGCAGGAAGCTGGTCCTGGTGAGTACTCACAATGCGACGGCTGCCATCTGCAAACAAGCGACGACCAGCCACCAGCCGTTCCAGTCTCAAGACCGACGGTTCCTGAAGATTCCATCGCAGTCTGACGCCGAATAAACAATTCAGACGTCGCTCGAAGCCCCTTTCGTTTGTACTGGCTTTGTCTTCTTCTAGCACTGTCGCGCCAAGTGAAATCCGGGAGAGCCGTGAAATTTTCATCCCTACGCCAGCGGTCGCCTCATTCCCATTTCCTCTCTTTTCGTTGAATAAACAGGAAAATGCTCTCGAAGCCTTTAATATTGTCTCATCGAGACGCGCCCGGACCCAGACCTCCGTCGCCGCATTTGGAAGGGAGAGAATGGCCCACCCGCGAACAAGTAGTCTCTGACGTCACCTCTATAAGCAAGAAGTGTGGTCGCGTCATCGTTCTCAGTGAATGGGTCTACAATCGAGAAAATTTTTGCATTGATCTATAATATTTTTTAAAATTGTTCTATAATATTTTTTCCGACCTGCATAAAAATGTTTCCTATATAACGCTATAAACATCACAATGGCCTAATACATAAATTATTTTTTTGGTTCTCCTTCTAGGCGGTCCTGTACCATCTATCCAGTTACGATGAGACTTTGTTGAGCTGTTGCATGGTGTGACATGTAAGAATGTATGAGCACTTCTTTTCACTGTGCCGCTCGGGATTAGCCGAGCCGTCTAGGCGCTGCAGTCGTGGACTGTGCGGCTGGTCCCGGCGGAGGTTCGAGTCCTCCCTCGGGCGTGGGTGTCTGTGTTTGTCCTTGCAATAATTTAGGTTAAATAGTGTGTAAGCTTAGGGACCGATGACCTTATCAGTTAAGTCCCATAAGATTTCATACACATTTATTTTCTTTTAACTGTGTTGTTGCTGGTGTTTATGATTCTTTTTGTTGTTAATATTTGCCGAACTCGTTCAAATGGCTCTGAGCACTATGGGACTTAACATCTGAGGTCATCAGTCCCCTAGATTTAGAACTATTTGAACCTAACTATCCTAAGGACATCACACACATCCATGCCCAAAGCAGGATTCGAACCTGCGGCCGTAGAAGTCGCGCGGTTCTGGACTGAAGCGCCTATAACCGCTCGGCCACCGCGGCCGGCTTTTCCGAACTACTTGTCTTTATTAATATCAGGAGTAGACTTGGTTCTTCGTTTTGCTGCATACTGTATTTCGTGATCAAAAGTTTTCCTTTCTTTTTCTTGCGTTTTCTAAAGTGTCCAAGAACTTCTGTATCTGCCCTCTGGATTACGTCCTTACTAGTTTACCTGTTGCTCCCTGCGTCTTTACCAGGATGGATCTAGCAGTGGACCTCTCGCATAATTTTGTGTTATTGAGATTCCTGTGGATCCAGCCGTAATTGACTTACTACCGTGTGTAGCAGTCAATCAGTGAGTAGCATGAATGGATATTTGGGTTCTATTTTTTTGAGTCTGTTTCAGTTATATTTGTAATCGTTTGTTTCAAGCCGAACTCCTATAAAGCTCTGAGATGAGACGGATCTTTGTTGTTGGTGATTGGGGTTAGATAATGTGGATGAAATTCTATCAGTTCTACGGAACCAGTGATGTGAAGAGCTTTTATAGGTGTTACGAAATAAATCTCTCTGAATTCCATCTGCTTCACATGTATAAAAGTCTAGTGTCAGCATTGGAAGAATTGTCACAGAAAACCACGAAACATGCGCAACAGCAAATGGTAACTGTTGGAGAACCTGGTGAGCCAGCTGTAATAGGTCACTAAATGAGAAGTAGATAAGTGTGAGCAGTGTGTTGTCCTTAGTAATAATTGATTAACAGATAATAATTCATAATTATGACCCACTCATTGTCTGCAGTGTAATTTCAGTTTTGCGGGCTAGTGGCATTATTCTCATACTCATATCGTTGTGGCCTAATGGGGGATACATTCCTTACATAAGAAGAGCGCGCCTGGTCGGTGGTTTGATTTACAGGAGAGCCACAAAATTGTTGAGAAATCTGAACTGGCAGCACGCGAAGAAGTGCACTTTTTACATCACAGCGGTTTCCATTAATTGCGGTCCTTTGAGAAGTTTTCCGGAGAGTTTGAAAAATGGGTTAGAACAATTCGAACGTAAATTACACATCCTACGATTTAGGCTTCATTAGTACTAACAGCATACTGCACTTATTTGTACTTTATATGTGTAAATGTAGAACTTACACATATACTTCCGCAAAAAATTATGAAATCGCTTCTCTATAAAGTCAGTGAGTCACATTACACGTAAACTGAACGTTATACTCTGCTGTTTCGTGATAGATATCACGTTATTTTCTATTTTTAATTTTTTTCCTGTCAGGCAAAAGAATGTCGATCGGTTTTTATCTTCTACACAAAAACGTAACCAGAAAATAATCACTTTAGTATCGACAAGAGTAATAACTCCGGTAAGATGTTATTTTACATTTAAGCTCTAATACTTTGGTAGTTCCTATTATGCAGCAAGATTGTAGATTCTAACGGTGATAATAAAATTATATGCAATAAAACTCTGCTCGTTTCTCTTTTTAAAGAATGCAAAATTAACGTTCTTATGATGTGATAATCGCCTAGATAATAGTCTGTTAAAATGCTGTCCTTACATGTTGCGAACGAAAGTGGTCTCGGCATAGCTATTGCTGAAATAGTTATTTGTTTCACCTGGTTCCGAAGTCGTCAAGTTGTCTGCTCTCTGCACTGCAGCTGTCTTGACGATTGCTGAACCAAAGTTAGATGCAGTATGCTATATTGTTAATTCGAAAGTAAGTAACTAACATACAAAATAAAATTCGCATCATGTTGAGCTGAATACAATTTTTTTTAGTTGTTCAAGTGATGGATGCGTACTGTGACAGTGCAGCGTTGCCGGTGTAATATTTCTTGAGAGTTTTCTCAAGTTTTCTGTTGGATCCTGAAGTGAAATGACGTTTCGGCGATAGACTAATCGGTCATCTTCAGGAGAACGATGCTGATGCTAAGTCCCACTGAAAACTGGTAGGACGTAGCAACAGCAGCCGTCTCCTTATGGCGGAGGAGGATCGGTGAAATATCGAGTCATGTTGATTTTAAGATCCAGCCGCAAACCAGAGAAGACAACCATAGGACGACTGCGTAGCGCTATACTTGGCTGGCAAGCCGTCACTTTTATTGGCTTCACCTTCAACTACCGCAAGCATTGGTCCTTCAATAATCAAATCAGCTTTTGTAAATTGGTTCACAGTTTAATACTCAGATATTAGACGTCATGTTCCACGTGAAACACAATCCATACCATGGGAAAAATTCGCAGTCTTTCTGCTGCACAAAAAAGAAGGAAAATAGCCCACTGCCAGTACAAAACACAGTGCCTTTACGTTCTCTTGATGATAATGCTTCTGGTTTTATACTGCTGAATGTATTGCGGTCTCCTGAAAAAATTCTCTTATTTTATGCTTGGTTCTCGTTTTTCTTCTTTCTTCAGAGACTTCACCTGCTGTGACATCCTATTCCGCCTGGAATTTCAAAATTTAGTTTCCTTCTCGAAATTTTTATTTTCTCTTGCATCTTTTGCTATAAAGCTAAATGGTTTCACCTTCCAAAGTTGGCACTGTGTTCTCCCTGTCAAGAAATGCCTCTATGAATTTCCTTAGCTTCCCCTATTTCATTAGCCATGAAAACTGTTCTAGCTTCCACAAAATGCAACTGTCCGTCTGTATACATCTAAGTCCCGACAAAGACTGCCTGATGTCACTTGCCTTGTCCTTCCACAATGACAAATTTTTAACATAGGCATAGCCTGGCATGCCAGTAGTTTTGTTCTGATGAGTGATGGTGAGTAAGTAAGTTATTGTACGTGCGATATCGTCAGCTGCCGTCATATGTCTATCTGTTCATGATATGCCCCCCCCCCCTCCCCCTGATTGCCGCAAAAGCAAGACTTGGCAACACATGCAGTGTCGGTGCCAAGCAGTATGTGTGTAGGGGCAGGAACACACATCTATACCTCATGCTACTGAAGTAGCTGTACATTATACTACATGTACATTGTTCAGCAAATTTAATGACTTTTGACATGTTTTATTCCACCGATATAAAAAAATTCCAGTCCCTACATTATCGTCTTAGGGGCTAATTTTTGTTCTCTCTATGGCTCCCCACGTTCTTCCTCAGTGTCCACACTATCTCCATACTGAACTTCACCGAAGTCTCTTCAGCAGTTTATGAATTAAATCCTAACAGACACACATTTCCCTCCAATAACATTAGTATGGAAGCATGCGTTAAGTACATTGAGGATTGTATAAACATTGTATTCATTATCTGAACCATATTATGTAGAACACAGCAACCAATAAAATCATTTTCACAAACATGAAAAGTTAAAAAAGCAAACAGTAAATAGCTTCTCCAAAGAGTAAGTCTGTTCCCTATTTCGCATTGTCTTCGAATCAATACAAACACTTTCTAAATTAGCCTATGTTCTTCATCATTCAAACTATGCCCACCAATTTCATTAACATTGGTCAGCAGATTAATTGTGAAAAGGAAACTGGGAAACACGCTTTGGTATTGATAATGTTAGTATGGATGGAGTGTTCCCTACTGGACCAAAGCTTCAGAATATACAGAAGATACATACAACCGCTTTTCTAGAATAATACCAGAAATTCTCGACGTAATATAAATTAAAGAAAATTATCCACCTTTCGAATTTGCAGATCTTGTATTTAAGGCACGTTCCAAATTAAAATTTTTGGGTTTGGGTTCCACATTTTATGCAAGACACTGTTTTCCTTACTATAGAAACATGCTTTGGAACCTCTGGAACATCATCAATGGGCTTTATTTAATGACACACTGTAGAAAGTGAACATATTTTAGGTTGTAACTGATCTAACAAAATGAGGCCTAAAGTCAGTTTTTGTTCGTTTCTTGTTCATTCCTACATTTTATATTATATGGTTTTGAAGGATTATCTGTATGGTGTCCTGCACTGATAGCTTGTCATCTGCAAACCAAACGATGTAAATTAGAATTTTATCACCAGCTTAACATCTCCCTTGATTTTTAAAAACGTGATTTTGGCGTGCCAAAATGTTTTATGTGTTTGTTTGTTATTACCCACGTTTTGTTGTGACAGGTCATCTTTCGTGTTCTGAGATTACTGCACACACATATTGAATGTAATTTGTATAATTTTGGTTTAACCAAACGCTTTTCACTTCTCAAAATGCGGTGCAAACGATTTTGCTATGTGTCCTAACCTGACCGGCGTTCATTTGTTCCCAAGTGAGTTTGGCGCCGAATTTTAGTTTTGTTTACCTTTATTTATCTTTTTCTCTGGTGTGTGTATGTGTATGTGTGTGTGTGTGTGTGTGTGTGTGTGTGTGTGTGTGTGTGTGTGTGTAGGTTAAGCTCCTTTCTGTAAAGTTCCTTCGATGTAGTAAATAATGTACCTTTGCAGAGTGTAATATATTCATTTAAAACTCATTTGCTTTCTGTTTTTATCTGCTGTATGTGGTAGCTTTCTTCTATTGTTAGTTTGTGGAAAAGGTTTCATTGGGGATGAATCTGTTGAATTGTAGGTGGGTTGTGTTATGGGCTATGAGATGGTCAGCAAATATACTACAGGTGCTGTTACTTTTTAGAGCTTTGAGGTGTTCTGAGTGCCTTGTTTTAAAATTTATGAATGTTTGTGCTATGTATAGCGATTGGAAAGTGTTGCATGCGAGTTCATATATTCCCGATCTGTTGAATTTTTCTGTGGGTATCTCCTGTGTTCTGAGTTTCGTCTGTGTTACCTGTCCTATATCTCATTTGAAATCCCTTTTTCTTCAGTGTGTTGCCTATTTTGTGGACAATTTTGTTATTGTAGGCTAGTATGTGCTATTTTGTTTCACGTGTGCGTGCGTGCGTGCGCGCCTGTGTGTGTGTGTGTGTGTTTGTGTTTGTGTGTGTGTGCGTGTACTGTTGCATTGTTATGTCTTGTATGTGGTCATTGTTTGTGTGTTGTGTAAGGTTTTGTGTGTATGGTGCATTTGTTCCTTTTCTGTTTACAGATTCGTTGGTTTAATTTTTCTGTCATATGAGTCTTGTAACCGTTCACCACCGCCGTGTGTTTTCTTCTGTTTAGATCCTGTGTGTAATTATGTTCGCTTATGAATGTTCTGTTCAATTTTCGGAGCATGAATCTGAAGCTTGCTTGCTAGCATGCCACCAGGTGGTTCGATAGATCGTGAGTGATGATGGTCGTGGCTCCTGAAAGTTGTTAAGTCATGGGTATTATGGTGAGATCCAGAAAATTTCGTGTTTCGTCTGTATTCATTTATAATGTGCAGTGAATTTTTAGATGTAAGTTGTTTATTTCATTTTGTAGCTGTTCTGTTCGTGCGTGTGGTTCATCAGTAGTGCATATTATGTCATCACCATAACGGTACCGTATTTTTTTCGTTTTATTAGTGTGTGAAGATCTTGTTCTCTACGTTGTTCATGAATATGTTGGCTAGAAAGCCACTAATTGGTGATCCCATTGACATTCCTTCATGTTGGGAATTAACTTCTTTGTTGAGCATAAATTAATTTTGTGCTGTTATTGCCTTGAGAATGGTTGCTATTTCATTAATATGTGGGTCTGGTGTATTTCCTTGTTTTAGTCTTTGTGTTATGATGTTGATTGTTTCATTTATCGAAATAGAATAGTACATTACTGCGACATCAAATGACATGGAGCTTTCTGTGTGTGGCATCTCTATGTTCTTGAGTCTCTCTACTATTTCCATTGAGTTTTCTAGGTTCCTGTTGTTTTCAAAAGTGTTTATTTCCTTTAGTAATATGTCTATATGTTCGCCTAGGTTGGATTGGTATGGTGGAGAAGTTCTGCAGTTGATGACCAGTTTTAAAGGGAAATGCTCCTAGTGCACCTTTGACAGGGATTGGGAATGGGTGACTTTGGATTTTTTTGTGTTATTCTTTTTATCTGGCCTTTTGAGACTGTATTATTGATGCTTTTTAGTGTTTGTTGAATATTTCTCTGGTACCTTGCTGATGGGTGGTCACTGGTCAGTTTGATGATGTTGTACTTCAAAAACAATAATGTTTATTTATGTTTTCCTTTCCATTCATAACCACAGCAAAGTTCCCTTTGTCTGCTCTTGTTAGTATGGCCTTGTTATATTGTAACTTTTGTTTAACTTGCTGACTGGGGTTTCCTCTGGCGTTTTGTCCTTAGAGATTATGGTGGAGTTGTGTGTTCTGATAATCTGTGTTACATCTGCAGCAAGTAATTCTCTTGTTAAGTTCACATTAAAATTTGGTGCACTAAGTCTTTCTTGTTCTTTTATGATTTGTTCAGATTCTGTTATGAGATCTTCTATGGTTTTATGTGACATGTGTGTGTTAATGTTGTGTTTTGGTCCTTTTTCCAGAAGGCAGTTTTTTTGTGTGGCTGGATTAACGTCAGTTATGTTGAAGATTCTGTCCTAAGCCAGTCGGCGTTCATTTGTTTCCGAGTGAGCTTGCCACCTGTAGGGAAGCAACCTACTCACGCCATATAGAATTCATATGCTTTACATTGTGTGCCAGCCCAGTCCTCTGTAACTAAGTATGATGTCACAAATGTTGTGCAATAGCTTAAAAGTGAAGTAAATAATCTGCCAAGTTAATAGCATGTCAAGAGTGATTATAAATAATAATGCGTTAAGTTTCAGTTTAGTAACTTTAACAGTTTTCGAAATTTGTGCATTTTACACAAAAATCATCGGCGCAAGAGGAATGAGCCAGAAACTTCAAAATTTATATTCCGATTCCTTTTTCATTGTAATTTAATGGAAACAGCATGCTGGATCTCACAAAGGAATATTTTGATTGAAACTCATGATTTCTGTATTTGTGTCCTAAAAGTACAGAAGCAAGATAGATTAAATAAGTGATTAGATAAAGCTAGGATGTTTAGATTTAGGTAGAATGGAGATACGCTATAATAAAGATGTGAGAAGTTTCCAAAAGGTAGCTATAAAACTATAGCTGTATCGTCTCTCCAAAGAGCACGTTCAGAGCTCATCTATTGCATGCAGTGGAACTAAAATAATTCTCTCGCCAGAACTATTAAACTTGGCCACATCAGAATTTTATTACAGATACTTAGGTGTGTGTTGATTGCACAATTAAATTGAGAGCTTCATTGGCCTTCAGAGAATGAAGCAATTAATTATTTAGTAACTTGAAGTGGTAGTTTACAAGTCCGAGCGGCTGGTCAGGAAGGCAAATTTAGTCGGCTGCGCCACCGCTGCTATAAAAATAAGAGCGCTGCGAGCTAGCGTCAGGCTCAGTTCTCTTCTAGATTCGTATCAGCGTTCACTCTATGTTGGAAGCTGAATCGCGTTTGTGCAGTTACAAGGAACAGCGTTGGATACCGTATAATGTAACTCGGTTCAAAGTGGTGCAAATGGCTCTGAGCACTATGGGACTTAACATCTGAGGTCATCAGTCCCCTAGAACTTAGAACTACTTAAACCTAACTAACCTAAGGACATCTCACACATCCATGCCGAGGCAGGATTCGAACCTGCGACCGTAGCGTTTGCACGGTTCCAGACTGAAGCGCCTAGAACCGCTACGCCACCAGCGGCCGGCTATGTAACTCGGTATACACTTATCAATGAGTTCGCGTTGGGGTAAAGTGTTAACTGTGGAACGACTCCAATGATTTATTCTCAATTTACGTATGTTGTATTTTCACGTGTCGCCACAGGACATACCTTCTTCCACTACTAGCATGGCATTTCATGAGTATTAACATCAAATTTTGGCGGGCATTCACTTTGAACATTTACATCGATAATAGTTATTGAACAGTTTCGTTGTCTAGGGATAATAGGATCTGCGCAATAGACTCTGAACAGCTTTGATAGTGCAAGAGTTGATAGAGTAAACTTTTGTATGGAACTTTAATCTTTATCGCTTTCAGAATATAGTGAAACTCTTTATAGTAAACTGCATTTTCTATGGATCCCAGACCATCCTAAATCCTCAGTGTAATGAACTTCAATGATCAATAACTTTATTTCTTCATCAGAGTGGGCACAGTGAACCTTATTTACAGGCATCACCTTTTTGCTAATCACTTTCTGGTTGCCAACATTGTAGTTAGAGCGCCTGTGTTGAGAACGGCAACAAAACAACAGAAAATAAATATTTCCACCCGCTGCCCCACACACCGAATTTTAATTTTGTTTCCTTTTATCTCTCTCTTTCTGTCTCTCTCTCTCTCTCTCTCTCTCTCTCTCTCTCTCTCTCTCTCTCTCTCTCTCTCTGTGTGTGTGTGTGTGTGTGTGGTATAAGTCCCTTTATATTTTTGTGTTGCTTTTTCTGTAAAAATCCTTCAATGTGTTAAATAATGTTCCTTTGCAGAGAGTAGTGTTTTCATTTAAAATTTGTTCTCTTTCTGCTATTGCCTTCTGTATGCTGGAGTTTTCTTCTATTGTTTGTTTTTTGTATAGGCAGTGGCTTGGTTTCAGTAGGGTTAAATTTGTTGTATTGTAGTTGGGTGGCATGTTGGACTATTAGGTGGTCAGCAAATGTGCTACAGGTGTTATTACGTCCTAGGGCTCTGAGATGTTTTGATAATCTTGTTTTTAAATTCCTTGATGTTTGCGCTATCTATACTGATTGGCAAGTGTTACATGTGAGTTCATATATTTTCGATCTGTTGAATTTGTCTGTGGCAGTCTCCTGATTTCTAATTCTTCCTGTGTTGTGTTGTCTGTTCTGTATCCTATTTGAAATCTCTGTTTCTCCAATATGTTCCTATTCTAAAGAACAGTAGCATCAAATGCAGAAAATTCGACACAAAAGTCCTAAAAGAAAAGCGTGTACAAAAGTAACGAAAATTCCCAAAAAATAACAAATACTGGAATCGTTAACTAGAATTAAGCTAACAGGTCAGTTCTGATTACCGGTTCCAAGCATTCTATGATTCATCATTTAGATCGTTTTTCCAGCAGGAATTTGCACTGAAGTGTAACAGCTTTTTGAACTCTGCAAAAAAGTAACAGATTTTGGAATCAGTAACTAGAATCAAGTTAAATAGGTTAATTCTATTTACCGATTTCATACAATTCACTGTTCATTACTTAGACCGTTTTTACAATAAGTGCGTCCACTACAGTGTTAAAGGATTTCTATGTTAGGTATTGTTCTTTTCCTACTAAGAAAAAGAAAAAAATATATATATCTTGGAGCCGGAACCTACAATAGTTGTTACGTTTTCGCAGCGGTTCAGAGATCAACAATAACTCTAGAAATCATACGAAAACTAACTACCAGCAGACATGTCCAAAATTACGAATCGTCGATTGGCTGGAATCGGTAACTAGAATTCATGTCCAGATCAATTCTAGTTACCGATTTCTACAATTCCATTTAGACCGTTTCTCTGGCTGGGGTGTAAACTGAAAAAGTAATAGGGTTCCTCCATTTGTAATTACTTTGTGAACTAATGCGAAAAGATGGAAAATATTGGAATCGATAAACTAGAACTAAGCTACATGAGGTGAATTCCAGTTACCGATTCTAACCATTGCATGGTCCGTTATTTAGATCTTCTTTGCAGCATGTGTGTACTCTGAAATGTAATAGGATTTCTGTACTTGTAATTTCTCTCTAAGCAGCTGCGAAAAAGTAACTAATATTGAAATTGGCAAGTAGAATTAAAGTATACAGGTCAATTCTAGTTAGAGATTCCACTATTAGTTACCTTTTTGTGAATTTTCGTTGTTTGTGTACTGGTCTTTTTTTGGGATATCAGTGTGGGTTTGCGGTTTCATATACGTCGTTATTTTATAGTTGTACTACATTTTAGTGTCTCTCTATCCAAAGCCCTCACTTACCCGCGAAAGTCTCGATAAATTCAATATTTATTATTATAAGTTAACTCTTCACTACGCACTATACAGTGATGTAATTTAAAAGTTCTCTGTGTCTTTCTTACTCGGATAAATTTCGACAGTAATTTGCACACACATATACTTTTATTTTGCGGTGTTATTATTTATTTCCGTTATCTTCTATTCATTTCGATATAATTCGTGGCTAAGTAAATAAGTGCGTGAATTGTGATTGAAATTTTAGGGGAATAGACATAGACACTTACGGTCTATGTTTTTATTTTATGCTGCATTTAAAACCTCGAACATACCTGCTAAGGTTCAGTGACCATGTCAGAATTATATTAGAACAAATAAGCCCTCGGTCACAAATATTAAGTCAAAATTGACCAGATTTCGACGCTACTATGAGAGCCGTCTTCAGAATTAGACTAAAAGTATATAATACATTAATAAAATTAAAGTTTGTACTGACTGGAGAAAGATGCAGTACTTACAAATCACAAATTAAAAAAGATCTAAGCCGGAAAGGCGACGTCATGAATATTTGTGAGTAAGATGGCGAGCTGCTAAGGGCGGCTCGTACTTTAGTGAACAAGGGTTGCAACAAGTAATTCAGGATTTTCCAGATCTCTGTAAGTAGGTTTTATGATATCCAAGACAGCTGCTGGGATGGAATGTTTACGGCTGTATGAACAGTTTGCGTATTGCGCATTGCGGTAATTACACCAAGAATCAGGCCCAAGAGGCCAACGGTGGTGTACTGGTTTTTCGTCAGTTGACAGTCAATGGAAGAAGGTAGCCCCTACTGCATGATCCTTTCTCAACAAATACTATTATTTCTAATGGCCATCCCATAATACTGCTGTAGGTCATTAGTCATTTTGTCCGTCAGCCTGCCTCTTATGGTTTTACCAACAGAAAGTTTCTTGTCTCTCAAAATTTGTTTCAACTCCCGCAACCTGGTGCCCATCCTCTTCTGGACATGACCTTTAAAACACAGCAATCCACAGCCTTCTGTATAAATAATGCCGATTTTATTAGATCTTGAAAGTAATGAACATAAAAATTTTAACATTTTCAGCCGGTGTAGATTATATTTAAAAAAATACAATGAAATACTTCCATGTGAGTTTATAAGTGATATATACTTCATTTTATTAGGAAAATTCCAAATTTTATAATGAAACAAAAATCCGAAAATGTGAAAAACAATTTTCCGTTCTAATTCCCCTTAAGGGATTATGGCAGCAGACAAACGATGCGAGTGCGTCTGGTAACAACACGATCTCGTCTGCAGCGCCTCTCCTGGGCTCATGACCTTTTCAGTTGGAGCCCAGATGACTGGAAACTTGTGGCCTGTTCAATGAGTTCTGACTTCAGTTGGCAAGAGCTGATACAAGGGTTCGAGTATGGTGCAGACCTCACGATGCCATGGACCCAAGTTATCAAGAAGGCAAGGGGCTCCATAATGGTGTGTGCTGTGTCTACATGGATTGCACTCTGTCCTCTGTTCCAATTGAACCCAGCACTGCTGGAGATGGTTAATTTCGGCTACATGGAGACCATTTACAGCCATTTATGAATTTTACGTTCCCAAACAACGTTGACATTTCTCTGGGCGACAGTGCGCCATGCCAGAACATTTTGGACAATTCCAGCGAATGATTAGGCCACCCAGATGGCCCGACATGAATCTCATCCAATGCTTACGGGACATAATCGAGATTCAGTTCGTTCACAAAATCCTGCACCGGTAACACCTTCGTGATTTACGAACGGCTATAGAGGCAGCATGACTCAGTATTTGTGTAGAGGACCTCCAACGACAGGTCACGTGCATGCCACGTCGAGTTGCTGCGCTACGCTGGACAAAAGGAGATTCGATACGGAATTACGATTTATCCTATGACTTTTGTCACCCCAGTGTGAAAGCAGCATACACTACTGGCTATTAAAATTGCTACATCAAGAAGAAATGCAGATGATAAACGGGTATTCATTGGACAAGTATATTATACTAGAACTGACATGTGATTACATTTTCACGCAATTTGGGTGCATAGATCCTGAGAAATCAGCACCCAGAGCAACCACCTCTGGTCGCAATAACGGCTTGGTACGCCCGGGCATTGCGTCAAACAGAGCTCGGATGGCGTGTACAGGTACAGCTGCCCATGCAGCTTCAACAGGATACCACGGTTCATCAAGAGTAGTGACTGCCGTATTGTGACGAGCTAGTTGCTCGGCCACCATTGACCGCACGTTTTCACTTGGTGAGAGATCTGGAGAATGAAATCTGTTAGTCGCGTGAAGTGTTAATGCATACAATGGATAGGCCTGGATTGAAAAGTAATAAGTTCATGGTGAAACCGCGTATTATGCAACCTCAAAGCAATGTGAGGAAACCAGCCCTGGCTTCGTGAATCCACGTTATTCATACTATGATTAACGAATGGCAAATCCAGTGACTACCGTTATGAATGCTGGCAACACGTGGCCAAGTTTGACAACAAAGAAACGAGTAAAATAGAATCACGAATAAATTATATTGCTTATATCCAGAACTAAACTATGCAACAAATGAAACATTTATGAACCTATCCGCTATTGACCTACGAAGAAGAACCGTTGGTTCATGCACTCAATCATCTCCGCTAGTTGAAACACATTAACCTGAAAAATTTCGCCGGCCGAAGCAGCTGAGCGGTTCTAGACCCTTCAGTCTGGAACCGCGCAACCGCTACGGTCGCAGGTTCGAGTCCTGCCTCGGGCATGGAATTGTGTGATGTCCTTAGGTTAGTTAGGTTTAAGTAGTTCTAAGTTCTAGGGGACTGATGACCTGAGAAGCTAATTCCCACAGTGCTCAGAGCCATTTGAACGATTTGAAAAATTTCTACAAATGAAATATCGCTGAACCTTTTCCGGCATCAATTCACACCGGAACATGCTTCATAATCAATGTTACCCCAAAAAACCTACATTATGAATAACTTTTGTCGCCATCAATGACGAGCGACGCTCCCCCGCGTCCGTCTCGTTCAATCGGCGGCCCCAGAATGTCCTCTCCTGGCGCGTTCTAGGACCAACCGCCAACCGTTCAAAAAACTGGTGGTGGGGGTAGGACCTCAGTGAGAACCAACCTCACAAACTCTGTCCTGCTCATCCCCACTATCTTTGGAATCACGAACTCTCAGCCGAATCTGCTCACGTTGCTATGGTGGTGCTAAACTACCCTACTGCTACCATCTTGGACTAATCCAGATTATTATATATTCTATTGGAATAAATAAGCCCTCGGTCACAAATGTGTTGTTGTTGTGGTCTTCAGTCCTGAGACTGATTTGATGCAGCTCTCCATGCTACTCTATCCTGTGCAAGCTTCTTCATCTCCCTGTACCTACTGCAACCTACATCCTTCTGAATCTGCTTAGTGTATTCATATCTTGGTCTCCCTCTACGATTTTTACCCTCCAAGCTGCCCTCCAATACTAAAGTGGTGATCCCTTGATGCCTCAGAATACGTCCTATCAAGCGATTCCTTCTTCTGTCAAGTTGTGCCACAAATTTCTCATGTCTCCAATCCTATTCAATACCTCCTTATTAGTTATGTGGTCTACCCATCTAATCTTCAGCATTCTTCTATAGCACCGCATTTCGAAAGCTTCTATTCTCTTCTTGTCTAAGCTATTTATCGTCCATGTTTCACTTCCATACATGGCTACACTCCATACAAATACTTTCAAAAACGACTTCCTGACACTTAAATCTATACTCGATGTTAACAAATTTCTCTTCTTCAGAATCGCTTTCCTTGCCATTGCCAGTCTACATTTTATATCCGGCCACAAATATGAAGTCAAAATTGTCCTGGTTTTGACGCTACTATGAGCGTCGCCTTCAGAATTAGACTAACTGTTCAAAAATGGCGCTGAGCACTATGGGACTTAACATCTATGATCATCAGTCCCCTAGAACTTAGAACTACTTAAACCTAACTAGCCTAAGGACATCACTCAACACCAAGCCATCACGAGGCAGAGAAAATCCCTGACCCCACCGGGAATCGAACCTGGGAACCCGGACGTGGGAAGCAAAAACGCTACCGCACGACCACGAGATGCGGGCGGACTAACCGTTTTAAAACATATTAGGTATATAGTAAATTAATAAACTTAAAGTTTGTACTGACTGGAAAAGATGCAGTACTTACAAGTCAAATATTAAAAAAGATCTGAGCCGGAAAGGCGACGTCATGAGCAGCTGTGAGATGGCGAGCCGCTAAGGGCTGCTCGTACTGTGAACAAGGGCTTTTTTTTATATTATGTATTCCATACATACATTTATCCATCCACATACATCATGGGAGCAAAGGATGAGAGAGGAGGTGTGACACCAACAGAAGAAAAAATATACACGGAAGCATTCCTGAATCCAGAGCTTAATTAGCTAGACGAAACATTGAAAGGACGCTCTCGGCGTAAAATGAATTATTAAACATGTAGAAATTAATCAGTCAGTGACGTTTCACAGTTTCATGCTGTAATCTCGCGTGGTGCAAACACACCTTCGTGACTACGGGCAGCCGAAACCGACTGTACTGTAATCGAGGTTGTGAATAAATTCTAAGCAGAACACGATCTGCTTGTCAACAGCAGAGCCGCTTCCGCCGGGGCGCGTCGCCCGCGGCGCCGGCAGCGGCGTCGGCGGGCTGGCAGTGACGTCGGCGCCGGCGTCGGCGTCGGCGCCGTCCCCCGGCGCACAGCCAGATCCGCGGCCGCATCAAAGGGATGAGCGGGCGAGCCTGGGGCGTGACGCGCCTGCAGACGCCGCCGGCCACCTGCCGCTCCAGCGTCCAATCACGTCCCGCTCGGCCCGCCCCACGGGCCGAGGTTTTTAACGCACGTAACTGCAGCTGTGTCCAGCCCGGGTCGGACACGTGACGGGCACTTCCTGGGCACCACTCTGAACCAAGGTACGGGTCTCATTTCCATTTTCCATTTACGAAAACAACACGGCAGGTGCCATAACCCTGTTTCCCAGAAACTTCGCCAGCCCTTGTGGCCGAGCGGCTCTAGGCGCTTCATTCCGGAATCGCGCTGCTGCTACGGTCGCAGGTACGAATTCTGCCTCGGGCATGGATGTGTGTGATGCCCTTTGGTTAGTTAGTTTTAAGTAGTTATAAGTCTAGCGGACTGATGACCTCAGATGTGAAGTCCCATAGTGCTAGGAGCCATTTGAACCAGAAACTTCGCTCAGTGGAAGAGGGGCCAAAACTAGCGAACATGTAGATTCTCGATCGGTTCTGAGAAAACGAGACGCAAAATTTTCCAGCTATTTCATGTGCCCTTTGTAATTGTGGACGTGAAAACACAACTTTTTTTCAGAATAATTTGAAAGACGTTACATGACTTAATGCTATGAGGTTTCCAGAAACGATGCAAGAATAGATTAAGTGCAACACGGTTTATCAACCGGCCGCGATGGCCGAGCGGTTCTAGGCGCTATAGTCTGGAACCGCGCGACCGCTACGGTCGAAGGTTAGAACCCTGCCTAGGGCATGGATGTGTGTGATGTCTTTAGGTTAGTTAGGTGTAAGTAGTTCTAAGTTCTGGGGGAATGATGACCTCAGAAGTTAAGGCCCATAGTGCTCAGCCATTTTTTGAACCACAGCTTATCATCTCTATCAAAGAAAACAGGACAAAAGGAGATCGTCCCCATTAATATTTTAAGAGGACTCCTCGTGGTTACCAATAAAACGAAGCGCGTGATGAAATTATATTCACTCCGAATTGTCATTGATATGCAGTTGAATTTTTAGTGAAGTTCGTAAGGTGCAACAAGTCCTAAATGAAGTTCTTAAAGTTTTTGATTACTTCTCTCGCCGTTTGCTCCTAAGGTATTTGAATAAATAGTTCAAATGGCTCTGAGCACTATGGGACTTAACTGCTGATGTCATTAGTCCCCTAGAACTTAGAACTACTTGAACCTAACTAACCTAAGGACATCACATACATTCATGCTCGAGGCAGGATTCGAACCTACGACCGTAGCGGGCGCGCGGTTCCAGACTGTAGCGCCTAGAACCGCTCAGCAACTCCGGCCGGCTTATTTGTATAAACATCACTATAAATTTATCTAACAGTCCAGGTGTGTGTTTCGAGTCCATAGCGTCCAATGGTCACAGTGTATAACTCCACACATTCCAATATCAAATTCTAGATTGAAAAAGAAGGAAGATATCATTCCTGGATGTCATGGTCAAGAGAAGAGCTGGTAGCAACTTGCTCACGAAATGAATCATAAGCAACCACACTCTGAACTATATTTGCACGCAGATAGCTGCCACCATCCAAAGCAGAGGAACGGGTTACTAGAACACAATCATACAGGGCGCACATCATCTCAGATTCAGAGTGACTGGCCCAGAAACTGGAACATCTCAGAGCTGTATTAAAAAAAAAAAAAAAAACGGATACTCAGAATGATATATAAGCCCGCTCTCCGTTCCACCACTGCGACACAACCAGCGCAGATGGAAGAAACCGTGGAGCAAGAGGTAACCACAGCTTTCATACCGTACAGCGGCGCGCTGTCGGGAAAATTCGGGTACATAAAATTCGGGCACGTACTGGAAAAGCACCGCATAAGAACTGTCTGTTGCTTGCCTATTAAAAGACGGACATTACTGGGGAGTGTCAAGGATGATTTCGTTTAGCGGGTGGCTTGGATATATCACATATCATGTAAAAAAAAAAAAAAAATGGTTCAAGTGGATCTGAGCACTATGGGACTTAACATCTGTGGTCATCGGTCCCCTAGAACTTAGAACTACTTAAACCTAACTAACATAAGGACAGCACACACATCCAAGCCCGAGGCAGGATTCTAACCTGCGACCATAGCGGTCACGCGGTTCCAGACTGAAGAGCCTAGAACCGCACGGCCACATCGGCCGGCCATTTCATGTCAACGTGGCAAGACACACATTGGACAAACTGCGGTTGCCACTGAAGATCGATACGGAGAACACAGCGGCACACTCGACGAATGTACCCCAACAAGTCGGCGGTCGCAGAGCACTGTCTCGCAGAGAATCATGAGATGGAATAAGAATGTACTAGGATTTTAGCGGAGACTTCCAAATACTGGGACAGTGCCACTACAGAAGGCATCGAAATTTGCACCAAGGATAATCTTATCAATCGGGACTGCGGCTATCCGTAAAGACTGAGAATCAGCACTTGATCTAATTAAGATCATGCTCAGGAAATAAAACTATCTGAAGACCGGCGCTGACAGAGAGATCCTACTTGTTAGATATATTCCAAACTCTTTCTCTGCCTACAGTTTTCGCACTCTACTGCTCCCTCGAGTGTGACGGAACTTATTCGCTGGTGTCTGAACACGTTTCTTAATATCGTATCTCTTTGTCTAGTGATTATTTTCCATTTACTGCTATTCTCGGTGACTATTATCAGAATTTCCTCTTTCATTACCTTAGCAGTCTTTTGAAGTTACAGCATCCTTCTGTAACTCCGTATCTGAAATTCTAAGACCCTTCTCTTCCGTTTCCACAGTGTATGGTTCACTTCCAAGCAATACAGTGCTCCATACACTTTCAGATTTCTTCGTTAAATTAAGCTCTGTGTTTCATACTGGTAGACTTGCCTGTGCTTGTCAGCTTCCTGTCTTTGTCTGCTTCTTACATTCATCTTGTGTCGTCTGACATGTGATATTTTGTTTCCAAGGTAGTAGAGCTCCACTTCATCCAATACAATTCCCCAATTTTGATAAGTTCTTTATTTAACTCATTTCTGCTATTCCTCTTTCTTTGATTTACTCTCAGTCCATATTGTGTACTCCATGTATTATGTTCCCTGAAGATAGCAAAGTCATCAGCGAATTTTATCACTTATAACCTTTCACCACGAATTTTAATTCCAGTCTTGAATACTACTTTTCTTTCCGTCATTGCTTCTTTGATGAATATGTTAAACAATAAGATAGAAACACTTCATCACTTGTTTTACGCCCTTTTTATTCCGAGCTCTTCTGTCTTGACCTTCCATTGGTACTTGCACATTTTGAATATTAATAGTCTTTCCCTTTAGGTTAAATCTCTGCTTGAGATTTTAGAACAACTTGCAACATTTTACATCTACATCTACATCTACATGACTACTCTGCAATTCACATTTAAGTGCTTGGCAGAGGGTTCATCGAACCACAATCATACTATCTCTCTACCATTCCACTTCCGAACAGCGAGCGGGAAAAACGAACACCTAAACCTTTCTGTTCGAGCTCTGATTTCTCTTATTTTATTTTGATGACCATTCCTACCTATGTAGGTTGGGCTCAACAAAATATTTTCGCATTCGGAAGAGAAAGTTGGCGACTGAAATTTCGTAAAAGGGTCTCACCGCGACGAAAAACGTCTATGCTGTAATGACTCCCATCCCAACTCGTGTATCATATCTGCCACACTCTCTCCCCTATAACGTGATAATACAAAACGAGCTGCCCTTTTTTGCACCCTTTCGATGTCCTCCGTCAATCCCACCTGGTAAGGATCCCACACCGCGCAGCAATATTCCAACAGAGGACGAACGAGTGTAGTGTAAGCTGCCTCTTTAGTGGACTTGTTGCATCTTCTAAGTGTCAAACACTTTTTCTATGTCGACAAGTCCAATGAAACTGCTATGAATTCGTAAGTCCCACCTCCATTATAAAGCGTAGCTTCAGAACTATCTTTCTGGTGTTGAGAAATGGGTGAACAATGTACTACAAGATTTTTGCTTTATTAAATATCTTTCTTGCAAGACTGTATAAACGAAGTAGGGATTAGCTGAGTGAGGTTTCACCATTCCAAACAGACCGGCAATGTGTTCATAAGGATGAAGGCTATAAATTTCCATTGAGATGGGGCACATCTTGAAGGGAATAAGCATGGTTAAGGAAAAATCTCGTGCCCTTTTCAAAGAAACCATACCGATATCTCCTTGATCAGTTTACTGCAATCTCTAAATCAGGATAACCAAACGTGGATTTTAACCCAGCTGATTCCAACTGCTTTAATATTGCATCACATCATCTGATGGAACCAGATTGTTCTCCAGTTCCAAGTGACAAGGGGGCATGAAAAATGTTGTGAAAATGTTAGCTATGTTTGGAATGATTCCACTAAATCTAGAGCTCTATCGCCTTAAAAATGGGAGATGTGTTGCTTGTTCAAGGAGAACTTACTGACCATCAGCCAAAACTATCCGACTGTTTTCTCTGTGTAGATGCTATTACTATACCATTAACTGACAGAAACTTAAATACATATCTCTTTTGATCCTGTGGGTGGGGCACCACTGTGCTTCTAGTGTATCTCGATGCACTGCAGTTATTTCCTACTCCTCAGTTACTTTGGTACCACCCAGACATTACTTTTCATTAAGGAGAGCGTTTGTTGTCATAGTTTGTACCTGTGTTGTCAGCAGAACGCTTACTACTGTGTGGGAAATAGATCGTGAAAATTCGACATCCCCGTATGCATTATTACCCTGTAAGATGTTATCGCCAGTGGCATATGTAGGTTAATGTTTACAGAGCTTCTATATTTCGAGGGGCTTCAAAAAGTAACGCAACACATTTCTTTTCTGAAAGCAGGTTGATTTTGTTGAGGATTCCAATAGACCATATTATTACCCACTCTTTTGGATTCAAACCATAGAGTAAATATCTCTGGAGTGAGCATTCACATGCGCAGAACAGATTTTGTGTTGTCAACATACATTGCCGGCCAGGTCACGTGATCTCGGAACGTCGTGTGTTTGTCCGTATAGCACCCTGTATATTTAGAATGTCAGTACATCCCTAGTACAGACGGATTCTTTTCGTACGTTTAGTGGATTATTTATATATGTTGCGCAGGCATTTTAACAATATGCATTTGATACGGGGAATAAACTAGCTACGTAACTTTTAAGGGCAAGTGATATTACATTCTGCTTCTTTGCGATAGGTGTCATGGTTCAGATGCAGTCGATTTTTGGTAGTTTTCGGTATGATACGGCACTTTATAGTATTACAGAGCCTGACGTACATTTTTGCAGTGATAGTCCTGCAAAACGACTTGACAGTACGTTAGTACTTTTGCAAGTGTCCGAAAAACACGGAATTTGCCACACATTAGCGACTATATCTCTGCTAATTCGTCCTTTTCCTTTGTATTTCTGCGTATTTATTTTCTCGTTTTTGCGACCTGAAGCACAATTTTCTTACTGGTGGCACTATGAGGTATTTATTTAACGCATTTTAAGTACTTGTTCCCAGTTTATTAAATAAATAGTAGACTGATTAATCTATATACATAATTGACAAGTCAATGATAAATGCATGAGGGATAGTATTTACTGAAACAACTAACCTTTCCCTTTCCTGCTCCACTTGGAAATTTAAGAGAAGAAGCAATTGTGTGTAAGCTTTTGTACTAGCCGTAATATCTGTTTTATAGTCATAAAATCGTAAAAAAAATAGCTCTACAGAATCAAGCCTTAATTAAAAGGCGTCTCGAAATTTTTAAACATATACAGTGTCTCTTACTAATATGATAACTATAATTAGAGCTACATCGTATGTACCCATGAAAAGTTACTATCCCTCTTTTCACATATTTTTATTTGCATCAGTAGCAACAACAGTAATTCACCCACGCTATTACACTATCAACAAACGGTGAAACACAACAAAAGTTCTTGATATTATAAACTTCAAACGCTGCAGAAAGCACACACGCACAGTGAAGTCCCGAAAACACGTGACAAGCCTGGAAAATGTTGACAACATGCGCAGAACGCAATGCTCACTCCAGAGATATTTCTGATTCAAACCCCTATTTGCAATATAATCTGACTGATGACCATAGATGTTAAGTCCCATAGTGCTCAGAGCCTTTGCAATATAATCTCTGTTTAATGCAGCGGGCTTACGCCACCCTACTGGAAGGGCCTTTATGCCCGCATGGTATCACTACTTGTCGACATCAGAGCCAATATCTTGCTGCATCAATGACCTCCCGATCATCCACGTACTGCTCCCTGCGAAGTGCATATTTCTTTGGGCCATTGAGATGGAATTCTGGAGATGCGAGATCCAGGCTGTAGGGTGGATGAGGAAGAACAGTCCAATGAACTTTTGTGAGTTCCTCTCGGGTGCGCGGACTTGTGTGAGGCCTTGCGTTGTCATGGATTGTCGTTTTCTGTCCGATTCGAACTGATGAACCCCCTCACAGATGGTCCTTCGTTGCTCTTTATGGCGAAGAACCCAGTGTAACACCTCTGTTCAGTTTAGAGTGATAAAAGCTATAGAAAGAATAATTTAAAATTAAGAATACAATTTTTAGATAGGAAAATAGTGTAGAATCTGAGTTCGGTAATTGCAGATCGAAATTATTAGTATATCAGCAAGTAGTTTAACGTGTAAGTACAAGCAAAGCCACGGAAGCTCCGTCATGGAGAAGGCAGTGACGTTAAACTCTTGGGATAAAAAACCTATAAAAAGACCTGATCGTCATTATTGCCGCCTTTTTTTCCTTGATTGTTTCGTTGAAGGGCCGGGAACCCGTGTCAGTCAGCGAGACAATAATTAGATTGGACTTCATCGTGTTAAGATTCACGATAAACCGTTAGAATATTACGGAGATTAAAAGTGATGTAGTGTACGATCTCTGACTGTTGGTAGCAACGGAGTATTAAGGGGATTTCAGGACTTTAGTGCTAGATTGGAACTTTACGTACATATAGACGACAGAAACTCAAATCATCTGCTGATACGAGTGAATTCAGAGGTACCGGTATTGAGATATTAATGTGTGGACTTTTGAAAGTGTCGTGTGCCGTTAGTTGCGAATCTGGACGTAGAGCGCGTGCATATCGGCATTTGCGGACTATTTAGATTCCTCCAGGCTAGGAACCTTTTAAATAGACCGTCATCCATCACCATCTTAATCCTTGAATATAAAGTGAAAGCGAAATACAGGAGTGTTGTACTATTTCATTTACCCAGTGAAGGTTTTACGGAACCAAAGCTATTCAGCAGTAAGTCAGCACCATCTAGCGGAAAGCGTAGGCATTAACTAACACGCTAACTGAAGTGAACGTTTACGTGTTCTACGGACTGCTTAATATGAGCTTTTGCGACTCTTTGACGTCCCCACTCCTTCCGAAAGGTGGCGCAGGCTGTCTTAATCATAAAAGGGGAGAGTTTTAACCGGACAAATTGCTGAATAAAAGCGATATTCAGAAGACTTGCAGTAATAGCAAAACACGAGGCCCACACCTCATCGGAAAGTCGTCGCTGTCACGTCGGGAAGTAAAGCCGGAAAACCTACCGACGATACGTACGTACGAGCAGACGTCGACGTGGAGTACCTATAAAGGGAACCACAAGAGAGTTGGGGATGCTTCACCAGCAAGCACACACCTTTGAGTACCCCAACTGATGTGTCAACGGATATGTCAGCACTACCAACAAAGATGTCCAGTGGAACACCGAAGTGTTTGATCGTGATCCTTCGATCACTTCGAATGAGACTGCCCGCAAGTTCCAACATTATAGGAGCCACAGCTGCGGCAGTCGTCTGGCCGGCACGCGAGAGATAGGACGACTTTGCACGACTTTGTTGCTATGATGACAAACGCCTCGCTCAACGACTCGCGGTGCTTTTCTTCATTGGCAGTTCTCCGGAGACTTCTGCAAGGGCCTATGCATATCTGCTACTTCTAGTTTTCCGCCAAAGGAAAATAAATGACAGCTTTCTGCTTTACAGTTACCTTTTTGAATGTTACGTATAGCATCGCCATCTATCTGAACTTCATGGAACCATAGGCACTGAAGCGAGAATATTCCACGATGTTGCACAACAAATTCCGCATTTTTTCAACAGAAATCGGCCGAGAGAGAATGTTTTGCTTTACTTGTTGAACGATCCTCGTAGATATTGAGTGAAATGATTCTGAAATTATTTCATCGAACGATTTTGTGATGTAGGGTAAATACTTGAAATGCACCTGTATATCGCCTGCACGATGTACGCAGTACGCAACATTTTCGCTTGGAAGTTGACACCTGCTTTCCTGCCCCCCGCTAAACATCAAACATTCTGGCGCCAGAAATCCGTTATGTAAAGGTTACAAGCTTTATTTATTGTTCCGTAATTAGGGAACACATTCCGAACACTGTATGTCAGATTCGTTCTCCGTTAACTACTGTATCCCTTCATTATTAAACGTCTGTTCTGGTAATTTCACTGTCAGTATAGCGTAATGTTTGCTTTTCGATGTGGCTACGTCATTGTCCTGCTGTACGCTTCGGTATTTCTGTTTAGATACGACTTTCCGCCATACGTCCTGTACATCGTCGTGTAGCTCTTGTTCAGTCCGGTGTTACCATTAGTAGTTAACGTCGGGCTTGTGAGGCTAACGTCATATTGGGCAACACAATTAGCAGTTTTGACCCAAATTTAAACAGGTTCCATGTAATTAACCTGACTGGATGCGTCATGTGTATTGACAGCGAATGTGCTGGGGATCGAGCGAAAAGGTCAGTTCTGGTTCTAAGAAGAGACTAAAAAAACCACAGCATTGGATGCAGAAAGCTAAATTTTGTAAGGGAAACAATTGTGATACCGATATTTGGTTTCGGTGAAAGCGTGATAAAATTTGATTAGGATTCACTTCAACCCAGACTAATGGAATCTCCAGCATATGGTACCTATCTTCATTTTCAAATTGGTATTTTGCTTAAGTGAATGTCTGTGGTCTGCAGACCTAATGATTAACCACTGCCCTGCCTTACTGAAGGTAGTTAATGTTTACTGGCTATATAACTCACACACTAATTATCAAATTCAACTTGTAATACGTACTTCCCTTATGTTATCTTTGAAAACTCAGGGGTGAGGGTCTGGTTTTGGAGGTCGGTTATTTTGAGTTAATGTTTACATTTGCAGT
Organism: Schistocerca gregaria; assembly: GCF_023897955.1. Taxonomy (NCBI): domain Eukaryota; kingdom Metazoa; phylum Arthropoda; class Insecta; order Orthoptera; family Acrididae; genus Schistocerca; species Schistocerca gregaria. The sequence continues at coordinate 338,934,139 of NC_064925.1, read as the reverse complement.
CTGTGAACCACTGTTAGGTGTATGTATTAGCACATAGGAGTATGTCCATGAAGATTCTGGAAGACTTAGAACATTGAACATTGTATGTTAAGTTGCTAATTATTTATCACGTGACACTCCATGCCTCCTCAACTATCCCTTTACCCTCTCTGCTCCCTCCCCTTTCCTGCTCCTCCCCTTCTTTCTCCGGCCAACCACAGTCCTGATTTCAGGGGCCATTAAAATGAAATAGCCAATTAAAATCCAAGATGGTGGATGCAAACCGGTTGTGACACTGGAAAATAAAAAAAAAATTAAATAAATCCAAGATACGGACTATACCAGTTGTGGTTTGTAACCGTTCCCATCCCCTCCCACTCCACCACCCCTCCCACAACTACTCCCTCCCCTCTCCACCAACCGCATCCCAGTAATTTACAGGCCATTAAAATGAAACGACCAGTCACAATGGAGCCACAGAGCACCCATCTTGCATGTGCTCAATAGTGTCTGGGGGATACGATTTTTTCACCACTCTCAAAAATATTCGAACGACCTGAGTTATTTAACAAAAGTTACATAAAGAGTCCGACTTCCAGTACACAAAATCTAAAATATATCAGCAAAGGCACAGACGTACACAAGCGCAAGCGTGCATATGCATGCTGACACACACACACACATACACACACACACACACACACACACACACACACACAAACATTCACACAAATGTAGGAGGGGGAGAAGATAATGTATCGCTAGAAAATATGATTGTGTTATTAACATGCTAATATTGCTGTTTGTTAGGATTGGGAGTAGGTATAGTAAATCATTAGCATAAAAAGAATTTTCAAAGAAATCAGAAGTATTTAGCAACTGAAACTATGGTGTCAGGGTTCTCTAAGGCCTTTGCAGACTGAATTTTCTATTGTTCCAAGGGAAAAGATGATGACCCTGCGTACAGACCGCCATTCTACACCCTGTAAATCTTTTATACATTTACAAGTTCAAACTTTCTCTATCCATCTTCGATGCTTATTGTAATTAGACAACAATATTATAATGTCCGCCTCCGGTAGTTGAGGGGCCGGGTTCGATTCCTGGCTGGGTCGGAGATTTTCTCCGCTCAGTCACTGGGTGTTGTGTTGCCCTCATAATCATCATTACACCCCCCTCGACGCGCAAATAGTCGAAGTGGCGTCATATCGAAAGACCTGCACTTGGCGAATTGCCTAGCCGACGGGAGGCCCTATTCACACGACATTTACATTTACATTATAATATATTACAGAGAGAATGAAAGAAATATAGTTTTCCGTTGCTGACATCATCTCTGATTTATGGTTCAAATTGCTCTGAGCACTACGGGACTTAACTTCTGAGGTCATCAGTCCCGTAGAACTTAGAACTACTTAAACCTAACTAGCCTAAGGACATCACACACATCCATCCCCTAGGCAGAACTCGAACCTGCTACCGTAATGGTCGTGTGGTTCCAGAGTGTAGCGCCTAGAACCGCTCGTTCACACAGGCCGGCTCTCTGATTTATGTGTCACAGTAAATATTCAAACAACAATGTTATCATATATTGCAGACGGAATGAAAGGCTCTTATGCTTTCTTTAATGAGGCAATAACAGTATAACATATTTCAATAGGAGTGAAAGAAATACAGCTACCCCCTCAGTATTATGAAATGCGAGATTAAGTTCATACCCTGACATAGAACGACTTTAATGTTTCGACGTGGGAAAAGCATTGTTTACTTCGATGTGATGCTCCTAAAAAGACTAACACGATTCTGCCCTTGTGGCATGAACAGTTGTTCTACTGGAAGATGCTGTCACCTTTGAGGAAGACGTCCGGCACGAAGAGATGCAGGTGGTCGGCAGTAGTCTTCACGTAGTCCAGCAGCTGCCACAGTGCCTTCAATGCCATCGCAGGTCCCACGGAAGTCCAGGTGAATGTCCCCCATAGAGTAACACTACTGGCAAAGGCCTGCACCCTTGTCAGCGTTGTATAGTTGATTGGTTGATTTGGGGGAGGGGACTAATGAGCGAGGTCATCGGTCCCATCGGATTAGGAAAGGTGTTCTTCCAGAGGAACCATTACGGCACTTGCTTGAAGCGATTTAAGGAAATCAAGGAAAACCTAAACCAGGATGACCGGACGCCGATTAGAACCGTCGTCCTTCCAAATGCGAGTCCAGTGTGTTAATCACTGCGCCACCTGGTAGCGTTGGTTATTTCGGGTAGCCGTTCACCTGGATGACAACATACCTAGACACGACCATTAACCTGGTGCAGCGAGACACTTGGTTCATCCAGCTAGGTGAGAAGTTTCCATTGATCCATGACACTGTGTCAATTATGCTGAGCCGAATGCAAATGTTACTAGCGATTCGCTGTGTCAACGCGGGAACACATAGGGGTCGTCAGATATGAAGCCTGACATTTAGCTTGCGTCAGCATTGCACTGTCTCATCATAAATGCCACAGATCGTTGCATTTCCTGCTTTACATATCTCGAGATTCTGTGGGGAAACGGTGACGTACAACAACGTGTCGCTTACTAGTGGTTTCAATGTCTTACAGCGACCTTCCATAGACAGTTATGGTAGTGGCATCTGAACAGCTTACCAGCTTTCCGAGATGCTCGTTCCCACTCTCCCGGACATAACAATGTGTCGCTTAGATCAGTAGAGTTCCCCGCTTGAGGCTCGTATCATCTCGTAATTAAAAATCCATGTTCAGCAGTGGTAGCAGTGTATGGTATGATGGGTACAGAATTCGTCATCACAAAGTTACTACGAAGAGTGCGGCGATATGATTCGTAGACTTTTCGGATGTCCGGCCGGGGAGCGTCGTAGATATCATGCAGTAATTACGTCTTCGTCCGGCCTGACACCCGAGAACTCTACAGTTTAGAAATACGCCAGGAAAACATCAGATTGCAGCGATATAGATTTTCTCGTCAATATCGACACAAAACCAACGCCAAAAACTACCAAAAATGGTTCAAATTGCTCTGAGAACTATGGAACTTTAACTTCTGAGACCATCAGTCCCCTAGACTTAGAACTACTTAAACCTAACTAACCTAAGGACATCACACACATCCATGCCCGAGGCAGGATTCGAGCCTGCGACCGTAGCCGTCGCGCGGTTCCAGACTGTAGCGCCGAGAACCGCTCGGCCAATCCGGCCGGCCAAAAACTGCACTTTAGGTGCTCGTCCTGACGTCACAAGCAGAGAGAGAGAGAGAGAGAGAGAGAGAAATGTGAAGATATACAAAGTGTAATTCTGCATTTAAGATGAGATCGAAATCTAATAACCACTAACAATTGGAAGACTGTAGTGGGAGAAGGTATAAAACACAGAGACTCGGTAGCAAAAATGAGAGAGGCGGAAGACTAATTGAGTTGTGCAATAGATTTTAGCTTTTAATAGCGAATATACCAAAAATCGCAAGAGGAGGAGGTATACATGGAAACATATATGGAACATTTGGAAAATATCTGTAAGAAAAAAGGACTGGATCATAAGGCTTGTGATAGGGCAACGAGGAAATACTTTGATGGAGCTAAAGGGAGTCGGTAATCCATGCAAGCGAAGACAAATAACTGATACTCTGAGTACAAATTAACAGACGTGACAAATTTATAAAGCTCTTCTTTTTGAGTGTTAGACCTTCTGTTGAAAGAGTTTGAGGTTATTATGAAGGTATGTTTAGAATTTATTTAACATTTCGATAACATGTAAAAAAGGAACTACGCAGTAAAATATACTGTTTCAATAAAATATTTTAGAAAATACACTTGTTTCCACTCTGTCGATAGCTGTTTCATATGACATTTTCAGTGACTTCACTGCTCTAAGACGAGTTGTTATGCAACAACGGATATGACATGAAGATGGATGATAGTGCCCAAATTTAGTGATCGGAAGGTAACACATCGATTGAGACAATGAAAATAGGCGTATCAACCATAAAGGATCGAGGAAGGCTCTTTACTGAGAAATATGTTGTTGTTGTTGTTGTTGTTGTAGTAGTAGTCTTCAGTCCAAAGACTGGTTTAATGCAGCTCTCCATACTACTGTATCATGTGCAAGCCTCTTTATCTCCGAATAACTACAGCAACCTAAATCTCTCTGAATCTGCTTACTGTATTCATCTCTTGGTCTCCCTCTACGATTTTTGTCCCCCGCGCTTCCCTCCAGTAGCGAACTGGTGATCCCTCGATGCCTTAGAACGTGCCCTACCAATCGATCCCTTATTTAGTCAAGTTGTGCCACAAATTCCTCTTCTCCCCGATTCCATTCAGTACCTCGTTAGTTATGTGATCTACCCATCTAATCTTAAGCATTCTTCTGTAGCACCATATTTCAAAAGATTCTATTCTCTTCTTCTCTAAACTGTTTATTTTTCAGGTTTCACCTCTATACATTCAGAAAGGATTTCCTGGCACTTAAATCTACACTCTATGTTAACAAATTTCTCTTCTTCAGAAATGCTTTTCTTGCCATTGCCAATCTGTATTTCGTATCCTCCCTACTTCGACCATCGTCAGTTATTTTGCTTCTCAAATGCCAAACTTCATTTACAACTTTCCTAATCTAATTATCTCAGCATCACCTGATTTAATTCGACTACACTCTATTATTCTCGTTTTGCTTGTGTCGGTGTACGTCTTATATCCTCCCCCAGATACTGCCCATTTCGTTCAACTGCTCTTCCTGGTACTTTGGTGTTTCTAACAGAATTACAACGTCATCAGTAAAGCTCAAACATTTTATTTCTTCTTCATGGACTTTAGGACTTTAATTCCTGCTCCAGATTTTTCTTTCATTACCTTTACTGCTTGCTCGATATGCAGATTAAATACCATTGGCTGCAATCCTGTCTCACTCCCTTCTCAATCACTGTCTCCCTTTCATGCCCACCGGCTCTTATAACTGCCATCTTTTTTCTGTACAAATTGTAAATAGACTTTCGCTCCCTGTATTTTACCCCTGCTACCCTTGAATTTGAAAGAGAGTGTTTCAGTCAATATTGTCAAAAGCTAAGTCTACAAATGCTATCAGAGTAGGTTTGCCTTTCCGTAACCCATCTTCTGTGAGAAATCGTAGGGTCAGTGTTGCATCACATGTTCCTACATTTCTCCGGAATCCAAACTGATCTTCCCCGAGGTCAGCTTCTAACAGTTTTTCCATTCTTCTGTAAAGGATTCGTGTTAGTATTTTGCAACTGTGACTTATGAAACTAATAGTTCGGTAATTTTCGCACCTGTCAGCACCTGCTTTATTTGGAATTGGGATTATTACTGTATATTCTTCTTGACGTCTGAGAGTATTTCGCCTGTTTCATATATCTTGCTCGCTAGGTGGAAGATTTTTGTCATGACTGGCTCCCCAAGGCTATCAGTAGCTCTAAGGAAACGTTATCTACTCCCGGTGCCTTGTTTCTACTTAAGTCTTTCAGTGCCTCTTCTTTCTCATCTTCCTCTACGTCCTCTTTCATTTCCATTATATTGTCCTCAAGTACATCTCCCTTGTATGGACCCTCTATACACTCATTCCACCTCTCTACTTTCCCTTCTTTGCTTAGAGCTGGTATCCCGTCTTAGCTCTTGATATCCACACTGGTGGTTCTCTTTTTTCCCAAAGAGCTCTTTAATTTTCCTGTAGGCAGTATCTTTCTTACCCCCAGTGATATATTCTTCTATATCTTTACATTTGATCTCTAGTCATCCGTGCTTAGCCAATTTTGCACTTCCTGTCGATATCATTTTTTGAAAGTTTGTATTCCCTTTCGGCTACTTCATTTATTGCATTTTTATGTTTTTTCCTTTCATCGATTAGATAGAATATCTCTTGTGTTGCCCAAGGATTTCTACTAGCCCTCGTCTTTTTACCTACTTGATCCTCTGCTGCCTTCTCTATTTCATCCCTCAAATCTACACAGTCTTCCTCTACTGTATTCCTTTCCCCCGCTCTTGTAAATAGTTCCATAATCCTACCTCTGAAACCCTGTACCACTTCTTGTTCTTCCAGCTTGTCCAGGTCTCCGTCTCATTAAATGCCTGCCTTTTTGCAGTTTCTTCAGCTTCAATATGCAGTTCATAACCAATGCAAATCTGCCCCTGGAAATGTCATGAAATTTAAAATATCGCTCCAAAATCTCTGTCTAACACTTATGTAATCAGTCTGAAACCTTCTGTTGTCTTCAGGTCTCTTCCATTCTCTTCCATGTATATATAACATTCTCTCATGGTTGTTAACCGAAGTGTTAGCTATAATTAAATTATGGTCTTTGCAAAATTCTAACAGGCGGCTTCCTCTTTCATTACCTTCCCCATGTCCATATTCACCTATTACTTTTCCTTCTCTTCCTTTTCCTACTACCGCATTCCAGTCCCCCATGACTATTAAATAATAATCTCTTTTATATCATAAATTTCCTCATTGTGTTCCTCATCTGCAAAACTAGATGGTATAAAAACTTGTACTAGTGTGGTGGGTGTGGGCTTCGTGCCTGTATTGGCTACAATAATGCCTTCACAATGCTGTTCATAGTAGCTTATCCGCATTCTTATTTTTATTCATTATTAAACCTACGCCCGCATTACCCCTATTTGATTTTGTATTTACAACTCTGTATTCACCTGGCCAGAAGCCCTGTTCGTCCTGCCAAAGTACTTCCCTAATTCCCACTATATCTAACTTTAACCTATCAATTTCCCGTTTTAAATTTTGTAACCTACCTGCCGGATTAAGGGATCCGACATTCCACGCTTCGACCCGTAGAGTGCCAGTTTTGTTTCTCCTGATGACTACGTCCTCCTGAGTAGTCCCCTCCCGGAGATCCGAATGGGGGACTATTTTACCTCCGGAATATTTTACACAAGAGGATTCCATCATCATTTAACCATACAGTACAGCTGCATGCCATCGGAAATAATTAGAGCTGTAGTTTCCTCTTGCTTTCAGCCGTTCTCAGTACCAGCACAGCAAGGTCGTTTTGATTGATGTTACAAGAACAGATCACTCAGTTATTCAGACTGTTGCAACTGCAACTACTGAAAAGGCTACTTCCTCTCTTCAGGAAGCTCTCAACAGACACCCTCTGTCGTGGTTGCACTATGGTGCGGCTGTCTGTAAGGCTGAGGATCTCAAGCTTGCCCAAAATGGAAAGGTCCGTGGTTCATGGAGGGGGGGGGGCAACTGTCAAATATATCCAGATTTTAAATGTCAGCTTCTGTTTGCAAACAGTACCTAATTTAAGACTCTTATGGATCTGCTGGTAACACTTTCTTGTTAAACGGCGTAGTTTCTACAGACTTTAAAATCGTTAACCTTCACACATCGATTATACACAGTACGGAGCTATGCAGATAAATGAATGTCATGAGTGGTAGAACGAACTTACCTCCATATCGTAATATGATTTTTATTCGGGTTTAACCATAAGGAATGGTGTACTTTGGTTCCACGCTGGCTCGTACATGTGCGCAGTGCATATTATGTTTCCAAGCTTCCGATTATAGCTTCTATCATCTTCGTCCCTGATGAAGAATATGGAGAATATTACCTAAAACTTAGTATTTTATCCGAAATTGACGCGGCAAGTGAACCGAGAAATTTTTAAGCACCGACTCAGTCATGAAAAATTTCGTAGGTACTCATTGTACGTGTTCGGTTCTATTTGCGAAAGTGAAACTGAAACTATAGCACATACCGGGAACACGTCAGAATGAAACACGTGGCAGAAACTGACAGGACACAGAACGACGGCGGGTCGGCATTCGTTTTGGAGGGCCGGTGCCGCCCTCTGGTGACGCATTGTGTCGCCGGCGGCTCGTCATTTAACAGTCCGTTTGTGGCCGTTTATTTGTGATGTCCCCGCTTTCACCAGTCGCTGCCTGCACAAAAGGCGCTGTGATCTGTGACGGAATGCAGTGGGTGCGCGGTCTACGTTTGATACCTGTCAACGGTGGTGGGTTCACCAGCGGTATCGAATACGCTGCGCGGTTCACTCAATGTCGAATGGGCTAACTGTACTTTTCTGTTACTAGTCAAACGGTGAAATTGAAAAAAATAACAAACCAATGATTTTAGACATAATGTCCATGCGACTACTGCGATTGCTGTCTGTACAGTAAAATACAATTGCGTTTATTTAATGCTGATGTTGTTACATAGCGCTTTCGGTCAGCAGACGGTAATCAGACAATATTTAAAGCAGCCGTTATAGCCTCAAGATAATACCGAATAGCATCAGCTACATGCTGAGCAGACCTCTACTCAAAAGAAACTGTCAACACATGAACGAGTGTACCAGCACGATTCTTTTTTCCAAACGTGACCAGGTAAAAAGAAATGTATTTAGATCGTATGGAGTACCACACGAAATTTGGGACGGGATGGAAGATTTCGTGGTATAGAGGACACAGCATGGTATCCACTACGGAGAGCCACTGACGTACGTAGAAGTAGCTTCACGTGTGTCCAACCTAAGTTAGTTAGAACCCTTCCTGTTCTTGTAGATTAATTACCTTGCAGAGGATGTTAATAGCAACATCATACTTATAAAAGATGTTGTTGTTACGTATAATGAAAGACTGTATTAAAATTGCACAAATATTTGTTCAGATCTTGATGTCGAAGTCGTGCAAAGATTGGTAAGTTGTTTTAAATGTTCATAAATTTAAAAATGTGAAATTCGAAAGCCAAGAAGTAATTGTAGCCTATAACTACAACAGTATCAACGACTCACAACTGGCCGGCCACTGTGGCAGAGAGGTTCTAGGCACTTCAGTCCGGAACCACGCGGCTGCTACGGTTGCAGATTCGAATCCTGCCTCGGGCGTGGATGTGTGTGATGTCCTTAGGTTGGTTAGGTTTACGTAGTTATGTCTAGGGGACTTCGAGCCATTTGAACCAGTTTTGACTCACAACTAAAATTGTGAGTCCATTCATACAAACAAGAACCCGCGAAAATCCTTTCGAAAAGGTACGACCACTTAGGCTCAGTCGCATGTAAAGATTCATTGGTAGGGTACCGTGAAAATGTAATGAATTGACAAATGGGGCTGGTTACAAAACACTCGTTGCTGAAAACCTGAACTAGCAGACGCGTGAAGAAATATGCCAACCAACTCGCTAAAGCCTATTTAACGCGTAGAGCGTGGAGGTAATTTTACTGACCTTCCCATTGAACTGCTTTGCCGCCTGCTGGCGACCATTTCACATGTGGCGAGTTGGAGCAGGTCGGACAATGCGTGCCAAATTTCACCCTGGCGAAGGGTAAACAGTGCTGACACCACGATTCTGTCAAACTGAAGAGAGTTGTTCTGACTGAAAAATGTCCACACCGCAATACTCAAGAAATGGCACGCTGGCCTGGGTACTTCCGAGAAAGACCGAACAGAGCGTAGAGACAGGCCGGTCTTTCTTGGAAGTATCCAGGCCAGCGCGACGTCTCTTGAGGATTGCGATATGACATTTTTCAGTCGGAACAACTCACTTCAGTTCGACAGAATCGTGGTGTCAGCACTGTTACCCTTAACTATTTGTGTGAAGGACGTTCACAGGTCCAGTGGCTGTTCGCGCAAAAAGAGGCAAACTGTCGTTCACAAGCTTTTAAAAATGAAAAGGACAGACAGAAAAACGGGATGAGAATTCTCAATATATTTATTTATTTATTTATTTATTTATTTAACCTGGCAAGATTAGGGCCATCAGGCCCTCTCTTACATCTAACCAGGCATTCTACTTATTTTACAGTCATATGTTTTAGTAGGCATGTTAAACTACATCTAATACAAAAAGTGAGATAAACAATTAGAAAGGTACACCTCGAAAAATACATTATTGAAGAGAAAGATTTAAGATAGGAGTGCTGGCAGCAGGGAGTATGAGGGAGACTCATGGTGAAGGGAGGAGAAGAATAGAGAGACATGATGAAACATAATTAAGGAAAATATAAAGGAAAAGGAGACTGCGTGGCTAATAGAGATAGATGAAGAGGAAGGCATCTCAGCAGCAAGATAGGAGACGCTAGCTTTGCTATTTGACAGATGAGAGGATTGGCCTTGCACATTAATTTTGTGGAGAATTTTATGCGGATGATAGTAGGAAATGCTTCAACTTCTTCTTAAAAGCAACAGGAGATTGAATTTTCCTCAAGGTAAGGGGCAGTTTGTTCCAGAGGCGGACAGCGGCAACTGAGAAGGAGTTTGCAAAAGTTTTTGTTTTGTGAGTGGGCACAGTTAGGATACCAGATAAGAGTGACCTCGTGTTTCGATTATGATGGCGTGACAGGTTTTTAATCTCTGAAGCTAGGTACTGGGGTGCTCGCGCGATGAGGAGTCGGTGAAGTAGACATAGAGTGTGGTAGTCACGCAGTTTGTCCGGCCGCAGCCACCCTAGCTCGGAGTATGAAGCACTAACATGGTCATATCGGCGAATGTTGCAGGTGTAACGCACACAGGCATTCATGGTTAGCTCTAGCCGTCTTTTGTTTTCACTACTCATGCCTTGTTGAATCACATCACAATAGTGGAGGTTCGGTAGAACGAGTGCTTGCACGAGCTGGCGTTTGAAGTCCTGTGGGAATATCTTCCGAAACTTTTTGAGAGCATAGAGACAAGCAGACGTCTTTCGGCACACTGCGACTGTATTCTCCGCCCAGTTTAGATGCTCGTCCAAAGTTACACCCAAGTTCTTCACTGTTTTCTGATATGGTATAGGAGTACCTTCGAGCAGAATAGGAGGTAGCCGTTCGCGGAAATCTGAACTTATTAATTTCTGATGGGCTATTAAGATTACTTGCGTCTTTTTTGCATTTAAAGCCCCAGGTTTTTCGCCCATGTCACTACTGAAGACTGATCATCATTCATCAGAGCGATTGCAGTGTTTACGTCTTCAGGTCTGACGCTTAGGTAGAGCTGGAGGTCGTCGGCATAAAAATGATGTTTACAGGAGGACAAAACCGACGAAATATCGTTGACATATAAAGAAAACAAAAGTGGTCCTAAGACTGATCCTTGTGGCACTCCCGAAGAAACATGTTTCCAGGAAGATTTTTCATTTGCGCAGACAGCACATTGCTGTCTGTCTTTTAAGTAGCTTTCAAACCATCTCATTGCACTATCAGAGAAATTAAGCTGTTGCATTTTTCTAAGTAAAGTTAAGTTAACAGTGTCAAAAGCTTTGCTGAAGTCCAGTAGCGTCAATATTGTTGCCTTTCGATTGTCGATGGCATATTTCAGGTCATCAGTTACTTTAATTAGAGCAGTGTTTGTGCTGTGATGTTTACGGAAACCGGATTGAAATTTGTCATATAGACTGCATTCATGCAAGTGTTCAGTGATTTGGTCATGAAAAATATATTCAAGTGCTTTGGAAACAGCAGGCAGTATGCTAATTGGTCGGTAATCACTAGGCAGTTGCGGGTTTTCGATCTTAGGGATGGGTCGAATTATGCTTCTTTTCCATGCAGTGGGGTATATTCCGTTCACGAGGGAAAAATTAAATATGTCAGTTAAGACAGGTACTAAGATATCGGCAACATTCTTAATCATGGTTATACCGATACTGTCGTTGCCTATTGCATCAGAAGAGATTCTCATTATTGCTTTTCTTGCCGTATTTATTGTTACATGTTTTAGATGGAAGGTATCGTTGTTAGTTATCCTGTTTGGGGATTCTTGTGGACGGTAATTATCAGCCGTGCAGAGAAGAATTCATTTAATTCGTTAGCTGACACATGAAAAATAGTTTCCGATTTTGCCTTTCCGACCCCTAAGCTACGGAGATTCTTCCATAGAGTCGTGGGTGTCAGATCGCTGCATACAAGGGAGCGAGCGTGCCTGATTTTGGCATTGCGAATGCATTGTTTCACTCTGTTCCGTAGCTTTCTATATTCTTCGAAACGCTCGGGTTTCAGATCTGCCTTGAAACGCCTGTGGGCAGCATCCCTATTAGTCATCATTTGACGTAATTCAGCTGTCAGTCATGGAGCAGGAGATTTTCTTACACGGACTGTGCGCACAGGTGCATGTTTGTCATAGAGGGCAGTGAGTTTATCACCAAGTTCATTAATTTTGCCGTCGATTGTAGGTTCTCTGATTATTTGATGCCATGAGATTTCTGAGCAATCGGCTGTTAGAGCGTCAAGGTCAATACGTTTCATGTTTCTACAAGTTATGTAACGCGATTTGATCCTTGGGGGCTGCACAGAGTAGGCCAGGAATATTACGTCATGCGCTGAGAGGCCAGGGGCCGATGATTGACCAACATCTCTTACTTTGTCAGTCTGTTTCGTTGCGATCACGTCTGTAAGAGTATGACTGTGCGCCGTATGGTGTGTAGGTTGTACTGGAAGAATGTTCATGCTATTGCAACTAAACAATCTTCTTAGGTTTATTGCGGAGGGAGTGTCTCTTAGCAGGTCTATGGTCAAGTCACCCATTACGATGACATGTTCGTATTGACACTGAAGTGAATGTAATTCCGACTGGAAGGAACTCATTGAACTTATTTTTGGCGGCTTGTACACGACGCCAGTCAAGAATTTCCGACTTTGTATATTTATTTCAATGAACATGAATTCAGCATCTTTTTCTTCAGCAGGATTTGACGTACATAAGGCTTTCGCTTTGAGATCTGTTCGTATATATGTGCCGACCCCGCCACCTCGCTTTTTTGATCTGTCTGCCCTAAGAAATGTGTACCCTGGGAGATGAATAGATGCAGAGGATATGTGTGGTTTCAACCACGTTTCGGATAAGAGGATTACGTGGTAGTTTAGTTGGTTGAAGAGGAGGCTAAGTTCTTCGTAATGCGCAGGTAAAGACTGAATGTTGCAGTGAGCTGCTAAAAGCTCGGACGCGTTCCGCTGAGCAGCCTGGAGTAGTGTGGCAGACTGGTTTGTCCCTTTGTTAGGCACTACCTGCCGCGAGAGGCACTGGCCGGTGCTTCCGCCAAGTGACATATTACAGGGGTGTCCGAGATTTTGCGCGCCCTGTTTGTGACTCCGCGAGAGCCGAAAGAAAAGCGACTGCAAGAGATTTCCTGAGGTTGCGGGAGTATAGAAAATGGATTAGTGGTATTCGGTGCAGGAGTCTTCTTTCCAGCTGCAGTCATAATGATTACTCTGCCATCCTGAGTCCACACATTCTGAAGACCGAAATGGGATATGGCACTGTTTAAAATCTTTAGCCGCTCGTGTGTCAGATCTTCCCTTATTGTAATCCATGTCCTTGCTAACTTCTTCTTCTGGGTAAAGATCTCAGCCCTTTTTCGGTACGACACAAATTTAATTATTATTGGACGAGGTTTGGTAGCACCTGGTAGTTTTCGTCCCACCCGGTGGCTCCTGTCAATGTCTGCGCCTAATTTTTCACGCGCAACCTGTATAAGCAGGTTGTCCGTGTCTTCTTCTTTATTTTCTGCTACTCCAAACAGTCGTAGACTATTTCGCCTTTGGTACTGTTCTAGCTCGTCTGTGGCGGCAGATAGTTTCACTTCCAACTCTCGTGCCTTTTTCTCGTATTCAGACACAGAATTTTTTAATGCTGTAATTTCGGCAGTATTGGCCTCAACAGTTTCACGCATTTTGGCCAATACTGCTGCCGTTACAGTATCTGATATGGTGCCTGCTATCAGATCGATATTGTTTTTATCGCGAAGCGCAGCGTTTACCTCAGAGCGGACCAGCTCCGCTATACCGGGAGCCGCGGCAGCACCTCTTAACACGTGTTACACTGCAGCCGCCATACTGTGTATACACTACTGGCCATTAAAATTGCCACACCAAGAAGAAATGCAGATAACAAACGGGTATTCATTGGACAAATACACTCCTGGAAATTGAAATAAGAACACCGTGAATTCATTGCCCCAGGAAGGGGAAACTTTATTGACACATTCCTGGAGTCAAATACATCACATGATCACACTGACAGAACCACAGGCACATAGACACAGGCAACAGAGCATCCACAATGTCGGCACTAGTACAGTGTATATCCACCGATCGCAGCAATGCAGGCTTCTATTCTCCCATGGAGACGATCGTAGAGATGCTGGATGTAGTCCTGTGGAACGGCTTGCCATGCCATTTCCACCTGGCGCCTCAGTTGGACCAGCGTTCGTGCTGGACGTGCAGACCGCGTGAGACGACGCTTCATCCAGTCACAAACATGCTCAATGGGGGACAGATCCGGAGATCTTGCTGGCCAGGGTAGTTGACTTACACCTTCTAGAGCACGTTGGGTGGCACGGGATACATGCGGACGTGCATTGTCCTGTTGGAACAGCAAGTTCCCTTGCCGGTCTAGGAATTGTAGAAAGATGGGTTCGATGACGGTTTGGATGTACCGTGCACTATTCAGTGTCCACTCGACGATCACCAGAGGTGTACGGCCAGTGTAGGAGATCGCTCCCCACACCATGATGCCGGGTGTTGGCCCTGTGAGCCTCGGTCGTATGCAGTCCTGATTGTGGCGCTCACCTGCACGGCGCCAAACACGCATACGACCATCATTGGCACCAAGGCAGAAGCGACTCTCATCGCTGAAGACGACACGTCTCCATTCGTCCCTCCATTCACGCCTGTCGCGACACCACTGGAGGCGGGCTGCACGATGTTGGGGCGTGAGCGGAAGACGGCCTAACGGTGTGCGGGACCGTAGCCCAGCTTCATGGAGACGGTTGCGAATGGTCCTCGCCGATACCCCAGGAGCAACAGTGTCCCTAATTTGCTGGGAAGTGGCGGTGCGGTCCCCTACGGCACTGCGTAGGATCCTACGGTCTTGGCGTGCATCCGTGCGTCGCTGCGGTCCGGCCCCAGGTCGACGGGCACGTGCACCTTCCGGCGACCACTGGCGACAACATCAATGTACTGTGGAGACCTCACGCCCCACGTGTTGAGCAATTCGGCGGTACGTCCACCGGGGTTTCCCGCATGCCCACTATACGCCCTCGCTCAAAGTCCGTCAACTGCACATACGGTTCACGTCCACGCTGTCGCGGCATGCTACCAGTGTTAAAGACTGCTATGGAGCTCCGTATGCCACGGCAAACTGGCTGACACTGACGGCGGCGGTGCACAAATGCTGCGCAGCTAGCGCCATTCGACGGCCAACACCGCGGTTCCTGGTGTGTCCGCTGTGCCGTGCGTGTGATCATTGCTTGTACAGGCCTCTCGCAGTGTCCGGAGCAAGTATGGTGGGTCTGACACACCGGTGTCAATGTGTTCTTTTTTCCATTTCCAGGAGTGTATATTATACTAGAACTGACATGTGATCACATTTTCACACAATTTGGATGCATAGATCAAGAGAAATCAGTACCCAGAACAACCACCTCTAGTCTTGATACGCCTGGGCATTGAGTCAAACAGAGCTTGGATGGCGTGTTTCAGGTGCAGCTGCCCATGCAGCTTCAACATGATACCACAGTTCATCACGAGTAGTGACTGGCGTATTGTGACGAGCTAGTTGCTCGGCCACCACTGACCAGTCGTTTTCAGTAGGTGAGAGATCTGGAGAATGTGCTTGCCAGGGCTGCAGTGGAATTTTTTATGTATCCAGAAAGGCCCTTACAGGGCCTGAAGCATGCGGTCGTGCATCATCCTGCTGAAATCTAGGGTTTCGCAGGGATGAAGAGTAGAGCCACGGGTCGTAACAAATCTGAAATGTAAAGTCCACTGTTCAAAGTGCCGTCAATACGAACAAGAGGTGTTAGAGATGTGTAACCAATGGCACCCCATACCATCACGCTGGGTGATACGCCAATATGGCAATGACGAATACACGCTTCCATTGTGCGTTCACCGTGATGTCGCCAAACACGGATGCGACCGTCATGATGCTGTAAACAGAACCTGGATTCATCCGAAAAAAATGACGTTTTGCCATTCGTGCACCCAGGTTCGTCGTTGAGTACACCATCGCAGGCGCTCCTGTCTGTAATGCAGCGTCAAGGGTAACCGCAGCCATGGTCTCCGGGATGATAGTCCATTCTGCTGCAAACGTCGTCGAACTGTTCGTGCAGATGGTTGTCTTGCAGATCCATCTGTTGACTCAGGGATCGAGACGTGGCTGCACGATCCGTTACAGCCATTCGGATAAGATGCCTGTCGTCTCGACTGCTAAGGATACGAGGCCGTTGGGATCCAGCACGACGTTCCGTATTACCCTCCTGAACCCACCGATTCCATATTCTGCTAACAGTCATTGGATTTCGATCAACGCGAGCAGCAATGTCGCGATACGATAAACCGCAATCACGATAGTCCACAATCCGACCTTTATCAAAGTCGGAAACGTGATGGTACGCAGTTCTCCTCCTTACACGAGGCATAACAACAACGTTTCACCAGGCAACGTCGGTCAACTCCTGTTTGTGTATGATAAATGGGTTGGAAACTTTCCTTATGTCAGCACGTTTTAGGTGTCGCGACTTGCGCCAACCTTGTATCAATACTCTGAGAAGCTAATCACTTGCATATCACAGCATGTTCTTCCTGTCGTTTAAATTTAGCATCTGTAGCATGTCATCTACGTGGTGTAGCAATTTAATGGCCAGTAGTGTATATTATGTAGTCCCATAAGTGACCTGACTGCAAATTTGCTATGGAACGTTATTACAGTACCATGCACAAAGAATTCAAATATTTAGTTGATAACGAAAGAGCAAAAAATTTCAAAATGGTTGAAATGGCTCTGAGCACTATGGAACTTAACATCTGAAGTCATCAGTCCCCTAGAACTTAGAACTACTTAAACCTAACTAACCAAAGGACATCACACACATCCATACCTAATGCAGGATTCATACCGTAGCGGTCGCGCGGTTCCAGAGTGAAGCATCTAGAACCGCTTGCTCACAGCGGCCGGCGAATTACTATTCACGTGACAGTTTGGCGGTGATACTTTTCAACGGAACAGTGCCCTTCCACACATCACTGTCCATGTGATGCTGAGGTATTTCTGTGCCAGAAAGATCAACAGGTCTCTCCCCAGTAGAACATGCATGGGACGGCAACTGCGTCTCAGTGCCAGAAACCTTAATATCAAGTCCAGTTGCAACATCTGTGGGCCAGATCGTCTCAGACGTGAACAGAAGTTGCAACAAATGTGGGCCAGATGGTCTCAGAAGTGGACAGAATGGCTTCCCAACTGAATTAGTGTATGCATCCAGGTCACATGAGGTACAACGTCACACTGACAAGGGGGCTCGTACTGTCAAATTCGTAATAAATTTAACTTGAGTTTGTAATTACCGAAACATCTTCGCACACTCGCATATCCTCCCCACTTGTGAAGTACCATTTTGTTTTTTTCCTACACTTACTGGTGCCCGACCGTTTTTGTAACGCAGTATATTAGCAAACAGTAGTACCGGCACAAGAATAGTTTCTGATCGGGCAAATTAAGTTAACTACGCCAAATATTTATCGAACATGAAAAGCTTGAAGCCTTTTTCTACTCTATCAGTTGGCTCGTGGCAGGGAAGTTTGGTGAAGAGCCTGCAGGAAAGATAAATGTACTTATATTTACACAAGTTTGTCTTAATAATGACACTTACCTATTTCTCGTACAACAGATCAATCCCTCGGTTCTTTGATGCCGCAAACTCTTCGGTGACGTCCTCACAGAATGGCTGTGTTTTTATTAACTGCGACAGAAGTTCTTCCTGAACTGAAATGCTCGCTAAAGAAGAAAGTCTCTCTTCTGAAATTGCTCTCCTCAGGTATGGTTTTATACGTCTCAGGCAAGAAAAACGTCGTTCCACAGATGGCGTAGCCAGAGGAAATGGACAGAGTAAGGGAGGACAGCTTAAAATTATCCGTGAAAATGTCCTTATCCTCATTAACCATTTTCAGTACCCTTCGGGTGGAAATCTTTCTGCACCTCTCATCGGCACACAATATAGAGAAATTGCTTCTTAAGCATTGTGTGTTGGAGAATACAGGCCCATAGAAATTACGCAAGTATACAAGTGCAGTAGAAGGAAAACGTGCTGTGTTCTTCATATCTTGTGGTATAGGCTAGGCAAACAAGTTA
This sequence comes from Schistocerca gregaria, assembly GCF_023897955.1. NCBI lineage: Eukaryota > Metazoa > Arthropoda > Insecta > Orthoptera > Acrididae > Schistocerca > Schistocerca gregaria. The sequence continues at coordinate 338,916,082 of NC_064925.1, read as the reverse complement.
TTCACAATCACGAAGTATCTCACCCCTTTTGATCAAAACGAGGTCCAGTATTTCGTAATGCAACGCTGGATACGTTTCAACACATTTAGCCTGAAAGAGAAACTGTCCTCTCGTGACAAGCGCAGACCTGTCAGTTTGCTGGCCTTTTGAAAGATAATTGGAAAACATTGTTCTTAACGTATTACAAGTAGTCCTTCGTTAAATATGCAGCAGTTAACGCCCAATGCCCTTTTCTGCGAGACATCGAACGGTATACCTGTCAAACAAAATGTGTCATGAAGTACTATCGCCAGAAATGTGAATTCAAAATTGTTTATATCGTTCAGGAAACCTTCGGTAAGTTGGATGCATCATCACGTTGTTCACAGAAAACTAATATGGATGCGAAAACCTCTTTCAACTTTTCCCAGTCATCCACAGTTACACGCAATAATCTCGAGTTAGAGGGCCAATGGACAAGTGTTACAACTGGAATGTAATAGGTTCTGTTTGCTGAGTGATGGAAATACTAGGGTTTCTAAAAATGAAAAAATAGGTCTGTGGCAAAACTAGATCTGGTCGGTGTCCCAAGCAAAATATTGCAACAGAAGCTTTGTACTTAATTTTCTTCTAGAGTAAATTTAAATGGACAGACAACACGCTTGTACCATCATAACACTGCCCTTATAATTTCTCCTGGTAGTCAAATGGTCCCAAGGCGTTGATCAATAAAATTCCATGTGAGTCTGTTAAAGATACAGAGGACAAGCAATACGCACTGTCAAAGAACGTTGCATTGAACCCCAGCGATACACACATCCTCTACAACCCAACAAAACAGCAGCGGCAGAATAATGTATTTCCACTGGAGATTCCATGGATCACGGGAAAGTTAAGATACTGGCCAGAGCCTCATCTTACAGGATTTAGTGGTCAAGGAAGCTGTGGAAATACAGTTAGCAGACTACCTGGTCAACCGAGACAAGAGTTTCCAGCTGGACAGTTCATGCGCTTTCAAAGGAAATTTTCTATCTTCATGCTATACATAATTATCGACAACACAGTTTGTAAGCACTGTGGATTCGCTGATTCTGCGATTGCTTTGTTTCACTTATAAATGCATCAAATTTAATATATGACTGACGCTCTTCAAATGGTTCTGAGCACTATGAGACTCAACTGCTGTGGTCATTAGTCCCATAGAACTTAGAACTACTTAAACCTATCTAACCTAAGGATATCACACACATCCATGCCAGAGGCAGGATTCGAACCTGCGACCGTAGCAGTCGCACGGTTCCGTACTGCGCGCCTAGAACCGCGAGACCACCGCGGCCGGCGACTGACGCTCTTGTTACCAACAGTGTAATCTTTTAACCCTTATGTGTTTACTTCGTAGTATGTAAAGTGACTTAAAAGTAACGAATCACCTTGAGAATGGCTGTAAGTTTGCCCGACGAAATATCGGAACATCAATAAAAAATGACAGTCACACGCCCGTAAAATTATGGAATAAAATTTACGATGTTATGTCACCGTTTACATCGTATAAATTTAAGAAACGCTCCATTATAGAACCATTAGCATTAACGAACGTTACAGTATCTGTGTACTATATGTTGTATCATCTACCCTGAACACACACACACACACACACACACACACACACACACACACACACACACGCACACACACACACAATCAGTGAGGTAGTCTCATATGCAATCGATCAGTTCATTTTGTACATTTTTTGGTTCACCACTGAACGCATTTTTTATCCTGGAATATTTTTTCTGTATTTATACAGGACTCCTTGTTACCAGCAATGCCAATAATTTCTTAAAATTCTCAAGATATACTGAGTCTGTTGATACATCGAGACAGCGAAATGCTATTTCTTGCTTACTTAAATAGACTACCACATTATTCTCTAATTGTAGTAAAAGCTTAATCAACCGACCGTTTTCGTTGAACAGCACGGCATACTATCATTTTTCTTTAGGGCACCTGGAACTATATTTCGATTTTTTCCCATGCTTTTTATGTTAACCTTGCACTTTGAATGCTCTGCTGAATCTGTTTATGAAATGAACGTGTACACTGAGGAGACAGAAGTCATGGGACAGCGATATGCACATATACAGATGTTGGTAGTATCACATACACAAGATTCAAAAGACCAGTGCATTGCCAGAGCTGTCATTTGTACTCAGGTGATTTATGCAAAAAGGTGCCAGATCTGATTATGACCACACAATAGGAACTACCACACTTTCAGTGCGAAATGGTAGTTTGAGCTACAAGCATGAGAAATTCAGTTTCGGTAATCGTTAGGGAATTCAATATTCTGAGATCCACAGCGTCAGGCATTTACCGAGAATACCAGATTTAAGGCACTTCCTGTCACAACAGACAACACAGAGGCTGACAGCCTTCACTTAACGAGTGAGGTAGTAGTAGAGTAACCTTCGAACAACCCCACTTTCCATTGTTGCCAAATTTATTCAAGAAGACGGGGATTACATCATCCAAGATGGCGGCATGTAGACTTGGCAACAGTGCATGACGTCATCCAAGATGGCGGCTTTTGGCGTGAAAATAAGCCAATTATGCTATGTCCACTAACTTAGCCTCCATAAAAAATGGTGGTAATTTTGAATTCAGGCGGAAATAGGCCAATTGTGCTATGTCGTCTAACCTAACCTCCAGAAAAAAATGGCGGGAATTTTGAATTTTGGCGGGAAAATAGACCAATTGGGCTACATCCACTAACCTAAGCCTCCAGAAAAAATAGGTCTCAAATTCAAATTCCAACAGGATTATGCATGCAAAACTTCACTTTTCTTTATTATTATCCATTATTATTCCTTATCATTTATTAACATTCATTATCATTCATTATCATTTATTATCATTTATTATTATTATTATTACCTCCACGAGAAAATTGCGCCAAATTCAATTTCCAACACGATAATGTCTCGAAAGCTGTACTTCTACTTATTGTTATCATTTATTATTTATTCAAGACCTTCAGCAATTTGTCCTTTTCTATAATAAATGAATAAACATTTAAATCGTACCTAGTTACAGCTCTATCTCAGTTGATCATCCTGTACACTCTCTGTTATCCTTTAACACAGATGTGAAAAAGTTTAGACGTGAATGATTCTCTATCCTCCTGAAAAGCATCAAATATAGTATTCAACTAACCTATATCGCTGCTACCTCAGTTGACATACACTATGATACGAACTCAATGAGAAAAAATTGACTACCTTCCTGATTTAGCTCGCTTTGATGTCATCGATTTCCTACATTCCTCTTTTTGCCGCACACTTGACCTTACGTACAAATTGCGCCATGCGAACCAGTAGATAAGGAAGTACATCCTGATTTTCAACGTGTTTCGGTGTGTATTAGGTTAGTTTATACGTATGCACTAATCTGGTTTTGTACATATTTCTATTTTATGTCAGATCCATCTATGTGACGGTGACATAACCTATCGTTCAGTGTTCTAAAATTGCGTGTAAATATACCCCAGGTGTATCCAGTCACCTCCACATTTGGAGAGCGCTTGCTCTGTTTTCTGTATGCCTGTGTACATGCACATCCTTGCGGACACCTCCCAGGACTGGCGGTACACTCGAGTTAACGTTCGAATGTGGAATCGCCTCGAGTTATATCCTGAGCGGTGTTCAGATGCGGATCCACAATATCCTGTGCACGGGGCAGTGTTTGAAGGTGGATCCGCCTCACGCATGGTAGGAAGCTGTATTCGAATGCAGATCCACAGTATACCATACCAGAGTTAGCCTTCGAGTGTGGATCTGCTGCATACTATATATTCGGAGCTGTGTCCGGGGGCAGACTTACCACATGCAGCATCCATGATAGGGTTTGCAGGTGGACCAAGCATGCGTTACGTCTGGACAAGTATTCTATGCTCGACGTTTGGTCCACCAGCCGATGGGACCGGGTCCTGGGAGCCGTCTTCGAGGTTTGCATCAGCCTATGAACCGTAATTATTTCCGAAAATTAGGAGTTGTTTGGCTATTTGGACATAAATGTTCTGCATTATTGACGAGCGGTTCGCATGTCTGTAGGCTGTGGTATGCGTTATTTTTAACTGTGTACAATTAGAAACGTGTGTCTAGAGCATTATAAATGAGTTATGTAGGAGTGTTTTGCAGGTCCGTATAGCGTGGGACATGTCGGTGTGATGCATATACTCCATTCCTAAATAAGGTAAATTTGTTCCTCCATCCATGGGCTTAGTGCAGGGTGAGTCTTTTTACCTGAAATGTGTACGAGGAGGTTGAGCCCTGGTGGCTTAGTTTAGTGGTGATGAGCTTCGTTTGCAGCAATTTTCTTAGATTGATAACGGAAGCGCAAGTGAGCTTTGTTTACTGACAGAATTCAAACTTGGCGCTGGTTCATAGGGGGAAGTGGCGGTCGGGTGGTTGAGGTTAGTACAAGTGTCCTTCCTTGCCAACAATTTTATTAGGTTGGTAGAGAAAGCGGAAGTGAAGTTTTTTTAGTGCCAGAATTCAAACTTGGCACTGGTTGCTAGGAAGATGTGGCTGTCTGGTCCTCGAAAAGTAGTTGAAATTATGTAGTTGAACACGTTTGCATATGTATGTGAAATTCTAAATTGAATTGTTTAACAAGATTAAAACTGAATGGGAATTAAGTACTTAGGTAATTGATAGGTTAGATGAGTGATGTGAGAGTTAGCATATTTACAGAAGGCTATGCCCGTCGCGTGTATGGAGGGTGTGTGACGTAAGCAGGGTGGCGGCGCGGCGAGTGTCGAGTTATAATGCGAGCGAGAGAGAGAGTCTGTTAGCGAGCATTCTCGTGACGACCAAATGTGCTGTTATACAGGGTGTTACAAAAAGGTACGGCCAAACTTTCAGGAAACATTCCCCACACACAAAGAAAGAAAATATGTTATGTGGACATGTGTCCGGAAACGCTTACTTTCCATGTTAGAGCTCATTTTATTACTTCTCTTCAAATCACATTAATCATGGAATGGAATCACACAGCAACAGAACTTACCAGCCTGACTTCAAACACTTTGTTACAGGAAATGTTCAAAATGTCCTCCGTTAGCGAGAATACATGCATCCACCCTCCGTCGCATGGAATCCCTGACGCGCTGACGCAGCCCTGGAGAATGACGTATTGCATCACAGCCGTCCACAGTACGAGCACGAGGAGTCTCTACATTTGGTACCGGGGTTGCGTAGACAAGAGCTTTCAAATGCCCCCATAAATGAAAGGCAAGAGGGTTGAGGTCAGGAAAGCGTGGAATCCATGGAACTGGTCCGCCTCTACGAATCCATCGGGCACCGAATCTGTTGTTGAGAAGCGTACGAACACTTCGACTGAAATGTGCAGGAGCTCCATCGTGCATGAACCACATGTTGTGTCGTACTTGTAAAGGCACATGTTCTGGCAGCACAGGTAGAGTATCCCGTATGAAATCATGATGACGTGCTCCATTGAGCGTAGGTGGAAGAACGTGGGGCCCAATCAAGACATCACCAACAATGCCTGCCCAAACATTCACAGAAACTTTGTGTTGATCTCGTGATTGCACAATTGCGTGCGGATTCTCGTCAGCCCACACTTGTTGATTGTGAAAATTTACAATTTGATCACGTAGGTTATGAAGCCTCATCCATAAAGAGAACATTTGCACTAAAATGAGGATTGACACATTATTGGATGAACCATTCGCAGAAGTGTACCCATGGAGGCCAGTCAGCTGCTGATAGTGCCTGCACACACTGTAAATGGTACGGATACAACTGCTTCTCCCGTAGCACTCTCCATAGTGGTCAACGTTACCTTGTACAGCAGCAACTTCTCTGACCCTGACATTCCCTGACATTAGGATTATCAACTGCACGAAGAATTGCCACGTCCATTGCAGGTGCCCTCGTCGTTCTAGGTCTTCCCCAGACACGAGTCATAGGCTGGAATGCTCCGTGCTCCCTAAGACGCCGATCAATTACTTCGAACGTCTTCCTGTCGGGACACCTTCGTTCTGGAAATCTGTCTCGATACAAACGTAATGCGCTACGGCTATTGCCCCGTGCTAATCCATACACCAAATGGGCATCTGCCAACTCCGCATTTGTAAATATTGCACTGACTGCAAAATCACGTTCGTGATGAACACTAACCTGTTGATGCTACGTACTGATGTGCTTTATGCTAGTACTGTAGAACAATGAGCCGCATGTCAACACAAGCAATTCTTTCAATTGGGCTAACTGGCGGTGAATCGACGAAGTACAGTATATACTGGCGAAACTAAAATGAGCTCTAACATGGAAATTAAGCGTTTCCGGACACATGTCCACATAACATCTTTTCTTTATTTTTGTGTGGGTAATGTTTCCTGAAAGTTTGGCCGTACCTTTTTGTAACGCCCTGTACAGTCATGGCGGATTCCACTGTCGAGCAAACTTTGGGGCCAAAAGTGTAGCACGGCTTTCTTGGTTGCACAAAGACATTTGATGGACAGTGAACGGTCGGCATCGACACGTTTGAACTGGCCCAGGAAAACAACTTTCGCGCTAAAAGTGTGGTAGAGCATTCTTTGTGGAACCGCCTACCATTGTGTGACTCAGCTCCGAGGCAACCAATTTTGGCGGGAAACGTGCGGAGGCGACGAATGCACGTGGTGAGCTGACAAGGGACCGTTGTGACGTCAAACTCGGCAAGTTCCAGCGTGTCCAGCGAAAACATGTTTACGACATGGGAACGATCGCTGGTCCAGTGGCTAGCGCGGGCCGCCCCCAGCGCAACGCCGTAGGCCACAGCACGCACGCTGGCCGGCGGGGCCAGAGCTCCTTTACCCATGGCGCGCGGGGCTATGCAGTCGCTCGCTCGGCGACCGTGGCGCCTGGGCCTGGACGACTTCAACTAATTCAGCTGTAGCGTGGACGTCGTGGGGACGTCACAGGGGTCTCGACGATGTGTACTGATTGTGTTGGAGAACAAGTGATGGCCGTACTGCTTGAAATAAAGACTTCAGTCCCTTTCCCCCTGCATAATCAAAGGACGTGACTTACGTTAGTATAAGTGCACTTTATTATTTGACACGATTCTGATAGGTTACCAGTGAAAAAAGATAAGTGACGGCGAAAGTTCGTACGAGTGATCGATTATGGTGTTGGGATTTGAACTTGTGATAGATTTTTTGTCATGGATGTAAGGAAAATAGCTTTCTCGCCGCGAAAATCGGACATCTTGAACAAATAATAAATGATAATAATAAAGAGAAGTACAGCTCTCGAGACAATATCGTGTTGGAATTTGAATTTGGCGCAATTTTCTAGTGGAGGAAGGCCAATAATAATAATAAATAATAATAATAATAATAATAATAATAAATGTTATTAAATGATAATGAATGTTAATAAATGATAATGAATAATAATAAAGAAAAGTAAGGTTCTGCATGCATTATCCTGTTGGAATTTGAATTTGGGGCCTATTTTTCTGGAGGCTAAGGCTAGTGGATATAGCCCAATTGGTCTATTTTCCCGCCAAAATTCAAAATTCCCGCCAATTTTTCTGGAGGTTCTTTTAGTGGACATAGCACAATTGGGCTATTTTCCCTCAAAATTCAAAATTACTGCCATTTTTTCTGGAGGCTAGGTTAGTGGACATAGCACAATTGGCCTACTTTCCCGCCAAAAGTCGCCTTCTTGGATGACGTCATGTGCTGTTGCCAAGTCTACATGCCGCCATCTTGGATGAAGTCATCGCCACCATCTTGAATAAATTTGGCAACAATGGAAAGTGGGGTGGTACGAAGGTTGCCCTACTACTTCACTTAACGAGCGAGAGCAGCGGCGTTTACATAGAGTTGTTAGTGGTAAAAGACAAGCAACACTGCGTGAAATAACTGCAGAAAACAATGTGGGACGCACGACGAACGTATCCGTTATTACAATACTCTGTAATCTAGCGTTAATGGACTGTGGAAGCAGACGACCGACGCGAGCGTTTCTGCTAACAGCATGACTTCTCCTGCAGTGCGTCTCCTGGGCTTGTGACCATATCTGTTCGACCCTAGAGGACTGGAAACCCGTGACCTGGTCAGATTAGTTTACGCCTGTAACAGATTCAGATGGTAAGAGCTGATGGAAGGGTTCGAGTGTGGCGCAGACTTGATGCAAATGGCTCTCAGCACTATGGGACTCAACTTCTGAGGACATTAGTCCCCTAGGACTTAGGACTACTTCAACCTAACTAACCTAAGGACATAACACACATCCATGCCCGAGGTAGAATTCGAACCTGCGACCTTAGCGGCCTCGCGGTTCCAGACTGAAGCACCTAGAACCGCTCGGCCACTTCGGCCGGCATGGCGCAGACTCCTCGAAGCCAAGGACACATGTTGTCAACAAGGCATTGTGCAAGCTGGTGGTGGATCCCTAATGGTGTGCGCTGACTGGGTCCTCTGGTCCCACTGAACCGATAAAAGTTGTGCCAAATCTGACTGATCGCCTGCCTCTGCTGTGGGTGTTCAAATGTGTGTGAATTCCTAAGGGACCAAACTGCTAAGATCAGCGGTCCCTAGACTTACACATGACTTAAACTAACTTATGCTAAGAAGAACACACACACCCATGCCCGAGGGAGGACTCGAACCTCCGGATGGAATGGCCACACAATCAGTGACGTGACGCCTGTAACAGCGCGGCCATTCCGAGCGGCGCTATGGGCGTGTTTCTGCATCAAGTAATGGAAATGGATACGTGGAGAGCATTTTCATCCATTCGTGGACTTCATGTTCCCAAACAATAACGCCATGTCAGCGGGCCACAAATGTTTGAGGCTGGTTTAAGGATCATTCTGGACACTTCGAGCAAATGATTTGGCCCGACATATCGAGCATTTATGGGACAATATCCTGCCCCTTCAACACTTTCGTAATTGTGGACTGCTATAGAGACAGCCCAGCTCAGCATTTCTGCAGGGATTGAGTCCACCCCAAGTTGAGTTGCTGCACGGGGAAAAGGAGATCCGACAATATACACTCCCGGAAATGGAAAAAAGAACACATTGACACCGGTGTGTCAGACCCACCATACTTGCTCCGGACACTGCGAGAGGGCTGTACAAGCAATGATCACACGCACGGCACAGCGGACACACCAGGAACCGCGGTGTTGGCCGTCGAATGGCGCTAGCTGCGCAGCATTTGTGCACCGCCGCCGTCAGTGTCAGCCAGTTTGCCGTGGCATACGGAGCTCCATCGCAGTCTTTAACACTGGTAGCATGCCGCGACAGCGTGGACGTGAACCGTATGTGCAGCTGACGGACTTTGAGCGAGGACATATAGTGGGCATGCGGGAGGCCGGGTGGACGTACAGCCGAATTGCTCAACACGTGGGGCGTGAGGTCTCCACAGTACATCGATGTTGTCGCCAGAGGTCGGCGGAAGGTGCACGTGCAGTGCCGTAGGGGACCGCACCGCCACTTCCCAGCAAATTAGGGACACTGTTGCTCCTGGGGTATCGGCGAGGACCATTCGCAACCGTCTCCATGAAGCTGGACTACGGTCCCGCACACCGTTAGGCCGTCTTTCGCTCACGCCCCAACATCGTGCAGCCCGCCTCCAGTGGTGCCGCGACAGGTGTGAATGGAGGGATGAATGGAGACGTGTCGTCTTCAGCGATGAGAGTCGCTTCTGCCTTGGTGCCAATGATGGTCGTATGCGTGTTTGGCGCCGTGCAGGTGAGCGCCACAATCAGGACTGCTTACGACCGAGGCACACAGGGCCAACACCCGGCATCATGGTGTGGGGAGCGATCTCCTACACTGGCCGTACACCTCTGGTGATCGTCGAGGGGACACTGAATAGTGCACAGCACATCCAAACCGTCATCGAACCCATCGTTCTACCATTCCTAGACCGGCAAGGGAACTTGCTGTTACAACAGGACAATGCACGCCCGTATGTATCCCGTGCCACCCAACGTGCTCTAGAAGGTGTAAGTCAACTACCCTGGCCAGCAAGATCTCCGGATCTGTCCCCCACTGAGCATGTTTGGGACTGGATGAAGCGTCGTCTCACGCGGTCTGCACGTCCAGCACGAACGCTGGTCCAACTGAGGCGCCAGGTGGAAATGGCATGGCAAGCCGTTCCACAGGACTACATCCAGCATCTCTACGATCGTCTCCATGGGAGAATAGCAGCCTGCATTGCTGCGAAAGGTGGATATACACTGTACTAGTGCCGACATTGTGCATGCTCTGTTGCCTGTGTCTATGTGCCTGTGGTTCTGTCAGTGTGATCATGTGATGTATCTGACCCCAGGAATGTGTCAATAAAGTTTCCCCTTCCTGGGACAATGAATTCACGGTGTTCTTATTTCAATTTCCAGGAGTGTATGTATTCCTGAAAGCAGAAAACCTTAAGTTGCAGAAAAATCATTTTAAAGTTTGGATGAAAAAAAAGAAGAATCTATCATGCCTTAGCTAAAACTGCCCATATCCACATTCCATTTCTTCCTCATCATCTTCTACAGCTCTTTTAGCTTCTCTGCTCCTTTGCCTAGCAATTTTTTGCATGTTCAGAACTGAAGTCTCCGCCTTCGTGATTCTTTGCTTATCGATGATCTGCAGTATCTGCTCATTGAAGACTCCATTTGTAAAGCCCAACTTGCTGAGGACGTGAAGTCTTGCCACATTCCCATAATTAAAAACTGCTGCTGCAGCTTCCAAAGCAAAAATCTTCACCACCAAATTGGAAACAAACACAGTCTTTGGACATATTTTCCAAATAAGAGGATTGAAACTTTCATTTTTGGTTCTGTGTTTTCCCATGTAGACATTTTTCTAGCAGTTCTGGTGAAGCCAGTGCTCTAAACGTTGGTTAAATGGCCATTAAAAACTCATGAGGAAGGTTCTTTTTATGGGTATAAGCTTCCCCACTTTCCTTACTTTTCAAAAAATTGCACCATTCATTAGAACAGAGGCCATCTTGAGATGTTGTGTCTGTCGACAAGTAACGAAACCAAATGGCCCATACTGCTTTCCTCATAGTATCCAAGCTTGTAAGGTTACTTCTAATTGCAGCACCATAATGGACATGTAGGATGTCAATTCTCTTCTTTATTAGTCTGTTTTTACCTCCCAGTGGCTTCCCATACTCTAGTAGCTTGCTTTTATTGTCTGCAACAAGTCTTCAGAGTCTTCCACCCATCCTCTTCTGAATATGGCCTAAGCACTCCAGCTTCTCAATAGTGCAATCTTTTCCATAGGGCTGACTTTCAACTATATTCTTGAAAGCACTAGAGTCTACATCTGCTAAATACTGTACGTATTTTACTCCATACTTTTGCAAATATCTATGGAAAATGAATTTCATACCTGCAGCTTCCATCCCACCACTGGAGACTGCGTAATTTCTGCTACAAACAGCTTTATGGGCTTCTTCTGTTTCTTTAACTGCATCAATATATTTCTTGTGCAAGGAACATGCAGAACAATATTTAGACAATGAATTCACGGTGTTCTTATTTCAATTTCCAGGAGTGTATTATGATGTGTCGTATTACTTTCATCACTTCAATCTATTTAACAAGGTATCACATCCTTCTCCATTCCATACTCTGCTTCTATTTCTAAAAAAAAGCCTGGCTAGCAAAGCAATTTCTGTAGGGCCGGAGAGTAGCACAACCACGGGGATTCCATAAACCACGATCAACTGAAACTAAGATTGTAACATGTACCAGAATGTTTCACTTCTTTCGTACCACATGCTAGAGAGCCAGTATGCTTCCCACAGTTTAAAACTTCATTCTTATCTTAGTCTTTCTAAAGTGAAAATGATGTTTCTGATATAATAGAGACTATAGCATAAGCCGAATTCATATTTAAAACATACAGCACTAAATGCACTAAGTGTGATCGACGCTTACAAAAACAATTGCTTTATAGTCTGGAACTGGAAGCAGCCATGAATAAAAATTCCATCTTCCTCACCATATGCCCCCTCCAATTTCAGGTAGGTGACGTCATGGATGCAATAGCAACCATACAGTTATGTTCGAACTGTGGCTTCGTCCATGAGGGTGAGCTGTAAAAAAAGAAGACTACTTCACTTCGATTGGTCAGAATCGCGCGCTTGCTGTTACTGGACAGTTCCGCGCGGTGGTAAACAGGGAAATACGTTTGGAATAAACACAAAACTACACCCCTATATAGCAGTCTCTGTTCTCTACCGCACACACTATTTAACTCTCCGTGCACGTAACGGTAGTTTTTCATTCATTCGCCTGTGAGCGAAGGATCTTCGGGGAGACAGCTTTCGACTGACGATGGGCCCCAGCTGTGTCAGGCTCTGGTACTTGTAAACTGGCTTAGCACCGAAGGCGAGTGGATGATCGGTCTGTTGCATATCTGGACACAGGCTAGTGTCCCTTACGTTTTTTAGGATGCAGGAAACGATAGGAGAATTCAGCAGTAAGCTTAAAACAAGGTATTCCATGGAGCTTAGCCTAAGCTACTGACTGGACGTGTTATAGCTAAGCCCTTTTGGCTAAATATTTTCTCGTGAAAGCGTTGCATCTCGTCCAGGGAGTTCTAAGATGACAGTCGGAAGGAGGGTCCATTTGAACACATCGTCTTATTGTTGCCTCTCCAGAAAACAGCAAATAATTTACAGATTATTTTTTCCGTCCATTAGTGGAGGCGAGCCAGAACTTTGGTGGGATGGAAGATTCTTCACTTCTCCCATGGATGAGAGATACAGTCGATGTTCCACACTTTGGTGGAGTCAAGGAACGGAACGTTGACATAGGGTCACAAGTGCAGAATTCTCAGAACGGAAAGTCAGAGTACCAGCCAATTGGGGATTGAGGTTATTGCAGCTTTTGGTAGGAGAAAAACAATTATATAACTTTTTCTCGTACGTGGGCGATATCTGAACCGAAACTTAGAGTTGAAGCAGTCTTTCTCTTTGCTTCCGCTTTCGACATAGAAACACATTACAAACTTCCTCTTTTCTGCCTTTGGCAGCAATAGACAGTCTCGGTTTAGGACTTCCTGTTGCTTGAGAGGCTGCATGAATTGGGGTACAAGCCCCATCTGTATAATCCGCAGCCTGCTCGCCCACGTTTAGCAGTTATGGTCGGAATAACTGGCGGTATCGGCTTGTTAGGATGGAATAGAAGTTGGAATTTTCCACAGTTTTATTAAGTTCATGTAGGGTAACCCAAAGCCACACACAAAGACACAGTTTCATGAATAATTTCATTCCTCTTTCTGGTGCGATTGTCCAATCACTGTTATTTATCGATGGTTATGTGGCGCTAAAAAAAGAAAATATAAAAATTAATTATGTTAAGATGCTGATATCTTCCGATCTTACTACCCTAGCACATAACTTTGCCCAACTCATTGCTGTTGCTATTACTTGTTAATCAAATGTTCTTTGTCGAGTGTACAACTTAATTTCATGTACTGATTCTTATCACTTGTGCACAATGAATTCTTGTAATGAAATGTGGGTTCACATGGGCAATGTCTTTGATTTCGTAGTCAGTGAATCCCTGGATGCAATTATTAATATTGACTTATCAAAATGTCAGTACCCAAGACTCAGTGCTAGGGTCACACGCTTTTGATTGATACAGTTAATCAAAATCCATTTTGTAACTTTTTTCTTCGAGAATCTGTGTGGGAAACGATTTGCCTGTCGGTCAACCACCCATTGCGCCAAAAATGCTCAACACCGTAGCCAACGAATTTTTCTGGATGTAAAACTTATTGTTAAATCAGTAATAAGTTGCCTCAGCTCCAAAATTTCAACTGTTTCCTGTTTCAAGATCTTTTGATGCTTCAGTAAATTACTTTTCATAATCTCGTTTGTCTCATCTTCCAGAACGTTAGGATACACGTTTTTAATTTCCAGGGAGTCTAGCTGGGCGTATTCAAAGTTTGCCTGTCCTATGATTTCGTTAATTAACGTCATATTGCTATGCAATGAGTACTTATTGCTGAACGCATAATTGAATCGACTGAACAATTTGTAAGGAGGACTCCCAGGTGCATTAATGATTGGTCTGACAATGTGATTTAATTTCGGTCTTTACTTAATTGCAGTAGAGCTCAGCTGTAGTTAACGTGCCTTACACGCGAGTTTTGTATGCTAAATAAGGATAGTGATTATCTTTACAGTCACTGCCTCCAATGTTCATGATTGTTTGCGAGCGATGGAATATTACTCATTGCAATAACGTAGATATCCTTTTAAATTATAATGATGCAGTAGGATGTGCAACGCCGATCTTCTTTCAGTTCTTATTGTACAGGTGTGAGGCTTCTTTCTGACATAACTGCCGCAAATCAGTAGCCTCACACCATGCTTGTCTCATATCAAGTTCAATGACTATTTACTTGCAAACTGGAATAACATTTATTACTATGAACGAAAGCAAACTGTTCCTGCAAACGAAAAATTTTGCATGTCAATAAAAAATTAAGTGTTCTTATCTGACCATTATTTACGTATCTTGAAGAAAAGAAGTTAGAGTTCTCTGACAGCATAACTTTCACAGAGAGGCTGTGCTCAATGATTTATCGCCGTCTTTACTGCTATCGGTATTCTTTTAATGTGAAAGAACAATGGGCACCTCATGAATGTAATACAGAAACTGGTTAAACAGATTTCTGTGGCTATCAGCATAACAAAGAATATCTTGAAATTAAGACGCAGTATCGCGTGAAAATGAAGCTAAGTGAAGTATTTGGAATACCATCATGTGGCAGAAGCCAAACTCAACACCAGAGCTTGTTTAACGCTAAGCATGGGATCGAAATGGAAAATAGAGCACTAAATCTGTAGTAATATTTTCAAACTATACACCCCCGTATTCACCAGTAGTGGTTTAGGAAAATCTAAATCTGGCTTACTGAAGAACCGAACCCTACTTCTCCAGAATGTGAGTCCAGAATCTTAATCACTGTGTCAACTCTTGGGATAGCTAGAGACGAGCTGGTGTACTGTAGAGTACAATAGTACAGTAACAATCAGTTTTTCAACCATAAAACAACGGTTCTCAAAATGGAATCGAACAGATGACAAAAAGGTGTGTTTCCTACAACGAAGATCCTTTCGAATTTACTTGAAACGGAGCATAGACCAATATAGAGCTGAAAAAGATGTAAAATCAGGTGATTGTTCTAACGAAAGAAACCATAAACGAAGTGATTTATAGAAACCGATGTAAATCTAAGCTTATGTGACTTATGGACTTCCAGTATACCACCTTTCGCAACAAACTGCACTGGATAGGCCTCAGAAAATGTGTTAACTGCTCATGCGACGGTGTAGCTGATGACAGTTTGACTCACTGTGCTTATTTAGTCATCATATTAAATTTTCAAAAAAAAAATTAAGCAAACTAAAACCCCAAGTGTTTATAGTACAATTTTGTATAACTCTCAATGACAGAAGATTTATGTATTAATATAATTAGTTCACGTCAACTGATTGTGCCATATACACTCCTGGAAATTGAAATAAGAACACCGTGAATTCATTGTCCCAGGAAGGGGAAACTTTATTGACACATTCCTGGGGTCAGATACATCACATGATTACACTGACAGAACCACAGGCACATAGACACAGGCAACAGAGCATGCACAATGTCGGCACTAGTACAGTGTATATCCACCTTTCGCAGCAATGCAGGCTGCTATTCTCCCATGGAGACGATCGTAGAGATGCTGGATGTAGTCCTGTGGAACGGCTTGCCACGCCATTTCCACCCGGCGCCTCAGTTGGACCAGCGTTCGTGCTGGACGTGCACACCGCGTGAGACGACGCTTCATCCAGTCCCAAACATGCTCAATGGGGGACAGATCCGGAGATCTTGCTGGCCAGGGTAGTTGACTTACACCTTCTAGAGCACGTTGGGTGGCACGGGATACATGCGGACGTGCATTGTCCTGTTGGAACAGCAAGTACCCTTGCCGGTCTAGGAATGGTAGAACGATGGGTTCGATGACGGTTTGGATGTACCGTGCACTATTCAGTGTCCCCTCGACGATCACCAGAGGTGTACGGCCAGTGTAGGAGATCGCTCCCCACACCATGATGCCGGGTGTTGGCCCTGTGTGCCTCGGTCGTATGCAGTCCTGATTGTGGCGCTCACCTGCACGGCGGCAAACACGCATACGACCATCATTGTCACCAAGGCAGAAGCGACTCTCATCGCTGAAGACGATACGTCTCCATTCGTCCCTCCATTCACGCCTGTCGCGACACCACTGGAGGCGGGCTGCACGATGTTGGGGCGTGAGCGGAAGACGGCCTAACGGTGTGCGGGACCGTAGCCCAGCTTCATGGAGACGGTTGCGAATGGTCCTCGCCGATACCCCAGGAGCAACAGTGTCTCTAATTTGCTGGGAAGTGGCGGTGCGGTCCCCTACGGCACTGCGTAGGATCATACGGTCTTGGCGTGCATCCGTGCGTCACTGCGGTCCGGTCCCAGGTCGACGGGCACGTGCACCTTCCGCCGACCACTGGCGACAACATTGATGTACTGTGGAGACCTCACGCCCCACGTGTTGAGCAATTCGGCGATACGTCCACCCGGCCTCCCGCATGCCCACTATACGCCCTCGCTCAAAGTCCGTCAACTGCACATTCGGTTCACGTCCACGCTGTCACGGCATGCTACCAGTGTTAAAGACTGCGATGGAGCTCCGTGTGCCACGGCAAACTGGCTGACACTGACGGCGGCGGTGCACAAATGCTGCGCAGCTAGCGCCATTCGACGGCCAACACCGCGATTCCTGGTGTGTCCGCTGTGCCGTGCGTGTGATCATTGCTTGTACAGCCCTCTCGCAGTGTCCGGAGCAAGTATGGTGGGTCTGACACACCGGTGTCAATGTGTTCTTTTTTCCATTTCCAGGAGTGTATTTGTCTTGTTTATGCCTACAGATAATGAAAACATTATTATATCCAAAACATTCCTTATTTGTTTTTATATCTTCTTTTACAGAAGATTTATTTTTTACTTTCATTCGAAAACATGTGTATTACGTACCTTGACGTGATGGTCTACGAAGAGAAGGCTGTCACTGTGTACTTTGTAGTATCTCATACCAATGTTTCGTTGGTTCAGTTGCGTTAATTCAGACAACCAGACGTCTACTGTGTAGCAACCTGCTGGCTGCGTGTAACGTATAAAAGGTGATTCAGCTGCTCCTACTGGTAGGTTTTACGTAACCCACAAAGCTACCAAAAAACAAAATTTTTAATTCTCTCCCTCCCTAGGCACATACTATTAGTGCTATAGAAAAAAATTAACAGGGTCATTCTGTGGGACATTTAATGTATTTAATCTCTGTACTGGGATGCGTTTTTCTTAGAGTCTGTAGAATTCGAATTATTCAAGAAAAAAATATAAAAGGTACCTTCAAACGAGTTTCCCTTGAATAACTCGAAAAACACGGCCTCTAGCGAAAACATACGCCAGTGCAAAATGTAACTACATTAAATTTCCTACAAAAATGTTCTGTTAATTTTTTCTGTAGGACTAATAGTTTATGCATAGAGAGCGAGAAAATATGAAATCTTGCACGTGGTATTTGAAGGCATTGTGGGATGTATATAACTGATGGCAGCTGAATCAGCCTACATAAACCTTTGAAACATGTGCGTTTAGTGAGGAACCGACTAGTTCTTCCTATCACTGATCCACAAATCCACAGCAGTGCAAAATTAATTTGAGCTGTCTGAATTATTTGTAGCGTATTTCTCTAAATAGGTTTCGCTTCACTTATCTGCGTTTCGAGTCACTCAGTACATTAATTACGTGTTGACGAATGTTACCTGTGGGATCTCCTGCTGTGACCAGGAATCAGCCGTTTGCAGATCTTCGCTACGGCGTTGCAGCTCTCTTGGTGCGGCACTTACACTGCGGCATAAAATGTTTGCGGTAAAACCACTGTGTTTCTGGTATTTGAATTAGGACTCAGAGTTGTGTCTTTCGTAGGTGAGAACTTTACTGTTAAAAATCTTTCTTTTGCTCTGTTTCTCGGGGAGATAGTTTTCATATGAGACGAAAGGGATGGATACTACCACTGGGCAGAGTAAATCACCTAGAATCTTACGTTACTTGTGTTAATAAGTTATTAGACAAGGTAAGTCGAAAAAATTACATTGAATGAATCCATAGCTGAGCAAACTGAAAATATCTGTTTGGGCAGTTACATGGTTCAAATGGCTCTGAGCACTATGGGCCGTTACATCTGAGGTCATCAGTCCCCTAGAACTTAGAACTACTGAAGCCTAACTAACCTAAGGACATCACACACATCCATGCCCGAGGCAGGATACGAATCTGCGACCGTAGCGGTCTCGCGGCTCAAGACTGAAGCGCCTAAAACCGCTCGGCCACACCGACGGGCAGGTACAATCATAAAGGGCTCGAGAAGCATCACGCAGCGTGGAAAAGTCAAAAGTGAAGCATCTATCACGAAAAGTTAATAAATTTTTAGTCTTTTGTAGTAGTACCCGTGGTCTAGGGGTAGCGCCTTTAATTCGTAATCAAACCGTCTTCAGTCCCGGGTTCGATCCCCGCCAGTGCCTAAATTTTGAAAAATAATCAGCATTGGCGGCCAAAGACTTCCGGCATAAGAAGTCAGCCTCATTCTGCCAACGGCCTTGTCAAAGAGGGCGGAGGAGCGGATAGAGGTTCAGGGCACTCTCTTGACCTAGGGGTGGGAAATTGCCCTTAAAGGCGGAAGAATCAGCAATGATCAACGACATGAGGATGCAGAAGGCAATGGAAACCACTGCATTAAAGACACGTAACGTGTATCCACAGGACATGTGGCCTGTAGTTGAACAAGTGTCATGATGATCTCTCCATTGGCTAAAGATTCCGGAATAGTCCCCCATTCGGATCTCCGGGAGGGGACTGCCAAGGGGGAGGTTACCATGAGAAAAAGATTGAATAATCAACGAAAGGATAAAGTTCTACGAGTCGGAGCGTGGAATGTCAGAAGCTTGAACGTGGTTGGGAAACTAGAAAATCTGAAAAGGAAAATGCAAAGGCTCAATCTAGATATAGTAGGGGTCAGTGAGGTGAAGTGGAAGGAAGACAAGGATTTCTGGTCAGATGAGTATCGGGTAATATCCACAGCAGCAGAAAATGGTATAACAGGTGTAGGATTCGTTATGAATAGGAAGGTAGGGCAGAGGATCTGTTACTGTGAACAGTTCAGTGACCGGGTTGTTCTAATCAGAATCGACAGCAGCCCAACACCGACAGCGATAGTTCAGGTATACATGCCGACGTCGCAATCTGAAGATGAACAGATAGAGAAAGTGTATGAGGATATTGAAAGGGTAATGCAGTATGTAAAGGGGGACGAAAATCTAATAGTCATGGGCGACTGGAATGCAGTTGTAGGGGAAGGCGTAGAAGAAAAGGTTACAGGAGAATATGGGTTTGGTACAAGGAATGAAAGAGGAGAAAGACTAATTGAGTTCTGTAACAAGTTTCAGCTAGTAATAGCGAATACCCTGTTCAAGAATCACAACAGGAGGAGGTATACTTGGAAAAGGCCGGGAGATACGGGAAGATTTCAATTAGATTACATCATGGTCAGACAGAGGTTCCGAATCAGATACTGGATTGTAAGGCGTACCCAGGAGCAGATATAGACTCAGATCACAATATAGTAGTGATGAAGAGTAGACTGAAGTTCAAGACATTAGTCAGGAAGAATCAATACGCTAAGAAGTGGGATACGGAAGTTCTAAGGAATGACGAGATACGTTTGAAGTTCTCTAACGCTGTAGATACAGCAATAAGGAATAGCGCAGTAGGCAGTACAGTTGAAGAGAAATGGGCATCTCTAAAAAGGGCCATCACAGAAGTTGGGAAGGAAAACATAGGTACAAAGAAGGTAGCTGCGAAGAAACCATGAGTAACAGAAGAAATACTTCAGTTGATTAATGAAAGGAGGAAGTACAAACATATTCCGGGAAAATCAGGAATACAGAAATACAAGTCGCTCAGAAATGAAATAAATAGGAAGTGCAGGGAAGCTAAGACGAAATGGCTACAGGAAAAATGTGAAGACATCGAAAAAGATATGATTGTCTGAAGGACAGACTCAGCATACAGGAAAGTCAAAACAACCTTCGGTGACATTAAAAGCAACGGTGGTAACATTAAGAGTGCAACGGGAATTCCACTGTTAAATGCACAGGAGGGAGCAGATAGGTGGAAAGAATACATTGAAAGCCTCTATGAGGGTGAAGATTTGTCTGATGTGATAGAAGAAGAAACAGAAGTCGATTTAGAAGAGATAGGGGATCCAGTATTAGAATCGGAATTTTAAAGAGCTTTGGAGGACTTACGGTCAAATAAGGCAGAAGGGATAGATAACATTCCATCAGAATTTCTAAAATCATTAGGGGAAGTGGCAACAAAACGACTATTCACGTTGGTGTGTAGAATATATGAGTCTGGCGACATACCATCTGTCTTTCGGAAAAGCATCATCCACACAATTCCGAAGACGGCAAGAACTGACAAGTGCGAGAATTATCGCACAATCAGCTTAACAGCTCATGCATCGAAGCTGCTTACAAGAATAATATACAGAAGAATGGAAAAGAAAATTGAGAATGCGCTAGGTGACGATCAGTTCGGCTTTAGGAAAAGTAAAGGCACGAGAGAGGCAATTCTGACGTTACGGCTAATAATGGAAGCAAGGCTAAAGGAAAATCAAGACACGTTCATAGGATTTGTCGACCTGGAAAAAGAATTCGACAATGCAAAATGGTGCAAGCTGTTCGAGATTCTGAAAAAAACTAGGGGTAAGCTATAGGGAGAGACGGGTCATATACAATATGTACAACAACCAAGAGGGAATAATAAGAGTGGACGATCAAGAACGAAGTGCTCGTATTAAGAAGGGTGTAAGACAAGGCTGTAGCCTTTCGCCCCTACTCATCAATCTGTACATCGAGGAAGCAATGATGGAAATAAAAGAAAGGTTCAGCAGTGGAATTAAAATACAGGGTGAAAAGGATATCAATGATACGATTCGCTGATGACATTGCTATCCTGAGTGAAAGTGAAGAAGAATTAAATGATCTGCTGAACGGAATGAACAGTCTAATGAGTACACAGTATGATTTGAGAGTAAATCGGAAAAAGACGAAGGTAATGAGAAGTAGTAGAAATGAGAACAGCGAGAAACTTAACATCAGGATTGATGGTCACGAAGTCAATGAAGTTAAGGAATTCTGCTACCTAGGCAGTAAAATAACCAATGACGGAGCAAGGAGGACATCAAAAGCAGACTCGCTATGGCAAAAAAGGCATTTCTGGCCAAGAGAAGTCTACTAATATCAAATACCGACCTTAATTTGAGGAAGAAATTTCTGAGGATGTACGTCTGGAGTACAGCATTGTATGGTAGTGAAACATGGACTGTGGGAAAACCGGAACAGATGAGAATCGAAGCATTTGAGATGTGGTGCTATAGACGAATGTTGAAAATTAGTGGACTGATAAGGTAAGGAATGAGGAGGTTCTACGCAGAATCGGAGAGGAGAGGAATATGTGGAAAACACTGATAAGGAGAAGGGACAGGATGATAGGACATCTGCTAAGACATGAGGGAATGTCTTCCTAAGTACTAGAGGGAGCTGTAGAGGGCAAAAACTGTAGAGGAAGACAGAGATTGGAATACGTCAAGCAAATAATTGAGGACGTAGGTTGCAAGTGCTACTCTGAGATGAAGAGGTTAGCACAGGAAAGGAATTATTCGTGGCGGGCCGCATCAAACCACTCAGTAGACTGATGACAATATATATATATATACGCACGACATGCAGGAATTTTAAAACACGATACAAAGAACATATCAGATGTCACGTCTGTCATTATCAAGAAAATACGACAAATATTGTAACAGAACAGGCGATTTAGTTTGATTTCTGAGGAACTGACAATTAGAAACGAGTGTGTTATCGGCATGAATCACAAATATTTCTATTGATATCTGGAAGTAAATGTCAGTGAAAAGTGTCAAGTATTTCACCGATATGTGGCACGTGGCTACTACTTGTGTGTAAACTATTATGATTTTCTATTGTACGTGAGGTTCAGAAGTAAAATTTCAAACTGCCAAAACCGTTCGATATAATTCTCGAAAATTCCCAAGAAAATCGTCTTTGAAGTTTTCGGAGCGTCCTTAATACTCCACAGCAAGATCGTTTTTCCGATGGGCTGTGTGGCTTTGTGGTAGAATGCTCTCCGATCTCGTCGATGGCATAAAATAAAGGTTCATGTGCAATGAATATTTCATTGAAGCGTAGAGTACATAAGGATGAAAAAATTTAATTTTTCATGTTTTTTTTTAATTTAAACAATCTCTCACTTTGTCTGACAATTGCTAAGGAACAGAGATATTCTTGGACAGGAATAATCACAGACAATGATCGACGACACAAAATACAGTACATACGTAATAGAGGCGGAATAGTACACTTATAACGAAAACTGGGACAGATGTGACAAATGGGAAAACAGCATGGCGGATAAAAGTAACGTTCATGTTTGACACAGGTCAGCCTCCTAACATGGACGTCGATATCGTCTTGTCAGTAAGAAATTTTATGCTGGCTACCAAACTGTTGAGGAGGCCTTGAGGGATACTGGTCAGCTCCTCTCTCAAGGCGGTTGGTTTTCTGTTCTTGCACGGTTCGTTGTGAAGCATGTCTCTCAAGAGCATCCCAGGCATGCTCTCCAATATTTAGGCCCGGGCTCGGCAGTCATAAACAGAATTTCGGGTCCCGCCGCACCCATGAACAAACAGCCATGATCCAGAATAATCTCCCTGAAATATACTGTGCTGTAACGGTCTCTCGTGCGAAAAAATGCAGTGATGTTCGAGCACTGTGAATAATGAGTGCCCATACCAAAACGCCTCGGCAATACCGATGACGTTCATGAACACCCAGTGGTGTGGAATGTGTTCTCCTCTCCCTACTCCCTAACTTATTAAAATGAAGAGAGATTCAACGGATAAGTTCACTCTAAACCCTGTTCCATACGCCAAAATGCTCCCTACACCAACGAACTCTTTCTCCGTGGTGGCGTGGTTGAAATGGGATGCATTTAACAGGCTTCCCTGTATACAAACCAGCCTGATTCATAGTCGTGAAATGCATCTGGCAGTGACACGTGTGCCACGTGTACCATAATCGATTGCAGCGTCCGCACCGATCTTGCTGGGAGTGAGCTCTCTGTTCCTCTTCGCCACTATGGTCACGTAACGATGCTTTTGCAGTGTGCTCGTCCGCCTACGACCGCCATCATGCTTTTGCATAGAGTTTCCGTCTTAAGTGGCCTATTTTGTTCGCGAGATGGCACCTTTAGACACACACATTACTGTAGCCACAGTAGTGACACTTTGATCGACTTCGAACCGTCCAGCTGCTCGTCCACGATCGTAAGCACTCAAATTATGTCTTGCAGACATCCAGAATGAGATTTTCACTCTGCAGCGGAGTGTGCGCTGATATGAAACTTCCTGGCAGATTAAAACTGTGTGCCGGACCGAGACTCGGTCTAGCACACAGTTTTAATCTGCCAGGAAGTTTCTTGCAGGCATGTTTCCGTACCACATGGAACGTCGCACTAATCATTTCCACAACAATCGTACTGCATGAACGGTCGAAAGCATAGGGAGCGTTCGTATAAAGGCTGCAGTTAATATGTTCCGCGCACTCTACATTTCCTTTTACCATCAGGGAGTTCCGTAGGAATTGTCTTTGTTTAGTAATAATTGGCAGTTACTCCTTAGCAAGAGTCAGTTGTTACTTAGTAACAGTCATGCTGTGTGTAAAAGACCGCTAATTAAGAATTTATATTTGAATTTAAAACTGGGTTTTCGTGCGCAAAGCTGATCAGCAAGAACATTATGACCACCGACCTACAATCGATAAAAAGCCACCCCGGCGATAGCAGCGTCACCTGGTGAGGAATGACCGCTAGTCAGACACACGTTCGTGCGTGTAGTAACAGAGAGAGTGCTGTCCGTGTGTAGAATGGGGAAGAAGGCACGCGATCTGAGTTCCACCAAGGGCAGATTGTGCTGGCCCGGAGGCTCAGCACGAGCATTTCGGAAACTGCACGACTTGTGTAACGGTGGCTGCTTGCCATTTACGTGCGACGTGAAGTTTTGTCTTACTGTTGCTTATTTGCACCACAAGCTCTGTGCTACTTTAAATCTGGTGGCTTTCATATCAGTGTTATTTTTCTTTGAGCCGTTAGGTCATTTGTTGTTGCCCTAGTGTGTAATGAAATTGGGTATTTAGTGTTCTTCAATTGCTTATAAGCTCTGAGGTTACTCTGGTTAATTAAGTGGTCGTCTTTAATGTCTTTGGGTTTTTTCTTGGATTTATTATTTAATCTTTTCATTATTTTAAGGAAATTTGCCGAACTAATCTATGGTGCTGAAATTGTGTTTTAGGTAGTTCTAAAAACTACGTGCCATGGAAGAGAGCCTTACCTATAAATGCTAGCGATTAAGTATTGCCTCCTAGACCTAAGCTTTTGTTTCTCATAGAAATTTCAAATGTTCAAATGTGAGTGAATTCTTAAGGGACCAAACTGCTAAAGTCATCGGTCCCTAGACTTACACATGACTTAAACTAACTTATGCTAAGAACAACACTCACACCCATGCTCGAAGGAGGCCTCGAACCTCCGGCGGGACGGGCCACACAATGAGTGACATGGCTTCTGTAGCCGCGGGGCCACTCCGCACGGCCATACAAATTTCAGTTTGGCTGTCTAGCCTAGTTGACTTATTGACTCTTTTTTTCTTTGAAATAACTTTATGAGATTAATGATTTCACCCTATTCAGTTAAGTTGTTTTGGGGGAGACGTTTATTACGGCATCATTTCACTGTCTTATGTTATTAAGCGGTTTTTGCTTTGTGCAATTTCGAGTAACGTTACTGTTTGATTATTATGGGACATTTAAAAGTTTTATGCCATTAAGTTCTTAAGGCCTGGGCGAATTGCAATTTATTAACTTGTATCTTTTAGCTCATGTTTCACCTGAGTGGTGTTTGTTAACAGCTCTTAGTTTTACTGGCTCTGAGCACTATGGGACTTAACATCTGTGGTCATCCGTCCCCCAGAACTTAGAACTACTTAAACCTAACTAACCTAAGGACATCACACACATCCATGCCTGAGGCAGGATTCGAACCTGCGACTGTAGCGGTCACCCGGTTCCAGACTGTAGCGCCTAGAACCGCTCGGCCAACCCGTCCGGCATTTTGCGTAGCCTATGCTCTTATTTACAAGCTCTTATGATAATATTTTCCGCTACATATTTTATGCCTCCCCTGAAAAGGCTATATTATCCGATTTTTGATTAATTTTCATAATTTATAAATCAGATTATTTCAGCCTGCACTTATTGTGCTAATACCTGGAAACTTTAGTGGTCAATGTTTGAGATGTTTTACTAATTGTTTTTCCATCACCTGCGTACTGTATTCATCCTATGTACATTAAAGAAAATCATTGTGGATCGTAACTGTTGGTAGTTAACTTTCATCGTTGGTCTGTTGTGAAAACTGGATGTCTGGACTTGTGATTTGTTAATTAGTAATGGTAGCTGCAGACGTTCCTTTCCAAGTATAGTCTGATTAATACTAAAATTAATTTAAATTAAAAAATCTCTTTTAATGGTTGTAAGTCGCAATTTGTTCTTATAATTTTGGTAGAGCAATTCATTTAATAATTCTAATGCCAAATTGCTTTAATTAACAAGTGCCTTTCCTTATGATCTGCTAATTTTGCATTTATTGCTGATTTCTCGCTTGTAACTAGAGGCCTTTGATCATGCTCATTCTTCCACGTGGTTAATATTATATTCGATTTGTTAATATAATGTCCTCTGCAAATAAATGTGAACTGTCAAAGGAAAAGCTATGGGACTCCCCTTATGAAAGAGGATTTTAGACCTTAACGCTGGGCAGAGTACAAGCGCGTCTCAATACTCCTAACAATGGGCTTCCGAAACGAAAGACCCATGCATGCATGCATGTATACAGGGTGGTTCATTGATAGTGACCGGGCTAAATATCTCACGAAATAAGGATCAAACGAAAAAACTACAAAGAACGGAACTCGTCTAGCTTGAAGAGGTAAACCAGATGGCGGTATGGTTGTCCCGCTAGATGGCGCTGCCATAGGTCAAACGGATGTCAACAGCGTTTTTTAAAATAGGAACCCCCATTTTTATTACATATTCGTGTAGTACATAAAGATATCTGAATGTTTTAGTTGCACCACTTTTTTCGCTTTGTGATAGATGGCGCTGAAATAGTCACAAATGTATAACTACGTGCTATCACGTGACATTCCGCCGGTGCTTACGGTATTTGCTTCGTGATACATTACCCGTGTTAAAATGGACCGTTTAGCAATTGCGGAAAAGGTCGATATCGTGTTGATGTATGGCTATTGTGATCAAAATGCCCAACGGGCGTGTGCTATATATGCTGCTCGGTATCCTGGATGACATCGTACAAGTGTCCGGACCGTTCACCGGATAGTTAAGTTATTTAAGGAAACAGGAAGTGTTCAGTCACATGTGGAACGTCAACCACGACCTGCAACAAGTGATGATGCCCAAATAGGTGTTTTAGTTTCTGTCGCGGCTAATCCGCACACCAGTAGCAGAGAAATTGCGCGAGAACCGGGAATCTCAAACAAGTCGGTGTTGAGGATGCTACATCAACATCGAGTGCACCCGTACCATATTTCTATGCACCAGGAATTTCATGGCGACGACTTTGAACGTCATGTACAGTTCTGCCTCTGTGCACAAGAGAAATTACGGGACGATAACAGATTTTTTGCACGCGTTCTATTTAACGACGAAGCGTCATTCACCAACGTAAACCTGTGTAATATGCACTATTGGGCAACGGGAAGTCCACGATGGCTGCGACATTTGGAACATCACCACCTTGGCGGGTTAATGTATGGTGCGGCATTATGGGAGGAAGGATAATTGGCCCCCATTTTATCGATGGCAATCTAAATGGTGCAATGTATGCTGATTTCCTACGTAATGTTCTACCGATGTTACTACAAGATGTTTCACTGCATGACAGAGTGGCGATGTACTTCCAACATGTTGGATATCCGGCACATAGCTCGCTTGCGGTTGAAGCGGTATTGAATAGCATATTTCATGACAAGTGGATTGGTCGTCGAAGCACGTTCACCGGATCTGACGTCCCCGGATTTCTTTCTGTGGGGAAGCTGATGGATATTTGCTATCGTGAATCAACCGACAACGCCTGACAATATGCGTCAGCGCATTGTCAATGCATGTGCGAACATTACGGAAGGCGAACTACTCGCTATTGAGAGGAATGTTGTTACACGTATTGCCAAATGCATTGAGCTTGACGGACATCATTTTGAGCATTTATTATATTAATGTGGTATTTACAGATAATCACGGTGTAACAGAATGCGTTCTCAGAAATGATAACTTCACAAAGGTGCATGTATCACATTGGAACAACCGAAATAAAATGTTCAAACGTACCTACGTTCTGTATTTTAATGTAAAAATCCTACCTGTTACCTACTGTTTGTCTAAAATTGTGAGCCATATGTTTGTGGCTATTACAGCGCCATCTATCACAAGACGAAGAAAGTGGTCCAACTAAAACATTTATATTTCTTTACGTACTACACGAATATGTAATAAGAAAAACGCAATTGATATCCGCGTGACCTATGGCAGCGCCATCTAGCGATCCATCCATAGCGCCGTCTGGTTTCCCCCTTCAAGCTAGACAAGTTTCCTTGTTTGTAAGTTTTTCATGTGACGCTTATGTCGTGCGATATTTGGTCCTGTCACGATCAATGGACCACCCTGTATGCCAATGTTGACACCACGACGTCGGTAGCCACGACTGAAATGGGAACTTGACCATTGGCACTGGACGTTGGCGTGAATTTATCAGAGTAGTGTTGTCACGGTTATGTTTGTGAGCTCGCCGATACAGACATTGTACGGTGTGGGGCTGGTACTGCGGTTTGGTAAGCATAGCCTATCTTGTACTGCCACCGCGGAACCGGCTGGTCGGCTCAAGGTAACATACGAAAGCTGTGGACAATTTTCCGCCATTTGTTTGTACTTTATGGCTGTTACTCTCCTTTCATTAGGTCCGCTTCATGGAAAAAAATTGGTTATTTGTGGTAAGGTCCTATGGGACCAAACTGCTGAGGTCATTGGTCGCTAAGGTTACACACTATTTAATCTAACTTAAAC
This sequence comes from Schistocerca gregaria, assembly GCF_023897955.1. Taxonomy (NCBI): domain Eukaryota; kingdom Metazoa; phylum Arthropoda; class Insecta; order Orthoptera; family Acrididae; genus Schistocerca; species Schistocerca gregaria. The sequence continues at coordinate 338,887,701 of NC_064925.1, read as the reverse complement.
TAACTTACGCTAACTTACGGGGGGATCCCCACGGACCGTGGCAAGACGCTTGAGAACACGAGACTACCCCGCGCGACCCGCTTCATGGTTTAGATGTTTCATGAGGGACCGATTATATATCCGGTTACCTTTGTGTCTCTTTTCCATTACATGTGGTTTTATAACTGATGAGTCACGTATATAGCTAGTTTTACGTAAGTTTTTTATTATTTTTAGTTCACGTTGTCTCCCTAGCCGTACAAGATAGGACCATGCCCTTTTCCTCCATTGGTGTGTAATTGATTGGCTTCCTGTTTTTGTAGAGAACTTGATGATGCCCCAAAAGCGTGAAACACGTCATTGACATTAAATAATTTCGCAGCCGACACAGTTTTTGCTCAGAAAATGTTCAGCTTAGGACGACGTTCACAAAGCGGCTCGTAACCAAGGAGCCAATTTCTGTCGTCAAGTATCTAAACGATTGGTAGAAAGTTCTGATCTCTGTTTACAGAGACATGGTGACTATATTGGAAAATTGTGTCACGTATGTGTGTCACTTTGAAATGTAGTGCAGCATTCACTACAAGTTACTTGGCCTGGCACAATAATGAGTAACTTGATTTTTGAAATCTGCTCGTAGAAACGTAGAAAGTAATAAGATGAACCATCGTGGATAGCTGCCCACAATTGTCTGCATCTTATTTCGATACACATCCAAATACATGTGCTTTCCTGCACCCTAAAGGAGACCTTAACTGACTATTTTCAGTAGCCTTAAAAACATTGCAGTACATATGATTTTGCCGAGAAATGAGAAGCCTTTGATGCCAAATGATAGTATTTTGCCTGTTGCTTTCCTTATGACACGATACAGATAGAATTTTAATCGTATTTTGTGTTTCCTCTGAGACTAAATGTACACCTCCACATCTAAAAAAACTGGTTGGTCCTGTAACATCCTTCATCACCAACAAGCGTTGTGTTAGCACGTACCAGATACATTAATAAAAAGTAATGTATATTGAATCACTAATCCAGAAAGGATATTTCCAGTGAGTATGAATAATTTCTTGATTCATTTGACAGTTGTAGGTGCTAACGATTTTTTTGGAAGGCTAGGAGTACACACATGCAATGGAAGGTAAACTTATTGAAAGGGGTAAAAAATAAATGTGTGACAACTGTTTGAATAGATTGTTTATTTAGACATAAAAATAAATTTAACTGTTTCTTAAAACACACGTATATTTTGTAGTGTACATTATGACAGAGGATATGACTTTTTGAAAAGAAAATTGAGCAAATACGTCAGGCATCACACAACATGTAATTCTGGCCAAGAATATTAAACTGAAGCTCTAAGCCTGATTCTTGATATTACCGTCGTTCTACGCTTCAAATGCTATTATATCCATGTAAACAACAGGTATTCTGTAGGAAGAAAGGTAACATGCTATAATTATTAACAGTTACTCGTCTAAATAAATACCTCCAGAGCTAAACACAACCCTACAGGAAATTTCCATACGGGTTTGGCACGGTCCAATAACATTGATTCTGATTAGAAAATGTTCGTTACAGAGCTGTATGCTAGTAATGAAGATTGGGTTACAGTGGATGAGAGACGTGACTCTACGTTACAACTTCTCGGGTCGACTATACGGGAGCTAACAGCAGGGGCAAAAATCGTGAACGGGGAGGTGTCAGGTCTGCTGAGAACCGGTGGCTGAGGTCTGCTCGTGCTGCTATGGAGTGAACTTGCGGGACGTGGGGTGAGGTATGCGGTCCAGACTGGCCGACTAGCTGCGGGCGGCGTAACCCACGGTCAGCACGGCGGCGGCGGAGCACAGCGTCAGCAGCGGGGCTCGCAGCGGCGCTGAAACACAAGCGGACGGCTGAGACAGGCAGGGCTAGGATTGCCAGGATCAAAAACAGAAAGGCCGCACCCAGCTTTCCTGCCCTGCCTATTTCAAGGGGAGACGGTGGCAGTCTTGCACTGATATTTTTGTAAATCCACATCTTTGCCATTTTTTGTTCAATCTCATTGAAATTTTGCAATATGTATAGAGATCTAATAACAGTTTTAAAAGAAATTAAGAATTTTTAATAGCAATCTAATGTAGTGAGATAATTTTTTTTGCATTATTATTTTAAGGTAAAATTTTTTCATAATTCTGAGGCAAATTTGGCAAATTTTCTTAATGGTAAAATAATCTATACTAATAGGTGTACAATTAAGTGCAGTAACTTTTTGGTAAATTAATGCTATTATCTTCTGTGATATTTTGGATTCAAACACTTTTACAAGCAGACTTTTTAATATATTATCAGCCACAAAACTGTGCAATATCTCGATTAAAATTGGGTTCCACCTAAATATTGCTTCAAAGTAAAAGAATAGGTGTGTCTAAATTCATTGCAATCCTTCCAGTAGTTTCTGATATACACTCCTGGAAATGGAAAAAAGAACACATTGACACCGGTGTGTCAGACCCACCATACTTGCTCCGGACACTGCGAGAGGTCTGTACAAGCAATGATCACACGCACGGCACAGCAGACACACCAGGAACCGCGGTGTTGGCCGTCGAATGGCGCTAGCTGCGCAGCATTTGTGCACCGCCGCCGTCAGTGTCAGCCAGTTTTCCGTGGCATACGGAGCTCTATCGCAGTCTTTAACACTGGTAGCATGCCGCGACAGCGTGGACGTGAACCGTATGTGCAGTTGACAGACTTTGAGCGAGGGCGTATAGTGGGCATGCGGGAGGCCGGGTGGACGTACCGCCGAATTGCTCAACACGTGGGGCGTGAGGTCTCCACAGTACATCGATGTTGTCGCCAGTGGTCGGCGGAAGGTGCACGTGCCCGTCGACCTGGGACCGGACCGCAGCGACGCACGGATGCACGCCAAGACCGTAGGATCCTACGCAGTGCCGTAGGGGACCGCACCGCCACTTCCCAGCAAATTAGAGACACTGTTGCTCCTGGGGTATCGGCGAGGACCATTCGCAACCGTCTCCATGAAGCTGGGCTACGGTCCCGCACACCGTTAGGCCGTCTTCCGCTCACGCCCCAACATCGTGCAGCCCGCCTCCAGTGGTGTCGCGACAGGCGTGAATGGAGGGACGAATGGAGACGTGTCGTCTTCAGCGATGAGAGTCGCTTCTGCCTTGGTGCCAATGATGGTCGTATGCGTGTTTGGCGCCGTGCAGGTGAGCGCCACAATCAGGACTGCATACGACCGAGGCACACAGGGCCAACACCCGGCATCATGGTGTGGGGAGCGATCTCCTACACTGGCCGTACACCTCTGGTGATCGTCGAGGGGACACTGAATAGTGCACGGTACATCCAAACCGTCATCGAACCCATCGTTCTACCTTTCCTAGACCGGCAAGGGAACTTGCTGTTCCAACAGGACAATGCACGTCCGCATGTATCCCGTGCCACCCAACGTGCTCTAGAAGGTGTAAGTCAACTACCCTGGCCAGCAAGATCTCCGGATCTGTCCCCCATTGAGCATGTTTGGGACTGGATGAAGCGTCGTCTCACGCGGTCTGCACGTCCAGCACGAACGCTGGTCCAACTGAGGCGCCAGGTGGAAATGGCATGCCAAGCCATTCCACAGGACTACATCTAGAATCTCTACGATCGTCTCCATGGGAACATAGCAGCCTGCATTGCTGCGAAAGGTGGATATACACTGTACTAGTGCCGACATTGTGCATGCTCTGTTGCCTGTGTCTATGTGCCTGTGGTATGTCAGTGTGATCATGTGATGTATCTGACCCCAGGAATGTGTCAATAAAGTTTCCCCTTCCTGGGACAATGAGTTCACGGTGTTCTTATTTCAATTTCCAGGAGTGTATGTATTCCTGAAAGCAGAAAACCTTAAGTTGCAGAAAAATCATTTTAAAGTTTGGATGAAAAAAAAGAAGAATCTATCATGCCTTAGCTAAAACTGCCCATATCCACATTCCATTTCTTCCTCATCATGTTCTACAGCTCTTTTAGCTTCTCTGCTCCTTTTCCTAGCAATTTTTTGCATGTTCAGGACTGAAGTCTCCGCCTTCGTGATTCTTCGCTTATCGATGATCTGCCGTATCTGCTCATTGAAGACTCCAGGTGTAAAGCCCAACTTGCTGAGGACGTGAAGTCTTGCCACATTCCCATCATTAAAAACTGCTGCTGCAGCTTCCAAAGCAAAAATCTTCACCACCAAATTGGAAACAAACACAGTCTTTGGACATATTTTCCAAATAAGAGCATTGAAACTTTCATTTTGGGTTCTGTGTTTTCTCATGTAGACATTTTTCTAGCAGTTCTGGTGAAGCCAGTGCTTTAAAAGTTGGTTAAATGGCCATTAAAAACTCATGAGGAAGGTTCTTTTTATGGGTATAAGCTTCCCCACTTTCCTTACTTTTCAAAAAATTGCACCATTCATTAGAACAGAGGCCATCTTGAGATGTTGTGTCTGTCAACAAGTAACCAAATGGCCCATACTGCTTTCCTCATAGTATCCAAGCTTGTGAGATTACTTCTAATTGCAGCACCATAATAGACATGTAGGATGTCAATTCCTTCTTTGTTAGTCTGTTTTTACCTCCCAGTGGCTTCCCATACTCTAGTAGCTTGCTTTTATTGTCTGCAACAAGTCTTCAGAGTCGTCCATCCATCCTCTTCTGAATATGACCTAAGCACTCCAGCTTCTTAATAGTGCAATCTTTTCCATAGGGCTGACTTTCAACTGCATTATTGAAAGCACTAGAGTCTACATCTGCTAAATATTGTTCGTATTTTACTCCATACTTTTGCAAATATCTATGTAATATGAATTTCATACCTGAAGCTTCCATCCCACCACTGGAGACTGCGTAATTTCTGCTACAAACAGCTTTATGGGCTTCTTGCCATTCTGTTTCTTTAACTGCATCAATATATTTCTTGTGCAAGGAACATGCAGAACAATATTTAGACATTACCTCTAAGTCTAATACTTTTCCAATGTCGACACTAATGATTGTTGAAACTACATGCAGTGACGTATGCCCCTGTTAATCGAGGAACTGTCACAGGAAACTGCTATATCATTGCTAGTACTTGCTTCACAATTTTCTTGAATTGCCCCCAGGACTGCCATTTTCATGCTCTCTTCACTTACTTCTGCAACTGCATTGAGGAGAGCAGTATTCATTGCAGATAATTTGATGGGAGGAGCAGGCATGTCCATAATACCACATAAAAAGTTTCCACCATCTCTTCCAATCCCTATACATCTTAGTCCATAAGCAAATCTCATATTGGCTTCATAGATTCTATAACTGACCTTTGATGTCTTGAATGGTCTCTCAGCATCACAGTTTTGACACAAAATGTGCAATGTGCACACCAAATCTTCTCTGTTTCCATCATCAACCAAATCCACATTTCCTCCACAAACAGAGCACTTGCAGGCTTTTCTAAGTGCTTCTGCCACCATTTCCAGATCCACAATTCTGAAACCCGTATTTCTGTCATGATTTGTTTCTTCTGACACAACCCCTGTCCCAAGTTTTATTTTAGATTCACTTGAAGACAAGCTAATGTTTGCATCTGCAGGCCCAACCCTAACCTCAATGTCAGTTTTTCGCTTTATATTGGAAATATTGGACTTACTGTATTTTTTAAGTTCTATACCAGGCCAGGGCATTGTGAAAAGGGATCAACAGATTCAGACTTGCACAAAGAATGGCACAATCAATCAAGTGTCACTCGAATTGCACTGAACAGCACAAAACTTGTTTACAACTCTCCACATCCTTCTATACCACTCTGATTGAACCAGAAAATGTCTCCACAGCCTTCTTTACAACACTGCTGTTATGTATACAAAAAAATCACAGTCTTCTAAATCTATATTTTCTAGGTTCACAGGCCAAATTCTGCAATAAAATTTTTCCTCCATTTGGTCATTGAAAAGCGGGCTTGGCGCATTACACTGTTTAGGGTTTTAATTTTTTTATGCCATTTGTAATCCGAATTTCAAGGAAAAAATTTGGGATAATAATCTCAATTATATTTACTATCAAATAAGCAAATAAAAATAATCTGTAAATTTTTCATTATTTCTGCCATCATCTCCCCTTAAATACGCTGACGGGAAAAACCGCAAAACCAAAAAATAACTAATGTGGAGTAGTGAAGTTTCGGGAACACATTCGTCTAGGTAACATATTTCAGTGATTAACATAGCAAGATTATAGGTAATATAAGCACGAGGTAAGTCATTGTAAATGTGAAATTTTGGTGCATTTATAACCGGTGTAACCGCCAGAATGGTGAATGCAAGCACGCACATGTGCATGCATGGTATTGTACGGGTGCTGGATGTCAGTTTGTGAGATGGAGTCCATTCCTCTTGCCGATTATAGTGTCTCTTTTGAAATATTCAAGCCGATATATTTGAGGTAAATATTAAAAGGACTCTGAATAATATTATATTGATATAAATGACAAATTAATTATGAAAATGTATTAAATTAGCTGCAAAGAAAGACTGTATCGATTGCAATGTTATAAAAAGGCATTATTTATATTAGAAGAGATCCTAGTGCATAACGTTCACGAAACTAACATTATTATGTTTGTTATTATATATATATATATATATATATATATATATATATATATATATATATATATATATATATATGACAAAAAATTTAAAATCACTTCGAGTCAGATCATTTCTGCTGCTGTATGTAAGGTACGCTTGCAGTAGCTTTTGTTGTTTTTGTTCTCGTACGTAGCGAATAATGCAAGTGTGTATTCTGTGCTTTGTGGAAATATATTTACAAAAACTGAGTGCATTGTGTTACTTAAAGAAACCATGCAAGCAATTCTTCCTGAATTAATATCTGGAAGAAGTTATGAAGCAGTTTTTCAGTTTCTGCGAAGCAGCGGCGGTGATCTTTGACTGGCAACAATTGGCCGCCATTACGCGTTCTATTTAAATTTACTTTTTTGTGTAACATATCACCATAGCCGGAGCAGAATGAATCATTTCAAGTTATTCAATTAACTAAGGTGCCAAGCTTCGCTAATTTTATTTCGTCAAAAAGTGCATACTTTCAAAGATACGATTAAAGCTAAGTTATTGAACTTAGCCTGCATTACTTTTTCGCCGAAAGGATTTGAAATAATTTGTAGGGAGCCTGGCGCTCATTTGAAACGTAATTTAATATTTATCTTTGATCACCTACAAATCAATATATATTCTTGTGTTTCACTTAATAATAATAATTAATAACCACAGAAAGAAAGATATAATATATCTTTCTCGATCAATAAAGGGACAGTTCATGTTGTTGCTGTTTGTGGATTACGCTGGAGTGGTCGTCCGATCACGTCCCATATATGATCGATTGGAGAGAGATCAGGTGATCGAGCAGGCCAAGGCCACTTGTTGAGATTCTGTATAGCTTCTTGAGTTACAATAACGGTATGTGGACGAGCGTTATCCTGTTGTAAATCCCCCCCTCCTGGAATGCTGTTCATGAACGGCAGCTCAGCAGGTCAAATCACTACACTAACGTAGAAATTTGCTGTCCAGATACACGGGATAATCATGAGAGTGCTCCTGTTGTCACACGAAATGGCAACCCACACCGTAACTCTATGTGTAGGTCCAGTGTGTCTGGCACACAGATAGATTGGTTGCAGGTCTTCAGCTGGTATCCTCGAAACCTACACACGGCCATCACCGGCACCATGGCAGAAAACGCAATAGACCTCCACCTTGCCCTCCAAGCTATCGCTTGAAATCGCTGAAATCGCAAATAGTGATGGTTTAGGGTCAGTGAAATGCACGCTACAGGACGTCTTGCTGGGAGTTGTCCTGGCAGTAGGAGTTCGTTGTGTCACTGCGGTGCCAGCTGCTTCTCAGATTGCTCCTGCAGATGCAGCACGTGTGCTAGAGCCCTACGCGGAACACGATAGTCTTCCACCTCGGCAGTCCCACGTGACCGTCGTGAGCCCGGTCTCTTTGCAGCCTCATGTTCTCGTGAGTACCGCTGCCAGAAATCATGTACCGTTCCTACATTCCTACCAAGACTTTCGGCAGTACCGTAGAAGGAATATCCAGCTTCTCGTAACCCTATTACATGACCTCATTCAACGTCAGTGAGGTGTTGATAATGGCGTCGTCTTTGTCGCCTTTGACTAACATCAACCCATCACGTCCAGTCTCAAAGGTAACTAACGCTCACGACCGTCACAGCAAACCTGACTTGCAGCCTTATAGCGCCGCGACAAGCACCCTCTTATGGGACTGATGCCAAATATGAATGGGCATCATCTTTCAGATGAAGAAATACGGCTAACAACTTTCGTTTATGCAGCACGACTCTTTCTCGATGAAGCGATTTTTTTTCCTTCAGTACAGAAAGAAAGTTAGTTTAGTATTTTAACCCTTTATTAATGATCCGTTACAGATAGTTTTTTGCGCGATTAACCTTAATCGTGCTTAAACTAAAATAATAGTATCAGTAAGCAGCATTACAATTTGGAAATCATGAAAATAGATAAGTGCTGAGTGTTTTTAATTGTTCAGTCTTCTTCCTAAGGTAATTTTATGTCAAAGTAAACTTAATGTTCTTCGTAAAACAAAATGAACAGTTACATGTCTTCTGGAATGGAGAACGAAAAGATAATCAATAATTTTGGTCTACTTGGACTTATAAACAAATAACAATGATCTGTAGTTAGGTATTAATATTTCTCATTTGACCCCACTATATCAGTAACGTAACTTTTCTCGGGAATCATTTCGTGGAACTCTTGAGAGAAGTTACTCAACAACAACGTCATTAGCTCGGACTCGAGTTAGTTGTGCGCTCTCTATCTCTTCGCTGATGCGTTAAGACACTAGGCAATAAGTTCCATGTCACATAAGGGAGCTGCAGAGAGTAAGAAGTGTAGAGGTAGACATACATTTGAATACACCCAGCAAACAATTGAGGATGGAGGTGCCAGACGGGGTGGCCGAGAGGTTCTAGGTGCTACAGTCTGGATCCGCGCTGCCGTTACGGTCGCAGGTTCGAATCCTGCCTCGGGCATGGATGTGTGTGATGTCCTTAGGTTAGTTAGGTTTAAGTAGTTCTCAGTTCTAGGGGACTGATGACCTGAGAAGTTAAGTCCCATAGTGCTCAGACCATTTGGCTCTGAGCACTATGGGACTTAACATCTTAGGTGATCAGTCCCCTAGAACTTAGAACTACTTAAACCTAACTAACCTAAGAACATTACACAACACTCAGCCATCACGAGGCAGAGAAAATTCCTGACCCCGCCGGGAATCGAACCCGGTAACCCGGGCGTGGGAAGCGAGAACGCTACCGCACGACCACGAGATGCGGGCTCAGACCATTTGAACCATTTTGAAGGATGGAGGTTGTATCTGTTACTCTGCGATGAAAATGTTGGCTCAGAAGAGGAATTTGTGGCGGGCCATATCAAATCAGTTAAAACACTGATGACACAAAAATAAGTTGCACCGACCAGAGACTCATTCTTTCAGTGCGGATGTACACCAAGCCCAATCTCTAGTGGGAATCCGGAATGCTGACTGCGGGGTTCATTTATAAGTGACGCTACGGTAGTACTGTGTGACAGGCTGGCAATTTGGGTCGGCTGGAAGGCGTGCTCGGATTGCCGAAGCATTTAAACGTTGTTAAGCGAGAGATCTGGGTTCGAGTCCCGGTACAGCACAAATTTACACTATCTACTAAAAACCTTTGAATAGTATTTCTAAATACTACGACAAACGTTGTCGGTTAGATATTAGGAAAATTGTTGGTTGTCATCTGCATGTTATGCAGACAGACATCAGCGTGTATCTGCAAGAGCTTCGTAATTACATTCTATTCCTATGCACTATAATGTTATAGTTCAGTTAGGCACCGCGCTGGATGTCACTGAATCGTGCTTTGTATAATTATGTTTTCTATAATTACGTTAATAAACATATATGTATTTTTAAGCGAACGTCTATTATGTGCTAATCAAATGATGGACGCCAGATGCATTGGAATAGCGTCAGTAAGTTAATTATACTCTCAAACGTACATACGTTCGTGTAGAAAATAAAGATACGTTGTCATGTTGCTGGCGACATGCATGATCTGAACGGAAAGAAAGTGTGGTGTTATGGATCTCTGCGTTCTCTCTAATAAAATGAAGATCTATTTACTCTGAAGGAACTTACCTATAGGTCTCGCGTACTTCATTCGTTACAATTGTAGCTGATTCAATATAACTCATATAAAGCTAAATTTTTCAGCTTTATTAAGAGATAGAGCAGAAATGAGAGAGCGCAAGAAAAATGAAGAAAGAGTGGAAGAAAAACCTACCGCCACAGGACAGTCTGTCCCCAAGCTGTTCCAATGATAATCAGCAATGCTCAATAATGCCGATGATGCAGTTCCCTACATATACCAAGTTCTTATTTATGAATCCTTTACTTGTTGGCAGAACGGTTCCTTAATTAAGGTTGAATAACAAGTACACTATTTTTGCTGTACTGATTTTTGTTTATTTCTAGCTTGTTCTCGGTTTATTGGGCTATCTTTAGGAAACATCTGACCAGCATATGTTAGAGAACCAGTTCTTACATAACAAAACATGATAAGCAAACATGCAATAAACTTGTACAGAATGTTGTGCACTGAACTTTTTTCTTAAGGATGAATTTAAACTTTACGCAATGGACAATATTAAGCGCAATAAATAATTAAACTACACAGTATTACAGTATTGCCGGTTGTAATGCTAAGGTTTGTGAATTCTTGACATCGGTAGGAAACTGTCAAACTTAGCAATCTCCATTTATATTGTGCACAAAACACGTTTTTAACATTATAAATTGTAATTTGCACAATGAAAAATGTTGCACAATGGAGAATACTAATTATTGTGTTTAATATTGCTCATTGTGCAAAGTGTAATTTACAGTGTTCGGTGCACAACACTTTGTGCAAGTGGATAGTATCTTTCCTTATATAGTGTTTGGTTACCTAAGAACTAGTGTCCGTTGCAGACATTAGCAATTATTACCTGAAGATTTTATTTTTTGTTACAATCATTTTAATGGCAATCGCAACCTGTTTCGGCTCGTAATGGATATGTGCAGATGCTATGGGCGGCATTTGGCGAACAAACATTAATGAGTTTGACAGCACATAAACAGTTTAGAGAATGAAATTTTCACTCTGCAGCGGAGTGTGTAACATAAACAGTTGTTCACCAACTGCCCCCCCCCCCCCCCTATAGTGTCTGCAGTTGACTATAGGGGACCAAAACCGCTTACCGGTGTGTCACATAAAGTGATTATGTAAAAAAATAAAGAAATGGAAGTCTCAGGGAGCCAAATCTGGGCAATAGGATGGATGATTTGTGGTGTCGTCCAAAGAATGAAGTCCTGTGGCAATGTTGCTATGTCACGATGGAACTACAAGCAAGCACAGTCGCTGCCCGTCGAACGACGAATGAGAGACGTCGGTGGGGACACACAATCGAGTCTTCCATACGCCTCCTGGGCCAACGAGAAATACGGGCCCCACAACGAACTTGTGGCGTCACCACACTTCGCGAAATCTTCGGTCCGTGCATGGCCCATGGGAAATCAATATGTAACTGAAAAGGTACCAACTGAAGGCCTTAACTTTGTCGTGTGTCTCGGAAGCTTGAATGAAATTAAACGCGCAATCGAGAATAAGTAACCTGGTCTGAAACAGTTACTAGCTCCCTGCCGCGGGCGGCTGCTGGCAGTCATAAGACCTGCAGTGTCACGTGCTGTGACGTCAGCGCCGGACCTGTCTTTCTCGTGGGCCTCAGCAAAAAAAAAAAAAAAAAAAAAAAAAAAAAAAAAAAAAAAAAAAAAGATGGTTCTGAGCAGTATGAGACTTAACTTCTGAGGTCATGAGTCGCCTAGAACTTAGAACTACTTAAACCTAACTAACCTAAGGACATCACACACATCCATGCCCTAGGCAGGATCAGAACCTGCGACCGTAGCGGTCGCGCGGTTCCAGACTGAAGTGCCTAGAACCGTACGGCCTTTCCGGGTGGCCCAAAGCGACTCAGTGTGCTTTAACGAGGTGAGAAGTATTTTGTCCGGTGAGTATATTGGCATCAGAGTTACAGGAACACTGAGGCAGGCTCCGTGTATAATTTTCTTCTGCATGGACACCACAGTGTCGCAAACAGTGTCCATTTCCTGAGGCAGTGCAACTCGTGCGGCGCAAATTAGCCGCGCTATATTTGTCCAGCATTTGAGAATGAGAACAATAAGCGACTTCCAACAAACTTCACACGTAGTTTCAAACCCTTAAGAAAATTTTTCTCTCTGATAACTCTCTGCTACTTGTACATTTTCGCTCTTCATGCAGTGAAACTTCAGAATCGGGTACGACGTTTTAGCGTATTACTTCTTTACTACCAACTCTTTGCGCAACACATTTTGCGGATAGTAAACACAGGCCACTCAATGTAATTGCAAAAGTATCTCTTTTACGACACATGCTTCAGGAGATGTTACGTCCTAAATATGGAATTGCTTGTAAATACTACCTTTTAATTAAAAGGTAGCGCAAATTACAGATCCTAGCTTAAAAGGAATCGAAAACCAGACATACTCATCCTTTGTTTGATAGTGAGAGCGCTTAGTGACCTCCAACAAACTATAAACATAATAGCAAACCTTTTCTAAACTTTTACTCACTTACACAACTAACGTCAAATGTTTGACACACTGACCCATTTCTAAGGTAATCAGAGCTTTTAAACTGTTTTATACATAGATGATTCTTTAAAGAATATAACGAAGGTTGGAGTAAGGTCACGTCGACGAGTTCATCAAGTCATTATTCAGGGCACAATTTCGGATTACGGTAGGATGGGGAAGGAAATCGGCCGTGCCTTTCTAAAGGCACCCTCCCGGCGTTTGCCTGGAGTGAGTTAGGGAAATAACACTAAACCTAAACGTAGATAGATGGTCGGACGAGAATTTGAACCGGCGTCCTCCCGAATGGGAGTCCAGTGTGCTAAACAATGCGCCACCTCGCTCGCTGATACCTAAAAAATTTAGGGTTACTGGTTGGCGGTATGGTCTACAAAGAAGTGTTCCTGGTAAAATCTCACAGGAGAATGTTAGAGTAGCTAGTTTCATAGCGTGTAGCTCGGGAAGCAGAAGATTTAGGAGTAGTGCCGGTGACCCCCGGTGGCAGTTGGCGCGGCGCGACAAGTTTCCCCTATTGTGAGGCTGGCAGCGGGACGGCGCTACTTTTTTACGCGGCCCTAACTCTGCGCGGCGCACTTGCCTCCTCGCGGCGGCGGCGCGTTTAATATTCGTGCGCGCGGCGCGCGGCCGTATCTCTGGTGGAGGACGCGCGTAAAGTCTGCGCGAGCGCTCATCTATCAGCCAGCGGCGCGGCCCAACTCCGGACCGCAATCGGCCACTGCGCCGAGCCGGGACACCTGCGGCCGCCACTTCCCGTGCGCCGTCACTCACCGGCCCACCAGTCGGATAACTCGATGGTCTTTTCTAACACGCGGACCACGTATACTGCCTGACGGAGGCAACTGTGACAGTCTTCTAACTGAACTGCTGTAAAGGTTTTCCACTTAAACTTCTCATAACTGGAGAATTGAAGGAGCGATCTCTATTTTGAAGAAACTTTGAATAGCCAGGATCGCATTTATTACTGATCAGCAATTTCAACAGTTAACCGTGTGCGTCAAGGACTGTCGATCCATGATATACACTACTGGCCATTAAAATTGATACACCAAGAAGAAATCCAGATGATAAACGGGTATTCATTGGAGAAATGTATTATACTAGAACTGACGTGTGATTACATTTTCACGCAATTTGGGTGCATAGATCCTGAGAAATCAGTACCCAGAAAAACCGCCTCTGGCCGTAATGACGGCCCTGATACGCCTGGGCATTGAGTCAAACAGAGTTGGGATGGCATGTACAGGTACAGCTGCCGACGCAGCTTCAACACGATACCACAGTTCATCAAGAGTAGTGATTGGCTTATTGTGACGAGCCAGTTGCCCGGCCACCATTGACCGGACGCTTTCAATTGGTGAGAGATCTGGAGAATGTGCTGGCCAGGGCATCAGTCGAACATTTTCTCTATCGAGAAAGGCCCGTACAGGAACTGCAACATGCGGTTAATGCGTTATCCCGTTGAAATGTAGGGTTTCGCAGGGATCGAATGAAGGGTAGAGCCACGGCTCGTAACACATCTGAAATGTAACGTCCACTGTTCAAAGTGCCATCAATGCGAACAATAGATGACCGAGACCTGTAACCAATGGCCCCCCATACCATCACGCCGGGTGATACGCCAGTATGGCGACGACGAATAGACTCTTCCAATGTGCGTTCGCCGCGATGTCGCCAAACACGGATGTGACCATCACGATACTGTATACAGGACCTGGATTCATCCGAAATAATGACGTTTTCCCATTCGGGCCCCCAGGTTCGTCGTTGAGTGCACCATCGCAGGCAGGCACTCCTGTCCGTGATGAAGCGCAAGGGTAACCACAGCCATGGTCTCCGAGCTGATAGTCCATGCTGCCGCAAACGTCGTTGAACAGTTCGTGGAGGTGGTTGTTGTCTTGCAAACGTCCCCATCTGTTGAGTAAGGGATCGAGACGTGGCTGCACGATGCGTTACAGCCATTCGGATAAGATGCCTGTCATCTCGACTGGTAGTGATACGAGGCTGTTGGGATCCAGCACGGCATTCCGTATTACCCTCCTGAACCCACCGATTCCATATTATGCTAACAGTCATTGGATCTCGATTAACGCGAACAGCAAAGTCGCGATACGATAAACCGCAATCGCGATAGGTTACAATTCAACCTTTATCAAAGTCGGAAACATGATTGTACGAATGTCTCTTCCTTACACGCGGCATCACAACAACGTTTCACCAGGCAACTCCGATCAACTGCTGTTTGTGTATGAGAAATCGGTTGGAAACTTTCCTCATGTCAGCACGTTGTAGGCGTCGCCACCGGCGCCAACCTTGTGTGATTGCACTGAAAAGCTAATCATTTGCATATCTCACAGCATCTTCTTCATGTCAGTTAAATTTCGCGTCTGTAGCACGTCATCTTCGTGGTGTTGCAATTTTAATGGCCAGTAGTGTATTTAACATCAACATGTCCGCGAATGTGATGTTACGCAATACAACAGCTAATAAGCATCAATAGTATGTTACATGTGGACATTTCTAGTTACGCAAGGGGCATTTTAACTGTATTGTTTTTATTTGTGATATACTTGTGAACTGTTGCACGACGAGTAGCTCGCGCCACGTACTTTGAATGCACCTTTGACGTGAATGGGGCGTGGCATGTCTGCCGCGAGTGCAGTTGAGACCGGGACGGATAAAGCAGATCTGTGAAGCAACGGGTCGGCTGTTTGTTCTACAGCCCATGTGACTTCCTAGTTCGCTGGCTGAGCGTCTTCCTGACAAGAGGGAGCTGCACAGGAAACGGGAGTGAGAACGTTATTCTGTTGACCGACCATGTCTGGAGGCGGGCGGCGGATCGTCGTCATCCAGACTTATTCTGGCGGCTCCAAGATTTCCACTGTTTGTCATCCCACAGCGGCTTTTTATGCTCGGTGAGCTGCTTTCAGTTCGTTGCTTCGGTGCCGAGACCGCTCGGCATTCGTAAAGACTGACATCCCTACCAGCTGTCAGAGTGCTAATTGTGACTTGTTCGCTTCTTGCCGGTGTTTATCTCCTGCTGCTTCTGTATTGGACTCGGTTCAGTTTCCTTTTGTTGTTGTTCCCGGTTCCTGTGCCTTGCCAGGAATTTTGGTAGAGATTGTCGCTCGTATCAAAACATAATAGCTTCCATATGGTAGCTGTCACAGAGATATAATTTGATAGTGTGTATTAAATTATTCGGGTTTTGCAATTTTTTGTATGTTATAGTCAGTAGTTGCGACGTCCTAAATACTTTTCTTGCCTAGTACTTTGTGTGTTTTCTTTACTTATTTGGAGCCCGCAAACGTATGCATTTTGACGTCCGCTGTGGCCGAGCGGTTATAGACGCTTCAGTCCGGAACCGCGCTGCTGCTACAGTCGCAGGTTCGAATCCTGCCTCAGGCATGGATGTGTGTAGTGTCCTTAGTTAGGTTTAAGTAGTCTAGGGTACTGATGACTTCAGATGTTAAGACCCATAGTGGTTAGAGCCATTTGAACCATTTTTTATGCACCTCATTGGCGCAAATCTCGTTGCTTGTATTTTGGTGGGTTACACTTCCAAGCCAAGCTTGTGTTTACGTACGTGAGGTTCATCAGCCAACAGTTCCCGTCTTTCTTCCACATATCTTTTCCGCTCTGTGAGACGGATAAGTATTCATCTTTTCCGCCACGTGAATATGAAACTCGGTTGGCCGCTGAACGTCTTTACTATCAGATTTAAAGGGGAGGGGGTGGTAGTAGCCCTGGCCAGTGACATCTTTTCAAGATTTTAAACATGGCTGAAAGAAGACAGGCGAAGTACTGAAGCTATGCTGTGTTCGCATAGACCCTCTGTTCATAATTATGTTGTATAAATGGAGATGATGTTTTAACTACTGATGACGCCTTTGGCACTATTGTTTTATGTATCTCCATTGCACGATGTGATTTTAGTGTATTTTACTTCTGATGAAGATATATTTAGGTATGCCGAACCGTGGTCAAGGATTTTAATAACTCTTTATCCTGCAACTGTCTGGCTGTTATCGTTTACCGTGAATTATTATCTTTTAGCGATTTTTCACAAAAGTTTGTCTATGCTGCTAGTATGTTATCTGGTGAGTTAAGTCTTGCTCGTTTTACTTAAAAATTGCTTCTCTGTTCATTAGGCTACCATTATATGTTTGTGCCTTTGGGCGCGCTACCACTGGTTGCTTAGGGAAGGAGGAGCGTCGCCACTAACGTATCGGGCCCGCTCTGAGTAATTTCGGGGCCGTTCGTCCGGACCACATTGGCCGACATGTGCTGGTTTCATACGGAGCAGCTTTGTTTTTTGTTTGCTTTCGGTCACCTCGTTTTAGGTAAACTTCAATTATTTCTTGTATTGCAGTCAAACACATTCAAGAAACGTTGGTGGACTACGTATTTAAAGACTATTTTCTCAGAACCTTTGAAGAGATTGTTATGTAACTTCAACTGGCGATATATTATTCTGGTTCTCTTATTAAAATTTGCTGTAAATATTTCAACAATAGTAACCAGTAGTACACATAATCTGTATATAACTGTAAAGAGGGTAACATTTGTTGTAAATTTAAATTTTCTTACTTCGTGTTACCTTGAATGGCTTTTAGAGAGTTAAGAGCGAATATTTGAATCATCACTATAACCTTTTGTTATTGCCCACTGAAACATCTGGTAAGCTGTAGATCGATTACCAGTAGTAGTATTAAAATAATTTTATTTAATTTAACAGTTTTGTTTTAATACATCAAAGTCCTGTTGGCCTAATTAATAAAGTCATTTTGCTGGAAAGTGTTGGTTAAAATCTTCGTACGAATGACGTTCGACCTTATTTGGCACGGTCCTTCCACCCCCAGGCAGCCTTACGCCAGTAGTGCTTGCCAACATGTTTTTATTTTTAACAAAGATGTGAGGAATGTGCTACATGCTATCCCCTATAATATCAACATTGCATATGTGACACAGGACGTGTAACTGTGGTGTCATCGCCAGACACCACACTTGCTATGTGGTAGCCTTTAAATCGGCCGCGGGCCGGTAGTATACGTCGGACCCGCGTGTCGCCACTATCAATGATTGCAGACCGAGCGCCGCCACACGGCAGGTCTAGAGAGACTTCCTATCACTCGCCCCAGTTGTACAGCCAACTTTGCTAGCGATGGTTCACTGACTAAATACTCTCTCATTTGCCGAGACGATAGTTAGCATAGCCTTCAGCTACGTTATTTGCTACGACCTGGCAAGGCGCCAGTATCTGTACTATTGATATTGTGAATCATGTACCATAAAGAGCGACGTTCTCCATTAATGGATTAAAGTTAAGTATTCCACCATCTACGTCCGTTTTTCTCAATTATAATTCCCTCGTCATGTTCCAGACCTCACGCCAGCCTGCGTGAGCTAAAACGCGTGCATTTCGGCCTCCTTTAACCATACGGTTGGCTCTCCTGCCAACCACAAAAGTAACAAGAAGTTTTTGGAAGATCAGAAGACAACAATATTATTGCTGAAAGTGGTCGTCATTAATAAACAGTATTGAATGCGATCTCAACTATATGTCAATAATTCCATCATAGTTTTTGACGTGAAATGGTCTTTACGTTTGCCGGTCGGATTTAGTGCGTGATAAAATACCTTTAGGTTTGAATCGTTAATAACTACGAGACTGATAACGAGTAAACAATCGTTGAGCCCAGAACGGATTTATCATGTCTATACACGTTTGATGTGCAGTATTTGTTTTGTCTGTGACGTCACCGTAACAGTGTCTGTGCACGAGCGTGATGGCTACGAATTAGCTTTGTGTAAAGTTACAAATAGGTGTAGCGTACAAACGCATTTAGCTACGACATTGATTCGGGTGTCATCATGTAGAGCTTGCGGAGCGCTACTCGCACCCCAAATGAGACAGTGTAAATATTCGCCGGAATATAAATGAAAATCGATATTAAATTAAAATTCATATATTTATTTCGCAGTCACACTCATTTTTCTCAACACATACTATTCGCACAAGGATGACTGAGGTATCGTTAGAATGATTTTTTAACAGGTTCTGACACTGCACACAGATTTTTCGCTAAAACAAAGAGTGTGGAAAGTTTTAACATAACAGAGATTTTTAACTATCATAGGCAAAATAATATCATAGATTCCCAGATACATACGGTACCTATATTTTACGAAGCTAACTTGTTAATCACTAATAAGAGACTCCCTGTTCTTGTCACCTTATTACAAAGTAATTTTATTTGTTTTAAAGTATATATTAACCTGGGTAATTTGTATACAGCATTGTCACAGCTGTAGCCCATTATCCCTGCCTATCGTACTAGCTGACCTTTCTAAACGAACATACTTTCAGAAACGACAAACATATTTGTCATTGTCGCCTTGAATTGGGATTTACCTATTGCCTAATGTGCTTGCTGTGACTGGAAACGCCGAGTTAAAGTTATAGGTTATGTTTCCCTACTGACAATTCCTGATCTCTGCCCGTAGTACTCGTAAAAGCCGGGGAAAACGTTCCCAATGAAAAACACATATTTTCGACACATGGAAATGTATATTGTTTCACGTCATTCGGTTCATTTTTAAAGATGTTTCTCTTCATGCCCATAATTAGCCTCACCCGAACGACTAGGCTTACTGCAAATACTGTCAATATGTAAAACTGTAGAAATGAGAATGTTTAGTATAGGTTATCTGGTTACAAGAAAATGAAAATAAGAAAAGTCTCATATGACACATAAATATGCTCGGAATGATAGAAGATGCTGGTCAGAGGAAAGCTTACGTCAAAATAATCTAAAAGTCCAGTGCCGTGAGAGTGCGACCGCTACGGCAGCGTTGAAAGGAAAGTAAAGAACCGGCGGAAAGCGACTACACAGCTAGCCTATCGGGCATGCAGCGACCAGCCACAGTCAGAACTCGTCATTTATCTGTCCTGTAACCGTTATACTACTCTGTGTAACCACTGTATTGAAGAGACTGATAATTAAATTACATATTAATACGACACAATTATGTTTTTATCTCGACGTTGTCACGAAAAGTCTACGGCACGGCCCCGAACAGCGCACACAGAAACATTTTTCAGTCTCGGGTCCTAGCTACAGAAAGCGTAACTATGAACTTTGATTGACTGTGCTTGTGCAGTACTGCAAAAAAAGAATATACCGGATGTCCCAGGAGGAATCATCAGTGTTCAGGTATATGCCAGGAACGAGTATTCGACGCAAAAACATCTGGTAAACATTGGCTCTACGATGCTCACCTTAAGATCGTCAGCAAACCAACACCGACAACAGTAGTTTCGATATACATGCCGATGTCGCTGGCAGAGGACGAAGAGACAGAGAAAATATATGAAGATATTGAACGGTTTAATCCAGTACATAAAGGGAGGAGGAAAAATCTAATAGTCATGAAGGATTCAAATACGGTTTTAGGGGAGCAGTAGAAGAAAAGGTTGTGGGAGAATGTGGGCATGGCCGTAGAGAGAAGACACGCGAAAGACGAAGTTCTGCATTAAAAATCAATTATTAATAGGAGGGGGTACACTTGGAAAAGTTCGTGAGACATGAGAAGATTTCAGTTAGATTACATCATGACCAGGCAGAGGTTCCTAAATCATATGCTGGATTGTGAGGGGTACCCAGTAGCAGTTACAGACTCAGATAGCAATTCAGTAATGATGAAGAGCAGGCTGAAGCTTAAGAGACTAATCATGAAGAATCAATGCGCAAAAGAATGGGATACGAAATTACTAAGGAGTGAAGAGATACGCTTGAAGTTCTCTGAGACTATATATATTGTGATAATGAATAGCTCAGGAGGCAGTTCAGTTGAAGAGGAATGGATGACTCCAACAAGGGCAATCACAGATATTCCAAAGAAAAATTTAGTTACAAAGAAGTTAACTGCAAAGAAACCAGGGTAACAGAAGGAATACATCAGTTGATCGACAAAAGGAGGAAGAAAAAGTTTTCAGAGACTTTCAGGACTACAGAAATACAAGTCACTTGGGAACGAAGGAAATAGAAACTGCAGTGAAGTTAAGACGAAATGGCGGTATGAAAAATGCGAATAAATCAAAACAGAAATTATTGTCGGAAGTACTGACATACCAATAAGTCAAAACAACCTTCAGTGAAATTAAAAACAAGGGTGCTAATCATTAAGAATGCAACTGGATTCCACTGTTAAATGCAGAGGAGAGAGCGGATTGCTGGAAAGAGTACACTGAAGGCCTCTATAATGGAAGCAAGACTGAACAAAAATCAAGGCGCGTCCAGGGAATATCTCGACCCGGAAAAGCGTTGGACAATGTAAATTCTGAGAAGATACAGGTAAGCTGTAGGGAAAGACGGGTAATGCACAAGATGTACAAGAACCAAGAGGCAATAATAAAACTGAAAGGCGATGAATGAAGTGATCGGGGAGTGATGGGACTGGGATGTAGTCTTTCGCCGCTACTGTTCAATTTATATAGCGGAGAAGAAAAACAGAAAGGTTCAATAGTCATATTAAAATTAACGGTGAAAGGATATGAATCACAGGATTCGCTAATGAAGTTGCTATCCTCAGTGAAAATGAAGAAGAGTTACAGGAGATGTTGAGTGGAATGAATTAGGCAGATTTATAACGTAAAGAATGAGTAGTACAGGAGATGGGTTGAGGGTAAATCGAAAAAAAGACTAAAGTAATGAGAAACAGCAGACATGAGAACTGCCAACTGCTGTTGCCTAGACAGGAACGAGGATATCAAAACAAGAATAGCAGTGGCAAAAAAGCCATTCCTGGTCAAGAGAAGTATACTGGTATCACAGATACACTATGTGATCAAAAGTATCCGAAAACCCCCCAAAACATACGTTTATCATATTAGGTGCATTGTGCTGCCACCTAATGCCAAGGTACTTCATATCAGCGATCTCAGTAGTCCTTAGACATTGAGAGAGAGGAGCATGGGCGCTCCGCGGAACTCACGGACTTTGAACGTGGTTAGGTGAGTGGGTGGCACTTACGTCATACGACTATATGCGAGATTTCCACACTCCTAAACATCCCTAGGTCTACATTTCCGATGTGATAATGAAGTGGAAACGCGAAGAGACACGTACAGCACGAAAGCATACAGGCAACCTCGTCTGTTGACTGACAGAGACCGCTGGCGGTTGAAGAGGGTCGTAAAGTGTAATAAACAGACATCTACCCAGGCAATCACACATGAATTCCAAACTGCATCAGTATCCACTGAAAGTACTATGACAGTTATGCGGAACGTAAGAAAACTTTGACTGCATGGTGGAGCGGCTGCTCATAAGCCAAACATCGCGCCGGGAAATGACAAACGACGACACGCTTGGTGTAAGAAGCGTAAACATTGGAAAAACGTTCTGTGGAGTAACGAATCACGGTACATAATGTGGCGATCAAATGGCAGCGTATGGGTATGGCGAATGCCCTATGAAAGTCATACGACAGTGCGTGTGGTGCCAACAGTAAAATTCGGAGGTGGTGGTGTTATGATGTGGTCGTGTTTTTCATGCAGGGGGCTTGCACCCCTTGTTGTTTAGTGTGGCACTATCACAGCACAGGCACACATTGATGTTTTATGCATCTTCTTGCTTCCCAATGTTGAAGAGCAATTCGGGGATGACGATTGCATCTTTCAACACGATCGAGCACCTGTTCATGACGCACGGTCTGTGGCTGAGTGGTTACACGACAATAACATCCCTGTAATGTACAAGCCTGGACAGAGTCGTGACCTGAATCCTATAGAACACCTTTCGGATGTTTTGGAACGCCCACTTCGTGCCAGGCCTCACCGACCGACATCGATACCTCTCCTTAGTACAGCACTCCGTGAAGAATGGGCTGCCATACCCAAATAAACCTTCCAGCACCTGACCGAACGTATGCCTGCGAGAGTGGAAGCTGTCATCAAGGCTAAGGGTGGGCCAACATCATAATGAATTCCACCATTACCGATGGAGGGCGCCACGAACTTGTAAAATATCTTCAGCCAGGTGAATTATCTGAGAATGTACGTTTGGAGCACAGGATTGTATGATAATGAAACATTGACTGCGGGAAAACAGGAACAGAAGAGAATTGAAGCATTGGAGATATGGTGTTACAGAAGAAATTTGAAAATTGGTTGCTCTGATAAGATAAAGCATGAGGAGGTTCTCTGCATAATTTGTCGAGAAAAGTAATATACGGAAAACACTGACAGGACTTGTGTTGAGACATCAGAGAGTAGAGGGTAATATCTGTAGAGGAAGAAGGAGATTAGAGTACATCCAGCAAATAATTGGGGACGTAGTTTGGAAGTGCTGTTCTAAGGGGTAAGAAGGTAGGCACAAGAGAGGAATTCGTGGCGGGTTACATGAAACCAGTTAGAAGACAGATTGCCCCCCCCCCCCCGCCACCCCCCGAAAAAAAGAAAGAAGAGGTATGAGCACTTGTGTATCTTCATTATTGTGGAACAAGTCTTCTGAATACGTGCTAAGGTATGCATTTGGAACCCTTGTTTACCAGGCATTTTTGCTTCGAATGATCTTTCTTATCATACTCCTGAATACTGACCAATCCTCCTGGGACACCCTGTATAACTAATTTTACAGTGCACTGGAAAAAATGCATGGTATTTTGAAAATATTTCTCTGAGTGTATAACGTATTTATGTATGTTCCTTATCTCCTTCTCTACCACTGGACCGATTACATCCAAACGTGGTATATTATTTTATTATTATTTTGAGCTTTTCCTCATTACAGAGGCTTATCTCCAACATAATAATTTACTTGTAAATTACAATACAAACAATAAACGTTCTTAAACTATATTCTCAAAATATTTTTCCAGGTGTTTCGATCTTGTGTGTCTTCTTCCTCTGCGCCCATTCTCCTCATTGTGTGCAGTACATTTTGGAGTCAGGTGGTCATAGGTCGTCCTCTTCTTCTTCTTCCTCCGGTTCCCACTCCAACATCAATTTTGGTATTCTGGTTTTCTCCATTCGTCGTACATGCCCGTACCACTGTAATTTCTTCCTATCCATTACGTCATATATTCTTTCTTTTATTTCCATTCTCCTTATTACTTCGGTGTTCCTTATCTTGTCTTTCCTGGAGATTCTTGCCGATCTCCTCCAAAAGTCCATCTCTAGACCTTGTAATTTTTTAATGTGCTTCATGTTAATTGACCAGGTCTCCGTTCCATAAAGAACCACATTCTCTAATATGGATCTGTATATTAATTTTTTAGTTCTGCTCATTACATTCCTGCTCCATAAGACTGAGTTAAGTATCCAATGACCGCCCGTCCGCTACTAATTCTTTTATTGATTTCTGACTCTGATTTTCCCTCGATTTCTAAAATGGATCCAAAATAACAGAAAGTGTTTGACTTTTTGATTTTCTTTCCTTCAATGTATAGCTCATCTGAATCATTAGTCAAGTATTCTGTTTTTTGGTAATTAATCTTCAAACCCCAAGTTTTGTGTTCTACTGCTGATTGATTGCACATATAGTTAGCATCCGCCCCATCTTGTGCTACGACTACTTGATCATCAGCAAATAATAAATGATGTGGGTAAACTCCATCTCTTATTTCTAATACCATACTATTATATTTACGAGACCATGTTCTAAGGCTAATATCTGCATAGATTTTAATTAATGATGGTGACATGAGACAGCCCTGTAAAAGGCCTTCGATTGTTCTAAATTTCTGTGAAAGTTTATTACCTACTTTCACTTGGCAAATGTTATCTTTATACATCTGTTGTATTATTTTAATCAAGGAAGGGTTTATGTTTGCCATGTGT
This sequence comes from Schistocerca gregaria, assembly GCF_023897955.1. NCBI lineage: Eukaryota > Metazoa > Arthropoda > Insecta > Orthoptera > Acrididae > Schistocerca > Schistocerca gregaria. Next base: position 338,863,102 of record NC_064925.1, on the reverse strand, counting down.
AGTGCTCTCCAAAGTAATTTTCTTGGAACAGTATCATACGCTTCTTCTAGATCTATGAAAATTAATCCTATATTTTTTGATTTTTCCCTATGTTTCTCTAAAATCTGTCGTAATGTGAAAATAAGGTCTACACATGATCTCCCAGCCGTGAATCCATATTGTTCTTCTTAGGTTCTAAAATTTTTTTCCAGTTTGTTTTTAATTACTTTCGCAAAAATTCTCATTAATGAGTTTGTAACACAAATTCCTCGATAGTTTGAACAAATTTTGCGATCCCCTTTCTTAATTATTGTATTAATGTAACCTAGCTTCATCTCGTTGGGTATTGAATCTCCAAACGTGATATATAAATTATTTTTATTTTCAAACGTGGAATATAAATTATTTATTGTCTGGGAAGATTCTCTGTGAGGGTAAGAACGTAACACTGAGATGCGTGAAAAATTTCCGCATGACGATAAAATTAATTACTTGTTTTCTAATAACTCTGACTGGAGGATATTCATGGCTCAGAATTTTGTGTAGAAAGGAAATATTTTCTGGGCATTAACGCTGCTGTTATGTCAGTTCTGTACTAAGGTTTAGTTTATGACGCAGTAGATGGCTTGTTATTTCCATATCCAAGGATAGAGTAGCATTCATACCAATTTGGCGTTAGCTGTATGCACCCGGTGTTGGAGTTTCAATTGCGAAGTTTCTAAATGAAAGCTTAAACCAGATGCCGAACCGTTAGCAAGCAGTTGACAACAGCAGTCAGTAGCCTATCGATTAATGGACGTGGACGGCTTTGCTGTGCTACCAGTGTGTGCGATGACAATATTTCAAACGTATGCCGTGCACACGGCTTGTCCGGTTATCCTGGCTGGCTTCTGTAACTTGCAGCGCAGCCGATCAGTGATTCGCGCCTATTGCGAGGCGGCCGCGTCGCTGTGAAACACGGGAGTCGCGGCGTTCATGTAAATTCCTGCTGCAGCGCCGCCGCTTACCGGCTGTGCGTGGGCGGCTGCGGCCGCGGCCAGCTCAATGGGGAGCGCGCGTTTAGCGGCGTTTCCGGCCGCTGGCTGCGGCCACTCGTCACGGGGCGCTTGTCAAACGCGTGCGATGACCGTCGGCACTCCCTCACAGGAAGCGGGCCGCGCGGTCGCTCTGACAATTACCTCCCTTTATTGACGCGCCATATTACTCACGCCTTCAACAGGGCCGGCGTCTGACCGAGCTGCAGAATTGCCTCTATACACCGCTACTTCGTTCGTCACATTGCCGATATTGGAATGAATCTGAGCCAACTGCATGTTCGACAAGAGTGGTTGTGATATAAGAAGCGTCCACTGCAGGAAAAGAGAAGAGTCATTAAAGGATTCACAAAATACGCGGAATTTTATTTTTATTTGTGACATGCACTGCTGCTGCTGTGGTCTTCAGTCCTGAGACTGGTTAGATGCAGCTCTCCATGCCACTCTATCCTGTGCAAGCTTCTGTATCTCCCAGTACTTACTGCAACCTACAGCCTTCTGAATCTGCTTAGTGTATTCATCTCTTGGTCTCCCTGTACGATTTTTACCCTCCACGCTGCCCTCCAATACTAAATTGGTGATCCCTTGATGCCTCAGAACATGTCCTACCAACCGGTCCCTTCTTCTTGTCAAGTTGTGCCACAAACTCCTCTTCTCCCCAATTCTATTCAATACTTCCTCATTAGTTACGTGATCTACCCATCTAATCTTCAGCATTTTCTGCAACACCACATTTCAAAAGCTTCTATTCTCTTCTTGTCCAAACTATTTATCGTCCATTTTTCACTTCCATACATGGCTACACTCCATACAAATACTTTCAGAAACGACTTCGTGAAACTTAAATCTATACCCGATGTTAACAAATTTCTCTTCTTCAGAAACGCTTTCCTTGCCATTGCCAGTCTACATTTTACTTCGACCATCATCAGTTATTTTGCTCCCCAAATAGAAAAACTCCTTTACTACTTTAAGCGTCTCATTTCCTAATCTAATTCCCTCTGCATCACCCGACTTAATTCGACTTCATTCTATTATCCTTGTTTTGCTTTTGTTGATGTTCATCTTCTATCCTCCCTGCAAGACACTGTCCTTTCCGTTCAACTGCTCTTCCAAAGTCCTTTGCTGTCTCTGACAGAATTACAATGTCATTGGCACAAATATAAAAAAAATTGTCGTTATCATTGCAACTAAGTGAAACAGAAACGCAATAATCAAGTGCTCCTATTTTAATCCATTCACACAGAAACCGATTGCTTCTACATACTGTAAAAACTTTCGTCACTAAGGGGGTTCATAATCAAACACTCCTTTTCACTGATGTACGAGGGTCACTCCAAAAGAAATGCGCCGGCCGCGGTGGTCTCGCGGTTGTAGGCGCTCAGTCCGAAACCGCGCGACTGCTACGGTCGCAGGTTCGAATCCTGCCTCGGGCATGGATGTGTGTGATGTCCTTAGGTTGGTTAGGTTTAATTAGTTCTAAGTTCTAGGCGACTGATGACCACAGATGTTAAGTCGCATAGTGCTCAGAGCCGTTTGAACCAAAAGAAATGCACACTATTTGTTTTTAAATTCATCTTTTATTCTATATGTTTGAAAGTCTTTAGAGTGTGTAGATACATCGTTTAGGAACAATATTTTCATTTCTCCACATAATTTCCATCCCTCTCAACTGCCTTACGCCATCTTGGAACCAGCGCCTGTATACTCGCACGGTAAAATTCTGGACCAACTTGTTGGAGCCACTGTTTGGCAGCGTGCACAAGGGCGTCATGATCTTCAAATCTTGTTCCACGAAGAGAGTCCTTCAGATTCCCACAGAGATGACAGTCACATGCAGCCAACTCACGACTGTAAGGCTGGTGTTTCAGTGTTGTCCATTCGAGTTTTGTGATCGCTTCCATGGTATTTTGACTGACATGTGGCCGTGCATTGTCGTGCAACAGCAAAACATCCTGCTTTTGCCGATGTGGTCGAACACGACTCAGTCGAGCTTAAAGTTTTTTCACTGTCGTTACATATGCATCAGAATTTACGTTGGTTCCACTCGGCGTGATGTCCACAAGCGAGAGTCCTTCGGAATCGAAAAACACCGTAGCCATAACTTTTCCAGCAGAAGGTGTGGTTTTGAACTGTTGTTCTTGCGTGAATTTACATGATGCCACTCCATTGCCTCTTCGTCTCTGGTGAAAAATGATGGAGCCATGTTTCATAACCTGTCACAGTTCTTCCAAGAAATTCATCTCCACCATTCTCGTTCTGTTCCAAAAGTTCGCTGCATACTGTTTTTCTTGTTTCTTTGTGAGCCCATCCTGGGAACTGACGCAAACCTATTTTAACGCCAACACATTCAGTATTCTGCAAACACTTCCTTCTCACCAATTTGTTAACTCTCTGCACATTGTCTGGAGTGTGTGCAGAACGAGGCCTGCCGCTGCGAGGACAGTCCTCAATATTTCCGTGCCCGCTTTCATCACGTAACCTGCTTGCCCACCGAGTAACTGTACTATGATGGGCAGCAGCATCTCAGTACACCTTTTTCAACCTCTTGTGGATGTTTCCCACTGTCTTGTTTTCACATCACAGTAATTCTATGACAGCACGTTGCTTCTGACGAATGTCAAGTGTAGCAGCCATCTTGAAGACTTCCTGCGACGGCGCCACTCACGACAACAGGTTGATCTAAGTTTGAAAACAAGCGAGAAGGCTGCTTCTATGCACGTATTTTCAGAAAAATAGTGCGCACTTCTTTTGCAGTCACCCTCGTAATATTCAAACCACGATTGCGACATGAATGACGATGTTTCACTGTTCAGTAATAGCAATTCCTTTTTTTTAAACTGAAGACCATTGAACATGAAATATCGTATCATATTGTGCTACGATATTTACTGTAATTTCATTATTAAAAATAGTGATTTGCTCCGAGGGGTTCAATTCTCTTATGATAATTTTTTGTAAGCTGTCCGTAAATTTCGACAAATGGCGTAAGTTGTGTGGTGTACTGAGATGCCACACAACAAAAGTTTGCGACAGTTGGTACCAGAGGTGTAGCGTACTTCCGTCCGCAGAAGGAACATTGCTGCGCAAACCAGTCACGATGGGCGCGAGAATCACGCCCACTGGAGCAGCAGCGCCTTCAGGAAGAGAGACGGGCGCTTTAGTATCCGTGCACGAACAGAAGTTGTAATCTGCAAGTCCGAGTTTTCTTAGGAAGTTCCTGGAGAGCGTCCGTCGTGTCGTCAAGTCGTCAAGTGGCACAGTAACAGTGGTCGGTAGATAGGCGCTTGTTAGGCTTCAGCAGAAATAGAACAGTGAATACAACGATCGGTTATGGACGGAGACAGCTGTCTAGAGACCTAAATGTGTACAGTAGTTCGGAAATGGAAGGAGGTAGATGAAGATGAAATGGGAGATATGATACTGCTTGAAGAGTTTGACTGGGCACTGAAAGACGTAAGTCGAAACAAGGTCCCGGGAGTAGACAACATTTCATTAGAACTACTGATAACTTTGGAAGAGCCAGCCATGACAAAACTCTACCATCTGGTGAGCAGGATGTATGAGACAGGCAAAATACTCTCAGACTTCAATAAGATGGTTCAAATGGCTTTGAGCACTATGGGACTTAACATCTATGATCATCAGTCCCCTAGAACTTAGAACTACTTAAACCTAACTAACCTAAGGACAGCACACAACACCCAGTCATCACAAGTCAGAGAAAATCTCTGACCCCGCCGCTTCAAGAAGAATATAATATTTCCAATCCCAAAGAAATTAGATGTTGACAGATGTGAACATTACCGAACTATCAGTTTAATAAGCCACGGCTGCAAAATACTAACACAAATTCTTTACAGACGAATGGAAAAACTGGGAGAAGCCGGCCTCGGAGAATATCAGTTTGGATTCCGTATGTGAGGCAATACTGACCCTACGACGCATCTTAGAAAATAGATTAAGGAAAGGCAAACCTACGTTTATAGCATTCGTAGACTTAGAAAAAGATTTTGACTATGTTGACTGGAGTACTCTTTCAAATTCTGAAGGTGGCAGGGGGAAAATACAGGGAGCGAAAGGCTATTTGCAATTCGTACAGAAACCAGATGGCAGTTATAAGAGTTGAGGGACATGAAAGAGAAGCAGCAGTGGTTGGGAAGGGAGTGAGGCAGGGTTGTAGCCTATCCCTGATGTTATTCCATCTGTATATTGAGCAAGCAGTGAAGGAAACAAAAGAAAAAATTCGGAGTAGGTATTAAAATCCATGGAGAAGAAATAAAAACTTTGAGACTTGCCGATGACGTTGTAATTCTGCCAGAGACAACGAAGGACCTGGAAGAGCAGATAAACGTAATGGACAGTGTCTTGAAAGAAGGGTATAAGATGAACATCAACAATAGCAAAACAAGGATAATGGAATGTAGTCAAATTAAATTGGGTGATGCTGCGGGAATCATATTAGGAAATGAGACGCTTAAAGTAGTAAAGTAGTTTTTCTATTTTGGGAGCAAAATAACTGATGACGGTCGAAGTAGAGTGGATATAAAATGTAGACTGGCAATGGGAAGGAAAGTGTTTCTGAAGAAGAGAAATTTGTTAACATCGACTGTAGATTTAAGTGTCAGAAAGCCGTTTATGAAAGTATTTGTATGGAGTGTAGCCCTGTATCTAAGTGAAACGTGGACGATAAATAGTTTAGACAACAAGAGAATAGAACCTTCGGAATGTGGTGCTACAGAAGAATGCTGAAGATTAGATGGGTAGATCACATAACTAATGAGGATGTATTGAATAGAATTGGAGACATGAGAAATTTGTGGCACAACTTGACTAGAAGAAGGAATCGCTTGGTAGGACGTATTCTGAGGCATCAAGGGATCACCACTTTAGTATTGGAGGGCAGTTTGGAGGTAAAAATCGTAGAGGGAGGCCAAGATATGTAGAGGATGTAGGTTGCAGTAGGTACTGGGAGATGAAGAAGCTTGCACAGGTTATAGTGGCATGGAGAGCTGCATCAAACCAGTCTCTGGACTGAAGACCACCACAACAACAACAGCTCGGAACTGTTCTTCGAATAGTACATGAAGATGGAAGATTAGTTTTCTTCCGACTTTTGTTCAGAGAACGTCGTTCACTTTGTCTTCATGGAACTGTAGTCAACGCTGGACAGATAGGCTAAAGCTGCATTCTGCAACTGCTGTACCAGCGTTTCCAAAGTCGAGCATTATATTTTACTATTCTCCGTTACGTTCATTGTGTGTGCGCTGTCCTAGAACCTTCGCACCCGTCTGCCATGACACATGTATTAGCATTTATCAGCAGCAGTGAGATTATCATTAAAGTGGAGCCCACCCCCTCCACAACAGGTTGTTATGTCTGAGTGCACACGTGGCAGAAGAAGAGAATCATTAAACAAACAGCGACTGAAGTCAAAGAAGTCAGAGAATCTCTAAGCTTCCTATCAATGAAATGAAGACTGTGACGCTCGGCCCGACAGATGATAATAACATTGGCTTAAATTTTGAACTTGTGTAGAGCTTTGAATGTCTAGGATCTAAATTCAGAGACAAAAACACGCAAATTATCTGGTACCGGTAACACTTATCTCACACAATGATTCTAAAATATAAAAAAATTCAAATGTGTGTGAAATCTTATGGGACTTACCTGCTAAGGTTATAAGTCCCTAAGCTTACACACTACTTAACCTAATTAATCCTAAAGCCAAACACACACACCCATGCAGAAGTTTTATTTTAGATGCCTAAATAAGGTGAAACGCGTAGTTGATAAGTTGTTGTTGTTGTTGTTGTGGTCTTCAGTCCTGAGACTGGTTTGATGCAGCTCTCCATGCTACTCTATCCTGTGCAAGCTTCTTCACCTCCCAGTACCTACTGCAACCTACATCCTTCTGAATCTGCTTAGTGTGTTCATCTCTTGGTCTCCCTCTACGATTTTTACCCTCCACGCTGCCCTCCAATACTAAATTGGTGATCCCTTGATGACTCTGAACATGTCCTACCAGCCGATCCCTTCTTCTGGTCAAGTTGTGCCACAAACTTCTCCCCAATCCTATTCAATACTTCATCATTAGTTATGTGATCTACCCATTTAATCTTCAGCATTCTTCTGTAGCACCACATTTCGAAAGCTTCTATTCTCTACTTGTCCAAACTATTTATCGTCCACGTTTCACTTCCATACATGGCTACAGTCCCTACAAATACTTTCAGAAATCACTTCTTGACACTTAAATCTATACTCGATGTTAACAAATTTCTCTTCTTCAGAAACGCTTTCCTTGCCATTGCCAGTCTACCTTTTATATCCCCTCTACTTCGACCATCATTAGTTATTTTGCTCCCCAAATAGCAAAACTCTTTAAAACTTTAAGTGTCTCATTTCCTAATCTATTTCCCTCAGCATCATCTGACTTAATCCGACTACATTCCATTACCCTCGTTTTGCTTTTGTTGATGTTCATCTTATATCCTCCTTTCAAGATACTGTCCATTCCATTCAAATGCTCTTCCAAGTCCTTTGCTGTCTCTGCCAGAATTACAATGTCATTGGCGACCCTCAAAGTTTATGTTTCTTCTCTATTGATTTTAATACATACTCCGAATTTTTCTTTTGTTTCCTTTACTGCTTGCTCAATATACAGATTGAATAACATCGGGGAGAGGCTACAACCCTGTCTCACTCCCTTCCCAACCACTGCTTCCCTTTTATGTCCGTCGACGCTTATAACTGCCATCTGTTTTCTGTACAAATTGAAAATAGCCTTTCGCTCCCTGTATTTTACTCCTGCCAGCTTTAGAATTTGAAAGAGAGTATTCCAGTCAACACTGTCAAAAGCTTTCTCTAAGTCTACAAGTGCTAGAAACGTAGGTTTGCCTTTCCTTAATCTTTCTTCTAAGATAAGTCGTAAGGTCAGTATTGCCTCACGTGTTAAAGTATTTCTACGGAATCCAAACTGATCTTCCCCAAGGTCGGCTTCTACTAGTTTTTCCATTCGTCTGTAAAGAATTTGTGTTAGTATTTTGCCGCTGTGGCTTATTAAACTGATTGTTCGGTAATTTTCACATCTGTCAACACTTGCTTTCTTTGGGATTGGAATTACTATATTCTTCTTGAAGTCCAAGGGTATTTCGCTTGTTTCATACATCTTGCTCACGAGATAGAGTTTTTCAGGACTGGCTCTCCCAAGACCGTCAGTAGTTCCAATGGAATGTTGTCTACTCCGGGGGCCTTGTTTCGACTCAGGTCTCTCAGTGCTCTGTCAAGCTCTTCACGCAGTATCGTATCTCCCATTTCATCTTCATCTACATCCTCTTCCATTTCCATAATACTGTCCTCAAATACATCGCCCTTGTATAGACCCCTCTATATACTCCTTCCACCTTTCTGCTTTCCCTTCTTTGCTTAGAACTGGGTTTCCATCAAAGCTCTTGATATTCATGCAAGTGGATCTCCTTTCCCCAAAGGTCTCTTTAATTTTCCTGTAGGCAGTATCTATCTTACCCCTAGTGAGATAAGCCTCTAAATCCTTACATTTGTCCTCTAGCCATCCCTGCTTAGCAATTTTTCACTTCCTGTCGATCTCATTTTTGAGACGTTTGTATTCCTTTTTACCTGCTTCATTTACTGCATTTTTATATTTTCTCCTTTCATCAATTAAATTCAATTTTTCTTCTGTTACCCAAGGATTTCTACTAGCCCTCGTCTTTTTACCTACTTGATCCTCTGCTGCCTTCACTACTTCATCCCTCAAAGCTACCCATTCTTCTTCTACTGTATTTCTTTCCCCCATTCCTGTTAATTGCTCCATTATGCTCTCCCTGAAACTCTGTACAACCTCTGGTTCTTTCAGTTTATACAGGTCCCATCTCCTTAAATTCCCACCTTTTTGCAGTTTCTTCAGTTTTAATCTACAGTTGACAAGTAAAACAACTAAAATTGCAACGAAGACTGTTTTTCAGCTAATACTGAGTAAAGGATCCGGGACGGTTAAGGATAATTGTGGACAACCGAGATCTAGAATAAATGTTGAGTTGGGAGACCTTACACAAGGACTTGAAACTGTATAATCAATAAAAAGTAAGAAAATAGCCTGGCTTGGAGATGTTCTTAGGATAGATACTGGAAGAACGACATAAAATGTTGATCAGAGTTGCCAAGTGGATGAAGACACAGAAGCATCCCGTGAAAGTGGTGATAGAAGATGTGGAAGAAGACATAAAAACTGTTAGATGACGAAAATCGGACTGGAGAGAGCAAAGTGGATGAAACAAAACCCGCACAGATTCGTTATACCACGAGAAGAAGTGTGCGTGCGTAAATTTATCTCTATAAGAACTGTAAACAATAAAACTTTATGACGAAACGAATCATTCACAACAACATAATTATCTTCATCGTTATTGTCGGATTTGCATGAAGACAGTGCCACCGTACGCTTCTTTACAGGTATAATCATGTCACTGTTACTGGAATCGTCCTTAGAACCATAAAAACATCCATTCATACAATCATCCTGATCTTCATTCTCACAGCAAACATTTAAATGATCATCGTCAAATATCTCTGGAAGTATTTCAGAGTAATGTTTTCCTTTCGGTTTTGAGAATAGGGTCATTTCCAAAAGGAGGAGAAACTTGAAGATGAAATTAATATCTATCTCAAAATCAAAATACAATATAATGGTAAATAAACAAAACCTTCACGAGGAGAATCATGTTTGGTACCTTGACTACTGGCGTAAACACCTAAATATACGAAGCAGTTAAAATGTATCATACCAAATGGTATCTATAGACTGCGTGTAAAAAATATGACTTATATCAAGGTCCGTCCGTAACAGATGCCGCGAGAAGGAGGATTCGTCATCAGTGTGCTAGGTGATACGAAAATCTCAGACTCCGTCAACAGAACAGACTTGCTTAAACAAAGAGAACGTGGAAAGAGCAATGTCACCGAAATTTCAATATGCAATTTTGGATACCAACGACAGTCAAAAATGAGGAATATAAAGAAAGGAAGATTGAGGCACAATGGAGCTGAGAAGACAGCAGCACTACTGCGGGAAAAGGCAAAGTAAATAAACGAAAACCTAAATGCACAGTCATGAGGAATTTCAGGTCAACAGAAACAGCCTTCTGCATAAAAGCAGTCTGAGCGGCGTGAAGACAAAATAACCGAGGAAAGCCAAGAAGCCCCACGGGCGACATCTACAGGCACTAATGATGATATCAGAATGAATTTATCATTCTTCAGCGCTCAGAGTTGATTTCTTTATTTGTTTAAGGCTTAAAAATCGTGTGCACAAGGACATGTCCGTATATGATTGTGTGTTTCTTTTATTACTATTAAGGCTTAAAAATAACCTGATTGTTACATATACGGACAGGGCTATATGCACAAGATGCTTTTTGCTGTAAAAGTTTCATTTCTGACAACTTGACATGAGGTTCCAAATCACGATGAGCACGTTTTGAAAAAAAAAAGAAAAAAAAAATTTGAAGACCAGAAGATACAGCAAAGCCTATCGAAACTGGTTGTCGAAAATAGGTAAGTATTTATGCGATCTAGACTATAGGAAGTTTTTACCAAATAAAACTGATCTCTCCTTCCCATTTCTCAACATCAGAGATTTCAGTATAGTATCTGTAGCGGACACGTGCGAGATACAATTTGATATCATACGATCAGATTGTGAAAAAAGGCTTACGATAGGATGAACCACCTTTACCTTTTTAAAATCATTCAGACACCGGGTTTTCTTCAGCAATTTATCATCATAATACATAATTTGTTACGAAATGGTACATCAAGGGTCATGAAAAACGTTTAGCCAGGTAGCTCAATTCCTGTAACCAGTTTCGTAAACGTGTAGGCCTACACCAACGAAGTTGGTCTGCTGTCCATGGATGTCAATGAAATATAAATGGTTCTTCAGATAATAAAGGCCATGCGGTGCACAACTGAATTAGAAGATTTTAGAAATAATGGGGACTGGACAAGCAATAAGTGCGCTTGGGCATGTTCAATTATAAGAGATTGTAAAGATGAAATATCTAGGTGTCGATTTCGGCAGCACAATACGACGCACCAACTCCGTCGATTATTTTATTGTTCATCAAGACTATCGTTTGTATACAGTTACACAGTGAAAAAGTTGAATTGGCAAATACCTATATCACTAAAAAAATTAATTTTGTGGCTAAATTTCTGTCCCTGTCTCACGATATAGCGAAAAGTACGCTGTCAGCTCTTGGATGCTTTACACGTCTTGGTCACACCTTTGAAGTAAAATTTGACGCTTTGACTTTCCCGACACGAAGTGGAAGACCAAATCTCATCGCCATGCACAAAAAGACACAACCCCCTTCACCGGTACAAAGATTACAATTTGCGCTGAACGTAACTGAACTGTCGGACTGTTCATCTCCTGAGCTATAGATATTATCATATCTGACCTCTACCCACCTGTTGATGTCCATCACATATCGAATATACCATAAATCTGCAGATATTTTCTCCGAAAGGAAAATGACGAAGGTTAAGGAAGTGTACAAAAACATCGTGGAAAATAATTCAAGGAATGTCATAGAGCATGAATTTCGAAACAACATTTGGCACACGACGTGGGAAAACATTCATAATCCGTACTTATCTTCACACGTGAAAGATTTGGGGTATGTAGCCTTAAACAGAAAACTGCAGATGAAGTCCAGGCTTCAAGCAATCCTTTTAATGGACTCACCAATGAACATAACATGTAACCTAACTGACAGCGATGAACGCCGATTCGTCTGCAATAATGTAACATATGTATGGGATTACATAACACAGAAATTTTGCAAGCATCAAGAAGGGTTCGCCGAATAAAGTAACACCAATGGAATTCTACAATGCTGATGCAACTGCTTTTCCAAAGATATTCTGTTAACTAGTTACTAGGACACACTGTATACTACATCCTAAGTAAGAAAACGGAGGATTCTTGAGTTATCTGATAATAGAGCAACTCATAATCGGTTGGAGGAAACAGCGTAAGTAAATTTTTGTCAACTTCTTCAGAAAACCATAAACTATAAATTTAGAACTATTAATCCAGCAACACTTGTTCTGACCAGGAAAGAAATGCACATACGGAAACATGAAACGCTCTTGAGATTTATTCATTCATAAGAATCATTAGATCACTGACCAGGTCAGTGAGGAAAACTACTGCGTATGACAGGATTTTAAGACATTATGTTATTATGAAATGCAACTTATGAGGAAGCAAGTTTTATTCTCGTTTGAAGCAAAAGAATGCTGCACACGAAGAGACATTTATGTTCGATGATGTATGTAATGCAATATTTTGCAAATATTTTCTCATTTTAGTGGACGTGTTTTAATTAGAGGTAAACAAGAAGCAAGTGTACACTGACGATGGAGATCGCGTGGAAAAATGCATTTGTTAGTTGATCGCTCTGTTTCCAGATTACCGATCCAGAGGTTTTAGGTTAGGTTCAGCACAGGTCAGTCAAAATATTTTATATGTCATCACTTCTTTCACCTCTGTTGATGTTTCTTAAAGTAAAAAATGACGAGTGGTCCGTGGCTGAGAATCCAGGGGGAAACGTAGCTCTACCTACCACTGTCTAGGTGAGGTAGAGCTCTAAGAAGGCAAGGGCATATTACAGGTACCTCCATTAGTACCATACCTAGTAGAGTACTGTGGTGTTGAAATCTAACTCTGCGTTGGAGACAGTTTTACCTAAGAAAATGCCGCGCTGTTGACCCATTACTGACTCTCAAAAACAATACCCTAGGCGCTGGGATCAGAATACAAGCAGAATGAATCTGGACCACTCGCACACAGATTGTGCATGGGAGTTGCTTCTTCTTACGGTCACGTGACAGTGGCAACTGGAATGGCACCCGGACACCGAATAGTATTTGCAGTACTTCGTAAATCTTGAATGGTTGATTGCTTGTCATTTTCCACTTCTCACAGATCAGAAATCTTCTAAAATAAAAAAAGAAAAGGAACCTTGTGGCTAGGTCCAAAACTATGATAATCGATACCTTGGAGCCTCAGGGGTATTCAGACAATTGTGACAGTGCAAGTATTTCCCAAGCAAACTTACTGTATGTACGATCTCATTTTGGAATTCTGTTCTCTGCAAATGTGCCTGTATATGCAAGGTCTGGGATAAGTGACAGTTACGACAATTTTATTGTATGCCAAATACTCATTACTTTTTATCTGCTGGGATACTGGAGCAACTGTGCTATTTTCTTCTTTTCGATAAGTTTAGCGCCAGTTGAACCTGAGAACATATGTAGACTGATACAAAGCTAATCAACTTCTGCAGTGCAGTGGGACGCCGAAGATTCACCTCCACTCGTATGTGAACAATGTGCATCGTGTAACAGAGCCGCAACAGTGTAAATGTGGCGGCTTGGTCTTCCCTTCTGTAAATATCTTGTGCCCACTTTCGATCATTAACGGTGATAGATATGCAAGGGCTATACACAAAGTAAAAGACGTTTTGAAATAAAAAAAATTAGCGATATGAAAAAGGAAACAAAATTTGTTACACACATTTTAAAAGTTCACTCTTAAGTTATTTTTCTACATAATGAGTATTGAAACTAAGGCACTTATCAAACCGTCTAAGCTCTCTGTTACAACTTTACGTATGTGGATGGGCGTCGTCGTGAAATAACAAAACTTTTATACTGAGTTCTTCTCAACTTTTTTTGTATCACCCACCATAACTTTGCAGTGTTTGACAACAACTCTCTAAGTTAATTGTTGTAACATGTTCACGGAAATCGAGAATAACTTCGTTACAGTCCCAGAACACAGTAACCATGATCTTTCTTGCTGACAGCGTATGCAAACACTTCCGTGGTTTCTTGGGAGAATCTGTGCGTCCCCACTCCATCGACTGACATTTTATTTTACAATTGGGCTGCTTCATCCAAGTCTCGCCATGACCGATAATTTTGTTAACACTTTTTCCATAATCTTCGAGGAAATTCAGTGCTGCAGCTTGTCTCTGCTTTTTTTTATGGCCTTCCGTTAGAATTTTAGTAACCCACCTAGAACAAAATATGTGGTAACCGAGATCGTCCGCCACAATTTCATGCAGGGAACTCTGCGAAACGACGATTTTCTCGAATTTAGTCGTTATTTTCATCACCAGTTCGCCAGTCACAAGGCTAGCCCTGCAATTGCGGTCCTCATCGCGAACATTGGTGCAGCCATTTTTAAAATCAATGCCCACTGCCTCACTCGGATTTCACTCGTAATTACTTTTCCGTGCACATCATAAAGGTCAAGATAAATTTCAACTGGTTTGCAGTTTTTGTAATCAAAAACGTAATCACAGCGTGGACCTCACAAGTGGCGGAATTTTCTGTTGCAGCTAACGTTTTAACACGTCACGGAAGGCGTAGTACCAGAGACACAAACCACACGCGACCACCGCTGGATGCATACTGAGTGTAGGAACATTTTGGCACCAAGCTGAGGGCTGTAGCTTCATCTACCGCTGCGATGGAACCAAACGTCTGTTATTTTATGGATAGCTCTCGTATTTTGATCATTTATCTGCAATATATGCCCATTTAAATTCCTCCAATCACTTGCCTATCTAAGGGGGTACTTTTGTTTAAAATTCTTATGATTAATGTTCGCATTGTGGTGATTAGTTTTATGCTAACTCTCATAGTTCCTCTCGAAGACTAAGACTAACGCGTGCTGGAGGTGATCGCAGCCAGAAGTTGGTGGACGATGAACTAATTGAAAAGACTATGTGTTAGTTAACATTTCAAGCGATGGCGGTGGCTAGTCGAGAGTGAGAGTATTGTCTCAGAAATATTTGCGTGCCAGAAATACTGCAGAGGGCCATGTGTGCATTGTAGCATGCTCTAGAGCACAATAGTTTGTACCGTCCAGCAAAATTTGTATGAATTCTGTAGTCTCGGAAATGCAGTCCTAAGGAAATGCAGTCCGAAAACAAAGGAAGTAGGTTACGGTACACTTGTTCGGCCACTGCTTGACTACTGCTCACAGGTGTGGGATCCGTAGCAGTTTGGGTTGATAGAAGAGATAGAGAAGATCCAACGGAGAGCAGCGCTCTTCGTTAAGGATCATTTAGTAATCGCGAAAGCGTTACGGATGTGATAGATAAACTCCAGTGGAAGACTCTGCAAGAGAGACGCTCATTTGCTTCGTACGGACTTTTGTTCAAGTTTCGAGAACATACCTTCACCGAGGAGTCAAGTAGTATATTGCCTACGTATAACGTAAGAGACCATGAGGATAAGAACTGAGAGATGCATACCGACAATCTTTCTTCCCACGAAAAATACGAGACGGGAGAACCGATAGAGGTACTCAAGGTACCCTCCGCCACACACCATCAGGTGGCTTCCGGAGTATGGATGTAGATGTAGACGTAGAATGCAATTAAGTCACCATTGCACCTATGATTGACAAGACCAGTTCGAATAATTTCGGTAAAATTCTGGTTCTAAAGTTTAAACAGTTACTGTGTAAACATTTACAAATACTGGTAATATGCGTGAACTAGTGAAACGCATTTTCCCATCAGAATACTCGTTTCGTTTTATGCAGCTAATACACTGATCAGCCAGAACATTACGACCACTTGGCTAATAGCCGGTGTGTTCACCTTTGGTACGAATAGCAGCGGCAACGCGTGTTGGCATGGAAGCAGTGAAGTCTTGGTAGATCGCTGGATGGCGTAGGTACCATATCTGCACACACAACTTACCTAATTAAAGTACATTCGTGTGTGTGTAGGTGGCGGGGGCGGGGGGCGGGGAAGCGATGAGCTCTGACGCCGCGTTCTATCACATCCCAGATGTGTTCTATGGGGTTGAGAGCTGGCAAGTTGGCGGGGAGGGGCAGCACCTCAATCGGTATTCGCCACTGTGTTTCTTGAACCACTCAGTCAGACTCCTGGTCTTGTGACATAGATCACTATTGAAAGGTCTCTGTTGGATTCCTTTCATGTTAATTTCTTAAATCTGTTGTCATTTAAGGCATAAATTTCTCTTCTAAATTTCTGACTATCTGGGAGGAGACTGAGCAGTGAAACGTGTTACTTTTACACATAAACAAGAACGATCTGTCACACTACTACACTTTAAAACACAGTTTATATGTAATTCATGTCACACAGCCTCATACGGAACCTACATCTGCTTTCTTTTATGTACTGTATATGATAAGATACTGTCATCCTCCTTCCCTTCTGTGTGAAAGAATGAATGAGCAAATGTATTTATAGTTGCATGCTGGATGGTAGCAGACAAGCCTGTCTGCTAGAGAACAGTAGGACCAACGTCGGAACAGGAAGCTACGCTCTCTAAATGCAGAGAGGTTTCTACTCTTAGTATGGTCCTGTCCGTCCCTTGTCATGTTGGTATAGGGAGCTGCCTCTCTGGTCACTTCCGTTTGTATTTGAGTAGCACGCTCGGTAGGATCCCAGGTCAGTCTGTCCGGGGCGAGCGTCTGAAGTGGTAAGATCTTCGGCTAAGCTCGTGTCTGCTAAGTCCGCAGGACAATGGATTTCTTAAGTTCAGCCTAACTGAAAATTTAATCACCTTTATTTCAGGTTTAGCTCTAAAATATCTAATGTTATCTTAAATTGCAACGCAGTGTATTTCGAGTGTGAACTTCAGAATATTGTCCAGCAGTTGCTTTGTTACTACTTTGTGAGTAAAGTGGAACCACGTGTTGATCAGTAA
Source organism: Schistocerca gregaria (assembly GCF_023897955.1). NCBI lineage: Eukaryota > Metazoa > Arthropoda > Insecta > Orthoptera > Acrididae > Schistocerca > Schistocerca gregaria. The sequence goes on along the minus strand of NC_064925.1, from coordinate 338,846,303 downwards.
CTCTAACTAAGATCATCAATCTTAAATGCGAATGTGCGTGAGATTATAACGTCTCGCCTTAACAATATTTTTCAATATAGCAACTAATCTTTATGTTCAACCCACGTGGGGTGTACTTTGTGAGACCAGTACCACGTGCTTATACAATTGTTTGACCCATCAGGTTAATAGTAAGACGATAGTAATCAGTTCGAGGTTTTTCTTTTGTAAATTGCTTTTCGATCTAATTTATTTTAATTATCAAAATTATTGTGGCGTTACACTACTTGTGTAAACCACGTAGACCACGTGAAGCATGCGGTGTAGTCATCAAAGTAGCCCTCAGCTATTCGTTTCGGGAAGATTTCACAGAGAGTTAGTATGAATTTAGTATACCAGTGTGTGGCAGTTACATGACGAACAGGACTGCGCTACGAACATAACTTCTTTGGGTGAAAATTGAATCGGTTAGTTGTGGTTTATTTCTTCTCGCATACGTTTCAACGTTCTTCGTGTGTTAATTTATGAATGCAGTGTTGTATGCAGTCTCCAAAATCTTGGCTCCATATTTGATGTGTTCCGTAAGATTACAAACTCAAATTTTCACAATCCTAAATAAGGCACCAGCTTAGTTATGACTCAAGTTTAATATTCCGAAATTTCAATGATCAATGTTAAAATAAATTTCCAAATATAAACTGATTTATTTCTTTTTATTTAAATTCTCTTTGTTATATATATCACCGGTTTTCGTATGACTATTAAAAGATTATAATTATTGTTAGTCTGGTTGGGAATTTGGTAAGCTAGACAGGATACCTGGTGAAACAGTTGCGCAGTAATGCAAGGTTAACTTCCTCAGATAGCTCACAGCATTTAAACCGCTGTTATTGTCTATCAGCACCGCTTTCATAACAAATTAATGCAACAATATTACACTATCTTGATGAAAAATGCCGCTGTCAGCGGGAAAATGATCGTCATGAGGGGCCGTCCGCAACCGGTGCACGCTAGTCTTTGGTCGTCATGGTGCCTATGGTGCCTTGCACGAGTTCCGCTGGACCCATGGATGCCCACGAGAGTGTTCAAAAGACAATGATGGAGCCGCCGCCAGCTTGTCTCCGTCCTGCAGTACAGATGTCAAGCAGCTGTTCCATTGGAAGATGACGGATTCGCGCGCTCCCATTGGCATGTATAGAGATTCATTAGCTAATGCAACGTTCTGACAACTGCACCAACGTTCAGTGCCGCTGGTCAAGTGTTCGTTTTAATCGTAGTTACTGAGGTCGTGGTGTTAACATTGGCTCATGCATGAATCGTCGGCTGTAGAGGCTCATTGTTAAGAGTGTTCGCTGCACTGAGTGTTCAAACACGCTTGACTCTACCCAGCATTGAAGACTGACGTTAGTTCCACTACAGTTCTCCGCCTGTCCTGTATTACCAGTCTGCCCAGCCTACGGCGTCCGACTCTGTAATGGCGGGTGGCCGCCCAACCCCACGACTTCTGGACGTTGTTTCATGTTGGTTTTGAGATGCACTCCATGAACTCGCTACAAATCGTGTAGCTTCCTTAATGGCCGTGCCGTGCCTCCGACCATCACAACCTGAACATCGGTCAAACTCAGATAGATCGAGCACCTTCCGCGCTCTACACACGCGCAGTAGGTTCACTGATAATACACTACTGGCCAATAAAATTGCTACACCAAGAATAAATGAAGATGATAAACGGGTATTCATTATATTATATTATACTAGAACTGACATGCGATTACATTTTCACGCAATTTGGGTGCATAGATCCTGAGAAATCAGTACCCAGAACAACCACCTCTGGCCGTCATAACGGTCTTGATACGCCTGGGCATTGAGTCAAACAGAGGTAGGATGGCGTGTACAGGTATAGCTGCCCATGCAGCTTCAACATGATACCCCAGTTCAACAAGAGTAGTGACTGGTGTATTGTGACGAGGCAGTTGCTCGGCCACCATTCAGCAGACGTTTTCAATTGGTGAGAGATTTGAAGAATGTGCTGGCCAGGGCAGTATTCGAACATTTTTTGTATCCAGAAAGGCCCGTACAGGACCTGCAACATGCGGTCGTGCATTATCCTGCTGAAATGTAGCGTTTCCCAGGGATGGAATGAAGGGTAGACCCAAGGGTCGTAACACATCTGGAATGTAACGTCCACTGTTCAAAATGCCGTCAATGCGAACAAGAGGTGACCGAGACATGCAACCAATGGCACCCCATACCATCACGCCGGGTGATACGCCAGTATGGCGATGACGAATACACGCTTCCAATGTGCGTTCACTGCGATGTCGCCAAACACGGTTGCGACCATCATGATGCTGTAAACAGAACCTGGATTCATCCGAAAAAATGACGTTTTGCCATTCGCGCACGCAGGTTCGTCGTTGAGTACACCATCTCAGGCGCTCCTGTCTGTGATGCAGCGTCAAGGGTAACCGCAGCCATGGTCTGCGAGCTGATAGTCCATGCTGCTGCAAACGTCGTCGAACTGTTCGTGCAGATGGTTGTTGTCTTGTAAACGTCCCCATCTGTTGACTCAGGGATCGTGACCTGGCTGCACGATCCGCTACAGCCATGCGGATAAGATGCCTGTCATCTCGACTGCTACTGATACGAGGCCGTTGGGATCCAGAACCGCTTTCCGTATCACCCTCCTGAACCCACCGATTCCATAGTCTGCTAACAGTCGTTGCATCTCGACCAACGCGAACAGCAATGTCGCGATACGATAAACCGCAATCGCGATAGGCTACAATCCGACATTTATCAAAGTCGGAAACATGGTACGCATTTCTCCTCCTTACACGATGCATCACAACAACGTTTCACCAGACAACGCCCGTCAACTGCTTTTTGCGTACCAGATATCGGTTGGAAACTTTCCTCACGTCAGCACGTTGTAGGTGTCGCCACCGGCGCCAACCTTAGGTGAATGCTGCGGAAAGCTAATCATTTGCATATCACAGCATCTTCTTCCTGTCGGTTGAATTTCGCATCTGTAGCACATCATCTTCGTGGTGTAGAAATTTTAATGTCCAGTAGTGTAGATGCACAGTGTGTGTGTCTGACTAGCAGCCATTCCTCAGCAGATGCCGCTGCTATTGGCTGGACGGATTTATGTCGATAGTAAGTCGGTGGTCATAATGCTCTGGCTGGGCAGTGAACGTCGCACATGGTAGGATTTTCTCAGCAGTTCCTTTTCTACAAATAGAATGTGAAGTCTATACTCACATGTCACTAGAATTTATATAAAAACCAGACAACACGCAGGTCATACGCACGCCGTAGAATGCCCACACCTTGCCGTGTCTCAGGGGCATAACCAATGCACAAGGGCGGCTAATGTTGTCGGGAAGTGTCAGGGAGTATAATGTCTCCAACAAACGTTGTTCCCTATGAGGTTATCTATCACCCCTACACGTTTGATGCATGGACAATGAAATATCTTATATATTTACCATGTCACTTATAGGGTTAAAATTCATTCAAAAATACAATAATTTTCCAAAAGTTGTGTAACAGTAATTTGGCAAAAACAAAAATTGCAAAAAATACTTTAGAGAAATAATTCAAGAAAGTGTTTCAGGTAAATGTGCTCTAAAGAGAATACCAGATGTGAAAGAAGCCTGTGGTATCACGAATGTTTAGGACAATAATATCATTTTTAGAAAAATAACCATGAAATTAAAGATAAAGATAACATGGGGAAACCAGAATGCTTAAATAGAATGTGAGAGCCTAGTATGGAAGTAAAGTGGAAAGAAACACGTTACAGAAAATAGTTTCCGCCATTAAGTTGTACTCCTGGAAATCGATAAGAAGTGCAGAAGTACGAATGAACATAAAAACTGTAACAGAAACAATGTGATACAAGAGAGTGACATTCTATGATCATTTGAATAGAGAGTATGACACAATATTAACCACACTGATCTTCAAGTACCTCTCGAGATATGGACTGTTGTAGAACGAAAGAGGGTTTCAGCCTCTCTTCTTTCATTATACACTAAGGCACACTATACCCATTACAATCACCTACACTCAACAGATTACGTTTGTGACGTGACTCTCACACACCTCGAGGCATGAGGCCATTGAGCATTGAGGAAGAAAGTCCTTTCCGATTAGGCGGCTGAATCCACCACTTAGGGCTCTGTCTACAATATGTCTCTTTCTGTTTCTTTATTTCTAGTACAGCTTACAAACGTGTCCAGGTATCACAAGATAAAACTGAATTGCCGTAAACTTGATATCTATTGCTATTTTATCTGCAATGTCGCATTATTTCCTTGTGCATAAAAATGGCCTAATATTTTAATGAGTAAAATTTCGCGAGTCAGTTAAAGCTGATTTTTTTCCCCGCAAAGGTAAATCGGAAGGCAGCAACATTTTGCAGTCAGAGACGTACTTCTGGTCACTCATTAGACATTCAAATAATTTCCTCCGTTTTGAGGTTTTGTCAGTCAAATTTAATGGTGAAATCGTATGGTATGGAAGGTACTGTATGTCAGGCGTTACACCTCAAATGATACTTGTCTCCGCTAATGCACATTTCGGTAACAACACAAACTCTTTTCCTCGCTATAGAATTGCCTCTGCAAATCGTCTGCTTCACATACGGCGCTGTCAACATACGAGTAATATATGACTTGCTGCCGACCTATTTACGCTGCCAGTTGCAGAACCCTTCGATTTTAAAAGTCCAGAATGTTAATAGGAAAAACTTCGTAGCTCCGGGAGGCAGCTTATTGAGATTACATCGTTACATGTTACACGGCAAAGGGGGAAAATCATGCAATCTAGCCAGTTCACAATATGAATACCTCGCTGTCGTGTAAAGAGGACACGGATAACACTGGGTGCAACGAATTCATTTTAATAGCATCCGTCAAACGCCAAAGCGCATAATGGCATCGTAGTTCGTCAAACAGCTTCTCTGGTCCTACGTTCGATTTCAAAATCATTTCCATCTGATACTAACCCGTTGCTGGAATCTGTAGCAGCCCTGACGTTTATTTGTGTTGCGTTCGACGGTTAAATTCCTTCCTGTATGACACGAACACGCGGAGCTGCGGATTGCAGTGATATTGTGTTGGTAGTAGGCTTCAATGCACAGACTGTTGGTGCTTGTGATGCCGCATTACGCAAAGTGGAAAGGCAGAAGTTGTGCGAATCAGATTTTAGAATATCTGCTGCAGTTCGTGTTAGCTGCATGAAACGATAACTTTTAAAGCTTTTGTCTGAAGTTTAGCTGAAAAGGTGATTACTGTGTGCAAGTTTTCATTTCCATAGATCACACTGACAGCATCTGTCCTCCGACTGGAGAGATCTGTGCTCATACAAGAGACCTCTTATCAGCTGAAATCAGTATTCACAAATAATTCTGTCGTAATCATTCAGCGAAGTCTACTGTAATTGTCCTATAGCAAATCTGATCTACATTAGTTTCATCAGGCCCCAGTAGCATCGTTAAGCAATAGCGTTTGGCAAAATGCTACTTGTATCCAGTGACAATAAATAAATAAAAACACCAAAAAAATATACGTCATGTAACCGGAAGTCCTTTGTTCGTTTCAAAGCTGCTTGAGGATGTCAACGGTGTCTTATGGAAATTTTAAAAGCAGTGAAGATTTCACCGTAATATGGCCTACGATTGGAGGTTTCAGAACATACATATTTCTTGAACTAAGCTCGTATGATACATAATGCTGCTCTTCAACCAAAAAAATTAATTGCTACAACAACATCAAATATAATTCAAATCATTTTTTTTAACAACTAACAAGTTGTCTTAAAATCCGTGAAACTATAGTAAACGGTGTTACTTTCAATCAGATGACAAACGATTTCAAAACTAAAGACCCGGAACACGAAAGGCCAGTAACATTAATACTTAAACATGACACAAAGTATTTGGAGTTCGTAAGTGCCAGAATTACACCATACAAAGATTTTCTAAAACGAACTCCAATACTCTTATAAAACAACCACAGAGGAAAATGTGTGATACGTAATATAATTTAGTTTGGCAGTAATAAATTACTGACGTGCATACTATCATTTGAATAAGTCTCCTTCGGGCTTGTTATCTTAGCACCCTTAATGTCCGTTTTCAGTCCACGAAGATCACAAATGCTCTGCCTTATACAGGTCCCAGACAGAATGGACAATACTTGTGGGTGTGGGAGAAACAATCGCTGGAAGCTAAAAATGGACTTTCAGCACTCTTCATCTTCGATATTGTGAAACACTTTTCTTCTACTGCAAGTTCTTTGCTTTTCATATTGTGGGAGGAGGTAGTACGGAAAAAATAAGGAAAAAAAATGTCTTGTAAACATCGGCTCTAAAATTCATACCGTAAGAGGGAAAAATCTGAATGATCGACAGCATGACCAATGGAGAAGGCTACAGAAACAACATCATTCAAGACTCATAACGTTTATCCACAGAAAATGTAGTCTGTAATCGAAAAAGTGTCATGATGATCTCTCCATAAGCGAAAGATTGCGGATTAGTCTCCCAATCTGATCTGTCGGAAGGGTCTATCAAGCTGAAGATGGCCGTGAGGAAAAGATGGAATAACCAGCGAATAGATAACATACTGCGAGTCGGAGCAGGGAATGTCAGAAGTTTAAACGTAGTAAGAAAGGTATAAATTCCGAAAAGGAAAATCCGGAAGCACAATATACACTCCTGGAAATGGAAAAAAGAACACATTGACACCGGTGTGTCAGACCCACCATACTTGCTCCGGACACTGCGAGAGGGCTGTACAAGCAATGATCACACGCACGGCACAGCGGACACACCATGAACCGCGGTGTTGGCCGTCGAATGGCGCTAGCTGCGCAGCATTTGTGCACCGCCGCCGTCAGTGTCAGCCAGTTTGCCGTGGCATACGGAGCTCCATAGCAGTCTTTAACACTGGTAGCATGCCGCGACAGCGTGGACGTGAACCGTATGTGCAGTTGACGGACTTTGAGCGAGGGCGTATAGTGGGCATGCGGGAGGCCGGGTGGACGTACCGCCCAATTGCTCAACACGAGGGGCGTGAGGTCTCCACAGTACATCGATGTTGTCGCCAGTGGTCGGCGGAAGGTGCACGTGCCCGTCGACCTGGGACCGGACCGCAGCGACGCACGGATGCACGCCAAGACCGTAGGATCCTACGCAGTGCCGTAGGGGACCACACCGCCACTTCCCAGCAAATTAGCGACACTGTTGCTCCTGGGGTATCGGTGAGGACCATTCGCAACCATCTCCATGAAGCTGGGCTACGGTCCCGCACACCGTTAGACCGTCTTCCGCTCACGCCCCAACATCGTGCAGCCCGCCTCCAGTGGTGTCGCGACAGGCGTGAATGGAGGGACGAATGGAGACGTGTCGTCTTCAGCGATGAGAGTCGCTTCTGCCTTGGTGCCAATGATGATCGTATGCGTGTTTGGCGCCGTGCAGGTGAGCGCCACAATCAGGACTGCATACGACCGAGGCACACAGGGCCAACACCCGGGATCATGGTGTGGGGAGCGATCTCCTACACTGGCCGTACACCTCTGGTGATCGTCGAGGGGACACTGAATAGTGCACGGTACATCCAAACCGTCATCAAACCCATCGTTCTACCATTCCTAGACCGGCAAGGGAACTTGCTGTTCCAACAGGACAATGCACGTCCGCATGTATCCCGTGCCACCCAACGTGCTCTAGAAGGTGTAAGTCAACTACCCTGGCCAGCAAGATCTCCGGATCTGTCCCCCATTGAGCATGTTTGGGACTGGATGAAGCGTCGTCTCACGCGGTGTGCACGTCCAGCACGAACGCTGGTCCAACTGAGGCGCCAGGTGGAAATGGCATGGCAAGCCGTTCCACAGGACTACATCCAGCATCTCTACGACCGTCTCCATGGGAGAATAGCAGCCTGCATTGCTGCGAAAGGTGGATATACACTGTACTAGTGCCGACATTGTGCATGCTCTGTTGCCTGTGTCTATGTGCCTGTGGTTCTGTCAGTGTGATCATGTGATGTATCTGACCCCAGGAATGTGTCAATAAACTTTCCCCTTCCTGGGACAATGAATTCACGGTGTTCTTATTTCAATTTCTAGGAGTGTAGATATAGTGGAGGTTAATGAAGTCAAATGGAGAAGAGATAAAGATTTCTTGTTAGGGTGATATCACCGGCAGTAGAAAATGGGATCGAGCGAGGTGGCGCAGTGGTTAGACACTGGACTCGCATTCGGGAGGACGACGGTTCAGTCCCGCGTCCGGCCATCCTGATTTAGGTTTTCCGTGATTTCCCTAAGTCGCTGCAGGCAAATGCCGGGATGGTTCCTTTGAAAGGGCACAGCCGACTTGCTTCCCCATCCTTCCCTAATCCGATGAGACCGATTACCTCGCTGTCTGGTATCCTTCCCCAGAGGACCCCCCTCTCCCCAACCAGAAAATGTTATAGCGGGAGAAGGATTCTTTACGAATAGGAAAGCAGGGCAGGGATTGAGGTACTATGAACATTTCAGAGATGGGGTTGTTCTCATCAGATTCAACAGCAAACTAACGCCAACAACAGTAGTTCAGGTGTATAAGTCGGCGTCGCAGGTACAAGATGAAGCGATAGAGAAAATATTGAACGGGTAATTCAGGATGTAAAGTTATATCAAAATCTAATTATCACGGAGGCTGGTACGCGGTCATAAGGGCGGGGATAGAAGAAAGGGATACGGGGGAATATGGACTTTGCAGTAGGAATGAGAGAGGCTCATTAAGTACAGCAATAGATTCCAGATGGTTACAGCGAATATTCTGTTCGAGAATCACAAGAGGAGGAGGTATATTTGGAAAAGAACCGGAAACAAGGGAAGATTCTAGCTGGATCATAGTCGGACAGAGATTCCAGAATCAGATATTGGATTTTAAGGGGTACCCTAGTGCAAACATTGATATAGACCACAATTTAGTAGTGATGAAGAGTAGATTAAAGTTTAAGAGAACCATCCGAAACAATCACAGCGGAAGGAAGTAGGATACTCAAGTACTGAGGAGTGATGAGATGCGTTTGAAGCTCGCTAAGGATGTGGATCTGTAACAGAGTAAAGGGATTGGACATCTCTACAAAGGGCAATCATAAATGTTGCACAGACAGACATAAGTACAAGGAAGGCAACTGCGAACAAAGTATGGGCAACAAGAGAAACGCTTCAACTGATCAGCGAAAAAAGGAAGTATAAAAATGCTCAGGGAGGTATAGGAACAAAACGATATTAATCCCTTAGGCATGAAGGTAATAAGAAGAGCAGGACAGCGAAGTAAAAATAGATGCAGGGGAGATGTGAAGAAATGGAAAAATACGATTGTCAGGAGGATTGACGCAGCATATCGAAAAGTCAAAACAATCTTCGGTGAAATTAAAAGCAAGGTTGGTAACACTAGAAGTGCAATGGGACTTCAACTCTTAAGCGGGAGGAAAGAGCGATCTCTATGAAGGGGAGGACTTGTCTCACGGCTTGATAGAAGAAAAATTGGTGCCGATATGGAAGGCATAGGGGATCCCGTAGTAGAATCAGAATTTAGAATATCTGTAGAAGACTTGAGATCAGCTTGGGCAGAAGGGATAGATAACAATATATCGGAATTTCTGAAACCATTGCTGGAAATTGCAACCAAACGACTTTAAAACTTTATATTTAGAATCTTTGAAACAGGCGACGTAACATCAGACTTTTGGAGAAACATCGTCCACACAATTCCGAAGACAGATAGGGCAGATACACACTGTAGTAAGCTTTCCCACCCCACGGGGAAGAGAACATCCTGAACGTCTGTCCGCTCCTCCGCCCTCTTTGATAAAGGCGTTGGAAGAGCGAGGGTGACTTCTTATGCCAGAAGTCTTCAGCCGCTAGTGTTGACGATTTTTATTCAAAATTTGAGCAATGGCTGGCTTCAAACCGTATGTTCAAGGAAGGGTGCCAATACAATGAGGCATTGCAATTCTTGTTTGGAACACTTTTAAAGTATAAACGCATTACAAAATGTTCAATATTACTGGCAGTTACTTATTTAAGAATGGTTTCAGATCGATACGGAGGAGAATGCCACTTATTTTCATCAATAAGCAAAATTACTGTTCATTTTAGAAAATCTAAGAAGTGTACTGTTCATCTTTCCTGGCGACTTTACACATATTTTTAGCACTTCAGTTATTGTTATTAAGAAAACTAAACAGTCTTATTATGATTAGGTTTAACATTATTGACACTCACTTAACTGTTGGGATTAGGAACAGATTCCTAGCACATGTTGCGTGACTAAAGGCAGTAGCTGTTTTGTAATATACGTGGCTCAGGCGACACACGCGTCGCTTGGGTTGCCAAGCTAAGAGGGGTTCCAGACACGTCCAGGTGTAAGTTTTGAATACAGTGCAAATCAAAATCAGTAGCGAAAATGGACCCGGTGGAAGTGACGAGGCAAAAAGGGGCGTAGGGGTGTGTCAAGTGATAACAGGCGCTAGGTAACACACGGAGATTACAGTAAAGTAGGTAATGATTCAAACACTTATGCAAATCTGATTGAAAGGCACATTATTGAAGGTGACGATACGTCGAACAGCGGCTGTTGTGGCACTGACTAGTTTTGTGCAAACATGGTTCAGATTACTCTAACAAAATTCTTCCTTCCATATTCGAACACCATTGTGCCTTAAATTAACATTCCAAGCTGCGGTAAGCTGGTTACGCATACATAGGGGCCCTATTTCTAGTAAAATTACGGATAATTCAGCCTCGCTTCCAGTTCTAGATGTGGCCAGTCTAAAGCTAGCGACTGACTGAATGCCATTCGTCTCTATTCGTCTCTGACGCCTTTTACTTTGGTGCTCTAACCACCCCTTACATGTAGAGAGATTTACCCTAGGTCTTAGTTTCCTAACAATATATTTCTACACGTCCATCCCTTGGGGTGAATCAGTAAAAGGATCGACATATTTTCATACATAAACTACACATAAAACTATTCGTCAATACTACAAATGGTGAAAAACCATTCCTGTATATGACAGTAATAACACACACACAAAAGTGGTGTTACAACTTGTTTGTGTGACTAGTCAGCTTTCTTTTCTTAGTATATGTGTTTATATCTAGGAGGGCAATATTATGGAAATGGAAGAGGAGGTAGATGAAGATGAAATGGGGGATATGATACTGCGTGAAGAGTTTGACAGAGCACTTAATGACCTAAGCCGAAACAAGGCCGCGGGAGTAGACAACATTCCATTAGAACTACAAAATTCTACCAGCTGGTGAGCAAGATGTATCAGACAGGCGAAATTCCCTCAGACAGCAAGAAGAATATAGTAATTCCAATCCTAAAGAAAGCAGGTGTTGATAGATGTGAAAATTACCGAACTATCAGTTTAATAAGTCACAGCTGCAAAATACTAACGCGAATTTCTTACAGACGAATGGAAAAACTAGTAGAAGCCAACCTCGGGGAACATCAGTTTGGATTCCGTAGAAATGCTGGAACACGTGAGGCAATACTGACCTTACGACTTATCTTAGAAGAAAGATTACGAAAGGCAAACCTACGTTTCTAGCATTTGTAGACTTAGAGAAAGCTTTTGACAATGTTGACTGGAATACTCTCTTTCAAATTTTGAAGGTGGCAGAGGTAAAATACAGGGAGCGAAAGGCTCTTTTCAATTTGTACAGAAAACAGATGGCAGTTATAAGAGTCGAGGGACATGAAAGGGAAGCAGTGGTTGGGAAGGTTGTGAGACAGGGTTGTAGCCTCTCCCCGATGCTATTCAATCTGTACATTGAGCAAGCAGTAAAGGGAACAAAAGAAAAGTTCGGCGTAGGTATTAAAATCCATGGAGAAGAAATAAAAACTTTGAGGTTTGCCGATGATAATGTAATTCTGTCAGAGACAACAAAGGACTTGGAAGAACAGTTGAACGGAATGGACAGTGTCTTGAAAGGAGGCTATAAGATCAACATTAACAAAAGCAAAATGAGGATAATTTAATGTAGTCGAATTAAATCGGGTGATGCTGAGGGAATTACATTAGGAAATGTGACACTTAAAGTAGTAAATGAGTTTTTCTATTTGGGGAGCAAAATAACTGATGATGGTCGAAGTAGAGAGGATATAAAATGTAGACTGGCAATGGCAAGGAAAGCGTTTTTGAAGAAGAGAAATTTGTTATCATCGAGTATAGATTTAAGTGTCAGGAAGTCGTTTCTGAAAGTACTTGTAAGGAGTGTAGCCATGTATGGAAGTGAAACATGGACGATAAATAGTTTAGACTAGAAGAGAATAGAAGCTTTCGAAATGTGGTGCTACAGAAGAATGCTGAAGATTAGGTGGGTAGATCACATAACTAATGAGGAGGTATTGAATAGAATTGGGGAGAAGAGGAGTTTGTGGCACAACTTGACTAGAAGAAGGGATCGGTTGGTAGGACATGTTCTGAGGCATCAAGGGATCGCCAGTTTGGTACTGGAGGGCAGCGTGGAGGGTAAAAATCATAGAGGGAGACCAAGAGATAAATACACTAAGCAGATTCAGAAGGATATAGGCTGCAGTAGGTACTGGGAGATGAAGAAGCTTCCACAGGATAGAGTAGCATGGAGAGCTGCATCAAACCAGTCTTAGGACTGAAGACCACAACAAAAACAACATCTAGGAGGTTCCTGTATAGAATGGTCAACAGACAGCAAGGGAAGTTAGCTGAAAATATGATAATTACATTAAAATTGATGTTACAACTGGTCATATCCACGCAACCATCGTTTTTACAAAACCAATGTCACAGTTTAAGGACATTTTGAAGTGTTCCACCTCTGCTGCTTTTTCACAAACATTCAATTTCTTATACCTTTCATGATTGGCCAATTTCGGTCTTGCAGGCCATTTTCAAGTGCCATAGGTGTCAACGTGTTTTAATTGTATGATTTATAACACAGCACAAAGGAATACTTCAAAATATCCTCTAACATATGTACGGCTGTGATGTCCCACGTGAATAAAATGATAATTGACACAGTACTCCACAGATCAGCACTTCTAAAACGTTGCTGGAATAACATACATAACAGTAGTTCCACCCACTGTCAACAGAAGCATAAATGTGTCTAACGTTTTTCGGGAAGAACCGATTTCTGACACCATTACCAGTTACCAAAACGGCATACGAGTCCACCTTTTACAGTGCAGTAAGCCTACATGAGAAGCCTATGATACCAAGTCTCTGCTAGAAGTGAACCTTTCCATGGCAAATTCAGAATGTCTTTTGAATAAACTTTATACAGGCAGGACCCGAATGAGCTCTTTAGAAATGATATTATCAACATCTAAGTCAGTTTCCATGTACCTACATCATATTTGTTAAATCCAGAGGAACAGTTTAGCTCTCCGCTCACAGACGCAATAAAAATATTTCCGTGATCAGGTTTTCTGGCAAACACCTCTTTTTATTTATTTTTTTGGTACGTCGGCATATTTTGAAATCATATGATCACTACCTCTACGACATATAATCTAATTCCACAATTTACAATCGCAAATGAAGTTTCTCTTCGCTGCAGTCACTATATCTTGTACTTCTAGTCTGCTTCTTGTACGTATTAGTTATATTTAACGAACTGCAAGAAAATTCTGAAAGTGATAACAACTTTAAGAGACATTCATGTGCAATGTTCATGAATGTTACATATGGGGTCCCTTCTGCTCACAATGTTTGAGATTAAGTATTCATAATATCCATCTCCTCCCGCTCTAAATTTACAGTCATCTAACACGCTAATACACTATGACACACGTTTATATTCATGTAAAAGAAAATTTCAAATTCAACACGCTTAATGTACCTCTTCATCTGGAAGGAGTTAGAGAAGTTCAAATATGTACTAAAAACAATGTATTGGTTCAAATGGTTCAAATGGATCTGAGTACTATGGGACTTAACATCTGAGGTCATCAGTCCCCTAGAACTTAGAACTACTTAAATCTAACTAAACTAAAGACATCACACGCATCCATTCCCGAGGCAGGATTCGAACCTGCAACCGTAGCGGTCGCGTGGTTCCAGACTGAAGTGCCTAGAACCGCTCCGTCACCAACGGGCGGCCAATGTATTGGAACTAACTCTGCTGCATCCTTGCGAAAAAGGACAGGAGAAATTCGTGCATACATGCAGCTGACAGTTACCTCTCTCTCTATTAAAGAGAAATAAAATCAAGAAAACCTACAGCTTTTACACTCCTGGAAATTGAAATAAGAACACCGTGAATTCATTGTCCCAGGAAGGGGAAAGTTTATTGACACATTCCTGGGGTCAGATACATCACATGATCCCACTGACAGAACCACAGGCACATAGACACAGGCAACAGAGCATGCACAATGTCGGCACTAGTGCAGTGTATATCCACCTTTCGCAGCAACGCAGGCTGCTATTCTCCCATGGAGACGATCGTAGAGATGCTGGATGTAGTCCTGTGGAACGGCTTGCCATGCCATTTCCACCTGGCGCCTCAGCTGGACCAGCGTTCGTGCTGGACGTGCAGACCGCGTGAGACGACGCTTCATCCAGTCCCAAACATGCTCAATGGGGGACAGATCCGGAGATGTTGCTGGCCAGGGTAGTTGACTTCACCTTCTAGAGCACGTTGGGTGGCACGGGATACATGCGGACGTGCATTGTCCTGTTGGAACAGCAAGTTCCCTTGCCGGTCTAGGAATGGTAGAACGATGGGTTTGATGACGGTTTGGATGTACCGTGCACTATTCAGTGTCCCCTCGACGATCACCAGAGGTGTACAGCCAGTGTAGGAGATCGCTCCCCACACCATGATGCCGAGTGTTGGCCCTGTGTGCCTCGGTCGTATGCAGTCCTGATTGTGGCGCTCACCTGCACGGCGCCAAACACGCATACGACCATCATTGGCACCAAGGCAGAAGCGACTCTCATCGCTGAAGACGACACGTCTCCATTCGTCCCTCCATTCACGCCTGTCGCGACACCACTGGAGGCGGGCTGCACGATGTTGAGGCGTGAGCGGAAGACGGCCTAACGGTGTGCGGGACCGTAGCCCAGCTTCATGGAGATGGTTGCGAATGGTCCTCGCCGATACCCCAGGAGCAACAGTGTCCCTAATTTGCTGGGAAGTGCGGTGCGGTCCCCTATGGCACTGCATAGGATCCTACGGTCTTGGTGTGCATTCGTGCGTCGCTGCGGTCCGGTCCCAGGTCGACGGGCACGTGCACCTTCCGCCGACCACTGGCGACAACATCGATGTACTGTGGAGACCTCACGCCCCACGTGTTGAGCAATTGGGCGGTACGTCCACCCGGCCTCCCGCATGCCCACTATACGCCCTCGCTCAAAGTCCGTCAACTGCACATACGGTTCACGTCCACGCTGTCGCGGCATGCTACCAGTGTTAAAGACTGCGATGGAGCTCCGTATGCCACGGCAAACTGGCTGACACTGACGGCGGCGGTGCACAAATGCTGCGCAGCTAGCGCCATTCGACGGCCAACACCGCGGTTCCTGGTGTGTCCGCTGTGCCGTGCGTGTGATCATTGCTTGTACAGCCCTCTCGCAGTGTCCGGAGCAAGTATGGTGGGTCTGACACACCGGTGTCAATGTGTTCTTTTTTCCATTTCCAGGAGTGTATTTCCAAGCACTTAGAGTTTTTCACGTTTTGTTTCGTTTTCGGACAGTGCTACTGTAATCGCAGTTTTGCCGAAGCTTATATTGGCACTTGTTTTACTTGTTTGTTTTGAGGCTCATGGCTTGATGTAAGCCTTCATTTGTCGAATACCAGTAAACGGACCACCTACGTTAAGGTCCCATCCGACGGACGTAACACAAACAATAGTGTCATATACCTTCACTCACTTATACCTGCAGAGGCGTTTGAAATCTAATCAAGGACAATGGCGGAAAATACGGTGACTTGGAATTGGTTTACACCAGCTTTCACTCCCTTCGCTGCCCCAAGTACTGGCACGGTAGAAACTTGCACAACCAAGGTTTAATCTGGTGACGTCTTTAACTGTGGTCACTGCAAAGGAGTGCATTTGTGACTTCGGTTGTGAAGTGTCATTACGTACCAAGTATTACATGTTCCGAAAGCGTATTGAGATGACACCTGCAGTCACCAATATTTGTATTTTATTACACTACTCAAGCATATCTATTTAATTGCATTAATTTTGTTGCTCACGAACGTGATGATGCATGAACATAGTGCGTTCTAGGTAAAATGAACAGAAAATCACTGGATATTATACAGAGGAGCCCAAAAAAATGTGTCCACTGTTTAAAAGTCCATAACTTGCAAACTAATTGCTGGAGCTGTCTCATTTTTGGTGAAAGTGTAGCTTAACGTTCAACTTAAAGATATCACTGTAGATGTTCGAAATGGTCACCATTAACATCCACACACAAGCGATGCTGTCGAACCACAGCACGAACTACTGACTGCAACGTGTTCAGTTGGTTATTTGCACATGAATGTGCGATGGATTCTTGAAGTTCATCCAGTGTGCGTGGCTTTTGTCGATAAACGACGTCCTTTAGTGTTCTCCACAGGTAAAAGTCCAGAGGAGGTAGGTCTGGGGAACGTGGTGGATACTCCACAGGACATCTACGGCCTATCCATCTTCCTGGAAGATTTTCGTCGAGATACTCCCTAACACGATTTTGGCAGTGGACTGGGGCATCATCTTATTGAAAGTAAACTCTTCCGTCTCCATAAAAGTCTAGGGTGGCAGGTAAAATGGATGTCGGAAGCTTCTGAGGGCACACCTCACCTATAACTGTGCCGTCAAAGAAGAATGGCCCAATCAAGCCCCGGTAAGACAACCCACACAACACATTTACTCCTGACAAATTCACGGCTTTGTCTACATGGACGTTCGGATTTTCGGCGGTTCAGAAGATGCAGTTGTGGCGATTTACTGTACCATTGAGTTTGAACTGTGCCTCATCAGACCACACAATCATCTCTGCAAACTCTTCATCGTTGCGCACCATCTTAGTAAACAACTCGCAGTACTCCATTACACGATCTGGGCCGTCATCGTTAATTGCGTGCAGCAATCGTGGGATATAGCACTTCCACTTTGCTGTCTTCAAAATTTGTCGAACTCTTGAGCGACTCACTCCAGTTTCACGGGCACACTGTCTTACAGACTTCTGTGGTGAGTGAATGAATTGTTGTAACATGCGACGGGAATTAGCTGGACTTGTTACTGTTACAGGTAGTCCAGATCGTTGTTTGTGTACATCTTTAACACACCCTTCGGCTTCAAATTTCTCTTGAATGCGACGAATCGTTAACGTGTCGGTGGCTCTGTTTGATACTAATTTCGCCATTGACGTTGAACCTCATTAATGTTTTCGTACTTAAAATACCACTTCAAAACTGACTTCCTTTCATCGAATGTAAGCCTTGCGCCGGCCATGTTTATTCGAGTAACTAGGTGCAACTAAGAACAAAACACTGACTATCTGGCGACTGTCATCTGACGAAACAAAACAACGCTATACAATGTTTTTGTGGCGATTTCCGGAACTACAAACTATTACACTAACAAAGATGAGACAACTCCGTCAATTAGTTTGCCGTTTATGGACTTTTAAAGAATGGATACATTTTTTGGACCCCTCTGTATTGTTGTTTGGTGCTGGTAATCGTGCATCTCATATAATCTCACTCAACCCTTTCAGAGTATTGGTTCAAATGGCTCTGAGCACTATGGAACTTAACATCTATGGTCATCAGTCCCCTAGAACTTAGAACTACTTAAAACTAACTAACCTAACGACATCACATAACACCCAGTCATCACGAGGCAGAGAAAATCCCTGACAGCGCTGGGAATCGAACACGGGAACCCGGGCGTGGGAAGCGAGAACGCTACCGCACGACCAAGAGCTGCGGACTGCAGAGTATTGATGACAGTCATGTCCATCCTCAAAACGTACACTTTATTTGCATTTCTAATTTCATCATGTACCTCAGCACGCATTATATACTTGCCTAAATGAATCCATTTTTCAACGCGAATGCATATTTACTCACTGATGTCCAAGTGATCCAGATAAACGGAGTTACTTACTCCTTGTTGGTTGTGATTTTATGCAATCCGTTGTGAGCTAAATAGACTACTTTGGAAGAAAATATTAATCCAGATACATTGTGCAACTTTATTGAATTTTTTTACTGTGCATACAGTAAGGCCCAATCACGTACTTGCCAAAATTATATTCAAATAAAATGTAAGCGTATTTTTTATGTTGACGATACTACAACAGTTTAATATTCGTATTTCGGCAATCATGTGATAGGGTTGAGTCTCATCAAGCGCTCAGAGCGAGTTGAAAGATCACAATTTACCAAAACAGGAGGCATCATTTTTGTTTCCAGACAAACACCTCAGATTGTGCCACGCAGTGAGGACATCTCAGAACTGAGGCACACTTCATAATGAACGAGAGCTATGAACGACTACGAAGAGCTCTCTTAAAACCACCCACGAGATAATAACACATACATAAGAGAAATGTCCACAGCCGTTTTATATGTAGCTGTATATTTAGTGAAACGCAGCAGCAACCAGCAAACGGAATTATTAATACTGCAAGAGTTTTCTTAGTCTTTAGTAGGTCGTCAAACACTGTCTCTACTCATTCAGTGCAAAACACACACACACACACACACACACACACACACACACACACACACACACAGAGAGAGAGAGAGAGAGAGAGAGAGAGAGAGAGAGAGAGAAATTTGTATATTTTACTCTGGTGCTGCATCGTTCACTGTTCACACATTCATGTCAAAATTAATATGAAACTCAAACAAGAAACAAGTATTTATACGGATAATATTGCAAGAGATGCGCGACGCGTAACTGGGGACAACCGTTTTTACGTTATCATACAATTTACTTAAGCCAACTGAAACATCATTGGGCAACTTCGTTATTACTAAAGCGTGGAACATTCAGAACGTATGTTTAATATTTCTCTTCTGTTTTTGAAGTATTTACAAACTCGGATTTACATTTTGTTGCTACATTTCACATTTCAAGGAAGGGAAAACATGCTTTTGCTATCACTTTGCAAATGGTGCCCGATTGGTTGGCCCACACACTCAGTCTGTAGAGGTCGTTCACAGTATTTTTATACGCGCAGATAGAACACGTCAACTGATCGTTCTTCTGTTTTCAATTAAAACAGATTTTCTCTGTATCTACCTTCGAATCAGTAAAAGACTACAAAAACGAAACGGTAAATTTTTCGAATGTGTCGCGTGTTTGTATCGATCTCTCTGCGAAAAGTAAGCGACAGGTGGCAGAAGCCGTTGATTTTCGTTCGGACGACACCTGTTCGGTGGTGGCAGCTGACAAGGCATGACGGATGTTCCGCGATGTTTTGAGTTTCAGACCGATCGTTAGCGGGCTGCGCACGCGTTCACCGAGGTCAACTGTCGTCACTCACTCCCCTCCGAGACTTTCCCTTGTCATCGTCGCCGAACGAATTGGCAGTGTAATTTACCAGTCGCTGTCGAAGAGGGTAGGGAAGCCACGACGGTGCGCAAAAAAAAGAGAGACTTGCTAGAATATTTGATCGTAACTTCACATAACACGATTAATTCATAATTGTGGTGGTCATTTAGGCGAAATAAAGGCTTGTTTTTTACTCTGCAGATGTGCTTTTATTGCTATTTTCAAGTGGACCATCAATTCAAGGAGTTGCAAAATACTGAAACAGATTATTTACAGAAGACTGTGAAGTGTGGTGGAAGCTGACCTCGGAGAAGATCGGTTTGGATTCGGAAGAAACACAGGAACACAAGGCGCAGAACGACACTTATAGCATATGTTGAAATAATCAGCAACCAGGTGCACAAATAAAATTCTACGGGCCGTGTTCCGAAGAAAGGTCCGACCGGTCGAGAAATGAAAACCACAGTGAGAACCAAAAATTTTTTATTCGCAACAGTTAGCCATACTTTACAGCACCTCTCTACATAGTCGCCACTCCGACTTGGACTTTTGTCGTGGCATTGTACAAACTTTCCAGTACCCTCGTCACAGAAAGCAGCCGCCTGTGCTTTCCGCCAATTCTCTACGCTGGTATGCCTTTCGTTGTTTGTGCCAAAATGTTGTCTTCATGTGAGCAGAAGTGAACTTCCGGCCGGGGTGTCCGAGCGGCTCTAGGCGCTACAGTCTGGAAACGCCCGACCGCTGCGGTCGCAGGTTCGAATCCTGCCTCGGGCATGGATGTGTGTGATTTCCTTAGTTAGGTTTAAGTAATTCTAAATTCTAGGTGACTGATGACCTCTGATGTTAAGTCCCATAGTGCTGAGAGCCATTTGAATCATTTTTTGAGAGGTGAACAATGGAGGGAGCTAATTAAGGGCTGTAGTGTGGGTGACCAAACACATCCCATCGAAAACGCTGCAGGAGCGTCTTCATCGCCTCTGCAGAATGCGGCTGAGAATTGCCTTGAAGAAAGAAACGCATGACATTCACATTATGAGGGCTGTATAGCTTCAGGCGAAATCTCTCACCAGATCCACATACTTGGCGGGAGACACTGTTGTTAAGGCATTTCTACGTGATCACTTTGCCCTCTTAACAGAAGAGAGTGACATGAAGCGATCGACAGGCAAACTAGAGACACTGCCCATCACATCTGTGCAAAGTCCCATTTCGCGCCTAATCGGAGCTTACTTTCGGAACACGCCTCGTATTTCCTTAACTGGTGTCAGGCACTTAGTTCATTTCTTCAGAAGGTTATAACTGCCGCATTATTGGAGAATGTTGAAAATAAGATGCATGCAACATACTGCAGTGATCATGTGGTTCATTGCGCTTTTGCAAACATGGTATAAGAAAGCCAAACAACAAGTGCTGACATCATGGCAGATGCCAGGATGTCTGATCTTGTAGCCTGGATAGGACGTCACGAATAGTGAGATACGCGAAAAATGAGACATCATGCATTAAGTTTTAATGCAGTTATTCTTTACTACTAACTGTAAGACACTCCTACAGTCGAGTCAACTTAAGGAAATCCCTGACACCTGGCACCGCTTTTGACAGCTATCAACTGCGAAGCCCATATGGTTGTAGGCGAAAGCGATAGCCTTCTAAAGAGCTATGAAGAGGCGTTGCCGTAGAGACGATAACAAAATCGCGTTGTAGACACCCGAAGCAGCTGCATACATAGTGCAGTTCGAGATCATGTTTCTTAATTTGGATAGTGCACTTATATATTTGTACTTTAAACATATTTCTTGGTACGACTGTTTCATAATTTCAAAGACGTTTTCAAGAGTGCACGGAAATGAAAGTTTTTCGATATTTCACAACAACCAGAGGTATTTTTTTTGTTTTAGCTTTTAATTGAAATATGCCAAAATGAACACTCGGACAATGCCATGTTTCTAAGCTCGTTGATAGGCAGAGAAGAGTATTTTATAAAATAATTGTACTGAAGCATTAGTGTATTAACAACTTTTGGAAAAGCTATGTTCTCTTGTTATAGGTGTGTGTTAAGATGCCATAAATTTATGGGTGCTGCAAGAAAAGAAAAGATACCGTTTGATACAGCCGCCAAACGATTCAGTGTCTCAAGAAACACCCTTGAAAGGAGAGTGATGCTACTGAACATAAAAAGATGTTTGGGAACTTCAGACGTGTACTCATCCAGGAGTAAGAGGAAGAACTCCTTATCCATATTTTGACATGGAACGGGGATATTATGGCATATCAGTAACTGATTTATATCACGTGGGATTTCAGCTTGCTGAACATAGAGAAAAAAAAAAGAAAAAAGCAGCAACGGAGGCTTGGTGACATAATTTATGAAGAGATATCCAAATATAAGCCATAGAAAACCAGGTTATACTTTATCTGACTCTTACTACCCTTTTCTCCGTCTGTGGCCACTTTACCATACCCACCTGCTGCCAAAATGGTCGTTTTTCAGACTTTCGGTTCATTTAACTCTTCTACTGCAAAGGGAGGATTTGAATAATAATACAACTGTTTACAGTTACAGAGTGTGTACAGTTTATTCAGCTGTATTTCAAATGCTTATCTATGCATGATGTTAGAGAAAAACAGCATTTTTCTTAGGTTGGCACTTTACCAAATTTTCCCTAGTCCACCTTAAGTTCACAGTCCACCGACAATCCTCGCTCCAAATATATCGGAAGAAGTCTTCAGATGAAGTTTGGCTATGGGGTTTACTCCTTTGGGAGGTATTTTATTTCGCTCCAGCCATCCACCAATCACACATGAGCGACTCTAGAAAGCAACACATCTTCTGTTCCTTTACGTTTCGGATGAGCAGCCGCAAAAATTCTCCTTCTTCTTCTAATATTTCAGCCGTATAATGTGAGACGCAAGACTGCCGCTCTATTGCTTGCTTGGTCTCTTTATACTCGTGTACCGCGCAACTGCGCATGCGGCCATAGATGCAAATGCGCCAGAAATGTTGAACGGCGGCAGAGACGTGAAGAATGCGCGAGTTACATCTGTGACTCCGCAGTCGATCTATGTTGGCATGTCAGTATATCATTGTGAGCTGCACTGTGACGGCGTCTTTGTGAGTTTATTACAGCAAGTGCCGGATTCCATGATTCATCAAGGTTGAAACCGTTATCTCTATTAATTAAATTCGACGTCAAGCAAATTTCAATTGCATCCTTAACTACAGAGTCCTAAAAAGATGATGTAGCTGCCAAAATTTCGACGTTTTCAAACAACATACTGTGACCAGTGTCAATACAGTGTTCTGCCATTGCCTACTTGTTAGATTGTAAAAGTCGTGTGTACCTCCGGTGTTCTGTACATCTTTCTTGGACAGTACACGTTGTTTGTCCAATGTAAGAAAGGCCACATTTACATGAAATTTTGTGAACTCTAGATTTTCGGAGCATCAAATCATCTTTGACGGAGCCCACGAGTTCAGCTGTCTTGGGTGGAGGACGAAAAATCCCTTTTACTTTGTGTCTGCTGAGAGTCCGTCCTATTTTTGATGAGAGGCTACCCACATATGGCAGGAAGGCCATCGATTTAAAGGTTTCTTCGTCTTCTTCTGCTTTCTTTGTGACCTCTTTCGGTTTAATTTTCAGTGCCTTCTGTATTTGCTGTGGGGAGTACCCATTGTCTTCAAACACTCTTTGTAACTCCCTTGAAAAAGAACTGGTGCCTATAGCTGGAAGAATGCACAGGTCACATGCGTCTACAAGAAGTGATCCACAAAACTACCACCCATCATCTTTGCCATGCATTTGTTACAGAATCGTAGAACTTATTTTGACGTCAATCGCCTTAATAGAATGACGTCCTCCATGCCAACGAGCGTGGATTCCGAAATTACAGATCACGTGGAACAACCCTGCACTTTTCTAAAATGACATATGGAAAGCCATCGATGAAGGCCATCAGGAAGATACTATAGGCCTCGATTTCCAAAAAATCATTTGACTCAGAACTCCATCTATGCTAATTACCAAAAGTACGGATGGATGGGGGACCAAGCGAAGTTTGGATGGAGGAGTTTTTGGTAGAGAGTACGCAGCAAGAGATCTTAGACGATGAGTCATCGACAGATGTAACAGTAACTTCAGGTGTACCGCAGGAAAGTGTGTTAGAACCCATGCTATTCATGATGTATATGATTACCCTTACAGACAATATTAGTAGTAACTTCAAACTTTCGCAGACGATCTAGTATTCTGTAACGATGTACATTCTGAAAGAAGCTCTGAAAATATTCTGATATCGATAAGATTTTAAAGTTATGGAAAGACAGGAGACTTGCTTTATTGAGTCACAGCTGGAATTGCTCACGTTATGCTAAGATCTGGGTGTAAAAATCTGTTGTCGTATGAAATGGAATGATCAAATTGTCTAAGTTGTAGGTAAAGCAGGCTGTAGACATCGCTTCGGTGCTGAATATGTTACGGCACCAGTTGTCAAATGTGTGATATTTTTAGCACATATAATTCGGGACTACGTTTTCCTGTTATCAAATGCTATAAAACAAAGGAACTAATCAATAAATCGCAATATTACGCGTCCTGTCAACCATATAAAATGTTTGTACTGTCCTGTAGTGTAACGTAACTTAAGCAAACATGCACTGTCAAACATGAATCTCTTCTCAGAGCATCTCACGTTGGCGTGAAATACTCATCAAGACACAGCTGTAAACTAAAGGCAGCCACCAATATGAGATCTTTTAAGAAGAATGCTACGTTTGACAATGCATGTTCGTTACTGGGTGCCTAATGGCGTTGAAGGTCTAAGGTATGTTATACTAAAGGACGATTTAAATGTTTTTGTGTAGTTGTCAGTATGTGTAGTGTTGCGATTTATTGATTGATTTCCATGTTTCATAAGAAAATGGTTCAAATGGCTCTGAGCACTATAGGACTTTACTTCTGAGGCCATCAGTCCACTAGAACTTAGAAGTACTTAAACCTATCTAACCTAAGGACATCACACACTTCCATGTCCGAGGTAGCATTCGAACCTGCGACCGTATCGGTAGCGCGGTTCCAGACTGTAGGATCTAGAACCGCTCGGCCACCCCGGCCGGCCCTTGTTTTATAGAATTTGATAATGGCATAATATAAATCCGAAACGTGTTGTGCTTTGAATAGCAAGTATTTGACAACTGCTGGTGTAAGATTCTCAGTGCCAAGTCCTGAGACAGTTGTATGATGGCTCCAGACAAACAATCAGTCTGAGGAGGCCGCGTGCAAAACACTCATGAGACGTGTTGTGGTTGGCTGGAGAGCCAACCGTGTTCCTAAAGGAGGCCGAAATGCACGCGTTTTAGCTCACGCAGGCTGGCGTGAGGTCTGGAACATGACAAGGGAATTAGAATTGAGAAAAACGGACGCAGCTGGTGGAATACTTAACTTTAATCCATTAATGGAGAACGTCGCTCTTTGTGGTACATGATTCACAATATCAATAGTACGGATACTGGCGCCTTGCTAGGTCGTAGCAAATAACGTAACTGAAGGCCATGCTAACTATCGTCTCGGCAAATGAGAGCGTAGAAGTCAGTGAACCATCGCTAGCAAAGTCGGCTGTACAACTGGGGAGAGTGCTAGGAAGTCTCTCTAGACCTGCCGTGTGGCGGCGCTCGGTTTGCAATCACTGATAGTGGCGACACGAGGGTCGTATACTAACGGACCGCGGCCGATTTAAAAGGCTACCACCTAGCAAGTGTGGTGTCTGGCGGTGGCACCACAAGACTCATCTCAGAACATTACTCAGTTTCGTGGGAACCGTACCATATAGAGCTAACAGGAGATGTTGGACGGATACGAAGAAGAGCAGCACGAATGATCGCAGGTCTGTTTGACAAACGGGAGTGTCTGACGGGAATACTGAAAGAACAGAACTGGTAGACACTTGAAGACAGATGCAAACTATGAGGTGAAAATATATTACACCCATCTATGTATTGCTCCCATGCAAAAAGCAAAGACCAGATTAATTACATCAAGCACAGAGGCATTTAAGCAATTATTATTCTTCCCGCGATCCCTAACTGTTGGTGCAATGGGATGTACCCTCTCTAATGCACTTTACAGTAGTTTTTCGAAGTGTAGATGTAGATGTAGATTAGATATACCACCGCCAAGTACATGAATGTCTGCGATGTATTATGCTCTCATCCCTGAAAAAGAATCTTTTCAGATGCTGAACACAAATGGAAAAGTAAATAAGTGACGTTAATTCTTTAAGGTTAGAATAATTCACCTTTACAAAGAAAGGATGAAAATACGCAGGGTGTTACAGACTGAGGTTTTGAAAAGTTGGTAGATAGTAAAGGATGATATCTGGAACATTTTAAAAAAGAAAGCCGTAACCATAATTGTGAAATTGTACACTTTCTACGCATTCGGTAGGCTAGATGAAACACCAGAATACTGTAATTTGAATTATTTTTTTGTTGACAGAAGAGTAGGGTCAGTCAAATGTTGTAAACTGAATCTGTGGCTACACTACTTTAGGGTAAATGTGTAATGTAAAGACCAGCAACTTCGTTACACAACGAGCAACGACGAACACTGTTTTTTCTGAATCCCTGCAAGATTCAATTCCCGACTGATGGTGTCAAGCACCGTAAAGATGTGCTCAGTACGCTCAGGTACTGTTGCTATTGGTGTCGCGTGCATTAGGACTTTACATAACGCCAAAGGCTTAAATCAAGAGGAGTGAAGTCAGCGGTGCAGGCAGGCCAAGGGACTGCATATCCCCTTCCAATTACTCTCTGCCTGAAGTTGCCCGTGAGATATGCACTGGACCGACGATCAAAGTGCGCTGGAGCGCCGTCGTGTGAAACCGTAAACTAGCTCGCAGTTGCAAGGGAACATCAAACGGCTGTTCAGGCAAGGCAAGTTCAAATACCATGCACAGTCTAAACGATACTACGATATGTGCTCCAATAAAGTGATCCCCAAGAAATTGTTTGCTGAGATTCTTATTTGCTAAATTCTCGTATGGGTAGTGCGTGGATTTTCAACAGCTTACTGGTGCTTATTGAGGGAGCTAAAAATACCCTACCTTGTAACTGTTGACTCATCATTAAATTGGGAACGGCAGCACATTTTCGAAGGAAAAACTGTATTGTTGCTCTCGTTGAAAATCAGGCTGTTCCTTAGTTTGAACTGATTTATCAAGGAATAACGTAGGTGCGAATCGTACAGAACATGTCAGGAGCCCAAGTGATCTATGTGCAGAGTGTTGTCAACTGCACATGTGCTTGTTCTTGGATTGGCAGCTCTACGTTCCATAACTTCTTCAAATTCACGGGTTCGCGTCCTTCAACTTCCACTTGCCTGATAAGTGTCAGCTCAAACAGTTCCTATCTCCCCCAAAACTGGTGAAACATAGGAGGCTAGGAGGTCGCTGTTTCAGTGCCTTCCTGAGTGCAACTGCCCAACTGTACTGGCACTCCCGCGAGCTTCACAATAAGACAAATGCATATCAGCAAGTTCACCGAATGTGTGATTACCTATCATAACGTCAGAAAACTACAGTGCTGAAAGCACGAAAAGCAGGATGTAAGGGGTGAACTGAATGACGGCAAGCACTAAGTAAACAGTTTCCTGTACACAGGCTCAGGTAGATAATTATAGTTGTGTGTTTACGGTCTTCCATCCACAGCAATACCATGACGTCAATGGATGGAAGGGTAGCTGCTCAAGTGATAGGATGTGAAACACATCCTATTGCTGTAGAAATTTCATTTAATACTTAATATACGTTGTTTCTTTCAAATTTCATCCTCCATAATCACCCAGATTATTGAAACATTCTGTAACTCCCATTATAGAATTGATTTTTAAAATTATAGTATATTGGTAATGTACACTCCTGGAAATGGAAAAAAGAACACATTGACACCGGTGTGTCAGACCAACCATACTTGCTCCGGACACTGCGAGAGGCCTGTACAAGCAATGATCACACGCACGGCACAGCGGACACACCAGGAACCGCGGTGTTGGCCGTCGAATGGCGCTAGCTGCGCAGCATTTGTGCACCGCCGCCGTCAGTGTCAGCCAGTTTGCCGTGGCATACGGAGCTCCATCGCAGTCTTTAACACTGGTAGCATGCCGCGACAGCGTGGACGTGAACCGTATGTGCAGTTGACGGACTTTGAGCGAGGGAGTATAGTGGGCATGCGGGAGGCCGCGTGGACGTACCGCCGAATTGCTCTACACGTGGGGCGTGAGGTCTCCACAGTACATCGATGTTGTCGCCAGTGGTCGGCGGAAGGTGCACGTGCCCGTCGACCTGGGACCGGACCGCAGCGACGCACGGATGCACGCCAAGACCGTAGGATCCTTCGCAGTGCCGTAGGGGACCGCACCTCCACTTCCCAGCAAATTAGGGACACTGTTGCTCCTGGGGTATCGGCGAGGACCATTCGCAACCGTCTCCATGAAGCTGGGCTACGGTCCCGCACACCGTTAGGCCGTCTTCCGCTCACGCCCCAAACATCGTGCAGCCCGCCTCCAGTGGTGTCGCGACAGGCGTGAATGGAGGGACGAATGGAGACGTATCGTCTTCAGCGATGAGAGTCGCTTCTGACTTGGTGCCAATGATGGTCGTATGCGTGTTTGGCGCCGTGCAGGTGAGCGCCACAATCAGGACTGCATAAGACCGAGGCACACAGGGCCAGCACCCGGCATCATGGTGGGGGGAGCGATCACCTACACTGGCCGTACATCTCTGGTGATCGTCGAGGGGACACTGAATAGTGCCCGGTACATCCAAACCGTCATCGAACCCATCGTTCTACCATTCCTAGACCGGCAAGGGAACTTGCTGTTCCAACAGGACAATGCACATCCGCATGTATCCCGTGCCACCCAACGTGCTCTAGAAGGTGTAAGTCAACTACCCTGGCCAGCAAGATCTCCGGATCTGTCCCCCATTGAGCATGTTTGGGACTGGATGAAGCGTCGTCTCACGCGGTCTGCACGTCCAGCACGAACGCTGGTCCAACTGAGGCGCCAGGTGGAAATGGCATGGCAAGCCGTTCCACAGGACTACATCCAGCATCTCTACGATCGTCTCCATGGGAGAATAGCAGCCTGCATTGCTGCGGAAGGTGGATATACACTGTACTAGTGCCGACATTGTGCATGCTCTGTTGCCTGTGTCTATGTGCCTGTAGTTCTGTCAGTGTGATCATGTGATGTATCTGACCCCAGGAATGTGTCAATAAAGTTTCCCCTTCCTGGGACAATGAATTCACGGTGTTCTTATTTCAATTTCCAGGAGTGTAAATGTTTTTATGAAATATTATTTTTAATTTTTTAAAGTAGATTTTATTTATTGTACCTTTTGTATCAGGGTTTATCAAAATGTTAATATTTATGTTACTTGTCTCGATTAGGGTTGATTTATAAATAATTTGTAGTTAACGTATCAAAATTATTATTAAATTATTTATAGAAATGAGATGTTAATCGTTTCCGTGATGATGTTTCAAACATTCAAGGATGATGGAAAATGGTAAATCTACTTGCTCATATTCAGTACTGTGAAACATCTCTTCTGCTGCAAGCTGTTTGCCTTCCATATGTTTTTGAGAGGTAGTATGTGTCAAAACAAAAAAAAAAAAAAAACAGTCTAGTTAAGTAGAGGCTGCCAGCCGCTGTGGCCGTCCGGAAACGCGCTGCTGCTGTGGTCGCAAGTTCGAATCACAGCATCGAAGATTATCAAGTGCTAATAGCTATTATGGTATGTAAGTTAGAGTCTATGATTACTGGGCTGTTTTCCTTGTTTTCCTCCGTAATACCACCTCTGAAAGTTTCGTACCCTATAATCTTAGCAATAACACAACTGGTACTGTCAGAGGCATCAGAACGATTTTCCCTTAGAAATGACGATTCGGTCTTTTCCGAACCAGGGTCCCTTACCTCGGATCGATACAATTCCGTTTTCCATCATCGCTGAAACTATGTAACCAGATCCGGAATCATCATGTATTAGGAGAAAATATGCCTTAGCGTTATTGAAGATAAAGACATTTGACAAATAGCAGTATAGATATTAGTAACTGCGATATCCCTGTATATCTACACATTAATATTATCTGTGAAAGTAAGAAATAATCACAGAGCATTTTGAAGGCAATGAACAGTCTCCTGTGCACACAATGTGTTTGATTTCCGGCGAAGGCATCGAGGAAAATCTGAAATTATATTTACAACAAACATTGACGTGAAGCTAGCGTAGTAGACTAAATGAAGGAATTATCCATCTTGGAAGCGAATAAAAGATCACGAACGAGCAAAGGATGGCGTAAGAAGTAAATTTTCACAGGGAAAATGAGCATACTCCCCCAAAGAAGTAATAACAAAGACAGACCTTAATCTGAGAAAGAAGTTTCTGAGAATGTACGTCTGGTGCATGGAATTGTATGCAGGAGTTTCATGGGATCTGAAAAAAAAACCAAAAAAGTTGTAGAATATGAACGTTTCATTTATGGTATCACAAAAGGATGATGAAAATTAAGCAGAATAAGAAACTGGTATACATCTTTTCCTAGGTTTGTATCTGTCAAATCCTAGGTAAAGGTTTGAATAAACTTTTGACGTGCATCTGGTTGGCCGCATAATTCCCGTTATACCCATACTTCTACAGTTTTATGACTGTTGGCATGTCCAAGATGTGTAAAATAAGAAATGTAGTTCTCCATAGAATTGACGAGGGAAGAGAGAGACTAATGAAATACTGTACACGATGACAGCACAATTATTAAGCTGTAACTTCGCAACTTCCATAGTATCTGCGGTAGCTGAAGAGGGCAATAATTGTAGTATAAAGTAGATTAGAGTATGTATCAAATAACTGAGAACGTTGCGTGTAAGTACTGCTCTGAAATGAAGAGGTTGGTGCAGGAGAGAATATCGCAGTAGGCTACATAGGACACGGACGTACAATTCATACAGGGAGAGGTTTAGAAGATAGACAATGGGGTCCATCACAATGACGATCAGTGTGAGGTAGGAACTGAACAATTTGCCGGTGAAGACACATAACGAATACCATAATTCTGGACCTGCTCCGTGGTTCACAACGTACTATAATAGCAGACCGCAAATATTACGATACTCTGCCCCAATCGATGTTTGTTGAGGTTGGTGGAATGAATCTTTGCTTTGTTGTACTTTCTGATAGTGTAGGAGTTGGGTGGTGGGGAGTGTAAGGTTCTGGTGATCTTACTGGACAGAATCCCAATTTTTCATTATTAATAACCATAGTACTATCGCATTACACATGATTAATGGCCAATAAGTTAAACAATCTTTGATTTTGCCGATCACAAAAACATTTACAACTTAGTTCTCCATAAAATTTTCTTTTTAAACTGCTCCGACAGACATATTGAAACGTACATGAAAAGATACAATTCAAATTATTTCACAGATCATAAACGCTTAACGTAGCCCTGGTGTAACAAGCACGATAAGCTTTAACACAGTGGGACAGTATCACGTGAAGGCTATCGTATTAAACTTAGACGTACAGATGGCGCATGCATATGAGAGGACTAACGTGATTCACTCTCGGCACTTCCAGCGAACAAAAACATTTTAAAAGAAACAAATAGGGAATCGTTACATAGCTTACATCCATTACTTAGCACACTTAAAGACGTATGTAATGAGCAAAAGTGAAGCAAAGCTTAATATCAATTAAAAATAGAGGATGATCTAGGAAAAACCTCGTAATCGTCAACAGACCCCACACTTGTGCTAGATACAATTTAAGTAACATATGTAGTTTAACAATTACATTAATGAAGCACAGTGCTTCCAAAGCACCATCAGCCAAAACTGAACTACACAATGACGGGCACACGACGTCACTTAAACACTGTTAACCCCCACGCTAGGAACGTGTCACAGTGCTTTACCAGCACACAGCAATAAAGAGGAAAACAGAAAAATGGCCTCTACCAGTAGAGGTGCTTGGTGTACCGCAACAGACAGACAATGACTTCATTCGGGGAATCATTGGCGTGTCGGCTATTTGTCCTCTTGCAATCACAGCTGCAAAACATGCTACGTTCCCATCGCATTGACATCCTTTCGAATATGACGAGCAAAGCATGAATTGGCGCGTCGTACTTCAAACACCGCAGGGAGAAGATGACAGACCGAGAGCCTGCGCTCATTGCCTGTAATTGCGCAGGATCCGTCTGGGCATTTCACTCCATACATGGCAGTGAAAAAGGAGAGGCACACAGGATGCATTTACTGCTGGTGTCTGCACGCCATCCATTTGGACGCCATATAGCCTACATGGATGCGGCCGGCCGCGTGGTCTCGCGGTTCTAGGCGCGCAGTCCGGAACCGTGGGACTGCTACGGTCGCAGGTTCGAATCCTGCCTCGGGCATGGATGTGTGTGATGTCCTTAGCTTAGTTAGGTTTAAGTAGTTCTAAGTTCTAGGGGACTGATAACCACAGCAGTTGAGTCCCTTAGTGCTCAGAGCCATTTGAACCATTTTACATGGATGCGAGAAAATGATATACTCACAGTCATCGTTAGCTACTTGGCACTAAACTGGAGTCTTCTTTTTTTGGTCTTAACCCCGAGGTTCACGGGGTCGGCTTTGTCAGTGTTTGTGGTAGGAGGTGGGCGAATGCCCTTCCCCCCTCCCCAAGACGGAATTTGTGTCTACATCTAGTAGTCTGCTACGTGAAAGAGTAAGAACGTTTTAGAAATGCTTCCGGAGATGGGAAATCGCCTGAAAACCACATCCAGGCTGCCCAGCTGGGCGGATTGTATCCGTTTCTGCTAACCCTCAATGAGTCCTGGAACCGGCTTGGTAATACTCACGGCTATCTGATCGGATGGTACTGAATTGCTGTAAGACAAGGTAATATGAGTACACCTTCCAGTGCTGCGTATATACAGGGTGGTGCATTGATAGTGACCGGGCCAAATATCTCACGAAATAAGCATCAAACGAAAAAACTACAAAGAACAAAAGTCGTCTAGCTTTAAGGGACGCTATGGTTGGCCCGCTAGATGGCGCTTCCATAGGTTGGGTTGGGTTGTTTAGGGAAGGAGACCAGACAGTGAGGTCATCGGTCTCATCGGATTACGAAAGGACGGGGAAGGAAGTTGGCCATGACCTTTGAAAGGCACCATTCCTGCATTTGCCTGGAGCGATTTAGGGAAATCACGGAAAACCTAAATCAGGATGCCCGGACGCGGGACTGAACCGTCGTCCTCCCGAATGCGAGTCCAGTGTCTAACCACTGCGCCACCTCGCTCGGTGGTGCTGCCATAGGTCAAACGGATATCAACAGTGTTTTTGTTAACAAAAATAGGAACCCCCATTTATTATTACATATTCGTGTAGTACGCAAAGAAATATGAATGATTTAGTTGGACCACTTTTTTCGCTTTGTGACAGTTGTCGCTGTAACAGTCACATACGAATAAGTACGTGGTATCACGTAATATTACCACAGTGCGGACGGTATTTGCTTCGTGATACATTACCCGTGTTAAAATGGACCGTTTACCGATTGCGGAAAAGGTTGCTGTCGTGTTGATGAATGGTTATTGTGAGCATAATGCCCAACATATCGTGTGCTATGTATGCTGCTCCACATCCTATACGACATCATCCAAAGTCCGGACTGTTCGCAGGATAGTTATGTTATTTAAGGAAACAGGACGTGTTCAGCCACATGTGAAACGTCAACCACGACCTGCAACAAATGATGATGCTCAAGTAGGTGTTTCAGCTGCTGTCACGGCTAATCCGCACATCAGTAGCAGACAAATTGCGCGAGAAACTGGGATCTGAAAAACGTCGGTGTTGAGAATGCTGTATCAACATCGATTACACCCGTACCACATTTCTATGCACCAGGAATTGCATGGCGACGACTCTGAACGTCGTGTACAGTTCTGCCACTGGGCACAAGAGGAATAACGGGACGATGACGGATTTTTTCCACTCGTTCTATTTAGCGACGAATCGTCATTCACCAACAGCGGTAACGTAAACCAGCTTTTTATGCACTATTGGGCAACGGAAAGTCCGCGATGGCTACGACAATTGTAACCTCAGCGACGTTGGCGGGTTAATGTATCGTGTGGCATTATGGGAGGAAGGACAATTGGCCTCCATTTTATCGATGGCATTCTAAATGGTGGAATGTATGCTGATTTTCTATGTGGTGTTCTACCGATGTTACTACAAGATGTTTCACTGCATGACAGAATGGCGGTGTACTTCCAACATGATGGATGTCCGGCACATAGCTCACGTGGGGTTGAAGCGGTATTGAACAGCATATTTCATGACAGGTGGATTGGTCGTCGAAGCACCATACCATGGCCCGCACGTTCACCGGATCTGACGTCCTCGATTTCTTTCTGTGGGGAAAGTTGAAGGATATTTGCTATCGTGATCCACCGACAACGCCTGACAGCATGCGTCAGCACATTGTCAATGCATGTGCGAGCATTACGGAAGGCGAACTACTCGCTGTTGAGAGGAATGTCGTTACACGTATTGCCAAATGCATTGAGGTTGACAGACATCGTTTTGAGCATTTATTGCATTAATGTGGTATTTACAGGTAATCACGCTGCGACAGCATGCGTCCTCAGAAATGATAAATTCACAAAGGTACATCTATAACATTGGAACTACCGAAATAAAATGTTGAAACGTATCTATGTTCTGTATTTTAATTTAAAAAACCTACCTGCTACCAACTGTTCATCTAAAATGGTGATCCATATGTTTGTGACTATTACAGCGCCATTTATCACAAAGCGAAAAAGTGGTCCAACTAAAACATTCATATTTCCTTACGCACTACACTAATGTGTAATAAAAATGGGGGTTCCTATTAAAAAAAAACGCAGTTGATATCCGTTTGACCTATGGCAGCGCCATCTAGCGCAGGGATCCCCAAACTATTTTGGACAAGTGACCCCTTTTCCAAAATGAACTGTTACCTCAGACCCCCATGACCAAATTACCTACTTTTAAGATGAACCCCTTTATTCATAATAGTCCGCTAACTTAAAACAGCTGCTACAGAGTGTTATTTTTCATTCTGACTTAGGTCAATAAAAGAAGACTTAATTTTGCTATGTAATAACTTTGTAATCTCTTGAAATAAATGAGTACTTATATGAGTTATTATCGTTCAAGCTCCAACGAATTTCAAGGGGTCGATATCGGTTTCCTAGTAGTCGACATAAACGAAAACTGATTTTGGGGGTCGACGAGGTCTAAAAATCGACCCCTATTAAATTAACACAAGTTCTTATTTAAAACATTCAAGATAGGTAGGTACTGTATTGTTTATGTTGTGTTACGTGTACTAAGAATAATTAATATTTTTGTAGGAAATAGCACTGTTGTAGTAATGTAAAGTCTCAAGTTCGTACAAGATGAAAAACTCGGGTTCAGGCGCGTTTTGACTTGCTCTCTATTTGACGCTTACGCGATTTAACACGAATGAATTCATGATCAAGTCCAAACATGTTCCTGATATTTTACTATTTAACGAGCTTGCACTTACGGAATCTCTGATCTAGTGGGCGAAGCATAGCGCCATCTGGTTTTCCCCTTCAAGGTAGACCAGTTTCGTTCTTTGTAGCTTTTTCGTTTGACGCTTATTTCGTGAGGTATTTGGCCCGGTCACGATCAATGGATCACCCTATATAAACGAGGTAAAAGGAACCACGCAACGGGTAACAAGTCTGTTGGTTGGTGACGTAATACGTAAAACTCTTTCATTGTGCGGTTAAAGTACCAAGACACAGAGAAACGCCAAGGCACTATGATCGACATACCGTCCACGAAGGAACACATCTGACGATACACACGACCTCAGGACAAACTCTGGTGTCACAATAGCATGTGGAAAGACTCTTGTAACTAGGCAGTGGCACACTAGAGTGTAAAACTGCTGTTTGTATCTTCACCACTAAACAGGAAACAACTTGGCGCGGGAATACTGTAAGTAAGCCGGCTGCATGACAAACCAGCAGCTCAGGAGGTTTGTCTATCGAGTCAGACAACTTCCGACAACCACGCTCCCCAGGATTTGAGGTTCGGTGCTTCCGGCTGTACCTGGAATTCTGTGAACCCGGCGGGCCACCGCCAGTTAATCGCCCCGGTGTCAGATGGTCGCTGTACGATGTCTGCAGGCACCGCTGGCTCTGCTACACGCAGTTCGTAGAAGCCGTGGGTCGAGGCCACGCAGCATCTACCGGACGAGGACAAGCATCTGTGTCTGCTCTACCTCGGTGAATCAACAGTGGTTTTTTTTTTTTTTTTTTTTTTTTTTGGGCTTGTCTTGCTGCTGGCACCCTTGTCGACAGAATCCTCACTCTATCGCTCGCCGATCTGACCCTCAGCGTTAGGTTGGGAGGGCAACTAATTCATATTGACAACACTCTCCCACCTCTCAACGAGGGACTGTCAAACGGCTCATTACAAATATTTTGGAAGCAGCGTGCCTAGCGTAGTGGGATTCTGAAAGAGGTAACCACGATGAAATTTAGAGTTAACGTTTGAAAGGGAATATTTTTCTTCGGTTGGTTTAGGGTTTCTGTTATTGATATCGAATGAAACAACGAGTTTACTGTCACCAGTGGGCATACTATGTATGTAAAATATTTATGTTAAATGTGTACGTACCCGATTGCTTTGTGTGCTACCTGCATTAGAATAGTACGAAAAATGTTTAGAACGAATCCGTACTCCATTTGTATTTGTTCTGAATAAATTATGTTCCAAGACAGACTTATTATTGACAGAAATATTTGCAAATCACTGGATTGTGCCTGATGCAGGGACTTTATTAGTAATTTTTTGTTCTCCTGTAAAGAGATGTGAAAATTTCCTTTTCCTGAAATCGTTCTTTAGAAATGCAGTGCAGCTTAATAAGGTTTGTTAATTACTAAATTTGTATTTCTAGTTGATTTGCTTTTCTACCTCTCATTGCACCGTTGGCTCTTTTTCTGTACACCTGAGCGAACTCTGAGCGCGCCGATTTGAATTCGATAGCGACCGGCGGCAGCAGGGCTCTGGTGAGTGCCTCCCTGTCCCCCCACCCCCTTACCCCCCTCCCCGCTGTGTTGATGGAGTACTCGTTTCCACCGCGGAAAGTGCTTCTGTTACGTTAAAGGTCGTGTTAGCTAACTCTAAGAGGGAGAAATAGCAGCTGTTCTGCTGTTACAGCCTTTCAGAGTTTATCGTTTTAATACTGCATAACGATTAATGAGCAATCTCTGAAGAAGCCAGTTTTTGATCGAAAATACTTCTACATCTAACATACATACTCCGCAAGCTGCCGTGTAGTATATGGAAGAGTGTTGACAGTCATTCTCTTGCTTCATAATTGGAATGTGGGTAAGTTGATTGCTTGTATATGTGTGTATATAAGCCCTGATCGTTCTTATTGGGTCTGTATGGTCGTCAAGTCAGATGAACATTTTTCACAAATACTGGTTCTCTGAATATCCTCGGTACCGTTCCTCGCTTTACGAAGTATTTCCGTAATTCTCTCGAAACAACTGGGAACAAATCTAGCACTACACCTACGTACTGTTTCAATGTTCTCTATTAATCCGACCTGTGGTGTCCCAAATACTCGAGCAGTATTCGTCGATATGAACACTACCTCTTTCGTAGATGAGAACAAATTTACAAAAGTCTCTGATTTAAAAGTACCGTCTTCCCTACAGATGTCCTAATGCACTGGTTCCATTCTCTGTTGTTTAGCGACTTAAAGCTTAGATACAAACAGGTATAACCTGATGGGAAGTAAGGGTAATATATAAGGGGAGGTCAAATGAAAACGTTAAAAGCGTGATAAACCTTCAACTTCCAGAATGAGATTTTCACTCTGCAACGAAGTGTGCGCTGATATGAAACTTCCTGGCAGATTAAAACTGTGTGCCGGACCGAGACTCGAACTCGGGACCACTGCCTTCCGAGGGCAAAGGTCGCGAGTTCGAGTCTCGGTCTGGCAGTACAGTTACCAGTGCTTTAAAGAACACCCAACAGGAGGCAGCATACTTCAGTAAAGCGAAACGCTGCCACAATAACAGTGTACAACGGCTGTCACACTTCGATAGGCATCACGAAGAACAGCGTTCTGACGTGCATTTTCTGAGCAGTGCACGTACTACATCGTGATACATGCACTGATCAGCCAGAAAATTATGACCACCGACCTACTATCAATATCACTGAAGAGCCAAAGAAACTGGTACACCAGCCTAATACCGTGTAGGGTCCCCGCGAGCAGGCAGAAGTGCCGCAACACGACGCGGCATGGACTCAACTAATGTCTGAAGTAGTCTCAGAGGTTGAAGTACCACTACAACTGTAACGTCGTATTATTTAATACACGACCGGATTCGGGCTCTTATACGCCCTTCTTCAGGTGTTGTAACTTGGTGCTGGGACCCCGAGCGCCACGGTGGACGAGTACAAGACATGGTGTGCTACAAACGAGCGCAGAGCATGGAGTCGTTGTGTTAAATAAAACAACCTTACAATTGTAGCGGCATTTTCAATCTCTGATATAATGCTCAGTTGCGGATGCTCCTCCGATAGGGCTGTTTGGTCTGAAGTGGTGCTGCAGAAACCTGACACCATGAATCGTGCAGGGCTGTCCATAAATACGTAACAGTATGAGGAGGTGGAGATCTCTTCTGAACAGAAAGTTGCAAGACATCCCAATAATGTTCATGTCTTGGGAGTTTGGTGGCCATCGGGAGTGTTTAAACTCGGAAGAATGTTAGTGGAGTCACTCTGTAGCAATTCTGGGGTGTCGCATTGTCGTACTGGAATTGCCCAAATCCGTGCGATGCACAATGGACATGTCTGGATGCAGGTGATCAGACATGATGCTTACGTTCATGTCACCTGTCAAGAGTCGTATCTAGACGTATCAGAGTTACCATATCACTATCTGCACACGCTCCACACCATTACGGTGCCTCCATCAGCTTGAGCACTCTGCTACTGACATGCAGGGTCCATGAATTGATGAGGTTGTCTCCATACCTGTACACGTTCACCCGTTCGATACAATTTGAAACGAGACTCATTTGACCAGGCATTATGTTTCCAGTCCAATGTCGTTGTTGACGGGCCGAGGTGAGGCGTAAAGCTGCGTACCATGTAATCATCTAGGACACACAAGTGGTCCTTCTTCTCCGAAAGCCCATATTGATGATGTTTATTTGAATGGTTCGCTCGCTGACACTTGTTGGTGACCCAACACTGAAATCTGCAGCAACTTCCGGAAGGGCTGCACTTCCGTCACGTTGAACGATTCTCTTCAGAAGATGGAAAGAAAAACGTAAGTACAAAGAAGGCAACAGTGAAGAAACGTGGGTTAACAGAACAAATACTTCAGTTGATCGACGGAAGAGGTTCAAAAGTGTTAAAGTAAATTCAGGAATACAGAAGCACAGATCGCAGAGGAATGAAATAAATAGGAAGCGCAAGGAAGCTAAGACAAAATGGCTGCATGAGAAATGTGAAGAAGCCGAAAAACAAATGACTGTCGCAAGGACTGACTCAACATATAGGAAAGTCAAAACAACCTTGGTTGAAATAAGAAGCAAAGGTGTTAACATTTAGAATGGAATGGGAATTCCACTGTTAAATACATAGGAAAGAGCGGCTAGGGGGAAAGCCTACATTGAGGGCCTCTGTGAGGGGGAAGATCTGTATGATGTGATAGAAGAAGAAACAGGAGACGATTTAGAAGAAATTGGGGACCCAATATTAGAATCAGAATTTAAGAGAGCTTTGGAGGACTTAAGATCAAATAAGGAAGAAGGGACCGATAAAATTCCATTGTTGTTGTTGTTGTTGTTGTTGTTGTGGTCTCCAGTCCTGAGACTGATTTGCTGAAGCTCTCCATTAGAATTTTGAAAATCATGGGCCGATGTTGAGCCGTGGCTGGCTCATGTTATGTGTTGGATTAAATCTTGATTGCTATTCTGTGCTTAGTCTCCCGCGGTTACCGTTTATGCTGTTATCCTCTCTCTCCTCGAGTGGCAGCAGCGGTGTGTATCGGTATTTGCTCCTTGTACTATCTTTGGCCTGTCACTTTCCGGCTGTGCTGTGTGCGACCAGTTGGTCGGTTGGCGTGGAGCAACAAGGAAATCTTCGCGGCGCGTAGTTTGGCTGATGGCGTCCACGCGCGGTCTGATTGTGTGGTGCTGTTCCTATTGCTATGAAGTCCGTGGCTCACCGACCCTGGACACGAAGGTTGAGTTTTGACTTAATCTACCAGCAAGTCACGACTGCTCAC
Organism: Schistocerca gregaria; assembly: GCF_023897955.1. Classification (NCBI taxonomy): domain Eukaryota; kingdom Metazoa; phylum Arthropoda; class Insecta; order Orthoptera; family Acrididae; genus Schistocerca; species Schistocerca gregaria. The sequence goes on along the minus strand of NC_064925.1, from coordinate 338,806,382 downwards.
ATTGTGTCGTTTGGATTTCGTTGTCGGCTATTGGGACATCCCGCGAGCAACAACGTGTGTTTTCAAGTTGGCAAATTTTAGCCATCCTCATGTGGAGTTTAACTGTACTTGGTTATTTTGAATTGAAGTGCTTCAGCGGAATCTTCTGCCTTGTGGCCGTTAACGTTCAGGTTACCTGCCCTGGCCGTTGGCGTAGATTCAGACACTGTATTTTCCTCATCTTGTTGTCGCTGTCCAGTATGATATATAGTTTGACAGCTCAATGTATAATTAGTTATGGGCGCAAATACCTTTTACGTTGTTCCATTGAACTCCCTGTTGTGTGCTGGTAGGGTGGAGTGAAAGTTATCTTGTCGGTGGGTCCGTGGACTGTCGGTCGGTTGGGTTGTCGTCGGATCGAGAATGGTTGGGCCGACTGCCTGTGTCACCTAAGCGAGCGTTAGTGTTTGAATACGGCGTAAGATTGTTAGGGCCTTCAGCCTAATTTAAAGAACTGTTTTGAGGTAAGTCCTTGACCTTTTAAAAATTTATTTTGGTTTGAGTCTTAAGTAATGGGCCTAAAGCCGATTTTTAAATTTAAGTTGTTTTGCTCTTAAGGTGTGAGATTGTTTGGGTCTTCAGTCTAATTGAAAGAACTGATTTAAGATAGGGTCTACTTCCTTTTAAATTACTGATTTTGATTTGAGTCTTAAGTTATTGGCTTTCAGTCGATTTTAAATTGAAGTGGTTTGCCCTTAAGGTATGAGATTGTATGGCCCATTCAGCCGATAAATTAATGCTGTGTTTTTTTTTTTGAAAATTTTCTTGGCTCTTGTGATGTTTGTACAAATCAATGAAGTTGTATGTTCGAGTGTAACTGACAGCCGCTCATTTTGGCCTCTTTCCACAGTTTAAGCTACCTTCCCTTTCCTGAGAATTAGCAGGGCGTCTCACGAAGTGGCAAACAAAGGACTTTTCAAGTTGGTGTGTAGAAAGTATAAGACTGGCGAGATACCATATACCATCTGACTTTCGAAAAAATATTATTCACCCAATTCCGAAGACTGCGCGAGGCGACAAGTACGAGAATTATCGCACAATCAGCTTATCAGCTCAACAAGAAAAATATACAGAGAAATGGATAAGAAAATTGAGGATGCGCTAGATGAGTTGATAAAGGAAGCAAGACAAAGAAAAATCAAGACATGTTCATAGGATTTGCCGACCTGGAAGAAGCGTTCGACAATGTCAAATGGTACAAGATGTTCGAAATTCTGAGAAAATTAGGAGTAATCTATATGTAAAATCGGGTAATATACAATACTACAAGAGCCAAGAGGGAACAATAAGAGCGGAATACGAAGAATGAAGTTCTTGGATTAAGAAGGGTGTAAGAAAAGGATGTAGTCTTTCATCCCTACTCTGACGGAAAAGAAAGATTCGAAATTGGAATTAAAATTGAATAAGAGTGCAAGATGAAGAGCGAAGTTCTTGCATTAAGAACCGTGTAAGAAAAGGATATAGTCTTTCACCCCCTATTCTGACGGAAAACAAAGATTCAAAAGTGCAATTAAAATTCAGTAAGAGAGGAAGAGGATGAATGAAGTTCTTGGATTAAGAAGCGTGTAAGAAAAGGATGTAGTCTTTCACCTCTACTCTGACGGAAAAGACAGATTCAAAAGTGTAATTAAAATTCAACGTGAAATGATTGGAATGATAAGATTCTCTGATAAAATCGCTATCCTCGGTGAAAGTGAAGTTACAGGATTTGCAGAATGGAATGTACAGTCTAAAGAGGACAGAGTGTGGACTGAGACGAAATTAAAGAAAGGCGAAAGTAACCAGAAGTAACAGAAATAAGACCAGCGAGAAACTTAACATCGGAATTGGTGATAACGAAGTAGACGAAGTTATGGAATTCTGCTACCTTGGCAACAAAATAACACATCACAGACGGACCAAGGAGGATATAAAAAGCAGACTATACCTGGCTAAAAGGGATTCCTGGCCAAGGGAAATATACTAGTATGAAACATAAACCTTATTTTGAGGAAGAAGTTGACGTTTGGAGCACAGAATTATATGGTAGTGAAACATGGACGGAGGGAAAACCGGAAAAGAAGATAATCAAAGCATTTGCGATGTGGTGCTACAGAAGAATGTTGAAAATTAAGTGGACTGGTAAATTAAGGACTGATGAGGTGCTCTGGAGAATCGGTGAGGAAGGGAAATAATGGAAAAGTTGAGGAGAAGAAGGGACAGGAGAGTAATAAAGACACCATGGTATAACTTCCATTTTACTAGAGGGAGCTGTTGAGGGTAAAGACCGGAGAAGAGGACAGAGATTGCAACACATCTAGCAAATAATCGAGGACATAGGTTGCAAAGGTTAGTCTGAGATGAAAAGATTGGCTCAGGAGAGAAAGCCATTGCGGGTCGCATTAAAAAAATAAAAATAAACAAAGCTTATCTCTGTTCATTTAGATTGTTTCTCTGGGGTAATTTGTACTTCATTTCACTGTTCTTATTAATTACGTCAAGCCTAGTAGCCCCTGTTAGTCAACTAATTTTAGTTTATTAGAGTGCAATGTACGAAACGCTGTAACCAATAATTCTGGAATAATTATGTTCACGTGACATTTTTTTAAAGTTCCTTTTTTGTTTTTTCGAATATTTAGTTGTAATCATTTTTGTTTGTTGGGTGCAAAAGGTCCGCATACTCACTCTTTATCACGTAGAATGGGCTCTGGTAAGAACATCCAAAATTAGTTTTTAGAAAAACCGTTATTTTTTATAATAATAATAATGGCATGACAATGGAACTTTAACGCCATTTTACCAAAATGTCAAACTATGTGTTACATTTCTAATCGATTTATCATTGCTGCAAGTTTTTGTAAATATTTAGTAAATTCAAAAATATGTAGTTTACCCCCACCTGCCCTATAAATTATTTACAAAACGTAGTTTCAAATTAACATCCGAGTATCAGATATACACAGACGCCTCATTCGTTGTTGCAAGGAATTAGGTGAAAAGTCTCTGTCCGCTCGATCTGAACATCCTTCCACTAGGTAACCTGCATTTTTGCTCCGCTGTCACAATTTGGAGATGGTGTAGTTCCTCACATGTGGAGGGCGTCAGCATTTCTACCTTGGTCAGTGCGTTTTCGGTTTAATGTCGTCCACACTTTGCGTGATTCGTTGAAACCAGGAGGCTCCTCTGTGTTCGTGTAACTTTGACACTGTGGTGGGCAGAATTCCTTTCAGTGTAATTTCCTGGCATTATGAATGTCAAAGTTGGAGTTTATACATTTACATGTTTCTTAGCAATGACTAGTGCTCTTCTTTATATCCGTTTTCTTCTATACAAGTCAGCTATAACATTACGTATGGGACATTGTTAATTTTCCAGTATTCTCTAAGGACGGAATTTTTACGCTATGTCTGTGGTGGTAGCATGTGGCTCAAGAAGGGAGCCATGTAGCACGCATGTGTTTTGTGTCGACATATAGCCCACCAACTTAACAATACAGCACCACGGGTTGCCTAAACAGGAGAGCGCAGGGGCCACGACAACGAGAGCCCAAACAGCGCCTGTGCGGCGACGACGACGACGACAACACTGCGACTCAGGGCACTCGCATCGCTGGCGTAGAGCCCGGCGTTGGTCGCTTCAATTTGAATTTTATTGTCCCGCTGATGGTACGCACAGTGTCCTTTAGTACAAAATCGGTTTTGTTTGTATGAGAGCTATTAAATCCTCCGCTAAATGGAAGTGGAGTATGGTGAGAAATGTTTACCACTTAACTGGAGTGGCGTAGCAACGGAGTGACTTCTGTCATAGATGCTCCCCGCCCAGGCTAGGCACACTGAGCTCTGGCGCCACATTCTACTGCAGGGCAGAAGCCACTGTCCTGGACAATCGCTGTGTGACGGTACATAAAACAGCCTGCCGAATATCTGAACATCTGTCATTGCTCAGCGAATATCGTGATTGATGACGTACTTAGGTTTAGCGAAGTGGGAGGAGCGTGACGGTATTTCACTTTCACTCCAGAGTTGAATGAGCGACACGTTAATATATCTGAGGAAATTGGGTACACTTTGAAGCAGAAGATGATAAGGTGACGGCCCCCGCATGGGAATCTTACAGGAAATGAAACATGGGTCCACTGCCACCAACCCAAAACCGAGAGTGGAAGCAAAGAATTACTCCATTCCTTATCCCAAAACTAAGCTGACGGCGCAGTCATCTGCAGGGAACGAGGCGTTGTCTTGGAACAATGGTGCCCTTTTGGTTTCATAATTACATATACTTACTGGAGTAAATATTCCTTTTTAACTTTGACTAGTTTCAGGCCAGTGCGCACATAAAATTTGATAATTGAGTCATTGAGATTCTTGACGTAAGTTGTACACTGGCTCCACTTCGATTCGACTGTGTTCGGAACTGATCGTCTTGTTCCCAAATACAAGGTTGGTCAGAAACAAATGAAAAACTTGTAACGGAGATGCATGGTAGGTCGTTCTGAGTAATAACTGTTAAGAAAGAAATTAGATTCTTTGCGCCCTTTAAGAGTTAATTAGAATTGAAATCAGGCTGTTGCGGGTGCACATTTAAGTGGCAAGAAAGATGCAATTAACGTTAGTTGTTATCTTAGCGCAGATGATGGTGCACCCTATGGCTTGTGTTCGATCCTTACTACCGTCCCGTGTTCCATTTTTGTATTGCTCCCTTATTAGATTTTAAGAAACCACACAAAGAACTCGTTTGGCGACACAGTCTCTGGCCGACCACTTGAACTGTGCCTTAACGGATAACTTCAACGCTAATTAGCCTCGTAAATGGCACAACGTACAGAACTTTTTCTTAAAAAGTGTTTCTCAGCACTACCTAGCCTGGAACACTCTTACTAGCTTTTCAGACTATTTCTGACCACGCTATATAAGCAGCCACATGACCACATGGTCTAATCGATCTACAATACTAGCCATTAAAATTGCTACACCACGAAGATGACATGCTACAGACGCGAAATTTATCCGACGGGAAAAAGATGCTGTGATATGCAAATGTTTAGCTTCTCAGAGCATTCACACAAGGGGGCGCCGGTGGCGACACCTACAACGTGCTGACTTGGGGAAAGTTTCCAACCGAGTACTCACACACAAACAGCAGTTGACCGGCGTTGCCTGGTGAAACGTTGTTGTGATGCCTCGTGTAAGTAGAAGAAATGCCTACCATCACGTTTCCGACTTTTATAAGGGCCGGATTGTAGCCTATCGCGATTGCGGTGTATCCTATCGTGACATTGCTGCTCGCATTGGACGAGATGCAATGACTGTGGGTTCAGGAGCGTAATACGAAACGCCGTGCTGGATCCCAACGGCCTCGTATCACTAGCAGTCGAGATGACAAGTATCTTACCCCCATGGCTGTAACGGACCGTGCAGCCACGTCTCGATCCCTGAGTCAACAGATGGGGACGTTTGTAAGACATCTGCACGAACAGTTCGACGACGTTTGCAGCAGCATGGACTATCAGCTCGGAGACCATAACTGCAGTTATCCTTGACGCTGCCTCACAGACAGGAGCGCCTGCGATGGTGTACTCAACGACGAACCTGGGTGCACGAATGGGAAAACGTCATTTTTTCGGATGAATCCAGGTTCTGTTTACATCATGATGGTCGCATCCGTGTTTGCGACATCGCGGTGAACGCACATTTGCAGCGTGTAATCGTCATTCGCCATACTGGCGTATTACCCGGCGTGATGGTATGGGGTGCCATTGGTTACACGTCTCGGTCACCTCTTGTTCGCATTGACGGCACTTTGAACAGTGGACGTTACATTTCACATGTGTTACGACCCGTGGCTCTACCCTTCATTCGATACCTTAGAAACCCTACATTTCAGCAGAATAATGCACGACCGCTTGTTGCAGGTCCTGTACGGGCCTTTCCGGATACAGAAAATGTTCGACTGCTGCCCTGGCCAGCATATTCTCCAGATTTCTCACCAACTGAAAACGTCTGAGTAATGGTGGCCGAGCAACTGGCTCGTCACAATACGCCAGTCACTACTCTTGTTGAACTGTGATATCGTGTTGAAGCTGCATGGGCAACTGTACCTGTACACGCCATCCAAGCTCTGTTTGACTTAATGCCCGGGCGTATCAAGGCCTTTGTTACTGCTAGAGGTGGTTGTTCTGGGTACTGATTTTTCAGGATCTGTGCACCCACATTGCGTGAAAATGTAATCACATGTCAGTTCTAGTATAATATATTTGTCTAATGAATACCCGTTTATCATCTGCACTTCTTCTTGATGTAGCAATTTTAATGGCCAGTAGTGTAAGATACGGTTAATACCTTCTGCTCTGCACTATGCCTTGGTCTGCAGAACATAGGCGTAGATGTCGTAATTATTGAACACACTTCGACAACTCCAAATTTATTAAGCTACTTACCATTACTTCTGTCGTTTGTTACTCAACAGCCGGCCGTGGTGGTCTCGCGGTTCTAGGCGCGCAGTCCGGAACCGTGCGACGGCTACGGTCGCAGGTTCGAATCCTGCCTCGGGCATGGATGTGTGTGATGTCTTTAGGTTAGTTAGGTTTAAGTAGTTCTAAGTTCTAGGGGACTAATGACCACAGCAGTTGAGTCCCATAGTGCTCAGAGCCATTTGAACCATTTTTTTGTTACTCAACACTTTCAGTGTATCTTGTTTACACCAAATTTTTATTCTGTACAGGCGATTCAGGATTTCATTACGTATATTCTTCGCAGTCATTAACACTTGCGAGCGCTAACTAATAACAGGCAGTCACAATAACATTGCTGAGTGCTGTAACTTCAGTTATGCGTGAAATATGAGCGGTGGCACGCACGATTCCATTGTGCAGCAGACCGCGAAACGGTTTATTTGTACATGGCGGGTACGAATGTCAATTCTGATTCGCTCTGAAAGTCGCTTTTAATCAAGTTGTAGCAGCTGCCGTGCATTTGCGTAGTAATGCGCATCGAAATGTTAGCAGATGCGGAATTCCGCTACTGGTGACCGCTGTTGCCAGACTGCAGTATGAAATACCGCTCTGAAAGGTTAACCATTATTGTGATGCGATCACTGCAATGTGGTATAGGATGTTTCATGATGTTTAAACACTTATTTTACTAGATCTTGGCGTTCGTTAACTGCGACAGAGCTCGAGTGTCTACTATCTCACGCAACAATTTTAAAAATGAAATGTGAAAAATTTTATTTGTGTTATTCAGAGTAGTCAGACCTGTAACTTACATAACGTAGAAACAAAATCATTGAATGATATACTCGCAAAATCACATACAAACCACTTATTAGCCAGGTTACGACTGTTTATCAAATTACCAACAATTCCAACACTAATGCCCACGTTATAGGTCGACTTACAGTAAATTAATATTACACCGTGTAACACAGTTCGAGACTTTATTAAGGAGACACGTTAAGATGGTGCTTTTAGTGCTTCAGGTGTTGTACACAGTCTCTCCCCACTTGGGTACAACGGACAGAACGTCAATACAACCAACTAAAACTGCCGGAAAAATTCTTCTTTGGGATGTTGTTCAACTCGCATATATCATCGGCTCGAATCTCGGTTATATCTTCAAACCGTTGGTCCTTCTTGCTCTCATTTCTGCATTTTGTCGTTGTACGGTTCACGGTATTGATGATAAGAAGTCTCGTCACCAGTGATGATTCCCCCCGCCCAACCGCTCAAAACATTCTGCACAATGTTTTTAAAATTTGATTAAGGGATCGTGCTCCATTACGATATGTGTCACAGCAACCTTGACACACTATGGCCGCAATGGCCGCACATTCACTACTCAACAATGCATGCTTATTAGGCGAATGCACATTTGTTGTTTGTTTATTTTTATTTATTTAATCTGTTCTGGTTAAAGCCAGGAGATCCTCTCTTACATCAGGTCAGGATTTCACATATATCGAGTATTTATAACATAATAGTTTCCCAAAAAATAACAATTTTAATATGACAAATAGTATTAAAACTATTTGATTGTCTGAAGTGGCAATGTGAGTTGTCTGAAGTGGCAATGTGAGTAAACAATACTGACTATGAATTAATAAAGTCAAGTCTGGCAATACTTGTACTACTGCAGCTGCTGTTACTAGTGGTGAAAATAATGAAAATAATAATGACAATAATGATAGTGGCAGGTATCAAAAGAATTTGTAGGTGTACGAGATAGATGTTTTCTGACATCGCGAGTTCTGGGGAATGGAAATTCAACGAGACAGTTAAGAATACTGGCAAAAAGAGAAATATCTAGTTGGAAAGGTGGATGTGAAAGGGTAACGAGTGCGTGCAGGGACAATGGCTATCCTTGTTGTTGCTTTGATAGATGACAACATCTGTCATTTGAGGCTGGAGACTTTGCTCAGTTCTCTTATATAATGTGGGAGATTATTCCAGAGTCTGGTTCTTGCTACTGAGAACAACTTAGAAGAAGTTCTCAAACACTGAGTAGAAGATAAAGGATTTTGCTCTGATGGAATCGGATGTTTCTGTCTTGTTGTTCAGATAAGAGTGTTAAGGTCGAGGAGAGATATGAGGGACAACGTTCTATTGCTGAAATTCGCCTGACGATTCGTATTACATTGCATGTTCGTGATTCCTTAAGTGTATAAACGTACAGTGACTGTAGCAATAAATCAACATAAATCGTCAAGTTTAGAAGATTAAATAAGAATGCTTGAAAAAATCCTAGTAGGTTCTTCTTCCTGGAGTGTTACGACAGAATTTCATATCGGTAAGTCGAATTTTAACAACGTTAAGAAAAGTTACAATAAAAGTTCATACTATGGACTAAAGCAAGATGATCAGGGCAGAAGGCGAAACTGAGCACCATTTATGGCAGTGTTTGCTCCTGGTACAAACAACAACGCTCTGTAAGAGTTCGTGTAAAAGAAATAGGAGTTCCTGCAAAAGAGGCCGAAGATCATGTCATAGCGGAAATATTCGCGGATAAATGAGTTACAGGGTTTTACATAACATTACATATCATCTAGTTTTTAGCTTCCTATAACTATATTAGATAACGAAATTAGAATTACCGTCAGCTGCGCACGGGCGTTGATATAGATCAACGGGGACAGGTGAAAATGTCTGCCCCGAGCGGGACCCAAACCCGGGATCTCCTGCTTACATGGCAGACGCTCTACCCATCTGCGCCACCGAGGGCACAGATGATAGTGCGACTGTAGGGACTATCCCGCGCACGCCTCCCGCGAGACTCACATTGTATGTCCACACACTACGTTCGTAGTGTCCCACCCCAACACACTCATTACTCGTGGAAGACATTCTTCCAAGTCCGTAAGAGTTCGGGGAATATGTGTCCGAAAGAACAGACACTATATCCATATAAGTATCTAGTTCTGGCGATACCGGCCATGGCCTTCCTCTTCTGTGACGATGCACACACATTCCCCGAACTCTTACGGGACTTGGAAGAATGTCTTCCACGAGTAGTGAGTGTGTTGGGGTGGGGCACCACGAATGTAGTGTGTGGACATACAAGGTGAGAATGTGAGTGTCGTGGGAGGCGTGCGCGGGATAGTCTCTGCAGTCGCACTATCATCTGTGCCCTCGGTGGCTCAGATGGATAGAGCGTCTGCCATGTAAGCAGAAGATCTCGGTTTCGAGTCCCGGTCGAGGCACAAATTTTCACGCGCCCCTGTTGATCTGTATCAACGTCCGTGGGCAGCTGACGGTATTAATATAATTCTAATTTCGTTCTAGACGGCTGCAGGTCATCAATGGTACGTGTTCTTTCGGACATGTTCGAAAGAACAGACACCATATCAATATAAGCATGTATTTTAGAAAATAGTCCCACGAGGCGGACGACAACTAGCCCCAATTTGGCCGAATTAGTGAGGTTTCACTTTAGTTTAATTAAAAACAGAATAAAGCAGAGTCGGCGGAATTTTCAGGGCTTTACCGAGGGGGAGGTGAGATAGGCTCCTGCCAAAGGATACGGCAAAGGGACGCTGTTGCCACAGATTCACTTCTGCAGTGGCATTTCGTCCAAGCAGCGTTATAAAGAAAAAATAATACAGAAAAGACGTTAGTCTGTAAAGCACTTTATTTGACAACAGTGCGATGAGTTCATACAGCTACCTCCTGCACAGAACCCTCATGCTCAACAATGGAGTTCTTGTGGGTCGTCGTTACCATATTGTAGGACCTTTGAGCAAAGCTGAAGCAAATACGACCGTGTGATCAAAAAGTAAGAGGAATTGTTTAATTTCGTGAGATTTATAGTCCGATTTTCAAATTATTTCTATCTTGTTCATACACATGTTACTGATGTATGGTTTTCAATTTTCAGCTGTTTTTGACGCGTTATTGTTGACAGTTATAATTGTTTTGGAGCGAATTTTTACTTTTGAAAAAGATGAATCAGAGGATTTGCATTAAATTTTGCTTATAAATGAAATTAAGTGCAGCACCACATTTGTCATGTTGACTGTGGCTTTTGAGTAAGACAAGAGTTTACGAGTGGTATAAACTTTTCAAAGAGAATCGAGAAGACGTTGAGGATGCGACCGTCCTTGACGCCCTAGTACATCAGTTGCTGACTACAGCGTGGAAGAGGTAAAAAAAAATGGTTCTGGAAAACCGCCGAATCACCAACAGAGATTTTGCTGACAATAATTTGTGCACATTCTTCAGCTCATACCAAGCAGTTTTTTCGAATGTTTCGGACATGAAACGTGAAGCAACAAAGTTTGTTTCCGAAACTTCGACCAAAAGCGACGATGCGTGGATGTTGCTCAAAAATTTCTGAATGAAGTCAACAACGATCCAAAATTTCTAAAGATGCTTATAAAATGTGTTGAAACTTGGGTATAGGATATGGCGATGAAAGCAAGCCGGCCGAAGTGGCCGTACGGTTCTAGGCGCTACAGTCTGGAGCCGCGCCACGCAGTTTCGAATCCTGCTTCGGGAATGGATGTGTGTGATGTCCTTAGGTTAGTTAGATTTAAGTAGTTCTAAGTTCTAGGGACCTGATGACCTCAGCAGTTAAGTCCCATAGTGCACATAGCCATTTGAACCATTTGATGAAAGCAAGGCCCAATCTTCCTAATGGGAACTGCTTGAAGAGTCAAGACCGAAACAAATTTGCCAAGTTAGAGCACAGGTGACGGCTCTTCTTACTGTTTTCTCCTGTTACAATGGGACAGTGTACCATGCGTTTCTGTGTTACGGTCGTACGATGAATAGGAAATGTTACCTGGAAGCTATGTGACGTTTTCGTGAATGAAAGAAAAAAGAAAAAAGAAAGAGAGACCAGAACTGTGGCAAAACCACTAGCGGAAATTATTTCCACTGACACCTCAATGCTTGTTCTTGATTTTTCGACAAGAAACAAACAGTTCTGTTGCCACAGCCACCGCATTCATTGGACATGTCCCCTTGCAACTTCTTTCTGTTCCCGAAGCTGAAGAGAACTATGAAAGAGCGTCGTTTTGCCACCGATTGACGAGATAAAAACACGAGGAGGATTAGATTAGTGTTTAACGTCCCATCGACGACGAGGATATTAGAGACGGAACACAAGCTCGAGCTAGAAAAAGATTGAGAAGGAAATCGGCAGTGACCTTTCGAAAGAACCATTCCGGAATTTTCCCTGTGAGATTTAGAGATATCACGGAAAACCTGAAGCAGGATAGCCGGATGCGACTTTGAACCGTCGTCCTCCGGAATCGTCCTCCCGAATGCGAGTCCAGTGTGCTAAACACTGCGCTATCTCACTTGGTGATAGAATCTTTGAAGGAACTGAAGACCATAATGAAAAGTGAATTCCAGAAGTGCTTCCAAGATTGGAAAAGCGCTGTCACAAGTGTATTATATCTGAGGGGATTGTTTTGAATTGAGCGAAGTTCATGTTGATGAATGAAAACAAAGATTATTTAAGAAAATCAAGAAGTTCCGTTACTTTTTCATCCCACCTCGTGTGTTTGTTTCGTATATACTAAGAAAATGTAAAGTAAAATTATATTAAAAAACAAATATTGGATATTTTTTCAACTCTTAATTATAGCCCTTTTTCTTTTATTTCAATTTAATAATTTCTCACTTAATTATTTATGAGGAGTAAATAAAATCTGTTGTATACATTATGTCCGCAGCACACAGTCCAGGGATTAGAGTGATTGCCACTAGATCCATGGATCCTGGGTTCAATTCCGGACAGGTCGGAGATTTTCTTCGCTCGTGGTTGGGTGTTTGTATTGGAGTAACCATTTCAACTCATGTTCATCACAGATGTGCTTAAATAGCCGAAATGGAGCCAAACAGAAACACTCACACAAGGCGGGCGCACTACGCCTGACTGAGGTCCTGCCGGCCAGTAAAGCCATACGATCATATCATTTCAGCATACATCATACTACAACCAGTGCCCAGTAGCTGCCAGAAATGGGCAAATTTTGTTTTCCTTTCAGATTTTTAGAAAGTTTGTGCATATTATAATACCCTTTCTTGCACAAACATCCGTGTGCACTGACTTCACAACCCATAGCATGGCGGGAAAGCTAACTACCTACAGAATGCTGATGCCAGGACTGGAATACTGCTGACGCAGCGTTCGGAAGCGGTCCGGTCCACCACAGCGGCGACCCGAATTACGTCACACCATAGCCCAGTGCTGCATCACTTTGGTCGTCTACGTGACCAAAAGTGACGCCCTGTCATAAACCAGGTCAAGGAACTATACGTTCCTGCCATTCGGTTATAGCAATAACGGTCAGCCATTGCTGAGGTATAGTCGATGCCAGGCAATGGTCCCATGTGGCCCAATCAGCTTCGCCTACGTCTCTCTGCTTCAGCCGCCACCTGCCAGCCTGCGTGTCGCTACAAGATCTGATGTGTAGCTGCTTGAGCTGCTATTTGTTAGACATAACGCTTCTGAGTCTCGAGGTAAACCCATCGAGAGGGGATCACCTTCAGGGTGGCTTCATACAGACTCTGGGCGTCTCCGAGAGATCCTGAGTTTGGGGCAGGTGCACTTGTGCGCGGCAAGCCTGTCTGTCTCCGGAAACGGCTGGTTGTTCTGCAGTAGTGACTGCGGCTTTCCAGGTGCCCGACGTTGACGTTGCGTCAGCAAGGACATCGACTCTGCAATCTCATTAAGGCAACACGCAGCTGCCTTAGCGTCTTAGCCCTGCGGCGAGCCGAGAGCGGCTGCTGCCTGTTTGCTCAGACTGCCACTGCTGTCTGGGGGGGGGGGGGGGAGGGGGAATGGGGGGAGGGGGGGGGGGGGTTAACGGCCAACGTCAAATGAAGGAGCAACTCAGTGAATAAAACATTGTGCAATGGAGCAATGGATAGGGTTGTTATTGTCAGAATCGAAAGCGATCCAACACGGTCAACAATAGATCAGGTATACGTGCCGTCATCGCAACATGATGGTAGAGAAAGTAAATGAGGATGTTGAAAGGGTAATACAGTATGTAAAGGGAGATGAAACTCTAATAGTGATCGGGGACTGGAATGCAGTTGTAGGGGAAGGAAGTTGTAGAGGAAGAAGTAGAAAAAAAAGAATACAGGAGAATAAGGGCTTTTGACAAGAAAAGGAGAAAGACTAGTTAAGTTCGGTAATAAATTTCAGCTAGTAATTGTGATTACTCTGTTCAAGAATCGCAAGGGAGGAGATATGGTTGGAAAAGGCAGGAAGATTTCAGTTAGATTACATCATGGTCAGACAGAGATTCGCAAAGCATATACTGGATTGTAAGGCTTACCCAGCAGCACATATAGACTCAGATAACAATTCAGTAGTGATGAAGAGTAGGCTGACGTTTAAGAGATTAGTCAGGAAGAATCGGTAGGCAAAGACGTGGGATACGGAAGTATTAAGGAAGTTATAAAAGTCTATAGATAACGCAGTAAGGAATAGCTCAATAGATAGTGTAGTTGGAGAGGAATGTACATCACCAAGAAGGACAATCGCAGAAGTTGGAAAGGGAAACATAGGTACAAAGAGGGTAACTGCGAAGATACCGTGGGTAATAGAAGAAATACTTGAGCTGATCGACGAAAGAAGTGGGTTCAAAAATGCTCAGGGAGATTCAGGAATACAGACTTAAGGAAAAAAAACGTTCTACTGAGTAAAATTGTGCAAGATGTTCGAAATTCTGAGAAAAATAGGAGTAAGCTATAGGGAGTGTCGGGTAATATACAATATGTACATGACATAAGAGACAATAATAAGAGTGGATTACCAAGAACGAAGCGCTTGGATTATAAACGGAGTAAGACAGGATGTAGTCTTTCACCCCAGCTGTCCAACCTGTACATTGAAGAAGCAATGACTGAAATAAAACAAAGGTTCAATGGAATTAGAATTCAAGGTGAAAGGATGTCAGTGATAAGATTTGCTGATGACATTGTTGTCCTGAGTAAAAGTGCAGAAGAATTACATGATCCACCGAATGGAATGAACAGTGTAATGAGTAGAGATTACAGTCTGAGAGTAATTCGAAGAAAGACGAAACTAATGAAAAATAACAGAAATGGGAACAGTGAGGAACTTAACATCAGGATCGATGGTCACGAAGCAGATCAAGTTATGGAATTCTACTACCTAGGTAGTAAAATAATGGAAGATGGGCGGTGGATACAGGAGGTCAAAAGCAGACTAGCTATGGCAATTAGGACATTTCTGGCCAATTTGAGGAAGAAACATCTGAGAATGAACGTTTGGAACACAGCATTATATGGTAGTGTAACATGGACTGTGGGAAAACCGGAACAGAAGGGAGTAGAAGCATTTGAGATGTGGTGCTACAGACGAATGTTAAAAATTGAGTGGACTGATAAGGTAAGGAATGAGGAGATTTTGCGCAGGGTCGGAGAGGAAAGGAATGTGTGGGATACACTGAAAAGGAGAAGGGATAGTATGAGACATTTGTTAAGACATCAGTGAATGACTTGCGTGGTACTAGAGGGAACAGCACAGGGCAAAAACTAGAAGACGGAGATTGGAATACATCCAACAAATAACTGAGGACGTAGGTTGCAAGTGCTACTCTGAGTTGAAGAGGTTGGCACAGGAGAGAAATTCGCGGCGGGCCGCATCAAACCAGTCAGGACTGATGACTCAAAAATAAAAAAATAAAAATTACTAATAGTGCATTTGTCCACCTCCCATGGTCTCGCGGTAGCGTTCTCGCTTCCTGAGCACGGGCTTCCGGGTTCGATCCCGGCGTGGTCAGGGATTTTCACCTGATCCGAGATGACTGGGTATTGTTGTGTCGTTTCTTCATCATCACCATTCATCCCCATTGAGGTCGGAGGAAGGCAACGGCAAACCACCTCCACCAGGACCTTGCCTGGTACGGCGGCGCGGGTCTCCCGCATCGTTCCCCTATGCTCTGTCAAGAAGCATGGGACTTCATTTCCATTCGAATGGAGCATTTCTGATTTTACGTCCGTCTTATTGCTGGTATTATGCAACCTATTGCCATATACCCCAGAGGCGGTCACCCTGGCAAACTACAGCGCCTGCAGCCCGCGACGCTGTTTCAAATCTGAAGTGCTGCCAGCAATTACAGTTTGTTGCAACGATGCATTTTACTTGTTGAGAGCTGTATTTTTCATTTAAGTAATATCTGTCAGTATCGCTACAGTTTTCTTAAATATATCAACCATATTATAAAATCTCTAAATTTGTATAGAAAAAAATTCCAGTAAGGTATTTTTACGGTAAAAAATGTCATGTCACTAGGGCCTCTCGTTGGGTAGACCGTTCGCTGGCTGCAAGTCTTTCGATTTGACGCCACTTCGGTGACTTGCGCGTCGATGGGGATGAAATGATGATGATTAGACAACAAAACACCCAGTCCCTGAGCGGAGAAAATCTCCGACCCAGCTGGTACTCGAACATGGGCCCTAAAGATTATTGACATTCTGTCGCGCAGACCACTCAGCTATCGGAGGCGGACATTTTTACGGTGACGGGACGGGAGTGGTGGAGGACGAGGAGGGTGGATGGATGAGGATAGATGGTCTGGGGATTGGGGGTTGAGTAGCATAGCTATGACAGCTCCGCTAGGGGAGCACGATCATCCCAAGATGGTGGTGGTTATATTCAGCAACTATACACTTTAAAGTTAATTGCATTCGTCATAAAATTCACCAGATTAGCAGTAAACAGTACCTACATGTATTTTCTCATTCCGGATACACACTACCTGACAACAGAACTGAAGCACTCAGTAGGCAAGGTTGGATGCAAATGGATCTTCGTACATACGCACACCATCGGTGGGTATGTAGATGATTAAAGTTGCAATTACCTGTCAAAGGTTGAACGCCCTTCGAGTGCCCCTTACAGTTTTGTTAGGGTATGGTTCAAATGGCTGTGAGCGCTGTGGGACTTAACTTCTATGGTCATCAGTCCCCTAGAACTTAGAACTACTTAAACCTAACTAACCTAAGGACATCACACACATCCATGGCCGAGGCATGATTCGAACCTACTGTAATGGTTCTTTATTTACGTGACCATTACGACACTCCAACCCCAGTTTTCGATACCAGTAATATCGTACTACTCTTCTGCGAAGTAACAGACATATTTTTGTGACAATATACCCATTTGGTATTATTAATATAAAGGTAGTCCGATTTATCGATATATTACAGTGATATGGTTCTTGTGTGTATTCACTTCTGTGAGACTGTCATAATCTTTGACTTACTTGTAACCGTTTCGGTGCGAATGTGCACAGAGTAGTCTTTGTTTCACTTTGCAGAAGTTAAGTTTTTATTTCGCTTTGTAAAAGAACAGTCAAGTCTTGTGTTTGGTTAAAGTGGAAATTAAATATATGAAGATTGATAAAAACTGTTTTCTTGATTATGTGACAAATAAAAAGAAGTATATGTGAATTTCCAAGAAGTTTAATAAAAATGTGGATCGTGAACACCAAATCAAAAATTATTTCTACCATACCATTGTTCTGATCTGGGATTGTTTGATCATTAAGAATTTCCTGAAAAACGCATTTGTTAGGTCTCCAAATATTGCAAAAATACAGATCTGGACCTTCTAGCAGTCAAAGTGGAATCACCCTAGAATCAACAATATGAGCCATAACAACTTCGTCGAAATCTACGTGGGAATCCATTCAAGATAAGTGCCAAAATTAATGACTTTTTTACAGTGACTTCATTATTTCGATTCTGACGATACCATCAACAACTTTGTTGTTGCCCCATAAAGCGGACATATGCTGCCTGAGCAACATTATTAATCTGATTTCTAACCTACTTTGCAAGTGGTGGTATAGTTAGACCTGCGACCGTAGGGGTGGCGCGGTTCCAGACTGTAGCGCCTTTGTTGGGGTATATAATGGACGCGGACCGCCTCGGATGTTGAGTAATCACTGTGAAGAACAGACGTGATTCGTACTCATGTGGGACAGATTTACCATACCTGCCAGTGTGGTGAATCTCCGATTGGCCGGCTGGTCGACTTGTGCAATATCCATATCTATTCGGCATTCGGATATGACAATGGCCAGAAGCTGGACTGCATGGGAACATGAGGGCAGATATACCGTCGTCAAGATTTCGACTACGATAAAGATACTGTGTAGTAAGAACATCGTAACCGCTTCATACCTGTTCCTGCCGTTCAGGAACAGGTAATGGTCTCCCTGCAACATTCAGTGCCGTCCCGCAGTATTAGTCGGACACAAGAAGCACACGGACTAGGGAATTACTCTTCCACGCATGTAGTGCTGTAAACGCCACAAGAGAAAATGTCTATCTGTCGAGAGGTGTCATGGCGGTGTTGTGTCGTCTGCTGTAGGAGCACAAACAAGGAAGGAGAGAAGTCGCGGTGGCCGGCGGCGGGGAACCAAAATGACCTGTACATTAAACCTGAATATAAAATGGACACTTTATTTCTAGAAAGAAAATAAACATGACTTCGTCTCTATAAAGTGTTTTCCTGTGCCCATATTTGCATGTGTTTCCGTCACTATTACTACTCGCAGAACGCAGGCTAAGTAACGTCTCCCTATTACTCAGTACTGAGGCTGTCGAAGTCTGCGACCGAACTCGATCCGACCAGCGCTGGGCGCCTGGCTAATCCAAAGTTGACACGGGGAGCTGCCTGCTCTTTTCATTGGGGTGCAGGTCAGCGCCTTCTTGATGCCGTTTTGCGGCATTGCGCTGCTCGGTATGCAGTCGTCGCTTTGGGACTGTTGTTGAAGGGGTCGTATTGTGTTCAGCGAGGAACCGTGGTCGATGACAGTTGTCGAGCATGGCCGTGACCTGGGGAGATGCCCCAGTCTAGCAATGTTTCGGAGAGGCACCGCAGTGTTACTCTGGCGCCTTGTGTGGGGAGGCATTAGGCATGACCTCAGGTCGTGGCTGTTAGTGACTGAGGGAACTTTGGCAGCACAAAAGCAACTGCTCATGTTCATTGCAAGTCAACCACCTAATCCTCTTAGTTTATCTGATCCACGATTCTAAAACGCGTATATAATGGATCAATGAATGAAGGAATACCGATTTCTCATTTCCTATGCATTACAATTCCTTCATGTACGACCATTTCAGAAAATGGCAGACTACGTTAATTATTTTCCGCGGCCGCTTCGCTCCTTGGTACATTCATCGCACCCCTTTGTTGCACAACAGAATGTCCCTGACATCCTACATCCTCACGTGTTATCTCTCGTGCGGCAATTTTACGCTGCCATTTTTCAGCAGGGCAAAGCTCGTTCACAGATGGCTCATGGCTCCATGAATTGTCTGCTTGATGTTGACGTATTTACAAAGCCAGGAAGATCTCCAGATCTGTGCCCAATAGAACACGTGTGGTACCAGCTCGGACATAATCTCAGTTCCATTACCAATATTCTGGATGTCACCTAACACTTCTGAGTCGGCTGGCCTCAGGAGGGTGTACAATGGCTTTATGCCATCCTCCCCAACCGAACGAATACGTGCATCTAGGCAAGAGGAGAGCGATGTTATACTGGTACGTAGGCTCATACTGCCAAGTTATTTGTAAATTCGACTCAATTTTGCAACGATTGAAATAACATTAGACACCACTCATTTAGTTCACGCCTCCCCTTCTGAGAGCCTCACATTTTTCTTCAGGCAGTGTATTTTTGGTGTCCTGTCTTAGCTCCGTACGCCGTAGAGCGAAAATTAAATAATGAGATGGGGCCACAAGCAATCCCTCGTGCGGCTGCACAGCTTGAGTAAATACAGTGATGACTGGGAGTAGTTAGTACAGAAAATGTAGCAGAAAGCATAAAGAAGTTTTGCTTGAGGAGAGAGAGAGAGAGAGAGGGATAATGTCGTCGGCTGCGGACGGGGCGTCGCTGTCTGCTCGCGACCACTCCGTTATCCAAATAGTAGGGCGGTGGGCGATGGAGCGGAGTGCTGGAACAGGTTGCCTCGGTGTGGCCAGCCAGCGGAAACATGGCGGCTGTGTGTGTGTGTGTGTGTGGGTGAGCTGTAATCAGGCAGCGGGCGCCGTGTTTGCAGCGCGTGTTTACCCGGCAGGACCGACGCCGGCGCTACGCCAGCGTCGCCGCGCCCCCCCCCCCCCCCTCGCCCCCTCTCTCCGCGCCTGCATTTGTTCTGCGACGGCGGCGTCGCAGTCCGCGCTGCAGCTCGACCCGTCACGATCTGTGTCCAGCGGAGATACCCTGCCTCCCCTAGCCCTAGCCAGAGCGCAATTTGTTTTTGCTGCGAGTCCACAGCGAGCGAGGTTTGAATTTCTCGGAGCTTCTCGAATTCCCTCGCCGACGACATCTTCAAATTATAGTGGAGTTGAGCGTGAGCGAAAGACGAGAGCTGTAACAAGTTTGATAAAATTACAAGCACGATGTTGGTGTTTGGAAGCATGTGACCGAATTTACGATAGCACGAAGTGTCTCATGGACAGTACTATAATTTCTGTTGTCTTATGGGTTCAAAATTAATAAATTTACGAGGGTGCAAACTCAAATTTCATCGTCCCGAAGAGAAACGTTGCAAGTCGATCAAAACGTGGCATATAGGTGCTGATTAGGCCTTTTGGCAAAAGGAATTTATGAAGGGCATTCAGTAAGTAATGCAACACATTTTTTTCGGCTGAAAAAGGCAGAAATCGTTGTGGGAAATGGTGTAAAAATCCCGCTTCAGCCGCTATAATTTTATGTAGTTCCAATAAAACAGTGATCTGAGTGTAGAATAAATTTCCTCTACTTCACGTCGACGGTCACAATTTTTTTTTTTTGTCGTCAGACTGCTGGTTTCGGTCTATAATGACCATCATCAGATCTGTTTTATAAAAACATGTCCCAATATCCTGTAGCCACTAGGGTGCGAGTGTCTTAGGACACGTCCGGTCTTTATAGACCGATACAGGTAGTCTGATGACAAAATAATTTGTGACTATGTGAAGTAGAGGAAATTTTTTACTGAGCTATGCGAAGCACACGCTGAAAAATCTTGCGTATTGGCTGTTTAAATGCTTTTAATAAGAAGTCACTATCAGTTTCTTATCAGTGGAGATATACTTTCGGATGACCTGTACAAGAAAACAGTGATCTGAGTGTAGAATAAATTTCCTCTACTTCACGTCGACGGTCACAATTTTTTTTTTTGTCGTCAGACTGCTGGTTTCGGTCTATAATGACCATCATCAGATCTGTTTTATAAAAACATGTCCCAATATCCTGTAGCCACTAGGGTGCGAGTGTCTTAGGACACGTCCGGTCTTTATAGACCGATACAGGTAGTCTGATGACAAAATAATTTGTGACTATGTGAAGTAGAGGAAATTTTTTACTGAGCTATGCGAAGCACACGCTGAAAAATCTTGCGTATTGGCTGTTTAAATGCTTTTAATAAGAAGTCACTATCAGTTTCTTATCAGTGGAGATATACTTTCGGATGACCTGTACAAGAAATTGAAACATTAAAGAATTACAACCGTTTTAAAAGTAGATATATCTTATTATAAAGCGCTATATATCAATGAGAGCTAACTACTCACAAGTTTCTTTATCTTTCTAAACAGTCATGGCACGACAAAACAAATGCTACGAGCCAATTCGTATAATTCAAGGTAAAGATTAAACTAATAAAGCACTAAAACCTGTTGTCAATGATCAAACTGGCTGGGATCGCGTCGCACCGTATAAACGAGAGGGACCCAGATAATACTATTTAAATTTGTGACTCGCATGCAACTGTGGGAACTAACTAAAAACACCTCACTACGATGCCTTAACTTCGAGTAAGAGGTATAATAGAGCGCTGAATGTCTTACCATGCCGTGGATATCATACAAGTGCGCACAGTGTCAGAGTAAGAAGCAGTGATTCGTCGGTGTTACGAGCCACTTGTGCGAGGTGGCGCTAGAACGAGTGTCTGACCGAACTGCTACGAATAGACATTTGGCGGTAGGCCTTTGCAAAATTTCTATTGAAACCTGGAAATGAGCAAAAGCGCGGTGAGTCATCGGGTGAGGCGTGTGTCAACATCGCAACAATGTCGCTCAAATCTGTCCGACCTCCCGCTTGCCGGACGCTCGCACACAGCTGTGACTTCCGAAGTGTTGGAACCTACGGACACTGCCATTCGAGGTGATGATGATGATGATTGGTTTGTGGGGCCCTCAACTGAGCGGTTATCAGCGCCCGTACAAACTCCCAACCTTTGCTTAGTCCAATCTTTCATGAATGATGATGAAATGAGGACAACACAAACACCCTGTCATCTCTGACCCCGCCGGGATCCCGTGCTCGCGCCCGCGAGACCTCGAGCTGCGGAAGAGGTGTTCGACAGGTCACACTCAAACATCTCGCTGTACAACCAGTGGTCCCTCTTGGCAGGGCTGAAATACCACTCTGCCAGTCTGGCTAAGCAAAGGAGTTGACCGCTGGTTTCCTCACCGCCTAACAAAAGACCATAAAGAAGAACGAAGGACGATCTGTGCGAAATTGCTTCAGCTTTACAAGGCTCATCGCGACAATTTTTTGTCGAACATCGTTACAGGTGAAGAAACACTGTTCCATCACTTCAAGCCGGAACGAAAACATCAATACATGGAGCGGCGGCAAACCATCTCTCCTTCACAGAATAAATCGAAAGTTGCATCCTAAGTCGATAAAATTATGACGACTGTCTTTTGTGACTTTAAAGATGTTATTCTGATATTCTCCCTCATCTTGCAACGATCACCTCGGAAGGGTATTGTGCTACCCTCAGGAAATTGAAAACACGCCTTTAGCGTGTTCGCAGCCACAAAAGCGCAAACGAACCTCTCTTTCTCCATGACAACGCAAGGCCTCACACAAGGCTGCGCAACGAACAGGAGGTCGCTGGACTGTTCTTCCTCATCCACCCTTCAGCCCGTATCTCTCGCTTTGCAACTCTTTGACCCGGTAGAAGAGGATGCACTTCGGGGGAAGCAATACGCGGAAGGGGAAGCAATACGCAGAATGATGTTAGCTCCAGCAGAATGGTCCTTGCGTATGTAGACATACGAATGTTACGACGAACATTATTTTGTACATGACGTAAAAGGCAATAATTGTATCTTACAGTAGCAGATAGCGTAACAACTTGTCTACATAAGAGCTTATAAACACAATTTAAAGGCTGGAAACGCCATTTTAGAAATACAAAGGGAGCTGAAGAGCTCAGTGAGCAGGAAAGAATGGTGCAACATGAAATGCAGTCCATGTTGTTGCGGTCTTCAGTCCTGAGACTGGTTTGATGCAGCTCTCCATGCTACTCTATCCTCTGCAAGCTTCAATATTTTCCAGTACCTACTGCAACCTACATCCTTCTGATTGTGCTTAGTATATTCATCTCTTGGTCTCCCTCTACGATTTTTACCCTCCACGCTGCCCTCCAATACTAAACTGGTGATCCCTTCATGCCTCAGAAATGTCTTACCAACCGGTCCCTTCTTCTTGTCAAGTTGTGCCATAAATTCCTCTTCTCCCCAATTCTATTCAATACCTCCTCATAAGTTACATGATATTCAGTAGCACCACATTTCGAAAGCTTCTATTCTTTTCTTGTCTAAACTACACTCCTGGAAATTGAAATAAGAACACCGTGAATTCATTGTGCCAGGAAGGGGAATCTTTATTGACACATTCCTGGGGTCAGATACATCTCATGATCACACTGACAGAACCACAGGCACATAGACACAGGCAACAGAGCATGCATAATGTCGGCACTAGTACAGTGTATATCCACCTTTCGCAGCAATGCAGGCTGCTATTCTCCCATGGAAACGATCGTAGAGATGCTGGATGTAGTCCTGTGGAACGGCTTGCCATGCCATTTCCACCTGGCGCCTCAGTTGGACCAGCGTTCGTGCTGGACGTGCAGACCGCGTGAGACGACGCTTCATCCAGTACCAAACATGCTCAATGGGGGACAGATCCGGAGATCTTGCTGGCCAGGGTAGTTGACTTACACCTTCTAGAGCACGTTGGGTGACACGGGATACATGCGGACGTGCATTGTCCTGTTGGAACAGCAAGTTCCCTTGCCGGTCTAGGAATGGTAGAACGATGGGTTCGATGACGGTTTGGATGTACCGTGCACTATTCAGTGTCCCCTCGACGATCACCAGAGGTGTACGGCCAGTGTAGCAGATCGCTCCTCACACCATGATGCCGGGTGTTGGCCCTGTGTGCCTCGGTCGTATGCAGTCCTGATTGTGGCGCTCACCTGCACGGCGCCAAACACGCATACGACCATCATTGGCACCAAGGCAGAAGCGACTCTCATCGCTGAAGACGATACGTCTCCATTCGTCCCTCGATTCACGCCTGTCGCGACACCACTGGAGGCGGGCTGCACGATGTTGGGGCGTGAGCGGAAGACGGCCTAACGGTGTGTGGGACCATAGCCCAGCTTCATGGAGACGGTAGTGAATGGTCGCCGATACCCCAGGAGCAACAGTGTCCCTAATTTGCTGGGAAGTAGCGGTGCGGTCCCCTACGGCACTGCGTAGGATCCTACGGTCTTGGCGTGCATCCGTGCGTCGCTGCGGTCCAGTCCCAGGTCGACGGGCACGTGCACCTTTCGCCAACCACTGGCGACAACATCGATGTACTGTGGAGACCTCACGCCCCACGTGTTGAGCAATTCGGCGGTACGTCCACCAGGCCTCCCGCATGCCCACTATATGCCCTCGCTCAAAGTCCGTCAACTGCAGATACGGTTCACGTCCACGCTGTCGCGGCATGCTACCAGTGTTAAAGACTGCGATGGAGCTCCGTATGCCACGGCAAACTGGCTGACACTGACGGCGGCGGTGCACAAATGCTGCGCAGCTAGCGCCATTCGACGGCCAACACCGCGGTTCCTGGTGTGTCCGCTGTGCCGTGTGTGTGATCATTGCTTGCACAGCCCTCTCGCAATGTCCGGAACAAGTATGGTGGGTCTGACACACCGGTGTCAATATGTTCTTTTTTCCATTTCCAGGAGTGTATTTATCGTCCACATTTCACTTCCATACATGGCTACACTCCATACAAATACTTTCAGAAACGACTTCCTGACACTTAAATCTATACTCGATGTTAACAAATTTCTCTTCTTCAGAAAAGCTTTCCTTGCCATTGCCGGTCGACATTTTATATCCTCTCTACTTCGACCACCATCAGTTATTTTGCCCCTCAAATAGCAAATCTCATCTAATACTTTAAAGTGTCTCATTTCTTAATCTAATTCCCTCAGCGTCACCCGATTTAATTCCACTACATTCCATTATCCTCGTTTTACTTTTGTTGATGTTCATTCTATATCTTCCTTTCAAGACACTGTCCATTCCGTTCAACTGCTCTTCCAGGTCCTTTTCTGTCTCTGACAGAATTACAATGTCATCGGCAAGCCTCAAAGTTTTTATTTCTTCTCCGTGAATTTTAATTCCTACTCCGAATTTTTCTTTTGTTTCCTTTACTGCTTGCTCAATGTACAGATTGATTAACATCGGGACAGGCTACAACCGTGTCTCACTCCCTTCCCAACTACTGCTTCCCTTTCATGCCCCTCGACTCTTATAACTGCCATCTGGGTTCTGTACAAATCGTAAATAGCCTTTCCCTCCCTATCTTCTAAGATAAGTCGTAGGGTCAGTATTGCCTCACGCATCGCAACATTTCATATAAACTTCATATAAACATTTCATACAAAACTTTTAAAAAGCAAAAGAAATGATAAGTCGACCTAAGTAGAAAAAAATATTTCGGCAACTACATGAGGGAACTCGAAATATAATATGAAGTACTGGCTTTATACCATTGAAGAAGCTTTTATTAGGTAATTGTAGCTGCTCATTAAGAATGAGACTATCACTACAAGGAAGATGTTAAAAAATATCTAATTCTTCGAGTAAACAAACATGGCGGCCACTGAGTGACGCGCGTTTCTTCGGCTCGCGAGTTTTTCCGCTCATTGAAGGTGTTACAGAGAAGTGCGGCAGTCCACAACGTGTGCATCTGACTAAACAAGTGTTACTTGCCGTGGTGTATTGTTCTCCATTGATTACCACAAGTGATAAGTGATAAGTGAGTGAAAAATGGGAAGAGCACGAGTAAGCGGCAGCAGGCGAGGCTACAGGGGCGCAGGCAGCGCGGGCGCCCCGTCTCCGGCGGCAGGTGAGGCCCCGCTTCCCGACATCGGGGAGCTCGTCCGGTCCCAGGTGAGTGCGGCGCTGCACAGCAAAGACACGCTAGACGTTATCGTGCAATCCATCACGGACTCCGTGACGGCCGCGGTCATGGACAAACTACAAGAGTCTGTCGGGCGCAACAGCACCGAAATCCAGTCTCTTAGAAAGTCCCTGGCCGCACAAGAGAAAAAAGCCGCCGACCTAGAGGCTAAACTGTCTGCTGCCACCGATGAAATTGAGCAGTATCAGCGAAGGAACAGCTTGCGCTTGTTCGGGGTAGCTGAAAACGATCGCGAAAACACCGACGACCTGGCCATTAGCCTCGTGCGTGAGAAACTTGGTGTGCAGATCGACGTGGCCGATATTGACAGAAGCCACCGTGTTGGGCGCAGGATACCAGGTGCCATGAAACCCAGGCCCATAATAATTAAATTTGTGTCTTACCGGAAAAGAGCTGAAGTGTTTGCTCAGAAAAGAAAACTCGCCAAGAGTGGGGTTACCCTGAGGGAAGATCTGACGCGCGAAAGACTAAAAGTTTTGAACGCTGCGATCACGCAGTTTGGCCTTCAAAATGTATGGACCCAGGATGGCAGGATCGTAATCAAGACGGAAGGAGGGAGGAAAACGGTGACAAACATGTTCGAACTGAAAGATTGAGCGAAATCTCGCGAGACACAAAGTCTCATATTGTAATCTGTCTAATATAAGTTAATTTTTTATTCTTTCTTTTCATTTTTTTAGCTTAAATACTGCTCCGTTATTTCTATAAGTACCATAAGTACTCTATTTAAAATCAGTCAATTGTTTCACAAAAATATTGTTTCTTTATTTGTCTATTATAAGTGCTCATGTATATTCATATTGTCAGTCAAATGGGAATTAACATTCTCCATTAACAGGAATCCCCTTACAACCGCCTTTCTATATCTGTTATTTTCATCTTCGCCACTACCACTACTACTACTATCTTTTTCGTAACTACTACTGCCACTTTCCATCTTTCTTTTCACTCCCTTCTTCGATACTTCCAGCGTGTTTTTCACCTTTAGTCCACAGACGCTTGAGTCAGTCACGACCTTGGACACACCTGTAAATATGTCTTGCTCCGCGAAATGCAGCTTTTGTCCCTCTTCCGGCCAGCAGGTAAACGGAGCGCGCTCGGTCCTACAGGCGGCCACAATGGGACGGACCGGTTCCGGCGGCGGGCTCTTTGTGGCCCACGCGAACGCGCAGTCGCTAACGGCTCACTTCGACGAGTTCTGTGACCTGTTCTGCCAATCGCTGTTCCACATTATCCTCGTCTCTGAAACTTGGTTGAAACCAAACATTTCTTCCGACGCTATCCGAATCGCTGGTTACTCTCTCCTAAGGGCAGATCGTGAAACACGACGCGGGGGTGGTGTGGGTGCCTATGTTCGCTCTGATCTGACACCTACTGTGCTATGCACATCGGATGCAAAGGGCGAAGGAGAAGCAGAGTTCTTGTTTTTCGAAATAAATACATCAAATCAGAAACTGCTAATTGGAGTAATCTATAAACCTCCAAACGTCGGTGCCATGTCCTCCTTTCAGTCTGCCCTGTCCTCACTCGTGACACAGTATGAACACATAATCATTATGGGCGACACAAACATCGACTTACAGTTAAAATCTCCCTCTGCCGAAAAACTAAGGCGACTGTTCCACTCCAATGATATGAGTTTAACACCGCTGGACCCAACTCATCACACGCCACACAGCCACACAATCATAGATATAATAGCAACAAAGCGACCAGATAAAATAATCCGCGCCAATCAGACATCCGCTCCGGGACTCTCTGCTCATGACGTGATATTTTTAAATTACTCAATGCATACTACCAAAGAAAAATCTCACCTGGTAACCTACAGAAACTTAAAAAATGTTAACCATGACGCTCTTCAAAAGGATTTCTCAGACATCCCTTGGCATGATATAAGCGATGAACCGACTTTAGACGAAAAAATTCGGCAATTATGTCGCAAAATTATTGCACTGTATGATAAACATGCTCCTCAACGCACTGTTAAGGTAAAGAGAGCTCCCGCTCCGTGGCTCACCACTGCATTACGTCAGTTAATGAATAAACGTGATGCTGCACATAGGGCCTTCAAGCGTAACCCAACTCCCGAGGCGTACGAAGCTTATAGGAAACTCCGAAACAGAACCAAGCAAAGCGTGAGGAATGCCAAAATCAGACATGCCCGCTCTGTCGTATGCGGCATATCAAAACCTGCTGCGCTGTGGAAAAAGCTGCGCAGTTTCGGTATAGGGAAGCGAAGATCTGACTCTGTTTATCAAGCGTCTGCAGAAGAATTAAACGATTTCTTCTCAACAGCTGCAAACTGCCACGCAGCGATAAATTACCAGCCCCAAGATATTAATCTCTCGAGAGACAAGTTTTTCCTAAAACATGTCACTACCGGCACAGTACACAAGGCAATTATGAGAATCTCTTCCGAGGCAGTAGGAAATGATGGAGTGAGCATTGGCATGATTAAGAACGTCGTAGACACTATTATTCCAGTTATCACAGACATCTTCAACCTGTCTCTTGTCAGTAGTACATATCCTACTGAGTGGAAGCAAAGTTTAATTAAGCCTATACCCAAGACTGACAACCCTAAGTCGCCAGGTGACTACAGGCCGATCAGCATACTACCTGCAATTTCTAAAGCCCTAGAGCACATCGTCCATGAACAACTGACGGATTACCTCAAAACTCATAACATCCATGACGAATATCAGTCAGGCTTTCGAAAGCACCATAGTACAGCAACGGCATTAATCAAAGTAACTGATGACATTAAACATGCTATGGACAGACGTGAAGCTACTATCCTAACACTGCTTGACTTTAGCAAGGCTTTTGACACAGTTGACTTCGATATATTACTAATTAAAATGAAACAGCTGAATTTCTCAAACAGCGCAATACAATGGTTCGACAGCTACCTCAAAAACAGAAGTCAAGAAGTCATCTGTGGGTCGGAAAAGTCATCATGGAAAAGCGTGCGCTCTGGAGTTCCCCAAGGCTCCGTCCTTGGTCCACTACTCTTCTCACTGTACATTAATGATATTTCTTCAGTGATTCACTCCTGCAACTACCATCTTTATGCCGACGACATCCAACTGTACATAAGTGCAAGCCCCAAGAACATTGCTGGCGCAGTAGCGAGTATGAACGCAGATCTTTGCTCTGTTTCTCGATGGGCACAGAACCTAGGTCTGAAACTAAACCCCAAGAAATCCCAGGTCATACTTATATCTCATCCAAAGTTAATCAGCCGGTACTTTCGCGAAACAGTCCCTAAAATACTCCTCAATGGTACCCAACTACCATACCAAAAAACAGTAAAAGACCTTGGAATAATCTTGGATGAACACCTAAACTGGGAAGAACAAACAGTCACAGCTTGCCGGAAATCGCTCTCCTCCCTACATGCAATTCAAAAATTTAGAAAAATATTTCCAACCCATGTTAAACAAAAATTAGTCCAAACACTAGTCTTGCCTAATCTTTACTACTGCGATGTAGTTCAACACGGCACAAATAGTGAAAATTCTAGATGCCTCGAGCTAGTGATGAATGCTTGCGTTAGATACGTGTGCAATATTCGGTTGTATGATCATATCAGTCCTTCATACTCCCAGCTAGGTTGGATACGCCCACATACGGCACGCGATCTCCACACGATGTGCTTACTTCATCGATTTCTTAGCCACTGGTGCCCCCAATACTTATCTTCTCACATTAAACACCTATCATCATTCCACAATCGCAACACCAGATCGGATACGTCTATCATCTTGGCTGTACCTTTACATAATACAAAATCTTTCTCCGTGTCATTCTCCATCTCAGCCATACGACTATGGAACGCGCTCCCCTGTGATCTGCGTCTTATCCAGAACTACTCAACATTCAAGAGGGAACTCAAAACATACATATTAGGGACGGTATAGCCACCATTCTTGTGCCCCTCCCATCTCTTTCTTTCTCCTCTCCATCACAGCTTCGAATTTTACCGTTCTATTTCTCTTCCTCTAACCTATCTACCTCTTATATATTTCTTTCACCCCATTCTATCGCCTTATGTCTCTGCTCGATGAGAATAACTCACAAGCTGCAAGAACATAACGAGAAAATTCCCAACTAACAATGTGACTGACATTCAGAAAAGAAAAGTATGTTTACTTTCATATACATAGTCATTATTATTATTATTACTATTACTATTATTATTATTATTACTATTATTATTGATTGTTATAATTATTTTTTATTGTTATAATTATCATTGTACTACTGTTATGATATCTATTTTTTTCTTTAATATCAATACTGCATAATAGGCTATATGTCCTTAATGTTAAGTAGAAACTGTAACTCGTTCAATCTGAGTATGCCTGGTTAGGTGTAAGAGAGGGCCTGAAGGCCCTAATCTTGCCAGGTAAAATAAATGAATAAATAAATAAATAAATAAAACATCAGATCTACGGCCGTTGTTCTCAGTGTTCTAAATGTTGAAATCGTGAACAGCTTTGGGTGCGTAACCTGTAAACAGAAGGTGGTCGGCAAAAGACGAATTCTGGGTACAAGTACCACTTTTTCTTAAATGATGCTCTTTATATCTAACTGAAAATTTTTTAATGAAAATAATATTTCGGAACTGCATGAGGATCCGATTCCGGAATTACAAAAAGAAGTCAGGTCAGCTATCAGTGAAGCAAAATTTTTACTCAAACCTTTCCATAAGAATATGTTTATCAACCTGAACAATCAGCCGCCAAAACTTCGTTCACAAGCCTAACCATCCGATACGCCCGATTTATAATAGTATGAACAGCGCGTACCATAATTTAGCCAAATTTCTGCATGAAACTCTGAAAAAATCTATGGTCTTCCAGAACAATTATTCCACCCCAAATAGTCACGTCTTAACTCATAAAACAAAAGATTTAGAATGCAGCCCAGATACCATTTTGTTTTCACCAGACAACAAAAATCGTTATAGAAACGTTCACGTGCAAGGAACACTTAGTGTGATAGAAAAAAATTTACGCCATTTCAAAAAAGAAAGAACAAATCTCAGACTTCATAAATCTAATCACATTCGTAGTCAAATACAGCTACTTCCAATTTAATGAACGATTGTATCAGCAATCCTATGGTCTCGCTATGGGAAAACCTTTGGCTGGTGTCCTTGCTGACATTTTCATTAACTTTCTAGAAGAAAAGTTTTTCAACCGTTTCTCAGCTACAGCGCTGGGCATTTTCACCTATTTCTGATACGTCGCTGGTATTTTAGTCATCTACAAAGGACCTATTGATGGTATTGACCGTATTTTCAATCTGTCTAATGAACTTCACGAGAAAATGTCCTTCACCTGTGAACTCTAAAACGAGGCCCGCCAACTGAACTTTCTTGAGTTGACACTAACTGCAGAAGAAAATAAAATCTCTTTCAGTGTTTTTTCGTAAAGAAACAGGTACCGCCCAGATCGTACCTGCTTCTTCCATGGACACTCAAACTCATAAAAACTGTTTCTTTCACTCTGCTATTCACAGAACTACTTCTGTTCCACTCGCGATAGAAGAATTCGAAGAAGAAATTAATTTGATCAAACTTTTAGCAATTAATAACTTGCTATAGTTGACGACACCCTTAAAAAGAAAACTGTTAAAAGAGTTACTGCGCTCGGCGCGTTTATCATTGAGTCCAACCAAAGAAAGAAGTTATTTTCTATTCCTTTCTTGGAACTCATCTCCCATCAGATTCATCGCATACTTCGTAATAAATACATCTGTAGTATCACCTTTTCAACCAATAAGGGTTTGAAAAAATTTATTCACGATTTAAAATCGGGTTCCCCTTTGAAAACCTCAGTGTCTATAAGATTTTTGCAACACCTGCTCTTCTTACTACATAGGACAAATAGGACGTGCCTTTACAGTCAGATATAAAGAATGTCTTTTAAGAAAAAATGGCACTAGCACTCAAAAGTCTTCTGTTGCTGACCACCTTCTGTTTACAGGTTACGCACCCAAAGTTGTTCACGACATCATCATCTTACACAGTGAGAAGAAAGGACGTAGATTAGATGGACTCGAAGAATTAGAAATTTTTAGACATCTCTCTCGTAATGATGGGCTGATTCTTAATGAGCAGCTACAAATAAGAACCAAAGCTTCTTCAATGGTATAAAGCAGTCACCTGATATTTTATTTCTTGATTCCTCGTGTAGTTACCGAAATATTTTTTTCTTTTTAAGTCGACTCATAGTTTTTTTGTTTCTTAAAGTGTATATGAACTGCATTTCATGTTGTACCATTCTTCTCTACTCGCTGGGTTATTTGGCTCCCTTCGTATTTCTAAAATGATGTTTTCAACCTTTAAACTGTATTTAGACGCTCTTATGTAGACAATTTATTACCCTGTCTGCTACTGTCAGATAAAATTATTGCCTTTCAGTTTATGTACAAAATAATGCTCATCGTAACATTCCTATGTCTGCATTTTGAATGTTAAATAGCCTTTTTGTATTTGCGCCTACTGGATGGCACTATTGGCGCAATGTTCGTCTGCCCACAATCGCTAAAGGGTGCGCCTCAGTCTGACGCTACCGTAGCATAGGACAGCCGATAGTGACTTGCCTCTTATGTATTCTGTTTACAGATTTTGTGACTGAGGCTTTATCGCTTGATTTTTAGGTTAAAACAAGACATGTATGTACTGCTTCTTTTTTGTACCACTAGCCAGTGCTTACACTTAAAATATTTTCTTTTCTGTAATTTTGTAGTTATGTTATAGGCCAATTTGAAAGTTTTATTTCTGATGATGTCTTTGAGTTACCTTCTGTGCTGAACTGTAGGAGTTCTTTCTATGAATGGTCTAAGTTTCATGGAGCTATGATACTTTGCAGTGACACATCATGAGCGAGTTACTTTCGTCCTTAAGTTTTGTACACCAGGGTATTTGTTGTTTCTGGGGGTCTTAGGCATTGCACGCCTCAGATGCGTAACATAACACATTGGTACAGCCAGAGATTGGTTGGTAGTTCATTGCTGTATGCCAAGAGATACAAAAGGCCGAAACGGTGATCTTTTGCAAGGTGGTGACATGAAATGAGGAAACTTGCAGGAGCAACAAAGACGTGTGTAGCTGTAGACTGTACTGCAAGGAAAACTTCAGAGTAGTGGACGTAAAATGGCTAACGAAGATTTGCCAGAAGCTCTACATCAGGTCTATATCAAAGCAATTCGCTACACAGGTTTCAAACGAAAGTAATAGTAAATCGGTGATACCATCCCTCGCGCAGAACCACTTTCCTTCTCGCGCATCTTGATTGCCCGAGGTCGAACCAACGTTTCATTTGATTTTATAAATCATTTCGCCTTGAAAGAAAGACTAGGAAGGGAGAGAGTTGGGCTTTAGTCCGGTTGACGATGAGATCCTTAGAGACGGAATACAAAAGCGGACAAAGAAGCTAAACGGACTTAGAACCATCGGAAGAAGCCAGCAGTCATCAAGTTGGCGTTGTCTAGAAAGTTCCAGAAGCTGCAGTCGCGCCAACGTTAGCGGACACCGTAACGGACGCGGTAGTCAGTGATTTTTACTTGCAATGACGATGGTCAGGACAGTCATCGAAAGCTCATGTGTTTTATTTGAAGTGACCGACAACGTTTTAATCAGGCATGCCACCGCGAAAGACTCCGAGGACACATTCATCATTATAGACTTAAGGGAACCACAAATAACCGAAATCTGGATGCCAGTACGTGCGTTTAAGCACATTTCCTCACGAATACGTGTATGGTTACTTAACCACAATGTTGGCAAGGTTGATACGAGTTCACAGCTGCTTCCTTGTCAATTCTTGACTACCGTAAATGGCGCCCAACATTTCCGTTTGAGGGTGTTACTGAGCTTATAATGAACGAAACGCGACTGCGATACCGGTATATAAGCACCGACGTGAAGGCTTTCAATTACTGTGAGATTCGTGTCTTTGCGACATGCCTTGCGGTAAATGTGGAAACGTGAACAGTGCCGCTGTTATTACCAAATGCGTCAAAAACGGACCTGCGTGCTGTTATTCTTTCCTTCGCTGTCGAGGGACAACCAATTATGGACATGCCTCGAAGGATGAAGAATGTATATGGGGCTGCATGTCTGTGGAAAGCCACCATTGTGGACTGGTTCGCCAACGGTTGCTGCTGCTTCATGATAACGCACTTCCTAATATTGCAAACATCATAACGTAGAAGTTTTTCCATCTCAAGAGGGAGACCCTTGAGCACCGCCCTATAGTCCTGTTCTCTCCTCATGGCATAAAGGCGTCTGTCACCTCTCCGCCTGATTAGCTGAGTGGTAACGTGTTTGCCTACCATGCAGCGGGCCTGGGTTCGATTCCAGCCCGAGATGGAGATTTTTCTCTGCATGTGGACTGGGTGTTGTCCTCATTATCCATTGGTAATCATCACCGACGCACAAGTCGCCCCACGTCGCGTCGACTGAAATATGACTTGGAACCGGAGGCCAACTTATCCGCAAAGGGCCTCCTGGCCATCAGTGCAACACGAGTTTTTCTTTTTTCATTCGGTCACCTAAAAATGGCCTTGAGGAGATGATGATTCCTGCAGGACGGGGATGTGCAGCAGGCAATTACGTATTTTTTCAAGCAACAGGGCATGGTGCTTTACCAAACGGATGTCTTCAACCTGGTACGACGTCGGGATGATTGCCTCGCTGATCACGGCAAATATACCTGACTGATGTACCGAATCTGGACCGAACAGCCTCAAACGAAAATATAAATGCTTTTTCGTTCTTAATTATTTCTAATCTTTTTCTGTTCTTTTAAATTCAGCGTGATGTGCATCTGAACCTGGCATTTTCCTATACTTACAATGTGTATTAAGTATCGGGGTCATCATTTATGGAGCAGCAACTATTGACCACCAAACGCCGCGGAGATTCGACTATTACTGTTGGAAATTTCCACGGCAATATTGTAAGTTGTTCCTATTCTACGTATTCCTTTGCTGTCTCGCTCTGCGCTTTATATTTTGTGACGCACGAATACTGAATTATTATTTTGTGAAATTTTGCGAGTACCAACTCAATTCGATTAATAAACATTTCTAACTTTTGAGTTGTTACAAGTAGACAGCAAGCCGCTTTGACTGCGGCAGATGAATACGGCGTCAAATTAAGGGACTTCTCTGTACCTTTGAAAAGCAGTAATATTTTCTGTGAGGGAGTCTTTTCACTCGGGAAAACGAATAACTTGGATCAAACTCATAAAAAGAGCAATCGCAAGTTACAAGAAAAACGAGATGCGGAGATATTGCGATATGCGTCTAACCTCCCCCCCCCCCCCCCCCCCCCTCCCCGTGCCGTCTTATCAGTCGGAATCCGAAGCAGCCTGAAGGGACGAAAATAATCCAACTTCTGAACGCGTATTGGCGAGGGGTAGTATTCTGTAGGCACAGGAAAAAGGCAGGATATTACGATTTCGATCTGGCCTCATGTTTGGCGTAACATTGTTGACTCCGTGTGCTGACTGTTTCTGCACTTTTTCTTTTTTGTCTGTAAAATAATTGTGCTGCTCAAAGTATTGTTGCTACTGGCTAAACCAAGAGAATGATAAACGACCTCTTGGATATTCTGAAGTTTAAGACAGTGAATTGCCTGAACAAACAACTACAGATAAAACGTCCAATACTAGAAGAACAATTACGATAAAAAAAACTCGAACAAGTCTCGAAAACTAATTTCTGTTTGAAAGAATATAACATTTAATCAATAATTTTTGTGCCTTTTATTCATTTTGCGTTATCTTATTACGCTTTACCTTCATGTGATTATCATTACTTTTATACTGTTATTTTTTCTGGCCTCAACAGGTTTACCCCTAACTGTGTGGCCAAACCCGATGTGTAAGTCTCCTCTTCTTTTTCGAAGTAGGAGAGACTGTTGTATCTTAGAACATTTACCAGACTTTCAACTCCACCAGTCCTGTAATAGGAATGTAATTAATTTCTTTTTACATTTTGAAATGATACCATTCTTTTAATGTGTGCTGTAATTTTTATCAGAAATTGCATCAATTAACCCGGAAACGTAAGATTTTACCAAACCTATAAAACTGCTCCAACGTAATGTACCTAGAAACAAAACTCTATTCCAAATTAAAAGTGTTGCAGTCGAGAAAATATTATCTGTGCAATACTTAATAGCCTACGTGTTACATTGTTACACCACTTCACTCCAACAATCGGAAAGTTAAATCAAATTAAGAAAATGTATCATGAAAACCAGTTAAGAGCTAAAACAATTCTGAAACAGAAGCTATTGGAAACGTACACAAATATTCGAGACAGGGAAAATAATTCAGACATTAAAAAAACTTGAGAAACTCAATCTATTTGGAAATATCATGCTTTCCATGGTAAAAAAAAGCCTTCTGTTTTAAGGTATTGACGAAATAAGTGTTAAGCGATCACATGTTGTGCTTCTAGCTTAAAAAAAAAAATATTCAGAATTTTACACACCATGCACCTCTGTAACTGAAGAATTAACAACATCCACCAAACAGCTTCAATATACGCTGTCCAGTCAGATTAATGTGAGCACCTGTTAGAAGTGTTTGTAGCCACCTTCTGCGGCACGGACCTGCTGCCAGACGAGGGGGAAAAGAGTCAGGGATGTGGAGCCATGCCGACTCCAGCTCCGTGGACAACTGCGCCATGTTTCTCGGTTGAAGCTCGATGGCACGCGCAGCGCTTTCGAGGTGGTCCCACAGATTTTCGACTGAGTTTCAATCCGGTTAGTGTATCGATCTTCGAACTGCGCACGTACACAGCGAACTGTGAGACATAATACGGATAGATGTCATCGTGCCGAGGAGTAGGAAACTGCATGTAGGGATGGATATGGTCCCCAAGGACAGATGCATACTTGTGTTGATGCATTGTTCCTACTAGAAAGAAGAGATCACCCAAGGAAGGCTACGAAAACATTCCTACATGTATACGATAATGATCGAAGCACACTAAATGAACTAAACTGCGGGCGGGACTTGAACCCGGGTCTTCGAGCTTGCTAGGCAGAAATGCTAACCATTACACCACCTTAGGTGGTCAACATTACTGCATGAACCACCTAAGCTGAGTGCCCTCCCCGTTCGTGGAGTAATGATCATTGCCCTGCGCTGGTGTAATGGTTAACATTTCTGCCTAGCAAGCAAGGAGACCAGGGTTCGAGTCTTGACCTCAGCACAAATTTTAATTCATTTCGTCTGCTTCAATCATTACCGTAGATAATAAAAAGGGGAACCATTTAATTATAAGATATGTTAGATCACCAAATGGTACAAGGACGTCCCATTACGTCCAATGCTGGGGTGCTTGCCAATATCGGAAAGCCCAGGCAGTAGTGACAATATGTAAGGGAAAAACGAATTGACGTTTGTGTTGGGAAGGGCACTCAGCTTAGGTAGTTCTGCCTGCTTCGATCATTATCGTAGATAATAAAAACAGACTTAAATGTCTCAGGGAAACATTTAATTATAAAATTTCTAATTATTGTAGTGTGTTTGCTTTCAGACATTTCATTCTGTACACTCCAATGGCCATGTGTCCGATGGGACGTAAATTGTGAATCATCTGAGAAGCCACCTCTTGCCACTTGGTGGACGTCAGTTCCGGTACTGGCGTGTAAATTCCAGCCTTCGTTGCTGATGAACAGTAGCATGGTTGCAAAAACCAGCAGCCTTGTGCGGAGGCCGTCACACACCAACGTGCGCTGAACAAGTACAGGAGACACTGCTAGTAGCCCATTGATTCATCTGGGCGGTCAATAGTCGCACGTCTATCCGCCCATACACATCTGTGCAGCCGTCATTGACTCCCGTGATGTATTTTTGTATGTCCATCCTTTTGACTGAATATCTTGGGAGCCACGGGCATTCGCTATTGAAAGAAAATAAAACGCCCTTCAGCCGTCCTTATGATCTTATTTATTGATTAGCTACCAGTTTCACTGCTTTAATGCGCCATCTTCAGGCCTTAGTTGATGCTGAAGGGGTACAGACGATCCATATATACGTTGTATTACTGGCCAACATTGTCCGCAGCTCTTGGTCTTCTGGTAACATTCTCACTTCCCGCGCACGTGGTCGCCGGGTTCGATTCCCGGCGAGGTCAGATGACTGGATGTTGATGTGTCGTCTTCATAATTCATCCCCATTATGGTCCGAAGAAGGCAATGGCAAACCACCTCCACTAGGACCTTGTCTAGTACAGCGGTGAGGGTGTCCCACATCGTCCCCTACTCTCCTCGGAGTGCCCAACGTAACAGGTGTAACGTCCCCTTAGAAAAATTTATGACTGACTGTGCTGGTAAACCCTTTACATTATTTGCTTTTCAAACAGCTGAGCATAACTGAACGTACTCAGACATTTCGCTCTTTACCTATTCTTATCAACACTAACTGACACAATATTTTTAGCGCAACGCAATCTGACTTCAATAATCTCTACAAAAGAGTGGCTCTGACAAACAATAACCTATACCTTTCATGAATCACTTACCTCACAAAAATCTTCGTTTCTCAAACAACTGCAATACAGCGAGCGCCAATACTGCCAGCTAAATAGGATAGTCTAACTAATGAAGTCAGTATATATATATATATATATATATATATATATATATATATATATATATATATATATATAGTTCATGACATCCATTCTTACAAATTTACTGTCTCTGATGGACACAGGTCGAGATCATCCGCTTTCAAAACTCCACCATCTCT
This sequence comes from Schistocerca gregaria, assembly GCF_023897955.1. Classification (NCBI taxonomy): domain Eukaryota; kingdom Metazoa; phylum Arthropoda; class Insecta; order Orthoptera; family Acrididae; genus Schistocerca; species Schistocerca gregaria. The sequence continues at coordinate 338,767,809 of NC_064925.1, read as the reverse complement.
CTCTCCACATCCAACTGCGCAACGCTACGCGCTGTTAACAGCCAAATGCCCAACGCTACAATGGTGAGTATTACAACAATGCCAACCAGCCACAGACTGCACACAACACAGCCAGTGATTTTCATGCAGAGCGCTACGTGGCGTTACCGAGACAAAAACCTAAACAGTGTACTTACACAGGTTTATGCAGCGTATCTTGAGATGTCAGCACTCCTACCATCAACTGCCAACTGACTCATTAGTATATACATTATATATCAGTATATACAGTGCTTCAGTCACCAATATAACTGGTTTACACAAACTATCTGTAACTGTGATGCCAGCACTCCAACAACTGATCAATCAGTTGACAGTTGGCATCAATTGTTCGAGTGCTGGCATCGCAGTTACAGATAATCTGCGTAAACCACTTACATTGGTGACTGAAGGACTGTATATATGGGTCGTGATAACTACTTCAGCATCAACTAAGGCTTGAAGATGGCGCACTGAACCGCTGTAACTGGTAGCTACACAATAAATAAAATCATAGGAACAGCTGTAGGCGTTCATGTATGGTTCATGAGTGTACTACGATTACCAGTAGAGATATTTTGCCATGGATTATATACTTTAACCATGGCTGTACACTGACAGTTTACAAACTTAGCCGTTTCGGAAATGATTCCACCCCTGGCCCGAAAGCCAATGATCATGATCGTTTGGATGTCAGGCAAACCGATCCGCTTCCACATTAGAACGACTGCTGTGTTTCCCCCGACCCCTGACATGTTTTATTTACCCTTTACAGCTAGTGCTGCCATTTGTCGTATGTGAGCTGTTACGGCACTTTGACGTCGAACATACGCGGCAGTCACGTTAATGTGACTGGACAGCATATTAGAGAGCATTTAAATCGCTCTGAGGACTATGGGACTCAGCTGCTGTGGTTATCAGTCCCCTAGAACTTAGAACTACTTAAACCTAACTAACCTAAGGACATCACACACATCCATGCCCGAGGCAGGATTCGAACCTGCGACCGTAGCAGTCGCACGGGTCCGCACTGAGCACCTAGAACCGCGAGACCACCGCGGCCGGCAGAGAGCATTTAAATAAGTAGAACTTGTAATACACACTGCTCAACAAACGTTTGGAATACTATCGTTAATGGTAGTCTCACTGGCCTAGGCATTTATGCATTATCCAGTTATAGTACATGTACTGGACGGTGATTGTTACTGGCATGCTTATTCCAGTCATGTAAACAACTCGCTTGAACAGTTACAAACTACTAGCAGTCCAGTATCAACAAAAGCTTCATTCTGTTTGTGTGCAGCACTGCAGTAAAATGCCACGTTTAGGCATACAATACGTTGATAGTCAGGTCAGTGGTTTTAATTTCAGTAGTGTTACCGATCGGTTACATGTCAGTGAAAATGGTGTGTCTAAGGTGTGGAAAAGTACAGAGAGACGGTAAATGTGAATGATAAATCTTGCAGTGGTCGTCCTCGTAAGACAACACCAATGCAGGGTCGTTTCCTCCCACTGTTGGCTTCTAAGCGGCCAACATCAACTGCCAGAAATATTGGAAATGACTTATCTCGGGCAATAGGGATTCCTATCTTAGCCCAAACAGTGCGTCGGGGTGGTCTTTATTACAAAAGAGCAATGAAAAGTTTTGAACTGAACCAACGGAACCGAAGCAATCGAAGGACCTTACCTCTTGCACATCAGCACTGGACCATTCAGAATGTAGTAATGTGATGTTTGCTGATGAGATCAGGATTGATTAGCGATCGGACACTAGACGTGTCAGGGTTTGGAGAAGCTCTAGACGACACCAGGAACGCCTAAACGTGCAGGAAGTCCATCCATTTGCTGGTGGAAGTGTAATGTTCTGGGGCGGGGAACCCCTCTAATTCTTATCTATGACAATTTCATTGGTCCTCGATACCTCCAACAGGTCGTACACATGATTGTAAGGGCCTATAGACATGAAGTCGGTGACAACTTTATCCTAGTCGATGATAGTGCAAGACCGCACCGTACTCCAGCAGTGTCTCCGTATCTTCCAAGAGGCGACATCAACCGAAGGCATTGGCCAGTTCTCAGACACGGATGCAATTAAGCAGGCGTGAGACCTGTTAAAGGTAGCCAATGCACAGCGTCCGAATACACCTGAAAATCTTCAGGAAGGACTGGAATCTCATACCCCAAGATAAACGTGATGGTACCATACAGAGAATGCCTCGCAGAATGAAAGAATTCGTCTGTGTGCGAGGAGGACATACTACTAATGACTGACAATGATCATCAAGAGATATTGATTTTCATTGTTTTTGTTTTTGAGATATAGACTTAGGAAAGACCCTGTTTCGTTATGTAACGATTTTTTGTGACTAAGAAAAATCGCTCTTATTTTCAGAAGGAATTTTGATTATTTTGTTAATAAGGTATTGTGGAAACCTCAGTGGGTGTACTGTAATAAGTCATTGTACTAAACGCTATGATATTTCAAACTTTGGAGAAGGTATGCACAAAAACTCTGCACAAATCACAAAGTCATTTTTCACAAAAACAAAAACTGTAGAAAATGCCAGATACAGCTTATACGGTCTCTAGTGAACCGTTCTTCGTGTGATTCTAAAACCAGTCACTAGAGTGAAACACTGGCTGGGGAAACATCATGTGTTGCTAGGAGGTACATTATCTTCCAGTACAACACTCTCCCTTGCTAAAATTTCAGTTAATTTGTAGGCACTCGGATCTTCCGAACGGAGACAACTTGCAAAGAGGCGACGTATGGAAAATGATGAAGCCTCGTGCCCGCTGCCGTGACGTGCCGCTAATTAAATGCCACACAAAATTAATAACTAGATATGAGAGGGATCCTCTGCAATAACTGACGATGGCCAATGACTTAGTTTATTGCTCTTCAACAACAGAACACGCCGTTGTCGTTTTCATTAACACTGACGTAATTCACAAATTTAAGTGTATCTATTCCGGGGATCCTGCAGGTTACTTATGTTGTTTCAGTACGAATTTGACCATAAATACAGTAAGATCGCCTGTAAATTATTCCACGTATTGGTGCACAGGCTTACAATGTATGTTCCTATGAATAGCTTAAGTTGACGTATGGTCTTGTAAATTTACTTCTACTCAACACCAAGGACCGTTAATTCACATCATTTCATTAATTCTTTTTATATCAAATAGCATACCCCTCGGTATAACTGCTGGAACACATCCGATATTAACTTTCACGTGAACATTTCTCGCGATTCTGTCCCTAAATGTAAACCCAACCTACACAAACAATTACTAACACCGCGTGCTCAATACTACAAGCATTGTCGAAGCAACACGACATCTCCCAGCCACTAGAGACGTTTAACAATAAATAAAAAGGATTATAGAGGGCATGGCCGCTTGCTTGCGTACGCTAAGTCAAATGAAAGTGAGAAAGGCACTGTGCTTTCACAAGTGACATTTCCACCACAATATGAAGCCTCTTCCGACGACTAATCTGCCCGATAGGTATGTGTAATGTTTGATTGTCATAGGATTTACGAGGCTCCTTGAACAAATAACTCCAAATATTTTTATCAGAACAAGTTTATTGTTAGGAGTTACTATTTGGTGACGATACGAGTCAACGTTTATTATGTATGTATCATGTTACTACGTAGTCTCCAAACGTTCTACAGCCTTATGCCAGCGTTGGGCAACGGTAGGTATTCCTTATTGGTAAAAACCCTTGTCCTGTGATGGCAGCAATTGTTTTCACTGCTTGAATTAGGCTCCCATCGTCTTCCAAGTGTGTACCACGTAGTTGCCGAAACGCATGGAAGTCTGAGGACGCCATGTCTGGGCTGTAGGATAGATGAGGCAACGCCGTCCAGATTGGTGTTGCGTTCCCAGGTTCTGAGACTTGTGTGTGAGCATATATTGTCAGGGTGCAGCAATATTTGTTCTGGATTCTTATCAGACCGAACACTTCGAAAATTGTTCTTGAGTTAGCACAGAGTCTTCACATATGCGTCTGAACTAATGGTCAACCTTTCTGGCAACACATGTACAACAATGACACCAACCCTATCCTAAAAGACTGTAACCATGACTTTGCCAGCAGAGGGAGATGCTCTGGACTATTTTTCCTTTTTCTGTGGTTGCAAGTGATGCCACGCCAGTGACTGACATTTTGTTTCCGGCACAAAGTGATGTGTTCATCTTCCATCATCAGTGGTGATCGGTGACAGAATGGAATCTCCAACAGTCCAGATGAAATGACTTTTCTTTAAATATTGTGGTTTGTTGTGAGCATTCTCGGATGCTATCTTCGAATTTGGAAGAGGCTCAACCATCGTATACGCACTTCCAGTGCTCACCGATATCCGTGAAGTCAGTTCTCGAGTCTGCACGAATAATGGCATCCATGCGATTGGCTATGTCGAGAGTGGTGGCTGTGACAGAACGCCCCGAAAGTAGCTGATAAAGGAGCTAGCTTTCTGCACTTTCTGACCCAACGCCCACCAGTAATTCCGTCAGCTGCATCGTTACCATACCCTGGACGCAGTTCAGGGATGTTCAGCGCAGTTTCTTCTTCCGCTAGCAAAAATTTACACTGAAGCGCCAAAGAAAATGATATCGGCATGAGTATTAAAATACAGAGATACGTAAACAGATAGAATATGACGCTGCGGTCGGTAAAGCCTATATGGGACAACAAGTGTCTGGCGGCTACTGCTGCCAGAATGGCTGTTTATCAAGATTAAAGTGAATTTGAACGTGGTATTATAGTAGGCACGCGAGCGATGGGACACAGCATCTCCGAGGTAGCGATGAAGTGGGGATTTTCCCGTACGACCATTTCATGAGTGTACTGTGAATATCAGGAACCCGATAAAACATCAAATCTCCGATATCGATGCGTCCGGAAAAAATATCCTGCAAGAAAGGGACACGCGACGACTGTAGAGAATCATTCAACTTGACAGAAGTGCAACCCTGCCGCAAACTGCTACATATTTCAGTGCTGGGTCATCAACAAGCATAAGCGTGCGAACCATTCAACGAAACATCATCGATATGGGCTTCCGGAGCCGAAGACCCACTCGTATACCCTTGATGTCTGCACGACACGAAGCTTTATACCTCACGTGGGCCCTTGAACACCGAAATTGGACTATTGATGTCTGGAAACATGTTGCCTGGTCGGACGCATCTCATTTCAAATTTTATCGAGTGGATGTAGTGTACGAGTATGGAGACAACCTTACGAACCCATGGGCCCTGCATGTCAGCAGGGGCTGTTCAAGCTGGCGAACGTTCTGTAATGGTGTGGGGCGTGTGCAGTTGGAGTGATATGGGATCCCTAATACGTCTGCCAGGTCACTCGTACTTAAGAAATCTGTCTGATCACGTGCATCCATTCATGTCCATTGTGCATTTCGACGGATTTGGGCAGTTCCAGCAGGACAATGCAACACCCACACGTCCAGAATTGCTACAGAGTGGCTCCAGGAACACTCTTCCCAGTTTAAACACTTTCGCTGGCTATCAGACTCCCCAAACATGAACATTATTGAGCCTATCTGGCATGATTTGCTACGTCCTGTTCAGAATAAATCTCCACGTCCTCGTATTGTAATGGATTTGTGGATTCATGGTGTCAGTTCCATCCAGCACTGCTTCAGACATTAGTCGAGTCCACACCACGTGGTGTTGTGGCACTTCTGCGTGCTCGCGAGGGTTCTCCACGATATTACGCAGGCGTACCTGTTTCTCTGGCTCTTCAGTCTACTGCCCCAGGGGCCAGTACTGGGGCCACTCCTGTTCCTGATTTATATAAATAATATGCCTCTAGTATTACAGGTGATTCTAAAATAGTTGTGTTGACACTAGCTTGGTAGTAAAGGATGTTTCGAGCAACATTGGCTCGGTTTCAAATAGTGCAGTTCATGACATAAGTTCATAGCTTGAAGAAAAGAAACTAACGGTAAATCACAGTAAGACTCAGTTTTTACAGTTTCTGATACACAGTTCAACAAAACCCGACGTTTTAATGTCACAGAATGGGCATATGATTAGTGAAACTGAACAGTTCAAATTTCTAGATGTTCAGATAGATAGTAAACTGTCGTGGAAAGCCCAAGTCCAGGATATTGTTCAAAGACTTAATTCGGCCATTTTTATCATTCGAACAGTATCTGAAGTAAGTGATCGTTCGACAGTAAAATTAGTCGACTTTGTTTATTTTCATTCGCTTATGTCGTATGGTATTATGTCAGTTGCTACCTGTGGTCCCGTCCTGGGTTTGATTCCAGTCCCGGTTGGGGATTTTCTGTGTGTTGTCCTCATCATTCCATAATCATTCATGAAAGTCAGTGGACTGGACTGTGTACAGATTGAGACTTTGTACGGGCGCAGTTGAGCGCCCCGCAAACCATACATCAGCCTCATCCTATGGTGTTATATTTTGGGGCAACTCTTTCCATTCTCAAAGGATATTTTTGGCTCGGAAACGAGCAATTCGGGCCGACCGGAGTGGCCGAGCGATTCTAGGCCATTCAGTCTGGAACCGGGGGACCACTGCGGTCGCAGGTTCGAATCCTGCCCCGGGCATGGATGTGTGTGATGTCCTTAGTTAGGTTTAAGTAGTTCTAAGTTCTAGGGGACTGATGACCTTAGATGTTAAGTCCCAAAGTGCTCAGAGCGATTTGAACCATTTTTTGAGCAATTCGGGAAATACGTGATTTAAGTTCGTGTAACTCTTGCTGACCCCGGTTTGCTTGTCTGGGTATTCTGACACTGGCATCTCAACATATATATTCTTTATTGTCGCTTCTTGCTTCAGTATCAGCTTATCCCCAAGAGTTAGCAGCTTTTACTCAGTTGATACTAGGCAGAAATCCAATCTGCATTTGGATCGCAATTCCTTAGCTCTAGAGCAGAAAGGTGTGCAGTATACAGATGCAGCCATTTTCAATAAGCTACCACAAGAATTAAAAAAAACATTAGCAGTAATCTAAGCGCTTTCAATTCTCAACTAAAGAGTTTTCTCGTGAGTCACTCCTTCTATTCTGTTGAGGAGTTGCTTGAAACATTATGTTGATTCCTATGTTATATTATTGATTGCGTTTACTTAAATTTTGGGACTAACATTTTTTGGATTTATAAACATTTTATTTTATCTGCTTTTACGTCAATGTTGTAATTTCATGCACTGATGCGTTCCATGATCTTGGAGATTTGTTCCTTGGAAATTTGGTCCTACGAAACTTGATGTGTAAATAAGCAAACAAATAACTGGTAAGCTGATTCGCAACTCGGAACTCCGCTAACAGTGTGCATGGCACCATGCCAAACGCTCTCTGCGAATCCCATTGTGAGTTGTGGGCAGAAGCTTTGCTGACTTAAGAAAATGTATCCTATTCGAACATAAAATTTGTTCAACAGTTCCACATCAAACCAGTGTCAATGACACTGGTGTTACATTGACTTACATTTACAGTGTCAAACAATGTATCAACTGTTGCCAACTGAGCTATTTCTTGCGGCGAGTGTACTTCCAGACTATAGCGTCATCTTCTCGTACGAACATTCATCGGAGCTCGAAGCAAGACATCGTATTGCGAGAAAACTGTTAGTACCGCGTGACGACAGCAACCGATGGTACAATACATCTTTTTTACATCATGTAGTGCAAGAAGTTCTGACGACGTTATGATTTGATTGTCACGTTAACAGATTTCGATAACGAGGCAGTCTGTACACATGAAACAAAATTATGTTTATGAATATGTTCCGACATAAGACACGCTTTGCAGGCTCTCAACCATCTTGATACACATACTATCTCGAAAATAATACTGAGCGAGTAAAACGTCACATCGCCCTGGTGAATGTGCGTAATGTAAACATAGGAATCATTCACAAGCACTGGGTGGAAGGGAGGGGTAGCGGTACCAAAGAACTGCTGTGCCATCCTCCACCGGGAGCGTCATTGAATGAAGTACTGAGAGGCTTGGGGACAATACACCAATCTCCCGGTAGTTGTCAGTTTCGTGTCCTGGAGCCGCTTCTAATCGGTCAAGAAGTTTGTCAAGTGGCCTTACAATGCTGAATGCAACACGTTCCAGTCCTCTCGCCAAGGAAAAATCCTTGGAATTACCAGGAATCTAACCTGGGTCCTCGACAAGACAATCAGCTTACGAGTGTGGTTAAACGGTGGGAGCTGTGCAACGACTGCAGAAATTTCAATCAGTGTTGGCGCACATATAACTCGCCAGTAGGAAAAAAAGGCGGGAGGGGTTGGTCGAGTTAACCCTATTACACTAAGGGCTGATGGTAGGTTTGAAAAAAGTGAAATGTAAAAATAATTTTAATTCTGTAACGCCTTGACTAGTTTCATCTAAATATGGTACGTACATAGTATCCCAAAGGACGCGACAGGATATCTGAGGCTGGTCATATGTAAAATAAATTGAAAGGAACCGGACTTAGTATCGGATCCTCGGTTCTAGAGTCCCTGGGGTTCTTGTTGATACTTACTGAAGTCCAAAATTAGTTGCATAAATGTTTACTAAAATTTCAGAAACCTTTTCTAAAAGAAATCTGTACAACATCGCACAATAACTAAACGTGTAAGAAATTGTCCACTCATACCTTCAAATTCCATGAAAAACGAATTAGCAAATAACTAAGCAATAGCGAATAATCAGATAGACAGAGAAGATAGAAATGAAATGTAGGTGATGAACTGTACACCACATTCGTCGCATGAATATATCGAACGAAATTTATCATTAGTTAAAAACTTTTGTACCAGTTAACAAATACGTCGTCTGTAATGGATTGCTTATTAAGAACTACGACTGAACAGACACTAACAGTTGGTTGTACACTGCCTCAGTCAATTTTAATTTAACAGCACTATGCATTTCGATAGTTATACCATCATCCTTAGTTGGATTATGCTACTTTTACATTGTTAAATGTGTTTGTCATATACACAAGCGTTATCGTATTTGGCATTTCTTGCTACGACATCTCTTTCCGCCAAATGGACAACACAAATGTACAGTATGTAACAAACAAATGCAAAAAAGTTCCATAACCCTTCTAAAGGTAACGGCATAACCATCTAAACTCGTGGTAATGTTGAAAGAAGCCTCTCGTAGTGGCTGCGAGGTTTGAGGCGTCATGTCACGGACTGCACGGCTCCTCCCGCCGAAGGTTCGAGTCCTACCTCGGGCATCGGTGTATGTGTTGTTCTTAGCATAGGTCAGTTTAAGCAGTGTGTAAGTCTAGGGACTGATGACCTAAGCAGTCTGGTCCCTTAAAATTCACACACATTTGAACATTCAAAATAAAAAAAGTATGGTAAAGATTGTCTTATGATAGTTTTTTTAATTACATTCTCTTTATAGCAGTTTCGCCAAAACAACCGTATCCTCGTATATCCTGTAGTATTTAGTAAGAAGTTTTACATTTTGAAGAAATAATACATGTTTGTAAATAAAGGATTCGAAATTGACGGAACAACATGGAGGTGCACTTAGGGTGTGTCACATCATTCCTACATTTCTAGCCCGAAATATGTTTTGCTCCCACTCCTCATCCCCTCACTTGCTCGGGAGTACACGCGGAACAGAGGGTTCCGCCCACGTAGGGTTGGTTCGTGTTGGCAGCCCTGCCAGAATTAGGCACTTGGCCCGTGGCGACGTCGCACGGCTGAACCCGCGCGCTCTACGGGAGCCGCATGTTAATTCTCCGAGTCGATACGATGGATGCAATCTGGAGTGTGGGCAGCGCGCTGCGCGGCGTCATGCGTCCTTTACGCTGAGTCCCTGATCGAGACGCTGCGTGGGCCAGCTCCTGGAAGTAAGCAGCTCAATCGTGGGAAGTGCTGTCCGTCTAGCGGCAACGTTACAGCTCAACTGCGCCTCGACGTCGCCAGGGACAGAGCTCAGTTCTGTTGACGGAGGAAGACGGTGCTGCCCGTCTAGCGGCAATGTTACAGCTCAACTGCGCCTCGACGTCGCCAGGGACAGAGCCCAGTTCTGTTGACGGAGGAAGTGGGGACGAAGTTCCCGTGGAAATTTCGAAGGAACCGCACCGGTAATCGGTTTAACATGCCGTCATCATCATCATCATCATCATCATCATTTATGACTGATTATGCCTTTCAGCGTTCAGCCTGGAGCATAGACTCCTTATAAAATTCCTCCATGATCCCCTATTCAGTGCTAACATTGATGCCTCTTCCGATGTTAAGCCTATTACTTCACATCATTCTTAACCGATTCGAGGTACCTTCTCCTCCTACCCTCTACTGCTGAACCCATGAGTCTCTTTGGTAGCCTTGCTTCTCCCATGCGTGAAACATTCCCCCACCATCTAAGCCTGTTCGCCCTGACTGCTACATTATAGAGTTGATTCCCAGTTTTTCTTTGAGTTCCTCATTGTGGACATCCTGCTGCCATTGTTCCCATCTACTAGTACCTGCAATCATCCTAGCTACTTTCATATCCGTAACCTCAACCTTATTGATAAGGTAACCTGAATACAGCCGGCTTTCGCTCCCATACAACAAAGTTGGTCGAAAGATTGAACGATGCACAGATAACTTAGTCTTGGTACTGACGTCCTTCTTGCAGAAGAGAGTAGATTGTAGCTGAGCGCTCACTGCATTAGCTTTGCTACACGTCGCTTCCAGTTCTTTCACTATGTTACCATCCTGTGAGAATATGCATCATAAGTACTTGAAACCGTCCACCTGTTCTAACTTTGTTCCTCCTATTTGGCACTCAATCCGTTTATATCTCTTTCCCACTGGCATTACTTTCGTTTTGGATATGTTTATCTTCATACCATAGTCCTTACATTTCTGATCTAACTCTGAAATATTAGTTTGCAAACTTTTAATCGAATCTGCCATCACAACTAAGTCATCCGCATATGCGAGACTACTAACTTTGTGTTCACATATCTTAATCTCACCCAGCCAGTTTTCAACATTTGATCCATAAATAATATGAACAACAGTGGAGCCAGGTTGCAACCTTGTCTTACATGAACATGTATTTCTTTTTTTTTTCGGGGTAGGGGAGGGGGGCAGTACTTTCACTGGCCTGCTTTGATCCGGTCCGCCACGAATATCTCTCTTGTACCAGAAAGTAGTTGCACCCAACGTACTCAGTTACTTGTTGATATACCAAACTTCTTGCCTTTTGCTATAGTTTTTACCATCTATAGCTCTCTCTACTGACATGGAAATAATTCCCGGACGCCTTAACGCATGTTATGTAATTCCGTCCCTTCTTTTGTCAATGTTTTCCACATTTTTATCTCCTCACCGATGCTGTGAGGTAATTCTTCATTTCTTAACTTACCAGGAAACCCCATGTGTAAAACAGCTTCAAATGTCACATTACTTTATAAGTGAGTTAATGTGTTAAGTATTTGACTTAAAGCATATAAGAGAGAAATTTTTGTGGAGTTTGGAATTATGCTTAAAGTTTGTTAGACGTCACCAATTGCTCTAATTATCAAATAGTGTAAGGATATAGTATGAGTAATTTGCTCTCCGTTTTAAGCAAACGTTAGCTTCTCATCCATCTAAATGTTTAATAGCGAATGGTAACACCGAGGCTTTTGAGATCTGGACATGGCGGAGGATGGAAAGAATAAGTTGGATGGACAGAGCAACAAATGAAGAGGTACTGCGAAGAGTGGGAGAGAAAAGGCTGTTATCAGATGTAATAAAGAGAAGAAAAAGAAACTGGATTGGACATATATTTAGAAAGAATGACAGATAAAAACAGTTTTAGAAGGTTATGTAGAAGGGAAAAGGAAGCGAGGCAGGAAGAGATTCCGGATACTGGATGACATGATGGACGGTACAACATACAGCAGCATTAAGATGGAAGAAATGGATCGCAGGAAATGGACGGGCAAAGGACCTGCTGATACAGCAGCTAATTATGATGATGATGATGATGATGATGAATAGCGAATACGCTCTTCATGAATCACAAGAGAAGGAGGTTGTAACACCAATAATCGATAAGGTATATTCCGTGTGAGTTCTCTGGTGACAGTGCACACTAATGTATCTGCATAGTCATGATCTTTGGTTACTGAAATATGTAACACTTACGTTAATTATTTGGCGTTTTAAGAAATTATATTGTAACTATATCTCTGGCTTTATATGTAATACTCTGTGAATGCAATAATTTCTAAAAGCTCTGTATACTTTACTGGTACTTAAGCAGGGAAGCTAAATGCAAAACTTACAGTAATCCCCCGCGGATATGGAAGTAGTTTGGCGGGACTGGAAAAGGTGGACTTGGCGCGCAAGGAACTTGATTCCTTTATGGCGAGTGGAATTCGAGTCCTGCCTGTTTTACTGAGTGGTCAGCGGCAGCCTTGGTTGGCCATTGTGGTTAATTTGGATGTATAAATTGAGGCAAGGAGAGCTTGGGAGCATGGAAATTAGTCTCGGATTGAATGTAAAGTGGGCTATCGATCATGGCATCATTATTGGCCCTGTTTGGTTAAATTTACGACACCAAGAAGAGTTATATCAGGGCGTGGCTAACATCAAGAACCGTGGTTGCTTTACCGCCAATTTTATAGACACTATAATTTGCCACAAGTGCCATCACTATCATCAGCACTGTGTAGTGGGACGTGAAACTGAAGCGTCAACCATCTACCAGTGTCAGCCCAATTTGCAGGTGAATGTAAGTTTAATTTAGTGTTTTGTTTAGGTATTTTGTAATATTTATAATTGTTGTGAATTATCTAAAGTTTTGTATTTATTTTTATGTTTCATGTACGGAGAGGGCGGCGCAACGAACGGAGACAGCATCTTCACTGCCGGGAGCAGAGAGAAAATTGCTGGCCACTATACGTCGCGGGTCGACAGCCAAACAGCAACAGAAGATCCTGAAACCGAGTTGTTGCGTCGTGCTTCTAAAAACTGAAAAAAATTAGAGTTTGTAATGTTTCTACAACAATGACGTCATAGAAAGTTTAATCACGTTGTAAATGTGCAGTCCTATCTTCTCAAGGCTCAGGTTCACGTCTATATGTAGTATAGAGGAAGATAATAAACTAGTGTATACTACGAAAGTTTAAATACGTGTTCCGAGAATTAATTTATGAAGATTTATTGATTTATTTGACAAGATTATTAATTTTAACAACGTCCATCGCGAGTTTGAGTCTTAAAAGTTTATTCAATGTGGTTTTAATATTTATTAAAGCAGATTCTTGCGTTAATATAATGTCTTAGAAAAAACAAATGACATCTAAATTGATAAAAGTTGCTCAAACGAATTGGACTGAGTGACGTATTTCTGCGCATACGACTCAAATGATGATGTTTTAATTACAGTTTCGTTCAAGAACCATTCAGAGACGACTTTAAAAAGAAGTGAAATAATTTTGAAATGTTTTGTAACTGACGTAGGTGACGAAGTCTACACATGGTCATATGTCAAAAGAAAATCATTTATACAAAACTTACGTCGTTACACTACAACTGTTACCTTAATATGTACATCCAATCGAACAGGTATTGAGTAATAACTTTTTGTGGAACTTATAATTTACGTGTGCACATTCGTGATGATGCCCAGTCACAACCCTAGACAGGGTCATTTGCAAGTGAATTAATTCCGAGTATCCACGTTTTATTAAACTGACAATTTTGGCAGTAAAACCTTTTGCAGTTTTATTAACTTTGTGGAGTATACAGTTTGGTTAGTTTTCCGTACAGTAGTAAATGATATACTGCACGTAATTTTTCATCTTAAAGTTTCCTAAAGTGTGTTCATAAAGAGAGCTTTTCGTTAAATAAGAAGCTGCAGTTAAAATAATCAATGATAAAAGTATAAGTGATTATAGCTGAACAGGTTTGTAAACTTGTAATTATTTGTTTCTTTGTATACGTTCTTTTAAAGTAGTTTTCCAAGTGATGTAGTCATTTACAAAGCCAGTTTGACTTTGAGTCCAATGAGAATCTGGCGGTTACGTCCCCTTGTTAACTACTGAACTAATTTTGCATTATTCATTGTACTTAAAGTTGTTGCTAAAAGTATTCGCCGTTTTCTTAAGTTTGGTTTTTAATATTTACAAATTAATTAACAAAAATTTCCAGAGAAAGAAAGTAATACAACATTATAAATCACTTAGGAATGAAATAAACAGGAAGTGCAGGACAATCTGTTCAAAATGGCTGCAGGAAAAAAGTGAAGAAATCTAAAAAGAATGATTGTCGAAAGGGCTCACTCAGCATAGAAATTAGTCAAAATATTTGGTCGTAACACTACATAGCGATATGAAATGGAGTGCGCATGTGAGGATTGCGGCAGGAAAGGCGAATGGTCAACTTCCTTGATTATGGTTCTAATTCGTTGATTTAGGGAGAGGGGGGGGGGGGATTGTACGGACAGGCAAAGACCAGAGTATACAGCATAACAGATTGTAGAGGAGCTGGGAAGTGATAGATATGTAGGGATGGAAAGTGTAGCACAAGGTGTGAAGAGTTGGACGACAAGCATCAAACGGACTGAAGGGCTGAAGACAGCAACGGAAGTGACCAGAATCAAGAGGGTTTCAGTACGCACTCCCACTCCGATATAACCTTCCTGGTGCTACTTGCCGCTGGGCACGTATTCACTTTGTATGTGTTTGCTAAAACAACAAGGCCTTGTTTGTCGAGTATCCCACGGGCAGCGGCTAGGCAGCTCGTTATTATTTAAAATGTTTCCCATTTTAACCACGACGAGGTACAGAGTTTTCAGCTGACACTAAGGCAGCTGTTCACTCTGCTGCTTTCTTTTTCAAAACAGGCGAAACACATTCAGCATTGTTCAACACAATCGCTAACAAACTTCATCGTATGTAATCTCTGTCCACTAAATTGTGTAAACCGTTGAATTCAGTTGTCTTACAAGTAATGACAGTTTTCATCGTGTGAGGTGACCTATAATAAAAAAAGTTGTGTGTGTGTGATGAAGAACAACGATTTAAATTTAAAGAGTAAAACGAATAGGTTGTGAGTTGCTACGGAAGGTTGTGTAACCGTAAAATATCTTTCAGAAAGCGTTGGAGCTGAGTAAAGTGGAATGAGCACGTGAAACAAGTTGTAGGAAATACTGATGCATGACTGAGATTCGTTGGGAGGATGCTATGCAGTTCTTTGCTGGAAATGCCATTTGTACTCAGATGATTCATGTGAAAAGTTTTCCAACGGGATATTGGCCGCGCGACGGGAAATAATAGACTTTGAGCGGGGAATGATAGTTGGAGCCAGACGCATGGGAGAATCCAAACCGAGAATCGTCAGGGAGTTAAATATTCTTAGATCAACAATGTGAAGAGTGTGCCGAAAATATCAAATTTCAGGCATAACCGTCAACGCAGTGGCCGACGGCGTTCACGTAATGACTGAGAGCAGCGGCGTTCGTGTAGAATTGTCAGTGCTAACAGACAAGCAACATTGCGTGAAATAACCGCAGAAATCAATACAGGACGTACGACGAGAACATCCGTAAGGGCTGCGGTGAAGTTTGGCGTTAATGGGCTATGGCAGCAGACGATCGACGTGAGTACCTTTGCTAACAGCACGACATAACCTGCAGCGCCCCTGCTGGACTCGTGACCATATCGCTGGACCCTAGACATTTGGAAAACTGTCTTGTCAGATGATTTACGATTTCAGTTAGTAAGAGCTGACGGTAAGACTCGAATGTGGCGGAGGCCCCACGAAGCCATGGACCGAAGTTCTCAACAGGGGACTGTTCAAGATCATGGTGGTTCCATAATGATGGCTACATTTACATAGAATGGACTGAGTTCTCTGGTCTATCCGAACCGGTCATTGATTGGAAATGGTTATGTTCGGCCACTTGCAGATCATTTAAGTTTTGATGGACTTCATGTTCCCCATCAAAAGGGGAATTTTTATGGATGACAGTGCGCCATGTCACCGGATCACAATTTATTGTTCGCGATTGGTTTGATGAACATTCAGGACAGTTTTAGCGAATGATTTCGGCAGCCAGATCACCCGACATGAATCCCATTGAACATTGTAGGACACAATAGGGACGTAAGTTCGTGCACAAAATTCAACACCGGCAACACTTTAGCTATTATGGACTGCTATAGAGGCAGCCTGGCTAAATATTTCTGCTGCGGACTTCCACAGACTTGTTGAGTCCAAGCCACGCGGAGTTGCTGCAATACGCCGGAAAAAAGGAGGCCCGCCACGGTATCAGGAGGTACCGCACGTCACGTACACGTATTCAGAGAGATAGAACCACTCTGAGAAATGAAGATGAGGCCGGAGATTCCATTTGTATTAAGTAGTAATACGTGTACGCCCTCCGTCTTTAGAGTAGTCACAGATTCCAGGCTTGTGCTGTAGATGTAGAATTGGTGGAAAATTGATAGGAGGCTAACGGAAATGAAATGGAAATGAGCGTTTGTCGTCATTGGGCGGGAGGCCCCTTGCGGGGCAGATCCGGCCGCCTTGGTGCAGGTCTTATTACATTCGACGCCACACTGGGCGACCTGCGTGGAGAAAATCCCCGACCCAGCCGGGAGTCGAACCCGGGCCCGTAGGACGGCAATCCGTCAGGCTGACCATTCAGCTATTGGGGCGGCCGCTGTGTACGATGATGATTGTGTAGACATCAGTGTTGTTGCGACTCTTTGTTGTTCGAGCTCTTAAAAAAGAGAACGGCGGTGCTAACGTCAACATGCGAGACTGACAATCAACGACAGCGACGCCGAAAAAGTACATGCCATCAGCAGCTAAGTCATTCTTACAAATTTCTGGGATGTTCAACATGTAATGCATTCGGAGTTCATGCCTAAAGGCACTATTATAATATCCGCAAGGTACTGCGACACCCTCAGAGGGAATTTGAAGATTCTGTCCACAGTTGGAGCACCATCTCCTTCAGCACGACAGTGCCGGATCTGACACGATAGCTTCGTCATCTGCAACAATCCGATGCCTTTGGTTCATCGATCATCCTGCATTCAGTCCTGACTTTGCCCCATCCGATTTTCATATGTTTTTAGGGTTTTAGGACATAATTTGATAGTAGCGGTGACGTTGTGAATCCGCAACAAAGTCAAACATCCTACAGTGACGGTATCAGCCCTCTGGGCTCTCATTGGGAGACATGTGTTCGTCACCACCTTGACTATGTTCAGGAACAGATGTGTGGATATGATGAATAAGGTGTAGGTGTTAATGAAGTTTGTTTTTTGGACGCCCTCGTAGATACTTATCAAACTGCAGGGGCATACGGTACAAGAGAATCTGTGGTTCATCACGAAGAGGTGTAGCCTAAAATTCCGAGAACGTACGTACCAAGGAGAATAAGCCGACAAATATTACTTCCTCTCACATACATACCGTGGAATGACCAAGAGGAAAAATCTGAGGAAACTGAAACTCATACACAGGCTGGCGGGCAACCTTCTTCCCCTGTACCATTCATGAGCAGAGCAAAAGGAGGGAAAATTATAGCAGTAACAGATGAACGCTCCGCCACACATCGAAACATGGGTTGCGGAATATGGGTGTGCACGCCACTGAAATATAGATAAAGATTTTCTCTTTCCTGTAGCAATAATTCATAGAAAAAAATGCTCAACACATAGAATAATACACATATAATACGTTAACGATGTTAAAATTTTCCTCCGTATTAGCAGATAATACAATAGGGTCTTCTCGTAGACTATTCGGCTGGTTTGCGGTAGTGTGTTACTGGAAAGATTAATCCACACACATAGTTTGCGGCAACTGTGTACCACAACTTACTTTTGCTTCCGAATTATATTTCAACTTTTTAAAACTATAAGTTGTCGATGCAACAAGAAACAAAGTCTAACTGTATATCAAGACGGTTTTTCGACAAGCATCTTTTAATAACAATTACGAACCTTACGATTTGTCGTGCTAGCCTGCTGCTGAATGTATTTTGCACCATGACTGATGCTATATCCCAGTGATTCCCAAACCGGGATTAGGCGGCTGTGTCATAGGGCGTCGTGAAAAATTCCGAACCTGCTGCAGCAGTAATGGTTACAGAGAGAGCGAAGAAATGTCCACTGACTTTTGGAAAAAGAAACTAATAATGAAGATGGTACTGATTTTTGTTTTCCTTTGTGGCACCAACCTATAACTTCTAGTTAACTCGATGCGTCTTGGGATATAGGATGTCTTTTAGATCATCTACTACAGTTTCCGAAAACCATTTTTGGTAGATTGAAAATTAATTTTTCTTACGGCACTGTTGGTTGGGAAAAGTGCCACCGAGTAGAGCGCCGTCGCATTGATGTCTGATAGCTAACACCGCTATGGAGGCGGATTTCTAAAAGATAATGTCCATAAATTCGTATAAACTGAAAAAAAATTTTTAAAGCCAAAGCTCCATCCGAATTTCCTGAAGAAAAAGAAAAGAAAAAAAAAATCGTATTGTGTCGTCTGACAGGATTACATCGAAGATTAAATTTAATAGCATAGAATTTCGAGATTCGATAGCATCTGCGGTTCGTAGCAGACTATGCTACACAATTAGTAAGGCAGGACTTAAAATTGTTGTTTGAATCTTTTTGTGTAGTCGTCAATTGCTGTAGAGACGTTACACGGGGAACATATCGCTAATGAATGATAAATTAGGGATTGGATATTCAGGAAGATGATCATTAGGCTGTGGAAGAAAAGACAGAGGGTACATGATTGTGACCACTTAGGCATTACAGCAAAGTTGCCTTCCAAAGAGAAGAAGTTGAAAAAAATTATTTTTGTTTATAATTATTGAAGATACTAAAGGAGTCCTTATTTGATGAGCGCTATAGTTGTCAGTTTTCTATATTCTTCGGATGTTTATCTCTTATCATTTTCTTCGTCTCCAGTAATATTTTTTTAAGGTGAAACATGACGAGTTGCACCATTAAGCCGCTACTGAGTGTAAAAGCTGCATGAACATTAGTTGAATTTGAAGCTTTTAGTATGTCCAAAGCTGGGTTTTCGGCCACTGCTGTAATAAAGAGTAAATATTGTGAGAAAATTAATATGAAAGCGGGGCTTGAGAAATTGTGTGTGTTGTGTTCGACTTTTCAAACAAGTGTAAGGGGAGTGGCGTGGCGACAGTCGTCGCAGCTTCACAGCAGCAGAAGTGATTAGCGAACAAGTTAACAAAGCAGAATATTTACTTAACTTGTATATCTCCAAGTGTACGAAGAATCGTTATAAACCATGCAGCAACAAACAGAATGCACTTATCACAACATCCGCTAAAATGAGGCGATGGTGTCGTTACGATGAGGCTCCAAGTCCAAGTGGGACATGTGTCTGCCGCCGACCGTCCTATGCCCTGGCAGCAGAGGTCGCTTCTACTGCAGTCACCAGAGGCGTGACTCAGTGTGCGTGCGCCACTGGGTCCACCAGATCCTGCGGGACCGCAGTCGGCATCTACAGGAAACTTGTAATCCCATTACCAGTTGTAGAACGCCAGTGTTGAACAACAGCCTCATTATATATATGAACATGTCCGAAAGAACAGATACCATCGGTGACCATGCAGCTCGTTAGAATGAAATTACAATGAAATGAATACCCCTAGCTGCATACAAGCGTTGATTTAAGTCGACAGGGACAGTTGGAAATGTGTCTCCCGCCCGGAACTCGCGCCCGGTATCTCCTGCTTACATGGCAGACGCTCTATCCATCTGAGCCTCCAAGGATAGTGCGACTGCAGGGACTTATCTCTGGCACGCGTCCCGTGAGACCCACATTCCCAACTTATTGTCCCGCACTATATTCATTTCATTGCTAGAGAGTCTGCCTTGCAAGCAGGAGATCCTGGGTTAGAGTCCCGGTCAGGGCACACATTTTCAACTGTCCCCGTTGACTTAGATCAACGGCTGTATGCAGCTAGGGGTATTAATTTCATTGTAACAAGCTCATTCATCCCATTACTTATTAATGACAAATGTGTTCGACATATTGTTTGTGAGTATTACAAATGATCAAATGAAACTATATATCTATATATATTGTAAAGTCCACTTAGAAAAATTGGTGAATTGCTGTGCTGGTAAACCTCTTACATTATTTGATTTTCAAACAGCTGAGCAGAACTGAGCGTACTCACACATTTCGCTTTTTCCCTATTCTGATCAACACTAAACTGACACACAATATTTTAGCGCAACGCAATCTGACTTTTAATAATCCCTACAAAAGAATGGCCCTGACTAACATTAACCTATACGTTTCATAACTCACTTACCTCACAAAAATCTTCGTTACTCAAACTACTGCAATACAGCGAGCGCCACTACTGCCAGCTAAATAAAAGATTCTAACTACTTAAGACAGTAACTACTTATAGGCATAGTTAGCAAATGAAAGATTTTGATAGAGAACAAACAATGTATTTACGTTAATAGTCATAATATATATAGCAGTTCATGACATCCATTCTTACAAATGTACTATTTCTGATGGACACACCTCCAGATTATCCATTCTCAAAAATCCGCCATCTCACTTCCCCACATCCACCACTACTGGCGGCTGGCCTCCAACTGCGCAACGCTACGCGCTGTTAACATCCAGCGCCCAACACTACAATAGCGAACAACAATGCAAACTAACCACAGACTGCACACAGCACAGCCAGTGATTTTCATACAGAGCGCTACGTGGCGTTACCAATAAAGAAACCTAACCAGCCTACTTACAATATATGCAGACATGCAGGCTGGGATTCGAACCCAGGTCTTCAGTAGGCAGATGCGCTAACCCCTACGCCACCCCATCACAGTGGCCATTCATCACTGTACAGAACAGCCTAACGCACCTTTATTCTCGATCTAAATTCTCATTCACGCCTCAGCTCATTTGCTATTCCTCCTAAACTTAAACGGTGTTGCAGAGTGTCTCCAACTGTATTGGAATAGCACATCAGCATATAGACATCACAGATGTTTGAAAATGTCTCTAGAACTATATAGTTTCATTTTATTAATGCACCTGTGCCTGATTTTCAGGCGAGATCACCTGTTTCATTCGAAGCTGAGGTGAGCAGGAGGCCTGGTTTCGCATCCCAGCGTTGGTACAAATTTCCGTTTGACTCTTCAGTCTGCATATACAAATTATAAAACTTGTGGTTCCTTTGTTATGATATTGTGAAAAATGTACTTCACCACACGGACTGGACACTGAAGCTGCTTTAGATAGACAATGTTGTGAGTTAGGCCACCATGGAAAAAGTCTTGTATATTAACGGGGAAGTAAAAGTTTGGAAGCCACTGCTCGGCCCAATATTCAGAACTAGTGGCATCTACGTTACGATGTTCTGCAAACTATTTATAACCGTGGTATTTAAATATAATGTGGAGCATTAACTGTATTTCCACAGTGAAAAGTAACTAAATTCAGTTTACACGTCATACTTCAACTGTTCCTTGTTTTCTTTGATGAAATTCTAAAATGCATATCAAAATCATATATTAGTACTGTGTTTTCGATTTTGCCCCATGCTCTAGATGAGCTTCAGTGCTTCACTCTTCAGCCAAGATACATCCAAAGGAACTGTAAATAAACTACTTTTCCCCTTTGTATAACACAGAGCAGACATTCCGCAACACACATTCTGTCAGGCGCCAAAGATATACACTTCGCTACGTGGAGGACAGTCAGTGACACAGCTCTTCCCGCACACGGCGGCTGTCAGCCTGCTGCGTGGAGCGCCCATGAATGAATGATGACCTGCCCTGGGTCCACTGTGCACGGCTTTTAAGCTTAAATTTGAACTCTTATGCGGAAAGGAGAGGCATATGTAGTAGTTCAGAGGTACATTAACTAATAGTTACAGCACTTACCTACCATTTCAGCACTATGCAGTAAAGGGAAGGGATGAAGGATAGAAAACGCTATACCACCGCCGGTGCAACCTGCAGGTACACATTAAACTGTAAGGCTAGTGATCGAAGAGAGACGAGAGTCATGAGTAGTAGCAGAAATGTGAATAGCGAGGAAATTACCATCACAATTATGGACCACTAAGTGAAGAAATTACTCTAACTCGGAAGTAAAAGCACACCATGGACTCCTACTAGAATTGCAGTGAAACATGATGTGTCGTGGGATGATCACTCTGCTTTTAAAATAATTGAAAGGCCACGATCACTTCAATCGTTTTATTAGGTGACTTCCTTATATGAATAAAGGTAAATTATAATATGTAGTTTTGTAAGGCGCTAGTGGATAATGTCTGTGCCTCAGATGCTTTTACTTTGTAATTGACGTACTTTATAGTGATTGTAGTATGTACAGGAAATGTATGTGCAAATGTGGGCTTTGCATGGGTATGTGACAAGCAGTTATAGTAAAGTTGTGTTTTAGTAGTAATGAGTGGTTATGCCGTGGGACTGCGCATGCGCTGCTTGGACAGCGCTATCTGGTGGCCGGTTGTGAACCGCTAGAACCACAGCAGGTAAGCCTGCGCGGAACAGGGCAGTGATGATGCCGGCCGGTGTTAGGCGAGCCGTGGTAGTTTCATCTGGTGACTTCAGTGTTATATTTTATGGAAAGAACGACCACGAGAACAGTTTTCTATTATTTTTTATTGGTTGTGGCAATGATATTATCAGATGGTGTGCCTCATATGCCATGATGTCCATATTGTTTTATAACTGTTAATCCACGATTCAGGTATGTTGTTCTGTAATAATTGTAATGCACAAAGTTAACTCATGTAAGCCCTCCCTCAAACCTGTTATGTTATACCTTCACAGATCTGATGATGGCACCTTCAGAGGGCTGAAACCGGTCATCTAATAAACGATTGAAGCGATCCTACTAGAAGCCTAGTAGTATCAAACATCAGTCTTAATATGGGAATGAAATTCCGAGGATGTAAGTTTGGAGCACAGTACTGTGCAGAACTGAATCATGGGCTGTCCGGAAACCTGGAAAGAAGAGAGTCGAAGCGTTTGAAGGATGATGAAAATCAGATGAACTGATACGAAATGATTTGACAAAAAAGAGACAGGTAATAGGGCATGTGGAAGACATCAAGCAATAACTTCCATGGTACCAGAGGGAACTGTGTGGGGTAAAATATGTAGGGATAGACAGAGATTAGCGTGTATCTTGTGCATGGCTTCGTACAGTATAGTACGGAGGGGTGGTCTACAAACTGGTGGAGCAGCTATTGTTGTAGAAAAGCTGGATAGGAGCAAAAATACTGATCGAACAAACAAATACAGTAAACAAAAGCTTTACTTAACTGGCAGTTTTCCCAAACCGTACAAAGACTCATTACACACAATGCAGCAAGAAATATAATCCAGCTAATACAACATCAACAAGGACGAGACTCTCTGAAGCACAAACGGTGGAGTCGGAGCCAAGACTAGGAGGCGCCTGCATACCGTCACAGAGTGAAGTTGCTCCGAGTGTGAGTGGGCTCTGTGGCTGCCACCGATCTTTCTATCTTCCTATATCGCGGCGGCAGAGGGAGCTCTTGGAGCCGCTGGAGACAAAGCTCAGTCTCTGCCGGATCCCGCGTGACTGCTATCGGCGTCTCACGGAATTCCGTTGGCAACTTTATGGCGCTGGTAGGGTAGTATCGATACATGATTTCACACATCCGATTACTAATTGAGGACGTTGGGTGCAACATCAGGTGCAACTGCCACTCTGAGTTAAAGAGGTTGCCACAGGAGACGAATTCGTGGATGGGTGTATCAAAATAGTCACAGATTTGATTAACTTCTCATGGTTGGGATTCACAGTCATATAATGTTTCTTAAAAGACATCATAGTCGCCGTTGACTGTATGAAATATTTATTATTACTATTAAAATTTCGACCTTAGAACCATTTTCAAGTAACTGTTGCAGTGGTACTTGAAAATGGTCCTAAAGCCGAAATTGCAATCGTAATAATAAATATTTCATACAGTCAACAGCGACTATGATGTCTTTTAAGAAATAGTCGCAGATTGATGAATCGTCCACTACCACACCCCCCCAAAAAAGAAAAAAAGCTGTCGATCAGTACTGATAATACCTCTACATACCCTAAAACTATACGTCACAAAAACGTATTATTTTTCAGCAAAAATAAATTCGAAGGTATGAAGTACCATTGACAGTGTTTCGAGACAGTGGGCTTTAACTTACTACGTAAGTGACCATTGTGAATGGTACATGCTATCATAGTACATTAGCAATGTTGCATTCTAGACAAAATTTGTTCCATTAAAATGTGTACATCACGCTAATTCTATTTAAGGTACAGTAGTATATGCTTAAATATGGTTAAACTGTTAGGATGATGGTAGAAACCTACTTACACAGTTGGAAAGTTTATTGGAGGAAAGATAAAAGTTGCAGTTTCAGTGTGTTATTTGTACTGACTTAACTACAGTGACGGAGATGGAAAGTTTTAAACCATGGATACTTTCACTTAAAGCTACGAAATTAACACTCCAGTATTTCCGTGCCTTTGAGGGTGTATTGATTAAAATATTATATGATCTTACTTTTGGTACGGAAATCATCCATTCCCCTAAATAAAGAATAATATCAGTACATAACAGGTATTGAGTGTGTCTGACGTTACTGGAAGCTGGCCGACGGAAATAGCAACACTTCCTACCCAGAAGACATGCACGTGTTGCTTATTGCCATCATTCGCACTTTGATAAAGATCGAATCATGGGCATAAAAGGCATGGGAGAATCATACAGGCAGATTGCACACACAACTGGCTGTAGTAGAATCGCTTCAAGAAGCAATAACAGAGTGATTTCACAGCTAATGGTGGCATTGTGGTGGCGTTATGATGGTGCAGTGAACCGTGTAATGTGCAGAGCGAGCACTGCGTGTAGCGATTTCCTGCACAGAAGTCTGTTGGCACGTGGGGAATGCGATGGTGAGTGGTGTATGATAAATAAGGCATAATTAAATTATCACACTGGGTGTACGTCATTGACTATTGTCTGTTGACGGTAGAAATACACTCCTGGAAATGGAAAAAAGAACACATTGACACCGGTGTGTCAGACCCACCATACTTGCTCCGGACACTGCGAGAGGGCTGTACAAGCAATGATCACACGCACGGCACAGCAGACACACCAGGAACCGCGGTGTTGGCCGTCGAATGGGGCTAGCTGCGCAGCATTTGTGCACCGCCGCCGCCAGTGTCAGCCAGTTTGCCGTGGCATACGGAGCTCCATCGCAGTCTTTAAATCTGGTAGCATGCCGCGACAGCGTGGACGTGAACCGTATGTGCATTTGACGGACTTTGAGCGAGGGCGTATAGTGGACATGCGGGAGGCCGGGTGGACGTACCGCCGAATTGCTCAACACGTGGGGCGTGAGGTCTCCACAGTACATCGATGTTGTCGCCAGTGGTCGGCGGAAGGTGCACGTGCCTTTCGACCTGGGACCGGACCGCAGCGACGCACGGATGCACGCCAAGACCGTAGGATCCTACGCAGTGCCGTAGGGGACCGCACCGCCACTTCCCTGCAAATTAGGGGCACTGTTGCTCCTGGGGTATCGCCGAGGACCATTCGCAACCGTCTCCATGAAGCTGGGCTACGGTCCCGAACACCGTTAGGCCGTCTTCCGCTCACGCCCCAACATCGTGCAGCCCTCCTCCAGTGGTGTCGCGACAGGCGTGAATGGAGGGACGAATGGAGACGAGTCGTCTTCAGCGATGAGAGTCGCTTCTGCCTTGGTTCCAATGATGGTCGTATGCGTGTTTGGCGCCGTGCAGGAAAGCGCCACAATCAGGACTGCATACGACCGAGGCACACAGGGCCAACACCCGGCATCATGGTGTGGAGAGCGATCTCCTACACTGGCCGTACACCTCTGGTGATCGTCGAGGGGACACTGAATAGTGCACGGTACATCCAATCCGTCATCGAACCCATCGTTCTACCATTCCTAGACCGGCGAGGGAACTTGCTGTTCCAACAGGACAATGCACGTCCGCATGTATCCCGTGCCACCCTACGTGCTCTAGAAGGTGTAAGTCAACTAACCTGCCCAGCAAGATCTCCGGATCTTTCCCCCATTGAGCATGTTTGGGACTGGATGAAGCGTCGTCTCACGCGGTCTGCACGTCCAGCACGAACGCTGGTCCAACTGAGGCGCCAGGTGGAAATGGCATGGCAAGCCGTTCCACAGGACTACATCCAGCATCTCTACGATCGTCTCCATGGGAGAATAGCAGCCTGCATTGCTGCGAAAGGTGGATATACATTGTACTAGTGCCGACATTGTGCATGCTCTGTTGCCTGTGTCTATGTGCCTGTGGTTCTGTCAGTGTTATCATGTGATGTATCTGACCCCAGGAATGTGTCAGTAAAGTTTCCCCTTCCTGGGACAATGAATTCACGGTGTTCTTATTTCAATTTCCAGGAGTGTAGTATATCACTATGTAGTTAACGGTTGTATCAGCTGATTCTAGATACGGTAAGGTATTGTTTTGCATACTAAGGTTTATAGTTATTATTTGTGGTCAAGGCAAAGTGCCAGGCATTATTAATTGTTACGTTTTTTCCCCGTTGTCTCCACAGGACAAAACTGAATTTGTTGTGGATTTGAATTAAGTCTTTTATTGTAAGAAGTACGAGGGTCGAATGAAAAGTAATGCTTCCACCTTCGTTAATTGGGTTTGTACGGTAATATTTTAATAAATCAAACAAGGAAATATTCCTTAGAATGTGGTCTTTAATTATCAATATTAACTTTTCCACATAATCACCAGCCAATTGGACAGATTTCTGGCAACGATGAACAAGTTTTCTGAAGCCGCCATGGAAAAAGTCGACACTCTGTTTCAGAAACCACAGTCTCATACTTCTCTCAAAGTCTTCATCAGAAGAATAATGATGTGCCCGCAGATCGCTTTTCATGATCGGGAATAGGTGTAAGTCAGACGGTGCCGGGCTGGGCTGTATGGAGGACGCCGTACGGTGCTGAGATTTAATCTCTGAAGTTCTGCTGTGCTCGCAATGAAATGCGTGGTTTGGAATTGTCATGCTGCAGTAAAACATTTCCCTTTTCCTTTCGTACCCTTGTTAGCCGCCGTTTCAGAGTTCGCAGCGTTGTGGTGTAACGATGTGAATTTATTAGTGTTCCATGATAAAGGAACTCAATATGGATAACACCATCTGCGTCCCAGAACACTGTGGCCATGATTTTTTCAGCTGAGGGCTGTGTCTTGAATTTTTTTTTCTAGGGCGAGTCTTTGTGTCAATATTCCGTAGACTCACGTTTCGTCTCCGGGTCGTAATGGTGTACCCACGTTTCGTCTCCTGTCACTATTGAATGGAGAAAGGCGTCACCTTCATTCTCATAACGCGAGAGGAGATCCTGTAAGATTTCCAGTCTGTGCGCTTTCATTTCAGGAGTCAGCGCATCCGGGATACCCATCGTGCACAGATCTCCCGATAGGCAAGAAAAGCAATAATGTGACCCACACGTTCTTGTGAAACGCCGATTGTGCTTGCAGTTTTTCTCTGAGTGATACGACCATCGTCTTGAATCAATCGGTCAACATTTTGCTTGTGGAACTCGGTGGTTGCTGTCACAGGACGTATAACTCTTTGTTTGTCACGCAGGTGAGATGTTCCACCTTAACATCTTTAAAATTACTCGCCCAACGACGCACAGTACGCACAACATCACAGTCGCCATAAACTGCTTTCATCCTCTGATGAATCTGCTTTGTCCGCAGCTCGTGGTCGTGCGGTAGCGTTCTCGCTTCCCGCGCCCGGGTTCCAGGGTTCGATTCGCGGCGGGGTCAGGGATTTTCTCTGCCTCGTGATGACTGTGTGTTGTGTGATGTCCTTAGGTTAGTTAGGTTTAAGTAGTTCTAAGTTCTAGGAGACTAATGACCATAGCTGTTAAGTCCCATAGTGCTCAGAGCTATTTGAACCATTTGAATCTCCTTTGGGTTGACACCTTCTGCTGTCAAGAATTCAATAAATTCACAAAGCTTAAATCGCACTGACCGACCGTCTGTGTATGGTTCCATACTTTACACTGTAACAACACAACCGTTGAATGCTAAGGCTTCCCGACAACTGGAGCGGTATAGAAGAGGCTACGGAACAACCAGTACTTCCAGCATACCAATGCTGCCAACAGTTGAAGAGTTACGCACGTGGAGGCATTACTTTTCAGTCAACCCTCGTATAATTGTGCAATTGGTTAATCTTGCCCAATTTAAAGTTCTTTCGAATTAAAGGAATATGTATATTGGTTTTATTGTGACTGTTTATTATTTTGTTAACTGAAGCTCCGCTGCTTAATAAAATACAAGGTGTTTATATTGAACTTTCAAACCGCTTTACAAATAACACCACTGGTCAGAATGACGTCAAATTGCAACGGAATATTATCGGAGAAGGGGGAAAACGCATGGCAGAAAAAATAAGTAGTTACAAAATATAGCAATAAATGGTGCTGTATGTATTATAATTAAATAGTGGTCGACTACAAATGACAAATGAATCATAAAACAATGCCTAAGGTGTCTGCCCAGCGGATTAACGGCGAGGGCCGGTGTGCTGGCCAGCCTGGATGTGGTTTTTAGGTGGTTTTCCACATCTCACTAGGTGAATACCAGACTGGTCCCCACATCCCGCCTCAGTTACACGACTACCAGACATTTGAAAACGTTCGCACTATTTCATGCTCACACTAGATGCAGACAGCTGGGGTACACCAATTCCGTCCTGGCAGATACGGGGTGGCGACAGGAAGGGCATCTGGCCACACTCTGACACGAACATCGCCAAATCAATAGTAACCAGGCCTACCACGCGTTGTAGTGGGACGAAGACCTCTGAAAATAATGATGAGTGTCCAGTAAAAGGTATTGTGGTGGAACTGGACAATAGACTAAGCGAGTTGGTTCTGTAGTTGGCACATTGGAATGGCATTTGACAGGACGATGGTCCAAACCAGTGTCCGACCATCATGATTTAGGTTTTTCGTTATTTCCCTAAATTGCTTCAGGCAAATGCCGGAATGGTTCCTTTAAAAGGGTACGGCCAACTTCCTTCCCCATCCTTCACTAATCCAATGGGACCGATGACCTCGCTGTTTGGTCCCCTCTCCTACATTAACAAACCAACCAACTGGACAGAAGGATAGATGCCTATGGCGGATTGACTGAACTGAGTTACCTATTACAGGCCTGTCACATTTATTTAAATAACAAGACAACTTAAAAACACGGAATATCATCTGTAATAATACCTTAAAACATTACTCGAATTTCTCGACAGTACGAAAGCAGACAGAGCCTTTTAAAATATAGCTTAATGGTCATAAAATCTATACATAAAAAGAACATGACAACAATTATAAGAACTGAAAACACAGGTATGCTACCGTAATGAGGTTCAGTAATTCTGGGTTTGGATCGTAGCTGATCTTGCTCAATCTAATTTTAAACATCCACTTGGTTTCTGGACAAATGCTTCATAATTTTGGTTCAATAATCAATCATCCATATCATATATCAATGTAGCCTTACACAAAGTTTTCCGAGCAACAGTTCAGTGTTAGACACAGGAAACAACATGTTAGCAACACTAGTTCTAAATACGACCACCTTCGACGCCAAATAGCTCAAATAGAATAGAAACATCTTAAAAAGATATATTATAATAACATGTACTAAGTAAAACCAACCAACACTGGCCACTGGGAAGTGAAGGAAAATCGTAGCACCCTTAACGTCCTACAAAATTTACGTTCTTTGCAGTATGAAACAACAGATTACTAATGTGAATTTTAATGTCTTCAGTCGTGGAGGGCTCATTTGAGCATGACTGGCAGGCGCTCAGTTGAAATATAGTGACGACCGGTTGCAAAACCGAAATTTGTTTGATCAATATTACTGATAACAGTTCAGTCACGCCAGGTAGGTGAAGGCAGAATTAGCAAACACCAGCTTACAGTCTTTTCCTTTCTTTCACTTGTGCCTTTTTCACCACAACAACACAGGGTCGGCATAATTAATCGGATGTGGCAAGGGTAATTTAAGGGGTGGCCGGACGCCCTTCCTGCCGCCACTCAGTGCCACTAGGGACGAAATTAGTGTACCCCAACTGCCTGTGTTAGTGTAATCCATGGAATAGTGCGAATGTACTCAGATGTGTGCGAGCCGTGTAACTGAGGCGAAACGTGGCGACCAGCCCGGTATTCACTTAGCGGGATGTGGGAAACCGCCTAAAAACCACATCCAGGCTGGCCGGCACACCGGCTCTCGTCGTTAATCCGCCGGGCGGATTCGATCCGGGGCCAGCGAGCCCACACGAGTCCAGGAAGCAGTCAGGGCTAACCTGACGGGTAAGCCGGCCGCGGTGGCCGAGCGGTTCTAGGCGCTTCAGTTAGGAACCGCGTGACTGCTACGGTCGCAGGTTACAATCGTGCCTCGGGCATAGATGTGTGTGATGTCCTTAGGTTTGTTACGTTTAGGTAGTTCTGAGTCTAGGGGACTGATGACCTCCGATGTTAAGTCCCATACTGCTCAGAGCCATTTGAACCATTTTTTTGACGGGTAAACACCAGCTTACAGTACCTCGAAGAAAATCAGTCTGTCACAGTTGATACTAACCCATATACCTGCATGTCTCACAACTGAATGTCCTAAATATCAGAATTCTCAGCCACTACCAACAGTCCCCATCACAATGTCACTTTCTTGATTTTCTAAAAACTTTTTGTTTTTCTTTACACTTTTCCCACTTTTCCACCCCAATTGTTTTTTTTTTGTAACATATACGACTTTCAAATCTCCATCAGGGAAAATTAATCTTCAGTTAAAATTTTGAAAACTGAAAAAGGAATTTAAATTGTTGTACTAGGAAAGTACAAAACGAAAAATCATAATTTATGGAAATTAATATAATTTAATCAGGATCAACGATTAGGTACAACTTAAGGAACATAATTTACGAAAACAGACTCATAACTGGGCTTATATAATGTAGGAGTATATTCCGCCGAGGAAAGGGATTCAATACGAACGTTCTTTACAGCAGAAATTTCCATTCTTTTTTTCTTTTACGCTGCAGTACACGCAATTACGTAATATTTACAACAGCTGTAATCGTCGAAACAGTGTCTGTCTCTTCAGTTATGACGAATGTCTGAAGGATATTGACCAATGTAAGACACAGACACTGCATAAACACAGACATTGTAATAATCAATGATATTAAAAATTACATTCGACTTACCTTACACAGGAACAGTTTCATAACTCAAAATGTCCCGCTCTCCTGAATGACCTATTATGCACACCTGCCGGAAACAACGCTGAAGTGACACTTTTCTTGCCGTGGCGAATCATAAAGTTGTCTACAACAAAACTGACACAACTGCCCTGAAGTGGAAAAATTGCGAGATAGAGAGATCACGTTTTTCCTGCACGTTGGAGCGCTTCAAGCGTATTTTTCAGTGACAAAAAGGAAAAATTGCCGTTGTCTGACTTCGGTCACTTTTCTTGCAGGGGTTTAATATGTAAACAGCAACACACAACTCTAAAAGCTTCTTAAGCGCGAGATCTATGGGTCGAATCTCATTACCGCTACTTCACTTCTCTTCACTCCCACGTGAGTCTAACAACAGATAGATGTCGTCCGTCACGAAACGGTGTGACGAGCGAGAACCATTTATAAAAATAAACCAAGTTTGTTTTGGAATAGACGAATGGAAAAAAAAAATCATGCTTATGCAAAAATTAGCCTTTGATTCCGTGTACTGTACGTCGCAGTGAATGTTGTTTTACATTTTTCTACGATCAGTACCGTCCTGATTCGTCCAGCGCTCTGTAGATTACTCATCACAGATGGAGATCCAATAACATAAACAAAATGACCGTAGTGATTTGATTGAAAGTTCTTGTGTATTGTCTTTTTATTTCCAGTCTACTTACCAAGAAAGTTATTTTTCTCCTTTTTCAGGGCAAAAATTATAAAAATAATGAATCTGTTGTAAAAAATATATACACAAGGTGATTTTTTCCACCGTTTACAAACTCTAGGGATTGATTGACGAGAGAATACGAAAGAAAAACGTCTAATGAACTGATGTCCCAAAATGTATGGTTTCCATGCTGGAGACCATTGATTCAGTTCAACTTTTTTTTTTTTTTTTTTTTTTTTTTTTTTTTTTTTTTTTTCCAAAGACTGCAGTGTAACACGTTCTGTACCGTGCAGCCACAGTTACAGTAGGCATGGGTTCCTCCTAGAGGGTGATAGTGTTGCTCACCCTGTATAAATCAAAACTGCCGGCAGTGACATTCGATTCAGAGACCTCAAGCTTATGAAACGAAGTGCTTACTCCGACGACAGACTGTTTGAATAATAGTGACGATACTAAGAATATAGCTCCATTTCAAAAGGCCGCGAGAGGCCCTACGGTACCGACTGACCACCGTGTCATCCTCAGACGATAGGCAATCACAGGTTGCGGATATGCAGGGGCATGTGTTCAGCACACCGCTTTCCGGCCTTTGTCAGTTTTTATGACCGGAGTCGGCCATTCTGATTCAGGTAACTACTCTATTGATTGACCGGAGTCGGCCATTCTGATTCAGGTAACTACTCTATTGATCTCACAGGGGCTGAATGCACCCTCAGCAGCCCGGACGGTGACCTATTCAAGGGCTAGCCAAGCCGACAGCGCTTAATTTCGGCGATCTTACGACAACCTGCGATACTACTGAGACGCGACTGTTGGCACAAGGTATGTGAGGGCACCAGAAATTTTCAAACTCGATTTTCTGCACAGCAGTTGAAAGTTCCGTCTTATTGTTTGCATACACTGCTGGCCATTACAATTGCTACACCAAGAAGAAATGCAGAAGATAAACGGGTATTCATTGGACAAATATGCTATACTGGAAGTGACATGTAATTACATTTACACGCAATTTGGGTCTATAGATCCTGAAAAATCAGTACCCAGGACAACCACCTCAGGCCTTGATACCCCTGGGCACTGAGTCAAACAGAGCTTGGATGGCGTGTACAGGTACAGCTGCCCATGCGGCTTCAATACGATACCGCAGTTCATCAACAGTAGTGACTGGCGTATTGTGGCGAGCCAGTTGCTCGGCCACCATTGACCAGACGTTTTCAAGTGGTGAGAGATCTGGAGAATGTGCTGGCCAGGGCAGCAGTAGAGCATTTTCTGTATCCAGAAAGGCCCGTACAGGACCTGCAACATGCGGTCGTGCATTATCCTGCTGAAATGTAGGGTTTCGCAGGGATCGAATGAATCGTAGAGCCACGGGTCGTAACACAGCTGAAATGTAACGTCCACAGTTCAAAGTGACGTCAGTGAGAACAAGAGGTGACCGAGACATGTAACCAATGGCACCCTATACCATCACGCCGGGTGATACGCCAGTATGGCGATGACGAATACTCGCTTCCAATGTGCGTTCACTGCGATGTCGCCAAACGCGGATGCGACCATCATGATGCTGTAAACAGAACCTGGATTCATCCCAAAAAATGACGTTTTTCCATTCGTGCAACCAGGTTCGTCGTCGAGTACACCACCGCTGACGCCCCTCTCTGTGATGCAATGTCAAGCGTAACTGCAGCCATGGTCTCCGAGCTGACATTCCATGCTGCTGCAAACGTCGTCGAACTATTCGTGCAGATGGTTGTTGGCTTGCAAACGTCCCCATCTGTTGACTCAGGGATCGAGATGTGGTTGCACGATCAGTTACAGCCATGAGGATAAGATGCCTGCCATTCAACTGCTAGTGATACGAGGCCTTTGGGATCCAGCACGGCGTTCCGTATTACCCTCCTGAATCCACTGATTCCATATTCTGCTAACAGGCATTGGATCTCGACCAACGCGAGCAGCAGTGTCGCGATACAATAAACCGGAATCACGATAGTCTACAATCCGACCTTTATCAAAGTCGAAAACGTGATGGTGCGCATTTCTCCTAATTACACGGGGCATCACAACAACGTTTCACCAGGCAACGCCGGTCAACTGCTGTTTGTGTATGAGAAATCGGTTGGAAACGTTCCTCATGTCAGCACGTTGCAGGTTTCGCCACAGGCGCCAACTTAGTGTGATTGCTCTGAAAAGCTAATCATTTGCACATGACAGCATCTTCTTCCTGTCGATCTGTTGCACGTCATCTTCGTGGTGTAGCAGTTTTAATGGCCAGTAGTGTGTGATTCAATCCCAGTGGTGCCCTGCGCATCTTGTCAGTACGAATCAAATTGGCGAGGTGGAGATTGTACGGATCCCTTGCCAGCGCCTCAATTTACCAGAGTGGTGTCAACCTAGTCACCAAAGCAAAATTATACGACACTCGGCAAAGTGTCCGGTGACTTTCTAATAGCTTATATATTTTGTAGTGTTTAACTTTGAAACTTATCCCTCTATAATGACCATAATTACTCCACTTACCTTTTTTTTAGAAAGAGGGATGGCAATAATTCTAGCGATACAGTATCTTGTAGCCGCCGCCGTCGCCTCTTCACCGGGCAACCGCGTGGCACTACTGGATAGTAGAGCCGCGTGGTGCCGCTCGCGTGTCGGCGTACCAGTTTCATTCCACGTCCCCGGAGGCGGCGGCGGCGGCGGCGGCTAGCGTAATGACCGCGGCTGCAGCGCAGCTGGCCGCCGTGCCGCAGCCAGATTAATGTTTACCGTGGCCACCCCGGCCCCGCCGCTCCCAGGCCAGCACATAGATCTGCGCGCCCGCCCGCTGACGGCCGCTGTCACGCGCCCCTAATTGCTTGTCCCCCTGTCATTGTCACCTACCGCCGCCACCTGCCCTTACAATAATAACCACCAACAATCCCATCCCACCTACTCCTCCCCTCCGTACTACTTCAGCTTTCACCGTTACACAGTTTTCCCAGGAACGTACTTGGCGCACTGAGCGGGGTGGATTTATTATAAAAAAATTCCGGGTACCATTTCCTAGTGTGTTGGAACTGTTCGATACACCTCTTTTTTTCGTCCAGAATCGGAGAGCCCGGCAGGCCGGAGTGGCAGAGCGGTTCTAGGCCGTACAGTCTGAGGAAATGTAATGCCAAGGGGAAGGTGATCACGAGAAAAAGTGTAATTTACTATGTAAAGAGATTTGAAAATCTAGTAATCATAGGTAACTGCAATGCAGTAGTAGGGGAAGGAACAGATAACAAAGTTACGTGAAAATATGGACTCGACATTAGGAATAAGAGAGGAGAAAGTCTGTGTTGTACATTAAATTTCACTTAATAATAGCAGATAAATCATCCAAAAATCAAAGAGCTAGGAGGTAAGTAGGAAGAATAACACAGCATAACACCACAAGTGGTTAAAGCAATTGTAAGCGATAAACACAACATATACTCAGCCACCAAAGAAAATGGTATAGGCATGTTGTTGTTGTTGTGGTCTTCAGTCCTGAGACTGGTTTGATGCAGCTCACCATGCTAATCTATCCTGTGCAAGCTCCTTCATCTCCCAGTACCTACTGCAACCAACATCCTTCTGACTCTGCTTAGTGTATTCATCTCTTGGTCTTCCCCTACGATTTTTCCCTCCACGCTGCCCTCCAATGCTAAATTTGTGATCCCTTGATGCCTCAGGACATGTCCTACCAACATAACCCTTCTTCTAGTCAAATTGTGCCACAAACTTATCTTCTCCCCAATCCTATTCAATACCTCCTCATTAGTTACGTGATCTACCCATCTGATTTCAGCATTCTTCTGTAGCACCACATTTCGAAAGCTTCTATTCTCTTCCTGTCCAAACTGTATATTGTCCATGTTTCACTTCCATACATGGCTACACTACATACACTTTCAGGAACGACTTCCTGACTTTCAAATCTATACTCGATGTTAACAAATTTCTCCTCTTCAGAAACGCTTTCCTTGTCATTGCCAGTCTGCATTTTATACCCTCTCTACTTCGACCATCATCAGTTATTTTCCTCCCCAAATAGCAAAACTCCTTTAAGTGTCTCATTTCCTAATCTAATTCCCTCAGCATCACCCGACTTAATTCGACTACATTCCATTATCCACGTTTTGCTTTTGTTGATGTTCATCTTATACCCTCCTTGCAAGACACTGTCCATTCCATTCAACTGCTCTTCCAAGTCCTTTGCTGTCTGACACAATTACAATGTCATCGGCGAACCTCAAAGTTTTTATTTCTTCTCCCTGAATTTTAATACCTACTCCAAATCTTTCTTTTGTTTCCTTTACTGCTTGGTCAATATACAGATTAAATAACATCGGGGAGATTCTACAACCCCGTCTCACTCCCTTCCCAACCACTGCTTCCCTTTCGTATCCCTCGACTATTGTAACTGCCATCTGGTTTCTGTACAAATTGTAAGTAGCCTTTCGCTCCCTGTATTTTACCCCAGCCACCTTCAGAGTTTGAAAGAGAGTATTCCAGTTAACATTGTCAATAGCTTTCTCTAAGTCTACAAATGCTAGAAACGTGGGTTTGCCTTTTCTTAATCTTTCTTCTAAGAGAAGTCGTAAGGTTAGTATTGCCTCACGTCTTCCAATATTTCTACGGAATCCAAACTGATCTTCCCCGAGGTCGGCTTCTACTAGTTTTTCCATTCGTCTGTAAAGAATTTGCGTTAGTATTTTGCAGCCGTGACTTATTAAACTGATATTCATACAAGTGGTTCTCTTTTCTCCAAAGGTCTGTTTAATTTTCCTGTAGGCATTATCTATCTTACCCCTAGTGAGATAAGCCTCTACATCCTTACATTTGTCCTCTAGCCATCCCTGATTAGCCATTTTGCACTTCCTGTCGATCTCATTTTTGAGACGTTTGTATTCCTTTTTGCCTGCTTCATTTACTGCATTTTTATATTTTCTCCTTTCATCAATTAAATTCAATATTTCTTCTGTTACCCAAGGATTTCTAGCAGCCCTCGTCTTTGTACCTACTTTATCCTCTGCTGCCTTCACTACTACATCCCTCAAAGCTACCCATTCTTCTTCCACTGTATTTCTTTCCCCCATTCCTGTCAATTGTTCCCCCATGCTCTCCCTGAAACTCTGTACAACCTCTGGCTCTTTCAGTTTATCCAGGTCCCATCTCCTTTTTGCAGTTTCTTCAGTTTTACGCTACAATTCATGACCAATAGATTGTGGTCAGAGTCCACATCTA
This sequence comes from Schistocerca gregaria, assembly GCF_023897955.1. NCBI lineage: Eukaryota > Metazoa > Arthropoda > Insecta > Orthoptera > Acrididae > Schistocerca > Schistocerca gregaria. The sequence continues at coordinate 338,730,546 of NC_064925.1, read as the reverse complement.
CCCCTGGAAATGTCTTAAAATTTAAAACCTGGTTCCTAAATCTCTGTCTTACCATTATATAATCTATCTGAAAGCTGTCAGTATCTCCAGGCTTCTTCCATGTATACAACCTTCTTTTATTGATTCCTGAACCAAGTTCTAGCTATCATTAAGTTGTGCTCTGTGCAAAATTCTACCAGGCGGCTTCCTCTTTCATTTCTTCCACCCAATCCATATACACCTACTACGTTTCCTTCTCTCCCTTTTCCTACTACCGAATTCCAGTCACACATGACTATTAAATTTTCGTCTCCCTTCACTATCTGAATAATTTCTTTTATTTCATCATACATTTCTTCAATTTCTTCGTCTTCTGCAGAGCTAGTTGGCATATAAACTTGTACTACTGTGGTAGGCGTGGGCTTCCTGTCTATCTTGGCCACAATAATGCGTTCACTATGCTGTTTGTAGTATCTTACCCGCATTATTATTTTTTATTGATTATTAAACCTACTCCTGCATTACTCCTATTAGATTTTGTATTTATAACCCTGTATTCGCCTGACCAAAAGTCTTGTTCCTCCTTCCACCGAACGTCACTAATTCCCACTATATCTAACTTTAACCTATCCATTTCCCTTTTTAAATTTTCTAACCTACCTGCCCGATTAAGGGATCTCTCATTCCACGCTCCGATCCGTAGAACGGCAGTTTCCTTTCTCCTGATAACGACGTCCTCCTGAGTAGTCCCGGCCAGGAGATCCGAATGGGGGACTATGTTGCCTCCGGAATATTTTACCCAAGAGGACGCCATCATCATTTAACAATACAGTAAAGCTGCATGCCCTCGGGAAAAATTACGGCCGTAGTTTCCCCTTGCTTTCAGCCGTTCGCAGTACCAGCACAGCAAGGCCGTTTTGGTTATGTTACAAGGCCAGATCAGTCAATCATCCAGACTGTTGCCCCTGCAACTACAGAAAAGGCTGCTGCCCCTCTTCAGGAACCAAGCGTTTGTCTGGCCTCTCAACAGATACCCCTTCGTTGTGGTTGTACCTACGGTACGACTATCTGTATCTCTGAATCACGCAAGCCTCCCCACCAACGGCAAGGTCCATGGTTCATGGGGGAGGATAAAATTACCTATCTTATGAGCAATAGAATTATATTTGTATTTTTAATGTACTTCACAGTTCTGTATCTCTGAATCACGCAAGCCTCCCCACCAACGGCAAGGTCCATGGTTCATGGGGGAGGATAAAATTACCTATCTTATGAGCAATAGAATTATATTTGTATTTTTAATGTACTTCACAGTTCTGTTTACTTATGAAGTCGAGAACGTTTAGAGAAAGCGGATGACCAAAAAGTCAGTATAAATTTGAAAACTTAATAAACCTTGGAATAATGTAGATAGAGAGATGAAATTCGACACACACGCTTTGAATGACACGGGGTTTTATTAGAACAAAAAAAAGCTCACAAAATGTCCTACAAATGGCGCTGGACAGCCAAACTGCTACCTTGACGGGTGAGAGGTACGCCGATATGTTACAGAATCGCATCATCCCCAGCCTGGCTGATAAACACTTGCTGGAATGTACGATGTTCATGCAGGATGGCGATCCACCCCATTTTGCTAGACGCGTGAAAGATCTCTTGCGCTCGTCGTTTGGTGATGATCGTGTGCTCAGTCGCCACTTTCGTCATGCTTGGCCTCCCAGGTCCCCAGACCTCAGTTCGTGCGATTATTGGCTTTGGGGTTACCTGAAGTCGCAAGTGTATCATGATCGACCGACATCTCTAGCGATGCTAAAAGACAACATCCGAAGCCAATGCCTCACCATAACTCCGGACATGCTTTACAGTGCTGTTCACAACATTATTATTCGACTACAGCTATTGTTGAGGAACGATGGTGTACATTGAGCATTTCCTGTAAGGAACATCGTTTTTGCTTTGTCTTACTTTCTTATGCTAATTATTGCTATTATGATTAGATCAAGCGCCATCTGTCGGACATTTTTTGAACTTTTGTATTTGTTTGGTTCTAATAAAACCCCATGTCATTCCAAGCATGTGTGTCAATTTGTACCTCTCTATCTACATTATTCCGTGATATATTCTGTTTTCATATTTATACTGACTTTTTTATCACCCGGTATTATTAATCATACAATAAAATAAACGATTCACCATGAACGAATTATTCGAAGGCACAGATGTAATGCGCATGTACAGACAAACAAATGATTAAAATTTCAGAAAAAAGTGGATTATTTATTCAGGAGAAACTTTACGGAAATTGAACAAGTCAGCAACACATTGGTCCACCTCTGGCGCTTATGCAAACCGTTATTCGGCTTGGCATTGATGGATAAGAGTTTCTGGATCCCCTCTTGAAGAAGATCATCTCAAATTCTGTCCAACTGGTGCCTTAGAGCGTCAAAATCCCGATCTGGTTGGAGGTCCCTGCGATAATGATCCGAACGTTCTCAGTTGCGGAGATATCAGGTGACTTAGCTGGTCAAGACGATTTGGCAAGCGTGAAGACAACCGGTAGAAACACCCGTCGTATGCAGGCGGACTTATCTTACTGAAATGTAAGTCCAAGATGGCTTGCCACCAAGGGTAACAAAATGGGGCGGGTATTATCGGCGAAGCAGCGCTGAACTGAATGGTTTCCCATACTGTATGATAGGCGACAGTCATGATGGTATCTTAATGCTGTCATCGGAGTCTCTAGGCACATCAGCGCTGCTCATCGGGGCTCATCACTGAAGACAATTTCACTCCAGTCAATAAGATTTTGTGCTGAAGACGTGTCTGGAAACGTCACGGCAGCGGTGGGATGCCAACCTGTTCGTCGCCTGTCACACGTCCCCTCAACCACGATTCATGCTTCAGGATCCCTTTAGTTGTCACAGCGGGACGCTTGCCATGCAGCGCCACGTCGGCGATATTGTACACCCAGATTCGTTGCCCTTCATAAAAAACCATGCTGGGCTTACATTTCAGGAAGATAATGCCTGTCCGCACACGGTGAGAGTTTCTGTTGTTTGTCTTCCCGTTTGCCAAACCCTACTCTGGCTATCAAGGTCGACGGATTACTCCCCAATTGAGAATGTTTGGTGCATTATGGGCAGGATCCTCCAACCAGTTCGTGCTTTCTGCAATCTAACGCTCCAATTGGACAGAGTTTGGCACGATATCCCACAAGTGTACATCTAACAACTCTATCAATCAATACCAAGCCGAATAACGCTTGAATAAAAGCTAGAAGTGGACCAATCCATGATTGACTTACTTCATTTGTGGAGATTCTCTCTCTCTCTCTCTCCTAAATAAATCATCCAATTTTTCTGAAATTGTAGTCATTCGTTATTCTGTACATGGAAATTACATCTACAGATTTCTGTCCCATACAAATAATTCCTTCGTCATGCTTCGCTTTTTGTGTTACAATGTTGTTTTCCACAATTGTTCAAAATGATAAAATCAATCTTTTCGCTTTCATAAAATATGTGGACTTGTTCACTTGTAGTGTGTTTTGGCAGGAGTCGGTTGTGATGTAGTTGTAAACGCAGTTCTTGTTGTGAAATGTAAAGGTTGGACGTTCGTTCCAAGTAGCGTGTTACTTTGTGGAAACTGAAAACGTGGAATAAAGTAATTTTTAAGAGAAAAATATATACCTGCTTCATGTTATTAATGATTTGGCGTATGAATGATCAGCTCCGTAACACCTCTTAGTCGCTTCAGTATGAAGGAATCGTGAACCTACGATGACTGTTTCAAAAGAAAGAACTTACAACAAAACCGAGAAATAAAGTGATGCAAAATAGTTTTTACTGATTCTGTCGCTCTCTACTTCAAGCTTTTAATATCTAAAGTCTTATAATCACCAATACACACGCAGTAATTGCGTAAAACTCTATTAATTAACAACATTTTGATTACAGAATGAGATTTTCACCCTGCAGCGGAGTGTGCGCTGATATGAGACTTCCTGGCTGTCTCGGTCCGGTACACAGTTTTAATCTGCGAGCCATTCTGACTAAATTTTGGTACTTTTTGTGGTTCTAAAGAGAGTAGAGGGGCCAGACTAGTGATTAGGATCATGGAACACTACTTGTCAGGTAGTAGTTCGTATGCAGTTACAAATGGCTATCTATTTTTTACGAAGAATTTCGAGGTTCGTCGTGGCAGATTTCCACATTTCAACAGAAAATATTGTTCCAGTGCATGTCCCCTAGGATTGAGAGTATTATGTGTGTAAGACAACAATAGACGACAGATGAGTAGCCTTTAGAGATGAGGTAGTTGAAGGAAACTGAAGATTATGTAGGTATAACGGACTACTGGGAAACGTTGTATAACGAACGAGAAACTGAATGTAATTGACAAAAGAAGAAAATGCAAAAATGCAGCAAATGAAACAGGCAAGAGGGAATACAAAGGCCTAAAATAAGACTGAGAGAAACTGTAAAATGACTAAGCAGGAATAACTAGAGTAAAAATGCAAAGCTGTATCAGTAAGCGTTTCTGTGGGAAAGACAGGTGTCACTACAGCAGAACTAAACTTTTGGAGAAAAAAGAAATTACTATGTGGATAGGAGGACTCCAACGGCACACCAGTACTAAACCAAGAAGGGGAGAATGAAGGATGGAAGGAATCTATAGAAAGGCTACACAAAAGAAACGAACTCCAAAGCAATATATTCCTGAAAGGGTAGAAGAAGTAAATAAAGATAAAATGGGGCTATGATACCATGAGAATTTGGCAGAGCATTAGGAGACCTAGTCTGAAACACGGCAGCTGATTTAGACGATACTCTCTCAGATTTATTAAGACCTTTGGATAAACATTTGATGACAAAACTGTTTCACTTGCTATGCAAGATATCTTAGATAAGCGAAAAACCCTCAGACTTCAAGAAATATCTAATGTATGAAATTCCAAATAAGGGAGGTGATGATGATAAAAATAAAGAACCATCAGTTTAATAACCTAAGGCTGCAAGTTCGTGACACGAATTAGTTAGGAAAGCATTGAAACACTGGTAGAAGACGACCTGGCAGAAGATCATTCTAGGATCTGAATCAATGTAGGAACACGCGATTCAATACTGGTTTACCTTACGGCTGATCTTACAAGATAAAGTGTAGAAAGGCAAACCTAAGGTTATATAGTTTATTGATTTAGAGGATTAGCGTCTTTGAGTAGTAATCAAAGCTGGTATGATCCCAGTCACTGCTTAAAGACTGAATAACAATCGTCAGCAGTGGCGGACGAAGACCTCCGATGTAAAGTGTCACCCTCATTCAGCGAACAGCCTTGTCAAAGAGAGTGGCGCTGCTGCCCTTACGACTGGAAACTGTCCATATAAGGCGGGAGAATCAGCAATCAATGGCATGAGGATGCACAAGGCAATGGAAAACACTGCAATAGAGACTCAAAGTATATTCAAACGACACATCGCTAATTCAGATCTGAGAGAATGTAATGCCAAGAGGAAGGTGACACGAGAAAAAGATTGAATAACCATCGAAAAAGCAACATTCTACGAATGGAGCGTGGAATGACAGAAGTCTGAATGTGATAGGGAAGCTAGAAAACTTGAAAAGGAAAATACAAAGGTTCAGTTTAGATATATCGAGGTTAGTTGAAATTGAATGTAAGATGATTTTTGGTTAGATGAATATAGCATAACATCAACAGCAGCAAGAAATGTCATGGAAGCAGGATTAGTCATCAATAGCAATGTAGGACAGAGGGTACGGTACTCTGAACAGTTCAGTAATAGGGTTATTCTATCAGTTTTGACAGCAAACCAGCTCTAGCTCCAACAAGTATACATGTCCAAGTCACAAGCAGAAAATGAAGAGGCTGATAAAAATAGACGCAAATATTGAACGTGTAATATACTGTGTAAAGATATTTGAAAATCTAGTAATCATGGGTAATTGAAATGCAGTACTAGGGGAAGGAACAGATAACAGAGTTACTGAAGAATATGGGCTCGACATTAGGAATGAGAGAGGAGAATGCATGAGTTTTACAGTAAATTTCACTAAGTAATAGCACATAAATAATCCAAAAATCAAAGTAGTATGAGGCAAGTAGGACGAATAACACCACAAGTTGTTAAGGCAGTTGTAAGCGATAAACACTACGTATACTCAGCCGCCAAAAAAGTGGTATAAGCATGCGTATTCAAATACAGAATATGTAAACAGGCAGAATATGACGCTGCATTCGGCAACACCTATACAAGACAACAAGTGTCTGGCGCAGTTGTTAGATCGGTTACTGCTGCTACGATGATAGATTGTCAAGATTTACATGAATTGGAACGTGGTGCTATAGTCGGCGCACGAGCGATGGGATACAGCATCTCCGAGGTAGTGAAGTGGGGATTTTCCCATACGAACATTTCACGAGTGTACTGTGAATGTCAGGCATCCGGTAAAACATCAAATTTCCGACATCGGTGCGTCCGGAAAAAGATCCTGCAAGAACGTGACAGAAGTGTAACCCTTCCGCAAATTGCTGCAGATTTCAATACTGAGTCATCAACAAGGATCAGCGTACAAACCATTCAAAGAAACATCATCGATATGGTCTTTCGGAGGCGAAGGCCCACTCCTGTACCCTTGACGACCGCATCAAACAAAGCTGTACGCTTCGTATGGACCCGTCAACACCAAAATTGGCTGTTGATGACTGGAGACATATGGCCTGGTCGGACGAGTCTCGTTTAAAATTGTATCCACCGGATGGAAGTGCACGTGTGTGGAAAAAAACCTCATGAATCCATGGACTCTGCATGTCAGCAGGGGTCTGGTCAAGCTAGTGGAGACTCTACAGTGCCGTGGGGCTTGTGTATTTGGAGTGATATGGGTCCCCTAGTACGTCTAGATACGTCTCTGAGAGATGACACGTATGTAAGCATCCTGTCTGATCACCTGCGTCCGTTCATGTTCATTGTGCATTCCGGCGGACTTGAGCAATTCCAGCAGGACAATGCAACACCACCTACGTCCAGAATTGCTTCAGAGGGGTTCCAGGAACACTCTTTTGAGTTTAAACACTTCCGCTGGCCACCAGACTCCCCAGACATGAACATTAATGAGCGTATCTAGGATGCCTTGCAACGTGCTGTTCAGAAGAGATCTCCACCTCCTCGTACTCTTACGGATTTATGGACATCCCTGCAGAATCCATAGTGTCAGTTCTCCCCAGCACTACTTCAGACATTAGTAAAGTCCATGCCACGTTGTGATGCGACACTTCGTTCTGGCGGGGTCCCTACACGATGTTAGACAGGTGTGCCATTTTCTTTGACTCTTCAGTGTACAGTAATCCAGGTACTGATTTTTGCCGTGACGTCTATAAATTTTCTTGCCAACACTATTGAAATATACTCACCTACAGATAAGACGTTTGCACTTACGTCAGTGCACTTAAATCAGTGATGGTCTTTATGAACCAGCGTTGTACACTAATTTCATTTACATACTTACTCTGCTGACATTTCATGTCGATTTCGTTTCATTCGAAATTTAACAAGGGGATTTATTAAATGTAACAGCCACCTTTAAATTTTTGCGTAAATGTATATGTTGAAAATGGTATGATGTGACTAAAAATTTGAAAAAGAAAATAGTTACATTGAAAAAAGTCTACGACTAATATAACCAAATACGTAACACAATCTTAAATTTTCATTTCACTCAATATAATTTTCATTGAACATATCATCATTATGCTCGAAAAATGTGGCACGTGACAATCGCTGAAGTTTCCGTAACATCAATAGTTCTCACACTTTCTGTGGAATACAACAATAAAATCTCATATCTGAACCCACATCAGAAGCCGTCTTGGGACCAGCCGGCCTACAGAGGAAACCCATTTGGAGTTCATTCCGTTACAGTAACAGCGGGTAAGAACACTTCGTTGGTGTTGACCTGTGACAGACAAAATTATTGAGCATTTCTAAAAAAAACAATTGTAAAATTTCTTACTTGTGGTCATAAACCAGTTACAACGATTTTAATCTAGAAAATGTTTCTTTTTTTCTTAAATAATTTGTATTGTCATTTCAGTCACGTGAAAGAAATTTGTTTACTTTCTTCTGGTATGGAAAGTAGTGCATGTTACTGACCTTTAAGCAACCGAAATGTAAATGACAAGCGCAGAATATGGAAGACGAGAACGAGCCAACTCATCAGCTGGCCCAATAAAATATTCTTGTGTCCTTCAGGCACTGATTGTTGTCAACATTTCGATGCACGTTCATTTTCCCCATTAATTGCTGCACTGTGTTCCATGAATTAATTCCTGACTAACTCATTGTTTATTCCATGAATTCGATACGCCTAGATTCTCTTTTTTGCTTCATAATACTTAGCTTTTATTTCTTTCGCTGGTGGACCGCTTCAGGTTTTTCACGCACGATAATTCTCATAATGATAAAATACAACATATTTCTTATGAGATAGTACAACTGGCCTGGTTAACAATATCACTTCATATTTTACTATCACAATGTTTTTCATAGTATCAAAATGCAGCTAAATTCTCCGATGATAATAAAATGTATCTGGTCAACAATGTTATTTGTCATCACGTTTTTAGCATATTCAGAACATTCTACATCTACATCTACATCTACATCCGTACTCCGCAAGCCACCTGACGGTGTGTGGCGGAGGGTACCCTGAGTACCTCTATCGGTTCTCCCTTCTATTCCAGTCTCGTATTGTACGTGGAAAGAAGGATTGTCGGTATGCTTCTGTGTGGGCTCTAATCTCTCTGATTTTATCCTCATGGTCTCTTCGCGAGATATATGTAGGAGGGAGCAATATACTGCTTGACTCTTCGGTGAAGGTATGTTCTCGAAACTTCAACAAAAGCCCGTACCGAGCTACTGAGCGTCTCTCCTGCAGAGTCTTCCACTGGAGTTTATCTATCATCTCCGTAACGCTTTCGCAATTACTAAATGATCCTGTAACGAAGCGCGCTGCTCTCCGTTGGATCTTCTCTACCTCTTCTATCAACCCTACCTGGTGCGGATCCCACACTGCTGAGCAGTATTCAAGCATTGGGCGAACAAGCGTACTGTAACCTACTTCCTTTGTTGTCGGATTGCATTTCCTTAGGATTCTTCCAATGAATCTCAGTCTGGCATCTGCTTTACCGACGATCAACTTTATATGATCATTCCATTTTAAATCACTCCTAATGCGTACTCCCAGATAATTTATGGAATTAACTGCTTCCAGTTGCTGACCTGCTATTTTGTAGCTAAATGATAAGGGACCTATCTTTCTATGTATTCGCATCACATTACACTTCGCTACATTGAGATTCAATTGCCATTCCGTGCACCATGCGTCAATTCGCTGCAGATCCTCCTGCATTTCAGTACAATTTTCCATTGTTGCAACCTCTCGATACACCACAGCATCATCTGCAAAAAGCCTCAGTGAACTTCCGATGTCATCCACCAGGTCATTTATGTATATTGTGAATAGCAACGGTCCTATGACACTCCCCTGCGGCACACCTGAAATCACTCTTACTTCGGAAGACTTCTCTCCATTGAGAATGACGTGCTGCGTTCTGTTATCTAGGAACTCCTCAATCCAATCACACAATTGATCTGATAGTCCGTATGCTCTTACTTTGTTCATTAAACGACTATGGGGAACTGTGTCAAACGCCTTACGGAAGTCAAGAAACACGGCATCTACCTGTGAACCCGTGTCTAAGGCCCTCTGAGTCTCGTGGACGAATAGCGCGAGCTGGGTTTCACACGATCGTCTTTTTCGAAACCCATGCTGATTCCTACAGAGTAGATTTCTAGTCTCCAGAAAAGACATTATACTCGAACATAATACGTGTTCCAAAATTCTACAACTGATCGACGTTAGAGATATAGGTCTATAGTTCTGCACATCTGTTCGACGTCCCTTCTTGAGAACGGGGATGACCTGTGCCCTTTTCCAATCCTTTGGAACGCTTCGCTCTTCTAGAGACCTACGGTACACCGCTGCAAGAAGGGGGGCAAGTTCCTTCGCGTACTCTGTGTAAAATCGAACTGGTATCCCATCAGGACCAGCGGCCTTTCCTCTTTTGAGCGATTTTAATTGTTTCTCTATCCCTCTGTCGTCTACTTCGATATCTACCATTTTGTCAACTGTGCGACAATCTAGAGAAGGAAGCACAGTGCAGTCTTCCTCTGTGAAACAGCTTTGGAAGAAGACATTTAGTAATTCGGCCTTTAGTCTGTCATCCTCTGTTTCAGTACCATTTTGGTCACAGAGTGTCTGGACATTTTGTTTTGATCCACCTACCGCTTTGACATAGGACCAAAATTTCTTAGGATTTTCTGCCAAGTCAGTACATAGAACGTTACTTTCGAATTCATTGAAAGCCTCTCGCATAGCCCTCCTCACACTACATTTCGCTTCGCGTAATTTTTGTTTGTCTGCAAGGCTTCCGCTATGTTTATGTTTGCTGTGAAGTTCCCTTTGCTTCCGCAGCAGTTTTCTAACTCGGTTGTTGTACCACGGTGGCTCTTTTCCATCTCTTACGATCTTGCTTGGCACATACTCATCTAACGCATATTGTACCATGGTTTTGAACTTTGTCCACTGATCCTCAACACTATCTGCACTTGAGACAAAACTTTTGTGTTGAGCCGTCAGGTAATCTGTAATCTGCTTTTTGTCACTTTTGCTAAACAGAAAAATCTTCCTACCTTTTTTAATATTTCTATTTACGGCTGAAATCATCGACGCAGTAACCGCTTTGTGATCGCTGATTCCCTGTTCTGCATTAACTGATTCAAATAGTTCGGGTCTGTTTGTCACCAGAAGGTCTAATATATTATCGCCACGAGTCGGTTTTCTGTTTAACTGCTCAAGGTAGTTTTCAGATAAAGCACTTAAAAATATTTCACTGGATTCTTTGTCCCTGCCACCCGTTATGAACGTTTGAGTCTCCCAGTCTATATCCGGCAAATTAAAATCTCCACCCAGAACTATAACATGGTGGGGAAATCTACTCGAAATATTTTCCAAATTATTCTTCAGGTGCTGAGCCACAACAGCTGCTGAGCCCGGGGGCCTATAGAGACATCCAATTACCATGTCTGAGCCTGCTTTAACCGTGACCTTCACCCAAATCATTTCACAATTCGAATCTCCGTCAATTTCCTTCGATACTATTGCACTTCTTATCGCTATAAACACGCCTCCCCCTTCACTGTCCAGCCTATCTCTGCGGTATACATTCCAATCAGAGTTTAGGATTTCATTACTGTTTACGTCTGGTTTCAGCCAACTTTCTGTTCCTAGTACTATATGGGCGTTGTGACCGTTTATTAATGAGAGCAGTTCTGGGACCTTTCTATAGACGCTTCTGCAGTTTACTATTAGCACATTAATATTGTTATATTCAAAGAAAAACTAGACAGTCGACATTATGAATGATTATCTTAAATAAAGCTATGAAACTGTCAAGACGTTTATTACAGTAGGTTACAAAACTGACTGTCAACGTCCTGTAGAAACATTCAGAGTAATGGCTAAACCGTAGAAATATTCAATGATGATATGCATTTTGAAAATTTATTTGTTTTTCGACATGAGCTGTACACTCAGTTAATAGTCACAACAGATAACCACTACTTTCCAAATCTCATCACTGTGCGTGGAATTTACATCGAAACCACACAATTTAAAACTAAAGAAGCAATGGTCAAAATATAATAAGTTTCATTGGTGAGCCAACTTCTTCTTTAATATTGTAAAGACGTGTAATAGTTTTTTAATTACTTTTACACAATAACACAGAACTCTTCATGACTGTGGCATACTTTACTAATTGTTAATATAATTACGATCTTCCGAAACATTTGATTACTGGAGGCGTTGTGAAATTAATTGTATTAATTGTTCAGTTTTTATATTCTGCGGCACAGTGTACTGTATATGTAATTTCAATCTATACCGTTTACAAAACAATTAGCTATGATCTGTCAGATTTGTTCTACGTCTGCTTTCATATTATAAGTATGCAGACTTGTCTACAACAGAGCTCCAGACAAGGAGGCAAAAACAACTTGAGAATTACTTTGGAGAATTTAAATTCGGTTAATGAAACTTCTGTTCATTCAAAGAAACTTTTTAGTATAGTCACACATGACATAAAGGAGTAAATCTATTGAGCAGTGAGTGTAAACCTTCCCAGATCCCCGAAGGAGACGCTGCAAGATATGCAGTTAGCTATTTCTCTATGTTCACTCCTCATGAATAAAAGTTTCATACAATTGCAGTATCCTAGAAGAGAAATTGCGTAAAAATGTACGGAGTGAAAAAGAAACAAAATAACCTTGCATTCTTATCTTTAAGTACAAGTAGTAAGAGAGACAAGAAGTAACTAGGATGTATATCGTCGCAATGAATTTTCGCGAGACCGGGAAGCAGAAATTGTTAAAACATTGTTTTATTGCCGTTAGGGCACGTATGACTACCCCGATTTAAATAAGAGGGGTGAAGCTGATAAACTTGCAGTTGCCCTTATATTCAACAAATCGATATTCTCACAGCCAGTTTTCCCTGTAATCATCAGGTGAACCATCTAAGATTGATGATGACGTCATCCGCTCCGCAATATGAAGGCTGACTCAGCTGCCCCAGCCGATGGGTTTTATGCAATTTTCAAACACCATGCGCAAGATTTTCATATTCCATCGCTCGCTACGTGCAAACTGTTATTCCTCCAGAAATTATAAACATGACCTTTCTCTAGGGAAGTTAATACAATATAAGTTTTGTACTGTGATACATATTAGCTAGAGGCTGTAGTTTTTCAATTATCCAAGAAAAACATACAATGTGACCTCTGACTCGTTTTTCTTGAGTAACTAAATCATGGCCTTCAGCGGAAACATATCCCAGGAAATACCTTAGCTACATTTAATTTCCTAAAAAAACGTCCTGTTCACATTTTTTCTAGTTTTCGCGTAGCGAGCGATCATATATGAAATCCTGGTACGTGGGTTTTGAAGGCACTGGGGGTTGCATAAAAGCTATCAGTAGGGGCAGCGCCGGCCACGGTGGCCGAGGGATTCTAGGCGCTGCAGCCTGGAACCACGCAACTGCTACGGTCGCAGGTTCGTATCCTGCCTCGGGCATGGATGTGTGTGGTGTCCTTAGGTTAGTTAGCTTTAAGTAGTTGTAAGCTCTAGGGGACTGATGACCTCAGATCTTAAGTCCCATAGTGCTCAGAGCCATTTGAACCATTTTTTAGGCGCAGCCAAATACCGCTGTGTAGTTCGTTGTGAGTATTCAAGGTGTGCATCAAAATCGTGATGACACACGTACCACACTAAACAGCGGCAGCCCCCTCTCTGGCGGACCGACGGTACTCAGCGTTGCCTCTCGTCACGATCCTCGGGGGACTCTGTCATCTCCGATTACAGCAAACCGTGAAGATCATACGATTCCACGCATTATACAGCTGATACCTCCTGTCACGCTTCATTAGATTTTCCGCCTTGAGCATTTCCACAGATTCTTTAATAATGGAGTCACGAAACGACGTTGTTATGGCCAAGATTATTGTTTTATCATACTCCATTGAATGTCCCGTGAAGATACAATGTTTGGCAGTAGCAACCTTGCTTCTTTGCAAAATGTAGAGATTTTATAGATTGATAATGAATTTACAGTAGACATCTATCATTCTTACGTTCATTTAATCATTTGGATTATTCGATGGCAGTAGACTAAACGACCGTCTGAATAAAGTAATATATTAGGCGACTCAGACTGTTTTATTCACAAAGTACGTGTAACTGCGTCGTGTAAGTGAGTGTAATGAGTGTGTATGTGCAGTCTTTTTGAACTATTTTTCTCGGCGTAAAATATCTGACTCAACTGTGACAGTTATCACATACTGGACAGAGGAAAAGTATTGTACAATACCACGGGCATTAAGTACAGAATGTGTTAAGAGGAGCGCAGCTGTTGTTCGCAGGACATATTATCCTATACTATTTCGGCGAGAAAGCAGAAAGAGACGCCTTGAAAGAACTCGCAACAAGTGAAATAATGCCGAAGAAGACGACTCGTTACATAGTCGTTATGCTCTGTAAAGAAAAGATGGAGGTAGACTCACTCGTCATTCAAACACAGCTAATGAGATGAGCAATGAAAATTAATTTAATGGGTCTCTTGAACGACTTACTCCAAATCTCCATAGAGATACGTTATTGTAGAGGACACGTTTGTTTTTAGGGTTTTTTGGGCCCGGGGGCTGGCGGGCGGGGGGGGGGGGGGGCGGGGGGGGGGGGGGTACTGCGAAACCGCCACGAATGGCATGCAGGTTTGTTTCATATTTCTTAACAACAATCTGTTGTTCCTGTGGTCTTTAGTCCTGAGACTGGTTTGATGCAGCTCTCCATGCTACTCTATCCTGTGCAAGCTTCTTCATCTCCCAGTACCTACTGGATTCTACGTCCTTCTGAATCTGCTTAGTGTATTCATCTCTTGGTCTCCCTCTACGATTTTTACCCTCCACGCTGCTCTCTGATACTAAATTGGTGATCCGTTAATGCCTCAGAACATGTCCTTCCAACCGATCCATTCTTCTAGTTAAGTTGTGCCACAAACTTCTCCCCAATCCTATACAATACCTCCTCATTAGTTATGTGATCTACCCATCTAATCTTCAGCATTCTTCTGTAGCACCACATAAAAATACTTTCAGAAACGACTTCCTGACACTTCAATCTATACTCGATGTTTCTTCAGAAACGCTTTCTTTGCCATTGCCAGTCTACATTTTATATCCTCTCTACTTCGACCATCATCAGTTATTTTGCTCCCCACATAGCAAAACTCCTTTACTACTTTAAGTGTTTCATTTCCTAATCTAATTCCCTCAGCATCACCCGACTTAATTAGACTACATTCCATTATCCTCGTTTTGCTTTTGTTGATGTTCATCTTATATACTCCTTTCAAGACACTATGCATTCCGTCCAACTGATCTTCCAGGTCTTTGCTGTCTCTGGCAGAATTACGATGTCATCGGCAAACCTCAAAGTTTTTATTTCTTCTCCATGGATTTTAATACCTACTCCGAATTTTTCTTTTGTTTTCTTTACTGCTTGCTCAATATACAGATTGAATAACATCGGGGACAGGCTACAACCCTGTCTCACTCCCTTCCCAACCACTGCTTCCCTTTCATGTCCCTCGACTCTTATAACAACCATCTGCCTTCTGTACAAATTGTGAATAGCCTTTCGCTCCCTGTATTTTACCCCAGCCACCTTCAGAATTTTGAAAGAGAGTATTCCACTCAACATTGTCAAAAGCTTTCTCTAAGTCTACAAATGCTACAAACGTAGGTTTGCCTTTCCTTAATCTAGCTTCTACGATAAGTTGTAGGGTCAGTTTTGCCTCACGAGTTCTAATATTTCTACGGAATCCAAACTGATCTTCCCCGAGGTCGGCTTCTACTAGTTTTTCCATTCGTCTATAAAGAATTCGAGTTAGTATTTCAACAACAAACTAATAGTGTTATTAAGTTATTCTTGGCTCGCTGAAGACACGATAAAATTTATATTGACACAAACTATCGGCATACGGAGAAACGACTGTTTCGCAGGTTCTCGACACTCATGTGGCCACGTAATCGTGATTCTTTAGTTTGATAATCGAGAAAAAACCCTATCACGCATACATGTTGATCGAAACGTTAAGGAGACGTGGGAACTCTTCCCGAGGAAACGTTAACGTCATTGGCCATCATCACCATCAGTGAAGTAAAAGAAAAGGATATCTATTTTTCTGTGTCAACTCTACGCACAAGGTACAACAGAACGAAGAAAAAGAAACATTTACTGCTGGTAGAAATCAGAGTCAGATAGACACCGAGTAACGTTTTATCAAACTGAGTAAACCGTGGTGGGCAGCTTCGTTTCGACTACACTCGATTAACCTTCCTTTTCTACGAGACTATTCATTTTGTTCAAGTGGTCTTCCATGTCCTGTGCCGCCTCTGCTGTCTGATAGAATTATAATATCATTCTCAAATCGTCTGAAAATATCAAAGTTTTTATTTCTTCTCGCTGAACTTTAAAACCCCTTTTTCAGATTTCTTCGTGGAGTCTTGTACTTGTTACTCCAGGTACGCGTTGCTGAATAACATCGCTTTTCAGCTACTTGTTCACCCTCATGTGTTAGCTACGGACATTTTTACTTAATTTCATAGCAAACAAAGATACACGGACGGAAGCCGTATGGTGTGTGGTGCAACCACAGAAAAATATATTCCAAGAAATAGTCGTGGAACGCCTTGGCACTTTGAGGGGTGCAATCTAAAACTTTTTCATGAGCTAGCCAGTTAACACAGGTCTAGTAACGGACTTACTTAGCGATAGTTTCAGTCGGGAGTAAAGGAATTCGTTTTCCTAGAGCGCAATAGCGACAAGAGCGTAGAGAGGAGAGGCAGTGGGATGACAGCGGGTCGCAGTGTGAACGGATCAAGCGGCCACGGCTGTTCCGTCTGTCCCAATGACAGGTCGTCAATGCGGCTGTCAGCTGCAGGGGCCGCGCCACGTGGCTCCGCTGCTGCTGCCGCGTCAACGCCGCCGCCACCTTGCCGACACAACCTCTCTGGGTGCTTCTGTGGTTCGCTCCCTGAAAGGCTCGTTCAATGAATGCAGTCAGGCTCCAGGGTCCGGACAGCTACAGAGACAGTGACATGTAATGTTTCTCCCTCCCTCTCTCTCTCTCTCTCTCTCTCTCTCTCTCTCTCTCTCTCTACGCACTCACACACACACACACACACACACACACACATACACAAACACACACAGCCGGCGGCTGTGGCCGAGCGGTTCTAGGCGCTTCAGTCTGGAACCACGCGACCGCTACGGTCGCAGGTTCGAATCCTGCCTCGGGCATGGATGTGTGTGATGTCCTTAGATTAGTTAGGTTTAAGTAGTTCTAAGTTCTAGGGGACTGATGACCCCGGTTTTAAAGCCCATAGTGCTCAGAGCCATTTCTCTCTCTGTCTCTCTCTCTCTCTCTCTCTCTCTCTCTCTCTCTCTCACTCTCTCTCTCTCTCTCTCTCTCTCACACACACACACACACACACACATACGCACTTGGTCCGTTGTCTTTCACGTGATTTAGACACCATGAGACGCACATCAGTTCGCTACACAAGGTACCAATGTGAGTCAGATATGCTCTCTAGGGTGACCACGAAGCAGTCGAAGTGAATGAGATCTGCGATTCTTGAAATTTCGCCGGCGTATTGAGTATTCCATGAAGTTTCGAGACTGCAGCCGGATCATGTCGAATGCTTGCCATGATATTTCAGCTGACAACCGTTCAGTCAGCTTATACCAAAAAATTGGCGCGGAGACGCATGCTCTAAGGCAGCCGCTAGATGAGCAACATCTGTCTAGCTTCGCACCCTCTTAGAAAACTGCTCCATCTATGGCGCGCAGTGGTGGTCACTGTCGGAAAGTGCTCTCGTGGAGCTAAACTTCAGATGCCAAAATATATGAAATTAACTGTCGCTAAACGTGTGATTAGTCATAAAACGTTTTCTTTTCGGAGAAATCACCGGGTTCCACGCTTTATCCAGCTGAAAGCCACATCAGGATTAATAGTCTTGCACCAAACGTATTTACACCGATTCCTTAATAACTGAATACCAGAAGGATCTTGTCAGGGCCAATATTTCCATTGCAGCATAAACCATGGAATGTCCTGTGAAGATACAGTGCTAGTCGGTGACTGACTTACAGGGCTGCGAAAGGCGAGTATGGGGCTCCTGCTCAACGCATCTTTCAGGCACTGTGACCAATGCAGGCTATGTCACACTGCCAGGATGTTCTGTAGAACCAAACCATCCGCAATCCCACATGTGCTTTGCCGAAGCAAGAAGAGAACAAGTCTTTGTAGGTGAGCGGTAGATCTTCCAGAACTTCTTGTAACCTGTTACTTCATAAGCACATACGACGGTCGAAGCAAAGAACGCAGAAAAAGCAGTCTAGCACGGGAAAAAGAAGACATTCCTGAGCAGATAAAATACTATCAAACATCGCCCTTAATTTTCGGAAGACTTTCATCAGAATAGGCGTGTGGAACAGAGCATTGTATCGTAATGAATTATGGACTGTGGGAAAAATGGAACAGAAGAGAATCGAAGTTTTTGAGATGTGAGTCTGTACACTGAAGCGCCAAAAAATGGTGTAGGCATGCGAATTCAAATACGGAGATATATAAAAGGCCCAATACGGCGCTGCGGTCCGCAAAGAGTATATAACACAATAAATGTCGGTGCAGTTGTTAGATCACTTACTGCTGCTACAATGGCAGGTTAATAAGATATAACTAAGTTTGAACGTGGTGCTATAGTCGGCGCACGACCGATGGGCACAGCATCTCCGCGATGAAGGCGGGATTTTCACGTATGACCATTTCACGAGTGTATCGTGAATATCAGCAATCCGGTAGTACATCAAATCTCCGACATTGCTGCGCCCGCGAAAAGATTCTGCAAGAACACCACCGACGACGACTGAAGAGAATCGTTCAACGTGACAGAGATGCAACCATTCTGCAAATTGCTGCAGATTTCAGTGCTGGGCCGTCAACAATTGTCAATGTGCTAAGCATTCAACGAATGGGATTTCGGAGCCGAAGGCATACTCGTGTACCCTTGAAAACTGCACGACACAAAGCTTTACGCCTCGCCCGGACCCATCAGCACAGACATTGGACTGCTGATGACTGGAAAGACGTTGTTTGGTTGGCTGAGTCTCGTTTCAAATCGTATCGAGCGGATGTACGAGTATTGGTAGGGAGACAACCTCATGAATCTATGGACCCTGCATATCAGCAGGGGACTGTTCAAGTTGTTGGAGGCTCTGTAATGGTGTGGGGCGTGTGCAGTTGGTGTGATATGGGCCCCCTGATACGTGTGGATGCGACCCAGAAAGGTGACACGTAAGTAAGGATTCTTTCTGGTCATCTGCATCTGTTCATGTCCATTGTGCATTCCGACGGATTTGGGCTATTCCAGCAGGACAGTGCGACACCCCACACGTCCAGAGTTGCTTCAGAGTGCTTCGAAGAACGCTATGCTGAGTTTAAACACTTCCGCTGGCCACCAAACTCCTCAGACATGAACATTATTGAGTACATCAGTGATGCCTTGCAACGTGGTGTTCAGAAGAGATATCCACCCCCTCGTACTCTTACGGATTTATGGACAGCCCTGAGGGATTTATGGTGTCACTTCCCTCCAGAACTACTTCAGACATTAGTCGAGTCCATGTCACGTCGTGTTGCGGGACTTCTGCGTTCTCGTGTGGGTCAAAAAAAAATTCTAAATTTGTGGTAAGATCTTATGGGACCAAACTGCTTAGGTCATGGGTCCCTAAGCTTACGCTCTACTTAATCTAACTTAAACTAAGTTAAGCTATGGACAACACACACACCCATGCCCGAGGGAGGACTCGAACCTCCGACGGGGGAGCCGTGCGGACCGTGACAAGACGCCTCAGTCGTTTGGGTCTTACACGATATTAAACAGGTGTACCAGTTTCTTTGGCTCTTCAGCGTAGAAGGATTTTGAAAATTAGTTGGATTAGTAAGAAATTAGGTTCCCCGTAGAACTTCCGAGGAGAGGATCACGTGGAAAACATTAAGAAGAAGGGATAGGATGATGCGACGTGTTAAGGTGTGACGGTGTAGCTTCAAAAGTGGTTCAAATGGCTATGAGCACTATGGGACTTATACATCTATGGTCATAAGTACCCTAGAACTTAGAACTACTTAAACCCAACTAACCTAAGGACATCGCACAACATCCAGTCATCACGAGGCAGAGAAAATCCCTGACCCCGCTGGGAATCGAATCCCGGAACCCGGGAACGGGAAGCGACAACGCTACCGCATGAGCACGAGCTGCGGACTGACGATGTAGCTACAGCATAACGAGGGAACTATAGAGGATAAAACCCGTAGGTGAAGACAGAGACTGGAATACAGTAGACATCAAATAAATAAATGTGGCCGTGGAGTGCAAGTGACTAGTACAAGTAGTAGTGATTTCAGAGCATTTTATTGTGAGTGCCCTCACTATGCGTCACAGAAGAAACGAGGCGTGTGATACGGGTTATGTACTCTAAAGACACCAAAGCTGCGGAGATTAATCACAGAAGGACGCTGCAGTATGGTGACTGCTGTCATAGTGAACGTAAAACTTAAAAGATGGAAATATCGCTTCAAAGGTGGAAGTTGACGTACTTGCGACGGAGAGCGTTCTGATAGACTGTCCCATGGAAAGCGAACAGAAACATCGAGTCACTTGAGCCAATGATTCGTGGTGACCGTCGTGCCAGAACTGATATTGTGCATAAGTAGACTGAAGCTAGGATCAGCATTTCACTGACAGCTGTGCATGAATAAACTATCGCGAGGTTTGTGCTTGTTGTGTCTCAAGTCAGCTGACCGACAAACAGGAATACCAACGTTTGGAAATGTTGAAATCACATTTCAGGTGTTTCAAAGCAGGAAGAGATATTGTGAAGCGGTTAGCAACCACTGATGAGAAGTGACCATCACTGCAAACCAGGCGGCCGGGCATGTTGTGGTAATATCCAACTTTGTCCGCGGAAAAAATAGTTCAAAAGACAAATATAGGTAGTCCACGGCTGGGTCCTTGCCTACCGGAACACCAGATTCGCTGAAACCTTTCGCGAGCCGCTGCGGCACTACCTGGCTTGTATATCGCGGTAAAGAGCGCTGAAGTTTCGGGCGACCTACCCGTGTACTCCTGTGTTGCTTCGCTTGAGTAGCTAATTCGTCGCAGAGCCCATCGACGGCCAGTTCAACTGCGGCTTCCAGATGGATCGCCAGCGACGCCGTGAGACTATACAACGGACCATGACGCCTGCAGTCCTGCAACTCAACCGACAGTTCCATTACGCGGGCTCACCAGACTCCCAGGCGCTGTTGAGCGAACATTGCTCCAGAAGACTTCGCTTCGACAGTTCCTCGCCTGCGACAATAAGGAAGTCCTTCTCGTAGGAACCGGCTACGTATCGCCCCATAAGGTCATTCTGCTGCGTTCTTTAATAGTCACAGAAGGGTATTTTGAGTTTGTTGCAAGTATGGACTTCCATCCTCGAACTCTACTAACTCACAAGGGAATAGTCCAATTCGACATGCAGAAACCCGTACTGAATTTTTTTACATAGGAAGAATACACCGAAAGAAACACTATGTCAAAATTTTAGCTGCTAAGATTCACCGCAGGTATTTAAAAACTATTGAAAACTGTCAAATTCGTGGCTCGCCAGGTGGCTGGAGGGTCGTACACCCCTGCTATAATTTGGCTGATAGCGCACGAGCAACAAGGCGGGTGCACAGCCTTCATTGACGATACAACGCCAGACAGATAACATGACACAACGCTTTCTATTTTCTAAAGCAATTAGCAGTTGCCTTCGCGGTATTGCTATAACAATATAGATAAAACTGAATTAATTTTCTTCGGTTTTTCTTCGTATAAGCTGGGTAGTAGTGTTTGTTTTTGCACAAGTTTCAGACTTTCGCAGTCATCTGCAATCCAGCTGATGTTTTCAGCTTTGCAAAGATGAAATATGAAGAACGTGGTATGCAACTGAAATCATCTACTTATCCCGAAGTCCTAGTTATTTATTACTAAATGTCGGCATTTCGTTAGAAATCACGGGGACATTAAAAGAAACAGGAAATATCTGAAGAGTCTATGAATTGTGGTTTGAACTATGATTACAGTGATAGTTAATTTCCAGAACAAAAACATAGGAGCTTCTTAGCCCGAAGAAAGCATGCAGGGTAATAGCTTTCAATGTCACAGAAAAGACTGTAAATTTTTTGGTTAAGGAAAGAGGGAGAAAACACTGAAGGTTAAGCAGTGTGCAAAGCAGGCTTCCTTTGATAAACGTGAATTGTATAAATGGAACAGAGATTTAAGCGAAATACGAAATACATCACAAAATGAAACGCGAAACATCGCGAAACAATACCTATTCGATAGACACAGAAATGCTAGCGGTAGTCAGTGCACCATTACCGTGGTAGACTCACGTGACTGGACCCTTTGAATTGCAAGTGACATGAACATGATTTACAGGTTTCTTTGACCTAGTTAAACAGATTCAGGGAATTGTACGGAAAAGGAAGTAGCAAAATTACGAAGTTTACTTCAAGTAAACGTGTAGAAGAGATGTCATTAGTAAGTACAATAATATAGAGAAATTCTTAGCTGACAAAGACGAATCTTCTTGCTATTTTTGTGTATAAAGCCAACGAGTCAGGTTTGTTCAAGAAATGCGTGTAAACAAAAATTTTTCACTTCTACTGAAAGAAAAAGTAGTTCGTACAGTCAAATACAACAATGCCTGTAATAAGCTTTACACCCATCTTGATAAACCTCAAAGAAATTTTAAAAAAAAAGATTGTTTGGCTGCAAAAATCTTGTAATCGATGTTGCAAAACCTGTAAAAATGGAACAGAATAATTTCCAATATTACATCCGATATGTCTTCTTACCAGTTGCAACAAACATTTCATTGCTTTTGTTTGACTCTTGGCCTGGACGTAAAATCCCACCTGGTTTTGGCAGGTATGAAAAGACTCTGCCTTTCCACACAGAAAGTTTTAAACACTGTCAAGTAGTTTTCAGAAAATTGTCAGACATTATAATGGCTGATAGGTCTTTGTTGCTCTACTTTTATCAGCGGAGTAGAACTATTAAACTTCAGTCTTCATAACCAGTTTTATAAATTTGATTAAGGATGCCTGGTATGCAGCCGAATATGCAGAACAACGGCCACGAACATTTCTTACTCTGTCTCATTTCTGTCTAAAGAAAACTAGTAATTACTGTGACGTGCCCAAATGCATTAATTTTTGTTTTCTCTGGTGAATCTGGTATAATGAAAATGTTTGTTTTCGTTTTCCAGTACAGACTAAGCATTTTTGTGCAACTACTGGAAATAACTGAGAAACTGTTTCGTAGTTATTAAAACATACGTTATTCGGAAACTATCATAAGAGCTATGCCCTAATAATTTTTATAAAATATTGCGTGTCAACATTTTGAAGTCGAGTTTGATAGAATTCGACTTTACCGTAACATGACACACTGTCTTGATTTTCTTTCCTCTGTTAGTCAGCTGTGTAAGAATTACATTTGAAACAGTTAAGCTGAGGATTTTAACTTTATGTTATACAAAAGAATGATGATTTTAAATTTGCTGACAAGGTTTAAGAGGTTAAAATTCGAGCGTTTGCACTCTGCATATTCACCGATTCGCACGTCCGGCAGGAAGGACTGTAGAAGTCGTTGTTATAAGGTGTTTTTCGTGTGGAAAAAATTAGTAAATTCATCATTTTTTTAAACACACGTGCAGCGCCCTTTGGCAGCTAAAATTCCTACAGTGCATTTCTTTCGGTGTATGCTTACTGTATGAAAGATTTCAGGACAGGTTTCGACATGTCAGATTGGATCATTCCCTTGTTAGTTCAATGAACTAAGAGCGTTCCTCTAGTTGCATCAATCAATAACTGCCTTGGTCCATCAGTCGGGAGATCTCACCAGCAAACTTTTTCAGGAACGTTGGTAAGAGTTTCTTGGGATACGAAAGGTCCACTGTTGGTTAAATACACTCCGAATGGTGAAACAGCGATCTCAAACCCAAAATCAAAACGAAGAGCAGAAGAAGTTGCAAACGTGTGTTTTTAATTCAGGACAGTATCCATTCTCATACCGCTCGAAAACCAATCCAGTGCGTTCAAAATATTGGTTTTAATCTGCTGAAATACTGTCCTGACACAGCTGCAAATGATTTTGAACTTTCTGATGCAATGAAGAAACAACACCTGCATGAATCTAACTTTAATCCTTACGAAGAGGTTATGGAGGGTGTGCAACATTGCATGTACACAACGCAACAAACGGTCTTCCAGGTAGAAATTGGGAAGCTGTTCAAGAGACAGATTAAGTCCATAAGGATAAGGAAGAATCTGTTAAGAAATGATGTTACTTACACTGCAGTTTTCTTTTTGAAAATAATCTCCTCAACATTTTGGCTTGCCCTGGTAATTACACAACCAACGATAAAGAGAGCCTTATATCGGCGGAGTGTGGCTGATTCCTATTTCCTCGCACGTGTAGAGTTGTATTCCCATACTTCATCTGTATCTTCATGAACCACGAATCAGAGGTGCTTGTCATAACTACTGACACTACTGCTTAGTGCCGTGTTAGTACGTGCCAGAAACCTTGAAACCCAGTCTCGATCTTACCGTTAGAGGGGCCATCCTAAGCTACAAGCCGTACCTGCTACAACTGTAGCGGTTTCTTGCAACAGCCTCGGACATTCTGAAGGTGAAGTCTCGTGACAATAGTTAAAAGTACATGAGTGATGAAATAAAACGGGAAAAACAGCTTTCCATTCTTTCAACACATCTTATTTCTATTTCCACAATCCACCGTTTCCTTCACCTTTCCCCAGATCAAAATACACTCACGAACCAACGTAGGAAAATCCATCCTCCACTAATGTCAAGTGAAAGAGAAGGAGAAAGAGAGAGAGAGAGAGAGAGAGAGAGAGAGAGAGAGAGATGGCGATGAAGGTTTTACTTATGTCTTGTAAATCCCTTCCCTCGAACTATTCCCTCCTTCATACCTCCACAATGTCACCACAGATGACCTGTCATTGATCCCTATTCGTACTAAGGTTGCCTAGTTGCTTCTGCCGCCCTGAGCGGATTGCGTAAGTCCTGAATTATGTTCACCAAGAGTCTTCTATAGTTATTGCGCAGAAAATAGCACGTCGGTCGTGAGTCCGTTACGTTGAGGCTGCAATAAACTGGTAGCGAGGAACTGGTTTTGTATAAATAGTTCACTTTTGAATTAGTTTGTTTAAACGGGATGCCACTCGCTTTTTATTATCAGAATACGAGAAACTGCACAATTACAGTTCACTTTATGAATCGCAAATAATTTCCATTCTTTACAATTTCACTGAGAATAAACACAATAATGAACTACGTGTTTGTGTATTTACTATCAGACTAGTGCTCAATGAAATTCCCAAGAAATAAAAAAAGCAGCTTGCTAATTAAGTTCTTTGACGATATAGGCTGCGGCAGACAACATGTTTGTTCTCCGAGACTGCTGGTCCAGCCCTGATCCTTTCAGCCAAATCTCTTCTCCTGTTATCCGAGTTGAGCGCGATCCGAAGATCTCTGAAGCGCTTCGTTTGCCTTTTCGTTTCGTAATTGTTTATTATTTTGAAATAATGGAATGATTGACTGCTATTAAGAGATGTTTTTATATAAAAGGGAAGCAAATTCACTGTTTAGTTTGTCTATTATTAATAACAGCATTTTTCATTTTGGAGCGTAACATTCAGTCGCGAAGAAGGACCACAGTTTATGCGCCCTTTCCCACGATACCCGTAACGAAAAAACCATCTGTCATTTGTACGTCACACCACATTACGTCATCTCCCCACTGTTGCTTGTAGCTGAATATAACGGCTGTAAAGTCAGAAATATTACACATCCCCTTCCATCTGGGATTTCCAAGAACTGGAACGTTCTCGCAGCTAACAATCAGTTTTGAAGATGAGAAAATTTTTTACTCAAACTTTTACATTTGTTCAGTTATACTCTTTCAAGAGTCACACCATTTCACTCTACTTTTCATTCATAATTATTTTCAAAATTTGAATTTGATTGTTTCTACATTCTCAAATTGTAAAATAATTTATATACTCACAACAGATGTTCGTTGCCTGTGAGTGGACCAGAAGCATCTCTTACAGAAAAAGAATTAGATGCCAGCCGTAGTTTCGACACCTAAAAATTACGTCCATAACGCGGTGGTCTCATATAGCAACCAAATTCAGTGTACATGACGTTGTACACATGAAAGGAGCAAGCAGAGGGTAATGAAACAAGAAAATAAACAAAGGTCGGGAAAGCAATGGTTTCCCCGGGAAAAAAGCATTGAGAGTGAGTATATGAACACCTTACAACAGAATCTCCAAGGATGCAACTGCAGACGTGCGTTTGGGGACAAAAACATCAGAAGTGCTCTTCTGAAATACGGATTTGAGAGTTATATGAAATCTCTCTGTTCACCAACATCCCATTCTTACGCCATGTTTTATTGCAGTTTTCCGTTCCACAATACCTGAAATTATTAATCACAGAATTTTCCTCGGAGTTCGCAGTTCATTTCCTCAATGGTTATATCATCACTATTACCAAATGATGAAGGCAGTAGCATTTCTTTTGTGGTTCAGGATCCCGTGATGCTCCTGGCATGGCAGCCGTTAGTGAGGAGTGATGTTTCGGCAAGTCTCCTCATCGAGGCCCAAGTATGTCAAATACCGCAGACGTGCTCCGAATGCACCGAGAACTATCCACAAAGCCTTTCTGGACTTCAGCCACACCACTAACAGGGCGGAATAAACCAAATCTTTTAAAAATCCTCACACACTAAAAATCGGCGGATACAGTTTTGAGGACCAGATAGGTCATGATCTTGCTGAGCCACATGTACGCTTGTTTTCGAAGATCACTGCTATGTATTTCCGAACAGCCATATTAAAGTGTACTGGTGCACAATCTTCATGTAAAACATGTGCATCGGCTCACCGTAAGGAACATCATTCAAATAGTCGATTAGCCTGTGCTGCAGGAAATTTGGTTACACAGGAAGTCGGACAGGTAGGGGCTTTGGCCGTATGTGGGAAATAGATGGTTTCCGGTATTACGTTTATTAGCTTTATTTCCTTGTTTCATTGTCCTCATTCGTCTATACGCATAATAGTGAAACACCTGGATTATGCCTCAGTAAAACGCATGTAATACAGTAAGTTACTAAGGAATTCCATTGATAGCAGACGAGTAAATGGTATGTTACAATGAGAAGAAAGTACTAAGGAACATTTGTCAAATAACATTACACTCGAAACAGGTACGTTGAAGAATCTACCTGAGTACGGGATACTCGATACACCATTCCAGTCAACATAACTTAGTTCTAAAAGGAGAAGCGACGGGAAAAGCTGTACTGACAGACTCATCTGTATGTTCAACGAACGCTGAGTTCGTTGAAGAAAGGAGGGAGTGACTGAAAAGACAGAAGCCATATTTACGAGTTTTCTAAAACCCAAGGAGCGATAGAAGACGTGAGTGTGAGCTAAAAGTCATGATTAGGATAGGTGTACGATCTGTTTTATTCTATTTTTCTGAAAATCTACAGTGAATCAATAAAACAGGACAGGGGATAGTATACTGAATGGCAAGAGCGAACAGCGAGCGAGGTTGATATTGGGTATTATATGCATGGAAGATAGCTATAAAGATATAAGATGCTCAATATCTCCTCAGATATCAAAGATTGGTAAGTCGAAATTAAGCAAATGAGTGATAAACGTAGTAACAACAAAATCGTGATAAATACAATTATGGATCTGTTCATGAGGAAGTTATTTTATCTGCCTAGTACCATAACAAAAACAACAGAGCCACTGAAGAAGTCACAAATAAGTTTCACTTGATTTTAGAAGTAATTCTCAGGTCCAGCAGTGACTGTATTACACTGAACCTGAGATTAGACACAAAAGTCATAAATGTGTGTGATTTATTGCCTCACACTATACATTCCATTCCTGTTGATCCATCGACACGGGTAATTTCTTTGTTTATATATCTTTTCTAGTTCTTGAGAGAGTTGATTTTAAGCGACTAAATAAGTAAGTTTAACTAAACAATCGTGTTTTAGTAATTTTCAAGACCGGTTGTAAGGGAGAAATAAGTCTCACGAATCAAATAACTCATTTCCACAGTACTAATTGTACTATAATTTAGTGAACTGAATTTTGTTCAACTTGTACTATACGACATGATGCAGTATTTTGACTCTGTAAATGAACATACTCATTGAGAGAGTACAATGGCCAGTGTACCTGCAAACTGAGGCGCTTCATACTATAGTGTGTCACGTTTACAAGTGCAAGAAATGTTTCTCCTAAGATGTAGTGCTCATACTACCCTCATTTTC
This sequence comes from Schistocerca gregaria, assembly GCF_023897955.1. NCBI lineage: Eukaryota > Metazoa > Arthropoda > Insecta > Orthoptera > Acrididae > Schistocerca > Schistocerca gregaria. Next base: position 338,702,390 of record NC_064925.1, on the reverse strand, counting down.
CTATGTCCTACTTGCAGGTATTTTGAAGTAATACATAATCGTAATAAGAGTACTTAAATTTACGAGTTTTTTAACTTAAAAACTAAAAAAGACATATACTAGGAAAACAATAGCGTTTGGAGATGTTCCACTGTGATGTACATGTATCGTGTAATCCAATAACCAAATGCTCGTTGTCACTGAAGCTTTTTATGTATGTACCCTTTGTGCGGGAAACAGACACAGTCACGCGTAATTATTACGTCTGCCTCCTGTGTATTCTCGCAAAGAGAAGCCGTGAAATGAGAAAAATGTATTCTGACACGTCGACATTAATGTAAAAAGTTGTTTACTGAAACGTCTATGTGAAGTTCATTATTAAATAACGGTGAAAAAAGTGTATATTAAGGGTAAGCAAAGTCAGAAAGATACCGCTTCAAGACGTGGAAATGTACCGGATGAGACGACGCAGTACAACATCAATGATATGGAATAAAAGAAAGTTTGGTAATAGAACAAGTAAATGAGGTAAATCTGTTCTTCAGCAAATTAAGGAACGGAAATTCTGTGGGTCACGTCACGACGCATAACATATTCCTTGGAGTCGAAATGTGGGAATCTTAATGAAACAGAGAGGAAGAGCAAGAAAAATCATCGAGGATGTCAGTAGCAACGCGGGATCGTGAACCCCAAAAGAGATGCCACTGTCTTAATCGGGTGGTGTTCGTGATGATGCAACCAACAAGGAAATGGACTGCGAAGTTGTCTGAACTCCAGGGAAAATTCTGTGATTAATAATGGCGAGTATTGTGAAACGGAAAGGTGTAATAAAACATGCCAGATGTATGAGGTGTTGGTGAACATACAGATTTAATATAAGTGTCAAATTCGTAATTCAGAAGAACATTCCACACCACATTTACTCTCGCTTAACAAGAAGCAGATCCTTTGCTGTCCGTATTCCGTATGATGAGTTTTCGTTTGGTATCTTACGGCAAATTCAAAACGACTTCGACAAAGTTACTATAGTGAATGCCAGTTTCCCTTAAATATTCTGTGTAAAGGAACGCAATACATTCTATGATAGAAAAAGTCAGAGAGACCACGTACACTATTTTTTTTTTTTTGCATTACAGACCCAATAAACAATTACGTGTATAAATGCTGATAGTAATAAGTAGTTCTCTTGTACTTTTTAAGGAGGCTAAAATGTGATATTCAGTCTTGTACATCAGAAGAAAAACACTACTTCCCATTACCTAACTGCGAACTTTCAGAATAGGACTCCGGATTATTTTCTCACCATTTGACTGCGCTAACGTCAACGTAACCGAGGATAAGTGACAGCGAAATCTTTGTACATGAGAAAACAGGATGTACTTTAGTGGTAGTGACGTGTTCAGTGTAAAAAGTGTTATTGTATGTGGTGAGATAATGAAGAAAACAATGAAGAGCATAAAACATTAGTTTTGATTTGATTTGATTTGTGGAGGGACACAAAAACAACGGTGGTGTTAGCCCACAATTTATCTGTACGGCAACTGACTTTATTGTGCTGTTTCACCCCCCCCCCCTCCTGTGGTTCTATTAAAGCCAGTCTTTAGCTCTTTAGAGTAGTACGAGGCTCTTCAGTATTTCCTTGTTAGATATGATTTCTTCGTGACTTAATGACCTAAATATTCTGTGTCTTCTGCCAACCGCTTCGCATTGGAAGATTAGGTGTGATGCGGTTTCATCTACATCACAACAGAGTGCACACTTAGGATTTTCTTTATCTATGCCTTTAATGTGTACTTGTTTCTTGAAGTTCACATGTCCAATCATTATTCGTACGATGAGTTTAGTTCATCTCAGGTTCAAATCCAGAATTACGGAAATTCTCTTGAACCATGGCCTTGGCATACCTAACGGGAGATGTATTTGTTTTTGGCTAATAGCATAACAGTCTACGTGCTGCCTCGTGGTCGAGATACGTAGTTTTTATCCTACCATTGCCCTGGTGATGGTTTTGATAGTTTCCGTTGCAAGAAATGGAGTTGTCGCACTTGGCCTATAGGGACTTGATGAAGCTATCAACAACAAGCTATCGGCTGGTACATTTCTATTAATTCCTGAATGACTAGGGACCCAGAGCAGGTTCAATCCGTTGCATTCCTCTAGCCTCACAATGGCGTCATAGGATTCTGCTACCATCTTTGATCTCGTTGCAGCAGCTGACAGAAATTTCACAGTTGCTCGGATGTCTGAATAAATGTAGATGGTACGATCCTTGAAGCATCTATGCATTCTCCTCTGCGCTCCCTCTGATAGCGGATAATTCTTCCTGGAATATCGTGGACAGCTTTCATGGAGAAACTGCTCTGTCTGGTCTAGGCTGTACCCATCATTCCCCGACTCCAGAACCTTCGTCTGTTTTCGACCCATCAGCAAACCAAACTATGTATCATGAACGGTGTCGAGTTTCGTTCTTGCACTGCTCTCTAATTTCAGTCATTACACTGAAGGATATACTGAAACTGCTGGACGTTATTTACCGGCAGCCGGGATTTCCACGACCATTCCAATATTTATCACACCCACAATAATGGTGTGAGATTATGGATAATCACTTATTTCCCGTCTTTAACGTCTACGCCCCCACCGCAGACTCCATTGTAACACAAAGGTGTAATCCGAGAATGTCCAGCATTATCTCCATCCGATGCGGGTGTGCAGCTAATTCCGTCTGTTCCGTCTGTTACGCCTTTTTGCCTTTTTTTTGTCATCAGTCTTCTGATGGTTTTGATGCGGACCGCCACGAAATCCTCTCCTGTGCTAACCTCTTCATCTGAGAGTAGCACTTGCATCTCACGTCCTCAGTTATTTGCTGGATGTATTCCAATATCTGTCTTCCTCTAAAGTCTTTCCCCTCTACAGCTCTCTCTAGTACCATGAAAGTCATTCTCTCATGTTTCAACAGATGTCCTATCATCCTGTCCCTTCTGCTTATCAGTGTTTTCCACATATTTATTTCCTCTCCGATTCTGCGCAGAACCTCCTCATTCCTTACCTTATCAGTCCACCTAATTTTCAACATTCAACTGTAGCACCACATCTCAATTGCTTCTATTCTCTTCTGCTCCGGTTTTCCCAAAGGCCATATTTTACTAGCATACAATGCTGTACTCCAGACGCAGATTCTCATAAATTTATTCTTCAAATTAAGGCCGAGATCTGGTATTAGTAGACTTCTCTCTGTCAGGAATGCTCTTTTTGCCACTGATAGCCTGCTTTTGATCTCCTCTTTCCTCCGTACGTCATTGGTTATTTTATTGCCTGAGTAGCAGAACTCCTTAACATAATCTACTTCGTGACCATTAATCCTGGTGTTAAGTTTATCGTTCTTCTCATTTCTGCTATTTCCCATTACCTTCGCCGGCCGCTGTGGCCAAGCGGCTCTCAGCACTTCAGCCCGGAATCGCGCTGCTGCTGCGGTCGCAGGTTCGAATCCTGCCTCGGTCATGGATGTGTGTGACGACCTTAGGTTAGTTTGCCTTAAGTAGTTCGATGTCTAGGGGACTGATGACCTCAGATGTTAGGTCCCGTACTGCGTAGAGCCATTTTAACCATCTCATCACCCTCGTATTTCTTCGATTTACTCTCAGTCCATAGCCTGTACTCATTAGGCTGTTCATTTGGTGTTGGCCCGCCCTTAGCCTTGATGGTAGCTTCCACTCTCGCAGGCATACGTTCAATCGGGTGCTGTCAGGTTTCTTGGGGAATGGAAGGGCATTCTTCACCGAGTGCCGCACTGAGGAGAGGAATCGATGTCGGTCGGTGAGACCTGGCACGAAGTCGGCATTCCAAAACATCCCAAAGGTGTTCTATAGGATTCAGGTCAGGACTTGGTGGAGGCTAGTCCATTACAGGGATGTTATTGAAACTCCCTTGCAGATTAAAACTGTGTGCCGGACCAAGACTCGAAGTGGGGACCTTTGCCTTTCGCGGGCAAATATTCTGCCGTCTGAGCTACTTGAGGACGACTTAGGGCCCGTCCTCACAGCTTTACTTCCGCCGACATCCCTTCTCCAACCTTTGAAACCAGTTTTGCAAGGTTCGCAGGAGAGTTTGTGTGAAGCTTGGAAGGTAGGAGACGAGGTACTGCCGGAAGTAAAGCTGTGACGACGGTGGGTGAGTCATGCTTGGGTAGCTCAGATGGCAGAGCACTTGCCCGCGAAAGAGAAAGGTCCCGAGTTCGAGTCTCGGTCCGGCACACAGTTTTAATCTACTAGGATTTTTTATATCAGCGCACACTCCGCTGCAGAGTGAAAATCTCATTCAGGGATGTTATTGTCGTGTAACCACTGCGCCACAAGCCGTACATTATGTACAGGGGCCCGATCGTGCTGAAAGATGCAATCGCCGTCCCCGAATTGCTCTTCAACAGTGGGAAGCAAGAAGGTGCGTAAAACATCAATGTAGGCCTGTGCTGTGATAGTGACAAGGAAACAACGGGGAAGCAAGAAGGTGCTTAAAACATCAATGTAGGCCTGTGCTGTGATAGTGCCAAGGAAACAACAGGGAAGCAAGAAGGTGCTTAAAACGTGAATGTAGGCCTGTGCTGTGATAGTGCCAAGGAAGCAACAAGGGGTGCAAGCCTATCCGTGAGAAACACGACCACACCAAAACACGACCGCCACGCTGACTACGTTCACCGGGCATTCGCCAGACCCACACCCTGCCACCTCATTGTTTGCCGTGATTCGTCACTCCACACAACCTTTTTTCACTGTTCAGTCGTCCAACGTTTACACTCCTTACATCACGCGAGGCGTCGTCTGCATTTACCGGCGTGATGTGTGGCTTATGAGCGGCCGCTCGACCATGAAATCCTAGTTTTCTCACTTCGCGCCTAACTGTCACAATACTTGCACCGGATCCTGATGCAGCTTGGAATTCCTGTGTGCCTATTACGCATTACGATCCTCTTCAACTGTCGGCGGTCTCTGTCAGTCAACAGACGAGGTCGGCTCTTACGCTTTTGTGCTCTACGTGTCCCTTCACGTTTCCACTTCACTATCACATCGGAAACAGTGGACCTAGGGATTTTTAGGAGTGTGGAAATCTCGCTTACAGACATATGAGACAAGTGACACCGAATCACCTGACCACGTTCGAAGCTCGTGAGTTCCGCGGAGCGCCCCACTCTGCTCTCTCACGATGTCTAATGGCTACTGAGGTCACTGGTATGGAGTATCTGGCAGTAGGTGGCAGCACAGTGCGCCTAATACGAAAAAAAGTATGTTCTTGGAAGCTTCCTTATTCTTTTGATCACATAGTGTACCATATGCCTTAATACAGTGGCCACATGCATTACATACTCCTTATGTATAGGCCCCACTTTTTACAAGTGGCCCTTTTGCCCTTAGCAAAAATATTCTTTATGAAGGAAACATGATAGCTCCGCGTTCAAGGCTACCCCTATACTTCACTACTGTCCTACCGGTAGAGTTTCGCCGAGAAACTTAATAATCCAGTATGTGTCACGGATATGCTTCCTCTTAAATGGTACTAGAACAGGTGGCAACCTTAATACAGTGGTCACATGCATCACATACTCCTTATGTATAGGCCCCACTTTTTACAAATGGTCCTTTTGCCCTTAGCACAAATATTCTTTATGAAGGAAACATGATAGCTCCGCGTTCAAGGCTACCCCTATACTTCACTACTATTCTACCGGTAGAGTTTCGCCGAGAAACTTAATAATCCAGTATGTGTCACGGATATGCTTCCTCTTAAATGGTACTAGAACAGTTTTCTTGGGACTAACCCTAGATCTTGTTTGCAGCATCAGTTGTGCACGATTTTCGGGGCAGATTGAACTATTGTTCTAACAGTAATAGCAAATTTGCCACGTATAGCAAATTCGCCAAGTGTTACTATGAATAAATGCAATGTTTCTGCGTAATCTTAGCAAAAGTGGCATCTAGTATTTAGCTATTCAATGAGTTCATCCATTACCAGACTGACCAATCTCATATCCTTAGGCTTGGTAAGATCAATTCTCCTTTACTCCGGAGTGAAAAAAAGAAAAACCTCACTGTCCTTCATGCTTTATGTATCATTCCTACTGCTAGCCTGACCGTAAACAGTCTCTATAGGAATCTGATTACTGCCACTTCTGCATGTTGCATTAGAGCAATATTAGTTTTAATTTATACAGGGTGATACAAAAAGGTACGGCCAAACCTTCAGGAAACATTCCTCACACACGAAGAAAAAAAATGTTATGTGGACATGTGTCCGGAAACGCTTACTTTCCATCTTAGAGCTCATTTTATTACTTCTCTTCATATCACATTAATCATGGAATGGAAACACACAGCAACAGAACGTACCAGCGTGACTTCAAACACTTTGTTACAGGAAATTTTCAAAATGTCCTCCGTTAGCGAGGACACAAGATTCCACCCTCCGTCGCATGGAATCCCTGATGCGCTGATGCAGCCCTGGAGAATGGCGTATTGTATCACAGCCGTCCACAATACGAGCACGAAGAGTCTCTACATTGGGTAGACAAGAGCTTTCAAATGCCCCCATAAATGAAAGTCAAGAGGGTTGAGGCCAGGAGAGTCTGGAGGCCATGGAATTGGTAAGCCTCTACCAATCCATCGGTCGCCGAATCTGTTGTTGAGAAGCGTACGAACACTTCGACTGAAATGTGCAGGAGCTACATCGTGCATGAATCACATGTTGTGTCGTACTTGTAAAGGTACATGTTCTAGCAGCACAAGTTGAGTATCCCGTATGAAATCATGATAACGTGCTCCATTGAGCGTAGGTGTAAGAACATGGGGCCCAATCAAGACATCACCAACAATTCCTGCCCAAACGTTCACAGAAAATCTGTGTTGATGACGTGATTGCACAACTGCTTGCGGATTCTCGTCAGCCCACACATGTTGAGTGTGAAAATTTGCAATTTGATCACGTTGGAATGAAGCCTCATCCGTAAAGAGAACATTGGCACTGAAATGAGGATTGACACATTGTTGTATGAACCATTCGCAGAAGTGTACCCGTGGAGGCCAATCAGCTGCTGAAAGTGCCTGCACCCACTGTACATGGTACGGAAACAACTGGTTCTCCTGTAGCACTCTCCATACAGTGACGTGGTCAAGGTTACCTTGTACAGCAGCAACTTCTCTGACGCTGACATTAGGGTTATCGTCAACTGCACGAAGAATTGCCACGTCCATTGCAAGTGTCCTCGTCGTTCTAGGTCTTCCCCAGTCGCGAGTCATGGGCTGGAATGTTCCGTGCTCCCTAAGACGCCGATCAATTGCTTCGAACGTCTTCCTGTCGGGACACCTTCGTTCTGGAAATCTTTCTCGATACAAACATACCGCGCCATGGCTATTGCCCCGCTCTAATCCATACATCAACTGGCCATCTGCCAACTCCGCATTTGTAAACATTGCACTGACTGCAAAACCACGTTCGTGATGAACAATAACCTCTTGAAGCTACGTACTGATGTGCTTGATGCTAGTACTGTAGAGCAATGAGTCGCATGTCAACACAAGCACCGAAGTCAACATTACCTTCCTTCAATTGGGCCAACTGGCGGTGAATCGAGGACGTACAATACATACTGACGAAACTAAAATGAGCAATAATATGGAAATTAAGCGTTTCCGGACACATGTCTAGATAACATATTTTCTTTCTTTGTGTGTGAGGAATGTTTCCTGAATGTTAGGCGGTACCTTTTTGTAACACCCTTTATACAGTTGGAAAAGTTATTGTCTAAAAGTTTCGGTACCACTGAGGTGTACATAAATTATTCATATTGCTACAAGTGTGCCGATTTGTTAAAGAAAATTTGTGGTCTCTTTATTGGTTTTTTTTTCATATAAATTAAATTTTTGCTGGTTCTCTTCCGTTCTGCAGTTTAGTACACAGCGACTTCTCGTAGTGAACCTGATGAAGATGAACAGCGACTGTGTAAATGGGCATGGGTGTGTGTGATGTTCTTAGGTTAGTTAGGTTTAATTAGTGCTAAGTTCTAGGGGACTGATGACCATAGACGTTAAGTCCCACAGTGCTCAGAGTCATTTGACAGTGTGAATGAAGCTCCGTGAGTAAAGTGATGATGTGTGTATATATTCTGCATGTCGAATTGCATACCTCTTTATCTAGCCATATGTATAAAAAGCATAAGGTCAGCGACACACTAAAAGCCTTTTGTGTCTAGTGAGGTAGAATCAGAACAGCACTTCTCAGGATACAGAGCTCGCAGCTGCCTCTTTTATTGATATGTCCTTCCAGATCATTTATCATCGGTTTCGACAGATTTTTCTCTATGCTCAGCGATCTGACTGATGTATTTCCTCAATACAAAGAATCCACACAGTTTGTGAATGTGATGTTTACGGTGACGGGAGCCGGTGAGAGTCATGATCAGAAATGGGCCACCTGTTTGTCTGGAGTGTGAGACATGACATAGATATCCAGCTAAACGCCGAGATCTTAGACAGGCGTGGTTGATGACGCCGTCTGTTTTGACACAAGACGCAACGCGAGAGTCTTTTCGCAGGTGCGCAACGTATGCTAGAAGATGGTGGATAGGAGTCGACTGCTAACCACAGCAAACAGTAATTTTAGACTCTACTACTGGCGCAAAAGGGAAGCTTCATAGTAACACGACTGGCGGAAAGGAGCAGGCAGCGTGGTGTGTTACTGGCTTGGGTTACTGACGCTGGTGAAACACGACTGGTCGACGCTTGGTGGAAATGGAGTGGCTGAAAAATCGTTTTACGGGCACAAAATCCTTAAACACAAACCAATACAGCTAAAAATTAGGCGGGTACACCCTATTAAAGAGAAAATTGAGGTGATAATGCGCGTCTAAACTCTCTCTCTCTTTCTCTTTCTCTCTCTCTCTCTCTCTCTCTCTCTCTCGGTACCCCGACAGAAGTTATTCAAGGTACAAGATTTTGTAAGTATATATTGAACGTCTGAGAGTAACAACTGGCGAACGCCTTACGCGATTTTAGTAAACCAATAATCCAGTGACAGCACTTGTGAAGCTCTATCGAAAAGTAGGTCCAGTCTTTTTTATACGTATGACATATTTTGAATTATTAGCCCCAATGTTCTTTCCGAGACGTAAGAACGTAATTACAAGTAAAACTGGTAAAAGTAGCGGCAGTATGATAAAGTAGACTACAGTCGCTATCTATAATTCTCTATACAGGGTGAGTCAACTAACGTTACCGCTGGATATATTTCGTAAACCACATCAAATACTGACGAACCGATTCCACAGACCGAACGTGAGGAGAGGGGCTAGTGTAATTGTTTAATACAAACCATACAAAAATGCACGGAAGTATGTTTTTTAACACAAACCTACGTTTTTTTTTTAAATGGAACCACGTTAGTTTTGTTAGCACATCTGAACATATAAGCAAATACGCAATCAGTGCCGTTTGTTGCATTGTAAAATGTTAATTACATCCGGAGATATTGTAACCTAAAGTTGACGCTTGAGTACCACTCCTCCGCTGTTCGATCGTGTCTATCGGAGAGCACTGCAACATACATCGCGATTCTACAGAATGATCTGCCAACGTTGTCCGTAAATGTCCCACTGGAAACGCGTCGACGTATGTGGTATCAGCATGAGGTGCACCTGCACATTCCGCAATTAACACTAGGCTGACCCTTGACAGGATGTTTGACGGGCGTTTCATAGGACGTGGAGGACGCATAAATTGGCCTGCCCGTTCTCCTGATCTTACACCTCTGGACTTCTTTCTGTGGGGTACGTTAAAGGAGAATGTGTACCGTGATGTGCCTACAACCCCAGAGGATATGAAACAACGTATTGTGGCAGCCTGCGCCGACATTACACCAGATGTACTGCAGCGTGTACGACATTCATAACGCCAGAGATTGCAATTATGTGCAGCAAATTGTGGCCACCGCATTGAACATCTATTTTCCTGACATGTCGGGACACACTCTATTCCACTCCGTAATTGAAAACGGAAACCACGTGTGTACGTGTACCTCATCTGTCATGGTAATGTACATGTGCGTCCGTGAAAAAGACCAATAAAAAAGTGTTAGCATGTGGACGTAATGTGCTGTTACAGTCTCTTCTGTAACTAAGGTCCATCACCGTTCCCTTTGGATCCCTACGTAATTCGGTGCTCTCCGATACACACGGTCGAACAGCGGAGGAGTGGTACTCAAGCGTCAACTTTAGGTTACGATATCTCCGGATGAAATTAACATTTTACAATGCAACAAACGGCACTGATTACGTATTTGTTTATATGTTCAGATGTGCTAACAAAACTAACGGGGTTGCATTTTTAAAAAACGTAGGTTTGTATTAAAAAACACAGTTGTTACTGCTGCTCCAATGGCAGGCTATCAATATTTAAATGAGTTTGATGGTGTTATAGTCGGCGCACTAGCTATGGGAAACAGCATCTCCGAGGTAGCGATGAAGTGGGGATTTTCTCGTACGACCATTTCACGAGAGTACCGTGAATATCAGGAATCTGGTAAAATATCAGATCTCCTACATCGCTGCGGCCGGATAAGAGATACTGCAAGAACGGGAACAATGACGGCTGAAGAGAATCGTTCAATGTGACAGAAGTGCAGCCCTTCCACAATGCTGGACCTTCAACAAGTGTCAACGTGTGAACCATTCAACGAAACATCATCGAAACGGGCTTTCGGCCGGCCGTGGTGGCCGAGCGCTTCTAGGCGCTTCAGTCTGGAACCACGCGACTGCTACGCTTGCAGGTTCGAATCCTGTCTCGGGCATGGATGTGTGTGATGTCCTTAGGTTAGTTAGGTTTAAGTAGTTCTAAGTTCTAGCGGACTGATGACCTCAGAAGTCCCACAGTGCTCAGAGCCATTTGAACCATTTTGGGCTTTCGTAGCCGAAGGCCCACTCGTAAACCCTAGATGACTTCAAGACACAAAGCTTTACGCCTCGCCTGGGTCCTTCAACACCGGCATTAGACTGTTGATGACTGGAAAGATGTTGTCTGGTCGGACGAGTCTCATTTCAAATTCTATCTTGCGGATGGACTTCTACGGGTATGGAGACGACCTCCTGAATCAGTGGACCCTGCACGTCAGCAGAGGATTGTTAAAACTGGTGGAGGTTGTGTAACGGTGTGAGGAGGGTGCAGCTGGAGTGATGTGGGACCCATGATATGTCTAGATACGACTCTGACAGGTGACACGTACGACACTATGTGATCAAAAGTATCTGGACACCCCCAAAAACATACGTTTTTCATATTAGGTGCCTTGTGCTGCCAGGTACTCCGTATCAGTTACCTCAGTAGTCACTAGACATCGTGAGAGAGCGGTCTCTGTCAGTCAACAGACGAGGTCGATCTGTACGCTTTTGTGCTGTACGTGGTTCAGGTGAACGAAAGAAGCTCATCCTAAATCGCTGAAACAATTTTAGCCAAATTTCGTGTCCATCTTAGTGACGATCTGAAAAGAAATATTGTGGAGATAGCTACTGCCAGCCTCTTACTGGGGACGGGCAAAGGTAAGAGGAGGAAATGGGCAGGAAGGCAGGAAGAAGAGGCAGGAGCTGGCGCACACAGAAGAGGGGGGTGGGGGGGAGTACAATGAAGGGATGAGGCGCAGGTGGAATTAGAGTGGAAACATAAGATTGAAAGAGGGGTAAGGAGCAGATGGACAGAGGGGGAGGAGCAGGTGGACAGACAGAGTAGGGAGGAGCAGATCGGTAGAGAGAGGAATAGGAAAAGATGGACAGAGAGAGAGGCATGATGAAATGGAAAGAGTGGGGAGATGGAGGAAGTGGATAGACAGGGGGTGCCGGACGAGATGAACAGAGCGGGAAGAAACGGATGTTGGGAATATATGCATTGATCAGCGAGAACAAAATGACCACCGACCTACTATCGATATAAACGAGTCCAGGCGATAACAACGTTACCTGGCGGTCAATGACTGCTAGTCAGACACACGCACGGTGCATGTATTATCAGTGAGCGTGCTGTCCCTGTATAGAACAGGGAAAGCGCACGGGCTATCTAAATTCGACCAGAGGCTTTGCAAGTGCATTTCGGAAACTGCACCGCTTCTCGGGTGTTCGAGGAGTACTGTAGTGGTTACTGCCAACACGTGGTGAAACCAAAGTGAAACAACGTCCAAACGTAGTGGGGTTTGTCCGACTACCCTCTTTAGAGATGATAGTCGTCTTAGGATGGTCAGATTGGTAAAACAGGAAATGCGGAACTAACATCATATTTTAATGCTGGGCAGAGTACAAGTATGTCTGAACACACAGTGAACCGAACACTCCTAACGATGGGCATCCACAGCTAACGACCCAGCATGTGCCAAAGTTAACACCATGACATCGGTAACTACCACTAAAATGGGCACCTGACCATTGGCACTGGACGTTGGCGCAGTGGCAGAGCATACCATGGTCTGATGAATCTATATCCCTTCTTCTTCAGACCCATGGAGGGCGCGAATCCGTCATCTTCCATGGTAACAGCTCCTTGACACCTCTATTGTGGGACAGAGACAAGCTGGCGGTGGCTCCATTATGGTATGGGGCATCCATGGGTCCAGTGGTAATAGGACAAGGCATCATGATGGCCACTGGTTGCAGGTCACGTACACCCCTCCATGACGATCATGTTGTTGGTTGGTTGGTTGTTTTGGGGAAGGAGACCAGACAGCGAGGTCATCGGTCTCATCGGATTAGGGAAGGACGGGGAAGGAAGTTGGCCGTGCCGTTTGAAAGGAACCATCCCGGCATTTGCCTGGAGCGATTTAGGGAAATCACTGAAAACCTAAATAAGGATGGTCAACGAAGGATTGAACCGTCGTCCTCCCAAATGCGAATCCAGTGTCTAACCACTGCACCACCTCGCTCGGTGACGATCATGTTTCCCGATAGCAGTGACATTTTTCAGCAAGATAATGTTCCATTCCGCAAGGTCAGGAGTGTGATGGAGTGGTTCGAGGAACACAGTGGCGAGTTCCAACTGTTGTGCATCGCCCCCAAACCACCAGATCTCAACCTGTCCGTAGACATCTCTTATATGATTGAACGTGACGTCATAGCCTCCCTCCCGGGAATTTACCGGGATTAGGTGACTTGTGTGTGCAGATGTGGCGCCAACTCCCTCCAGGGACCTCTCAAGGCCACGTTGTTTCCATGCCCCCAAGCGCCACAGCTTGTATTCGTGGTCATGCGGGTTATTAGGTAGATTTAGGTAGATGGTCACAATGTCCTGGCTGATCAGTGTACATATCTTGACAACGCTGGGTACTCGGCTACTTTATACTTGTAGTAAACATAAAATTTCGGGGAGATATGGTTCAAATGACTCTGAGCACTATGGGGCTTAACTGCTGAGGTCATCAGTCCCTTAGAACTTAGAACTACTTAGACCTAACTAACCTAAGGACATCACACACACATCAATGCCCGAGGCAGGATTCGAACATGCGACCGTAGCGGTCGCGTGGTTCCAGACTGAAGCGCCTAGAACCGCTCTGCCACACCGCCCGGCTTCGGGGAGATATGTCACTTGTGTAGAATCACCCATCAGCAGCGCTGAGGAGAGTTACAGATAAAATGGCCCCAGATACCTGTGCAAGACCACAACGATCTCACTGACACACTTCCATTTCGTTCAGTTGCGAACTGGAGTACTCTAGATATTGGCAGACAATCGCACTTAAGCGACTGGGTCATTGTGTGAGGTGTACTCTCAAGTGACACACTGCTCCTCATTTGTCGAAAAAACTGGATAAATAAAAGGGTCACCAGATCTTGGCTGGCTTCGTACGTTCTCACAGATTACAAGACTGTTTGACACAGGTAACCAACTCGTTTTCTCCAGATTGCCATTGGGTGAAGGAAAGCAGTCCCTAAATCAGCGTCCAGTAATGCATCCGGTTTCTTTATGGTGCCTCCCCGGCGCGTCCCTTACCCTGCTCAGCTCTCGGAACGACCTTCCTGTGGGAGTCTCCCTCACAAGCACTTTGGGAAAAATAAAACCGCATCCTCCGCGTGGTATGCATTAAGAACGCAGCAAAGGACAATAAATCTCTTTTATTGCCTCTGCAAGACGAAAATAAGGGCGAAGAAGTTCCTGCAAGAGAAACCTCTAAGTTGTGGGCTTTCCTTATTACAGCAGTGTGAGGCTGAATTACGCTGGAACAAAATATAACGATAGTCTAATTTTGGTCAATACACTAGACTGTTCTCTTAAAAAATGCATTAAGTGAACGCACGCCGATAAATCAAAAAGTGGCTCCTCTCACGAAGCTTACGACAAAACAGAAGCTCCGATCCCTTGATATTTTTCAGACCTCATCCTTCACTTCCATCCAGCGATCTATAGAAGACCACAGCTTTCTTCCACGGAATTTATCGGAAGTTTGCTGATAATTCGAGCTATGTTGATAACATTTCGAGATCCCCATTTTCTATTCAAGCTGGTAATCGTGATCCTATGTTACCCGTCGATATAGTGCTCCAACGCTTAGAGCTCAGGGTCTCGTTGTATATATTCATGACGCGGTCCCAAACGTCTACTCGGAAACATAGCTTACAGCTAATCCTAAAGCCATGGAGGACGAAGGTAGACTTTCTTGGCGCATTGCGACGCATAGTACACTGAATTCATAGCCTCTTCTATTTATTTTGTAGCCGTTACGTTTTATGTATCGAACAAGGTAATTACTTTAATTTAGTGTATGTGATGTAAATCTCGATGATAGAGTTCAAATTAGGAACATAGTTATTATTTACTTTATTCCTTGCATGTAGTATCTGTTTGTAAAACTTTTGTTAAAATTTGGGAATTTATTGTTATGTATTATATGAGATTGATGGCGACAGTAAGTAAACTGAAAAGGTTGCATTTCCATTAAATTTTAAGCGAGGTTAGTTGGCTTCGAAAGGTATGAAAATCAGGTTCTGTGAAACTTAATAATGTATTCGTTTAGTTGCTTTTCTTACCTTGAAGTTGAAATTATTATGTGTCAAATGATGGTCTGTGTGGAAAGCAACTGTTATTAATAAAAAAGAAGAACGACAGGAAGTAAAAATGCCAAACGTCTGTCAGCCGATATAAACTGTCTACAACTGCGTTAATAACCCTTTCAGTTTTGCTAACATTTGACAGCCAATTACACGTTGTATCTATAAATATCACCGAGAAGTTCTCCAGAGATGGAAAACAATTAAAACAAAACCTATATAATAAAGGTCACAAATGAACAACACTGGATCTCGAATTGTTCAATGATGTGGATGATACTGAGAAACAACCTGCAAAGATAACGGGAGATGTGAAGTGTTAAATCTGCACTACTGGCCACTAAAATTGCTACATTACATAGATGACGTGCCACAGACGCGAAATTTAACCGACAGGAAGAAGATTCTGTGATATGCAAATGATGAGCTTTTCAGAGCATTCACACAAGGTTGGCGCCGGTGGCGACTCCTACAACGTGCTGACATGAGGAAAGTTTCCAACCGATTTCTCATACACAAACAGCAGTTGACCGGCGTGGCCTGGTGAAACGTTGTTGTGATGCTTCGTGTAAGGAGGAGAAATGCATACCATCACGTTTCCGACTTTGATAAAGGTCGGATTGTAGCCTATCGCGATTGCGGTTTATCGTATCGCAACATTGCTGCACGGGTAGGTCGAGATCCAATGACTGTTAGTAGAGTATGGAATCGGTGAGTTTAGAAGGATAATACAGAACGCCGTGCTGGATCCCAACGGCCTCGTATCACTAGCAGTCGAGATGACAGGCATCTTATCCGCATGGCTGTAACGCATCGTGCAGCCACGTCTCGATCCCTGAGGCAACAGATGGGGACGTTTGCAAGACAACAACCATCTGCACGAACAATTGACGACGTTTGCAGAAGCATGGACTGTTACCCTTGACGCTGCATCACAGACAGGAGCGCCTGCGATGGTTTACTCAACGACGAACCTGGGTGCACGAACGGCAAAACGTCATTTTTTCGCATTAATCCAGGTTACGTTTCCAGCATCATGATGGTCGCATCCGTGTTTGGTGACGTCGCGGTGAACGAAAATTGCAAGCGTGTATTCGTCATCGCCATATTGGCGTATCACCCGGCGTGATTGTATGGGGTGCCATTGTTTACACGTCTCGATCACCTCTTGTTCGCATTGACGGCACTTTGAACAGTGGACGTTACATTTCGTATGTGTTGCGACCCGTGGCTCTACCCTTCATTCGATCCCTGCGAAACCCTACATTGCAGCAAGATAATGCACGAACGCATGTTACAGGTCCTGTAAGGGCCTTTCTGGATAGAGAAAATGTTCGACTGCTGCCCTGTCCAGCACATTCTCCAGATCTCTCATCAATTGAAAACGTCTGGTCAATGGTGGCCGAGCAACTGGCTCGTCACAATATGCCAGTCACTACTGTTGATGAACTGCGGTACCGTGTTGAGGCTGCACGGGCAGCTGTACCTGTACACGCCATCCAAGCTCTGTTTGACGCAATGCCTCTGGCGAATAAAGGCCGGTATTACAGCAAGAGGTGGTTGTTCTGTATACTGATTTCTCAGGATCTATGCACCCAAATTGCGTGAAAATGTAATCACATGTCAGTTCTAGTATAATATATTTGTCCAATCAATACCCTTTTATCATCTGCATTTCTTCTTGGTGTAGCAATTTCAGTGTGCAGGAGTGTATGTTCAAGCAAGCATATCTCGCTGTGCTTCCATACATAAGCGATTTAGGTAACAGTCTGAGCAGTACTCTTACATTGTTCGCGGATGATGCTATCGGTTATCGGTTAGTAAAAGTTAGTGAGCTAAATTTTGATTGCGCGACAGATCTCAAATTTATAAGTTGTCGATTCAACTAGAAACTGAGGGATTACAGCTAGAACACATTAAACTGGAACCCCTGGATAGAAGGTATTGCGGACAAGGCGTTCCAAGACTGGCACAACACTTAGAATGTGCAACAGATCTGCTGAAGAGACTGTCTACTCTACGCTCGCGCATCCTCTTCTGCAACATAGCCGCTCGGTGTGTAGTCCTTGACGGCAGACATCGAAAACATTAAAAGTAGGGTACTTCGTTTTGTTTCATCACGAAATAGGGGAGAGAGCGTCACCTATATGATAAGCGAGTTGGCATAGGAATCATTGAATCAAAGGCCTTTTTCGTTGCAAGATTACGATTTTCAACTTCGTACTTCGAATAACAAAATATTTTGTTTGTTCTCCCTCCCTAGAGAGCAATGAACATCCTGATGAGTTCAATCATATTTCTCACGGAAAGATTTAGGTTTCATTTTACACATGTGCTATTCCAGAGTGGAAAGGTAGAGAAATTGTGTCAATCCTTTTCCGAACTCTTAAGTATGAGTTGCAGAGTAATCTGTAGCTGTAGAAGTAAATGTAGATGTAACAAATATGTGACTAGCGAACATGCAGAAAATATTGTGGTTGTAGTAATGCTTCCAATACACAAGGAGAAAGAAACAGAAATGTGATGAGCACAGGACACTCAGCCTCACTTCATACGCAGGAAAGGTTTGTTAGGAATCATGAATCAAAGACTGGAAAAGATAATGGTGGAGAATTTGGCTGTAAGCAGTTTGGTTATGGAAGGAATACAAGCACAAGAGATGCAACTAGACTCTTGCGAATTTTTTACGTCGCAAGTTTATTAGAAGGGAGGAGACTGATGCACGTGTGTTATTGCACTGTAAAAGACCATGGCTGATGTATTGTACAAGAATGAGGTAAAACGGAATGGATCGGAAAAACAGACAGCTTATAAACTCATTATCTTTAAATCAAAAAGCGCATAGTGAGAGGAGTAGTAATAAATGGACTAAATTGACAAAATGACTAAGACAAGGGTGCTGGCTTCTGTCAGACTAGGAAAATTTCTGCAGCCAAGATTTGAGGGAAAGACTGGTTGCTTTGTATGGAGTGTCCTCACGTATGGTGCTGAAACCTAGACAATGAGAAAAAGGCTACAAAATAGATGGGACTGTACTGACACGGACATGAAGGTTTGAAAAAGAAACCAGTATCGATAAAAAATTAAGAAGTAAGGGGTGTTGAGAGCAAATAAAATTAGTGTAATAAAAAGACGGAATAGCAACTGGATAGGACATATGTCAAGGAAGCAAGACTATGTCTAGTACAGCACTCGAGTGTCTAAACCAGTCTCCAGGTTGAAGTTAGCTTTACCATTTTACTTTACCTTTGGTAATGTGGGCCCTCTCTATACAACACCGTTTCGTCGACACGTTCCGATACAAGAGTCATGTCTCATCAGTTGTAACAGTATGTTCGAGAATACGATTACCTACGTAAGCATACCGTAAAGGGATGCAGAAGTTATTCCTTGTCTATTGGGGTACTCTGTGACCACATCGTTCAGAGGTGATAACGGTACAGAAGGAATGAGCTATAATTATTATGTGTTGTGAATCGTCGTTCCTCTCTAATTTAGGGTGTCCATTCGTCTGGTTCTTTTCAAAACGGCCCGCTGTCACGAACGTATTTTCTGGAAACGCTCGAATATCCCGCTTTTTTGTGATGCCCGCTTGGCTAAAGTATGCTACCGGATGTTTGATTTGCAGTTGACTGCGCATTGCGCTAATATAAAAGCTAAGAACCCCCGCTTTTACAATGTGCTCTACAATCTTTATTTGCTGTTAATATTTTGCGTTGTGGATAGTACCAATTCATTTTCACTGTTCATCACGCCAAAACGAAATTGTAATTTTAACAACAGCGTAAAAAGTTACTTTTACCAATGGCGGTGGAGATGTAGTACGTACGTTGTGCAAATACAACTTTGCGCTGGACATGGTAGAATGTCTGACATTGTGAATCACGTTAAATAGAAGAAACATCATGCGAGTGTTCGAACGAAAATGCACTTTTCGATAAAATACATTAAACTGTAAAGTACGGGGACAGTGTGTATAATAACTGTAAAAAATCATTTGAGATCATCTAAGTGCATGACGTACAGGTAAAGTTCTATGGCCACTAAATTTTGTTTCTAGAATTTGTTTCTTGGTTGTCATAGGTATTTTCTAAGCGTTTTAGAATTTTCCGTTTTTTGATAAAAGTAAAATAGACGCTCTATTCCAATTTTAAGTGTTCAGTCCACGTTCTCCACAAGTTCACCGGCGTCTCCGAGCCGATCAAACACAACTTTCCGTTCCTGAACCACGTGGCATCAATATCTGCCAGGACCGCCTCTCGTAAAATTCTCTCCATAAACTAAACGAATTTTGCAGTGAGTGTCTGCGAGATTTTAGTTTTACGTGTGCAGAAAACGAATGACTGCGCACCCTTCACAGATAGGGCGATTTGCGAGTGCAGAGGTCATCCCAATCTTTGTCAGACGAGGCACATGCCAGCGGACTACCAGATGCTATCTGACCTGTGCAGTATTACAGACGGAGGTTATTTTCCGAAATGTTCGCGTATGAATACTTCCATAAATCAACACAAAACAGAAATGCATGAAGCTTTTGAATACGCCACAGACATCCTTTTTGCGAAGATTTTAAAAATTCGTTTAGTTTCTTCTTTTTGTTTTACATTATGAATTGGCGCGAACTCAATCACTGTACCGATATTTTTATATACAGTGCGATCGAAAAGTCATGCATATGTAAAGAAATGTCTCTGTAAACAAGAGCAACACTCCATTCGTTTCATCAGCCTCCAGAAGATAGCAGTATAGGTATTACCGACAACAAACGAAGAAGCCAAGAGAAACGCCCCATGAAATTGTACGTAAAATCAGTCTTATCTAGTAGCGGATGAGTCAAACAAGACCGTAAGCGTACAAACAAAGTTTGTCAGTTTAATCTCACTTTGAAGCAAACTTTGTTCGTGTGTATTTTGACAGTAGTGAGACTGGATACAAATGCAGCCAAAGCACTCCTGCCATTGACTGCGGCACTCTGGTTAAAGAAAAGGAGAAAAACAAGATGCTGATATTGAGAATAGCTTAAAATGAGAGACAGGTTTACCGTCGGTCGATGTGGCCCAGCAGTTCTAGGCGCTTCAGTCCGGAACCGCGCTACTGCTACGGTCGCAGGATCGAATCCTGCCTCGGGCATGGATATGTGTGATGTCCTTAGGTTAATTAGGTTTAAGTAGTTCTAACTCTAGGGGACTGGTCACCTCAGATATTAAGTCCCATAGTGCTTAGGGCCATTTGAACCATTTGAACAGGTTTACCCATGAAAATCTCCTAAAGAAAATATCATTCTCAGAATCTGATTATTAGCCTATATCATTTTCTTCGAGTGGACAATGAAACTTTTCAAAACTTACTAATCCCTTCGTAAAAGAGAAAACTTGTCTGTCAAATTCGTTCATATCTAGTGACGGATACAGGCCTGTACACTTACCAAGAAAGCTAGTCAATTTAGTTGAAGTGGACGCTTTTCGTGTTTGCTGTATTGTGGCGCTGGACCAGGGAATAGTTTAAAACGAGAGAGTAATGTTCACATGAAAACGTGTTAAAGGAAGTGTTACACTGATAACCTGATGATTACATCAACTTTCTGCGGATGGACGGTGAAACGTTTAATGATTTTTTAGAGTTACTTTGCCCTCACACTGAAGGAAGATGCCACACGTATCCGAAAATTTATCCTCTTCCACTTCATCCTCTAATGAGAGTTCACTAAAATGCCACAACGTGGGACCACTTAGTCCGTATCATCCGTCGAAGAACCAGAGAACTTCGATTTCATTTATTTCACTGCATTCCCGAGTGTATGTCATGAGTAAAATGTTGCTTTTCTCCTTAACTTCTTCCTGAGTAATATACGACTGAGACAAACAAGATTTACCTACAATTTTGGAAATGGTCAGTGCTTTTAGTTTTTATCCTTACTAGTAATTTCCATAGGTGTGGAAACTCACGATATAGTCAGATAAATTGTAATAAAACAATGTTTCACTAAACATATGCGGTGAAACATTGACACAAACAGAGTCCGCCATTTTGTCAAACATTTTGCCAATCAAAATTTCTTGTAGGCACGACAAATACGAATGTGATGAGCTGTATCGCATAGTCAAGTAGTTCTGCGCTCTTTGAAAATACAGTGAACGGTGTTGTGTACCAAGACATCATTACAAAGCTTATCTCTCTGCTTGAGGTGGATGAACATTGGTTTTAGTTGCAGCTTGACGTTTCCACTTGTCACAAATCCAATATATATATAATTTTGGAATGGCATTAAATGTTTTGAAAGCTGTTCAAAGGTTCTGGTGATTGCTGTATGCTGTTTCCGAGATTTTAAATGGGCCTTCCGTGCACACATAGCCACACAGATCGTTTCTGTGATCATAACATACATTTTTACGCTCGATAAAGAAGGACAAATGTTTAAATTTCACATGGAGAACTATGGTACACAAACAACTGAGACGAGAGTTGTAATACAAAACGAGAAAGTTTCCAGTTCATTTTTGTTCTGCTGGCGGGTATAAAAATGAAATTAGGTAAGCTCTGTAATTATTTGTTTCTCGGCAAAACTTGCGTCAAGTGCTGTTTTCACAATAGTTGTTGGTAATGGCGATCCACAGCTTCCACGGAGGCATGATATTGTTGCACAATGTTCTCCGGTAAGGTGTTGCTGTACAATATCAAAGGCAGAGGTAATTCGTAGCACGAAATCATCTTCAGTCTCGACATATGGCTCTCTCACAAGACCTATCATATGCGCCAAGATGAAACCAACTGACGTCAGAACAGGCCAAGTAGCTGGCCACGAAAAGTGAATCGTCGTCATATTTACATTACAGCGGAAGTCTAACGTAGGTGCACGACAACAATATGGAAAGTGAGGTAAGACGCCACAACGTTGAAAGCACATGTTAAATAATTTCACGAATATCTAATGGGATATATTCTGACAACGTGGATTATTTGTCGTCAGAAATATAGTGTACACTGTCGCAATTGATCGAGGAAGAAGTGCGTACGCCAATATTAAGAAATAATTGATTCCCTCACTGAAAATCTTTGTTGATGGGTTTTCGTAACTGTAGATCTGGGAATGTCAACCTCTCTACTGTGACTATTGAGCATTCAATCTCTGCCGAATCAGTCTTCATAGAAGAATAGTGCAATCACGGGAAAGTGACCAAAGGCCAAACACGACGCGAGGTCAGCTGTCAGCAGGAATTAAAAATAACACTTCCTGTGGACCGTTGCGGTACAGGCAAGTCTAGGGACTGATGACCTCAGCAGTTTGGTCCCTTAGGAATTCACACACATTTTTTCCAGTTGGTTACAAATCGCTAACAACTCATTCGCTTTATCATGTTCAACTCTGTATCCTATTCTAAAATCGATATTGACATTTGGCTTGATCCACGAATCTTCGTATCAGCAGCACGGAAACATACCATACACTACATATTTACAACTCTGATGGACTGAAAAAACGTGAAGACTGTCACACGTAACATGTTTAGTTTTCGCTACGCAGAAATAACCTCATCTCTTTGTAAGTCTCACATCTCAGCCCTCCCCAAAAAGGAGTTGCAGTTGGTCAGCGGGACAGGGACCATAATATTGATGTATACAGTGCTCCTGTCATGATGGGATCATAATCTTTATCTACCTTTCGGCGGGACATCCCCGAATAGTATTTTGCAAACATTTCAAACGCAAAGTGAAAAGATAATATTTATCACGAAAGTTACTGCTGCGCAGAAGACAATTTCCAACCAGATATCTTATTAAACTGTTAAAAACCATTCAAAATCCAAGATCACGTAAATAATTTCTTTATCTAATAAGACCTATTTCAACAGTCATTCTATTATCTTCTGATCTTTAACATTTTTTTGTTGTAAAACATGCTCACTTTACGCTGAACCTCAAGCACAAGATGTCAAGTTTTACCCACTTGACATCTTGTGCGTGAAGTTCAGCCAAAAATGAATGTGTTTTACAACAAAAAGTTGTTAAATACCTGAAGGCGACAGCAATGATTGCTGAAATTGTCATTTTAAATGCTTGATTTTTGAATGGTTTTTGACATTTAAAACAGATGGCCCTTCAATACTCTGAGAAAGAGAAAATTCAGTCTCATAAAACCTGTAGAGGAAAAATTATAGCCATATGAAAATGTTGCATATCCCTATCTACTCTGTCAGTACTAAAAATGATTAGTAAATTTTTTCTACAACCTACGTAAAGTCTCTTTGGATTTACAACAATCTGCTGATTTCTACTTCTTTGTTTATGGGTATTGTTACATAACAGTAATTCAGTTAGCTAAAAATATGTATTTCCTGAGCATGATGCACACAGATGGTTAATGCCGGTGTGTTGTAATATACCTTAAGTACTTTGATCATCAGTATTTTGCAAGAAAAAGGGCCGCCCCTTGGACTCGTCCCTTCCTCCCTCACCTGTTGCTCCGCGTTCAAATTCTGTTAATTTCTGTCAGCGGCCATAAGCACTTCGGTACTTTTTCTGATGAATCACCTGAGTACAAATGACAACAGCCCCAATACTGCCGGCATCTACATACATATGCATATCGCTAGCCCCTTACTTTTGTCACGCCAAACGCAGATAGGAGTGAGAAGACAGATTGGCAGCTTCTCAACAAGTTCTGGTTTTCTGATGTTTCATTGTAAGAACTCGTCTTCTAGTTGTGATCAATACTACCACATGGAGGAATCTATGGCACTTTTTTAAAACGCCATGTACATGTCCTCGCAGCTAACGAATTGTTCTAATTTTAATATTGCTACAGTGTACCAAGAGCTAATTTGCTGTCGAGGAAAATCGTACTCTTTTCTTTAAACTGTAAACAATTTTGTGAGTAAATGATGCAGAAAGCAATAAGAATACTGAGGGCACTGCTGTTCCCACGAAGGTAGAATCTGCGCTTCTGTATCCTGTATTTAACTACTATCATCATATACTAAAGGTTACGTGTCAGCTGGAGTAGGCACAGTGACCTTTGTCCGATTGAAGAGTGGTATTCAAAGTAGCTGGCGGCCTTTTGCTATTGTTCGGCACCTGGTGACGGCAGACCAGGGCAAATACGAAATCGGAGCCCTCCTGCTGAGGTCCATTCCGGTGGTGGCGGCGAGGACGTAATTCAATCAGGCTTTGTGAAAGACGCCCTTTGACCAGTAAGTT
The DNA here is from genome assembly GCF_023897955.1 of Schistocerca gregaria. Lineage (NCBI taxonomy): Eukaryota > Metazoa > Arthropoda > Insecta > Orthoptera > Acrididae > Schistocerca > Schistocerca gregaria. The sequence continues at coordinate 338,678,152 of NC_064925.1, read as the reverse complement.
CGGATTTCACTGGCTCGCCGGTAAGTGAAGTTAGCCGCTAATGGATGCGATAATTTAATTACGGAACCTGAGCGAAGATGAAACGAAAAGCGTTCTGCGTGCCGAACGACGGCCAGAGGAGATTTATTTGCGTGGCTTCTCGTCAAGGCAATGACGGTGGCAGACGAGCCTCTTCCAGCTCGGTAGTACGACGTCATCGGCAGCAACTTCATTTTTTTTAAGACTTTGAGTACGATACTTCTTTCTTAAGAGCTGTGCGACATTATAAAAAGCACCAGAACTCTTTATTATTGTCATAGCTTACGACTGTTGCTCTCTTCTAAAAGTAGACAAAAACTCTTAAAAGGAACATCAAAGTAAAACTGCCCGGAGATTGTGCACCAAATAGCAAACTGAAGCAGTAGGTGCCAGAAATCAAGACTTTTCCGTTCATAAAGGGAGGTGTTTTGGAGGAGTAAATCCTAGGGGCAGTGTCATGATGGAGTGTCATGAACTCATGATGCCACCCAAAAAAACAGAAAAGAGGTTTGTAGAAGAGTTTATATATATACACACAAATTTCCAAATTTCTCGGCTCACCTTTGGATATTTAAGTGGCGTGTACACTATGGGTCTCGAAAATAGCAAATAATTTACGGAACTTACAAACAAGTTATATTTAACATGGGATACTTTTCAGTTTTCTACCCGTGAGGACATAAAGGCGACCACTCGCAGACTGATCGAACACGCTATCGACAACGAACCTGAGACGGTTCGAGATTCCGCAGGGATGCGGAAAACAACAGATAGTTTAGAGAGAAAGGAGAAACAACCCCGCCCCTACAAACACAAGAAAAAATATGAAAAAATCAGATTTACCGATTCTAGGCAGAAACGACTGAAAGAAGTAGCATATCCCTCGTTTACACGCTTTCATATTAATATTTTGTAGACCTATGTTCACAATCGTAGTTCTAAACGAAACATCGATAACGTTAAGTTTTTTACATGAACGGTGTCGGAGCTTCTTGATAGTATAAAGGTTGTCCACATCAAGTCTCCATGATTTCCAAATGCAATTAACTAAAAACCATTATACGTGGATACTTACGGTTTGCAGAAGCGTATAAAGCAACTTAAAAATTTTGTGGGTGGTTTTTTTAAACGATTTTTCTAGTTGTTTCAGGTGGTAAATAATTATCAGAATGGTTACGTCTGAAGAGAGAGCTCAAAGAGTGATGTGGTATGAGGAAACGAAATCATCCATTCCTGTCTAAAGAAATTTCCGATGCGAATTTCAAAGGTAACCAGCAGACATTAAGACGACTAAGGCTTAAACTGTCAAGATCTGGCAATAACGCACATCTAATGAAATAGTAAAGGTTAGAGAGTCAGTTCGTCGAGAATCACGAAAACTAAAATTCATACGCTCAACAGATCACAAAGTGCTTCATAAACGACTTCACTTGTATGCTTACTAACTTATAACTGTACAAGCAATTAACGGAAATGACTTCGCCACGGATTTTCTACTGAGATGCTGGACAGTACCGTACAGAACCTCAACTACTTACAAAAGGTCGTTTTATCTGAGAAAAAAAGCCCCACCATATTGAAGGGTTTACAGGCACAACGTTTGCGTCTGGGATTCTGTAAATCCCTACAGTTTTCGGGGACATGTCAGTGACAACGAAAAGGCGAATGTTTGTTGCGCACTATGAAAGAGACCATAGTTGGGCCAACGAATAAACATTGAGTAAACATTAACGGGAAATTTTTGGCTGTACATGCCTGAGAAATATACAAAGGCGACAAAAATCATGGGATAGCAATAAAGATGGCGGTAGCATCGCGTGTCTTTCTTTTTTGCGTTAAGTCATCAATCTTCTGATTGGTTTGATGCGGCCCGCCACGAATTCCTCTCCTGTGCCAACCTCTTCACTTCAGAATAGAACTTGCAACCTACGACCTCAGTGATTTTCTGGATTTGTTCCCATCTCTGTCTTCCTCCAGAGTTGTTACACTCTACTACGCTCTCTACTATTTCCTGATGTCTTATTTATTTGTTTCGGTCATTGCTTCTTCGATGTGTTGGATGAATAATAAGGGCGAAAGGCTTCATCCTCGTCTTACACCGTTTTTAATCCGAGCACTTCGTAACTTGGTCTTCCAGTTTTATTTTTCCCTCTCGGTTTTTGTACATATTTCCCCATAGTATACCCCTACTTTTCTCAGAATTTCGAACATCCTGCAGAATTTGCATTATCGAACGCTATTTTCAGGCCGACAAATCCTATTAACGTGTCTTGATTTCTGCTTAGTGTTGCTTCCATTATCAGCCGCAACGTTAGATCTACCTTTACTTTCCTAAAGCCTAACTGATGGTTACCTAACAGATCCTCAATTTTCTTTTCAATTCTTCTGCATATTACACTCGTAACCAACTTGGATGCATATGTTAAGCTGATTGTGCGATAATTCTCACACTTGCAATCTTCGGAATTCTGTGTTCGATGTTTCCCCGAAAGACTCATACATTTACACACCATCATGAATAGTCACTTTGTTGCAACTTCCCCCACTGATTTGAGAAATTCTAATGGAATGTTATCTGTCCTTTCTGCCTTATTCGATATTACGTCTACCACAACTGTTTTAAATTCCGATTCTAATTCTGGATCCGCTACCCCTTGTATATCGACTGTTGTTTCTTTTTCTATCACGTCATCAGACAAGTCCTCCCCCTCATAGAGGCCTTCACTGCGTTGTTCCCACCTATCCGCTCTCTCCTCTGCATTTAGCAGTGGAATTCCCATCACACTTTAAATGTTACCACCAATAATTTTAATATCATCGAAGATTATTTTGACTTTTCTATATGCTGAGTCAGTCCTCCCCACAATCATTACTTTTTTGATTTCTTTACATTTTTCATGCAGGGATTTCGCTTTAGCTTCCCTGTATTTCCTGTTTCTTTCATTCCTAAGTGTATTGTATTTCTGTATTCACTACGGACAATGCAATGGTCGATGGCCTTCACTTAACTACCGAGAACAGCGGCTTTTGCGTAGAGTTGTCAGTGCTAAACGACAAACAACAGTGCGCGAGATGTATGACGTTAGGAAATTTCGCGTTAATGGGCCATGGCAGCAGACGACTGACGTGGGTGCCTTCGCTAATAGCACGACATGGCTGAACTGTGCAAACTGATAATTTCTACGTAATGGAGTGGGCTGTTTTTCAATGGTCCAACTAAACTGATGATTGACTGGAAATTGTTATGTTCGGCTACTTGGTGACAATTCACAACCATTCTAGGACTTCACGTTCCGAAAGAACGACGGAATGTTCATGAATGACCGAGACACAATTGTTCATGATTGGTTTGAAGAACATACCGGACAATTCGAGCGGATGATTTGGCCTCCCAGGTAGCCCGATAAGAATCCCATCGGAAATTTATGGGACATCATTAAGAGGTCAGTTCGTGCACAAAATCCTGTCCAGCGACACTTTCGTAGTTATGGACGGCTATAGAAGCAGTATGGATCAATATTTCTGTAAGTAAGGGACATCCAACGACTTGTTGAGTCCATGCCGCGTTGAATTGCTGGATTAAGGCGAGCAAAAAAAAAAAAAAAAAAAAAAAAAAAAAAAAAAAAAAAAAAAAAAAGGTTAGAAGGTAGCCCATGACATTTATCTCCTCAATGTATCAATGAGGAGATAAATGTCATGGGCAACCACCTAGCGTCGTTTCTGACCTCCTTTTGACCGCTGTAGTCCAGCAATTCGACGTGGCGTAGACTCAACAAGTTGCTGGATGACCCTTGCAGAAATATTGATCCATACTGCCTCTATAGCCGTCCATAACTACGAAAGTGTCGCTGGACAGGATTTTGTGCGTTAACTGACTTCTTGATGACGTCACATAAATTTTCTGTCCCTCAGCTTCTTCTCGTGCAGCCAAAATTGATCTTGCAACAGGACGGTGCAGCACCGTTTTGGAGCTTATATATTCATTACCTTCTGGATCTAACACTTACGTAGCGATGGGTAGGAAGGGGTGGACCAAGCAATTGGCCGCGAGTCTCCGAACATAGCCCCTCTTGATGTCTTCTTGTGGGGTTACGTGGAAGGCATCGCCTATGCATCGTCTGTACGTGACGTTGGCGGTCTCTAGGGAACTGTGGATGCAGTAGTTCCATCATCCCAGATATGCTTCTGCCCACATGGATTAGGACGTTTCTAGAAGCATGAGATCGGGGCCACATGAAAATAATCGCATGGAAGGCAGGTGCCAGACTGGGATTCATTCACCCTCAGGAAATGTAGTCCGTCAACAAACGACGTAACTTACAAAACCTTCTTTCGACCAGTACTTGAATATTGCTGGTCAATACGAGATCTGTTCCGGGAAGGTTTGAGAATATAGACAAGATGATAAGAAGAGCATTTAGCAAGCACGAAATCGTCTCGGAGATGATGAACCAACTCCAGCGGCAGGCGGTGCAAGCAAGGCATTCTGTATTTTATCTGCCTTCTCTCAAAGTTTCGGGAGAGTACGTCCCTAGAATAGTCAACAAATATACTGCATTGCCCTGGTCAGTATAAGTTAACAGTGATATACAGCCGTATGGGTAGGTTTACTGATGAAAAGTTGGCCGATAAGCACCTGCTGAGCTGTTCTCGCGGTTGTAGCAGCCAAATCTCAATACTTTTCCATCTGCAGCTGTTGCCTTAAACTTATCCATAGTGTCAAAGCACGACTAATACCGTCAGAAAAGCCAACCTGAGCCAGAATCGAGCAATACTGAATGCAAGCTTGAGAGAGAAGAATAAAGTGATAACTACTGTTCTCAACAGCATGTACCGTGAGTAATAGGAACATGCTCGCTTCCAAACAAGACACATAGCATATACCGTCAACATTCGCTGCGTAGTGTGTATAGTTTTAGTACGATTCTAAGGTAAGTGGGAGTAAGATACCAAGCGGAATCCAATTATTCTATGGGCCACTGGAGACCACGGATTCCTTACATCAATAAACCCAGAAAAACCTTCCAGAATTTCGTAGCTCAAAATTGTTATGGTTTCGGTGACCACTTGTTAACAAATTGATTGGTGGCTTCTGTCTCAGCTTCTTCGGTCTACAATGGTTTCAGGATTTTTCTGACGTTTCGCCAGCACGAGTGGCTGGCAACTTCAGCACTTCAACCTCCACAGCTGGCGGTGGACTGGAGTCGAACTCTTGGCCGTATACTGTATGTATCAGGCGCGCCAATGTACAAAGGCTTCTCCTTGGTCATTTCCGGTCCGGTAGCTATCGTCCGCTGCAGCACGGGAATCAAGGATCCGTTCAACTTGTGGCTTTCTTCTTTCTTGTTGAAGTTATTTTCATGTTTGTGTATTTTTATAGGTTCTCTGAACAAACGGGTGTGATAGCTCTTCTCTACAGCCAGAAATTAGCCTTGTAGAACAACTGTTAACAACTCACGAAAGAGCTGTAGCAGTTATTTATCAACAGCTAAACGAAATGAGTCACATTCATTGACGTGCCAAAACGCAGAGGTTGAAGGTTGTCACGAAGTGAGTAGCTATGGTGATGTTCTAGGCGAAGATTGCAAAGTGAGACAGGGGAAAACGCGGTAATAATTTTTATGAAGCCACCTTACGTCATTTCACGGAGCTATAGAGTGATGTGTAAGCTAGACACAGGGACTGACGCGTTCATCACACACACACTCGCAAACACACACACACACACACACACACACACACACACACACGCGCGCGCAGAGAGAGAGAGAGAGAGAGAATGCTGACGTCACCAGGGTGCTCCCTGCCTGTTCTTCATATCATAAGCTCCAGCCGTTCTTCTCTCTATGGGAAAAAATTATATTGTGGCCCCTGCAGTGTGGTGTGAGGACTGTATTTAGCTGGTGGGCCATAAATTCCACCCCATAAACCTTCTCACTAGATTCTGTCTGCAGGCGTTCCTTTGTCGATAACTGCACTCTCTTACAACTTTACGGAGCCAGGCACGGCTCTGCATTTATAATCCTCTCCAACTGCCGTTACAGTGGTGTGCGCATAAGAACGCGGTTTGTGCGGCGATGTTTGATGGTGAAGAGCAGTGTACCAGATCAGGTTCCAGACAATAGATTGTTGTGCTGTCTGCAGCGTATGTGTGGAAAAACTGGCGTTGGTTTTCATGTTGGTTTGATTACTGTGATGGTATCTAAACACTAAAGTGGTCGTTATGGCCGTCAAGAAGAAATCGAGAAAATTACTGATCATTTAGCGTTAGGCTTTCGCGCAAAAAGTACTTTTATGCCTAACGTGTTGTTCCTCAGTACTAGAGATATTATTAGAGGATATAAAGTCACAGAAAAGAGTTGTTGTTGTTGTTGTGGTCTTCAGTCCTGAGACTGGTTTGATGCAGCTCTCTATGCTACTCTATCCTGTGCAAGCTTCTTCATCTCCCAATACCTACTGTAACCTACATCCTTCTGAATCTGCTTTGTGTATTCATCTATTGGTCTCCCTCTACGATTTTTACCCTCCACGCTGCCCTCCACTACTAAACTGGTGATCCCTTGATGCCCCAGAACATGTCCTACCAACCCTTCTTCTAGTCAAGTTGTGCCACAAGCTCCTCTTCTCCCCAATTCTATTCAATACCTCCTAATTAGTTATGCGATCTACTCATTTAATCTTCAGCATTCTTCTGTAGCACCACATTTGGAAAGCTTCTATTCTCTTCTTGTCCAAACTATTTATCGTCCATGTTTCACTTCCATACATGGCTACACTGCATACAAATACTTTCAGAAACGACTTCCTGACACCTATACTCGATGTTAACAAATTTCTCTTTTTCAGAAATGCTCTCCTTGCCATTGCCAGTCTACATTTTATATCCCCTCTACTTCGACCATCATCAGTTATTTTGCTCCCCAAATAGCAAAACTCCTTTACTACTTTAAGTGTGTCATTTCGTAATCTAATTTCCTCAGCATCACCCGACTTAATTCGACTACATTCCATTATGCTTGTTTTGCTTTTGTTGATGTTCATGTTATATCCAACTTTTAAGACACTGTCCATTCCGTTCAACTGGTCTTCCAAGTCCTTTGCTGTCTCTGACAGAATTACAGAAAAGAGTAAAAAATATAATATCGCGCTTCCGCCCTCGTACTTGCACAAAGCTACAGTGTGAGTAGATACCAGTTATTGAGACGTTGTTACGTGTACTTACAGCTCCGGCTGCTTTTTAGTCGACTAAATAGCACCTGAGGTGTTGTATTGGTTGAGACGATAACCAGGTGCAGTCCATGCTCTGTGCAGGAGGAGAGACATGACTCCTGGAAACTGCCGGAAAACGCTTAAAACATTGGTTCCCGGCGTTTCTGAGATCATTACCCTAGGTCCAACGAAATATTAGCTGTTACCCATCCCCCTCTCCTCCCTCATTATGATCAACGTTAGCGGCCGTCAAAAATTTAAAATGACAAAATCTAAATTATGTTTAGTTTTTGTTGGTGTTTTATTACATCGCGAAGTAATGAGTCAATAAAACAGTTGGCACTACTTATTTCTAACAATCTTTTCCGAGCTTACCCTGCACCGCTCTACACCCTAGTGTCTTTTGCTTCACCCACACCCTTCACCCCTATCTTATATCAATCAAATTAACTTGTGTGCACTACTGTTTGTTAATCACTTGATCGTTAGTCTCCTTACTTCTGAAATGGCAGAAATTGGAATACTACAGGCTGCCAGTGTTTGCCATATGATCAGTGCTACTATTAACAATATGAGAATAATAATAATAATAATAATAATAATAATAATAATAATAGTAATAATAATAATAATAATAATAATAATAATAATAATATGAGAATGGGAAATTAGGAAGTAATAAAGAAATGTATGGAGAAATAGAACTAACATCAGACACAATGACAAAGAAAGGAGCTGGTTTCTATCGACACCTAAACGCCGACTAGATGAAAAGAGGATAAAAAAATTAATTTTTTTACAGAAAATAAAAAACATCAATGACCTAGATCAAATAAATTAACACAGACCTGAGAGAAATGGAAATAACGGACTAATAAATAGTAGAAAGAGATTAGTTCAGAGCAAAAGTAAAAAGTTTCAGGGGTTTATGAGCCAGTATGGTGCTGGCTCGATGTCGAGTGCGAATGCTCGATTTGATTTTACGTGTGCTGTGATTCGCCTGAACTTGGTAGTGGCCGCTCCGGTGGTGGACTCGTAGGTTTTGGCGAGACTACTTCTAGCGAGGAGTCGTCCCGTGAAGCTAAACATTGAAGTTCTGTTCCGTGGCTGTGATTTGTTGTGGGCATCGGTTAATGTTTATTTGTCGAGCTCCGCACAGAGTGCATAAGGAGTGTAGGAGCATCAGTGGCAACGCTGATATCCGAGTCTGTTAGCTGCAAGCAGCAAATCCCATTCTCACTGAGCTATGGGCAGCCAAAGTCTCCCTGTGGCCGACATCATTTGTGACTTACGTGACGCGAAGTTATCTTGGTACAGCTGAGTTACTTGTTGGCGTCGAACGTACTTGATCATTTTCGGGCGAGGTGTGACATGGTCCACTGTGCAGCATGGTGGTTGCAGACGTGAGGTCGTTCGGGCTAACTATTGACTCAAACTGCTACAAGCATCATTTTCCAGGATGCTGTTTGCAAAAGTTGAGCATCGTGTGTGTTCGATGCATGCTGAAAACGAGTCGTTGGCTGGGCCACTTTCTACGCATGTTATTGTTCTAAAGATTCACGTTGAATAACATTTATGTATTTTACTGTGGTTTTAAACATCAGTTTGTGATGGCCATTTTGCTCTATGCTTAACTTCCGTGTTGTTGAACACTAATCCTACCACGAAATTTTAACTGTGGAACTCAAGTTCCTTGTAATAATACTTAGAAAGTGCATTTTTTGTGCGACTTGTTTACGAGATATCGTATTTTGAAAGTTGCCACACTGATCTTTGTTTCTGCCATTCAACATGCGTGGGTCCTTGGTACGATGTTGTCTCGTTTGATTAAGTGTTTCTTGAGTGCACTTCGATTTGTTAATTAGCTAGTGTGCGGCAGTCCAAGCAGTAGGTCGTAAGTGGATGATGTGATTTACCAACTCAGAGAAACTCGACATGCTCACGGTGTGTGCGGCAAGATATACCAATAGACGTCAACGATCTCGCCAGTATTTATCAGCCTCTTCAACTAGTAACGTGAAAGTGGTTGTGTAGCCCCTAGGAAAAGTAAGAGAAGGAAGTAAGTGAAGGCAGAAGAGGGGAAAATTAATATTCTTGCTACTGCCGCTGCAGCTGATAAGCACGTTGGATCCTGCGCAAGAAGTAGCACCAGGAAGTGGCACGAGTCAGGGAAGAGTCCTACATACTCTCATAGGTTTCATCACTATCACATCTCTCTCCATCAAGAGCTGGATGGAAACAATTATGACGATCGTGTTAACGTCTGTCCATGGCCATTAAGACACGATACTCCAGATGGATCACGTATCTTGATTAGTCAAGAAGCCACATTTACCAATTATGGCCAGGTAAACGGCCGAAACATGCACTGTTGGCCTGTTGTCACTCCCTGTCGGCTCCATCATGTGGAACGTCAGCGTCCATGGGGTGTAAACGTGTCGTGTGGTATAGTGAACCAACAGCTCATAGCTAATCCGCGCACAAGTATCCAAGCCTCCTAACAGACCATTTTCCACGAATGCTAGATGCTGTGGTACCAGAGTGATGGCTGTCCAGCCCATAGTGCACGAAGTACTAGAGCATGTCTTAGCGGATTGTTTCCAAATCGTTGGTTTGGATGCAGAGGACTTCTACCTTGGCCAGCCCGTTCCCCGTGTTTGACGTCTGTAGAATTTTTTCTGTGGGGAAAGCTGAAAGACGCTGTCTACGAGGACATACCAGCTAAATCAAATGATATGCATCGACATATTACTGTAGGCTGCTCGGAAACCTCCACTGAAATGCTAGCACGCGTATGGCAGTTGTTTCATAGCAGCCTGGAAGTATGTGTTGCCGTTGTCGGTGCTCAATTAGGAGACAATCTGTGATGGTCAATTATCTCGCTATTGGTCAGAAGCCACATACCTAGCGTATACAGGTATGTTGTTCTTTATTGTATGCTAACACATGTACCGTACAAGGTGGGTGTGGGAAAGTTTCAAAATACGATTTCTCAAACAACGGAAAATTCAGGATGGAATGTAACAATATTAGAAAAGGAAAATTGGCAGTCACCACATAGCGGAGATGCTGAGTCGCAGACAGGCACAACAAAAAGACTGCCACAAATAGAGCTTTCGGGCAGTAAGGCCTTCGTCGACAATAGATGACACACACACACACACACACACACACACACACACACACACACACACACAAACGCAGCTCACGCACACGACTGCATTCTCAGGCAACTGAAACCACACTGTGAGCAGCAGCATCAGCGCATGATGGGAATGGCGAGTGGGTGAGGGTAAGGAGGAGGCTGAGGTGGGGAGGGGGAGGGGGGGTAGTATGACAGGGGTGGCGGACAGTGAAGTGCTGCTGGTTAGACGGAGGGTAGAAGAGAGGTGGAGAGGGATGGTGAGGGGAAATAGCGGAAAAGGAGAGAAGTAAACAGACTGAGTGTGATGGAGTCGTTCACAGCTATGTACTGCTGGAATGGGAACAGGGAAGGGGCAGGACGTGTGAGGACAGTGACTAACGAAGGTTGAGGCCAGGAGGGTTACGGGAACGTAGGATGTATTGCAGGGAAAGTCCCTACCTGCACAGTTCAGAAACTCTGGTATTGATTGGGAGGATCCATATGGCACAGGCTGTGAAGCAGTCGTTCACATGAAGGATGTTATGTTTAGCAGCTTGCTCAGCAGCAGGGTGGTCCACTTGTTTCTTGGCCACAGTTTGTCAGTGGCCATTCATGCAGACAGACAGCTCGTTGCTTGTCATGCCCACATAGAATGCAGCACAGTGGTTGCAGCTTGGATTGTAGAGGTAGCTTCACCCAGTCGCCATTCCCATCATGCACTGGTGCTACTGCTTCCAGTGTGGTTTCAGATGCCTGAGACTGCAGTCGTGTGAGTGAGCTGCGTTTGCGTGTGTGTTTGTGTGTGTTTGTGTGTGTGTGTGTGTCTGTCGTCTATTGTTGACGAAGGCCTTAATGGCTGAAAGCTTTATTTGTGACAGTCTTTTTGTTGTGCCTGTCTGCGACTCAGTATCTCCGTTACATAGTGAGTAACGAGTTGCCTTTTCGTAATAAAATACGATATCGGGTAAACGACTCGCACTAGAATCCTTCAACAAACATCACAGACATTGTAATTAACTCTACTTTTAGTTTGTTATGTCAATAGTCATTATTCCATTTCAGAAATGTATGTTCATACAAAAAATACACTTTCGAAGTATTATTATAATCTGTTTGTTGGGTAACAATACGAGCCCCAGAGCACCAATCCGTTCTGTGAAAACCGCATATGATTAGCATTTTCATTTTCTGCAATAGTTGCGGTGTAAGATTTTGGTGATACACCGTAACTCTGTCTACAGTATCTGACGGGCCCATCGGTATCGGTTGACCGCCCTGTCATCCACTGTAAATGGCGTCTATGAATGCGGTATAGAGAGTCGTGTGGTCAATACACCGCTCTCCATGTCTTTGTCAGTTTCCGTGACCTGGAGCCGCCACTGATAGGTCAAATATCTCCTCAGTTGGCACCACGATGTTGGGTGCGCCCCTTACCATTCCTCAGACGAAGGAAAAATTCCTGGCAGTAACGGAAAACGATCCCGGCTCCTCCGCATGCCGCTTAGCCATCCCCACCACTCAGCTTGGAGGCAACGGGACATATACTGAGTTCCACTTACTTTTTATTCTGTGACAAGTGTTATTAGCGGATTCGAGGAGATTCAATGGAAGCCCTTTGATGTTATTGCCAGTCAGTTCGTGGAACATTTCCAGAACGCCTGGAGTTGTAGGCATTGAGAACTGCGCACCTTTTAGGATATATAGACAACACTTTTGCTGAGTTGCCTCATTTCAGTTCATCAGAGACAAAGGTATCGTCAGGATTGCCCAAGAGAGGTGACAGGACCTCTATTATGTTCTATACACATAAGCGATCTGACGGATAGGGTGGACAGTAATCTACAGTTATTTGCTGATGATGCTTTGGTGTACAGGAAAGTGTCCAAGTTGAGTAGGATGATACCAGAGGACTTAGACAAAATTTCTAGTTGGGATGATGAATGACAGCTGGATCTTAATGTAGAAAAATTAAGTTTATGCGGTTGAGTAGGAGAAACGAACCAGTAATATTCGGATATAGCATTGATAGTGTCTTGCTTGACACAGTCACGTCGTATAAATATAAGGGCGTAACGTTGCAAAGCGATGGGAAATCAAACGAGCGTGTGAGAAGTGAAACGAGCATGTGAGGATTGTGGTATGGTAGGTTAGTGGTCGACTTCGTTTTATTGAATATTTCATTTCCAAAGGAGACAGCGTTTAGGACACTAGTGCGACCTGCTCTTGAGTACTACTCGAGTGTTTGGGATCCGGACCAGGTCGTATTAAAAGAAGATATGGATGTAATTCAAAGGCGGACTGCTAGATTTATTACTGGTAGGTTCGAACAACACGCAAATGTTACGGAGATGCTTCGGGAAGTCAAACAGGAGTCACTCGAGGGAAGACGACATTCTTTCAGAAGGACACTTTTTGAGAAAATGTAGAAAACTGGCATCTGAAGCTGACTGCAGAACGACCCTACTGCCGCCGCCATACTCGTACATTTCGCGTAAGGACTACGAAGAAAACATTGGAGAAATTAGTGCTCATACGGAGGCATATAAATAGTCGTTTTCCTTCGCTCTATCTGGGTGAGGAACAGGATACGAATGGACTAATAGTGGTACACCCTCCAACACGCGCCGGTCTATGGCTTGAGGAGTACGTAGATGTAGAATGACTGGATTCAATCCACCCGAATGATCTCTTATTTATGGAGCTGTAAAAGGATGTTTGCCATCTCATCCTTGTTGTGTTGGGTAGGGTGATGTTTACAGGAAGCGTTTATAGGAAGCGTGCTCACACAAATCTGTATTTTCAGGCTGATACTTATCGCCTCACAGCTCACCGTCAAGGAATGATGTTGGTTTACATAAGATCCGTGTCCACTGTATCCCACACAGTTGTGGTATGTCACACATTAGGACTGTGAAGACTGGTGTTACAGTATAACATATAATCATTATGGGTGACACAAACATCGACTTACAGTTAAAATCTCCCTCTGCCGAAAAACTAAGGCGACTGTTCCACTCCAATGATATGAGTTTAACACCGCTGGACCCAACTCATCACACGCCACACAGCCACACAATCATAGATATAATAGCAACAAAGCGACCAGATAAAATAATCCGCGCCAATCAGACATCCGCTCCGGGTTATCTGCTCATGACGTGATATTCTTAAATTACTCAATGCATACTACCAATGAAAAATCTCACCTGGTAACCTACAGAAACTTAAAAAATGTTAACCATGACGCTCTTCAAAAGGATTGCTCAGACATCCCTTGGCATGATATAAGCAATGAACCGACTTTAGACGAAAAAGTTCGGCAATTATGTCGCAAAATTATTGCACTGTATGATAAACATGCTCCACAACGCACTGTTAAGGTAAAGAGAGCTCCCGCTCCGTGGCACACCACTGCATTACGCCAGTTAATGAATAAATGTGATGCTGCACATAGGGCCTTCAAGCGTAACCCAACTCCCGAGGCGTACGAAGCTTATAGGAAACTCCGAAACTGAACCAAGCAAAGCGTGAGGAATGCCAAAATCAGACATGCCCGCTCTGTCGTATGCGGCATATCAAAACCTGCTGCGCTGTGGAAAAAGCTGCGCAGTTTCGGTATAGGGAAGCGAAGATCTGACGCTGTTTATCAAGCGTCTGCAGAAGAATTAAACGATTTCTTCTCAACAGCTGCAAACTGCCACGCAGCGACAAATTACCAGCCCCAAGATATCAATCTCTCGAGAGACAAGTTTTTCCTAAAACATGTCACTACCGGCACAGTACACAAGGCAATTATGAGAATCTCTTCCGAGGCAGTAGGAAATGATGGAGTGAGCATTGGCATGATTAAGAACGTCGTAGACACTATTATTCCAGTTATCACAGACATCTTCAACCTGTCTCTTGTCAGTAGTACATATCCTACTGAGTGGAAGCAAAGTTTAATTAAGCCTATACCCAAGACTGACAACCCTAAGTCGCCAGGTGACTACAGGCCGATCAGCATACTACCTGCAATTTCTAAAGCCCTAGAGTACATCGTCCATGAACAACTGACGGATTACCTCAAAACTCATAACATCCATGACGAATATCAGTCAGGCTTTCGAAAGCACCATAGTACAGCAACCGCATTAATCAAAGTAACTGATGACATTAAACATGCTATGGACAGACGTGAAGCTACTATCCTAACACTGCTTGACTTTAGCAAGGCTTTTGACACAGTTGACTTCGATATATTACTAATTAAAATGAAACAGCTGAATTTCTCAAACAGCGCAATACACTGGTTCGACAGCTACCTCAAAAACAGAAGTCAACAAGTCATTTGTGGGTCGGAAAAGTCATCATGGAAAAGCGTGCGCTCTGGAGTTCCCCAAGGCTCCGTCCTTGGTCCACTACTCTTCTCACTGTACATTAATGATATTTCTTCAGTGATTCACTCCTGCAACTACCATCTTTATGCCGACGCCATCCAACTGTACATAAGTGCAAGCCCCAAAAACATTGCTGGCGCAGTAGCGAGTATGAACGCAGATCTTTGCTCTGTTTCTCGATGGGCACATAACATAGGTCTGAAACTAAACCCCAAGAAATCCCAGGTCATACTTATATCTCATCCAAAGTTAATCAGCCAGTACTTTCACGAAACAGTCCCTAAAATACTCCTCAATGGTACCCAACTACCATACCAAAAAACAGTAAAAGACCTTGGAATAATCTTGGATGAACACCTAAACGGGGAAGAAGAAACAGTCACAGCTTGCCGGAAAGCGCTCTCCTCCATACATGCAATTCAAAAATTTAGAAAAATATTTCCAAACCATGTTAAACAAAAATTAGTCCAAACACTAGTCTTGTCTAATCTTTACTACTGCGATGTAGTTCAACACGGCACAAATAGTGAAAATTCTAGATGCCTCGAGCTAGTGATGAATGCTTGCGTTAGATACGTGTGCAATATTCGGTTGTATGATCATATCAGTCCTTCATACTCCCAGCTAGGTTGGATACGCCCACATACGGCACGCGATCTCCACACGATGTGCTTACTTCATCGATTTCTTAGCCACTGGTGCCCCCAATACTTATCTTCTCACATTAAACACCTATCATCATTCCACAATCGCAACACCAGATCGGATACGTCTATCATCTTGGCTGTACCTTTACATAACACAAAATCTTTCCCCGTGTCATTCTCCATCTCAGCCATACGACTATGGAACGCGCTCCCCTGTGATCTGCGTCTTATCCAGAACTACTCAACATTCAAGAGGGAACTCAAAACTTACATATTAGGGACGGTATAGCCACCATTCTTGTGCCCCTCCCATCTCTTTCTTTCTCCTCTCCATCACAGCTTCGAATTTTACCGTTCTATTTCTCTTCCTCTAACCTATCTACCTCTTATATATCTCTTTCACCCCATTCTATCGTCTTATGTCTCTGCTCGATGAGAATAACTCACAAGCTGCAAGAACATAACGAGAAAATTCCCAACTAACAATGGGACTGACATTCAGAAAAGAAAAGTATGTTTACTTTCATATACATAGTCATTATTATTATTATTATTACTATTATTATTATTATTATTATTATTATTATTATTATTACTATTATTATTATTATTATTATTGATTGTTATAATTATTTTTTATTGTTATAATTATCATTGTACTACTGTTATAATATCTATTTTTTTCGTTAACATCAATACTGCATAATAGGCTATATGTCCTTAATGTTATGTAGAAACTGTAACTTGTTCAGTCTGAGTATGCCTGGTTAGGTGTAAGAGAGGGCCTGAAGGCCCTAATCTTGCCAGGTAAAATAAATGCATAAATAAATAAATAAATAAAATATAAGCATCACGCACGCTTGTAACAGCCGAGCAGATCTGATATTGAAAACATTACTTCCGTACCGTTTTATCCTACATAATAGAACAGAAAAATGTATGAAACTTCCTGGCAGATTAAAACTGTGTGCCGGACCGAGACTCGAACTCGAGACCTTTGCTTTCGCGGGCAAGTGCTCCACCAACTGAGCTACCCAAGCACGACTTACACCCCGTTCTCACAGCTTTAATTCCGCCAGTACCTCGTCTCCTACCTTCCAAACTTCACAGAAGCTCTCCTGCGAATCTGCTAGGAAGTTTCATATCAGCGAACGCTTCGCTGTAGAGTGAAAATTTCATTCTAGAAACAAACCCTAGGCTGTGGCCTAACCATGTCTCCGCAATATCGTTTCTTCCAGGAGTGCTAGTTCTGCAATGTTCCCAGGAGAGCTTCTGTGAAGTTTGGAAGGTAGGAGACGAGGTACTGGTGGAATTAAAGCTGTGAGGACGGGGTGTGAGTCGTGATTGGGTAGCAAGTGGTAGAGCACCCGCCCGCGATAAGCAAAGGTACCGAGTTTGAGTCTCGGTCCGGCACACAGTGTTAATCTGCCAGGAAGTTTCAGATCAGCGCAGACACCGCTGTAGAGTGAAAATTTCATTCTAGGAAAATGTATGATTGCTGCTATTTGGATAGTATTATTAAGGAAGCAGTGAAATTATATTAGCAAGTGAATGTATAAACAGGGACGGAGGTTTGTTATTGGTTACCTGCCGAAATACCGGCTGTTGTCGAAGACGCCAATGGCTGCATTCCTGTAAGCTGTTTGAACATTTTATATCCTGAGAGAAACTTATGGTTCATATCTCTATCACTTCTTAAACTAATACTTGTGTGTACTCTATGTGACTCAAGAGATAATATAGCCTTAACAACTCCATAGCAAATAGGGACGTGCATAGAGTAGTACTCGCTACAGCTAAACCGACATAACAAACTGTTGGTTGCTACGTCACTTGTTAGATTATTCGTTCCTGCTACGCATCCACCTTCGTATGTACGCATCACAGCGGAACTGAATAAATCTTCTACGCCTTGTGGATATCATTATGTATCCAGGAAAACAACCGAAATGTATATTGTCATGATTTTTGTTCTTTTCTCATGATGCAATCGTGATGCTGTATGATATATTTAGCTAGAAGCCTGAAGTGATTATGTGCACATGTCGTAACAGTAGAAATAAAACGGTTTTCCAGTTTTAAATGTTGCGTCCTGGGACCTCTACTGTTCCTGATCTATATAAATGACCTGGGTGACAATCTGAGCAGTTCTCTTAGACTGTTCGCAGATGATGCTGTAATTTACCGTCTAGTAAGGTCATCCGAAGACCAGTATCAGCTGCAAAGCGATTTAGAAAAGATTGCTGTATGGTGTGTCAGGTGGCAGTTGACGCTAAATAACGAAAAGTGTGAGATGATCCACATGAGTTCCAAAAGAACTCCGTTGGAATTCGATTACTCGATAAATAGTACAATTCTCAAGGCTGTCAATTCAACTAAGTACCTGGGTGTTAAAATTACGAACAACTTCAGTTGGAAGGACCACATAGATAATATTGTCGGGAAGGCGAGCCAAAGGTTGCGTTTCATTGGCAGGACACTTAGAAGATGCAACAAGTCCACTAAAGAGACAGCTTACACTACACTCGTTCGTCCTCTGTTAGAATATTGCTGCGCGGTGTGGGATCCTTACCAGGTGGGATTGACGGAGGACATCGAAAGGGTGCAAAGAAGGGCAGCTCGTTTTGTATTATCGCGTTATAGAGGAGAGAGTGTGGCAGATATGATACACGAGTTGGGATGGAAGTCATTACAGCATAGACGTTTTTCGTCGCAGCGAGAGCTTTTTACGAAATTTCAGTCACCAACTTTCTCTTCCGAATGCGAAAATATTTTGTTGAGCCCAACCTACATAGGTAGGAATGATCATCAAAATAAAATAAGAGAAATCAGAGCTCGAACAGAAAGGTTTAGGTGTTCGTTTTTCCCGCTCGCTGTTCGGGAGTGGAATAGTAGAGAGATAGTATGATTGTGGTTCGATGAACCCTCTGCCAAGCACTTAAATGTGAATTGCAGAGTAGTCATGTAGATGTAGATGTAGTTGTAGTACAGACTGGAACATGGCAAGCGTAATCGCAGGAACTGAGATCATCATATGCATTTGCCCTCCAGGAACACTCATAACATTCTTAACGACTCACTACTAGGTTTGTATAATTTTACACGGAGGTAACAAAAGTCATGGGATACCGAAATGCACGTATGGAGATGGCGGTACTGTCGCGTACACAAGGTATAAAAGGCAGTGCATTGGCGGAACGGTCATTCGTACTCTGGTGATTGGTGTGAAACGGTTTCCCACGTGATTATATCCGCACGACGGGAATGATAGTTCGAGCTAGCTGCATGGGACATTCCATTCCGGATATCGTTAGGTAATTTAATACTCCGAGTTCCACAGTGTCAAGGGCGTGCGAATACTGCCAGATTTCAGGCATTACCTCACGACGGACAACGCAGTGGCCGATGGTCTTCACTTAATGACCGAGAACAGCAGGGTTAGTGTAGAGTTGTCGGTGCTAACAGACAAAGAACACTGCGTGAATAACAGCAGAAATCAATGTGGGGAGTACGAGGAACGTATGCGTCAGGACAAATGCGGCGAAATTCGGTGTTAATGGGATATGGGAGCAGACGACCGACGCGAGTGCCTTTGCTAACAGCACGATATCACCTGCAGGGCCTCTCCTGGGCTCGTGACCATATCTATTGGAGCCCAGACGATTGGAAAACCGTAGCCTGCTCAGATGAGTCCCGATTTCAGTTTGTAAGAGCTGATGAAAGGGTCCGAGTCTGGCGCAGACCCCACGAAGTCATGGACCCTGGTTGTCAACAAGGCACAATGAAAGATGGTAGTGGTTGCATAATGGTGTGGGTTGTGTTTATATGGAATGGATTGGATCCTCTGGTTCAAATGAACCGATCATTGATTGGAAATGGTTATGTTCGGCTACCTGCAGAGCATTTGCAGCATTCATAGATTTCACGTTCCCAAACAACGATGGAATGTTTATAGATGACAAAGTTCCACGACGGCGGGGCATATAGGACACAACCGAGAGGTCAGTGCGAGTACAAAATTCTGCTCCGCCAACCCTTATGGAATTCTAGACAACAGCAGAGGCAGCATCGCTCGGTATTTCTGCAGTGGGCTTCCAATAACTTATTGAGTCCATGCTACGTCTATTTGCTGCGCTACACCAAGCAAAAGGAAGTCCGACACGATATTAAAAGGTCTCTCATAACTTTTATCACCTGAATGTGCATTATTTAATGATAAATAATCCTGTTTACATTTACAGCGACTGGCTGTATTTAATAATGTAAAATTTTCAGTTCAGGTATAATCGGTTGTTACTGTTCGCTGCCGTTCTGTTTACCTGTTCAATAGGCATACCGTGGATTATTAATGAACCTCCCAAAAGTTACTGCTGACTTGCCCGCTCCATTTCTGTGCACGTCGATCAGTAGGGCACACTGATATACAGCTAGTAATTTTAAATAAGGACTTGTGCCCACATGAATACCGTGAAATATGTGTACTGCCACGTGATTCACTACTTTGTGTGAAGCGGCATCGAGTTTGAAAGGGCGGCAATCTGAATATCCTACTAAATAGTGCCAGAATATTTCCTCTTTGCCAGGTGTCTGTATGAGGAGAAGTGAGGTAGGTTTAATAATTTGAAATTAATATTAAAACAGTCTTCATCGCGATAGAACGTTTATTGATACATGACAACCAGTTTCGGTCAAATAGTATCTTCTGACCATATGCGCTGAAGTATAAGTACAATATAGATTTAGATGGAAATATAATAACAACTGTTAATGTAAGATAGATAAAATATGAGCAAAGTTAAAATAAGTTACCCCATGATGGCAGGCGGTGGCAGCGAACGGAACAGCTATCGTGGGTGCATGAAAGTCAGCTAGGACAAACGGGCTTTGGTTTGGATGTTACGCCATCGGCTTATTGATTACGTCAATTACAGCCAATTAGGCGTCAGGTTACCACGGGAACGTTTGTTCATGAGCACGTGTGTGGAGGAGACCTATTTGGCAACCACAGCTAATGTTCTTACGGGTATACGTCGTCAGTTGCTTACTTTTGCTGACGTATGCGCTTCTCTCTATCTTGTACTGTTGACAATGATAGTGTGGAGATTTATCTCCGGAATACCGTTTCTCCCTGCTGGGGTATGCCAAATGAGATAATACACGCCAAGGAAACTGCGTTTTCTTTGATGGTAAATATCTGATTGACATTCCTGGGGAAGATTTTTCATTTCGGGAATCATAACTTAGAATTTCAGTTCATAGCTAACACAGTATTACCATTATTGCATCCAGGAAATTATTACATCATTCTTCACCTTTTTCAACTCACTGAATGTCGAGTTAATGTCAACCTTTTTTAATGAATCAATATAGGTTTCTGTTTCATATTATTCAACTCCATGAGAGTCTTACCGGCAATGTCTTAAAGAGGTTCGCAGCTTTTATTTAGCTGCAATTTAAATACTTTGTATGTTCTGACTTAAAAAGTTAGATTGAATTAGGCTTTTATTCTCTTTATCCTCAAGTACGACATTTACATATAATGCAGACATGCCTGTTTTTTTCATTGATCAGACCATTATTACATGCATTGCAAAGTTGTGTGGTTGGAAGAGTGCTCACAGGCACTGCACCATGCATGGTTTATTTTAAGAAAGATCTGCATGAGCAGCGTGGTTCATTTCATATCAACACGCAACAAAGTTACTCGTTATTGGCACTACCGCAGACCAGAGAGGATCTCCATTGCACAGGTAAGAATTAGTATGAGGTCATGAAAATACACTCCTGAAAATTGAAAAAAAAACACCGTGAATTCATTGTCCCAGGAAGGGG
Organism: Schistocerca gregaria; assembly: GCF_023897955.1. Lineage (NCBI taxonomy): Eukaryota > Metazoa > Arthropoda > Insecta > Orthoptera > Acrididae > Schistocerca > Schistocerca gregaria. Next base: position 338,656,943 of record NC_064925.1, on the reverse strand, counting down.
AAACTTTATTGACACATTCCTGGGGTCAGATACATCACATGATCACACTGACAGAACCACAGGCACATAGACACAGGCAACAGAGCATGCACAATGTCGGCACTAGTACAGTGTATATCCACCTTTCGCAGCAATGCAGGCTGCTATTCTCCCATGGAGACGATCGTAGAGATGCTGGATGTAGTCCTGTGGAACGGCTTGCCATGCCATTTCCACCTGGCGCCTCAGTTGGACCAGCGTTCGTGCTGGACGTGCAGACCGCGTGAGACGACGTTTCATCCTGTCCCAAACATGCTCAATGGGGGACAGATCCGGAGATCTTGCTGGCCAGGGTAGTTGACTTACACCTTCTAGAGCACGTTGGGTGGCACGGGATACATGCGGACGTGCATTGTCCTGTTGGAACAGCAAGTTCCCTTGCCGGTCTAGGAATGGTAGAACGATGGGTTCGATGACGGTTTGGATGTACCGTGCACTATTCAGTGTCCCCTCGACGATCACCAGAGGTGTACGGCCAGTGTAGGAGATCGCTCCCCACACCATGATGCCGGGTGTTGGCCCTGTGTGCCTCGGTCGTATGCAGTCCTGATTGTGGCGCTCACCTGCACGGCGCCCAACACCCATACGACCATCATTGGAACCAAGGCAGAAGCGACTCTCATCGCTGAAGACGACACGTCTCCATTCGTCCCTCCATTCACGCCTGTCGCGACACCACTGGAGGCGGGCTGCACGATGTTGGGGCGTGAGCGGAAGACGGCCTAACGGTGTGCGGGACCGTAGCCCAGCTTCATGGAGACGGTTGCGAATGGTCCTCGCCGATACCCCAGGAGCAACAGTGTCCCTAATTTGCTGGGAAGTGGCGGTGCGGTCCCCTACGGCACTGCGTAGGATCCTACGGTCTTGGCGTGCATCCGTGCGTCACTGCGGTCCGGTCCCAGGTCGACGGGCACGTGCACCTTCCGCCGACCACTGGCGACAACATCGATGTACTGTGGAGACCTCACGCCCCACGTGTTGAGCAATTCGGCGGTACGTCCACCCGGCCTCCCGCATGCACGCCCGCATGCACGCCCTCGCTCAAAGTCCGTCAACTGCACATACGGTTCACGTCCACGCTGTCGCGGCATGCTACCAGTGTTAAAGACTGCGATGGAACTCCGTATGCCACGGCAAACTGGCTGACACTGACGGCGGCGGTGCATAAATGCTGCGCAGCTAGCGCCATTCGACGGCCAACACCGCGGTTCCTGGTGTGTCCGCTGCGCCGTCCGTGTGATCATTGCTTGTACAGCCCTCTCGCAGTGTCCGGAGCAAATATGGTGGGTCTGACACACCGGTGTCAATGTGTTCTTTTTTCCATTTCCAGGAGTGTACATTGTTTGGTGCAGATTGGGAACATGAACATTTAACTGATTCTGTATACATTATTATTATTATTATCTGTAACTGGACATGGATGTTCTATTCTTTTGTTAATATCAAAGTCTTGATTGTTGAAATGTTGTTATTTATAGACGCTAGGTTATATTTTCTATTACATTCAGAACTTCGTTTTTAGAATATTATGTACCGACTACATTCATAGGACAGAAATTATGGAAGAACATAATAAAAGGACATTAAGCACGAATGTTACATATTTATAAGCACACATTTTGAACATTACACAATTAGAGGCACAAATCTGGAAAGGAAGTCAAAAATAAAAATTACAACTTTCATTTTACTTTATTCAAAGGCCACACATAGTTTTGTGTAAATTGGAGACTGTATCCGATTGCGTGCAATGTGATTTATTCCTCTAAAGTCACACTCGAGATCTGCTGTGTATTTTTGTCTAGTAAAAGTTTTTCCCACTTGATTTGTATGTCGAGGAGGAAATAATTAAGAAGTAGGTCTTGCATGGATTCCACGATGCAAATAACAAGCTTAATTAGTGTCGTTTAGCAGAGAAAGCAGATTATCTTAATTACTTGCATCTCAGCCAACAGAACTGCCTACGTTTAGTTCTAATCCTCTAATCGGATTAAGTTCAGCTACACCGTGTTAAGAGGCGTTCTCCTGCCACACACATAAACGCTGCGCCGCTTACAATTTACGCTAGAAAGCTATATGTAAAAATAAATAAAGGTAAACTAAAGACCATTTGAAACACAGGCAGAGGAAAAACTGGCAGCACACAGAAAAGTACTCGTCAGCAGATTAAGAAATAGGAAGAAAATTCGAAACAAATAAAACAGTTGCTAAGTTTTAATACACCGAGACCTTAGTGCTCGTATATAATACAACGAGAAGTGTTCGTGTGTGTGTGTGTGTGTGTGTGTGTGTGTGTGTGTATGTGTGTGTGTGTGTGTGTGTGTGTGAGCTGTACACACATGATTTAGTATTAGGATTAAATTACCATACAATTAAGACACCGCTAGGTCTTCAGTTTGTGTGCAACGGAATGTGATGACCTGTAAACATTACTCTGGAACGCGGGTAGCAATTTCAACCCAATTTGATAACAGTATGATTGTCTATCTGGTAAACTACATTATTGGAGTACACGCTACTTGCATTCTTAGCGATAGAGTGGTGATGTGAAGTGGTAACATGGGAACATTGTCGGAATCAAATTATTTTAGTGTTGAGGAAAAGCTGTGTTAATTGGTGACTGGCCCGGTAGCATTTAATCGCTAATGGTGCAGGTAGTGATAGAAAGGCGTCACGTAAATTATTAACGTGTAGAGCAGTTTAAACTTAATACGGTGAACTGGGGCTTCACTAGCACATCTTCATACCTTGTGACAGGGGGAGGGAGGGGGAGAGGGAGTAAAGAAGAAAAAGGGAAGACTCGTAAGCATACCTACATAACGCAAGAGAAATTTCTATGATATTTGTTACACGTATGTTTACTATCAACGATAAAAATACTGTGGGATAAGACACCCTTAGCACCACATGAATGGGCCGGGTGGATACTAGTCCGAATCCAAAATTTTTAGGGTTCGCTGCCCCACTCTGTAGAAACGGAATAGTTATAAGATCTTCTTTTAGTTTCTGCCCGCCCGTACGTCTGCCTGTCTGTCTGAATGTGTAGAACCCTTTTTCTCAGGAACGACTAGGCGCATAAACTTTAAATTTGTCAACCGTAGTACATTTAGTCCAGACTGTAGCAGTCTTTGACTCACTCTACTTCCTACACTGCGGGTTGGCGATCAGTCACGTCTCTTAGTTTGTGTGAGGAAACACACACGACACAGACCTGTAAGTCCGCGGTATTGCTGATAAGTTGAGCAAACCGTCCAGAAACAGATGTGCTACAAATCGTCACTGTTTCCTGTGCGTGTACCTCGACATTAATAACGGATATGATCGCCATGCACACGTACACACGCCGCATAACGGATTGACATACTCTGGATCAGGTGGTCGAGCAGCTGCTGGGGTATAGCCTCCCATTCTTGCATCACTGCCTGTCGGAGCTTCTGAAGTGTCGTAGAGGTTTGAAGACGTGCAACGATACGTCGACCGAGAGCATCCCAGACGTGCTCGATGGGGTTCAGGTCTGAAGAACAGGCAGGCCGCTCCATTCGCCTGATATCTTCTGTTTGAAGGTACTCCTTCACGGTGGCAGCTCGGTGGGGCCGTGCGTTATCATCCATCAGGAGGAAGGTGGGACCACAGCACCCCTGAAAAGGCGGATATGCTGGTGCAAAATGACGGCCCGATACAGCTGACCTGTTACAGCTCCTCTGTCAAAGATATGCAGGGATGTACGTGCACCAATTGTAATCTCACCCATACCATCAAACCACGACTTCCATACAGGTCCCTTTCAAGGGCATTAACGGGTTGGTATTTGGTTCCTCTTTCACGCCAGATGAATACCCAACGAGAATCACTGTTCAGACTATACCTGGACTCGTCAGTGAACATAACCTGGGACCACTGTTCCAATGACCATGTACTGTGTTCTTGACATCAGGCTTTACGGGCTCTCCTGTACCAGAGGTCAATGGAACGTACCTTGCAGGTCTCCGGGCGAATAAACCATGACTGTTCAGTCGCCTGTAGACTGTGTATCTGGAGACAAATGTTTCAGTGGCTGCAGTAAGGTCCCGAGCAAGGCTACTTGCAGTACCCCGTGGCCGTCTGCGGGCACTGATGATGAGATATCGGTCTTCTTGTGGTGTTGTACACTGAGGACGTCCCGTACTGTAGCGCCTGGAAACGTTTCCTGTCTTCTCGGATCGTTACCATAATCGTGAGATGACATTTTGTGGCACACGGAGGGCCCGTGCTACGACCTGCTGTGTTGGCCAGCCTCCAGTCGCCCTAGTATTCTACCCCTCATAACGACATCAATATGTGTTCTTTGAGCCATTTACAACACACAGTCACCATTAGCACGTATGGAAACGCCTGAATACTTACTCGCTGCACCGTAATCTGACATGCACCAACACACCTCTGCATATGTGCTGCCAGAGCCATCGTGCGACGACCGCAGGTCAAAAGCACCACATGGTCATACCTCTAGGTGACCTAAACCCGCAAACCGCCCACCAGAGCGTTGTTTCACCATGTATCAGCATTATCCTTAATTTATGAAAATGGCTCTGAGCACTATGGGACTCAACTGCTGTGGTCATTAGTCCCCTAGAACTTAGAACTACTTAAACCTAACTAACCTAAGGACATCACACACATCCATGCCCGAGGCAGGATTCGAACCTGCGACCGTAGCAGTCGCACGGTTCCGGACTGCGCGCCTAGAACCGCGAGACCACCGCGGCCGGCGTAATTTATGAGCATGAGTGTAATTCCAGTACTTGTCTGGGGTAGTAACAGTGAAATTATGAGTGCCTATAATTATGTTCTTACGCTATGTGAACAACTAACATGACAGAAATACATCTTCTAATCGAATACCTGTAACTTGTTAACGTCGTACCAAACGAAGCCAATTTCGTAATTCTGTTATGGATTTTAGATGACATCACTTGCAAAATATTGAATATTTCAGGAAGGACTATGCCATTATACGATAAAACGTATGTTAACATACGCGTCCCTGAAACACTAAGGCTTTCCTCCTCTTCGTTATTGAGATTTCCTGAGGGAGGATAATCTGAGCCATAAATTATAACAGCAGCTGTATAAAAAACTGTTTCCCTGTGTCAGAGACCCGAAGCACTTTCCATCGTTACTCTGGAACCTATGATAACTATCTGGCAATAAATATATAAACGACGTATATTTGGTCTCCTGTGGGATGCGTGGAGTGCTATTTAAGTTACACATAAGCAACTGACTTTCATCGACTACAATACCAGTTATAGCTGTTACACTCATTCATTACTGTAACATTTGTCAAAACAAAGTTGCGTATACGAGCTCCTATAAAATCTTAGAAAATATCACACAAACGAATGTAAATAAATACAATTTAAAATATGAGATCAGCCAATTAAAAAGAAAGACAAAAATTCTATTTTTGTATTTTATCTAACAGTAACAGGATACCATAACGGAATTTCATAGCTCTATATGGTGTTCTTTACCATAGGCACAGCATTCGTGATTTACCTGTACCTGTTCGTTAATAAGATTTCGGCTGCCATTCCGTCGGAGGAGAGTTTAGCGCATTCTGCAGCCTTTCATGACAAAGTTTGAAGTGAAAACGAGACGAAAATTGTTTATTAATGGAGTAATGAAGACAAACTCTTCCTGAACTCCTATAACGAGGCCTGTGTTAAACACGGTGGCGCCTCGCTCTCTGGGTCTAGCTTCTGGGGGTCGTCTCTGAAACTCGTAACAAATTTGCGACCGAGCCGAAAAGAGAATTACGGCGACAAATTAAAGAAAACTAGATTAAGAAAGAAGCAATCTTCAAACACAGGTAAGAGAAATGTTTCCTCTTATTGCTCATTCTAACCCATGGAAATCTCCTGGAAATCATTACCCTCCCTGCTTTATCTCAGACTTCTTCAAGGTTTAGCGTTAGAATTCTCATTACTTAGATCAACGACTGCCACTGAAATTATGTACTTAACGACTGCAGGTTACCAGGTCAGAGGCCACTGCTTCCTTATTTACTATCACATTCGATGTTTTAAAGAACCGAACTCTTGTGTGTAAAATGAGCCATGAACAGAGTTAGTAATAAAGACATAATAAATGAAAACGTCATGCTTGATGCTGAGGCTTTATCGCCTGAACAACGAACATTTAGCAAGTAATAAACAGTTCCCATTCTTTATATTTTTAGCTTTAAGTGAAAAACGTTTACATTTATATTTAAAGAACGTTGTCAGTCTGTAATTGCTGTCATTATCAGACATAGGATGAGTGTAGTCTAGGTAATTTTTCTCCGTTCTAAGGAAAAATAGTTTTTCGCGCCTGTGTGTATTTACGATGTAATATCTCTGAATTACCTGTTTCACAGTGCTATAAATTTGCAGGTACGTTCTGTGACATATGTGGACACCGTCTGAAAAATGTGTTACAAATAGAGTTAGTAATAGAGAAGTAACAATGAAAAGATCGTGGCTGAGACTTTAGTTCTATTACGTGAACATCGAAAATACAGAAGTTTGGAACACGTTTGAAACTATCTGTAAGGTTTGTTAGAAATCAGAAACACTCTCATTTCTGAATACTGGACGGATATAGTCTGGACAATTTGCGCTCCATGAGTTACATTGCCTCAAGACGTATACCCACATCAACATTTAATATGGACGTGCATGATATACGGTATTGATGGTGGACTCTATGCCTGAGTACAGGTCTGGCAACTGAATATTTTACATGCTGCTCAGAATGCCCTTCAATTTATATAGAGTTTCTAACTTTAATATTTGTCTCATTGTGTTAATCCTTGAAGTGAGATTATACCTCTTAATTTGTAGATTATGACAGAACTTTAAATTTTTAAATTCGATCAATAGATATAAAAAAAATAGAGAAATTCGAATTCATAGTTTTCCTGGAAGCCGTTAGCTAGGCAATCTGATACAGCGATTAGGAACACAGATGACCGTTTTAACCGCTTAGTATTATACTCTTAGACGAATTCAGAGGAAAAAGGAATGAAAGTCACGCAACAAGTAATTTACTCTTCGGTCAAATTTTATTCATTTTCCAAGAACAGCGTTTGGAAGTATGATTTCTTAGAAGACAGGTATGAGCGGCTCGTGGAGTTCCTTCCCCGGAAGAGAAGCTAGCTTCCGTTGTGCCAGTAGAAGATTCATGGTCCAATAGCGCTTACGATGTATGCAGGGTGAGGAAGCTCAGGTCACGTCAAAACAGATCCATAATGAACAAATATGTAGCTTAGTTACAGGAAAAGGTATGGACGATTTTTTTACATACACGTGTAATTTTTAACTTTTGTAGCATACCGATGCGGTGTTTCTGTGGAAGATTTTGTGTATGAACGAATCATCATTTACAAATCATTTGTAAATCGATCTCTGCAGTATGAACTACTGGTCTGTCAAAAGTTCATCCTCGTAGAGAAATTGATATCAAATAATCTGGATTTGCCGAAGTGTGGCAGATCCTGCTAGGCGTCTAACTGCCTCATACATCTACAATTCCTGACGAATAAGCCTTTATAATAAGGGCAGAGACTTGGAGACCAAATTATGGTTGGTTACGCGCGTTTTGATTTCCTGGTGACGCTGCCCCATGTTGCATTGTCGCTGCCAAACGATGAATTATTGTTCTCTGTTTGTGAATTCCTTGGGCGCAATGTTAGTCACATTCAGCAGTTCTTCATTTTACAATCTTTTACATAGTCGCTCCAGAGAGAGTGCTCTGTTTTACTTTACGCACTGACACAACGACGTGCCCCTTTTATAGTGACAAGTACCACGCATAAGAATCAAGTATATGTAGCAATTCTGGACGTGTGCGGTGTCGCATTGTCCTGCTGGAACTGCCCAAGGTCGTCGGAACGAACAATTGACGTGAATGGATGCCGGTGGTCAGACAGGACGTACGTGTCACCTATTACAGTCGGATCTAGACGTATCAGGAGTCGTATATGATTCCAACTGCAACGCTCCACGGTATTACAGAGCCTCCACCAGCTTGAACAGTCCTTTGTTGACATGCAGGGTCCATGGATTCATGAGTTCGTCTCCGTAACCGTACACGTCCATCCGCTCGATAGAGACCTGTCAGACTAGGGTAAATGTGTCCGGTCATCAACAAGCCGCTGTCGGTGTTAAAGCGCCCAGGCGAGGCGTAAAGATTTGTGTCGTGTAGTCATCAAGGCTACGAGAGTGCACCTTCGTCTCTGAAAGCCCATATCGATGATGTTTCGTTAAATGGTTCGCATGCTGACGCTTGTTGATGGCCCAGCATTGAAATCTGCAGCAATTTGCGGAAGAGTTGCACTTCTGTCACTTTGAACGATTCTCTACAGTCGTCGTTGGTCCCGTTGTCGCAGGATCTTTTTCCGGTCGCAGCGATGTCAGAGATTTGATGTTTTCCCGGATTCCTGATAGTTACGTACACTCGTGAAATGTTCGTACGGGAAAGCCCCACTTCATCGCCTTGGAGATGCTTTGTCCCATCGCTCGTGCACCTACCGTAACACCATGTTCCAACTCACTTAAATCTTGATAAACCACCATTGTGACAGTTTTATTGATGTTAACCCTATATACATATGTGTGTGTAAGTGTGTGAAAATGAATAAAATCGACAAATTACAGTGACGGTTTCCTGATGGGAAATGGAGGAATAAAGGTCCTATGACTATGTGTCCCGAAATGCATCGTTGTCAGCGTAGATGGCGATGATGAATGTACTTGTGACCACGTGCAATGTGTTCTTTATGTGTCTCAGGCTGTGTGATTGACGCAGCGTACTCTAACCAGCAGAATGGGACGGTATTCTCGTCGAGAAAAAGCCGAGATGGTGCCTGTGTATGGTCAAGCAGATGCAAACAGTCGAGAGGCAGAACGGCTCTATCGAATCAAGTACTCTCAAATACACAACATTTCCAGTGCTTTCTGGGCGTTTTCATGATCGTGGGTCTTGCACGGAGGCTGCGGTCCGTGGGTACGCCAGATTTGTAGGACGAACACTAGTACAAGCTACAGGCAAATGGCCTCGCAACATGGCTTAAGCCAATGCATGATTATGTGTCTTCTGCATGAAAATGCAGTCGCATAGATACCACTTTGAACATATGTTGTGACGTGAGACTTAAAACATTGTCGGGTACATATTGTTCCACAAAATTTCGGGAGACCTGCCGGATGTTTGTGATACCTGAAGATGGCCAGAAGACTCTGTGCCGAAATATTGTGCCAGCAAGTTACAAACATCCGGCAGTTCTCCCGAAATTTTGTGGAACATCTGTTGTCCAACTGATACAGCTCTGTACTATTTGCTGTCATTGCACGCACACTGTACGTTTCTGGACACATATTACAAGCAGCCACAGTTACGCTACAGTAGCCCATTGCAAACAGTACTATAAGGTGCTTAAAAATGTTATTAGGAAGGCAAAGAGTATGTCGTACCCAAACAGAGCAGCTAATTTAACCGACAGGAAGAAGTGGCTGAGATATGCAAATGATTAGCTTTTCAGAGCATTCACAAAAGGTTTGCGCCGGTGGCGACACCTACAACGTGCTGACATGACGAAAGATTCCAACCGATTTCTCATACACAAACAGCAGTTGACCGCCGTTGCCTGGTGAAACGTTGTTGCTATGCCTCGTGTTAGGAGGAGAAATGCGTACCATCAGGTTTCCAACTTTGATAAAGGTCGGATTGTACCCTATCACAATTGCGGTTTATCGAATCACCACATTGCTGTTCGCGTTGGTCGAGAGCGAATGCCTGTTAGCAGAATATGGAATCGGTAGGTTCAGGAGGGTAATACGGAATGCCGTGCTCCATCCCAACGGCCTCGTATCACTAGCAGTCGAGATGACAGGCATGTTATCCTCATGGCTGTAGCGGATCGTGCAGCTACGTCTCGATCCCTGAGTCAACAGATGGAGACGTTTGCCAGGCAACAACCATCTGCACGAACAGTTCGACGACGTATGCAGCAGCTGTGTTTACCCTTGATGCTGCATCACAGACAGGAGCGCCTGCGATGGTGTACTCAACGACGAACATGGGTGCACGAATGGCAAAAAGTCATTTTTTTCCGATGAATCTAGGTTCTGTTTACAGCATCATGACGGTCGCATCTGTGTTTGCCGACATCGCGGTGAACGCACATTGGAATCGTGTATTCGTCATCGCCTTACTAGCGTATCACCCGGCGTGATGATATGGGGTGCCATTGGTTACACGTCTCGGTCGCCTCTTGTTCTCATTGATGGCACTTTGAACAGTGGACGTTACATTTCATATGTGTTACGACTCGTGGCTCTACCCTTCATTCGATCCCTGCGAAACCCTCCATTTCAGCAGGATAATGCACGACCGCATGTTGCAAGTCCTGTACGGGCCTTGCTGGATACAGAAAATGTTCGACTGCTGCCCTGGCCAGCACATTCTCCAGATCCCTCACCAATTGACGTCTGGTCAATGGTGGCCGAGCAACTGTCTGGTCACAATACGCCAGTCACTACTCTTGATGAACTGTGGTATCGTGTTGAAGCTTTACACGCCATTCAAGCTCTGTCGGACCCAATGCCCAGGCATATCAAGGCCGTTATTACGGCCAGAGGTGGTTGTTCCGGGTACTGATTTCTCAGGATCTATGCACTCAAATTGCGTGAAAATTTAATCACATGTCAGTTCTAGTATAATATATTTGTTCAATGAATACCCGTTTATCATCTGCATTTCTTCTTGGTGTAGCAATTTTAATGGCCAGTAGTGAATTATACTTGTATTTTGGGGTAACTCTTCCCATTCTAAAACGATATTTTTGGCATAGAAACGTGCAGTTCGGGCAATAAGTTGCGTAAGTACACGAACGTCATGTCAACGCCTCTTCAATTGTCTGGGTATTTTGACATTGGTCTCTCAATATATACATTCCTTACTGTCATTTTTTGTTAACAATATTAGCAAATTCCCAAGAATAAGCAGTTTTCACTCAGTTAATACTTGGCAGAAATCAAACCTTCATTTTGATCGGACTTCTTTAACTCTTGTGCAGAAAGATGTGCAGTATACTGCTGCGTCCATTTTCAATAAGCTACCACAAGAATACAAAAATCTTAGCAATAATCCACGCGCTATCAAATCGAAACTGAAGAGTTTCCTCATGGGTCACTTCTATTGTGTTGAGGAGCTCTTTGGAAAATGGTTTGACGTTTTTGGGGATCATAAACATTTTATTTTTATCTGTTATTACTTTTATGTTGTGATTTCATGTACTCACACGTTCCATGACCTTGGAGATTTTGTCCTCAATTCGGTCCTACGGAACTTGATGTGTAAACGTAAATAAAAAGGAGTATTCATCGGGAATTTTTGCTCCTATTTCCAGTCCATCCCTGTAGTTTGACAGTTTTTTTGATTTCCACCTTAAGCACGCGCGCGAGCGTGTGTGTGTGTGTGTGTGTGTGTGTGTGTGTGTGTGTGTGTGTGTGTGGGTGTTTGTTCAGCATCCATCCTGAACCACTGGATCGATTTCAACCATAGTTTCATAGTTTGTACACACACCTATTGCTATATGATAATCAGCACTAGCACTGAAGAAGGTTTTTTCTGCCCCTGATATGTGGGCTATCCTGCAAAACAGGTACACTATGTGGGTAGAATTAGCATGCTTTGCAGGGGTTGCATGTGAGGACGGGCACAGCTGAGAAGATATGTGGTCTGTGGCACATCAAAGTTACAAAGAGCTCAATAAATGTAAACATTAAACATGCGAAAGTACAGGAGCAGGGACACTTTTTGCAATTTCAATGAATACTGCCAATTAAGGCCTATTGGCATACAAAACTTGTAACACCGAGGTTGGTAGTTATCACTGCACTATAAAAATTGTCAGCAATTGGAGTTACAAAGTCCTACCAACACAGAATACTTTGACAGGTGCACTTCACAGCTTGACTATGTGGTTGCAATGTATGGTTTTTATACGTTGTCTGTTCCCCTCCAAAGCTGAACCCTCAGCATGGTTGACTGGCATGTCCCAGGTTTGATTCACGGCTTGGTGAGGGGCCAAAATGGCTCCAAATAAAACGATTTGCACTAAATGCTCGAACAACACGATATGGGGTATACCAGCCAAAAATGCCAGAAGATCATTTCATTTATTTGCTCACTGTGAACCGGGAATTTGAGTAAACGCCGTCGAGAAATCCTTTATGGCTGAAAAGCTTATAATATAATAAAATGATAATATAATAGGATAGGGAATGAATGATAATAAAATGTTGGAATGTGTGGCTTTTTTAAAATGGATGAATTAAAGAGATTAATACTTTGGCATGAAGGACAAGCACAATAAGCTAGGCATTGCCTGTAACGGGAAAGGAATCATTTTAGTTTATATTTATATAAATAAATCGTCTTCATAGCATTTTATGCGTACCGATTATTAATATTATGTCCGATCGCCGTCTCCTTGACTGTGGCCGTGTTGTTATATTCGGATCTTCGTAAATTTTCCGAAGTACACAGGTGGGCTTCCGTTCTTCTTATTGCATTACTACTTGAAATAATAATAACTCTCACAAATATTCTGTTAATAAAACACTACTATATTTCTGTTCGATGCACATAGAAAATACACACAATGGCGGTCTGCAATTACTCGCTAAAAAATGGCGGTTCTCACTCGTTCACTCACTGAGCGAAACCTTCCTTCCAACAACTCGTACAAGAACAAAAACTGCTCTGTCTTTTAACATCTGAAAGTCAAAAATACCTGACGGTAGGCACAGGCTCTACGCTGGGCTACTACCACCTCATCTTTTCTCTTTGCTTTTAAAGAGGATGAAAACATAAAAGTAAGAAATGCAAAAGGTATATCACAAGCTGCACTTCATATGGCAGTCTCACAAGTTTCTAGGCTACGAACTGTAAAGCTACCACTGATTTTTTGCTAAGCATCAGCCTCTTATCACATCCGTCCTCTCCCATTTGGTATTACTTGCCTTCTTCTAAAACTTTGAGAGACAATGCTCTAGTGTGTCTATTCCATTTTGTTCCGGTTTTTTTTTATTTTTTACTTTCTAGTTGCAGACATCTAATTAGTTTTTAATACGTTTCTATTTCTAATTCTCTCTTTATTGTAACCTTTCAAAGATAGCAGAAACTCTTCTGCGGCAGTAATTCTGTCCCCCCCTCCCCGACTACTGCCCCCACAAACTTCTTTTTTGGACCTATGACTCAGTTCCTTATAACATACAACGACACTTGGTAATCCGTTTTAAGGTGTGTTGAGAAGGGTACTGCTGCCATCACCATCGGTTTCCCCCTCTTCCCTGTTTGATTCAGGTGTAATGCTTGTAAAGAACCACTGTCGGTAAATCCTGTATAATTTCTTTGATTTTCTAGCCGTGATCATTTCGCAAGATGCATGTGGGTGGAAATAATACGTTCCCGGAACCTTCATGCCACGTACACTGTCGGAACTTCAGCAGTAAGTATCCCTGATACAAAATGCCTCTTTTATTGTATCTGCCACTAGATTTTGCTGAACGTTTCGGTAAGGCTCTCGTGCTTGCTAAACGATCTCACAACGAAACGTTGCGATCTTTGTTAGAAATTCTGTATATTTTCTATTAATCCCGCTTTAGGTCACCACATTATTTCTATGTGTTGTCCTATAGACAGGCGTCCGATTACAATACAACAAACCAAAAACCTTGAGTACTAAACAGTAAACATCAGAACTGTTTGGGAGCTCGTTAAACCGACATGTAAACAAAATCACAATTCTTACTGTGGCCACTTACGGGAAGTTTTAATAGAGCGAAACGCATAGCCCTCATACACTGCTCTGCAAAAACGTAAGCACGGGGTGGATAAAGTAACATATTAACAACTTAGTGGAAATGAAAGTGTGGGAGTATGTTGTAAGAGTCTCCCAGTCGTTCACAGTAAGATGGACGTGAATGTTGTGAGGTAGGGGCAATTGAGAAAGGTCCTGCATTACGAGACAGTTGAAGGAAAGGGAAAAGAGAATCAGCGAGAAATTGCGCTGAACTATATTGGTGTTCTTCACTGCATCATGGCCTGGAGACAGCATCTGTGGTGGTGCCAGAAGTACTCTCCGCCACAAACTGTAAAGTGATGTCGATGTGAAAATAAAGTAATTTACGACTGAAGCGGTATTTTCAACCTATACTTTGAGTTGTGCTGACACTCGCACATCGACGGCACCGTTTACAATTGCGCGAGGAGCGTGGAGACTTGACCAAGGACAAGGAGCTGTTCTCGGAATAGAGCAGATATAGTCTGAGTAGTGATTCTGGGCATACCGTCGCAGGGCGAGAGGTGGGAACACTTAATTTACCAGGAACATTGTCCATTGTTTTGGAGGTCCAGGTATTATGATGCGGGGAGGAATAATGTTGCATGGGAGTATTGACCTCCAGAACTTTGAACTCAATACACTTGTCAATCTACACTCCTGGAAATTGAAATAAGAACACCGTGAATTCATTGTCCCAGGAAGGGGAAACTTTATTGACACATTCCTGGGGTCAGACACATCACATGATCACACTGACAGAATCACAGGCACATAGACACAGGCAACAGAGCATGCACAATGTCGGCACTAGTACAGTGTATATCCACCTTTTGCAGCAATGCAGGCTGCTATTCTCCCATGGAGACGATCATAGAGATGCTGGAAGTAGTCCTGTGGAACGGCTTGCCATGCCATTTCCACCTGGCGCCGCAGTTGGACCAGTGTTCGTGCTGGACGTGCAGACCGCGTGAGACGACGCTTCATCCAGTCCCAAACATGCTCAATGGGGGACAGATCTGGAGATCTTGCTGGCCAGGGTAGTTGACTTACACCTTCTAGAGCATGTTGGGTGGCACGGGATACATGCGGACGTGCATTGTCCTGTTGGAACAGCAAGTTCCCTTGCCGGTCTAGGAATGGTAGAACAATGGGTTCGATGATGGTTTGGATGTACCGTGCACTATTCAGTGTCCCCTCGACGATCACCAGAGGTGTACGGCCAGTGTAGGAGATCGCTCCCCACACCATGATGCCGGGTGTTGGCCCTGTGTGCCTCGGTCGTATGCAGTCCTGATTGTGGCGCTCACCTGCACGGCGCCAAACACGCATACAACCATCATTGGCAACAAGGCAGAAGCGACTCTCCATTCGTCCCTCCATTCACGCCTGTCGCGACACCACTGGAGGCAGGCTGCACGATGTTGGGGCATGAGCGGAAGACGGCCTAACGGTGTGCGGGACCGTAGTCCAGCTTCATGGAGACGGTTGCGAATGGTCCTCGCCGATACCCCAGGAGCAACAGTGTCCCTAATTTGCTGGGAAGTGGCGGTGCGGTCCCCTGCGGCACTGTGTAGGATCCTACGGTCTTGGCGTGCATCCGTGCGTCACTGCGGTCTGGTCCCAGGTCGACGGGCACGTGCACCTTCCGCCGACCACTGGCGACAACATCGATGTACTGTGGAGACCTCACGCCCCACGTGTTGAGCAATTTGGCGGTACGTCCACCCAGCCTCCCGCATGCCCACTATACGCCCTCGCTCAAAGTCCGTCAACTGCACATACGGTTCACGTCCAGGCTGTCGCGGCATGCTACCAGTGTTAAAGACTGCGATGGAGCTCCGTATGCCACGGCAAACTGGCTGACACTGACGGCAGCGGTGCACAAATGCTGCGCAGCTAGCACCATTCGACGGCCAACACCTCGGTTCCTGGCGTGTCCGCTGTGTCGTGCGTGTGATCATTGCTTGTACAGCCCTCTCGCAGTGTCCGGAGCAAGTATGGTAGGTCTGACACACCGGTGTCAATGTGTTCTTTTTTCCATTTCCAGGAGTGTATATTCTTGTGGTACTCTACTCCTTTCTCTTGTCCGTCTTTTGAGGGTTGCATTCCCCGTGATTTCATATTTGTGGATGAGAATGCACGACTGCACCGAGTAGTGCACATGGAGATATTCTTGGAACGAGAGGATGTTTGGCGAGTGGACGGGACTGCGCGTTCTCACGACTTAAATTCCACCCAAAACGTGTTGGATGTGTCGGGAAAACGTATTGCAGCCCGTTATTTATTTATTTATTTACACGTCAAGTTCCGTAGGACCAAATTGAGGAGCAAATTTCCAAGATCATGGAAGGTGTCAGTACATGTAATTACAACATAAAACTAATAACAGATAAAAGTAGATGAACCCGAAAAACGTCAGTCATAAGTTTAAGTAAACGCAAGCAACAATACAATAAGAGTCAGCTTAACTTTTCAAGGAACTCCTCGACAGGATAGAAGGAGTGACCCATGAGGAACCTCTTCAGTTTCGATTTGAAAGCGCGTGGATTACTGCTAAGCTTTTTGTATTCTTGTGGTAGCGTATTGAAAATGGACGCAGCAGTATACTGCCCACCTTTTTGCACAAGTGTTAAGGAAGTCCGATCCAAATTAAGGTTTGATTTCTGACCAGCATTAACCGAATGAAAGCTGCCTATTCGTGGGAATTAGCTAACATTGCTAACAAGAGAGACCAATGTCAATATACCCAGACACTTGAACAGGGGTCGACAACAGGTTGGTGAACTTAACCCACTCACTGCCCGAACGGCACGTATCTGAAAATATCCTTTCAGAATGGGAAGAGTTACCCCAGAATACAAGAGTAATACCATTTGACATAAACGAATGAAAATAAGCAAAGTAGACTAATTTTCGTGTCGAACAATCACTTACTACGGGTATTGTTCGAATAGTAAAAATGACAGCATTAAGTCGTTGAACAAGATCCTGAACGTAGGCATTCCACGACAGTTTTTTATCTATCCAAATACCCAGAAATTTGAACTGTTCAGTTTCACTAACCATACGCCCATACTGTGAAATTAATACGTCGGATTTTGTTAAATTGTGTGTTAGAAACTGTAAAAACTGAGTCTTACTGCGATTTAGCGTTAGTTTATTTTCTACAAGCCATGAACTTAGGTCATGTAATGCACTATTTGAAACCAAGCCAATGTTCCACACAACATCCTTTACTACCAAACATCATCCACAGTCCAATAGTTATCAACCGAACTGGTGGAAAACTGGAGCGCTCTTCTATAAGAGTTTCTTCTCAACGTTGTGGATACCATGGGAGCACTTTGTGGAGCATGCGTTTCCGTCTGTGGTGATCACACATCTATGCATTGTGTGCTGCTTTTTATTAGGTACATGGGTCTACATACAAGTTATTAAGCTGCCACCACCAGTTCGTTTTATGCAACCCGCACTACGTCTGTACGAGGGACGCTATCCAGACAGATGATATCACTGCAACCGGTATTTTTGGACCAAGACATAACCTACTTCTGCTACTTATTCAAATGTCTCCAGTCTTCCTTTGTGTATTTAGCGGTGTAGTCATAAATGTTTTGGACGTCTTTGTAAGTTTATTCCGTTGATAATGCATAATATTTCGTGAACGGCCCAGAGATTGTCTTATAAACTGTGTTTCACCATCGGAAACAACACAATCAAGAGACGACATCAAGATGGGAGGTGCGGAAGTAACAACTTTCCTGTATATAATCTCTAAACCATTCCAGAAATTTTAGGTATCATAGACGGAATAAACGTACAGCGACAATCACAACATATATGACTACATTGCTAATTTCGCAAAGAAAGATTGGAGGCACTTGGATATGTATTGCAGAAATAAGGTATATCTTAGTTCAAAATCACCATCTAACTCATAGCCAACCCTCACATGTACTTTTTAGAATATGATTCCGTTTGTAACAGTCGCCCAAAGATCTGAGAGTAAACTTATATCGATTACGTGGCTGTCGCTTGTCTCGATATCATTCTTGGTACATAGCGCACATTGCATAAAACGAATCGGTAGGGGCTCCTGAAACACCCTGTATCTGGGGGTGACGACAGCCTAATTATTTGTCTTTCCGTTTCCTTCTGTACTATAATATAGCATTTTTTTATTTGTATGGCCCAACTTCCGTCGAGCTATGTTAGTTGGCAGGGACGCATCATGCATAAGTTTTGCACACGAGTGTAAAGCTACCACTGCAACCTCAAAAACAAGAGGACAACAAGCAACGCACCCCACTGTGTCAACGAACTAAGCCGTTTTGTTTTGGCTTGCGTAGAGACGTGCTGCGTTAGTGTGGACTCTGGACTTCATTGTGTACCATCACAGCAGCCATGCACCTATAAACAAAAACAAAAAAATAAAATAATAATAATCACGTAACTTTATCTTTTCGAGGTCATACGGAAGACAAAGACCATTTTGTCAACTAATAAGAGAGTTGTCATTGGTTTTCGGGGTTTCCAAGGAATAATGTAGATAACTTGGAAAAAGGCAGAGTAGGAATTAGACCCTGGTATGCTTCATTGTTACATTGTTTTAAACCTGCGCTGGCTGAAAAAAGACCAAGGTTGGCACGCAAAAAAGGGTTTTTTCACCAGAGTTATGCACCATCCCACACATCAGCGATGACAATGGCGAAGGTGCATGGTTTGGGATTTGAATTGTTTCCTCAGCCACCCTGTTCACCTGACTTAGCTCCATAAGAATTCTTCTTGTTCCCTAACTTGAAACTTTCGCTTGCTGGGGAGAAATTTCCATCATATGAGGAAGTGATAATTGCAGTCAACGACTTTTTGCAGAGTTGAACAGAATCTATTTTTCTGCTGGGAGAAAAAGCTGGATGATCGCTAGATCAAGCGAATATACTTCAAAGGAGAATATTTCGGGAAGTAAGGTGAGCTGTTTATGCAGCAAAAAGTTTTCTTCCTTTTCAACAGACTTATCAGACCACCCTCAAGTATCTACAGAGCGCTTTGTGCTACTGCTATTCATTCTCTTTCCTGTTCTACTCGCACATCGATCGAGGGAAAAACGTCTACATACTTCTGTACGAGCCCTGTTTCTTCTTGTCTTGTCTTCGCAATCCTTACAAGTATCTTGGAGGCAGTAGGATCGTTCTTCAGTCAATCGCAAACGTCATATCTCTAAACTTTCTCAGCAGTTTATCGCAAATGAACGTTAACTTCCAAAAAGGGTTTCCCATTTGAGCTCATGCAGAATTTCCGGAATACCCGCATGTTGATCGAACGTATTGGAAATAATTGTAGCAACAGGCTTCAGAATTGCCTCGATGGCTTCGTTTAATCCGACCTAATAGGGATCTGAATCACTAGAGCATACTCACGAAAGATCGTCTCCTTTAAAGATAAACTACACATTCCTAATCCTCTCCCAATAATACGAAGTCGACTGTGCGACACCACTGCGACCGACCTCACGTGCCTCTTCCATTTTCTGTCTATTAGTAGAGTTACGTCTAGATATTTAATAGACGTGACTGTGCCGATCAGCAAACCACTCGTCCCGTATTCGAACATTAAAGGATTCTTTCCCTACTCATCCTCATTAACTTACATTATCCCACATTTAGAGTCGGCTGCCATTCATCAAACCAAATAAGGCTTTTGTCCAAGTCATCATATATTCCCCTACAGTCACTTAAAAGCGACACTGTCCTCTACACCAGTGGTACCCAACCTTTCTGGTGGCCCCCTTTACAACCTGAGAATATCGCATGCCCCGTATGTCTAATTTTTATTTTTTATTTTTTATTTTTTAATTTATGTTTTTATGTTTGCTTCTCACGACTAACTTTATTTGACATTAATCTCCAATTCACACTTTAACTTAAGAGAATTATCAAATGGAGAAAAGATTAAAAAGACTTGATATCCAAAATAGTCTTACACTAATATCTAATGATACTGTTTTCACTTGAACAACACTTTTCAGACCTAATATGTTTATAGCCTGTTTAATTTATTGTGTGACACTGTGCCCGATGTTTTCCAGAAATTTAAGAACGCGGAATCTCCCAGTTACCCTTCATCCATGGTTCACAGGACTCCATGTGAGAAAAGAACAAGCTTCGTTCCGTGTGAGCGATGCTTTCTATATTCGAGTTTGGTTCAAATGGCTCTGAGCACTATGGGACTTAGCTGTTGAGGTCATCAGTCCCCTAGAACTTAGAACTACTTAAATCTAACTAACCTAAGGACATCACACACATCCATGCCCGATGCAGGATTCGAGCCTGCGACCGTAGCGGTCGCGCGGCTCCAGACTGTAGCACCTAGAACCGCTCAGCCACAAATTCGAGTTTATTTGGCGATAGATGCTTTTCTCCCTCAATGAATTTTATTGTATTCGATCTTAGAATATGGTCAAGAGTTCTGCAGCAAACCGACATTAAGGATATTGATCAGTAATTTCGTGAGTCTGTTCTTTTATCCTTATATACAGGGGTCATCTGCGGTTTCCTTTTTACGGTCGCTTGGGACTTGCCGCTGGGCGAGAGATACCCGATAAATGCAAGTATGAACACAGTACTGAAGTGTAATCTTTGTGAAACTCAACTGAGATTTCATCTAGATACAGCGACTTATTTTCTTTTCAACTTTTTCAGCTGCTTTTCAAAGACAGGGACGCCTGTTTCTACCTATTTCATACGGGACCTAATTCCACGGTGAACCGTGCAAGGAGTGAGCCAGAACTCCCCATTACATTGATTAAATATTACCTTGAATATCGAAATCAACATAGCCAAGTTAAGGCTACTCTTTGTATTGTGTAAGATTGGAAATAAATAAGCACTCAGGTATCGATAGTGACAATCTGAGGGTGATTCTAAGCATTGTTGTGAGCCGAGTCAGTAATGTACATCGAGAGTTCGGAGACAGAACATGTTTCACGCTGCCCTCACATCGGTGATGACAGATCTTACCACACTCAAGGTCTGATATCAAGGCCAGGAGAGATTTAGATGGGTTAACTACGCTTGAAAATGGAATTCAAGGTAAAATTCGCAAGCACAGCATAAAGCACAGTTTCAGGATTAGGCTCGTGACTGTTAGTCTGAGTTTACAATAATCCTAGTTTTTGCTTGTCTGTTAAAGATAACAATAATAATAATTATTATTATTCTCCACATCTCATTCATAAATATGCTTTGGTTATTAAATTTTAATTAGTTTTGAAATTGAAATAATTTGTTAATCTGACACTCAGCCATTACTGATATGTACAAGGTCACTGTCAGGCATTTCGCCATTATTAATGCTTGTCAAACTAGTGTTGGTCATGATGATTTATGAAGTTTTTAAATAGACTTAATCTATGAAATCCCTTCTTACAAGTTATTTAGTAGTTAACGGGACCCAAGAAAACTCCTTTTTATTAAATACATTCTTAGCAAAAGTAAGCCTTAGCCGCTGCTGCTGCGTGCTGCTGTGAATTGCTGTAAACCACTTGGAAAAAGGCAGTCATCTAAAGAGGTGAGTGCAAAACATAGGGCCAAAACAGGGACACTGACACACCACAACATGTCATGTACTCTAATCCAGTAAATTCCGTTGCACAGTATCACTTATAAATTCTTATTAAAATACGCAGTCAGATAGCTTATCCAAATGTTAGCCTTAAGGATTTTATGTAATGATGTGTTGAGCGCTTATGACAGTGAAAATCATAGTGTATTATGCAGATTAGATTCCGATTAGTGGTAGCTCAGGTTGCATATCGAGTCCAGTTTCACAGACGAAAAAAGGCTATATTTGTTGTAGGTACGTTACAATCGTAATGCGGCAATGATTTTGAAAACGCAAAATTTAGACTTCAGCTACGCTGTTTCTGTCTCTTGTTATCAAATTATCGTTGCCACGTAGCATAAGGTGAGTTGCTACTTGTAGATAGGGATGTGTATGTTCGTGTACTGAACACAATATTTGAATGAGTAAAGATAGGGTTTCTAGAGAGACTGTCACAACGTGAATAGTGCAACGTCAAGACGTGGGTGACTTTGCAGGGATTTTATTGGCGAGAGATGGCAGTTTGTTTACCGAGGCCATAACGTGAGGGCAGGGCGTGGCACGGGAAGGCAGGGAGGACAGGGGGCGGCTAATATAGCTCGTACCGCTGCATAAACCACCGCCTGAGAACACGCAGCCGGCGAGCGCCCGTTCGGCACCCCAGATCAACAGTTCACCCCCCTACGTTGCTGGCAGGGGTATAAGGCAGGAATGTAGTCTTTCACCCCTAATGTTCAGTCCCCACATCGAAGAAGCAATGACTAAAATTAAGGACTGTTCAAGAGGGAAATTAAAGGCCAAGGTGAAAGGACATCAATGTTCGTGTCTCACTGATGACATTGCTACCCTGAGTGAAAGTGAAATACAATTACATGATCTGCTGAATGAAGTGAGCAGTCTGATGAGTACAGTGTATGGACTGATAGTAAATCGAAGTAAAGGCGAAAGTAATTAGAAGCAACAGAAATGACGAAGGTGAGAAACTTAACATCGTGATAGATGGTCACAAGGTATATGAAGTTAAGGAATTCTATTAACTTGGCAGCGAAATAACCAATGACGGACGGCACAAAGTGGACATAAAAAACTGACTAGCTGTGCAAAAAGGGAATTTCTGTCCAAGAGAAGTCTACTGGTACCGAACATAGGCCTCTGAGGAAGAAATTTCTGAGAATGTACGTTTGGAGCACAGCATTGTATGGTAGTGAAAATACGAGATCTACGGAACATGAAATAAATAAATAAGGTGTTTTTTATTCCGGAGATCGACCAGTGCCCCAGTAAAATAGTGGCTGAAATAAAAATTAGGTGGACTGATGAGAAATGAAATGACGAGGTTCTTCACAAAATCTGAGAGGAAAGGAAAATGTGACAAGGAGAAAGGACAGTGTGTTAGGATACCTGTTAACGCTTCAAGGAAACTTCCATCGTACTTGTCAGAGCTGTAGAGGGCAAAAACTGTAGAGGAAGATAGAGATTGGAATACATCCAGCAAATAATTGAGGACATAGGTGGCAATTGCTCCTTTGAGATGAAAAAGTTGGCATAGGAGAGGAAGTCACAGGGGCCGCATCAAACCAGTCAGAAAACTGGAGACTCAAAAAAAAAAAAAAAAAAAAAAAAAAAAAAAAAAAAAAAAAAAAAAAAAAGGGCACGAAGTCTGGTGGTCGGGAACTTTGCCATCCGCCCCCTCCCCCTTACCTGTAAAAGCAAAAACAGCAAGAGGCGTATCCAAGTCCCATTCTATGGCAGGTAACTCCCGACATGGCTCAACTTCGGTGATTTGATGAGAACCACTGTCATAAACGAGACATGGCCGTTGCCAATGATTGGTTACCAGTTATTCCACCATCTCAGTGGAGGCATCTGACCGAAAACAAATGGCGAACCCTATCCAAACATCTGCCAGGATCGATATATGGCGCCCAAAGTGATTACAAATATACAACTTCTTCAGATTTCGATTCTTGAACCCCTCAAGAGTTCTGATCCAATTTTTGACGTCCTTGCAACGATTTAGAAGGAAATCAACAAATGAATGTGCTTACAGAGAAATAGGCACTTATGAACTTACAGGTGGGAATACCGTTTGTTGGCGGACATGGCTAGTGCTGATACTAGGTGTGAAGATTCTGCACTGTTACTTGGCAACATTACTGTGATAGAGCCCAGAAGGCATATGAAGCACATCGTCTGAACCATCACTCTCCTCCTACAGTACTGAAA
This sequence comes from Schistocerca gregaria, assembly GCF_023897955.1. Taxonomy (NCBI): domain Eukaryota; kingdom Metazoa; phylum Arthropoda; class Insecta; order Orthoptera; family Acrididae; genus Schistocerca; species Schistocerca gregaria. Next base: position 338,633,206 of record NC_064925.1, on the reverse strand, counting down.
CTGCAGCGACACTGACGTACTGGACTGCGCACTCATGGAATCCGAGAGATTTGGGGTGATACTGTTCATCATGCGGCTACGATAAGCGCTAATCATGCTATCGCGCCCTAGGACCAGGAGAATGATCTCTGCAACCAGGGAATACAGGAGACAAGGTTGTACGCAATTCCTGCTGTCTAAACTGAAAAGGACGATGAGTCCAGATTATTTCAAAACGTCCTCTGTAGTGCCCACGGAGCCGGCAATAAATCCACGCACCTGGATGCCAGGAACTGAAAAAACGTTAATTTCATTTCCAATATAGACGTCGTCATTATACAACTCTGTAGATTGTGAAGGATCTTCAAAATATGTTTGTCATAGTAGGCTCTGTATACGCGCCATAAATTCATCTAGTGATATTGTGTGACGCTCTAGTGAGATATAAACTTTGCAGACATATCATTAAATGTTAGTTCAGTTTCAGTATCCGACGATCCTTGTGGCTCAAAACAATCTGGTGCTTTCGGGAATTCTGCATGGCGAAAACAATATACAATCTTTTCTGCCGTCACGAAATTTCATTCCAATGAAAAATTTGTACTGTATCTAATTAAGTTTAGAGAAAATATCTTCAGATCAATTGGTGTGAATGATGAAATTTAATATTTTAGACAATGCTTTGATATCACGGGTGTAAAACGCTTGTCATGTCCGGAGTTAAGGAATATAAGTTTTAATGATTTGCATTATTTTAATATCCGAGTGTGCATAAATAACAGCGAATTTACCGTTTTCTCCACAAAATCACTTATCTCTAGTGAGATTCCAAGCGGTGAACACACCGGTTTCCATCCACGCTGTCTTGTTTTCAGCACATTACATATTTTAGTGCATCGTGATTTTAAACCTTTCCAAAGGGCAAATAAGAGTCGCGTTTCTTATTTATATGGGAACTGCATTTGTATCTTGCAGTGTTGTAACTCTTTCCTTAGAAATATTTCCCCAGCTATAGGGTTGCCTATTCAACGATAAATTAGCGGTGAAATAAGCCAGTTGCGTCTGTAATGAAATCGTTCACTCTATAACATTCAGCTGTTAAACACAAAGTAGACTGCAAGCATTCTGTAGAGATGGTCAGTAAAACTTGGGTACGCAACCTGTTTCTGCAAAGAAGGAAGAAAAGAAGAAGGAAGGAATTAAGATTGGGGTTTAACGTATGTCGTCATCAAAGTCATTAGGTACGGAGCACAAGCTCATAATGTTGCGTAGATGGGGAAGGAAACCAGACGTGTCCTTTCCAAGGAGCCATTCCGGCATTTCCCCGCAGGGATTCAGGGAAATCACGGGAAACCTAAACTTGGATGTGGTTTTGAACCGTCGTCCTCAGTGTGACAATTACAGAATTACTTTGCTCGATCCTTCTCCTGCAGAAAATTCAATAGGTACCCAGTAGTAGAATTCCAATACTGCTTCTAAACAAATTCTTCTGATCTTTCCAGCAATAAACGTTCTGATACTGGAGAATTTAGAGATCCGTCTTGTTTCAACCAAACAAGCAAGGCAGTCTTTACATACACTATGTGATCAGAAGTATCCGGACACCACCAAAACATACGTTTTTCATATTAGGTGCATTGTGCTGCCACCTACTGCCAGATACTCAGTATCAGCGACCTCAGTAGTCATTAGACATCACGAGAGAGCAGAATCGGGCGCTCCCCGGAACTCACGGACTTCGAAAGTGGTCAGGTGATTGAGTGTCACTTGTGTCATATGTCTGTACGCGAGATTTTTACACTCCTAAACAATCCTTGCCCCACTGCTTCCGATGTGATAGTGAAGTGGAAACGTGAAGTGACACGTACAGAACAACAGCGTACAGGCCGATCTTGTCTGTCGACTAACAGAGACCACCGACAGTTTGAAGAGGGTCGTAATGTGTAATAGGCAGACGTCTATCCAGACCATCACACATGAATTCCAAACTACATAAAGACCCACTGCAAGTTCTATGACAGTTAGGCGGGAGGTGAGAAAAATTGGACTGTAGAGTGTGTGTATGGCGAATTCCCGGTGAACGTCATCTGCCAGCGTCTGTAGAGTCAACAATAAAATGCGAAGGCGCTGGTGTGGTCGTGTTTTTAATGGAGGGGGCTGGCACCCCTTGTCGTTTTGCGTGGCACTATCACAGAACCCGTCCTACATTGATGTTTTAAGCGCCTTCTTACTTCCCACTGTTGAAGGGCAATTCGGGTATGGTAATTGCATCTTTCAATACGATTGAGCACCTGTTCATAATGCACAGCCTGTGACGGAGTGGTTATACGACAATAACATCCTTGTAATGGACTGCACAGAGCTCTGACCTGAATCCTGTGGAATACCTTTAGTATGTTTTGGAACGCCGACTTCGCGCCAGGTCTCACCGACCGACATCGATACCTCTCCTCAGTGCAGCTCTCCGTGAAGAATGGACTGTCATTCCCCAAGAAACCTTCCAGCACCAGGTTGAACGTATGCCTGAGAGAGTGGAAGCTGTCATCAAGGGTAAGGGTGTACTAACACTATAGTGAATTCCATCATTATCGATGGGGGGGGGGGGGCGCCCCAAACTTGTAAGTCATTGACAGACGGATGTCCGGATACTTTTGATCACATACAGTATTCTTATGTAGCAATTCTCGTGCGTTTTCTGTCGGTCTCGAACATACTACACTGCCGTAATTTGATCTTCGTTTCTATTTATCACCAACAGTGCAACTGAAGCACTGACAAACTCCTTATAGATTTCATTTACCTTCTTGGTTAAGCCTTAAGCAGCTCTGTCTTCATTTTAAGCGTAACACCAGATTGTTTACGTTCCGATTTCTCTGACATTGCGGTTAAAAAAAAAGAAGTTACACAACCTGTACTTAAAAACAAAACGAGACGCGAGACAACTGTCCACCGACTTCGACATAACCAGTTTGAAAGCTGGCACGCTTTTTGACAACAGTTATACTCAAACAGAAGCAGTGACATAGCAACAGTAGCAACGACGAATGAAGAAATTTTCACTCTACAACTGAGTGCCCGACGATTAGAAACTCCCTTGCAGATTAAAACTGTGTGCAGTAGCGAGAGTCGAACTCGTGACCTTTATATCTCTTGGGCAATTGCTCTGAAAACTGAGCTACCCAAGCAGAGATCACGATCCACCCTCACAGCTTTCCACCGTCAGTACTTTATCTACTATCTTCCAGACTTCACAAATACTCTCCTGCGAAGGTTCCTAATTCGAGTCTCGTTCTGGCACGCGGTTTTAATCTGCCAGGAAGGTTCAGTAGCAATCATGGTATATTATGTTTGGTCAAATGAAAAAAAAAAAAAATCTGTAAATTTTTATGACGTCATAACAGCAGAAAGCAGGCAAATTTGTTTGACCAAGAAGCGAAATAGTGTTCTATTAAACGGTTTTTGCTCCATATTGAAAAAAACAAGAAATGAATGAAGTTAGTGTCTTGCCGGTACTGCAGTATTATCTTGTGTTAAGTATTTTTGTGCTAAACATTTTTCACTGCATCTCTTACATTCCCTGCTCTCTCCCCTGAAATACTGTATTCAATCAACGCGTGATGGCTGATATAAACGATCCAAATTCCTTCTAGTTCATACATATTTACTTGTTTCGGTTAAACAACCATTTTCATACCAAAATATCAACGGTGAGTGATGAAGTAATAACTTCTACTAAGATTATTTTCTTTACACAAGTACTTGCTCCCTATATTGCCACCTCATTTTAGGGACATCCTAAAAATGTAAATACGAATACCATAATTACGGTCCATATAATAGACAGCTTTTATGACGTCTTAATGTCCAGAATGACGTAAAGTTGCTCTTGTAAAGCCAATAAGTAATGACCACGGACAGAGGTACGATACGACGTAACAAAGTATTTATTTAACTACTTCTTTAAATTTACATCGGTAGAGAATGGACGCTCATGTAAGTAATTCCTGTTTCGTGATTCCTAGTCGATGAACTGTCTGTGTGACGGCTAATTGGAAGGACGGGGTGGAGTAGTCCATTCAGTGTTAAAATTACCTATGAGAAGCAAGAATTCGTAGTACCACGAGTGGTTAACAAAAAGCAAGACTCTAACGTTTATATTCTATGCTGTTGTTGTTGTGGTCTTCAGTACTGAGACTGGTTTGATGCAAATCTCCATGCTACTCTATCCTGTGCAAGCTTCTTCATCTCCCAGTACCTACTGCTACCTACATCCTTCTGAATCTGCCTTGTGAATTCATCCCTTGGCCTCTCTCTACGTTTTTTACCCTCCACGCTGCCCTCCAATACTAATTTAGTGATCCCTTGATGTCTCAGAACATGTCCTGCCAACCGATCCCTTATTCTAGTCAAGTTGTGCCACAAACTCCTCTTCATAACAAATTCTATTCAACACCTCCTCATTACTTATGTGATCTACCCATCTAATCTTCCGCATTCTTCTGTAGCACCACATTTCGAAAACTTCTATTCTCTTCTTGTCTAAACTATTTATCGCCCATATTTCACTTCCATTCATGGCTACACACCATACAAATATTTTCAAAAACGACTTCTGACACTTAAATCTATATTCGATGTTAAGAAATTGCCCGTCTTCAGAAACGCTTTCCTTGCCATTGCCAGTATACGTTTTATATCCTATCTACTTCGACCATCATCAGTTATTTTGCTCCCCAAATATCAAAACTCCTTTACTACTTTAAATGTCTCGTTTCCTAATCTAATTCCCTCAGCATCACCCGACTTAATTCGACTACATTCCATTATCCTCGTTTCGCTTTTGTTGATGTTCATCTTATTCCATCTTTCAAGACACTGTCCATTCCGTTCAACAACTGCTCTTCCAAGTCCTTTGCTGTCTCTGATAGAATTACAATGTCATCGACGAACCTCCAAGTTTTAATTTCTTCTCCATGGATTATAATACCTACTCCGAACTTTTCTTTTGTTTCCTTTACTGCTTGCTCAATATACAGATTGAATAATATCGGGGAGAGGCTACAACCCTGTCTCACTCCCATCCCAACCACTGCTTCCCTTTCATGTCCCTCGACTCTTATAACTGCCATTTGCTTTCTGTACAAATTGTAGATAGCCTCTCGCTCCCTGTATTTTACGCCTGCCTCCTTCAGAATTTGAAAGAGAGTATTCCGATCAACATTGTCAAAAGCTTTCTCTAAATCTACAAATGCTAGAAATGTAGGTTTGCTTTTCCTTAATCTTTCTTCTAAGATAAGTCGTAAGGTCAGTATTGCCTCACGTGTTCCAACATTTCTACGGAATCCAAATTGATCTTCCCCGAGGTCGGCCTCTACAAGTTTTTCTATTCGTCTGTAAAGAATTCGCGTTAGTATTTTGCAGCTGTGACTTATTAAATTGATATTTCGGTAATTTTCACATCTGTCAACACCTGCTTTCTTTGGGATTGGAATTATTATATTCTTCTTGAAGTCTGAGGGTATTTCGCCTGTCTCATACATCTTACTCACCAGATGGTAAAGTTTCGTCAGAACTGGCTCTCCCAAGGCCGTCAGTAGTTCTAATGGAATGTTGTCTACTCCCGGGGCCTTGTTTCGACTCAGGTCTTTCAGTGCCCGGTCAAACTCTTCACGCAGTATCTTATCTCTCATTTCGTCTTCATTGCATCCTCTTCCATTTCCAGTACATCGCCCTTGTATAAACCTTCTATATATTCCTTCCGCCTTTCCGCCTTCTCTTCTTTGCTTAGAACTGGGTTTCCATCTAAGCTCTTGATATTAATACACGTGGTTCTCTTCTCTCCAAAGGTCTCTTTAATTTTCCTGTAGGCAGTATCTATCTTACCCCTAGTGAGATAAGCCTCTACATCCTTACATTTAGCCATTTTGCATTTCCTGTCGATCTCATTTTTGAGACGTTTGTATTTCTTTTGCCCGCTTCGTTTACTGCGTTTTTATATTTTGTCCTTTCATCAATTAAATTCAATATATCTTCTGTTACCCAAGGATTTCTACTTGCCCTTGTCTTTTTACCTACTTGATCGTCTGCTGCCTTCACTACTTCATCCCTCAAAGCTACCCATTCTTCTTCTACTGTATTTCTTTCCCCCATTCCTGTCAATTGCTCCCTTATGCTCTCCCTGAAACTCCGTACAACCTCTGGTTCTTTTAGTTTATCCAGGTCCCATCTCCTTAAATTCCCACCTTTTTGCAGTTTCTTCAGTTTTAATCTACAGGTCATAACCAACAGATTGTGGTCAGAGTCCACATCTGCTCCTGGAAATGTCTTACAATTTAATACCTGGTTCCTAAATCTCTGTCTTACCATTATATAATCTATCTGATACCTTCTAGTATCTCCAGGATTCTTCCATGTGTACAGCCTTCTTGTTCTAACTGTATTAATAATAGGTACATCTGTAGTGTCTCATGTTAATCGTTGCCAAATGTAAAGAAACAAACGATCATCTACAAATATCAAGAATGTAACTCCGAAAGATTTAGCTGTCAGTCACCATAAAATATACCGTAGCTGCCAATTGAAATATCCGTTTATTATTGGCAAATTTCGTATAATCCCAGTTTGCTTTATCACCTAGTTTTTGTTTGCATCTGAATAGGAAACGGAAATTAAAAAATAATGACAACGGGGTTATTCTTGCTTTGTACAACGTGTTGCTTTAACTGTCTTTAAATGTTTAATAATACTTTATGCATGTTTTGACTTACGAATATTATGTAATAAGTCAAAGAAAAATTATCAGAGAATCCAACTTTCCTTTAATTTATATCAAGGAGCACATATGATCTAAGCATTAAAATGTGAGAAAACTTCGTGGACTATTTTCTCTTTCCAAGCGAAAGCAATTTTAATCGAAGCACCTAAGTCTTTCTCTTAGGCGCAAGGAATATTAAAGCAAAATAATGCAATACAGTCCTTACAGTGAATTTCAGTCAAAATAGTATTTTTATTTGCTTAACTGTGACAATATAAAACAATACTAAAATTTAATCTGAATTACAAATGCTTTAAAATATTTCTCCAACGCGATAATTTTTTTTATGAAAGTAAAATCGATTACTAGGTTTCTAATTATCAAATAACTAAATAAGCAAAAGTAAGAAATACAGATAACAGAGGGTGGCGCTTTGATTTGCGGTAACATCACTTTTTATTTTATTGTATATAAATTATTTTTACTGAAAAAAATCTTGAAAGTTTCTGTTAGTATTCAAAGGCTTTGTGCGGCATAATTTCAAAGAGTTAATTTATGCAGTATTTAGCGCCCATACACGGTTATTTCATTTGAACGTTGTTTCCTTTTATCAAAGCGGCACGTAATATTCTGATGCCTCTTGGTTAGTTAATTCCTCATTAATTTTAGTTTAAACGTAGGTCAAACTCTATTTCCGTTTATAAAAAAAGGTATTTCTTTAGTTGTGAATATTTACCGTTGTTAACATCAATTATTAAAGAAGTACACCAGTTGAATTAGGAAACAAATTTACTAACGAGTATCAACTGCACCCTTAAACGAGAACACTGTCCTCTTGTTTTAACTGTTTTCGTACCTTGCGAGCACGTGCTCCATATAATGGCCCTGGTGTCGACTGGACCGCAAATAAAAAAAATTAAAAAAGTTCAAATGTGTGTGAAATCTTATGGGACTTAACTTCTAAGGTCATCAGTCCCTAAGCTTACACTCTACTTAACCTAAATTATCCTAAGGACAAACAGACACACCCATGCCCGAGGGAGGACTCGAACCTCCGAAGGGACCAGCCGCACAATACATGACTGCAGCGCCTAAGATCGCTCGGCTAATCCCACGCGGCGTAAATTCTAAACGTCGATCATTTCTTTATTCTTCTTGAACGGCTTTCCTCCTCTGTTCTATATCGGATCTCCTGCTCTTTAACCCTTCCATATAGTTACTGAGTGACTGGATTACTCGAATAAAAATTGACACGTCATATCAAGGTGAATTCCACAGGTTTATTTTATTGTTACTCATTTTACCAACATCGCAACTGTACGTCGTGCAAAATGCTGCTGCTCTGTTCTTGACTGAGAAGAGCTAGCATTTTTACGCGTTCATTTCATGTAAGTATAGGGAAGACACAAAAACACTACACAATGCCATGCCTAATACAGTTTAGGAAAACAATTGGCATTTAAAACAGCTTCCGGATGTAACGGAATGAATAAATACAGGTCTCGTTTGGTTTTCAAGGCAATCTTACACCATTGTCCCCGAAAAATAGTGGCAAAGGTAATGATGCTGGAGGTAGGTGGTGATCACTGACCCTTCTCTCCAAAGCAGACCACAAATGCTTAGTAGTATTGAGGCCTGGTGACTGTGGCGGCCAGGGAAAATGCAAAAATTCATTTTCGTACTCACAAAACACGTCTTGGACGACGTGAGCTCTGTAAACAGGCACTATAGCGTGGACAACACACACTGAACCTATCCGGCCAAAATGGTAACAAACTCGTTAGCAATATTGTGACCGTGAGGAGTAACCATGCGAATCATGTTGTTGTTATTGTGGTCTTCAGTCCTGAGACTGGTTTTATGCAGCTCTCCATGCTACTCTATCCTGTGCAAGCTTCTTCATCTCCCAGTACTTACTGCAACCTACATCCTTCTGATTCTGCTTAATGTATTCATCTCTTGGTCTCCCTCTACGATTTTTACCCTCCACGCTGCCCTCCAATGCTAAATTAGTGATCCCTTGATGCCTCAAAACATGTCCTACCAACCGGTCCCTTCTTTTTGTCAAGTTGTGCCACAAACTCCTCTTCTCCCCAATTCTATTCAATACCTCCTCATTAGTTATGTGATCTACCCATCTAATCTTCAGCATTCTTCTGTAGCAAAACATTTCGAAAGCTTCTATTCTCTTCTTGTCCAAACTATTTATCGTCCATGTTTCACTTCCATACAAGGCTACACTCCTACAAATACTTTCAGAAACGACTTACTGACCATTAAATCTATACTCGATGTTAACAAATTTCTCTTCTCCAGAAACGATTTCCTTGCCATTGCCAGTATACATTTCATATCTTATCTACATCGACCATCATCAGTTATTTCACTCCCTAAATAGCAAAACTCCTTTACTACTTTAAGTGTCTCATTTCCTAATCTAATTCCCTCAGCATCACCCGATTTAATTTGACTGCATTCCATTATCCTCGTTTTGCTTTTGTTGATTTTCATCTTATATCCTCCTTTCAAGACACTGTCCATTCCGTTCAACTGCTCTTCCAAGTCCTTACAATGTCATCGGCGAACCTCAAGGTTTTTATTTCTTCTCCATGAATTTTAATACCTACTCCGAATTTTTCTTTTGTTTCCTTTACTGCTTGTTCAACATACAGATTGAATAACATCGGGGAGAGGCTACAACCCTATCTCACTCCCTTCCCAACCACTGCTTCCCTTTCATGCCCCCCCCCCCCCCCAATCTTTTAACTGCCATCTGGTTTCTGTACAAATTGTAAATAGCCTTTCGCTCCCTGTATTTTACCCCTGCTACCTTCAGAATTTTAAAAGAGAGTATTCCAGTCAACATTGTCAAAAGCTTTCTCTACATCTACAAATGCTACAAACGTAGGTTTGCCTTTTCTTAATCTTTCTTCTAATATAAGACGTAAGGTTAGTATTGCCTCACGTGATCCAACATTTCTACGGAATCCAAACTGATCTTCCCCGTGGTCCGCTTTTACCAGTTTTTCCATTCGTCTGTAAAGAATTCGCGTTAGTATTTTGCAGCTGTGACTTATTAAACTGATAGTTCTGTAATTTTCACATCTGTCAACACCTGCTTTCTTTGGGATTGGAATTATTATATTCTTCTTGAAGTCTGAGGGTATTTCGCCTGTCTCATACATCTTACTCACCAGATGGTAAAGTTTCGTCAGAACTGGCTCTCCCAAGGCCGTCAGTAGTTCTAATGGAATGTTGTCTACTCCCGGGGCCTTGTTTCGACTCAGGTCTTTCAGTGCCCGGTCAAACTCTTCACGCAGTATCTTATCTCTCATTTCATCTTCATCTACATCCTCTTCCATTTCCATAAAATTGTCCTCAAGGACATCGCCCATGTATAAACCCTCTATATACTCCTTCCACCTTTCCGCCTTCCCTTCTTTGCTTAGAACTGGGTTTCCATCTAAGCTCTTGATATTAATACACGTGGTTCTCTTCCCTCCTAAGGTCTCTTTATTTTTCCTGTAGGCAGTATCTATCTTACCCCTAGTGAGATAAGCCTCTACATCCTTACATTTGTCCTCTAGCCATCCCTGTTTAGCCATTTTGCATTTCCTGTCGATCTCATTTTTGAGACGTTTGTATTTCTTTTGCCCGCTTCGTTTACTGCGTTTTTATATTTTGTCCTTTCATCAATTAAATTCAATATATCTTCTGTTACCCAAGGATTTCTACTTGCCCTTGTCTTTTTACCTACTTGATCGTCTGCTGCCTTCACTACTTCATCCCTCAAAGCTACCCATTCTTCTTCTACTGTATTTCTTTCCCTCATTCCCTTCAATTGTTCCCTTATGCTCTCCCTGAAACAGTCTACAACTTCTGGTTCTTTCAGTCTATCCAGGTCCCATATCCTTAATTTAGCACCTTTTTGTAGTTTGTTCAGTTTTAATCTACAGTTCATAATCGATAGATTGTGGTCAGAGTCCACATTTGCCCTTGGAAATGTCTTACAATTTAAATCTTGATTCCTAAATCTGTCTTACCATTATGTAATCTGTCTGATACCTTTTAGTATCTCCAGGATTCTTCCATGTATACAACCTTCTTTTATGATTCTTGATCCAAGTATTAGCTATGATTCAGTTATGCTCTGTGAAAAATTCTACCAGACGGATTCCTCTTTCATTTCTCCCCCCCCCCCCCCCAATCCATATTCACCTACTATGTTTCCCATGACTATTAAATTTTCGTCTCCCTTCACTACCTGAATAATTTCTTTTATCTCATCATACATTTCATCAATTTCTTCATCATCTGCAGACCTAGTTGGCATATAAACTTGTACTACTGCAGTAGGTGTGGGCTTCGTACCTATCTTGGCCACAATAATGCGTTCACTATGCTGTTTGTAGTAGCTTACCCGCATTCCAATTTTCCTATTCATTATGAAACCTACCCTTGCATTACCCCTATTTGATTTTTTGTTTATCAAGAGAAAGAAAACTGGCGTTCTACGGATCGGAGCGTAGAATGTCAGATCCCTTAATCGGGCAGGTAGGTTAGAAAATTTAAAAAGGGAAATGGATAGGTTAAAGTTAGATATAGTGGGAATTAGTGAAGTTCGGTGGCAGGAGGAACAAGACTTTTGGTCAGGTGAATACCGGGTTATAAATACAAAATCAAATAGGGGAAATGCAGGAGTAGGTTTAATAATGAATAAAAAAAATAGGAGTGCGGGTAAGCTACTACAAACAGCATAGTGAACGCATTATTGTGGCCAAGATAGACACAAAGCCCACGCCTACTACAGTAGTACAAGTTTATATGCCAACTAGCTCTGCAGATGATGAAGAAATTGAGGAAATCTATGATGAGATAAAAGAAATTATTCAGGTAGTGAAGGGAGACGAAAATTTAATAGTCATGGGTGACTGGAATTCGTCAGTAGGAAAATGGAGAGAAGGAAACATAGTAGGTGAATATGGATTGGGGGGAAGAAATGAAAGAGGAAGCCGTCTGGTAGAATTTTGCACAGAGCATAACTTAATCATAGCTAATACTTGGTTCAAGAATCATAAAAGAAGGTTGTACACATGGAAGAATCCTGGAGATAGTAAAAGGTATCAGATAGATTATATAATGGTAAGACAGAGATTTAGGAATCAGGTTTTAAATTGTAAGACATTTCTAGGTGCAGATGTGGTATCTGACCACAATCTATTGGTTATGAACTGTAGATTAAAACTGAAGAAACTACAAAAAGGTGCTAATTTAAGGAGATGGGACCTGGATAAACTGAAAGAACCAGAGGTTGTAGAGAGTTTCAGGGAGAGCATAAGGGAACAATCGACAGGAATGGAGGAAATAAATACAGTAGAAGAAGAATGGGTAGCTCTGAGGGATGAAGTAGTGAAGGCAGCAGAAGGTAAAGTAGGTAAAAAGACGAGGGCTAATCGAAATCCGTGGGTAACAGAAGATATATTGAATTTAATTGATGAAAGGAGAAAATATAAAAAGGCAGTAAATGATTCACGCAAAAAGGAAACAAACGTCTCAAAAATGAGATCGACAGGAAGTGCAAAATGGCTAAGCAGGGATGGCTAGAGGACAAATGTAAGGATGTAGAGGCTTATCTCACTAGGGGTAAGATAGATACTGTCTACAGGAAAAATAAAGAGAACCACGTGTATTAATATCAAGAGCTTAGATGGAAACCCAGTTCTAAGCAAAGAAGAGAAGGCGGAAAGGTGGAAGGAATATATAGAAGGTTTATACAAGGGCGATGTACTGGAAATGGAAGAGGATGCAATGAAGATGCAATGGGAGATACAATACTGTGGGAAGAGTTTGACAGAGCACTGAAAGACCGGAGTCGAAACAAGGCCCCGGGAGTAGATAACATTCCATTAGAACTACTGACGGCCTTGGGAGAGCCAGTCATGACAAAACTCTACCATCTGGTGAGCAAGATCTATGAGACAGGCGAAATACCCTCAGACTTCAAGAAGAATATAATAATTCCAATCCCAAAGAAAGCAGGTGTTGACAGATGTGAAAATTACCGATCTATCAGTTTAATAAGTCACAGCTGCAAAATACTAACACGAATTCTTTACAGACGAATGGAAAAGCTGGTGCAAGCTGACCTAGGGGAAGATCAGTTTGGATTCCGCAGAAATGTTGGAACACGTGAGGCAATACTAACCTTACGACTTATATTAGAAGAAAGATTAAGAAAAGGCAAACCTACGTTTGTAGCATTTGTAGACTTAGAGAAAGCTTTTGACACTGTTGACTGGAATACTCTCTTTCAAATTCTAAAGGTGGCAGGGGTAAAATACAGGGAGCGTAACGCTATTTACAATTTGTACAGAAACCAGATGGCTGTTATAAGAGTCGAAGGACATGAAAAGGAAGCAATGGTTGGGAGTGAGACAGGGTTGTAGCCTCTCCCCGATGTTATTCAATCTGTATGTTGAACAAGCAGTAAAGGAAACAAAAGAAAAATTCGGAGTAGGTATTAAAATTCATGGAGAAGAAATAAAAACTTTAAGGTTTGCCGATGACATCGTAGTTCTGTCAGAGACAGCAAAGGACTTGGAAGAGCAGTTGAACGGAATGGACAGTGTCTTAAAAGGAGGATATAAGATGAACATCAACAAAAGCAAAACGAGGGTAATGGAATGTAGTCAAATTAAATCGGGTGATGCTGAGGGAATTAGATTAGGAAATGAGACACTTAAAGTAGTAAAGGAGTTTTTCTATTTAGGGAGTAAAGTAACTGATGATGGTCGAAGTAGAGAGGATATAAAATGTAGACTGGCAATGGCAAGGAAAGCGTTTCTGAAGAAGAGAAATTTGTTAACATCGAGTATAGATTTAATGGTCAGTAAGTCGTTTCTGAAGTATTTGTATGGAGTGTAGCCATGTATGGAAGTGAAACATGGACAATAACTAGTTTGGACAAGAAGAGAATAGAAGCTTTTGTAATGTGGTGCTACAGAAGAATGCTGAAGATTAGATGGGCAGATCACATAACTAATGAGGAGGTATTGAATAGAATTGGGGAGAAGAGGAGTTTGTGGCACAACTTGACAAAAAGAAGGGACCGGTTGGTAGGACATGTTTTTAGGCATCACGGGATAACAAATTTAGCATTGGAGGGCAGAGTGGAGGGTAAAAATCGTAGAGGGAGACCAAGAGATGAATACACTAAGCAGATTCAGAAGAATGTAGGTTGCAGCAAGTACTGGGAGATGAAGAAGCTTGCACAGGATAGAGTAGCATGGAGAGCTGCATAAAACCAGTCTCAGGACTGAAGACCACAACAACAACAAACCCTGTAGTCACCTGACTAGAAGTCTTGTTCATCCTGCCACCGAACTTCACTAAATCCCACTATATCTAACTTTAACCTATCCATTTCCCTTTTTCAATTTTCTAACCTACCTGCCCGATTAAGGGATCTGACATTCCACGCTCCGATATGTAGAACTCCAGTTTTCTTTCTCCTGATAACGACGTCCTCTTGAGTAGTCCCCGCCCGGAGATCCGAATGGGGGACTATTTTACCTCCGGAATATTGTACCCAAGAGGACACCATCATCATTTAATCATACAGTAATGCTGCAGGCTCTCGGAAATAATTACGGCTGTAGTTTCCCCTTGCTTTCAGCCGTTCGCAGTACCATTACAGCAATGCCTTTTTGGTTAATGTTACAAGGCCAGATCAGTCAATCATCCAGACTGTTGCCCCTGCAACTACTGAAAAGGCTGCTGCCCCTTTTCAGGAACCACACGTTTGTCTGGCTTCTCAACAGATAACCCTCCGTTGTGGTTGCACCTACGGTACGGCTATCTGTATCGCTGAGGCACGAAAGCCTCCCCACCAACGGCAAGGTCCATGGTTCATGGGGGGGGGGGGGGGGGGTGAATCATGGAATGTCACAATATGGCTGCCTGAATCATCATCCAATCCCCGTTATGTTTCACTCCTGGTAGCAAGCAGTCTGCAGCTTACGCCAGACGTAAACTCGGCCAGACGTTGCAAACAGTGTGAAGTAAGACTCACCTAACTAAATGACTTGCTTCCACGATTAGTTGTTGCAGGTTTTAAGTCTTCATCACCAAGTATTATTTCCGCGGGGATTTGCACCTCAGAAGTGTGGTTTTGGAATTGCAGCTCGCCCTGCTATTCCTTGTCTTTGCAGCCCCAATCGCGTTTTTTCAATGCTGACAGAATTCACGAGTGCGTTATTCAGTTCTGCAATGACTTGCAGCTGTCGTCCTATTGTTTTGAATGACTGTACCACGATCATTCAACACACACAAACTTCTGTCCGCATTATGACATAGCAGATGATGTATTTCCGCTGTCCCCGTACGCGATATAAAGCTTCGATACGGTGCCGCTTGAAACACCAAAACACTTCTACATCTTTGTTACGAAGCACTGATTCTACGAGCGCCACCATGAATTTGCTCACGCTCGAATTAACTTAGCTGCCACATAATCCACTCGCACTGTTCTGGCCACGACTGACGCTTGCAACGTACTGAGCACATTGCATAGGTATATACAGGGTGGTCCATTGATAGTGACCGGGCCAAATATCTCACGAAATAAGCATCAAAAGAGAAAGCTAAAAAGAACGAAACTCGTCTAGCTTGAAGGGGGAAACCAGATGGCGCTTTGCTTGGCCCGCTAAATGGCGGTGCCATAGGTCAAACGGATGTCAACTGCATTTTTTTTAAAAATAGGAACCCCCATTTTTTATTACACATTCGTGTAGCACGTAAAGAAATGTGAATTTTTTAAGTGGACCAATTTTATAGCTTTGTTATAGATGGCGCTGTAATAGTCACAAACGTATGAGTACGTGGTATCACGTAACATTCCGCCAGTGTGGACGGTATTTGCTTCGTGGTACATTACCCGTGTTAAAATGGACCGTTTACCAACTGCGGAAAAGGTCGACGCCGTGTTGATGTATGGATATTGTGAACAAAATGTCCAACGGTTGTGTGCTATCTATGCTGCTCGGTATCCTGGACGACATCATCCATGTGTCCGGACCGTTCGCCGGATAGTTACGTTATTTAAGGAAACAGGAAGTGTTCAGCCACATGTGAAACGTCATCCACGACCTGCAACAAATAATGATGCCCAAGTAGGTATTTAAGCTGCTGTCGCGGCTAATCCGCACATCAGTAGCAGACAAATTGCGCGAGAATCGGGAATGTCAAAAACGTCGGTGTTGAGAATGCTACATCAACATCAACTGCACCCGTACCATATTTCTATTCACTAGGAATTGCATGGCGACGATTCTGAACGTCTTGTACAGTTCTGCCACTGGGAACAAGAGAAATTGCAGGACGATGTCAGATTTTTTGCACGCCTTCTATTTAGCGACGAAGCGTCATTCACCAACAGTGGTAACGTAAACCGGCATAATATGCACTACTGGGCAACGGAAAATCCACGGTGGCTGCGACAAGTGGAACATCAGCGAACTTAGCGGGTTAATGTGTGGTGCGGAATCATGCAAGGAAGGATAATTGGCCCCCATTTTATCGATGGCAATCTAAATGGTGCAATGTATGCTGATTTCCTACGTAATGTTCTACCGATGTTACTACGAGATGTTTCACTGTATGACAGAATGGCGATGTACTTCCAACATGGTGGATGTCCGGCACATAGATTGGGTGCGGTTGCAGCGGTATTGAATAGCATATTTCATGACAGGTGGATTGGTCGTCGAAGCACCACACCGTAGCCCGCACGTTCACCGGATCCGATGTCCCCGGATTTCTTTCTGTGGGGAAAGTTGAAGGATATTTGCTATCGTGATCCACCGAAAATGCCTGACAACATGCGTGAGCGCATTGTCAATGCTTGTGCGAACATTACGGAAGGCGAACTTCTCGCTGTTGAGAGGAATGTCGTTACACGTATTGCCAAATGCATTGAGGTTGACGGACATAATTTTGAGCATTTATTGCACCAATGTGATGTTTACAGGTAATCACGCTGTAACAGCATGCTTTCTCAGAAATGACAAGTTTACAAAGGTACATGTATCACATTTGAACAACCGAAATAAAATGTTCAAACGCACCTACGTTCTGTATTTTAATTTAAAAGACCTACCTGTTACCAACTATTCGTCTAAAATTGTGAGCCATATGTTTGTGACTATTACAGCTCCATCTGTCACAAAAAGCGAAAACAGTGGGCCAACTAAAACATTCATATTTCTTTACGTACTACACGAATATGTAAGAGAAACTGAGGGTTCTTATTTTAAAAAAAACGCAGTTGATACCCGTTTGACCTATGGCTGCGCTATCTAGCGGGCCAACCGTAGTGCCATCTGGTTTCCCCCTTCAAGCTAGACAAGTTTTGTTCTTTGCGGTTTTTTCGTGTGACGATTATTTCGTGAGATACTTGGCCCGGTCACGATCAATGGATCACCCTGTATATATAAATGTGTGTGTGTGTGTATTTACAGAGGTCGTCAGACTTTTTGCTGAACAGCCGGTACTGACATTGTGGGGCGAGACATCGGGCCGCATGCATACCGATCTTATTATTAATAAGTAGCGTTCAGAGTTAGCACGTTATGAGACAGCAATAGACTGGCTACAGTAAGGGTGCGGTAAGCTGGCCGCCGGACCCTAAGTACCGACTGTTAAGAGCCGGCCTCATTTGGAACCGTGTCGACTGTTCTCTGTTTCAGATATCTACCATCCTCAGCGACCCCAAAGCCATGGCACCGTAACTACCTGACAAGTGATGTTGAGATGCCTATCCGATGGATGATTAATTGATTAATACCAGTTATTCTAATTATTTTTAAATGCATTATATAATATGAGACACGACCACAAATGTTTACTAAATGCTCTGAAAGTCATTTTACTTCTAATCAGTGAGTTTTGTTACAACAACCTTAATTTAATTTCGTAGTCCTTGCTGCACATACACTCCTGGAAATTGAAATAAGAACACCGTGAATTCATTGTCCCAGGAAGGGGAAACTTTATTGACACATTCCTGGGGTCAGATACATCACATGATCACACTGACAGAACCACCTGGCGCCTCAGTTGGACCAGCGTTCGTGCTGGACGTGCAGACCGCGTGAGACGACTCTTCATCCAGTCCCAAACATGCTCAATGGGGGACAGATCCGGAGATCTTGCTGGCCAGGGTAGTTGACTAACACCTTCTAGAGCACGTTGGGTGGCACGGGATACATGCAGACGTGCATTGTCCTGTTGGAACAGCAAGTTCCCTTGCCGGTCTAGGAATGGTAGAACGATGGGTTCGATGACGCCTTGGATGTACCGTGCACTATTCAGTGTCCCCTCGACGATCACCAGAGGTGTATGGCCAGTGTAGGAGATCGCTCCCCCCACCATGATGCCGGGTGTTGGCCCTGTGTGCCTCGGTCGTATGCAGTCCTGATTGTGGCGCTCACTTGCACGGAGCCAAACACGCATACGACCATCATTGGCACCAAGGCAGAAGCGACTCTCATCGCTTAAGACGACACGTCTCCATTCGTCCCTCCATTCACGCCTGTTGCGACACCACTGGAGGCGGGCTGCACGATGTTGGGGCGTGAGCGGAAGACGGCCTAACGGTGTGTGGGACCGTAGCCCAGCTTCATGGAGACGGTTGCGAATGGTCCTCGCCGATACCCCAGGAGCAACAGTGTCCCTAATTTGCTGGGAAGTGGCGGTGCGGTCCCCTACGGCACTGCGTAGGATCCTACGGTCTTGGCGTGCATCCGTGCGTCGCTGCAGTCCGTCCCAGGTCGACGGGCACGTGCACCTTCCGCCGACCACTGGCGATAACATCGATGTACTGTGGAGACCTCACGCCCCACGTGTTGAGCAATTCGGCGGTACGTCCACCCGGTCTCCCGCATGCCCACTATACGCCCTCGCTCAAAGTCCGTCAACTGCACATACGGTTCACGTCCACGCTGTCGCGGCATGCTACCAGTGTTAAAGACTGCGATGGAGCTCCGTATGCCACGGCAAACTGGCTGAAACTGACGGCAGCGGTGTACAAATGCTGCGCAGCTAGCGCCATTTGACGGCCAACACCGCGGTTCCTGGTGTGTCCGCTGTGCCGTGCGTGCGATCATTGCTTGTACAGCCCTCTCAGAGTATCCGGAGCAAGTATGGTGGGTCTGACACACCGGTGTCAATGTGTTCTTTTTTCCATTTCCAGGAGTGTATGTAACGCATTTGAAGATTACGGTGTTTGTAATATTCGTTAACGAATCCATTTTGCTTTCGTTTCAAAAATTTTACCATAGCAGCTGATCGGTACGAATCACGCACACTCATGAGTTGTCAGTATGGGAACAGAAACAATGAAACATTGCCTGTCTCACATCTTCTAACTTAACAGTGCGCGCTCTATTTACCTGTCTGTTCCTGAGATAAGTGGCAAACTTTACTTACCTCCTGGCTGAATTTGTCAAATGATTTAAATTAAAATTACTGTCATTGTAAGCATTTTTGTTTGTTGCTAATCAGGAAAACTACACTTTGAAGCAGCTCTTAATGTTAGCTGTCGTTTTTAGATTCCACTGTTACTTCCTAGATGAATACTATTATAAAACAGGCTGAGGACCACTGGACGCACGATAGTTGATTCGGGCCTTAGTCTGACGCCATCTAATTTACTGGTTAACGTCTGGAGCTCCACGGGGCTTTCTGCAGACGGTGCTGTTGCTTACAGGAAAATCGTATCGCCAGAAGATGCTAGCAGGAAGACCTGCTGAGGATCAATGATTGATTCAGAGACTGACAGTTGACCAAGAACGTAAATAAATGTAACAAGTTGCACGTATATGTGCCAAGAGTTCCATCACTATTCGATTAGACTATAGTTAAAAATTCACTGGAAACAGGAACTACCGTAAAATGCCTGGGAATAACCGTCCAGAGCTATCTAAAGTGGAGTGACAAGCTAAAACAAATAAAAGAAGATGCCAGGCACAGATTCATTAGAAACATCTTCAGATTTTCTTCGTCCACGAAACTGGCTTGCAACATACTAGAGCGATCGATCCTTCAGTCTGGCTCTTATCAACCAGGTTTAGCAGAAGAGAGAGAAGACCCAATGAAGGGCAGCACATTTCGCCAGGGGATAGTTTAGTCGGCTCTGAACCGTTGCGGAGCTGCTCAACCTACACCATGTGATCAAAAGTACCCGGACACCTGGCTGAAAATGACTTAAAAGTTCGGGGCGCCCTCCACTGATAATGCTGGAATTCAAAATGGTGTCGGCCCATCCTTAGCCTTGATGATAGCTTTCACTCTCGCAGGCATACGTTCAATCAGGTGCTGGAAGGTTTCTTGCGGAGTGGCAGCCCATTCTTCACGGTGTGTTGCACGGAGGAGAGATATCGATGTCGGTCGTTGAGGCCTCGCACGAAGTCGGCGTTCCAAAACATACTAAAGGTGTTCTATAGGATTCAGGTCAGGACTCTGTGCAGGGCAGTACATTACAGGGATGTTATTGTCGTGTAACCACTCCACCACAGGCCGTGCATTAGGAACAGGTGCTCGTTCGTGTTGAAAGATGCAATCGCCATCCCCGAATTGCTCGTCAACAGTGGGAAGCAAGAAGGTGCTTAATACATCAATGTAGGCCCGTACTGTGATAATGCCACGCAAAACAACAAGGGGTGCAAACCCCCTAAATGAAAAACATGACCTCACCATAACACCACCGCCTCCGAATTTTACTGTTGGCACTACAGGCACGCTGGCAGATGAAGTTCACGGGGCATTCCCCATACACACAACCTGCCATCGGATCGCCACATTGGGTACCGTGATTCGTCACTCCACACAACGTTTTTCCACTGTTCAATTGTCCAGTGTGTGCACTCGTTATAACGAGCGAGCCGTAGTTGGCATTTACCGGCGTGATGTGTGGTTATGAGCAGCCGATCGATCATGAAATCCAAGTTTTCTCACTTCCCGCCTAACTGTCTTGGTAATTGCAGTGGATCCTGATGCAGTTGCGAATTCCTGTGTGAAGGTGAGGATAATTGTCTGCCTATTACACCTTACGAACCTCTTCAACCGTCGGCGGTCTCTGTCAGTCAACAGACGAGGTCGGCTCGTACGCTTTTGATCTGTACGTGCCCCTTCACGTTTGCACCTCACTATCACGTCGGAAACAGTGGACCTAGGGATGTTTACGAGTGTGGAAATCTCGTGTACAGACATACGACACAAGTGACACGCTGTCATCTGACCACGTTCGAAGTCCGTGAGTTCCCGGCGCACCCCATTCTGTTGTGTCACGATGGATAATGACTACTGATGTGGCATATATGTAGTACCTGGAAGCAAGTGGCAACACAATGCACCTAATACGAAAAACGTATGTTTTTGGTGGTGTCCGGATACTTTTGATCGCATAATGTACTTCTGCGGCAGACGCAGCAAGAGAGGCGTTGCGTACCTGTATCACGGAAAGAGTTACTTGCGAAATTCCGAGAGCATACGTTCAGGAATAGTTGTACAACATGTTACTACCTCCACAGCACCTCTCGCAAAATGACCACTACCAGACAATAAGAGAAATGAGGTATCACACGTAAGTATATGGACAGTCGTTCCTCCAAAGCACTGTTCGCGAACGGATCACAGAAGCAGCAAAATGATTGTGTTACCAAGGTACCCTCCACCACACACCGCAACATGGCTTGCGGAGTGTAGATATAGATGCAACAATCATCACTAATATATGTCTTCCAGTATACTTTCCAACTGTTCACGTTACTCTCCCATGTTTTGCATTTACTTTTTGTAGCCTGTTGGTCATGGTTTTGTTTTCATATGGAAATAACACTATGTTACACCTTAAGCTGTTGTTCAGTTCATTCTTTATTTTGCAATTAGTTTCAGTCGAGAAAGATTTTCCAGCACCATGAACATGTCAAAATTTCTGGCAAAAAGGGCTTTTGAATATTGTAATAAAAATATGTCCAATAATTTTTTCAAGATCTAGAGTTATGTATCTATAAAACACACCGTCGAAATTATAATATTTACAAATAATTTTTAATCATGCAGACCTACATATCTGGAGTGACAATTACAGATTACTATCCGAAAAATACACTAAATAAAATGGCAAAGATTTGCCTTCAAGACGAGTGTTACCTTCGTACCAATATGTCACGAAAGTTTTGGATATATTTTATTTTTTTGAGTTGGAGTTGTTAATTCAAAATAGAATTTGGATCTTTAGCATACTGCGAAGCTTTAAAAAAATAGTAATACTATTTTCAGTTTATCCAGTACATGTTTTTTGTCTCATTTATGCGTAGCAAGTATCCATTCTTGGATTGCTTTTATCGGCGTAAAAATGTTGTTTGCATCGTATACATACTCGTATACCTCTACCGGTATGTCCAACGAATATTCATTGCAATCATTGCACTATATACTTGTACATGTCTGATTGATGATAGTCAGGTTTCGGTATAATTTCTATGTTTATGAGACTGAATTTTATTTTCAATCCGAAAACTGATTTTCACGGCTGTTTTAAGAAATATTTAACTGATTTTGTCATATATTTTCCGAATATATGTCAAGATTGCGTATTCTGGTTTCTGTTTTATTTTTCTATTCTTTTATTAACCTAATTTCTCTACCATTTATCGCAAGGCTGTTACTTTTCTTATAGCTATTGGTTTGACTAGCTCTTTCAATTCTGTACCGAGTTTCTATGGCTATATGTACGGATTCAGTTCTGTTTCAATGTTGTTAGATATTGGTAGGCGGAATATTGTGTCTACCATAGCACTATTCTTTTCACAATTATGCTAGCGGTCTAAATTCCATTTTGAACGAACAACTCGAACTCAAGAACTGAAAATATTGAAAATATTCTTGATCTATTGTTACAAACATAATACTATTCTTGAAAGCAAATCTCCACAGTTTTGCTTAGTCTATACTTTGGATAGTCGTCTGTAACTAGCATATCACGGATCTCCACAATATGACTGATTTCTGACATTGCTTTTTTGTAGCTTACAAGCTAACCCGAAAAAGCGTCGCAATTGCTTAATATGTATGGGAAATGAATGTACATCCTAATCTCCACTCCACCCTTTCTTTGTGCATCTACTAGTCCTGCTCCCCCCCCCCCCCCCCCCCCCGCCATTTTATTCTCTGTCCATCACGTCCTTCTCCCTCTGTCAATCTCCTCCTCCCCACATTCTTTGTCCATCTCTTCCTTACCCCTCTCTATGTTCATTTTATGGCCCCTTTTCTGTGCATTGCCTCCCTCCACCCTCATTCTCTCTCTCTCTCTCTCTCTCTGACAATGTGCCTTATTTATTGGTGTTGAAAAGGATACCGCGTATGAAGTCTTCACGGGTTGTCAGCCGAGTAGCGTCGTCGTCTCGTAGCAACGTTGCGATGAAATGCATCTCCATCATCTACGCCTGAAGATCATGGAGATGCATTCCATCGAAACGTTGCTACGAGAAGACGACGCTACTCGGCTGACAACCCGTGAAGACTTCATATATGAAATTTGCCGAGAAAGCCTGCACTCGCTAGGATACCGTGGTTGGAAATTAAAATCGCTTAGAATGAATGACTAAATCGACTGGTATTGTTGGTTTACGGAGTGGGAGACATACTTATCTACCTGCTGCATGTGTGACAATCGTACCTTCAATGACAATAATTCACATGGGTTTTATATGTGAACGGACAGGATTACAAAGTTTCTGACGATGCGGAGTCTGTGGTTGAATTATAATCACAAGCTGATAGGCCTCAAATGCTACTTTCCTGTTTTCTGTTAAAACCTGCTGCAAGAATAAATAGAGCAGCACATTGTTGTGTATACAAAGTTTGTTTAAAATTATACACAAGGAAAAAGTAAATGTATAGTAAAAACATTTTGTCTAATGATGCAAATGCAACTATATGTAGTTAAAATTGACTACCAAAAAGAAAACTAAACGCAAATTTTCACAGCATTTCGTTTTTCCCGCAATATGTTTTCACAGAAATTGTGTACAGTGTTGTTTAAAAATATATATAGTTTATGTTCGTCTGAATAATTATTAGAGTATTGTTCAAAACATTGAAGTATATCCATCAAGAACTTTTTGAAATTTTTGCCAAACAGTCCAAAGACTGGATTGATGCAGCTCTCAATGCTCCTGGGGCAAGCCTCTTCATCTGCGAATTACTACTGCAACCTACATCCTTCTGAATCTGCTTACTGTATTCATCTGTGTCTACCTCTACGATTTTTACCCCCCCTCCCCACAGACACACAATTTCCTCCAATACTTAATTGGTGATCTCTTGATGTCTTAGAATGTGTCCTACCAACGATCCCTTCTTCTGGTGAGGATGTGCCACAACTATCTTTTATCTCCAATTCTGTGCAGTACCTCCTCATTAGTTACGTGATCTTCCCAGTCTTTAGCAACCTCCTGTAGCACCACATTTCAAAAGCTTATCTTTTCTTCTTGTTTAAACTCTTTATCGTCCATGTCTCACTTCCTTATATGGCTACACTCCACACAAAACTTTAATATACACTCCTGGAAATGGAAAAAAGAACACATTGACACCGGTGTGTCAGACCCACCATACTTGCTCCGGACACTGCGAGAGGGCTGTACAAGCAATGATCACACGCACGGCACAGCGGACACACCAGGAACCGCGGTGTGGATGCACGCCAAGACCGTAGGATCCTACGCAGTGCCGTAGGGGACCGCACCGCCACTTCCCAGCAAATTAGGGACACTGTTGCTCCTGGGGTGTCGGCGAGGACCATTCGCAACCGTCTCCATGAAGTTGGGCTACGGTCCCGCACACCGTTAGGCCGTCTTCCGCTCACGCCCCAACATCGTGCAGCCCGCCTCCAGTGGTGTCGCGACAGGGGTGAATGGAGGGACGAACGGAGACGTGTCGTCTTCAGCGATGAGAGTCGCTTCTGCCTTGGTGCCAATGATGGTCGTATGCGTGTTTGGCGCCGTGCAGGTGAGCGCCACAATCAGGACTGCAACGACCGAGGCACACAGGGCCAACACCCGGCATCATGGTGTGGGGAGCGATCTCCTACACTGGCCGTACACCTCTGGTGATCGTCGAGGGGACACTGAATAGTGCACGGTACATCCAAACCGTCATGGAACCCATCGTTCTACCAATCCTAGACCGGCAAGGGAACTTGCTGTTCCAACAGGACAATGCACGTCCGCATGTATCCCGTGCCACCCAACGTGCTCTAGAAGGTGTTAGTCAACTACCCTGGCCAGCAAGATCTCCGGATCTGTCCCCCATTGAGCATGTTTGGGACTGGATGAAGCGTCGTCTCACGCGGTCTGCACGTCCAGCACGAACGCTGGTCCAACTGAGGCGCCAGGTGGAAATGGTATGGCAAGCCGTTCCACAGGACTACATCCAGCATCTGTACGATCGTCTCCATGAGAGAATAGCAGCCTGCATTGCTGCGAAAGGTGGATATACACTGTACTAGTGCCGACATTGTGCAAGCTCTGTTACTTGTGTCTATGTGCCTGTGGTTCTGTCAGTGTGATCATGTGATGTATCTGACCCCAGGAATGTGTCAATAAAGTTTCCCTTTCCTGGGACAATGAATTCACGGTGTTCTTATTTCAATTTCCAGGAGTGTATATTCGACGTTAACAAATTTCTCTTCTTCAGAAACGCTTGCCGCTCACATTTTATATCCTCTCTACTTCGAATATGATTAGTTACTTTGCTACCCAAATAACAAAACTCATCTACTATTTTAAGTGTATCGTTTTCTAGTCTAATTCCCTCAGAATCACACAATTTAATTCGACTAGATTCCATAATCCCTGTTTTGATTTTGTTGATGTTCACCTTGTATCCTTATTTCAGAACACTGTCCATACAATTCAACTGCTCTTCCAAATCCTTTGTTGTCTCTGCAGAATTATAACGTAAGAATTCCTTTCCGGTAACATGAAAGAGCGCGGGATTGATATTTCTGATGGAAATACCGTGCGACCTTGATGTGAGATATTGCGAGTTATCGTCATGAAGACAAAATTAGTCCCAATTATTCTTAGTCCCTCAGATTGAGAAAAATATAATTTAATAGTTATCTAAAGAAGGTAATTAAGGACGGTGCTTGAGAAAACAATTTCCCCTCTTACATTTCACATTCTTTTACGAAATTTCTAATTTGGGTGGCTACCTGACTAGCCATCGGCGCGATGGTCTTAGGTACAGTACATCTACATGGATACGCTGAAAATCAAATTTAAGTGCCTGGAAGAGGGTTCATCGAACCACCTTCACAATTCTCTATTATTCCAATCCCGTATAGAGCACGGAAAGAACGAACACCTATATGTTTCCGTACGAGCTCTGATTTCCCTTATTTTATCATGGTGGTCGTTTCTCCCTATGTGGGTCGATGTGAACAAAATCATTTCGCATTCGGAGGAGAAAGTTGGTGATTGGAATTTCGTGAGAAGATTCCGTCGTAACGAAAAACGCCTTTGTTTTAATTATGTCCACCCCAAATCCTGCATCATTTCAGTGACGCTCTCTGCCCTATTTCGCGGTAGTCCAAAACGAGCTGCCCTTCTCTGAACTTCTTCGATGTACTCTGTCAATCCCATGTGTGGTACAGTGGAGGGGATGCCAACTTAGGCATTGGTGCTTTTGGGTGGTCACTGACCCAGACCCGTATCTGGCCGCTCGGCTATAACGTTCAGTTTATGCGGTCAATAAGTACTTACAAAGTACAAAGGCTTTCCAGACACTGCTCCTAATATCTGGAACAGCAATTGAGTAGCGACAGGTTACTCCACTATTAATACACATCAATTAACGAGTATGCGAGGAAGTGACTTCGATTGTGTGGTACAAAGTTTCATCAAACTGTGACAAACTTTCCAATAACGACAGGACAGCGCACAGTAATCAAGATGCTGTCTCATCGTAATAGGTAAGTGATTTGATGCATCGATCAGCGCTGGTGTGAATTTCCAACATGCTGTCAAAAGCTCACCACGTAAGATGACCGTCCGGCCGAATACGTATAAACAGAATCCCAATTCACTGATTCATGTTTGAATGTGTACGCGAGCGACTTGTAATTTCATTGTTAAAAGACCCGTGTGGCAGGGCGGAATAAACTATTTACGATTACTTTGAGTGAAACTGATATCCAGATTCTGTGAGTTTCCGGTATAGATGTATTTTTCTAGAAGTGGCTGTCGTAAATCAAACTTATCTAAGAAGTAGGGACTGATTCATAATGAAAACAATATGAAATTCAATGTAGGATTATCATCCATAATATGGCGGGAAGGGAAGAAATTAGCCTCGTTCTCTGTTATTCGTGTGCTCTCGGATTCGACAATAGGTGCCAAGCACTTCTGTAACAGCAATCGCTTGCTGATGTAATACGTGCTTCCTTAGAGTACAATACACCTCTCAGTTATATTTCAGTAGAATGGTAGATCCGTTTTCTCGTTTACAAAGAACCTTGTCCCCCAAAAATTACTTTATCTCTTTGTTTCTTCCCGCAAGAGCTTACAACAAGAACGTCGAGAGCGGTAGAGCAGGACTGTCTTTGAGCGCAACGTATCTTAGTGAAGTATATATGTCGTGGTCTGTTGAGATCGCAACACTTAACAAACGTTAGGTTGCCGTTAGCACGCTGCACATACTAATTAAGTGAATTTTTTTGGCACCCCTGCTCTCAAGTGACTAACCAGTGGCACAAATACAAAGTAACAATAATCAAAATTATTTTGAATCATATTACAGCATTTCATTTAGTCACCATGGTAGTCAGCTGAAATAAATCTCAGATTAGCAAACATCTCCACGAAGCACGCTAACTTCCATCCTACACCTTGCACACCAGATGGAAGAGTTTTGTCGTGACTGGCTCTCCCAAGTTTAGAATGTCATCTACTACTGGGAGCTTGTTTCGACTTAGACCTTTCACTGGTCTATCAAATATCTCCCATCACATTTTCATCTACATTTTCTATAATATTGCCTGCAAGTTCATTTTCCTAGTAAACATCACCTATATACTCCTTCCACCTTTCAGTTTTCCCTTCTTTGCTTAGAACTGCTTTTCCACATGAGCTCCTGACATATTTTCTTTTATAATATATACATATTTATGCACCATACTCAACACAAATATGTAGCATATGTCTGTCTGCATGTTTATTAGTCTATCGCGTATAAATTTGAAGTAAGTTGGTGAGGAACATTAGAGATATACACACACACACATCAAGAAAAGTTTTGCATCACCCCAGTTCCGAGAACTGAAGATAGACGTAGACTGTGGATATTGTATCACAGACACAGCCCATTTGACTGTTCAGAGATGTTACTAAACCAGCCCAGAGATATAAACAACAATGCATGAGCAGCGCCTGTTAGACGGGGGGGGGGGGGGGGGGGGGGTCCGACAGTCGATCAGTTCCAGCTTTTCCAGCAGGAAGGAGATATACGGCTCTTGTTGTCTGTAGTTCAACCAGGCGTAGACGGTCAATACCACCCCTCGATCGCATCAGCATTGTTACTCTCAACGAGAGAAGAGTCCAGGCGTCTCGGTGTGAACCAAAGCGATGTTGTTCAGACATGGAGGATACACAAAGTGACAAGAACTGTCGATAACATGCCTCGCTCAGGCCGCCCAAGTGCTACTACTGCAGTGGATGACCACTATCTACGGATTATGGCTCGGAGGAACCGTGACAGCAACGCCACCATGTTGAATGATGCTTTTCGTCAGCCACAGGAAGTCGGGTTACGACTCAAACTGTCCGCAATAGGCTCCATGATGCGCAACTTCACTCCCGTCGTCCATGGCGAGATCCATCTTTGCAACCACAACACCATGCAGCGTGGTACAGTTGGGCCCAACAACTTGCCGAATGGACCGCTCAGGTTTGACATCACGTTCTCTTTACCGATGAGTGTCGCATATGCCTTCAACCAGACAATCGTCAGAGACGTGTTTGGAGGCAATCCGGTCAGGCTGAACGCCTTAGACACACTGCCCAGAGAGTGCAGCGAGGTGGAGGTTCGCTATTGGTTTGGGGTGGCGTTATGTGGGGCCGACGTACGCCGCTGGTGTTCATGGAAGGCGCGTTAACGGCTGTACGATACGTGAATGCCATCCTCCGACCGATAGTGCAACCATATCGGCAGCATATTGGCGAGGCACACCTTGTGAATGACTTCCTTCCGGATGCCGACATCGCTCGACTAGGGTGGCCAACATGTTCACCAGACATGAACCCGATCGAACGTGCCTGGGATAGACTGAAAAGGGCTGTTTATGGGCGACGTGACCCACCAGCCACTATGAGGGATCTACGCCGAATCGCCGTTGAGGAGTGGGACAATCTGGACCAACAGTGCCTTGATGAACTTGTGGATAGTATGTCACCACGAAAACAGGCATGCATCAATGCAATAGGACGTGCTACTGGGTATTAGAGGTACCGGTGTGTACAGCAATGTGGACCACCACATATATATATATATATATATATATATATAAAGTTTTGCATCACCTTGTTTCCGAGAGTTCCAGAAACTGTATAGAAAATTGGAACAGAGATCAACATAAACATCATTTCCGCCCTTTTTATTGCTCATGAAAACTATACGTGGCATGTTTTACCACTCATACAGGAAAAACAACAATTGGAGATTTTAAGAAACAACAAATTAGGACCTGCCTCTTTATAGTAGTATAGATGTAATTCTTGTTGTTAACAAAAATTTCCTTGCATTTTTATTACAGTTTTGAAACATTCCTTTCGCCCGAAATTTTCCTGTATCTATTATGAGTGTATAACAGGTGCCGAGAAACGTCCTTTTGCTGAAACCGGTCATAAAATAAAGAATAAATTGAGTACCAGCTTAAGGTGGAACACAATCAATAAAAATACTTTTTTAATGGTCCAAAATCTGCAGTAAAAGGACATTCTTAAGGAAATGAATGATTACAGAGTACTAAATGGCTAACAACGTGTGAACTAAAACTCAAAGTTATTAATTCGCAACAGCTGTCGTCAGCATGCAAGGGCGATGAGACGACTTAATTTTTACTTGTGAACGGTGATTTTTGTCTGTATGTCCATGAACAAATGATAAGGTGGCGTTGTGAATTGTAAATGAAGTTAGGCCTGCCGCTTTCAGTACTGGAACGACGGCCGAGAAACTTCCTGAGAAATACTGTCGTTGCCTACCACGGTCACTGATCTTTCCACCTGAGCTGTCCAGGCAGGACTAGCGACTCGCCCTCATGGTTGTAATTCCATCAGCATCCCTCAATTATTTTCAAAATTTCGCGGAAGCTGCCCTATATATTTTACAACACTAGCACTCCGGGAAGGAGTGCTATCACAGAGAAATAGCGCTGTCGGTAAGAGCACCGTAAGCGAAAGGGCTATGAGTTCACGTGCCAGCCCGCCACACGGCTATTGATCTGTTAAAAAATCTACCTTCAAATAACTGAAACTTAGCAGATATAAGCAGATACGTAAATTAGTGACTGAGAAAATTGCACCGAACAACATTGAGTCAATATTTGCTTCATTTGCAGAATAATAATTATAGCTACTAGCAGCAGTATGATTTTAGGTTGGTGAGTACCTGCAAGTATACGCGATAAGAGCAAGCCATAAGTGATTATTTTCCTCTAGGTAGCAGGTCAGGTGTTCAAGTGCAGACACTCGAATGCGTAACAGTTAGTCTACACTGAAAAATAGTCCATATACTGATGCAGTTACGACCGTGCAGAAAAAAACCAGGTAGTAAATTATGTGGCGTGTTTGGGGGAAGATTGTTCGACTCAGAGAAAAAAACAACCAACACACAAAATATCTTGACTTAGTGTGTTGGTATTTATATGTAATATGTATATATTAAGGTAGCACATAGAAAAAATCTTGACTTAAATCTGTTACAACAGAAAGACAACACTAAGGAACTAAACGCCTCCCGAACAGGCCATGAAGGCCCAACGGTACCGACCGGCCGCCGTGTCATCCTCAGCCTATAGGCGTCACTGAATGCGGATAAGGAGGGGCATGTGATCAACACATCGCTCTCCCGGTCGTATGTCAGTTTCCGAGACCGGAGGCGCTACTTCTCAATCAAGTAGCTCCTCAGTTCGCTTCACAATGGCTGAGTGCACCCCGTTTGCCAACGGCGCTCGGCAGACTGGATGGTCAACCAACCAAGTACTAGCCCAGCCTGACAGCGCTTAACTTCGGGTGATCCGACGGCAACCGGTGTTACCACTGCGGCAAGGCCGTTGGTGAAAGACAACTACATACTTGAAAAAGTGTTGCGTCACTGCGGTTCTAGGCATTCCTGAGCCTTTATATAAAACTAGAGAAGAGATACTCAAAAACAAGATTTCCTCACTCTCTTTATTGCATGAAAACAAAAAATTGCAAGTTGTACATCAATAATCTAGATTGCATCATACACCAGTACCTCAAGCACCCTGTACCACGTCCTCTTGCTTTGATGCATGCCTGCCTGCATTCGTCGTCGGATTCTGTCCACTAGGTGATCAAGGCACTGTCGGACCAGGTAGTCCCATTCCTCAACGGCGATTGGACGTAGATCTCTGAGATTGGTTGGTGGGTCATCTCGTCCAAAAACAGCTCTTTTCAACATTTTTCGTACGGTACAAGATTGGAGACATGCTGTACACTCTGATCTTGCGATATCATCATCACGACGGAAGGCATTCACAAGCAGTGCACGATGAGCGCGAGAAGTGTCTTCCATTAAACCCAATCCCTCACCGAAATGATGGTGCTATTATTGTACTACACTTCGGAGGAAGTCACCCCCTGAATCGTATAGCCCTTTGATTGCCTTCAATGATCACCAGTGGCGAACACTGACCCCACACAAGGCCACTGCAAAAGATCAGGGAACCACCGCCTTGAAGTACAGTTTGTAAGATGTTCAGGCTGAGCAGACTGCCTTCGAAAACGTCTCCGACGATTGTCTGATTGGAGGCATATGCGAGTCTCATCCATGAATAGACTTAGTTGCTAATTCTGGCGAGTCCATTCAGCATTTTGTTGAGACCATCTGAACCGCGCTGCATGATGTCTAGGTGTCAAAGTTGGACTTGGCAGTGGTCGTCAGGAGTGAAGTTGCACATCATGCATCTCGTACAGTTTGAGTCTAAACATGCAATCCTGTGTCTGCTCTGAAATCATTATTCAGCATTGTGACGTTCCTCTCAGTGTTCCTCCGAGCTGAGCGAGTCAAGTCATCAACAGTCCATATACATCTTTACCTCCTCCATGTCCGAAAATCACTAAGAGACGACTGGGAACTTCCCTTGGTGACAGTCGTTCCTGACGCAACGTACCAATGCGGACACGATCAAACTTCGGAACTGGGCTTCTAAGCATGGCTGAACTAGAGACAAGTAGTGTAGTTCCTTGTGTTAAGACTGCAGATAATCGGTTGTCTTACCCACTCTGTCGTATAGGCACCGTGCATGCACGGTTGTTCACATTTTTGTGGGGTTTAAGTGACATCTATGAACAATCTAAGGGACTGTTTTATTGATGCAATATCCACATACATCGGTTGTATTACCCACTCTGTCGTATAGGCACCGTGCATGCACGGTTGTTCACATTTTTGTGGGGTTTAAGTGACATCTATGAACAATCTAAGGGACTGTTTTATTGATGCAATATGCACATTCAACGTCTGTGTACAGGAAAGCTGGTAACCGAGCTGATGCAACACTTTTTTTCGATGTGTGTACAAAACAATGGAAATGAGCTTCTCGAGTCAGTGGCTGGTAGGCCCCTTACAGGGCCGGTCTTATTACATACGACGCCACATTAGACGACCTAAGCGCCGGATTTGGATGAAATGATGATGAAGACAACACAGCACCCAGTCCTTGAGCGGCGAAAATCCCCAGCCCGGCCTGGAATGAAACTGGGCCCGTAGGACGGCAGCCAGTCACGCTGACGATTCAGCTCTCGGGGCGGACTAAAAAACAATGGATTTCAACATGCCAAAAAGACCAAAGTTCGTAATGGTACAATTCGCCCAGTATGACAAGGGCGGAGATCCGATAAGTGGATCAGACTACCGTCAAAACATCTCTTGCTTCTCTGCTGTGTTACTGGTAGAGAGTCGGCAACGATGCATGCCGGCGACTGCCAAATACTGCTCGTCTGGGGTTTCACAGCGGCTGCACTTTACGGGGAACGTGATAGGACGCCGGCCGTTCGCAATTGTGCGGCCGCAGGGCTGTTCGCAACGGCAGCGCGCGCCATCTGAAATTGAGCTCCCTAATGCGCGAACTGCCCAGAGGTGCAGGCAGCTCGGAGCCTGTGCCTCCGGGGGGAAAGCTGTGTGCCAAGGACGACTCAGTCTGACAGCGGCAGCTGCACCCCGCAGCGTCTGCCTACAGTACGGACGGAGGGACCATCGTGTCTCTCGTTCCCTGCGTCTTTGTCTCCACTATTCTTCGCACCCACTGCCCATCTGAAGTGCGTTTATTTTACTTACTTATTTATCCATCATGTCCGTGAAGCAACGAGAGTCACATATACTCGCTGATGGAATGCCAGTTCACAGTTTACAGATTGACGATACTTTTTTTGTGTTAACAGTTCTCTGACTGTCTTGCTGCAATCTGCAGCGAATTCCTCTCCTCGTCGACTCTGCGAAGAACCTCTTCATTCATTACCTTATAACTCCACCTAATTTTCAACATTATTCTTCAGTACCACATTTCAAATGCTTCGAGTCTCTTACGTTACAGTTTTCCCACGGCCCATTTTTCACTAACATACAATGTTGTGCTCCAAACCTACATTGTCAGAAATTTCTTCCTCAAATAGAGGCCTATGTTTGATACTACACTACTGGCCATTAAAATTACTACACCAAGAAGACATGCAGGCGACAAACGGGTATTGAATGGACAAATATATTATACTAGAACTGACATGTGATTACATTTTCACGCAGTTTGGGTCCATAGATCCTGAGAAATCAGTACCCAGAACAATCACCTCTGGCCGTAATAACGGCCTTGATACGCCTGGGCATTGAGTCAAACAGAGCTAGGATGGCGTGTACAGGTACAACTGCCTATGCAGCTTCAACAGGATACCACAGTTCATCAAGAGTAGTGACTGGCGTATTGTGACGAGCCAGTTGCTCGGCCACCATTGACCAGACGTTTTCAGTTGGTGAGAGATCTGAAGAATGTGCTGGCCAGGGCACCAGTCGAACATTTTCTGTATCCCGAAAGATCCGTACAGGACCTGCAACATGCGCTCGTGCATTATCCTGCTGAAATGTAGGGTTTCGGTGGGATCGAATGAAGGGTAGAGTCACGGGTCGTAACAAATCTGAAATGTAACGTCCGGTGCTCAAAGTGCCAACAACAGCAACAAGAGGTGACCGAGACGTGTAACCAATGGCACCCCATACCATCACGCTAAGACATATGCTAGTATGGCGATGACGAATACACACTTTCAATGTGCGCCACGTTGCCAAACACGGATGGCACCATCATGATGTTGTAAACAGAACCTGGATTAATCCGAAAAAATAACGTTTTGCCATTCGTGCACCCAGGTTTGTCGTTGAGTATACCATCGCAGGCGCTCCTGTCTGTAATGCAGCGTCAAAGGTAACCACAGTCATGGTCTCTGAGCTGATAGTCCATGCTGCTGCAAACGTCGTCGAACTGTTAGTGCAGATGGTTGTTGTCTTGCAAATGTCCCCATATGTTGACTCAGGGATCGAGACGTGGCTGCACGATTGGTTACAGCCATGCAGATAAGATGCATGTCATGTTGACTGCTAGTTATACGAGGCCGTTGGGATCCAGCACTGCGTTCCGTATTACCCTCCTGAAGCCACCGATTCGACATTCTGCTAACAGTCATTGGATCTCGACTAAATAAATAAGTAATATGACAGTTGACAAAGTTTGTGACTGGTAGCGGTAATATAAAAAAAAACCTTACAAAATTTTGTACTTCCTTCTTTTGTCTATCAACTGAAGTATTTCTTCTGTTATCCATCATTTCTTCGAAATTATCATCCCTGTAGCTACGGTTTTCCTTCCAGCTTCTGTTATTGCCCTTTCTAGAGATGTCCGTCCCTCTTCAGTGGAACTTTTTACTGAACTATTCACTATCGCAGTATCTATAGCATCAGAGAACTTCACGCGTATCTCATCATTTCTTTGCGCTACGTAGGCGCCTCTGTGGCCGAGCGGTTATAGGCGCTAGAGTCTGGAACCGCGCGACCGCTACGGTCGGAGGTTCGAATCCTGCCTCGAGCATGGATGTCTGTGATGTCCGTAGGTTAGTTAGGTTTAAGTAATTGTAAGATCTTGGGGACTGATGACCTCAGATGCTAAGTCCCATAGTGCCCAGAGCCATTTGAACCATTTTGCGCTACGTACCCCATTTCCTTGCGCAAACTTTGTTCCTGGCTAGACTCTTAAACTTCAGTGTGCTCATCAGTATTAAATTGTGAACTGAGTCTATTTTCTGTTCCTGAGTACGCCTTAACATCCAATATCTATTTTCAGGACCTCTGCCTGACCATCTAACTGAAATTTTCCCCTGTCTAGAGGCAGATTTGCACTAATATTTGATGTGAGTTAGTGTCTAACCTCAAAGCGCTGAAGCTTAGCCATATTTCATCTTGTATGACACCCCGCCATTTTTGGAGCATTGTCTCCTTCAAAATGACCATGCGAGCGAGAGCCGTCAAAATTCCCCGTAAGGGCATTTCCCTATTTTTGGAGATGGTTCAAATGGCTCTGAGCACTATGGGACTCAACTGCTGTGGTCATTAGTCCCCTAGAACTTAGAACTACTTAAACCTAACTAACCTAAAGACATCACACACATCCATGCCCGAGGCAGGATTCGAACCTGCGACCGTAGCAGTCCCACGGTTCCGGACTGCGCGCCTAGAACCGCGAGACCACCGCGGCCGGCTTTTTGGAGATGCTGCTAGTCTTTGTACCTGGATTCGCTCATAGCTGTTACCTAGCCGGAAGCCCTAAGACCTGGGCACACTAGATTTCAGCCGTACAACAAATTCACCTTACTCCTACCAACACCGGACGGCCAGTTATCTCGCCTAAGTAAGCATACCGTTACACCTACCACATTCAAACTCCTGATTCCGACTCGTAGAACTTCTTCCTTTCGTTAGTTATGCAATCTTTATCCCGTGGTAACCTTCCCACTGCGAGTCTCCAGCCAGAGATCCATATGAGGGACTAGTCTGGACTCTTTAGCTAATGGAGAGATTATCCTGACACTTTTTCCGCTTGTGTGTCACTTGTGGACAGACATTATGTGTTTTTAATGCAGCAGTTTCCATTGCCATCCTAAATCCGTTAGTCGTCGCTGATTCTTGTGCCGTTTCTCACTCCAAGGGCAAGAGAGTGCCCTAAACCTCTGTCTGCTCCCCCGCCTCCTTTGGCTGAATCAGGGTGACGTATTATGCCAGAAGACTCCGTCCGGCATTGATAACGATTTTTATTCAAAATTTAAGCGACTGAGAACGTTTTGATTACTAATCAGAGATGCTCTCCCTAGACCATGAATGCGTAACTTAATGCCCATTAGAAAATTTATAAACAGTGCTCTTGAATGCCCTTTATTAACTGTCATTGTTTTATTAATTTATCTAGGCATAAGGTTCCGCTTGGTGACATGAAGGCTATCCAGCCACCCTCAACTACTAACATTGCCAAATCCAGATTCACTCTCTCATCGCGTGAAGATACGGGATAAGGCCACGATAAAGAAGGAGGTAGGTCCATCAGGTTCCGTGGACAGTGCGAGCCAGAACTATTTCCTCATCGAACGAGTGGATAAATGGTTCAGGTAGTGCTATTTACAAACGAACGAATTAATAAAACAAAAAAATTATTAGAGTTAGACAAATGAATAACTTATTACAGAGAAAAATTCTCAACTACTGCGAGGAATCTCTATACATAACAGGAGGCTTGTATCACGAGAAATCCGTTCAACTTCACTTACAAGTGTTTTTGGATTTTCCTTCATTTTTATCAGTTCTGTTGGAACCTGTTAAAAATAAAACCTGTTGATTTGTGTACACACGTGTTCTGTGCTGAAGGAACTATTGTCCTAGCTTATATTGTTTTTCTGTCAAGTGTTTACTCAGTATGTGTTTGTATGTGTCAGTCTTTCAAACGTATGGACAATCTTCTGATTCGATATCTCTGCTTTCAATCAAAAGTCTCCCGACTTACTAATCGGGAGACTAGTAAGCGGTCTACCGTGACGTTATCTCCTAAGCCTTTCTCCTCACCAAACGGTAATACTTACAGCCAAAGTTCTCAATTTCCAGCCTGTGCATGTTGTTATGTTTCCCCGTGACGTCTATGCACACGGTGGCGTTGTTGTGCCTTAGGGAAGCTTACGTCGCAGCAGATAATTGTGGCAGGTAGATGATAATGGCAGCCTTTCCTTTCATGTTGACTATTGAGAAAATTCATCCCTTAATACAGCGACCATTACACAACTGTGCTTGACTTTTGAAGAGCTTCTCAGTGCCATTGAAATAAGAAAATCGCTCGTGTAAAAGATTCCATACCTGCATCAATTTTTCAATTTATAAAAAGAGTGCAGTTTGTTAACCCCACAACAAAACCCTTTGCCTACTAATCAGATCAGGAACTAAAAGGGCTGCAAGTTCCTGAGGATTCACCTTGTATGTAAGTTACATAAATTTTAATTTTTTTCCCAGTATCTATTAGAAGGTCGCTGTTTCCGACCGCTTCTAGGCGCTTCAGTCCCGAACCGCGCTGATGCTACGGTCGCAGGTTCGAATCCTGCCTCGGGCATGGATGTGTGTGTGATGTCCTAAGGATAGTTAGGTTTAAGTAGTTCAAAGTCTAGGGGACTGATGACCTCAGATGTTAAGCCCCTTAGTGCTAAGAGACTTTTGAATCATTATGAAGTATCTTCTAAACGAACAAACAGTGAGACGTGAAATCACGTTGCATACTTGTATGTTGTATGTTAACCGGGAATCTAGAAACGACGGAGAGGCTCCCTCCCCGCCGCAGCAGCAGTTGTCCACAACCCCACGACGACTACCGCAGTCCACTTCACCCCTCCGCCGCCCCACACCGAACCCAGGGTTATTGTGCGGTTCGGCCTCCGGTGGACCCCTCAGGGAACGTCTCACACCAGACGAGTGTAGCTCCTATGTTTGCATGGTAGAGTATGGTGGTGTACGCGTACGTGGAGAACTTGTTTGCGCAGCAATCGCCGACATAGTGTAACTGAGGCGGATTAAGGGGAACCATCCCGCATTCGCCGAGGCAGATGGAAAACCGCCTAAAAATCGTCCGCAGACTGGCCAGTTAACCGGACCACGACACGATTCCGCCGGGCTGATTCGTGCTGGGGCACGTTGAATACTTACTACCAACATCAGCGTAACTTATTATCCCGTGTTTTCATTACGGTTCATATAAATGTAATCACCTTACACCGTTACGTCTGACCGCGAAAAATATCTTTCGCATTTCTTCAGACAGACTGTTTTGCGTGCACCGGTGTATTGCGAGAGTAACTGCTCATTTTCGCCGTTATGTGTCCACCACAAATCAATAGGATCTGTGACAGGAAGATGATTATACACTTGTCTTGATCTCAAAAACTTCTTGTTTAACTTCTATTAACACGTTTCGGAAGACCAACTCATCAGATATGAAGGATAATAAAACTGAGAAATACAGATTATGGTAAAGCAGTAAAGCCGAGGAAAATACCTTTAACATCGATACAAAACATCTTGCCCTTTCACTGATTCCACAACTACTAGGTTTGGACAAAAATATTGAAAGGTCAAAGACAGAACACACTACCATGCCTAATAATGTCTAATACGGTGTAGGAAAACCGCTGCCATTCAAAACAGCCTCAACTCCACTCGGAATGAATACATACAGGTCCTGTATGGTTTTCAAGGGAGTCTTATACCATTATTCGTATAAAATAATGGCAAGTATAAGTAACTATGATGGAAGTGGAAAGCGATAACGCACCCTTCTCTCCAAAGCAAACCATAAAGGATCAGTAACTGTCGTGGCCAGAGGAGATTCGACAATTCATCCTCGAGCTCGCAAAACGGGTCTGGACGATGCGAGTTATGTGAATAGGAGCCTTATCGTCTTATAGCGCAACATCACCGTGGGGAACAAACATTATACCATGGGATGGAGTTTATCAGCCAGAATGGTCGCATAATACTTGTTTGTAATGCGGTCTTACATCGCAACCATGGGCCCCATGAAATACCACGATATAGCTATCCGAACTATCACCGAACCCCCGTCGTGTTTCGCTCTTGAGAAAGTTGGAAAAAGTGTGAAACGAGATTCATGTCTTTGTTATATTGCTCTATAGTCCAGGTTTTACGCCTTCAACACCCATTTTCCTGTTATTGACATTTACATCATCGATTGGTTGAAATGGCGCTGAGCACTATGGGACTTAACTTCTGAGGTGATCAGTACCCTAGAACTTAGAACTACTTAAACCTAACCAACCTAAGGACATCACACACATCCGTGTGTGAGGCAGGATTCGAACCTGCGACCGTAGCGGTCGCGCGGGTCCGGAATGTAGTGCCTAGAACCGCTCGGCCACAATGGCCGGCCATCATCTATTGGTTTTTCTGCAGTGACTTTTGCAGCTAGCGTTCCCTTACTTTTTGTCACAATCACCTTCAATAACCGTCCATCACGATCAATCATCACACACTAGCTTCCGTGTTGTGACTTAGCGAATGAAGTCTTTCCGCTTTGCGGTGTGCGGTATGAATCTTTGACACGGTGGCTCTTGAAACACCAAACACCTCGCTACCTTGGTTACGGGAGCATCCACTGTACGAACACCAACACTTTTCCTACGTTGGACTTCACTTAGCTCCTACAAAATGCACTCAGAACTTCACAGAACACTGTTCTGATCACAACTGGTTCTTGGAATGAGATGATGATGTTGTACAGTTGCTGTTCGTGACGAAACAGAGCGACGTCACCTGCAGGCTTGTCTAGCATCTGCATTTATGTTCAAGCATGAGTTTTCATCGTTGTATTCATATTTTTGCCCACCCCCTATACATCAGTGCCGGAGCTGACTCAGGCAGTTCATCATGTTAGAGGTTGCTGGTTACAATACTATACTGCATATGACAACAGACATATCGTTAATAGGGCAACGTTAATAATATAACTTGCACTGTTTAACTTTCAGTTACATATGAAATTAGTAATAATCCTAATTCGGTTTTACAAAGGGGACTCAATGGCATTGGCATCTTACCTAGCCTGCTCTTAACGTCCCAAGTAACTGGAAAAACCGGAGGCGACCGCACAATATAAGGAGGGTGAAAGAATGGTCCCGCAAAATTAGAGACCAATATCCCTAATTTCAGTGGCCGTGCAGCTGTAGGCGCTTCAGTCTGGAACCGCGAGACCGCTACGGTCGCAGTTTCGAATCCTGCCTCGGGCATGGCTGTGTGTGATGCCCTTAGGTTAGTTAGGTTTCAGTAGTTCTAAGTTCTAGGGGACTGATGACCTGAGATGTTAAGTCCCATAGTGCTCAGAGCCATTTGAACCCTAATTTCGGTTTGCTGCAGAACCCTATAATATATTCTCATTTCGAATATATTAAAGTTTTTTGTAACTGAGAAGCTTATGTCCACAAATCAGCATGGTCCTACAAAGCATTGCTCCTGCGAAACTTAGCTTGCCCTTCTCTCACAAGATATACGAGAACCTTGTATAAATGTTAATAGGCGGATTCCATATTTCTAGGTTACCGAAAATCATTTGACATTATATCCCATTGCAGGCTGTTAACGAAGGTACGAGCATAAGGAATAAGTCCACAGATATGTGAGTGGCTCCAGGACTTCTTAAGTAACAGAACCCAGTACGTAGACATCGATAGAGAATGTTCACAAATGGTTCAAATGGCTCTGAGCACTATGAGACTTAACATCTGAGGTCATCAGTCCCCTAGAACTTAGAACTACTCAAATCTAACTACCCTAAGGACATCACACACATCCATGCTCTAGGCAGGATTCGAACCTGGGACCCTAGCGGTCGCGCGGTTCCAGACTGTTGCGCCTAGTACCGCTCGGCCGATGGCGAATGTTCATCAGAGACAAGGCTATCGTCAGGAGGCTCCAGCGAAGTGTGATACGACTACTGCTTCGCTCTATACACATAAATGATGCAAGGGACAGGGTGGGCATCGATCTGCTGTTGTTTGATAATTACGCTGTGGTGTACGGTAAGTGTGAAAGTTGTGACTGTAGGAAGATGCAAGCCGGCTTAGACAAAATATCCAGTAGGTGTGATGAATGGCCGCTGGTTCTAAATGTGGAAGAATGTAAGTTAATGCGGATGAGTTGGAAAAACAAACCTGTAATGTTCGGATACAGTATTACTCATGTCCTGCTTGATGTAACGTCGCAATGCCGTTTGGAATGGAACGAGCATAGGAGAACTGTGGTACGGAAGGCGAATGGGTCGACTTCAATTCAGTGCGAGAATTTTAGGAGATAGTGGTTGATCTGTAAAGGAGACAGCATATAAGACGCCGGTGCGACCTATTCTTAACAGCTCGAATGTTTTGGATGAGCCGTGCTGACCCCATCTTAAGCGTTGCTTTAAAACTTGGCTGTTACTCTGCACTTGCTTTCCCGTGGTGATGGAAGTTATGCTGTGGTTCTTCCTCTTTCTACATGTGGCAGCAGAGGTTGTGTCGATATTTGCACGGTATACCATCTTTGGTCTGGTACTTATAGCTCCAGCTTAGCGGTTGCAATCAGTCGGTCGGTTGGAGAGGATCAGCAAGCAAGTCTGCGCGCGCCGAAGTCGGCCGCGCCCTCTGACGGTCTCCAGCAGTGTCGGAGAGCGTGGCGGCTGTTCTGAGGGCTACGAGGTCCGTGGCTTACCGACCCAGGACATGAAAGTTGAGTGTTGATTTAATTACCGAAGCCACGTCTGTCCACTTTGTCCCCTTGGTTGGTGGTTCGCTATTGGCTGTCTTCCTGGGGGAGACTGTAGCGCCTAGAACTGCTCTGCCACTACGGCTGGCCTTGACCTGATCGATGACGTAAATTCAGGCAGTGTCCTTTTCTCACCTGTTTCTGCTGTCCAACATAGTGTGTAGTTTTTGACAGCTTAATGTATTTTTGGTTGTGGGCGGCTATGTCTGTAACGTTTTGGCTCTGTGATTCTCGTATACTGGTCGGTGGTTAGCAAGTCGTCTTGTTGGTGGGTCTCTGACTGCCTCTTGGTTGTGTTGCCGCCAGATCGAGTATGGTTCGGCTGACTTCTTGTATCACATAAGCGAACGTTAAGATTCCTAGGGCAGACCAAGCTCCTTGGAAACTTCTGAGCGCCATTGTCTGTACTGCCTTCTTATTATGAAACGTCCCCTTAGAAAAACTGTGCTTAAAGAGACACACAATATTTTTAGCGCAACGCAATCTGACTTTCAATAACCCTTACAAAAGAATGGCCCTGACTAACATTAACCTATACCTTTCACAAATCACTTACCTCACCAAAAATCTTCGTTACTCGAACTACTGCAATACAGCGAGCACCACTACTGCCAGCTAAATAAAAGATTCAAACCACTGAAGGCACTAACTACTGATAGGCATAGTTAGCAAATGAACGATTTTGATAGAGAACAAACAATGTATTTACCTTAATAATCATAATATATATATCAGTTCATGACATCAATTCTTACAAATTTCAAAACTCCGCCATCTCTCTCCCCACGTCCACCATTGCTGGCGGCTCACATCCAACTGCGCAACGCTACGCACTGTTCACATCCAGCTGCAGCTGCCCAACACTACAATGGCAGACAACAATGCAAACCAGCCACAGACTGCACATGGCACAGCCAGTGATTTTCATACAGAGCGCTACGTGGCGGCAGCGCTACCGATAAAAAAACCTAAATAGCCTACTTACATTATTAGCGTTTAATTGTGTATTTTTAATGGTTCATAGTTGATGGTTGGAATTTGTATGCTTGTAGTGTTTTTAAGAACAAAGGTCTTCAGCCATTTTAAAACTAAGTTTTCTTAAATTGGGCAAGACTTACGTTGTCTGAAGATAAAGTTTGGGCCTTCTGCCTGTTGAAAATTTATTGTACTTTTTTTTTTTTTTTTTTTTTTTTTTTTTTTTTTTTTTTTTTTTTTAGAAGCATGGGCCTTTAGCAGCTTTAAGGATCCTACTTATCAAGTATTACATATTTGAGCATAAAGCTGTGGGCCTTCTATCTGTTCAAAATTTATTGTAGTTGTGCTGTTCTTAAAATGATGGGCCTTCATCCGCTTTAAAGTTTTGGATTCTTACTTATCAGGTCTTACATCACTTGGGCTCAAATACTATTTAAGATTAAAAGCTTTGGGTCTTCTGCCTTGGAAAATTGGCTGCAGTTTTTTTAAACAAAGGCCTTCAGCTGTTTGACGTAAGGTTTCTTATTGGTTATAAAGCTTGGGCCTTCTGATTATTGAAAGGTTATTGTAGTTATGTTATTTTAAATTTATGAGCCTTCAGCCACTTTCAAAAACTTAATCTATCTGACTAATGAAATCTTACATCGCTTGGCCTTAAATACTATTTAAGATTAAAGCCTGAAGCCTTCTGTCTGAAATATATATATATACACACTCCTGGAAATTGAAATAAGAACACCGTGAATTCATTGTCCCAGGAAGGGGAAACTTTATTGACACATTCCTGGCGTCAGATACATCACATGATCACACTGACAAAACCACAGGCACATAGACACAGGCAACAGAGCATGCACAATGTCGGCACTAGTACAGTGTATATCCACCTTTCGCAGCAATGCAGGCTGCTATTCTCCCATGGAGACGATCGTAGAGATGCTGGATGTAGTCCTGTGGAACGGCTTGCCATGCCATTTCCACCTGGCGCCTCAGTTGGACCAGCGTTCGTGCTGGACGTGCAGACCGCGTGAGACGACGCTTCATCCAGTCCCAAATATGCTCAATGGGGGACAGATCCGGAGATCTTGATGGCCAGGGTAGTTGACTTACACCTTCTAGAGCACGTTGGGTGGCACGGGATACATGCGGACGTGCATTGTCCTGTTGGAACAGCAAGTTCCCTTGCCGGTCTAGGAATGGTAGAACGATGGGTTCGATGACGGTTTGGATGTACCGTGCACTATTCAGTGTCCCCTCGACGATCACCAGAGGTGTACGGCCAGTGTAGGAGATCGCTCCCCACACCATGATGCCGGATGTTGGCCCTGAGTGCCTCGGTCGTATGTAGTCCTGATTGTGGCGCTCACCTGCACGGCGCCAAACACGCATACGACCATCATTGGCACCAAGGCAGAAGCGACTCTCATCGCTGAAGACGACACGTCTCCATTCGTCCCTCCATTCACGCCTGTCGCGACACCACTGGAGGCGGGCTGCACGATGTTGGGGTGTGAGCGGAAGACGGCCTAACGGTGTGCGGGACCGTAGCCCAGGTTCATGGAGACG
The DNA here is from genome assembly GCF_023897955.1 of Schistocerca gregaria. Classification (NCBI taxonomy): domain Eukaryota; kingdom Metazoa; phylum Arthropoda; class Insecta; order Orthoptera; family Acrididae; genus Schistocerca; species Schistocerca gregaria. The sequence continues at coordinate 338,588,745 of NC_064925.1, read as the reverse complement.
GTTGCGAATGGTCCTCGACGATACCCCAGGAGCAACGGTCCCCTACGGCACTGCGTAGGATCCTACGGTCTTGGCGTGCATCCGTGCGTCGCTGCGGTCCGGTCCCAGGTCGACGGGCACGTGCACCTTCCGCCGACCACTGGCGCCACCATCGATGTACTGTGGAGACCTCACGCCCCACGTGTTGAGCAATTCGGCGGTACGTCCACCCGGCCTCCCGCATGCCCACTATACGCCCTCGCTCAAAGTCCGTCAACTGTACATACGGTTCACATCCACGCTGTCGCTGCTTGCTACCAGTGTTAAAGACTGCGATGGAGCTCCGTATGCCACGGCAAACTGGCTGACACTGACGGTGGCGGTGCACAAATGCTGCGCAGCTAGCGCCATTCGACGGCCAGCACCGCGGTTCCTGGTGTGTCCGCTGTGCCGTGCGTGTGATCATTGCTTGTACAGCCCTCTCGCAGTGTCCGGAGCAAGTATGATGGGTCTGACACACCGGTGTCAGTGTGTTCTTGTTACGGGTAGGTTGGAATAGCAAGTAAGTACACGGAGATGTTTCAAGACCTCAAGTGTGAATCGACGTTATTTTCGAGGAACACTAGTAAATTTAGAGAACCGGCATTTGAAGCTGACTGCCGACATTGCGCGTAAGGACCACGAAGATAAGATACGAGAAATTATGACTCATACGGAGGCATCTAGACATTCGTTCTACCCTCGTTTTATTTGCGAGTGGAACAGCAAAGGATATTACTAGTACTGACACAGGGTAATGTCTGCCACGCACCGTAGGTTGGCTTGCGGATTATATGTGTAGATTTATATTAATAAGAGTGTAACTGTTAGATTTCAAAGTTGTTTGTTGGGAATGCAGGAATTCACAGACGCCCAGTACATATTTTTTTTAGAATCAAATACGAAATGCGCTATTACACAGAACTACGACTGAAACTCAGTTAAGTGACATGGTATCGACAGAAATGTGATGTCAACATATTCAACGTGTCGCTTGATTTGAAAGGATACACTTTGCTTCCCTGTACCTTACGTGGTGGTTGTGGTACAAACAGGTGAGCAAAAGGCTTCGGAGACTAACGTAAGGCGTACAGGTGAGCATTACGCAGAGCTTGGGTGGTGCCAGCAGCTGTGAGTTCCTCGTGGCCGCGAGCCGCCCATCGGCTCTCCCCTTCCAGTGCCAGCGCAGGCGGCTGCGGCTCTGCGCTGACGGATCCACGCGGAAGTGCTGGGGCGCGACCCTTCCACTGCCTACGGAACGACGTGTCTAATCTCGGTCAGACACCGACGCCTCGCCGTTCCCCAGCTGCGCTCGTCAAGTCACAGCTGCGGTTCTCCGTGAAAGCGACGAAGAACTACAGCACTCACTGAATCATACGGACAGTGCACCAGACACACAATGTGGAAGTAAAAGAATTCTGCTACCTTGCATGTAAACTTGAAAGGCGGCAGTCAGTCTACCTTCTGTAGTTTTATCAAATTCTGCAGAGTGTTTTTTTCTATGTGTGTATTGTATCATATTTTTACCATGCCTTGGAGGATCACTCTGGGAACTGAATCGTGTTATTTTTTATTTTTGTTTTGTATTATCGAGAAATAGTGGAGAGAATGACACTGAAATGACACAGGATTTGGGGTGGACTTTATTAAAACAAAGGCTGAATCTTCTCGCCTGATTTCAATCACCAACTTCTCCTCCGAATGCGAAAATGTTTTGTTGACGCCGATCTGCATAGGGAGAAACGATCAGCGCAATAAAATAACGGAAAACAGAGCAAAAAAATGGTTAAAATGGCTCTGAGCACTATGGGACTTAACATCTGAGGTCATCAGTCCCCTAGAACTTAGAACTACTTAAACCTAAATAACCTAAGGACATCACACACATCCATGCCCGAGGCAGGATTCGAACCTGCGACCGTAGCCGTCGTGCAGTTCCATACTGAAGCGCCTAGAAGCACTCGGTCACCAGCGGCCGGCGAAAACAGAGCTCGCACGGAAAGGTATAGACGCACGCTCTTCGGGATTGGAATAATAGAGAACTATTGCGATGGTAGTTCGATAGACCCTCTGCCAGGCACTTAAATGTGATTTTCAGAGTATCCATGTAGATGTAGATATTCAGCATATCTTCAACCATCTCTCCTAAATTGCTAGGCCGTATGAATGTGGGCGTTATTGCAAACGCAAGCATGTTGGAATTCAGGTGAACTGTTTTGGTTGAGCTTCGTAGCAGGTGCCTGGGAACGGCTTCAGTTTAATTTTCGAAGCTCGCTTGAGGCGCTACTCTGGCGGTAAGTTTATTTGCCCAGCCTTTCTCAACCTCCTTCAAACCCAAGAGCAAAAAACATGTTCTTCGGAATCTTAGACGTTGAACTGATGGAAAATTTTAAGCAAGAGGAACCAGTGTCTCCTGCCTTCAGGCTCGAGAAAATTCCTTTTACTACTGAAAAAATCGTCTTGTCGACTGATCAGCTAGCGCCTCGTCTTTTCAGTATGTGTCAACGAAGGCGAAGCATTATGGGAAGTGACAATTTAGTCGCCATTTAACAAGATTCGAATGGGGCTCCCCTCTTTATCCGGCCATGATTCCCTTCACGCAGCGTGATTTCGATAAAGTTTCATGTTTCCTTCCACTGTGAGTCATAGGCCAGTTTTGATAGACAATTATGAATTCACCTTGTTCTGTGTGTGAGCAGAGTAGAGTCCATGTTGCGTTCCTTCCTCACCTTAATCCTCGCTGAATATTTACGATTAATACAATGACAAACGCTTTCCTCTGACGGAACGATAGTATTAGGAATTAATACATGCTAAATGTTAACAGAAGTTCAGTAGTAAATTTCGTTAGTCAATAAATGTCAGTCTGGGGTCAACTTAATTCACTAAACTTTTCTTCAAAGTGCTTGCGAGCAAGTCATCCCATCATCTGTGGTCATTAACCTCAAATACCCTGTAAGGAAAAGATACTATAAAGCATTCAGTCAAGGTCTTTTGTATCCCGCCTGGAAGGTGGCACGTGGATCTGCTCCTGCAAACTGAAGGGTAGGCCGATTCTAGAAATTGAGCAGGAGCATGAAGGGACAAGCGCTTCGATACTGCCCTTAAAATATAAGATGTTTACTATAGGCAAAAACAAGTTAATAAATGGTTACATAACTTTGCGTACATCCCATCGTGAGTACTACGAAGTCTCAATAGCAAGTTAACACACACGGTAGTTTAAGCGATGTTCCAGGCCGTCTGCTCTCCATGAAATGTGCTGAATCTGGGGCGGAGCTCATAGATCTCCACAGCACCGGCTAGAGGGCTCTGTCGTCGGTGTCTGTCGTAGTGCCAACCTAATAACATTAATACGCCGTGGCATCGTTGCTATCGATACCACAAGGTCAATCCCTCATCGGCCGATCTGAAGTCCAGTAGTTTGATTTCTGTCGACCAGGTTTATTAAATAAAACCTAACGCTAAATTCAGTTAATGTTCCTGGGATTTCAGGCGACCTGGCATTCCGTGGAAGTTAAAGAATGCAAACAGACACTTATTCAATACGAAGCTCATTGCTACGAAAAGTCCACGTTATGTAGCAAAAATACTTCCCACCGAAGAACCAATTACCAATACATAGACATTTTCGATAGTTTATAAAATGTGGGCACGTTTTAAATTAGCCACATGGTGAGCGAAGCACAGCGGACATAAAGAGATTAGCTCAGCTCAAGAGAAAACAATGGTTCAAATGGCTCTGAGCACTATGGGACTTAACTTCTGAAGTCATCACTCCCCTAGAACTCAGAACTACTTAAACCTAACTAACCTCAGGACATCACACACATCGATGCCCGAGGCAGGATTCGAACCCGCGACCACAGCCGTCGCGCGCTGCCACAATGTAGGGCCTAGAACCGCTCAAGACAAAAATCCTTGCTAGAACGAATCTACTTGTATCGAACCTAGACCTTTATTTGTGGAAGGAATGTCTGAAACACACCAATTTATTTGGAAACTAGAAAAGAAAATAATTAAAGGGTCTGATATGGAGTTTAACAGAAGGCTGCCGAAAACTAAGTAAACTGATAAGACAAGAAATGACATTCTGAACAAAATCGTCAAAGAAAGGAACGTGTGGAAAACACTAACCGCAAGAAGAGGCAAGATGATGGGACATGTGATATGACATCAGTGAACTGTATAGTGCAGACTTACAGAGCAGGAAGTGTACCCATAAAATAAATTTAAAAATCTAAATAAGTTTAAATAAAAAACTACTCTTTGCAGCAAATCGCACAGTGTTACGGGACAATTTTTCCAAAACTGCTCCCTAACCTTATTGAACTAAACCAAGCTCTGTCCAAACAGACTCATAATGCCCAGTGGTACCGATTGACCATCGAGTCATCCTCTGCCGTTAGGTGTCACTGGATGTGGATAATGAGGGGCCTGTGGGCAGCAGACTGCTCTCTTAGCTGTTGTATTTTCGTGAACAGAGTAGCTACTTCTCAATCAAGTCGCTCCTCAATTGGCCTCGAAAGGGCTTAGTGTAGCCTGCTTGCCAACAGTACTCAGCAGACCCAGACAGTGATTCATGCAAGTGCTAGCCAATCGCAACAGTCTTTAACTTCGGTGATCTGATGGGAACAAGCGTTACCTCTTTGGCAAGATCGTTGGCTTCTTAATGTTATTAACAAATCTGAGCCATGCTGCGGCTCCCGTTGCTGCTGTTGGTGGGTTTCCGTCCTCTGTTGGAGGCCAGACCTATCCTTCAGTTAACATGGTTGCGGTTGTTTGTCTTTTTGTCGTCTTGACTGGCGCCACTCCTTTCGCAAGCGTTGCCTGTCCGCGAGTGGCAGCAGCATCGGTTATCGATATATAGTAACTGTGGCCCTATCTTTGGGGCGACGTCGTCGTTTTTCCGTGTCGCGTGAGTGTGCCATTTCGGTTGGGGACTCAAGAGGAGCCAGGTCCGCGCAGTGCCAGAACACGCTGGGACCACTGGTGGCACACATGGACTGCCGAATGGAAGCCCTGTGGTCACGACGGTGAACGAACTCGTCGTAAACCGTGTCCAGGAAGCTTTAAGCTGAGGGCATTGCAATCCAAGTAGACCGGAGTCAGTCACCCATGTGGGCCCGTAGTATATATGTGACGTTTTGACAGATCATCATTGCGTCGTCATGTGCAGTTTGGTGGATCTGCGCACTGCTTAGTACTTGAAGACAATACTGTAATGAAAGCACTTGTCTCAGTGATTAGATTGTGTGGTTACTCAATTGTGAATTAATAAAGCAGTGAAGAGATTTGTTTCATTCTGTCAGGTGTCGTCAGAGTTGTCACAGTGAGTTCAATGTGCGTTTGTGTGCCTAATGAATTTGATGTTCCTCATTTGGTACTTGGTTTTGGCTCGCTTTGCGATCCTTTCCGCAATGACGTGTGGTCGCTGATTCTGGTTGGTTACATTTCGGTTTGCCTCGCACGCAAATCGAGTGGGGTTTTAGCTACTGTTAGTTTGTCTGGTGTTCTGTACTGTGACTGGTTTGATCAGATTTTCGGGTTTGTGGAATCGGACGGAAATCTGGTAGTGATTCCTTTCTCTTTCTGGGCGCTCTAAACACAGTATTCTGGGGACGTAGCGCAGACCGCCGGTTCCGGCTTTGGCATATTGTTCCATCGTTGTATTTGGTTTATCGGCAGTCAGATAGCTTCTGAAAGATTACCATTAGTCATTCGTTAGACTGCCACTTGTGTGAGATACCCTCTTATGAAGTGAATGCAACTCTTGGGTGCCTATCTCAGAGCTCGCGAAAGTGTTTGTTACCAGACCTTCTTAGATGTCGATTCCTGGAGCACTGTCTATGACTGGTCCTTGTGTTTTATTACTGTATTATTTATTACCATACCTTGTAATGCCTACATTAAAAGTTATGTATGTCTGGTTAATAGTTCTGGTCGCCTTCTGGAATAAATCCAGCAGTGTAAGGGTTGTGTTATAAGGTTTACCATCATATTTCTTCACCCGTATTATGGTCAGTTGCTCGTTTCTTTTAATTAACCTGTGGTTATATTTTCTGTTTTACAGCAGGTTTCTAAATTTTTATATAATTGCCGTTCTTGGTGTGTAAGGCCTACAGCCGTGATCACAGTGGCTTGTTTTTTAACATTATCTGTATCCCTATTTTTATCGTGATTTGCTAAATTGAAACGCACTGAAAGCACTATTATTTGCGCAGTTGTTTATTCCTTCATTAATAACATATGATATTTTCCATTTGTTATTGAGTCTGGAATTGTTTTAAAAATAAATGTGTGTTACTGTAAAAGGCAACCAATAGTAACTGATTGCAAACCACGTTCACAATCGTAACCGAAACCTGCCTTCCCTTGACGACCTGGTTTCAAAATCACTGTTCAGACAGGGATATGAAATCCATTTAAATTATAAATATGAATACAGTTAAATCTAATACTAATGATAACAAATCTAAGTAACACTGCTTACTTTAATTCTGCATGGGACAGGTACTTGTAGCGTTTTCTGCAACTTGCGATGGATAGCCAGCTAAGAGAATGTGCAAGACATCCACTGGGAGGACAGAAAGGAGATCACAAAAATTTTTCTGCTGGGCATGGCTTTTTGACAGGTGTAGAAATACTGGGTGGTTGCAACGTATTTGGCAATCCCAGAGACCCCAAAATTTCAGCGTGCTAGGAGCTAAAAGAATTACCTTCAGAAAAGATGAGATCTGCAGGGGAAAATACCAAACACTTTGTGTGGGAAACAGACATTTGGGTCCAGAGCAGGCTGAAGGTGTAAATGGTTAAATCTTGTAAGAAGGCCTATGGTTGACACATGACCATTTATATCGTAGTGGTAGCCGTATCTATCATATAAAATTTTGCATTTCATATTACAGATATGGCCACCAATAAGATGGTGGGAGAGAATTTTCTATTCTGCTCCACTCTGAGCGTGTGCTGAAGAGTGTTGGTTACCGATGGCAATTACGTTAGGAGAAGATAAATTCTTGCAGTTGTTGTTTTCATTGGTCAGAACTCAGAAAGTATACTGCTATTGGCAATCGAGATTCTGGTGCTGCGCAAACAGCTGCATCTAGAGGAGAAGAGGAGAAAGACTCTTCATCTGTGGATCCCATAGGAGGAAGACTTCATCACAGCCACGCCGGATTAGCCGAGCGGTCTGAGACGCTGCAGTCCTCCCTCGGGCATGGGTGTGCGTGTTTGTCCTTAGGATAATTTAGGTTAAGGAGTGTGCAAGCTTAGAGACTGATGACCTTAGCAGTTTAAGTCCCATAAGATTTCACACACATTTCAAAATTTTGAACTTCATCACAATTTCCTTAGGGAGAAGAACTGCGTACATAGAGACATAGGTCTTTTTTTTTCAGCAGAAGGGTATATCTTCACCTGGGAGGTTATCACAGACGCCAGGGCAGAGCTTAGCGTTCTCAGTCACTACTGCAGCTATCCTTCGCAAGGCGATAATCATGGACCACATTGCATAAATCATGAGGGAACCGCGAAGTAATTTCCTTCACGTCGAATATTCGTTTTTCTGAGGTAATCCACCCAGCCAGCACGCTGCACTGAGTATGCGCTTGGGAGACAGAACTGTTACTTGGTCCTACTTTTCTGGATCTTTTAATTTGGCTTTCAACTTATTCAGTGAATGTCAGATATTCTCGTTGATAGAGTTGTTGTATCATCCTTATTTCAAAACCATCCACCTGTGCCAATATTTTTTGTACATGTTTTTGCACTCTTGTTTATTCAGTGGTTAGAATCATATTAATGCATCTTTCAGTAAATCGGATTGTGTAGACACCTTTAGCTTCATTTAGTAGCTTCATGGAAACCTTCCTCAGAATATCTATTTGAGTTGGGGTATCCATATTTCATGTTTAATTGAGCCATCTGTGTCTAATGCAGATATTTAATTAGTTATCCACTGTGTGAGTTTGCTTTCTCGTTTCATATGATCTCATGGGAAAGTAGGGAGGCGTAGGTCTCTGGGTTCAAATCTCATAGCGTCTCAAAGGTATGCTAAATGCTCAGCCGACACCTCACAATAGCTGCACCTAGAACAGTTTCTTAGAAGTAGCACTCAGTCACCTGCCAGTTCCATCCCACTTGTCACAACACAGTCTTTTCCTGGTAGCAGTACGAAGAGACATTAACTTTCAGTGTGTAGTCGCCTATTCCCGGTGGCTGTACAGTATGTGTTCCCAGAGTGTGTCTCCTCCATCCACTCGATGATCTGGTGCGCTTCGCTGTAGTCTAGCGAGCCCTTCAGTTTCAGGAAGTTAGAAATAACGCTTTCGTACCTGTAGCACCTGAGAAACGTTCCACAAGTGTCCGTCTATCTAGATGCATGTTAACAATGTATTACCAACATATATTTTGACTCTAACCCATATATGCCCATTTGGCGCGTTATACCACACAATCGAACATGGGCTATATTGAAAAAAACAGAGCCAAAGAACATTCCAGTGAAAGTTACAACTAGTGTGGTAGGCTATTAAGAGTCACTAAATTTTGATGTACATAAACTGATCAAAAGACACTGGACACCTATTGGTGAACATTAATGAGATGTGTCCACCCTTTGCCTTTGTTGTGTCTTGAGCTCTGCTGGAGACAGTATCAATGACGTGTGTGATCGTCTGTAGAGAAATAGTCGGCCACTCTTTCTCAAGAGCCGAAGCCACAGAAAAACTCTGTTCTGGAGCCAAGTTGGAGTTCTAACTCATTCCAAAGGCAGGGCAATCCATTTCACGAACGTAATTGTCCACAGACCATTGCCTTACAGATGCTGCTTTATGAGAGGAGGCATTATCATGCTGATATAAACAATAATTGTCTGCAAATTTTTGTCACGTATACATTGTGTAAGGTGGCTATAATTTCGCACCTTACAAGCACTCGCTCATCCACGTACTTTGCTGTGAACTACAACCACAATTATATACCTTTTGATAGGTTGTACATCGTATATATGAATATATAATAGAGACTGACATTGTCACATACGCCTTGTAAATAACTGTTAACGCTTATTGCATGAAAGGTGACGGAGTGTCTTTATTATCGTACTAGTAGAGGTTGGAACGGCAGTGGCAATGATATGGCAGGCGGAACTCAAGGCCTAGGTGGAAGGCCAACACATGGTGTGTTAGTCCTGCTTAAATACAGGAAGCGCCAATACAGACAGTCTGGACACTTGATCCTGAAGACACAATACAGGGGCCACCAGCCGCTATCGGCCGCTATTGTAGCAGGGCCGGAAGGATAACCTGATAATACTTCCGAACTTTGCAAATCTGGGACGCAGGTGAGAGAAACGAAGAATCGGCACCTCGGAAACCACGAAGGCTGGGTTATTTCCAAGGATTTTTACTCAGAAGCGTACCATTATACGTGTGTAGGTATTTCCTCGCAAACTTTCCGCACTGGACGACAAAAGAATAAAATATGGTTGGTCGGCGTTCGGAAGAATCTGTAGAGAGGAAGAATATTCCGTGGTTTCGGGAATATGATTCGTTTTCGAAATTGCGATGGTGGGGAGCTGAGCCCTGCTGAAAGCCAGCGGTGGAGAGACGAGGTCTTCCTTTGTGAACGCCCGTGTGTGACGTTCGCTCGATATCAGCTTTGTTGGGAAAGACGGACGTGCTGTCTTTGCTCTCAGGAGAGTTTTTAGTTCGAACAGTTAGGCACTGTACTGTGATAAACCTATACGATTCTGGACTTCACCTCCAGGTCGGAAGTCGTCATTGAATACGCAGCGTTCAGTAATTGAGAGCACTTCCTCTGCCTATACTTACGTTGAGACGTTATCTGAACTCCGTCGTTGTGGCTGGGAGTTAGCGTTTGTCCTCTGTAGGACACAGAGAGGAGAAGACAGTATTGGAGTATATTAGTCAGAGGACCGCCTTCTGCCATCCTAGTGTCTGAAAGAGTTTATTTGTGGCTAGAGTTCTTCCATCGTCGCAGACGAATACGAGAACCTTCACTTCGACGTACGGGATGCAGTACATACGGTGATACCGCAAATTGGTTCGGCTTATTAGTTCTATAAAAGCTAAACAGCTGTGATCACCTTAGTTTATTTCCACTGAGGTTCCACACCACCATAATTCACCTCTGAAAGTAGTGCCTTCTAGTTTGGTACGTAATGATTTCAGACATTTCACGTTATTGATATTACATCGCGCGGTCATAATAAGAGGCAGAGTTGGGCAATTGATTAGTAATTTTATTTAGAAAATGTAAACTTTGAAATATAAGTTTTTTAAAATCTACAATTAAGATATAAGCAGGAACAAGGTTTATCATTTAGTAGGATGAGTTGCCTTCATCATTCATTTATCTTTAGATTGTAATTTATAGAATTAAGAGATCTTAAGATCTGATTCAGGGGGTAGTCAGACAGGGCAAATCTTTATTTTAGCGTTTATTATTTCCCGTTGCGCACATTCATTTTAGACCCGCCAGGGGTAGCATCTTGTAATTGTACACAGTTCTGTAAAATATGTACATATCCTTCCGCATTTTGCGTTTCCTTAAGCACAGTAAGGAGTCAACATCTTAACTAACCAAAAATATTCCCCCCTTCTACATATTTCACAGTTGGCGCTACACATGATGCCACGTTATGTAGTCCATACATTCGAGACCTTTCCAACGAGGATATAGCGCGATTTTTAGCTCCAAATCAGTGATTTCCCGTTATCTGCGTTGAAAAGGCGTCGCTTTTTCTCCCAAATCGAGCGTCCATTAGCACTGGTTACAGAAATGTGCGGCTTGCGAGAGGTTACTCGACCATTGTACCCCTTTCTTCTTAACTTCCTAACCAAAGTCATTGTGGTATCAGGACTGCTGGTAACATTTTGGAACTCACGAGCGACCCTTACGCCGATTTCGTGTGACTTTTTACAACCACCGTCTGCAATGGCTGATGTTTTCTGTCTGACGGTGCAGGAGGTCCACGCAGTCTAAGTTCCTTCCCGTTTCCACGGCACCACCACATCACTAATAGCCGACTTGGTTAGCTTTCGAAGAGATGAAATGTTTTGATGAATTTGTTGCTCAGGTGACGTTCAGTAAAGTAATCCACCTTCGAAGTCACTTTACTTACTTTTCCGTGTCCAGATCAAATTTTATTTTTCCAATAGTTAGCCACCGTTACGGTTTTGTCGTTGGCCTGTAGCAAGTCACTAAAACTGCAGGGCTCCGGCAGTTGTCGGCATATGAGAAGCCACTGAGCTGTTACGACCAATCCATTGTGCTGTCATTGCTTCTCTCTCTTACTTTGGTGAAACTGCATGCAAGGATGTAGTGGCATGACGTGGGAACACGACCTGTCTGCACAAAAGTGTGCCTTGGCCTTGTAAATGAGGGTTTGGCATCATTGGCTGGGAGGCCCCTTTAGGAGGCAGGTCCGGCCGCCTTAGTGCAGGTCTTGTTACATTGGACGCCACATCGGGCGATCTGCGCACCGGATGGGGATGAATAGATGATGAAGACACAACAACACCCAGTCCCTGAGCGGAGAAAATCGCCGGCCCAGCCGGGAATAGAACACGGGCCCCTTAGGACGGCAGTCCGTCACGCTGACTTTTCAGCTGTCGGGGCGGACCGTCTTGGACATGGTGACTTGCATGCTGCAAGCCCATCTCGGTCAAGCTCTTATTATGGTATGTTCTCTGTACTGGGGCACATGCTCCAGAACTTAGGCTGTCGACTTTCCCCTTCATCATTGTTCTTGCCATTGCCTCTTGCCTTCAGGCAACCGCTTCTCTACTGACAACAAAATACTCCTCACTTCCTCTTATACTGGTGGAGACGCCTCTCGTGGCATCTATTCCTCATTACACATGGGTGTCCGGTTCCTTTCAGTCATATAGTGTGTATGATAATTGCGCTCAGTCAAAGGAATAATGCGGAACAAAATGAAGTTATGCTACTGGATGGTGAGCTTGAATACACGTTCGAGTTGAAACTTCATGGTACATTATAACTGTGAACTGGATTGGGTCTTGAAACCGTAGCTTTCACTTCTGCGAATACTGTGAAAGGCAAGGTTTCGCGCCTGAGATCCGACCCGGTAAACAGTTTTAATCTGTCCAGAAAGCTCAAAACAGAGCATACTTCGTTGCAGAGGAAAAAGGATTCAATTTTGGTACAGTGCAGCTGTGTAAATACTGGGTCATCAAAAAGTCAGTATCAATTTGAAAACTTAATAAACCATGGAATAATGTAGATAGAGAGGTAAAAATTGACACACATGCTTGTGATGACATGGGGTCTTATTAGAATGAAAAAAAAAACAAAGTTCACAAAATGTCCAACAGATGGCGCTGTACAGCAAAACTGCTACCGTGACGGGTGAGAGGTACGCCGATATGTTACAGAATCGCATCATCCCCAGCCTAGCTCACAAACACCTGCTGGAACGTAGGATGTTTATGCAGGATGGCGCTCCATCCCATATTCTAGACGCGTGAAAGATCTCTCGCGCGCATCGTTTGGTGATGATCGTGTGCTCAGCCGCCACTTTCATCATGCTTGGCCTCCCAGGTCCCCAGACCTCAGTCCGTGCGATTATTGGCTTTGGGGTTACCTGAAGTCGCAAGTGTATCGTGATCGGCCGACATCTCTAGGGATGCTAAAACACAATATCCGACGCCAATGCCTCACCATAACTCCGGATATGCTTTACAGTGCTGTTCACAACTTTATTCCTCGACTACAGCCATTGTTGAGGAATCATGGTGGACATATAGAGCATTTCCTGTAAAGAACACCATCTTTGCTTTGTCTTACTTTGTTATGCCAATTATTGCTATTCTAATCAGACGAAGCGCCATCTGTCGGACATTTTTTGAACTTTTGTATTTTTTTGGTTCTAGTGTCATTCCAAGCATGTGTGTCAATTTGTACCTCTCTATCTACGTTATTGCGTGATTTATTCAGTTTTCAAATTTATGCTAACTGTTTGATCACCCTGTACTTCCAGCGTGTGCGAAGAGACGGCATTTCGTTCTCTAAGTCAGGAGTACAGAAATTTCTCAACAAGCCCTGGAGAAAAAGGCAAAAAAGGGAGTCAGAAAGAGACAGAAGAGTGTGGAAGCAGTATGCAACCTGTTTGCCACACCTGTGATCGGTCGCTGTGCTGCCTGGAGGATCACGAAGCAAGGAGGCAGCGGACAGAAATATTTAGGCGTGCCATTGCGAGGGAGAAGGACGTGCCCAACCCACCCCCTCCTCCTTCACCCTCCCCCTTTCTAACCCCGGAGGTCGGCCGAGCCACAGGTGCCCGTGTGCTGGCAAGCAGGCAGGCAGTCCCAGGCACCGGGCTGAGGCTGAGACGGTGGCCCCGCCGTCCATTATAGATGCCACTCCTAACGAGCGGCCGCACCTGCAAACAGCGGAGGACCGCCCGCGCCCCTACTGTGCCACGGCGCTGCGATGCGCTCCCTCTCACTCGCCTTCACCGAGCTGTGCTCGCGTGTGCAGCCTTAGTACGAGATCCAAGTTAATAAGCAACTATGTTCGTTGTGGGATTAAAGTCACGTAGAATTATTTAAATGACTCGTATTCAACATCGACTCTACCTCTCCTTACAGTTGCCACGATTGCACTTTTAACCTCTTATTTATTTATGGATGTCCATACTACTACACGGACGAGGGCCCTCAGCTAATGATACACTACTGGCCATTAAAACTGCTACAACACGAAGATGACGTGCTACAGACACGAAATTTAACCCACAGCAAGAAGATGCTGTGATGTGCAAACGATTAGCTTTTCGGAGCATTCACACAAGGCTGGCGCTCGTGGTGACACCTACAACGTGCTGACATCAGGAAAGCTTCCAACCGATTTCTCATACACAAACAGCAGTTGACGGGCGTTGCTTGGTGAAACGTTGTTGTGATTCCTCGTGTAAAGAAGAGAAATGCGTACCATCTCGTTTCCGACTTTGATAAAGGTCGGATGTAGCCTATCACGGTTGCGGTTTATCGTATTGCGACATTGCTGCTCGCGTTGGTCGAGATCCAATGACTGTTAGCAGAATATGCAATCGGTAGGTTCAGGAGGGTAATACGGAACGCCTTGCTGGATCTTAATGGCCTCGTATCACTAGCAGTCGAGATGACAGGCATCTTATCCGCATGACTGTAACGGATTGTGCAGCCACGTCTCGATCCCTGAGTCATAAGATGGGAACGTTTGCAAGACAACAACCATCTGCACGAACAGTTCGACAACGTTTGCAGCATCACGGATTATCATCTCGGAGACCATGGCTGCAGTTACCCTTGACGCTGCATCACAGACAGGAGCGCCTGCGATGATGTACTCAACGACGAACCAGGGTGCACGAATAGCAAAACGTCATTTTTTCGGATGAATCCAGATTCTGTTTACAGCATCATCATGGTCGCATCCATGTTTTGCGACTTTGAGATGAACGCACATTGGAAGCGTGTATTCATCATCGCCATACTGGAGTATCACCCGGCGTGATGCTATGGGATGCCACCATTTACACGTCTCGGTCACCTCTTGTTCGCACTGACGGCACTTTGAACAGTGGACGTTATATTTCACATTCTTCATTCCGAAGACTAGACATGATCTAGCTCTCTACGCTAGCCCATAGTGTGCAAACTTATTTATCTCTGAAGAACTGCTGCAACATACCTCCATTTGAGTCTAGTTGCGGTATTCATCCTTTAGTCTCCCTTAGCAATTTTTACCGCCTTACTCTTTCCTCTCCCCCCTCATTATCAAATGGACGTTTCCTTTATTCCTCCAGATGTTTACTATTAACTGATCCCTTCTGTTACTCAAATTGTTTAATAAATCACTTTTTTCCCCAATTCATTTCAGGACCTCCTCATTAGTTACTCCATCTACCCATCTAATCTTCAGAATTCTCTGACACCTTTACGTTTCAAACTCTGTTTTCTTTTTGTCTGAATTACTTATGGTCCATGTTTCACTTCCTTAAAAGGCTACACTCCAGGCAAATGCCTTGAGAAAACACTTCGTAACACCTAAACATCTTTTTCAGAAATTCTGTTTGTGCTGTATACAGTCTGCACTTAACATCGTCTCTCCTTCGCCCATCGTCTGTTATATGGCTTCTCAAATAGCAAAATTAAGCTACTATCTGTAGTGTGACATTTTCTGATGTAATTCCCTCTTAATCGACTGTTTTCATCCTACTACCTAGCATTGCTCTAGTTTTACTTTTTTTAATGTTTATCTTTTTTTTTTCGAGACACAATTCATTTCGTACAACTGCTCTACCAAGTCTTTTGCCGCCTCTAACAAAATTACAATGTCATTAGAAAACCACTAAGCCTTCATTTCTTCTCCTTCAACTTTAATTCCCTTTACTTTCTTCTTTGTTTGATTCATTGCTTGCTCAATGTACAGATTGTCTACGAAACTGTTTCATTCACTTCTCAAGCACTGCCTGCATTTTATGCCCTCCGACTCTCATAACTAAAGTATCGTTTCTCTACAAGTTATTAACAACCATTCGCTTCCTGTATTTTATTCCTGGTACCTGTAGAATTTCAAACAGTGCAGTCCAGCAGTCAACATTCTCAAAAGCTTTTTCTATATTTGCAAGTGATACATAGGTAGGTTTGCCTTACCCTAACCTGTCTGATATGCTAAGTCGTAAGGTCAGTACTGAACCGCGTGTTTCTAAGTTTCTCCAGAACCTAAATGTATCTGCCTTACATCACCTTCAACAAGACTTCCCGTTGTTCTGTAATTAATTCATACTAATGTACTGTAACCGTGACTTATCAAGCAGCTTACTAGATAACATTCACACCCTGAATTCTTATTTGAAATCAGAATTATTGCCTAGTTCTTGACATCTGATGGTATTTCGCGTGTGTCACATATCTTGCACATCTCATAGCTGGCTCTCCCAATAATTCTGAGGGAATATACTGAATCTACAGAATTGTATTGATATTTTCAACTCTAAGCGGCTATTACTCCAATCATACCCCAGCATCGCTTTCGAAAATTCCAGTTATCATCTATCTCTTCAATTTCTATGTTCTGTGTTGTTACGTTAGAATCTCCTAGAGTCTTAGTATCGCTTATTTCACCTCGAAGATGGATCATATCGCATTAAGACAAAAGGCTTTGGTTCGACGGAAATCATCAGTTTAGCGAAAACTGGTGACATATTAGTGCCAATACGGATTGTGTTGCAAAAGTCGTGGTAATAATTGGGGACCTCAATATGTTATTGTCATCTTTCAGTTACCTTGCTCAATACTGTAAAATTTGAATTGAATTTCAAGTACTTCGTAAGTCTTGAGATAAGTTTTCGGTTTAGTTCACGTCAGGCTCTTTTTTCATCACCCTTGAATATGTTGTTGTTGTTGTTGTGGTCTTCAGTCCTGAGACTGGTTTGATGCAGCTCTCCATGCTACTCTAACCTGTACAAGGTCCTTCATCTCCCAGTACCTACTGCAGCCTACATCCTTCTGAATCTGCTTAGCCTATTCATCTCTTGGTCTCTCTCTACGATTTTTACCTTCCACGCTGCCCTCCAATACTAAATTGGTGATCCCTTGATGCCTCAGAACATGTCCTACCAACCGATCCTTTCTTCTAGTCAAGTTGTGCCACAAATTTCTCTTTTCCCCAATCCTGTTCGGTACCTCCTCATTAGTTATGTGATCTACCCATCTAATCTTCAGTATTCTTCTGTAGCACTACAATTCGAAAGCTTGTGTTCTCTTTTTGTCTAAACTATTTGTCGTCCACATTTCGCTTCCATACATGGCTACACTCCAAGCACGTACTTTCAGAAACGACTTCCTGACGCTTAAATCTATACTCGATGTTAACAGATTTCTCTTCTTCAGAAACACTTTCCTTGCCATTGCCACTCTACATTTTATATCCTCTCGACTTCGACCATCATCAGTTATTTAGCCTCCCAAATAGCAAATCTCATCTACTACTTTAAGTGTCTCATTCCCGCAGCATCACCCGATTTAATTCGACTACATTCCATTATCCTCTTTTTGCTTTCTTGATGTTCATCTTATATCTTCCTTTCAAAACACTGTCCATTCCGACACCTGCTGTTCCAAGTCCTTTGCTGTCTCTGACAGAATTACAATGCCATCGGCGAACATCAAAGTTTTATTTCTTCTCCATGGATTTTAATACCTACTCTGAATATTTTCTTTTTTTTCTTTTACTGCTTGCTCAATATACAGGTCGAATAACATCGGGGAGATGGCTTAAATGGCTCTGAGCACTAAGGGACTTAACTACTGAGGTCATCAGTCCCCTAGTACTTAGAACTAATTAAACCTAACTAACCTAAGGACATCACACATATCCATGTCCGAGGCAGCATTCGAACCTGCGACCGTAGCGGTCACGCGGTTCCAGACTGTAGGGACTAGAACCGCACGGCCACTCCGACCGGCCCATCTGGGAGAGGCTACAACCCTGTCTCACTCCCTTCCCAACCACTGCTTCCCTTTCATGCCACTCTGCTCTTATAACTGCCATCTGGTTTCTGTACAAATCGTAAATAGCCTTTCGCTCCCTGTATTTGACCCCTGCCACCTTCAGAATTTGAAAGAGTGTGTTCTAGTCAACATTATCAAAAGCTTTCTCTAAATCTGCAAATGCTAGAAACGTAGGTTTGTCTTTCCTTAATCTTTCTTCTAAGATAAGTCGTAGGGTCAGTATTGCCTCACGTGTTTCAACATTTCTACGGAATCCAAACTGATCTTCCCCGAGGTTGCCTTCTATCAGTTTTTCCATTCGTCTGTAAAGAATTCGCGTTAGTATTTTGCAGCTGTGACTTATTAAACTGAAAGTTCGGTAATTTTCACATCTGTCAACACCTGCATTCTTTGGGATTGCAATTATTATATTCGTCTTGAAGTCTGAGGGAATTTCGCCTGTCTCATACATCTTGCTCACCAGATGGTAGAGTTTTGTCAGGACTGGCTCTCCCAAGGCTGTCAGTAGTTCTAATGGAATGTTGTCTACTCCGGGGGCCTTGTTTCGACTCATGTCTTTCAGTGCTCTGTCAAACTCTTCACACAGTATCATATCTCCCATTTCATCTTCATCTACATCCCCTTCCATTTCCATAATACTGTCCTCAAGTACATCGCCCTTGTATAGACCCTCTATATCATCCTTCCACCTTTCTGCTTTCCCTTCTTTGCTTAGAACTGGGTTTCCATCAAAGCTCTTGACATTAATGCAAGCGGTTCCCCTTCCTCCACAGATCACTTTAATTTTCCTGTAGGTAGTATCTATTTTACCTCTAGTGAGATAAGCCTGTACATCCTTACATTTGTCCTCTAGCCATCCCTGCTTAGCCATTTTGCACTTCCTGTCGATATTATTTTCGAGACTTTTGTATTCCTTTTTGCCTGCTTCATTTACTGCATTTTTATATTTTCTCCATGAATGTAAACAGCATATCTCGCTACAGCTTGTGATTGGCATGGCATCACAATTTTCCAGCGATTTTTGTCATCACTTGTTCTTCTCAGTACTTATTTTCTTGCTGTATCTGACCAGGACTGTACCAAGATGATCCTGTACCCCAGCAGATACGTCAAAGCAGATTTTTTTATTTAACTAAGGCATTTGATTGTGACGATCACGAAATATTGCTCCAGAAGTTGGACCATTTCGGAATATGGGGAGTAGCACATAATTGGTTTATCTCTTACTTTGCTACAGACAGCAAAAGGTCATTAGTCACAATGTTGATAACGGCTGTGTTGTGGGGTCTGAGTGGGGTACTGTCAAGTGGGGGTGCCCCAGGGATCAGTGTTGGGACCACTCCTGTTCCTTATTTATATAAATGATATGCCCTCTAGTATTACGAATAACTCTAAAATATTTCTGTTTGCTCAAGATACTAGATTTGTAGTAAAGGATGTTGTGTGCAACATTGGTTCGGTTGCAATAGTGCACTACATGTCATAAGTTCATGGATTGTAGGAAATTAACACTAAATTACAGTAAGACTCAGTTTTACAGTTTCTGAGACACAATTCAATGAAACCTGACGTTTTAATTTCACAGAACGGACATAGGATTAGTGAAACTGAACAGTTCAAATTACTAGGTTTCAGATAAATAGTAACCTGTCGTGGAAAGCCCACGTTGAGGATCTTGTTCAAAGACTTAATACTGGCATTTTTTCTATTCTAATGGCATCAGAGGTGAGTGATCGTTCGACACGAAAATTAGTCTACTTTGCTTATTTTCTTTCGCTTATGTCGTATGCTATTATATTTTGGGGCAACTACCCATTGTAAAAGGATATTTTTGGCTCAGAAACGGGCGGTTGGGGCAATAAGTGGCGTGAGTTCACGAACCTCTTGTCGGCCTCTGTTCACGAGTCTGGGTATTTTGACATTGGCCTCTCAATATGTATGTTCCTTATTGCCGTTTTTTGTTACCAATATTAGTTTATTCCCAAGAATAAGCAGCTTTCACTCGGTTAATATTCGGCAGAAATCAAACCTGCATTTGGATCGGACTTCCTTAACTCTTGTGCAAAAAGGTGTACAGTATACTGCTGCATCCATTTTCAATAAGCTGCCACTCGAATTCAAAAATATTAGCATTCAAAAATATCGAAACTGAAGAGTTCCCTCTTGGGTCACTTCTATTCTGTCGAGGAGTTCCTTCAAAAATTAAGTTGATTCTTATTGTATTGCTGATAGCGTTTACTTAAACTTATGGACTGACTTTTCAGGTTCATGAACATTTATTTTTATCTGTTATTACTTTTATGTTGTAATTTCATGTACTGATACGTTCCATGACCCTGAAGATTTGCTCGTCAATTTGGTCCTACGGAACTTGACGTGTAAATAAATAAATAAATCAAAAATGTTGCACCAAAAAATTAGATGTGTCATTGTGGTAAATAAAGTACGAATTGCGTAAACTTTCTAAAGAAATCGGATGAAACAAAAACAGTGTTTTAGTAACTTTAACTGCATTTTCTGCTAGTGCATGGCAGGTCCTCTTAAAAAAATTTTATAGAACATTAGAACATGTTACCTGTTTGATACTATGCTTTTTTTAGTACAATGTATAACAGAGAACAGATTTTATTTCTTCTTCACAAATGAATAATATTGCATAAACTATTAATTAGAAATAAAGGGAAGGGTTATAATTAAGAGTTGAGAAAATTTCCATTTCCAGGAATTTTTTTTATTGCACCTCTCTTTGTATTTCCTTTCTTTCAGCGAAGCAAAGTTATTGATTACGTCATTCAAATGAAGTTCATTTGACGTGTACTACGGTATAGTTAAGACAACTAAAGTTGACAGTATTTTTTCACTTCTTTCAAATCAAATAAGCACAGCTTTTTAAGGGACAATAGCTAAGAAGTAAAATAATATTATTAATCAGCTGCAGAAGTTATAGTATTAGCTATATGTTAGGTAGCAATCACTCATTTATGATCGTACCGGTACTTGGACGGAATGATGCTTTAGAAATGACAACAGATTGTGTTTTGCGGGTTACGGTTCAAATGGCTCTGAGCACTATGAGACTTAACTGCTGAGGTCATCAGTCCCCTAGACTTACAACTACTTAAACCTAACTAACCTAAGGAATCACACACATCCATGCCCGAGACAGGATTCGAACCTGCGACTGTAGCGGTAGCGCTGTTCCAGACTGTAGCGCCTACAACCGCCCGGCCACTCCGGCTGGCTGTGGGCTAATTGAAAGGCTTCAGTTAACAGGTAGAAGATAGGAACCCGAAACGTCTGCGAATTGATGTATCGTTCCTCTTTAATCCTTAACCCGATTTCCTTTCTTGATTTTTTTTCCAGTCATGTTTTACGTCTTCTCTACGCTTCCACCCTTGGTAGTGCTCTATCTCACTACCCCCATCAGTACGGCTCATTGTCTTTCCAATAAACGTGTGGCACTACATTTTAAATGCAACCATCTCCCTCTTCTCTAAATTTCTGATGATCCACATTTTGCTCCGATACGATTCTCCACGTATTAATTTCTAATTCCAGCAGATATCTTTTATTGAAGATAGGTTTCCCCTCCTGTATAAATTTAATTGCAATATATTCCTTGCTTCCCTCTTAATGTGTTACTTTGGTATTCACGATGTGCGTGGAATTTAGGAAGACCAAATCATAGTCTACCAAACCGTTGCTGCTGAAGAGTTGGAGTGGAAGTTAAATGTAGCTCCCTTTCTGTTTAAGAACGCCGTCGCCCACATGTGTAGCACGTTTACTGTGTCATCTCCTGCCGAGAGTTACAAGATTAAGTAATTAATTTAGAATATCTTGATTCATCGAGAAACATAGACTAAATAAGTAACTGGTAAAATTATGAATTTGAAATCGACAAGAATAATAATCTTTCCTGTAATTACGATTGAGCAATTTTAGAAAAGAAATACTGCAGTGAGAAGGTCAGGTCTCTCCCTATCTTTCCTCTAACTCAAAATTCAGCCATTTAATACTTCTGCACCAAACCATAGCTCAAGCAAATTACTGGCAAATAACAAGCTACTCTCTTGTATAGCAAAGCTAACTTTTTTTATAATTTTCTAAATAATTACTACAATACATATTGTTTTCCCCCTTTTTTCCATACTCCTTGCCCTTACGTGTCAACGATTCGATAAAAAAGAAAAATATTCCAATCGTCTTCACTTCCAATCGCCCCGAGGGCCAGCAAGTAAAGATGAATGAAGAGTAGTGATTTAAAATCATTTATGTCACTGGTCCAGTAAACATGTTCTTTAGCGTTCAACTCTAAAGATGGTTCGCAGTAGTACACGTTTCCATTCTTCCGCCTCCATTTCTGAATGCGTAGCACACACTTTTAGCACTCATAATCTGCGCCATGTATGACGTATTTCGTCTTTCCCGACAATTCCTTCTATCAAACGCTGCTTTACTGTTTTTTCAATGTTGCTATTTTCACTTAAAATGTGCCCAGTGAGTTTGTCTCTCCTTGTTTAAATGTGCATCCAGAGAGATTTAGTTTCCCGCTCTATCTCTCCTGTTGATCTTCAAAATCCTTCTGCAGCACTATATCATCAGGGCTTCTAATCGTCTTCTCTCTTGTTTCCCTGCTGTCCAAGTTCCACAAGCGTATAGGGCCATAATCCAAACAAAGACTTTCATGAGCAGTTTCTGTATTTCCAGATTGACGTTACTGCTGGTCACTAATTTCCGTTTCAAATGAAATGCAACCAAAGGTCCCTGTGAAACTTTCGCACTTTCGTAGTTTTAGGGTAGGGCGTATTTGAAACAAGTATACTCATTGGGACAAGTGCATATGACGTCAATTACAAATATGCTTGGCATTTCGGAAAGTTTATACGTTGAGAAAAGTCAACTCTACGATGTGCGAAGATAATGGACTACCTCAGCTGTGACGGTTGTTGTCTATGACAATGCTGTATAAAAATTATCTAGATAATAAATACTTTAGAATAAATGAAGTGGCATTTTTACAATAAATAAAGTGATAGTAAGATAATATGAAAACAGAATCTCTCATTCGTGATTAATGCAGTCAGAAGATAAGGTCATTTATTTCACATATTTTGATAAAATCTCACTCACCAAAATCTGTAGGATACTTCCCTTACACCTATAATCACAGAATATGGTAAGAGGCAAGGCATCACAGTTCAAAGAAAGGGAAAAATCCAAAATTTATTAATTTATAATTATATGACACCAAAAAAATTTTCAGTTTTCGTCCGTCTGTTAAGATCCCTTTTTCTCAGGAACGAGTACACGTGTGAAGTTGAAAGTTATGTCAAATACTAAGGTTTATTGCCCCATGTCGGTCTTTAAAATTTAAGCTTCTAGGACAAGCAAAGTCACCCATCAAAATCTGTAGGGTACATCCCGTTGGTCTATAATCATGAAATTTGGCAGGAAACAAGGTATCACAGTACGAATAAGGAAAAAAATCCGAAGAATATTCATTTGTAACTATTTGTCACTCTCGAAAGTCTTGTAACTCCCAGTAGCGATTTCTTGCCAGTATTGACATCGGTAACGGCCAATAATCGTCGAAATTCCCGGTTCCTGGGTTGTGTCAGCCATCTACATATACGAATTAAGTTTTGGGCACTTCCCATCTAGGTTATCAACGACCGCAATTGTTGTTCGTAGATGAATTATCTTAAAAACTTCAAATAACCGTTGTTATCAATTTGTATAACCAATATTAATAACATAAGGATGAAATGAGTTTCAGTAAAAGAGCTAATCATTGAAGTCTTTTAATTGCGGATGGTTAACTGTTAATAAAATATGAGAAAAGAATAGCTATTTTGGCAAACGTGAAACCCTTTGAATGAATGAGTGCTCGATTACCCACAGAGTCTTACAAGATTCTGTACTTGACGGAAGATTTAATATACAGATTGGTAGAGTGAAATATAATCAGTGAAAATGTTTTTGTAAATGCTTGCTATTGGCCAGCCATTGATAATCAAGACGAAGATCTAGCCACTGTGACTCCATTTCAAACAAACCTATTCACCACTAATTCACGGAATAGTCCTGTTATCTCGCAAAATTTTAACACCTTTGTTACACCTGTCGAGATGTCGCCAATAAAAAACGGTCTGCCCTCGTGTCAGCAAATGAACAATCAACTGAAATGCGGCGTGCTGTCTGAGGTTCATCATTCCAACGAGATATAGGGGCCCAGTGGTGTGCGTCACAGTAGGTGAGACAGCATGTCTCGCCACCAATTCTTATCTCTGCGTTTCAATTACTGCAGACTCTCAATAATGCATGACTAAGTTGAGACTTCGTCGATACACTGATGTCCCATGGGCCCGAATGGAGTCGAGCACTCTCGATGTATGTCGGGCAAAGCGACTACTGTGACGCCACAAGCTCATTGGTGGGCCTGTATTTCTCGTGGGTCCCACACAGGGGGGCCGGCCCTGTCGGTGCGGTAGAAATTTTTGTGTGCCCGATGTGAAGAAGTGTTGATAGTACTTCGCTGCTGACGTGTTTACATATTATAACTATCAACAACGTTTGTTGCGAATATTGTAGCTTCAACAACTTGGTCCAACGTAATGTTCCTGCCTAGCAATAAACAACACAAAATCTAAACTACCAATAAATCACCGTGTTATTAGATCCTCATACATTCTTTACGCCACGAGTATGTTACTGGAATCCCTATTCCCTACTGTAATGTATTATATTGACCACTTCATAGTCTGACCCCGGAAATCGTTGGTAGAACGTAAGCAGCTTTACTTCGCGACTGTATAAAGGTACTGGATACGGTACATATTTCAAAGAAACCCGTCTTGATAATATCGCGGCATTGGCATCCGTAGTTTTCTGTATCTAACTTCATTTTTTTCATCAATAGAACTTTTGAAATGGAGTTGTTTATGAGGAAGAGATCAAACTGTTTACAACTTTTAACGAGCCCTTCACTGGCAGTTGTGTTGACCACGGCCGATCTTCTGGAACGTTACTTAGTAAGGTCAGACTTGGGTTCCTTTAAGAAACTGTTTGTGGTACGTATCAGCAGCAACTTGGAGGAAACATTACTAATATGTGAAGAGATATCTAATGAATGTGTACTCCGTCAGTATCTTTAGTGCATGCACGGTCGCAGGTTCGAATCCTGCCTCGGGCATGGATGTGTGTGATGTCCTTAGGTTAGTTAGGTTTAAGTAGTTCTTTGTTCTAGGGGGACTGATGACCACAGCAGGTGATTCCCATAGTGCTCAGAGCCATTTGAACCATTTAGTGCATGCATCTGCCAAACATCGCCCTTTTTTTATCTGCAGCAAGCGATAGAAACACAAGAAACAAAATTTAATATTTTAACTTTTGTCATATGCACTACTGTTCTAAAGTATAGCACCTCTCTATAGAATTTCGAGGATTTTGGTACAGAACTTCTAAAAACCCATTCGTCTCTGAAATTTCAAATACTTCCTAAAGAACGATAGCCTACAAATGAGAAGGAATACTATGATTAAGGATAAGACTGTTTTCGTAATATTTTAATTCAAGGAAATAGGTACCTACGTATCTGTAAATGACGTGCCACGTCACTGGTGATACCTAACTTAAATATTATATATTTTGATGAAATTCCCATTTAATTTCATCACAGTGTAAAATATTGTGTATCACATATGCATTATTCAGCAGTCGTACTTTAGATAAATTTCGAATTTTGTTGGAGCCTCCTTGACCCTTACAACAGGCTTCACTCCGCCGGACGTGGAGTCGCTCATTTTCTAATGCTACTGATGTCAATTTAATGGTGCCACATTTTCACAGTCACCTCCAAGAGCTCCTGTTTTGTTTGCCGGCTCCTCCTTCTGAATCCCCTTCTCAACCAGTCGCCACAAATCCTCAACTGGATTAAGACATGGCGAACTTCCCTACTACGGAAGTTCTCTAATATCAAATTCACCAATTCAGTCACGACAGAACGAATCTGAAATGATAGATTTGGACGAAATATAACAGCAATAATATTGCAAATTGTATTACAACTCAACTTTTTAATGTGTGCCAAGGAGTCTGATCTTAAATCCACACACCAAGTGAGGTGGCGCAGTGGTTAGCACACTGGACTCGCATAATGCCGGGATGGTTTCTTTGAAAGGGCACGGCCGACTTCCTTCCTCGTCCTTCCCTAATCCGATGAGACCGATGACCTAGCTGTCTGGTCTCCTTCCCCAAAAACAACCCAACCCCCAACATATTAGGTCATTAGGTCTTAAATCCACTGCAAATTCTGGAATGCATTACGTGGATTGAACATACGAGGGTGTTGAATCACAACTTCGTATTGATCACCGTTCATTGTTCTCTAAACAAAGTACAGCCTTCCAAGACCTTGGTATGTCATTACTTCCGTATCACTACCGATGGAACATGTTTCACCGTTCACGCAAGACAGTCAGGATCCATTCTTTCATTGTCTTCATATCTGACGAGCTGTGGTCTGTCACTAATCATGGAAAATCAGTTTTCACCTGAAAATACCACAATTCTCCACTGCTCTTTTGTCCAGTTTACGTGCAGTGTGGCCCATGCCAACGTCTTTTCTCATTACAGCAGTTAAGAATGGCTTCGTCTTCCAAATTCTAGCCTTCATTCCTATTGTACAGAGGCTTTCCCTAAGAAATGATGAGCTGGAATCAACTCCTATTGCTTATTTCCAGCATTTGCCAATTCAACTGAAGTAGCACTGCTGTTTTCCGATGAAGTATACTCCCCTCCCGGGACGGAGAAATGCGTGGGCACTCGCTCCTTGGGAAATTTTAATATTTTCTTTGGTCATTAGCTTCGGCAGATTTAGACTCACAGCTGACTTTAAAAAGTTTAATCTCTTCATAGTTTCAGTGTTGTTGAGGCCTGCGTTCTGTAAAACCTGCATGAGCTTTTTCTGTCTAATGGTCGTTAGTTCATGAGTTTTCACCATGGTGGTAATCGCACACACGTATAGTAGAAAGAAAATTTTAAAGATCTAGCAATACCTTCAGATCAGAGCTAGTAAGAGCTGGACCTCAGTTGACACGTATAGTAGAAAGAAAATTTTATAGATCTAGCAATACCTTCAGATCAGAGCTAGTAAAAGCTGGACCTCAGTTGACAGAAAGCATTCTCTGAAGCGGTAATCGGCAGTAGGAGATCAAATTGTTGATAGGCATTGTCACAGCCGCGCCCGCTCCACCTCCCTCCCTCCAAAGAAAAAAAAAAACCTTACAGTTACATTTGAGCGTGAACATGTGTAACTAACAAAAGAACATCATTGCAATCAAAGGTGTGCAATACTTTAGAACAGTAGTGTAGTTTGCCTTATGCATCCAGCTTATTCTTACACAAGGGGTTTGTTGCAATTTCACGTTGTCTGGGATACTTAAAAAAGAAGCTCTCGGTGACATCCTTAACATGAACAGAAAAACAGAAAGGAACTCCAGAATATGCAGCCTGTGAAGAGAGTCTGATTGAAGAATGAGGCTGGAGACAGAGTGTATATGCGACTTTGTGGGCTGAGGAACCGTCGACCGAATTAACTCACACATTTCGCCTTTATTTCCTGTCGTCAGCTATCAGTCTTGTCTCGCCGTCCGTCTGTTACTATGTCTCTAGGTAACACCTGTCTACAATCTGCATTTGCGAATTCAGTCTTTGTTCTTCGACACAACAAGCCGTAAAAAGTTCAGTACAGTACATAATTTCAGAATGTAATTTCAACAGCCTTTTTCTCGCGTTAATACTACAGCTTCATTGTTCTCATATGCACCAGAATTTCCAGTCTCGCTGTAGTTTGTAAGCTATTGTTTCATCGTGAACATTGCTGCAGTCAGTAATTCCCTGAATTCTCATAGAGAGGCAAATATATAATCCTCACACAAACAGAAACATCGCCTGCAGTAGGCATAAATTGTTAGTTACTCTGGGAATATACTGCTTAAGGCTATACTGTGAGTACAAAATAATAAGCAACCAGTTGCATTAAGGAAATTTGATTTCTTTACGGGTGAAGAAGGACACTAATTGCCCGAAACCGGCAAAGAAATTAAATTTCTTTTATGCAACTGATTGATTATTAGTTCGTTACATACAACCACCGTTGCTGATGATGGATAAAATACTATACTGCGAATGTTTAAGAAGAAGGGGGCTAAAACTGAACATTACGGCAACTCCGAATTTGTTGTTCGTTCTGCTGTACGTGCTACATGGTTGAGAAGGTCCAGTCGACTGCGGTGCAAAAACAGGCATTCAGCAAAAAACACGCTGTATCTTTTCTCCTAACGCGCTGCTTCCCGAGTGCGAAGGCTTACCGGTCCCCGGCACGAATCCGCCCGGCGGATTAAGTGTCGAGGTCCGGCGTGCCGGTCAGCCTGTGGGTGGTTTTTGGCGGTTTTCCATCTGTCTCAGCGAATGTGAGCTGGTTCCCCTTATTCCGCCGAACGGTGAGCTGGTTCCCCTTATTCCGCCGAATGGCGAGCTGGTTCTCCTTATTCCGCTTCAGTTACATTACGTCGGCGATTGCTACGGAAATAGTCTCCACGTACGCGGAACACCATAATTACTCTACTACGCAAACATTTGGGGTTACACTCGTCTGTTATGAGACATCCCCGGGGGGGGGGGGGGGGCGGGGGGGGTGGTAAGGGGGGGAGGAGGGGGTGACCACTGGAGGCCGAAACGAACAATAACCCTTTGTTCGGTGTGGGGCGGCGGTGGGGTGGGTGGACTGCTGTGGCCTGTTGTGGGGTTGTGAACCACTGAGGGCTACGGCGGGGCGAAACCGCTCCGTTGTTTCTAGGTCCCCGGTTCACTACACAATACACATCACGCTACCATATCTTCCTCGCAAACGATGCACACTTGCCAACATCTATCTCAAGAGTGGAACAGAATAGGTGATATTAAAGCGACTAAGGAAGGTACTTCAGTCGAAACTAAGTTGATTTTGCGATGATGACTCTTTTACTCGGTGCCATATCTGCTTTCATAAGAAAAATTTGCATTTGGATTATCTAACCAGGTAACTGCGAGAAACTCGCACAATCAGCTTAACATCCCATGCCTCCAAGTTGCTGACAAAAATAATATTGAACAATGGGAAAGAAAACTGAGGATCTGTTTGACGATGATTTCTCTTTACTTCGTAGAAGCAAGACATGCAGTCCTGGCGTTGCGCTTGGCGTTGGAAACAAGACTTAAGAAAAATCACGACACTTTCGTAGGAGTTGTCGACGAGGAAAAAGGTAATTCCAAACCCTTGAATTTCTCAGAAACATAAGTATAAGCTGTAGGAAAATATGAGTAATATACCATATACTCAAATAATAATCTTGAATATTCCGAGCTGCACAGCTGATTCTTGTTAATAAGAAACGATCTCATCTCTATTAGTACGAGCTTATTATGACGCGACAGCTTGTTTTCGAACGAAAATCGTCAGATTACATTGCCGACATGTTTCATAACAAAGAGATGCGCCAATATCATGGCTTCTTATTTCCTCGGTGCCACATACCAAGTCAGGTCTGTCACAGGTTGCGAGACACTGGCACGCATTATTTACAGAAAAATGGATAAATATGGATTCTGATCACGTGGGATGATCAATTCTGCTCCAGAGAAATGCAGGTTCATGCGACGCAAAAATGACCGTACGACTTATCTTAGAAGGTAAGGTAAACAAACGTTTATACCATCTGTATATTTAGGGAAAGGGTTTGGCAATGTTGACTACACTATGAAATACAGGGAGCGAAAGGCTATTCGCAAGAAACACCAGAATGCGTTTATAAAGAGTCGAAGGACATTAAAGAGAAGCAGTGGTTCAGAAGCGAATTATTCGATGAGCAACAGAGCAGAAATTAAATTTTGAAGTTACCGATGAGATTGTAATTCTGTCAATGACAACAAGCAACTTTGAACAGAAATGAAAAGGAATAGGTAGTACCTTCAGAATCAACATAAACAAAAGTGAAACAAGAGTAATGAAGTGTACTCAGATTAACGTAGGTGATACCCAAAGAAATAGATTAGGAAATGAGACCTGAAGGTAGCTGATGAGTTTCGCTATTTAGTCAGCAAAATAATCTATGGCTGAAGTAGAAAGGATATAAAATGCGAAGTGGTAACACCGAGAAAAGCATTTCTGAAAAACAGAAACTTACTAACATAAATTTCAGTGGTACGAAGAATTTGCTGGAGGTCATTGTGTAGAGTTTCATAGAAATTAACCTCTACTTTTTCATTACAGTTTTCATTCCATGTAACAAGTCTGTAATCTTGCCTAACTTGAAGAGAGTATTGATATGAGTGAATCTTATCAGCAATATCTATTAATTACTAATTTCAATCCTACTCCTGTCCTTTTATTTTATTTCCATAATTGCTGATTCAATGTACAGAATATTTGTATCCTTACCTTATTCATTTTCTAATCTGAGTCTTCCTTTTTCGTCTTCCGTTATTATAGTTGCTTCTCTGGTACATATTGTATATTACCCATGTTTCCTTCTTATACCAATTTTTCTGCGTGTTTCTAAAACATTAAATTCTCTTACAGTACTAAAAGTATTTTACAGGTCGACAAATCCTATGAAAGGGTCTTGGTTTTATCAAGCTTTGCCCCCGTTAGTAAGTACAATGTCAGAACTGTCTGTATCTCCTTTATCTTGCCTAAAACAAAAGCGTTCGCCACACAACAAAACCTCCATTTTCATTCCCACTAGCCTGTGTATTTGTCAGCAGCCTAGATGTAAGCATTATTAGTCATCACATTTATCAGCGTAACCTGTCTGTCAGATTTTGTGAATGATATCCCTCCGCCGGCCGGAGTGGCCGTGCGGTTCTAGGCGCTACAGTGTGGAGCCGAGCGACCGCTACGGTCGCAGTTTCGAATCCTGGCTTCGGGCATGGATGTGTGTGATGTCCTTAGGTTAGTTAGGTTTAATTAGTTCTGAGAATCAAAAACCCGACTGAAGGTAGCACAAAGTG
Source organism: Schistocerca gregaria (assembly GCF_023897955.1). Classification (NCBI taxonomy): domain Eukaryota; kingdom Metazoa; phylum Arthropoda; class Insecta; order Orthoptera; family Acrididae; genus Schistocerca; species Schistocerca gregaria. The sequence goes on along the minus strand of NC_064925.1, from coordinate 338,558,128 downwards.
TTGAAACATGTGTGGATGATAACAAAATTTTGTTTTGCTTAAGGCGGAATTCCTCACGTGATTTTATTTCAATAATCTTCACTTACATAATTTCAAGCTTTTATAAATTTGTCGAGACCCTGTACCAGAGCAAGCTGTAAAGACGTATCGCGTGGAAAAACTGTTGTACTGCAAGGCGACGTTTAATTCCATTCACGATTTACAAACAGCTGCGCCCCCGCCTGCGGTAAGACGCACAGCCTGCGTGCAGGCAATTTCCTGCAGTTTGGCGAGCAAGGCCAGCCGGCTATCGATAAGCGTTAACGAGGCGCGCTTCCGCGTGCCGGCATGCGGTCGCGCCCTTCCGCACAAACTGTATCGAGATTGTCCCCCCCCCCCCCCCCCCCCCGCCTCCCCCACACCGCTCCCGGCCGCAGCGGCGCCGCCGAACCAATCCCGTTATCTTGCAATAAACAAACATTTGTGCGCGGCGCAGCGCGGCGCGGCGGCGGCAGAGGCCGCGGGCGCTGCGGGTCGCCGGCGTCACGTACGGCGGGGGCGGCGCGGGTGTGGGGCGCGTGACGCGGCTGCCGATGGCCGCCCCCCGCTCAAACAACGTTACCAGCGGCGCCGGCCGCCCCCGGCCCCCAGGCTTCGGCCCACGGCGCGCATACGCCGTACGTGACCCTCCTCCATGCCTCGCAGCGGCGATGCGCCGGTCTCAGCCCCCACCTGCGCGGGCGCTCTCCCTCCCAGAGGTACAGTCCGGTGAGCTGTCGGACGACGACACATCCGCGTACTGTTGACAGGTCTGTAGTATCTACATCTACTCCTGTAAGACACACAGTCTGTGTGTGAGGTGGGCTAAGAGGAGGGAGATGTGGCGTACCAGTGTAATGTTATTGCATTAATTTGTTCTGAAAGCGGTGATGATAGACAATAAAAGCGGGTTAAAAGCTGTGAGCTCTCTGGGGAAGTTAACCTTGCGTTACTGAGCAAATGTTTCACCAGGTATCCAGTCTAGCTTACCTAACTCCCAACCAGACTAACATTAATTATAATCTTTTAATAGTCATACGACAACCGGTGATACATTTATTTATTTATGCATTTATTTTACCTGGCAAGATTAGGGCCTTCACGCCCTCTCTTACACCTAACCAGGCATACTCAGATTGAACGAGTTACAGTTTCTAAATAACATTAAGGACATTTAACCTATTATGCAGTATTGATGTTAAACAAAAAATTGAGATTATAACAATAAAAAGAGAATTTAAATAAAAAGCTTCACGTGGTCAACGTGGTTTAGACAAGTAGTGTAACGCCACAATAATTTTGATAATTAAAATAAATTAGATCGAAACGCAATTTACAAAAGAAAAACCTGGAACTGGTTACTATCGTCTTACTATTAACCTGATGGGTCAAACAATTGTATAAGCACTTGGTACTGGTCTCATAAAGTACACCCCACGTGGGTTGAACATAAAGAAAAGTTGCTATATTGAAAAATATTATCATGACGAGACGTTATAATCTCACGCACATTCGCATTTAAGATTGATGATCTTAGTTAGAGTTACTGATCAACACGTGGTTTCACTTTACTCACAAAATAGTGAGAAAGCAACTACTGGAAGATATTCTGAACTTCACACTCGAATTACACTGCGTTGCAATTTAAGATAACATTAGATATTTTAGAGCTGAACCTGAAATAAAGGTGATTAAATATTCAGTTAGGCTGAACTTAAGAAATCCATTGCCCTACGGACTTAAGCAGACACGCGCTTAGCCGGAGATCTTACCACTTCAGACGCTCGCCGCGGGCAGACTGACCTGGGCTCCTACCGAGCGTGCTTAACAGATACAAACGGAAGTGACCAGAGAGGCAGCTTCCTATACCAACATGACAAGGGACAGACAGAACCATACTAAGGATAGAAACCTCTTTGCTTTTAGAAAGCGTAGCTGCCTATTCCGACGTTGGTCCTACTGTTCTCTAGCAGACAGGCTTGTCTGCTACCATCAAGCATGCAACTAGAAATACATTTGCTCATTCATCCTCACAGACAGAAGGGAAGGGGGATGACAGTATCTTATCGTATACAGTACATAAAAGAAAGCGGATGTAGGTTCCGTATGAGACTGTGTGACATGAATTACATATAAACTGTGTATTAAAGTGTAGTAGTGTGACAGATCGTTCTTGATTATGTGTAAAAGTAACACGTTCCACTGCTCAGTCTCCTCCCAGACAGTCAGAAACACCACAGTAAATTCAGAAGAGGAATTTATGCCGTAAATGACAACATATTTAAGAAATTAACAACAGAGACCTTTCACCAGTGTCATATACCTCGATCCCACTCCACGGTGTATGATACGCTTTCTGTTATATTCGAATTTCTGTCTTGTTCAGTGTGCGAGATGTATCTTTAAGGATCTGTAACTATGTTTCAGATGCTGGAGTGTGTTCGGTGATTTCTTTTGGAACGACACCTTTAAATGATGAATGGTGAATATTAATAGCTTTGTCCTTTTGATGTTGTTGAACTCCGATGGGGTATATTGTAAGGCTGCAGCATCTCCGTTCGACCGGTACCGTTTACCGGTACATGACGATGTAGACTGGTTGCTGCAAACTGACAGCTCACCTGGGAGTGGCGGTTGGGCGTGTACACCTCAGGCAATCATCGCAAAAGTTCAGTCGTCTTGTAATCATTGTCTTGTTCTCGCATAAGAAGTGTCTTAGGTATACGAAGTACGACAATAAAGTAATGAGACTGATTTTCTTTTCAAGTTGCTTGCGTAGGCACAATATCTTTGACCTTGGCCTATAAGCTGCTTCTAGTCCAAGCGGCACATCGATGTAGCTGCTCAGTCGTGAGTTGTGCTGTAATAAGTTAGGACGTGTTTGTGTCTCTCGTCACGGAAATGGTACCTCATAATATTGCTCAACGGTATGCCATTTCTTATTGCGTAAAATTGGGTGAAAACGTGACAACTTACAATAAGCTTCATAAGGCTTTTGGAGAGGAGGTTACGTGAAGAGCTCAAGTTTTTCGTTGGCATAAAGTGTTTAGTGAAGGCAGAACGAATGTTGAAGATGAAGGCCGCAGCAGACGACCATAACCTCAGCGACGGATGTCAACTTGTCCAGGGTGCGTGAACTTGTACGACCTGATCGAAGATTACCCGTGAAAATTATTGCAGAAGAACTGAACATTAATCGAGAAATGGTTCGTCTAATAATAACTGAAGATCTTGATATGAGAAGGATTTGTGCAAAAATGGACCCCAAGAATCTCACACCACAACAGCGAGAAACACGGAACAATGTGTCAGCCGATCTGTTAGAGCAAATGTAAATCAGTCCAGAATTGTTGATCCGTGTTATCACTGGTGATGAAAGTTGTTTTTTTTTTTTAGTAAGATCCAGAGACAAAACGCCAAACTTCGTATTGTAACACGCCCGGGAGTACAAATGGGTGGGGTCCTTTAAAACTGATTGTCGTTTCGGACTGTTGCTTTTCTTGACCGTGCGCCCTTTCCCCACCACGTACCTGGTAATCCCGCAGCGGTCGTACTGTTCTACTCCACACTGCTGCTGGCTTGCCTCAAATTATTTATCGAAATATGCAAGCGGGTTTAGGGGAGCCACTCAACGTTAAAACACAACACTGTTCGACGTCTGGTATAAACAACTATATTCTGAGACGATTAAAGAAAAATCGCAGGTTGCACTGTTTACATTCTAATTCAGAAGTGTTATCCCAATTAATGGATGATTAACAGTCCACAAAATATCATTTAGACGAGCGTACGCGTAACCGACACGATGCGATTGATTGTTGATGATGCAGAAGACGAAAGATCGAATGAAAGTTCCTACGCTCGTCACACATACAGATACCTGGTAATAGTCCTCCTTGTCACCAGTAATGATATAACACAGTTCGCAAAGTTAATTTTTCAGTTCTCAGTTCTCACTTTTACGAGCGTGCGCGTAACCGTCGCGTTGCGGCTGATTGTTGATAATCGAACGCACGTCCTCACGCTCGCTACAAGACACTGGCACTTGACTGCACTCTTTTATGGTAACTAATTTTTACTGATTCACATCAGTTCATTCTGGGAGAACGAACACGGCGCGGATGATCTATGCTGTGCGACACGCAACGAGAAGACACATAAACACGTTATCGACGGCACTGCTCATTTTTTCATTACTTCTTGACGCACTTTGCTCTGAATCATTTCCATATTTCATCACTTTACTGTAACAACACTTGTAGCAACACTTCAACCTGAATACTAAAAAAGCCTCTCACATGCGGAGCTACACACTACACAACATAACAGTACCGTGAACCGTGCTCGACACTCTACAGACGCTGATGCCCGCAAAGATACTCCACAACTAAGCCAGCGATATGACAATACGCTTACCGTATGTCAAAGTCAAAAGTGAAATTCGTGCTTGTGTGATTCTTTGATTCCAGGAGAATTATTCATATAGAGTGGGTGCCTCCTGGACAAACAATTAACCAATATTACAACAAACAAATTTTAGAAAGACTTCTTAAAAGAGTTCTTCGTGTCCGTGCCAACGTTGCTGATAATTGGACTCTGCATCACGATAATGCGCCATCACATACTGCTCTGTCACTGCAGCAATTTCTAATCTCGAAACAAATTTCAGTACTACCACAGCCACCGTATTCACCAGATATCGCTCCGTGCGACTTTTTTCTATTTCCAAGAGACAAAACGGCGGTGAAGGGACACCATTTCAAACAACACAAGCTCTCCAGAAAGCTGTGACGAGGAAAAGAAAAATGGCTCTGAACACTATGGGACTAAACATCGATGGTCATCAGTCCCCTAGAACTTAGAACAACTTAAACCTAACTAACCTAAGGACATCACACAACACCCAGCCATCATGAGGCAGAGAAAATCCCTGACCCCGCTGGGAATCGAACCCGGGAACCCGGGCGTGGGAAGCGAGAACGCTACCGCACGACCACGAGATGCGGGCTGTGAGGAGGATCTTGGAGGATATTAGAGAAGGTGAATTCCAGAAATGTTACCATCAATGGCAGAATCGCTGGAAAAAATGTGTCAAATCAGAAGGAAACTACTTTGAAGGAGACAACGCTAAACTTCACTGACACGTTAAGCAACTTGTTTTTTCACATCAGTCTCATTATTTTATTGACGCACCTCGTATATTGACTTCTACATACATATCCTGCCGTGTGTGGTACCTTAAGCCACTACTAATACTTTCCTTTCCTGTTCCACTCGCAGACAGATCAACGGAAAACCGACTGTCTGTATGCTTCCACAAGAGCAACAGTTTTGATTATCTTACTGGTCCTCACGCGAAATGTACATTGGTGGCCGTAGAATCGTTCTGCAGTCAGCTTCAAAAACCAATTCTCTAAATTTTCTCAACAGTGCTCCTGGAGAGGAACATAGCCTTCCCTCCAGTGATTCCCATTTCGGTTCCCCAAGCACCTCCGTAATGCTTGCGTGTTGATTGGAACGCCGATAACAAACCTAGCTGCCCGCTTCTGAAGTGCTTCGATGTCCTGCTATATCCAGACTCGTGTAGATCCCAAACACTCGGTCAGTACTCAAGATTTTGTCGTGCTAATGTTCTATACTCGGCCTTCTTTACAGATGAACCACGTGTTCCTAAGAATCTCCCCAGAAACCACAGTCGATCATTCTCCTTCCCCGCTACAATCCTTACGTGATGGTTACATTCCATAGACGTACATTCCATGTATATATATAATTCATTTACACTCAGAGAAAATAAGATAAACCCTGTCATACATTCCTGTGGCACTTCTGACGATCATCTTTTCACTGATGATCTCTTGCCGTCCGGAAATCGACCTTTGCAACTCTTACTACACGAGTTTATGATCTGATATTTACGTGACACTAAAGTGCAAGTGTGAGGGCATTACTGTTGTCCGCCGAAAGTACCACGAGTAAATCAAAGAATTTTGCTCCGCGCAAGCAAGGGCTATATCCCATCGGAATTTTAAGAATTGGCATATAATTTTAATGCAATCCAGATACCCACAAATGCAACGAAACGCAAGCACTGTTTAAGGAGCTACGGGAGACGACGAGTACTTTGTGCCATAATACTCAGGAAGTAATCCTGAACAAAATGCAAAATTTCGTCGGCAGAGTCCTGGTTCACAGTGTACATATACGTTTTATTAGTGCCTGAAAATGCTGTTATTTACAGAAAAATGTGGCCATTAGAAGAGGAATTGCAGAACGACGTACACAGTTTCCATTGTGTACTTAATGACAGCACTTTTTACATGAGTGCAAAAGTAAGCTAATAGAGGGGAATAACTTAGCAGTATCCACTTACCGGATCAGCGTTCAATCAGCAGAGCCCATTATATCGTTTACATATGTCACTATTAAGTGGTAACAGCCAAAGGGATGAATATGTGGGGTCAGTAGGAGGGTAAGCGAATGGAAGGTTTAGATTCGGTGGTACTGTTTTGGCAAAGCAGGCAGAATGTGTGAAGGAACCCATTATACTAGGTACCAGAGGGACCAATTGAAGAGTTCTCTTGCAACGTTTGGAGTCCACGTAAAGTAGACGTGACAGTACACATCAAATTCAAAGACGCTCTTCTAGGTTCGGAACACATCGATATAGGCCACGCAAATGTATAACAGAATCACTCAGGGAACTTAAACGGAAATCACTGGAAGAAAAACGGTGTTGCCCTCGTGAAAACCATCTGGGTAAATTTAGAGAACCCGTATACGAGGAAAACTGTACGTCAGATCTTCTGCGTCGATAGTAAATCTTAAATCTCAGAAGAACATCCGAGACTCTGAGATTGCACCACATACAGAAACATATTGACTGTCATATTTCCATCAATCACTGCACGCTTAGAGCTGGGAAAAATGCAATATTTGTACGATTTACCCACCACCATACAGTGTGCAGTTAGTTGCGGTGTGTGTATGTAGATACAGAATGACCATTTGGCGAGAATCTTTCGGATAATAATATGGAAAGCGACCTACGTCGTAAGTGAATTACACTTCCATAAGATTTTTCAACTGAATATCAGTCCTGCATTTCCCGTTTGCAGTGGTATTCCTTTGTGGCAAAGAAAATCTCGCAGGATTTGAGAGCACTACGCCGGAATTCCAAATTTTACTTTAAGCACGTGTGTGTGTGTGTGTGTGTGTGTGTGTGTGTGTGTGTGTGAGAGAGAGAGAGAGAGAGAGAGAGAGAGAGAGAGAGAGAGAGAGAGAGAGATAAAGAGAGAGAGAGAGAGAAAATGTGGAGAAAATGGCTACAAGTCTTACCAAACAGTAAGGAGTAAACCTACAAACTGACGCACAGTCAGTCACTCACTCACTCTCATCTGCCTCGTGTTGACCCACACAATCACTTTATCTCACGCATCATACACACAAAAAAGCATTATTAGGGTAGAAGCAGTTCATTCGTCTTATACAGAAAGAGAGAGACAGAGACAGAGGCAGAGAGAGAGAGAGAGAGAGAGAGAGAGAGAGAGAGAGAGAGAGAGAGAGAGAGAGACACATACAACTCTGACAACCATTCACATTTTAGACTTTTTTGACGCCAAAGTGGCGTGATTTTTTTCTGTAAACGTCTAGACATGAACAAATGAGGCATTTCTATTCAAAATAAAGCTTTCCTAGCTAGCGTGATTCTTGCTTTTTAATACCTTGGGGCGACTGTAGATGTTAAGTTACTCTGTAGAGAAACCCTTTTCCTCATGTGCAGCGAAGCATGCCACATTTGTGTTTGCCTTTTGCGAAGTTTGCAGCTCGTGGTCTTGGTGTAGCGTTCTCGCTTCCCGCGTAAGGGGTCCCAGGTTCGATTCCCGGCGCAGGAATTTTTCCTGCCCCGAGATCACTGGGTGTTGTTGTGACGTCTTCATCATTATCCTTCATCCCTATTACGGTCGTAGGAAGGCAATGACAAACCACCTCTCCCGCATTGTCCTCTACTCTCCTCGGAGTATGAGACATCATCATCTTACAAAACGAGAACTTCCCAAGAGATCTGTAAAGGCAGATGGTACTGCAGTTCACACTGACGCCCGGTTCTAAGCTCAAAATTATATTTGCTAATGGTGCATAGTGGTATAGAAACTTATCATATCTAAACAAAAATACTTAGCGTCCCGGCGGAAATTAATTTCATTTATCTATTTTGTGTCACTGCGCCACCAATTCCTCTAAAAGAGCATACACTTTGCTAAAGAGCAGATGGCTCGTAGTTCAAACTCTTGTTTGTTGCCGACCAGCAAGACTGCTGTGCTGGAGAGTACACAATAAACATGACCGGCCGCAAGCAAATTCCTTACGTTGTATTCCACTGTGAAAGGAACCCCTCCTTACGAACTCATTCTCAGTACCACGCGACGTGACCCGATATTCGCTGTCTGCACTAAAGCAGTATGTTTACAGACCGGCTCTATAATTTTCTCGCTTGTAGCAGAAATTTCTATCCTGAACATAAGGATTATGGTTAGTATATTTTGTGGGACTTCTAAACAAGTCGAGCCGAATTTAAACAGTGCATTAAGGAAAATACGTTTGCGAGCCTGTGCTTCAATCTGGTAATGTGAGATTTAAATACGCTTTGTTTTGAAATATCATATCTTGAAGAACAATATAGAAGTGCCTATTCTCAGGAGTTTATGACTGCCGTGAGGAATTCAGTATTACAGTTCTGTAGGTTGGTGTTGTTAAGCATATATATCTGCAGGAGATAAATAGCGTATGCGAATAATTTTATTGTAATTTTTAGTGTCACGATATCTGTTGAGTAAAGGCGATTAAGATACGAATACCTCTGAATGAAGGAGAGGCACACATTAGTCAGTAGCAATCTCATTAGCTTTGATTATTCTTGCAAATCTCGATTTCAGCTATAATAGCCATCTTCAGTACTAAATTACAAGAAAAAATTACAGAATAAAATTAATATATCTTACATCATGTTCTCCAATAGTAAGAATTAAACTCTGGTCAACATACCATTTTCGTTATATTTCAACATATTCGCAGCAGTTCATGTCACCATACGTTCTTAAAGGTGTATTGGTAGGTCACTGAGGCAAGTACAATAGCCTTAGTTTAAGTCATGTAGTATAAGTAACGCCTTATATGTAAAGAATTAACTAATAAAGTTTTTGAATCAAAACAGTAGTTCAAAAAGCCTTCTTATATATAGTATCTAAAATCAAACAGTATAATTGCATATCACTTTTAAATATTGAAGAAATCTACATCTACATTTATACTCCGCAAGCCACCCAACGGTGAGTGGCGGAGGGCACTTCACGTGCCACTGTTATTACCTCCCTTTTCTGTTCCAGTCGCGTACGGTTCGCGGGAAGAACGACTGTCTGAAAGCCTCCGTGCGTGCTCGAATCACTCTAATTTTACATTCGTGATCTCCTCGGGAGGTATAAGTAGGGGGAAGCAATATATTCGATACCTCATCCAGAAACGCACCCTCTCGAAGCCTGGACAGCAAGCTACACCGCAATGCACAGCGCCTCTCTTGCAGAGTCTGCCACTTGATTTTGCTAAACATATCCGTAACGCTATCACGGATACCAATTAACCCTGTGACGAAACGCGCCGCTTTTCTTTAGATCTTCTCTATCTGCTCCGTCAACCCGATCTCGTACGGATCCCACGCTGATGAGGAATACTCAAGTATAGGTCCATCGAGTGTTTTGTAATCCACCTCCTTTGTTGATGGACTACATTTTCTAAGGACTCTCCCAATGAATCTCAACCTGGTACCCACCTTACCAACAACTAATTTTATGTGATCATTCCATTTCAAATCGTTCCGCACGCATACTCCCAGATATTTTACAGAAGTAACTGCTACCAGTGTTTGTTCCGCTATCATATAATCATACAATAAAGGATCCTTCTTGCTATGTATTCGCAATTCATTACATTTATCTATATTAGGGGTCGGTTGCCACTCCCTGCACTAAGTGCCTATCCGCTGCAGATCTTCCTGCATTTCGCAACAATTTTCTAATGCTGCAACCTCTCTGTATACTACAGCATCATCCGCGAAAAGCAGCATGGAACTTCCGACATTATCTACTAGGTCATTTATATATATTGTGAAAAGCAATGGTCCCATAACACTCCCCTGTGGCACGCCAGAGGTTACTTTAACGTCTGTAGACGTCTCTCCATTGATAACAACATGCTGTGTTCTGTTTGCTAAAAACTCTTCAATCCAGCCACACAGCTGGTCTGATATTCCGTAGGCTCTTACTTTGTTTATCAGGCAACATTGCGGAACTGTATCGAACGCCTTCCGGAAGTCTAGGAAACTAGCATCTACCGGGGAGGCTGTATCTAATATTTTCTGGGTCTCATGAACAAATAAAGCGAGTTGGGTCTCACACAATCGCTGTTTCCGGAATCCATGTTTATTCCTACAGAGTAGATTCTGGATTTCCAAAAACGACATGATACTCAAGCAAAAAACATGTTCTAAAATTCTACAACAGATTGACGTCAGAGATACAGGTCTATAGTTTTGCGCATCTCCTCGACGACACTTCTTGAAGACTGGGACTATCTGTGCTCTTCTCCAATCATTTGGAACCACGGCTGTTAGTAGGGGGTCAAGTTCTTTCGTGTACTCTGTGTAGAATCGAATTGGTATCCCGTCAGGTCCAATGGACTTTCCTCTCTTGAGTGATTCCAGTTGTTTTTCTATTCCTTGGATACTTATTTCGATGTCAGCCATTTTTTCGTTTGTGCGAGGATTTAGAGAAGGAACAGCAGTGCGATCTTCCTCTGTGAAACAGCTTTGGAAAAAAGTATATAGTATTTCAGCTTTACGCGTGTCATCCTCTGTTTCAATGCCATCATCATCCCGGAGTGTCTGGATATGCTGTTCCGAGCCACTTACTGATTTAACGTAAGACCAGAACTTCCTAGGATTTTCTGTCATGCCGATGCATAGAATTTTACTTTCGAATTCACTGAACGCTTCACGCATAGCCCTCCTTACGCTAACTTTGACATCGTTTAGCTTCTGTTTGTCTGAGAGGTTCTGGCTGCGTTTAAACTTGCAGTGAAGCTCTCTTTGCTTTCGCAGTAGTTTCGTAACATTGTTGTTGAACCACGTTGGGTTTTTCCCGTCCCTCACAGTTTTACTCGGCACGTACCTGTCTAAAACGCATTTTACGATTGCCTTAAACTTTTTCCATAAACACTCAACATTGTCAGTGTCGGAACAGAAATTTTCATTTTGATCTGTTAGGTAGTCTGAAATCTGCCTTCTATTACTCTTGCTAAAGAGATAAACCTTCCTCCCTTTTTTTATATTCCTATTAACTTCCATATTCAGGGATGCTGCAACGGCCTTATGATCACTGATTCCCTGTTCTGCACTTACTGAGTCGAAAAGTTCGGGTCTGTTTATTATCAGTAGGTAAAAGATGTTATCTCCACGAGTCAGTTCTCTGTTTAATTGCTCGAGGTAATTTTCGGATAGTGCACTCATTATAATGTCACTCGATGCTCTGTCCCCACCCGTCCTAAACATCTGAGTGTCCCAGTCTATATCTGGTAAATTTAAATCTCCACCTAAGACTATAACATGCTGAAAAAATTTATGTGAAATGTATTCCAAATTTTCTCTCAGTTGTTCTGGCACTAATGCTGCTGAGTCGGGAGGTCGGTAAAAGGAGCCAATTATTAACCTAGCTCGGTTGTTGCGTGTAACCTCCACTCATAATAATTCACAGGAACTATCCACTTCTACTTCACTACAGGATACACTACTACTAACAGCGACAAACACGCCACCACTGGTTGCATGAAATCTATCCTTTCTAAACACTATATGTGCCTTTGTAAAAATTTCGGCAGAATTTATCTCTGGCTTCAGCCAGGTTTCTGTACCCATAACGATTTCAGCTTCGGTGCTTTCTAAGAGCGCTTGAAGTACCGGTACTTACCAATGGAGCTTCGACACTTTACAATTACAATACCGATTGCTATTTGGTCCCCGCATGTGCTGACTTTGCCCCGCACCCTTTGATGCTGTTGCCCTTTATGTACTTGCCCGAGACCATCTAACCTAAAAAAAAAAAAAACGCCCAATCCACGCCACACAACCCCTGCTACCCGTTTAGCCGTTTGCTGCGGAACCCGAAACCGCACCACCCTATGGCACAAGTCGAGGAATCTGCAGCCCACATGGTCGCAGAACCGTCTCAGCCTCTGATTCAGATCCTCCACTCGGCTCTGTACCAAAGGTCCGCAGTCAGTCCTTTCGACGATGCTGCAGAGGGTGGGCTCTGCTTTCATCCCGCTAGTGAGACTAACAGTCTTCACCAAATCAGATAGCCGCCGGAAGCCAGAGAGGATTTCCTCCGATCCATAGCGACACACATCATTGGTGCCGACATGAGCGATCACCTGCAGATGGCTGCATCCTGTACCCTTCATGGCATCCGGAAGGACCCTTTCCACATCTGGAATGACTCCCCCCGGTATGCACACGGAGTGCACATTGGTTTTCTTCCCCTCGCTTGCTGCCATATCCCTAAGGGTCCCCATTACGAGCCTGACGTTGGAGCTCCCAGCTACCAGTAAGCCCACCCTCTGCGACCGCCCAGATCTTGCAGACTAAGGGGCAACCTCTGGAACAGGACAGGCAGCCATGTCCGGCCGAAGATCAGTATCAGCCTGAGACAGAGCCTGAAACCGGTTCGTCAGACAAACTGGAGAGGGCTTCCATTCAGCCCTCCGGAATGTCTTTCGCCCCCTGCCACACCTCGAGACGACCTCCCACTCTACCACAAATGAGGGATCAGCCTCAATGTGGGTAGTATCTCGGGCAGCCCCAGTCGTAGTCCGATCGTAGTGGGACGAGCTGGCCGTCACCGAAAAACCCCCATCCGGACCCCCAAAATGATGCCCATTGGGAACAGCTTCAAGCTGTGTGACCGAAGCCAACACTGCCTGAAGCTGGGAGCGAAGGGATGCCAACTCAGCCTCCATCCGAACACAGCATTTGCAGTCCCTATCCATGCTAAAAACTGTTGTGCAAAGAACGTCTGAACTAATCTACAGAGAGCACAAACAAATCGACACAAAATTTAAATGGTTATTAAAATACAAGATTGCCCATTAAATGCAGTAATGCTGCTACTTGCGCACTGCTGACACACTGCTCGGGGGCGGATGGAGGCTTAGCGATTTTACACTATTCAGGTACTAAAACGCGATGCTACAACTCTGAAATACTATAATACGCCCGAAATTTATGAATTAAACAATGCAAGTACCAAAAACACGCATAGAAATTAAGAATTAAACTATGTATCAAATAAGTGAGCTAGGAGTATACGACTTTCTGCTGGAAGCTGCTTATCCAACGGCGGCAGGGAGCACGTGCCAAATTATATCGAACTTTCTCATATGTTAGTGGTGAAGCGATCCATGAGAACCTATCAAAGGATCATCAATAGGTTCAGATAACTGCCTCACACAAAATTATTACATCGCTTTAGAAATAAAAATTAACAAATTAAATGATTTAGTTGAAGATCGTTTTGGTAAAATACGGTTACACACCAAACTGAAATTTGTCAGAAGCTGAAATGTAGCGTAGCCATTCGTATCATGGTGGTTATCTGATCCACTAAATATTTAATATAAAGGAAATAAAGTCGTTGCAAACAATTTTTATAAAGCTCTGTTAACATCATTGTAAAATAATGATCAAAATGACAAAGCTAAGTTAACAAGGCACATTCAATAAAACAGTCAAACGCCCTCTATTGACGTAAAATTCATACATAAATATACTGTGTAGCTTCAACTGCTTTATACTGTTAGCATAATGACGATAAAACAAACTGCTGTTATACCCATAGTTTAAGCTAAAAGTGACTAGTGATTTACTTGTTTGGCAGTAAAATAGATATAGCATTGTAGAGTACCAACAAGATGGAAGACAAAACGACCCCCTAATAATAATAAATTATGTTCTCACATACAGTCATACAAAGTGTTCACTTTCACTCAGGACAGCAATGTCATCAGCGTATCGTACCATTGATATCCTTTCACTTTGAATTTAAATTGCAGTCCTGAACCTTTCTTTTACTTCCATAACAGCTTCTTAAATGTACAAATTGAACAGTAGGGGCGAAAGACTACATTCCCGTCTTACACCCTTTGGGATAGATTCCACAAACCGTTGGAACTCCCTGCAGAAATAATTAGTCATACTGCCTGTACAACTGTCCATAATTGCGAAAGTATTGCCGGTACACTATTTTGAACATAAACTGACCTCTCGATCATGTCTCATGTCGGACGATCTGGTTGGCCAAATTATTCGCTCGACGTGCCCAAAACGTTCTTCAAACAGGTCTCCAACAACTGTGGCCCAGTGACATGGCGGATGGTCATGGATAAAAATAGCGAACCTTGTTTCGCAACATGAAGTCCATGAATGTCTGTAGATGGTCTCCAAGTGACCAGACACAACTATTTCCAGTCAATGATCAGTTCAGCTGGACCAGAGTACCGGTCGATTACATGTAAACACAGCCCACACCATTATGGAGCAACCACCAACTTGCGCAGCGCTTTGTTTGATAACTTGGGCCAATGGTTTCTGGGGTCTGCACCACATTAGCCCTCACCAAGTGCAATCAGGTTTCATTCGACCAGGCCACAGATTTCCAGTAGCCTGCGACACAATCGAGATGGTCGCGAGCCAAGAGAGGCGATGCAAGCGATGTCGTGCTGTTAGCAAAGGCCCTCACGTCGGTCGTCTGCAGCCAGTCCATTAATGCCACATTTCGCCGCATTGTCGTACGTGCCGCATGGACTTCTGCGGTTATTTCGTTCACTGCTGCATGTCTGTTAGCACTGACAACTCTACGACCGTTGGCCAATGCATTGTCCGTGATTAGAGGTAATACCTGACATTTGGTATTCTCGGTACACTCTTGGCACTGTAGATTCAAAATACTGAATTCCCTAATGATTTCCGAAATGTAATATCCTATGGTTCTAGCTAAAACTACCATTTTGCGTTCAAAGATCATTAATTCCCGTCGTGTGGATATAGCTATGTCGGAAACCTTTTCACATGAACCACCTGAGTACGAATGATAGCTCCGCCAATGCATTATCCTTTAACACTGAAGAGCCAAAGAAACTGGTATTGGCATGTGTATTCAAATACAGAGATATGTAAACAGGCAGAATACGGCGCTGTGGTCGGCAACGCCTATGTAAGACGGCGAGTGTTTGACGCAGTTGTTAGCTCGGTTACTGCTGATACAGTTGCAGGTTATCAAGATTTAGGTGAGTTTGTACGTGGTGCTGTAGTCTCTTCGAGGTAGCGATGAGGTGGGGATTTTCCGTGCGACCATTTCACGAGTGTACCGTGAATATCAAGACTCAGGTAAAATATCAAGTCTCCGACATTGCTGCAGCCGGAAAAAGACCCTGCGAGAACGGGACCAACGACGACTGAAGAGAATCGATCAACGTGACAGAAGTGCAACCCTTCGGCAAATTGCTGCTGATTTCAATGCTGATCCATAAACTAGTGTCAGAGTGCGAACCATTCAACGAATCATCACCGATATGGGCATCCGGAGACGAAGGCTCAGTCGTGTACCCTTGATGACTGCACGGCACGAAGCTTTACTGCTCGCCTGTGTCCATCAACAACGAAACTGGACTGTCCATGACTCAACACAAATTGCCTGGCCGGACAACTCTCGTTTCAAATTGCATAGAATTCATGGACCTGTAAGCGTATGGAGAGTACCTCATGAATCCTTGGACCCTGCATGTTAGCAGGGGACTGTTCAAACTAGTGGACGCTCTGTAATCGTTTGGGGCGTCTGCAGTTGGAGTGATATGCGGCTCCTGATACGTCTAGAAACGACTCTGATAGCTGACACGTATGTAACCGTCCTGTCTGATCACATGCATCCATTCACGTTCTTTGTGCATTTAGGCGGACTTGGGCAATTCCAGAAGGACAATGTGACACCATACACGTCCAGAATTGCTACAGAGTGGTTCCAGGAACACTCTTCTGAGTTTAAACGCGTCCGCTGGCTCCCAAACTCTCCAGACATGAACATTATTGAGCATATCTAGAATAGCTTTCAACGTGCTATCAGGAGAGATTTACACCGCCTCGTACTCGTATGGATTTATGGACAGCCATGTGGGATTTATGGTGTCAGTTCCCTGCAGCACTACTTCAGATATTAGTGGAGTCCATCCCACGTCGTGTTGCGGCACTGCTGCGTGTTCGCGGGGGCCCTACACAATATAAGGCAGGTGAATCAGTTTCTTTGGCCCTTCTGTGTTTTTATATTGTGTACGGCATGTTACCGCCATCTGTATATGTTCGGTATTGTGTGAAGTTTCTCGCATCAATGTAAATTCATGGCTGTATACTTCGTATACGAGAGGGCACTCCAGTTTAGGGTACGTTTGGGATCTACTTTTCCATGAAGTCGGTTTCAGTTAGGGAACAGGAATTTACATCTATTTATTTCACTTAGCACTCCCTCAAGTTTATATAGGATGGGACACACTTCAGAAGTCTACCGTTAACGTTTTGGTCAGATAATAGGTAATCATTCATTTTTCATTTGAGTGCTATCCCTGATTTTGTCGTATGACAAGAAAATAGTAGTTAACACGTAATTTAAACCATCGATCGTCACTATCGTCAATCTATTTAAATATTCCTGGAACTAATTAGCAATAAGTGTGTTACACAAAGGTCTGAATTGCATTCGCTACCAATAATTTTCACCTTTGTACAAAAACTTTATTCTTCATGGGGCCAGTCAGGCACCTTCGAATATTTATTATAAGGTCTTTTCCACTAATGATTTTAATACGTATTTGAAGTTCATGACTCGTATTTATACTAATTTGTTACTTACAAACAAATTAGAGCGAGTAGGCTAAACAGAGGTGAGTACTGAGTCAGTTCGTTGGCTGATCATACCATTTATGTGAAACAAATCGCTAAACTATAGAATTTTCTTCAGTCGCAACTACTAGTGCATGAGAGGAGTCTGCAATAACCATGTGCTTATTTTAAAATAAATTATATTATACAGAGTCGAGACAAAGACTAGGATCCATGAGACCAAGAGATAAAAGAGCGAGGGTAAAATGACATGCTGGGTTAGAATGCCACGATTGTTGTAAATCGGTCACCTTAAGACTTTGGTTACATTAAAATTAGGAAAAAAAATGTGTAGTTTCATACGGCAGATCCTACAAATTTGTGTGACACGTCGATCAGCATTAATTATCTAGTACCGAGGCCCTTAGTTCACATTCGTGATTGCTTTATAATGAACGTGACCTTATAACAACAGCCGCAAATATTTGCTGCAAGACGTATTTTTTTTTTGTACTTAATGTTGGTGGGTAACAGAGACAATAACTGCTCTGAAGTCACCGTGATCTATGGTGGTGCACACAAGCCAGAGCATAGTTCTTAATGGAACGTGTAATCTGCAAGGACGCAGTGCGTACTCTGCAGCGTGCTCCCATGCCGGCCACGACGTTAGTAGGGAGGTCCTGTGATTGGGTGTTCTGCTCCTCCATTGCCTGTCGAGTGGACGTTGATACACCTGGATGTGCTGCAGTACATCTCCCAAAAACATCACACACACGTTCGATGGGATTTAAGTCAAGGAAGCGGGCAAACCAGTCCATTGAATACACTCTCGTTCCAAGAGCTCCCTCACTTTCGCTGCGTACTGATCACACATCCTATTAAGAATCATGTCTTGGCTTTTGTAATGTCCAGGGAACCATCATGAATAGCTGTGATTCCAGTGTAACTGTTGTCTTTGAATAAAAGTCACATGTGTTCGTCTCACTGTGTACATTTTTCATTTACCTGTCGGAGTATGCTTAGCTATGTATGGTCCAAGTTTCATCGATCTATGTTACTTAGCAGTGGCACATCATGCGAAAGTTACTTTCGTCCTCAAGTTCAGCACATCAGTGTATAAATCTCTCTGAAACTCGACCAGTAAATAATTATGTCCTTGCATTTTTGAATTTATGTTATTATGTTGTTTTATGTTTTACTTTTAACTTTTTTATTGATGTCTTAAGCTTGTATGTCTAATGCAATTAATTATTTTCAGTCGATGAATGCGTAACTAAGCAACTAACTATTCGTGATGTGTGATACAGCAATTTTCAAATAATGATGACTTTAATCTGATTTTGTAATCACTGCTGATGATAAATAGTTTGGACAAGAAGAGAATAGAAGCTTTCGAAATGTGGTACTACAGAAGAATGCTGAAGATTATATGGGTAGATCTCGTAACTAATGAGGAGGTATTGAATAGAATAGGGGAGAAGAAGAATTTGTGGCACAACTTGACAAGAAAGGACCGGTTGGTAGGGCTAGGGCATGTTCTGAGGCATCAAGGGATCACAAATTTAGCATTGGAGGGCAGCGTGGAGGGTAAAAATCGTAGACGGAGACCAAGAGATGAATACACTAAGCAGATTCAGAAGGATTTAGACTGCAGTAGGTACTGGGAGATGAAGAAGCTTGTACAGGATAGAGAAGCATGGAGAGCTGCATCAACTCAGTCTCAGGACTGAAGACCACAACAACAACACACTGCTAAACACTATTTTATTTCAGTGTAATGGCATGATCGTATGGCATTGTTGACCGGAAGATCCCCTTCGGGTTCGGCCGCCAAGTGCAAGTCTTATTTCAGTGGGCGCCACTTTGGGCTGCTTGGGGCCGATGATGACAACACAACACTCAGTCCACGAGCGGAGAAAATCTCCAACCTGCCCGGGAATCGAACCCCGGCCTAGTGCATGGGAGGCAAGAACGTTACCACCCAGATAAGCTGTGTATAAATTTCGCAACCATCTTGAAGCTATGTGACACACAGACACAATTATTTTTGTAGTCATAGAAAGAAGAGAAACTGGAGAGGGAGAGGGAGAGAGAGACTGAAATCTAATCGGGACAAAGAGAGATAAATGTTGTTGTTGTTGTGGTCTTCAGTCCTGAGACTGGTTTGATGAAGCTCTCCATGCTACTCTATCCTGTGCAAGCTTCTTCATCTCCCAGTACCTACTGCAGCCTACATCCTTCTGAATATGCTTAGTGTATTCATCTCTTGGTCTCCCTCTACAATTTTTACCCTCCACGCTGCCCTCCAATGCTAAATTTGTGATCCCTTGATCCCTCAGAACATGTCCTACCAACTGATCCCTTCTTCTTGTCAAGTTGTGCCACAAATTCCATTTCTCCCCTATTCTATGCAATACCTCCTCATTACTTATGTGATCTATCAGATAAATGTTAACACAGGATAAAAGACGAATGTTGAGGGATTACATTTGCTTCTTTTATGAAATTTTCTTTCCTACAAGTTACGTATGTCTTTATATGCAGTAATCTCCCAGTTACTTAATTTCCTTCATTTTCGACAGAACCTCTATCTACATATCTTTCCTAGCCTTCTATGTAATGACCGGAATTTTACACAACTCAACTTCCATAATCTTAGGAATGGTGGTACCACGGCATTCGACTTCAAATGAACGCTTTTAAATCAGAACTCGTAAACACGTTACTGTATTTCATGTCATGTTCAAACTGCTTGTGGTCATCTGTCTTGGCGACATATATCAGTTAGACGTGCAACGTTATGTCCTTCAGTTACGTCTGTTGAATTGTTTGGTAACTTTCTCGTTTACAAATATACATCTAATAAAAAAAACGTGCTTAATATTTGTTCCACACCGACTTATTTCCTATTAGCCCTTTAATTACCATCTAAAGTATTCCTGACGACATTCGGATATTATGAACTTCTCTGTTCCTTCTTCGTTCCTCCCCTTTCCTGCTCTTCCCCAGTACCTTTCCATTTCCTTTTTTATCTGTCGACTGTATCCGGCATGCGCTAAGAATCTATCTGAGATTGCATATCTTCATAGGCACTATCTGGCTGGTAACTCTCAGCTCAGTGGAAATGATACCGCACACAAATAGCAAAGTACAAAAAGTAGAGTAAGTGATATCTTTACGTGAACAAAATGAGCGTGCAGTACACTTGGAGCTCAGTGTGGCGATGTTAAAAAAGAAATATCCAGTTAAACAGAATGTATTTTTTTTTACGTTTATAGCTGCTAGGAATAATGGTGGTGCAGGTACATTAAGCATTTTAGCTTGGTATTTACAGTGACGGCGAGTAATTAAAATCCACTGTGGTGGAAGTAACGGTTATCACAAACAGTGGGTCAAGTTCATCGGTGCACGCTTTCATAGTGGCAGTCATGCACTGAAAACAGCGCAGTGTCGTCAGTGTCACGTAACTATCACCGTATATTCCGAAGTCGAGCAGCTAAACGTCACATCTGTCACACTTCAGTGAAATCACTACCCAGATGCAAGCTGTACAGAAGACGCGAGCTTCGTAGCGTTTTAACTAAAATTCTGTCTGTATGGTACTATACTGTTCCTATCCTAAAATTCAGTGGCGTGCTACTTTGCAATGACTGATTTCTTTCTTCCGCTTTAATGGTGTGCGTCGTGAGTAGCTCCAGTCTGACGCGATGCTTCTCTCTTGTGTGTTAAAAACATTATCAGACGCATGGCTGCATAGGGACGCGTCGCTGTTATATACCGAAAAACTGATCCAAACGTAACAGAGAAAATTTCCTTTTCTAACGTTGACTTTCACTTCAGGAAATGTTTGCCTCGTACGAAATGTAAGGCTTCGCGATAGAACTCATTTCAGTTTCATTCAAAAACGTATGTATCACATGAAGCACTCAGTCTTCAGGCCACAAGTGGCTCATCGGGACCATCCGACCGCCGTGTCATCCTCAGCTGAGGATGCGGATAGGAGGGGCGTGTGGTCAGCACACCGCTCTCACGGTCGTTATGGTGGTTTTCCGTGACCGGAGCGGCTACTATTTGGTCGAGAAGCTCCTCAATTGGCATCACGAGGCTGAGTGCAACAGCGCATGGGGGCCTGGATGGTCATCCATCCAAGTGCCGGCCACGCCTGACAGCGCTTAACTTCGGTGATCTCACGCGAACCGGTGAATATACTGCGGCAAGGCCGTTGCCATATCACACGGATGACTCTTATTAATTATAAGCCGACATCTATGACGATGAAGCTACCTTGCAGATTAAAGCTATGTGCCGGGTCGAGACTCGAACTGGAGACGCTTCCTTTTCACACTCTTGTCTTCGAATTGTGTGAAAAATGAAATGGCTCTGAGCACTGTGGGACTTAGCATCTGAGGTCATCAGTCCCATAGAACTTAGAGCGACTTAAACCTAACTAACCTACGGATATCACATGTGGTGTTACCGCCAGACACCACACTTGCTAGGTGATAGCCTTTAAATCGGCCGCAGTCCGATAGTATACGTCGGACCCGCGTGTCGCCACTATCAGTGATTGCAGACCGAGCGCCGCCACACGGCAGGTCTAGAGAGACTTCCTAGCACTCGCCCCAGTTGTACAGCTGACTTTGCTAGCGATGGTTCACTGACTTCTACGCTCTAATTTGCCGATAGTTAGCATAACCTTCAGCTACGTTATTTGCTACGACCTAGCAAGGCACCATGATCAGTTTCTATTGATATTGTAAATCATGTACCGTCAAGAGCGACGTTCGTCATTAATGGATTAAAGTTAAGTATTCCACCAGCTACGTCCGTTTTTCTCAATTCTAATTCCCTTGTCATGTTCCAGACTTCACGCCAGCCTGCGTGAGCTAAAACGCGTGCATTTCGGCCTCCTTTAGTAACACAGCGTTGGCTCTCCAGCCAACCACAACATTGGCGACGAGAGTAAAGGTGTTCTTACCTAAATTGCCCTGATTTACTTGTGTAATGGCTTCGCCACAATCTCCAGATATACTGTCCGTATTTTATCGCTTACAGAATTATCAGACGCAGGCCTTACTGGATGCCCTTGGACAGCTCGTCCAGGGTCAATGTGCGATGCAAAACGATGTGGCAGCAGCCGCTTCACCGCTAACGCAGCCACAACACGCTGTTGCACCCACTTTTCGACCTTTTGATGCTGCAGTAAAAAGCTGGACGAAGTGGTCACGCCAATTTGGATTCCATCTCGCCGCCTACAGAATTCAAGGTGAGGAGCGGCAGCCTTTCCTCCTTTCCTCCGTCGGGGTACAAACGTACCGTGTGATAGTCAAACTATTTCCCCGACGCGACGTAGCAACTGTGTCCTACGAAAAAAATTTTGTCTGCACTAGATGCATATTTCAAAGAATCAGTCAAAGTAATTACCAAAGGTATGCCTTCTTTCGTACAAAACGTACGGCGGGTCAGACTAATCGGGAGTGGGTTGCAACCTTGGAAGGCCTTACTAGGGATTGTGCTTTTGAGTGTCAATGTGGACTCCCTTATTCAGATACTATGGTATGTGATGCAATTGCACAGAACGTTTCTGATGTTCGTATTTTGAAGCTCGTAAATCCCTCCCTTGAACAAGTGATGGACATATTGGATCGGCAGGACACACTTGACTTTGCTCAGGAATCATTTGACACTTCGCCAGCAGTGTGTCAGGTTAACTGGCCCGCCGGGCGAGCTGCACGGAGCAGTAAAAAGCCCTCGTGCCCGGCCGCACAGCTGCCGCCAGGCTCTCAGCCACGTGTGCCGCGCCGGCAAACAAATGCAGTGATCAAGTCATGCCCGCGGTGTGCTACTAAACATTCGCGTGAGAATTGCCCGTCACGCGAAGGTATTTGCTTTTATTGTAATAAAAAAGGACATGTTCAGAAAGTTTGCCAGAAAAAGCTCAGATCGGAAGCTCAAAACCGTTCCAGGCCCGTTGCTTCGCGCCGGAATCGGAATCGAACCAAGGATACTCAGGCTCGCCAAACTTCTCCCATGGAAATTCATGTAGTTCATTCTACTCCGCCCAGTGCCACTCTCTCTAACAGTGACTGTGTTCGTCCCAAAAATAGTGTGCGTCGACATCGCCGGAACTCCCGTCAAGTCGCACTTGATTATGTACCAGTGTCGGTTCACGTTGCACGAGACAGTCGCTCTTGTCGTTAGCAGGACAATAATCTTTTTGTGGACTTGGACATTAACGGCAAAGTAATACCATTCCAGCTCGATACCGGAGCTGCAGTTTCACTGATCAATCAAGACACTTACAAACTGCTGGGCACACCTTCGTTGCGTGCCGCAAATGTTAAGTAGCTATTCAGGACAAGAGATCCCTGTGTTAGGACAGTGCAGTCTTCTTGCAACATACAAAGGACAAACAAAACTTGTGTCATTTTACGTCCTTCGTTCTTTTTCTGCAGTGAACTTGTTTGGTTTCGATTTATTTCAGTTGTTTAACTTGTCTATAGTAAATCAGGTCCTATCAGTGAACTAGACGGTGCCTTCAGACAGTGTTTCTCGTCTATGTGAAGAATTTGCAGACATTTTCGCACCGGGCCTCGGTTGCGCTAAGAACTATAAAGCACATTTGGAACTGAAAGTAAACGCGCAACCGAAATTTTTCAGAGCGCACATTGTTCCCCACGCATTGCTTGATGAGGTCGCAAAAACATTACACGATTTGGAATGACAAGGTGTAATTGAACGTGTGCAGGCTTCTCTCTGGGCATCACCCTTAGTAATTTTGCCAAAACCTTCCGGCAAATAGAGACTTTGTGTGGACTTCAAGGCAACAGTGAATCCACAACTAGTGTTTGCAACTTTTCCTTTACCCCGCCCGGAAGATCTTTTTGACAAACTGTGCCCGGGGAAATATTTTTCGAAGTTGGACCTAGCAGATGCGTACTTGCAAATACCGGTGGACGACGAATCCCAGCGCGTTTTGGTGGTTAACACACATCTTGGTTTGTATCGATTCAAACGACTGCCATTCGGGTGTGCATCCGCCCCTGCGTTGTTTCAGCAATATCTACAAACTGTTTGTGCGTCGGTTCCTACTGCAGCAAATTATCTGGACGATATTGTGTTCTCCGGAAAGACGGAAGAAGAACATTTGGCCAATCTCAGAACATTATTTCAGGTCTTGCGACAAATGGTCTTCGCTTGCGGAAGGACAAATGTGTGTTTTTTGCTCGGGACTTGCCATACTTGGGACATGTACTCAATGCCCAAGGCATACATCCCAGTCCCACGCACCTTCGTGTCATACAAGACTTGCCGTCGCCGCAGAATTTGAAGCAGCTACAGAGTGTGCTGGAAAAAATCAACTATTGTCATAAATACGTTCCACAGGCCTCTTCCATTTCAGCACCGCTTCATCGCTTACGCCGTAAGGGTGTTCCGTTCGTCTGGACGACGGAATGCGAACGCGCCTTTCGCCAGTTGAAATCGGCGTTGCTTTCCAATTCTTGCCTTACGTCATTCGATCCCCAGAAGCCCCTCTTGTTGATGGTAGATGCATCGGATTTCGGGATCGCTGCTGTGCTTGCGCACAAAGATGGATCGCACGATCGCCCTATTGCCTTTGCGTCCAAATTGCTCTCGTCTGCGCAAAGAAATTTTTCACAGATCGAGAAAGAAGCATTGGCTCTCGTATTTGGTGTTACAAAGTTTCATGATTTCTTGTATGGTCGTCACTTTACCATAATCACAGACCACAAACCTTTGACATCGCTTTTTCATCCGACCAAGCCTGTACCTCCACGTACAGTGCAGAAATTCATTCGCTGCTCTATTTTCCTCTCGAAGTACCGCTACGATATCTTGCAGCGGTCCACTGCTAAGCACAGAAACGCCGATGCGTTGTCCCGCTTGCCCGTTGCTGAGGATAGGGCATTCGATTCCTCCGAACTTGCTTGCATGTTGATTAATGTGGAAACTGATGACGTGGTCGAATCGTTTCCGATTGATTTTCGTCGTGTGGCTACACCCACAGCTGCCGACCCTGTCCTTGCTACCGTTCTGCGTTTTGTTGCTATGCAATGGCCCTTGTCAAAGTCTCGGATCGGGGACCCGTTAGTTCGCCGATTTTTTGCTCACAAGGAGAGACTTTTTGTAGCACGTGGTGTTTTGCTGTTGCATTCTGATAATGATCAGTCCAGGGTCGTGGTACCACGTTCGTTACAGTCCTCTGTCTTACAGCTTCTCCACCAACGACACTGATGAGGTATAGTGAGGACGAAACAACTTGCTCGTCAGCGCTGTACTTGGTTCGGAATCGATGCCGCGATTACGAATATGTGCTCTTCTTGCATGGTTTGTGCCGAACAACAATCAGCGCCACTGCGGAAATTCTTTCCATGGCCAAAATCCACTTCCCCTTGGGAACGCTTACACATCGATTTTGCTGGTCTATTCTGGAATGCTCGATGGTTGGTTGTGGTAGACTCATTCAGTAATTTTCCTTTTGTTGTTCGGTTGTCTTCCACGACGTCATCTGCCACCATCCAACCGTTATCCGCTATCTTTTGCATTGAAGGTCTTCCACAGACTACTGTTTCCGACAATGGCCCACAATTCATGTCCACAGAATTTGTCATTCAGCAAGGCCAACGGTATTAAACATCTGACGTCCGCGCCGTTTTCGCCACAGTGAAACGGTGCCGCTGAACGACTGGTCAGGATTGTCAAGTCACAGATGTTGAAGTTGAGAGTCGCATTCTCGGGAGGACGCGTTATTGCTCTTTTTGTCCTCGTATCGCTCTCAGCCCCGAGATGGTCGCTCGCCGGCTGAGTTGCTCCTCGGTCGTCATCATCGAACCTTGATGTCTTTGCTACATCCGCCGCATCAGGTTCCTGCGCCGCGGCAGACACCCGCTTTTGCTCCAGGCTACGTTGTCTACTATCGCCACAATCGAGGTTCACGGCGTTGGCTCGAAGGGCGCATTCTTTGCTGCCTCGGCAGTGCTATGTATCTGGTTTTGGGGGCCTCTGGTGAGGTGCGCCGGCATCTGAACCAACAGCAACCAGCCGCTCGCCGTCTGCTTTCAGCGACGGTGCCGTCCGGTCAGCGCCCCGGGGACCCATCTACTGGCTCGCCTCAGCCCCAGGTGTTACCGACGCTGCCTTCCATTTTGCCCCATGGCGGCGCGCCGCCGCCACCGCCTGTTCTCCCGCCGGCGACGCCAGCAGTGGACGCGTCGCTGCAACCGCCGGGCGCCTCCCTGGGTCACGCGCCGCCGGTCGCTTCCCGTGACCAGTTGTCCGCCGACATGAACCTCTTGCCCGCTCCGGACCATGTGTCGTCTTCGCCCGTCGGGTGCCCCGGCCCGATGGAGGTCGGCCCTTCGGCCCCTCCTGTCTCTCTACGGGCGCATACACCGCATGTTGGCGTGCACCCTGGAGCAGGTTTTCAGGCGTTTCCTAGCTCCCCGCGGTCCGAATGGCAGGGTGCGGGTGGCACAGCCTCGTCTGTTGTTAGGCTTCCCACCTCGTCGCATACGTCAACATGCGGTCCTCCCCACGGAGGGCGGAAGCCTTATGCCACAACCGTACGCCGATTTGCGGGGGAGGAATGTGGTGTCACCGCCAGACACCACACTTGCTAGGTGGTAGCCTTTAAATCGGCCGCGGTCCGGTAGTATACGTCGGACCCGCGTGTCGCCACTATCAGTGACTGCAGACCGAGCGCCGCCACACGGCAGGTCTAGAGAGACTTCCTAGCACTCGCCCCAGTTGTATAGCCGACTTTGTTAGCGATGGTTCACTGACTTCTTACCTCTAATTTGCCGAGACGATAGTTAGCATAGCCTTCAGCTACGTTATTTGCTACGACCTAGCAAGGCGCCATGATCAGTTTCTATTGATATTGTAAATCATGTACCGTCAAGAGCGACGTTCGTCATTAATGGATTAAAGTTACGTATTCCACCAGCTACGTCCATTTTTCTCAATTCTAATTCCCTTGTCATGTGCCAGACCTCACGCCAGCCTGCGTGAGCTAAAACGCGTGCATTTCGGCCTCCTTTAATAGCACAGGGTTGGCTCTCCAGCCAACCACAACATCATACACATCCATGCCCGAGGCAGGATTCGAACCTGCGACCGTAGCAGTCGCGCGGTTCCAGATTGAAGCGCCTAGAAGCGCTCGGCAACTTTGGCAGCCGCACGCAAGTAATCTACCGACTGAGCTACCCCAGCACAACTCACAAATACGGCTGACAGCTATGATGATAACGGGCAGACTTGTAAAGACAAAGGTTTAACTAAATGACTTGTTTTACAAATACATGATTTGCGTAGCTGGCCAATGGATCCACCTTCTTCAGTACGCAGCGCATGAATCAGCAATTGCCAGTAAGGACTACCATCAGCTGTAGAATGGAATGGGACAATGAAAATTTGTGCCAGATCGGGACTCGAATCGGATTTCCCGCTTATCGCGAGGGGTCGCCTTACCATTTGGCTAACCCTGCACGACTCACAGCTAGATCCAAACTTTCACATGCGTCTACGATCTGTACTCGTACATCCATCATGTTTATTCCCGTACAGATCACACGTTGTACTTGAAAGTCGGTTTCCGGTATCGGCAGATAAATACGATATAGCAGTGGCTGTTTTATTCTGATTACAATGCAGAGTTCCTTTGGACATGCATGCATATCCAGAGGAACAGGTATATCGACAACCACAGCCGTTACGAATCACATCAAATGAATTCGCAACTGCATGCATGTCCAAAGGAACTTTGCACCGTAACCAGAATAACACAGGCACTGCAGTATCGTATTCTTCAGTATGGTCGCATAAATGCGTTCAACCTCCTGTAGGGATCTCAGCGAGCGAGCACGGAGGAAATGGACAGCAACGGCTCTCGATGGGAGTGTGGGTCGGCTGTGAGGCGTGCCGAGATAGCCCTCGCAGTTACGATAACGCTGTGTCCCGGATGGCGCCGTGGCTAATGCTCCTGCTTAGTAAGCCGTAGATCCCGCTTTCGAATCACGGTCCGGCACACATTTTCTCTCGCCGTGGCGTAATGTCCCGATGCAGCTGACGGTTTCCCTTTTTTCCCCTCTCCACCTTCACTTCACATAAACGACATGTCATCTCTTCTTATCACAAACGAGTCTCTCATTCTCTCACAAGCTAAGAAGATCATACATGTATGCACACAGAAAAACAGAAACATAAATTTGGATTATTGTGGACCATTCTGCCCTATGATCTGTCGACACC
The DNA here is from genome assembly GCF_023897955.1 of Schistocerca gregaria. NCBI lineage: Eukaryota > Metazoa > Arthropoda > Insecta > Orthoptera > Acrididae > Schistocerca > Schistocerca gregaria. Next base: position 338,529,867 of record NC_064925.1, on the reverse strand, counting down.
ACACCATATTTGTCGTATAGCTATAACTCTTCAGCCTTTATTCTTAAAAAAAGACAAACGCGAATTTGTGCAAATACACCTGACTGCCTTCGGTTTTGGTCACTTACATGGTCCCACTGCCCCTGTACCCGTATCGTAAATTTTTCGACGAATATGGTTTACACTAATACCTTTAACTGTTCGCACATCGAGAAATCTAAAAGGTTATGGTCAGGCGAACAGTGGCTATTCTACAGGATCTCCTTGACTAATTCTTCGCTTATTAAACGTTTACGTTAATAAGAAACATATCGAGCCAAAGAAAATGGCATGGTTCTCGAATTCATACGTCAACGCCATTCGTATTGCTTCATAATTAACAAAGACTCGTAATGCTAAATATCAATGATATTGACGTGGTTAAACTCCTTGACTGTGGACTGAATTACCTGAAGAAATACAACTAACCAGCACTTTCTTTAATTCTTCAAGTACTCGGTTAATAAGCTCGGTAAACTTCTAGCCCCCCCCCCCCATCTTACCCCCTCATGGACCAAGGACCTTTTCATTGGTGGGGTGGTTCGCGTGCCTCAGCGATGCACATAGCCGTGCGAAGGTGTAACCACGTAGGAATGCTATCTGTTGAGAGGACAGACAAACGCGTAGTTTCTGAAGAGCGTCAGAAGCCTTCTCAGTGGTTGCAGAAGCAACAGTCTGCGTAACTGACTGATTTGGCCTCGTAACATCCACCAGATTTGCTGGTACTGCGTACGGCTGATAGTCAGGGGAATTACAGCCGTAATTTTTAACCGGGGCATGTAGCTTTACTGTGTGGTTAAATGACGATGTCGACCTCTTGGATAAAACATTCCAGACGTAGAATAGTTCCATATTAGGATATCTGGGCGGCGACTACTCAGGAGGATGTTGTCATCAGGAGGAAAAAAACCGGAAATTCTACGAAACGGAGTGTGTTTAATAGGGTAGATAGCTTAGAAAATTTAAGAAGGGAAATGAATAGGTTGAAGCCAGTGGGAACTAGTGAAGTTCGGTGGCAGCAGGAACAGAACTTCATGACAGGTGAATTTAGGGCTATAAATATAAAATAAGGCAGGGGTAATGCTGGAGTAGGTTTAAAGGGAGGAGAAGCTACTACGAACAGCATAGTGATTGCATTATCACAGCCACCGCGGATAATGAAGAGACTGAAGAAATGTATGTTCAGGTAAAAGAAATTACTCAGATAGTTAAGGGAGACGAAAATTTAAGTGTGATGGGAGACTGGAATTCGATAGCAGGATTAGGAAAAAAAGAGAAATTAATAACTGAAAACGGTTGCGCGAAGGAATGAAAGAGGGAACCGCCTGGCAGATTTTTTCACAGACCATAATCGATCCTTCATTTTTGCCATCAAGGAAGTGCAACTCCTTGGCCTCGGTGTAGATGATGTCGACTCTGCCAGTTGTCGGAATTTGATGATAAATATTTTCCTTAGATTAAACATTGCATTATGCAAATCTTTCAGAATACCTGACATGACTCATTTGTTTAATTATTTTCATTTAATCGTAGTGTAATTCCACATGTGTCTTTTCCAGTGCGGAATGCTACAGCTACACACCAAGTTTACGTCGTTTATATCTCACGGATTCGTACGAACCGAATATTTCATGCATGAAACAGTTGTAGCTGTTATAGCTGTCAGTATATTTCACGTTACAGTCGGAAGATGCACAAGAAGAGAAGCAATATCTTAATGATGAAAGTAGTTAAATAATTTGACAGAAACATTTTTTGAAGAAAAACTCTTCTGTTTCGTCGTTTGTCTTTCTCGTATAGACACCCCAATAATAATAAATCAGCGATTAGGTCACGTATCTAGGCATAATAACAGTAATTTACTATCTAGTGGTTTCCATAGTGTACAATAGGTGGATTTAAAATTAGATATATAAGTAAAAAGCCCTCCAGACGTGCGCCGTATGTCCAAAAAGATTTTATACCTGGCGTATAAGCAAAGTCAGTGCTGTTATTACCGTGGCAGCTTGAATTAATGAATGTAAACCAAAGATGTGCATTTGACCAGTCAGTTGTGAACCGACAGTGGTAAGTAATACACTGTAGTGTGTTAACGTTGTTGTGTTACATATTGCAATGGAGAAACACCTCTAAATGAAGTTCTGAAGACATTTAGCAGAACATTTTGAAGAAGACAAAATTGTGTGCAAAGTTTGACCCACACACTTTGATTCCTCCCCCCCCCCTCCCCCCCCCTCCCCCCACCCCCAAACAAAAAAAAAACAAATGGATGTCTGCCCCGAGTTGATTGAGATGCAAAGCATGTTCAATTCGTTTCTGGAAAAAGTCACGACTGGAAACAAGACCTGCTGTCATCAGTACTAACCTGACACAGAAAGTCCACGCGCAAAAAATCACACGAAAAGTCAACGCTTTGACGATATAACTGACATTCAAGACAAAGTTACGAGCGAGTTGGACAATTTCCCAAAGAAGAATGTTTGCGACAGTTTGAACGCTCTGTGCGTTATACCTCAGCGGGAGGACACTATGTAGAAATACCTGAATTGTTAAAACCGCCAGTTTTTGGACTGACAAGTACATATCAAATTGATTTGACGACGCTAACAGCTTAAAAATCGATGATTTACAATAAAAAATTGAAATTTTGAGGCAAATTTACACTTGAAAACTGATCATGCGACTGTATTCTTGCAGTTCTAAGATGGAAAGTTCAAATATCAGTGTGAAATATTTTCGATTAAGTCCCTGTCAAATTGGGCTCGAAATTAACCCGTGAACCGTGGCTGGGAGAAGTGGTACCTGGATGATGAAAGCCCGGTACATTTTGCTGTTGGTGTAAGGTAAAATATTGAGACTGTACTATTAGTTCCGTATCATAAGATAAGATTTGTCTCTTGGCATCCGAAAGCATGTTATTAATATGAGCATTACATTAAGTTTCGCTCTTTCACTGCCATGAGGAGCCTCTGGAGGAAAGCTGATTGAGAGACTGCGTTTATTTATTATCTAACGACTATCTCTCTGATCCACCGTCCATTCTGCAAACTTCCTGAGTGATTGGGTGGATGAATCAGTCTGTTTCTAAAGTTCCCTGGGGATCCAGATAATCAGAGTTGTAAAACTAGCGGCAAACGCAGGGTGTGTCAGCAATGTTTCGTTCTTTCTCAAGATCGCTGCCTGCAGTTGGCACGGAGTAACGATAACAGTCCCCTCTCCACTCGACGAGGGCAGGCACAAACAAATCTACGAACTGGTAGACGCTTTCTTTTGGTCAGCGTTTTATAAGTACAGTATGATCTGTTCCTCGGGCTGACTGATATGGATTGGAGTTAGGCTTTGAGTTGTTTCATTATTAACCAGCTTTCGATTGCTTTTTGTTTAGAGCTATGATTCAATAACTGTTTTGTGGTCACATTCTCTGATGTATTCAATCAGTTTTCAAGCATAGATTCAATTTTGATGAGATAAGTTTTGTTGGTGAGATGGGCCCAAGTGCTTTTACAGATCAATGAGCATAATCTTTCGTTCAGTGAATTATTCCTAAACTAAATAAGTGTTGTGGTTCATGATGTGGGTTCCTGTAGTCATGTCCTGGTTCATGAACCCCGGGCAACGTATGAGTGGCCAAGTAAGTGGTCCCGACAATCGGGATACCAGTTACTTTGGACATATTCTGAGTCGTGGTTACCTTTGTGCTCATACGGCAAAGACTACCAAATCCACCGGTTAGTCACTCGGGGCAAGTAAGACTAGCAACCTGCTTCCCTGGTGCTTTAAATATGATGCTGGCAAGAATCAGAGCAAAATGCCTTGGGCCTTTGGAGGTGACGGAGTCCAACCTCTAACTGACAAACCAGGGACTCCTAAGATACGACTTGGCAAACAAATGGTAATGAGATGGGCAGCTATTAATAACAATGGGGGCTACTCTGGGAAGAAAGTAGAGCTGGAAGAGGCTGCAAGTAAGACGGGGCTGGACGTTTTAGTTGTTAGTGACATTCGGGTAAGGGGTGAGAAAGAAGAGGAAGTGGGAGAATACAAGGTCTACCTGTCAGGAGTCAAAGCAGGAATAGCACAATGGGGTGTAGCGCTTTACATCAGGAAAGAAATGGAACCCAGCATAGTCGCAATAAGGCATGTAAATGAACGACTGATGTGGATAGATTTGACAGTGTCTAGCAAGAAAATTAGGATTGTGTCAGTATATTCGCATGGTGAAGGGACATATCAAGATAAGATGGATAGTTTTTATGAGGCACTCAGTGATGTAGTTGTTAGAGTAAAGGACAAGGACAGTGTTCAGCTCATGGGTGATTTTAATGCCAGGATTGGAAATCGAACAGAAGGGTATGAAAATGTTATGGGTAAATTTGGAGAGGATATGGAGGCCAACAGGAACGGGAAACAACTCTTGGATTTCTGTGCCAGTATGGGCTTAGTAATCACAAACACCTTTTTAAACATAAGAACATTCACTGGTATACTTGGGAAGACAGGGGAACCAGATCTGTCATTGACTATATAATAACAGATCAGGAATTCAGGAAGGCTGTGGGAGACACACGTATATTCAGGGGATTCTTTGATGACACTGATCATTATTTAATCTGCTGTGAAATTGGGATTGTGAGGCCGAAAGTGCAGGAGGTCAGGTCCATATGTAGGAGGGTAAGAGTGGAGATACTTCAGGATAAGTAAATCAGGCACATGTACATAACAGCGATCTTAGAAAGGTACCAGTTAGTTGAATGTAGTAAATTACAGTCATTGGAAAAGGAATGGACAAGGTATAGCGACACAGTACTAGAAGTGGCTAAAGAATGTCTTGGAACAGTAGTGTGTAAAAGTAGGATGAAGCAAACAGCTTGGTGGAATGACACAGTCAAGGCAGCCTGTTAAAGGAAAAAGGAGTATCAGAAATGGCTACATACTAGAACTCAGGTAGACAGAGATAGTTATGCTGAAGAAAGAAACAAAGCCAAACAGATAATTGCAGCATCCAAGAAGAAATCTTGGGACGACTTTTGAAACAGGTTGGAGACTATGGGTCAAGCCGCTGGAAAACCATTCTGGAGTGTAATTAGCAGTCTTCGAAAGGGAGGTAAGAAGGAAATTACAAGTATTTTGGACAGATCAGGAAAACTGCTGGTGAATCCTGTGGATGCCTTGGGCAGATGAGGGGAATATTTTGAAGAGTTGCTCAATGTAGGTGAAAATATGATCAGTAATGTTTCAGATTTCGAGGTAGAATGGGATAGGAATGATGATGGAAATAGGATCACATTTGAGGAAGTGGAGAAAATGGTCAATAGATTGCAGTGCAATAAAGCAGGTGGGGTGAATGAAATTAAGTCGGAACTCATCAAATACAGTGGAATATCAGGTCATAAATGGCTACACAGGATAACTGAAATGGCCTGGGAGTCGGGACAGGTTCCATCAGACTGAACAAAAGCAGTAATCACACCAATCTTTAAACATGGAAACAGAAAAGATTGTAACAACTACAGAGGTATCTCTTTAATCAGCATTGTGGGTAAAATCTTCTCAGGTATTGTTGAAAGGAAAGTGCGAGTATAGTTCAGAACCAATTGAATGAAAATCAGTGTGGTTTTAGGCCTCTTAGAGGTTGTCAGGACCAGATCTTTCGCTTACGGCAAGTAATGGAGAAGTGTTGTGAGTGGAACAGGGAATTGTATCTATGCTTTATAGATCTAGAAAAGGCATATGACCGGGTTCCTAGGAGGAAGTTATTGTCTGTTCTACGAGATTATGGAATAGGAGGCAAACTTTTGCAAGCAATTAAAGATCTTTACATGGATAGGCAGGCACCAGTTAGAGTTGACGGTAAATTGAGTTCATGGTTCAGAGTAGTTTCAGGGGTAAGATAAGGCTGCAACCTGTCTCCACTGTTGTTCATATTATTTATGGATCATATGTTGAAAACAATAGACTGGCTGGATGAGATTAAGATATGTGAACACAAAATAAGCAGTCTTGCATATGTGGATGACTTAGTTGTGATGGCAGATTTGATTGAAAGTTTGCAAAGTAATATGCAGAGCTAGATCAGAAATGTAAGGACTATGGTATGAAGATTAGCATCTCCAAAACGAAAGTAATGTCAGTGGGAAAGAGATATAAACGGATTGAGTGCCAAATAGGAGGAACAAAGTTAGAACAGGTGGACGGTTTCAAGTACATAGGATGCACATTCTCACAGGATGGCAACATAGTGAAAGAACTGGAAGCGAGGTGTAGCAAAGCTAATGCAGTGAGCGCTCAGCTACGGTCTACTCTCTTCTGCAAGAAGGGAGTCAGTACCAAGACTAAGTTATCTGTGTACCGTTCAATCTTTCGACCAGCTTTGTTGTATGGGAGCGAAAGATGGGTTGATTCAGGTTACCTTATCAACAAGGTTGAGGTTACGGATATGAAAGTAGCTAGGATGATTGCAGGTACTAGTAGATGGGAACAATGGCAGGAGGGTGTCCACAATGAGGAAATAAAAAAAAAAACTGGGAATGAACTCTATAGATGTAGCAGTCAGGGCGAACAGGCTTAGATGGTGGGGTCATGTTACAAGCATGGGAGAAGCAAGTTTACCCAAGAGACTCATGAGTTCAGCAGTAGAGGGTAGGAGGAGACGGGGCAGACCAAGGAGAAGGTACCTGGATTCGGTTAAGAATGATTTTGAAGTAATTGGTTTAACATCAGAAGAGGCACCAATGTTGGCACTGAATAGGGGTTCATGGAGGAATTTTACAAGGGGGCTATGCTCCAGGCTGAACGCTGAAAGGTATAATCAATCTTAAATGAAGATGATGATGATACATAAGTGTTTGTTAACGAAACTTTTGAAGTACTTTCTTTCGAAATTAGTGTGATTTTAATATATTCTTCTGTGCTTCGGTCTTTCTCCTTTGTCAGTAGTCACGCTACGTGGCACTTAACTCAGAGTTCGTCCTGAGTTGTTTAAGGGAAAATACACTCCTGGAAATTGAAATAAAAACACCGTGAATTCATTGTCCCAGGAAGGGGAAACTTTATTGACACATTCCTGGGGTCAGATACATCACATGATCACACTGACAGAACCACAGGCACATAGACACAGGCAACAGAGCATGCACAATGTCGGCACTAGTACAGTGTATATCCACCTTTCGCAGCAATGCAGTCTGCTATTCTCCCATGGAGACGATCGTAGAGATGCTGGATGTAGTCCTGTGGAACGGCTTGCCATGCCATTTCCACCTGGCGCCTCAGTTGGACCAGCGTTCGTGCTGGACGTGCAGACCGCGTGAGACGACGCTTCATCCAGTCCCAAACATGCTCAATGGGGGACAGATCCGGAGATCTTGCTGGCCAGGGTAGTTGACTTACACCTTCTAGAGCACGTTGGGTGGCACGGGATACATGCGGACGTGCATTGTCCTGTTGGAACAGCAAGTTCCCTTGCCGGTCTAGGACTGGTAGAACGATGGGTTCGATGAGGGTGTTTGGATGTACCGTGCACTATTCAGTGTCCCCTCGACGATCACCAGAGGTGTACGGCCAGTGTAGGAGATCGCTCCCCACACCATGATGCCGGGTGTTGGCCCTGTGTGCCTCGGTCGTATGCAGTCCTGATTGTGGCGCTCACCTACACGGCGCCAAACACGCATACGACCATCATTGGCAATAAAGGCAGAAGCGACTCTCATCGCTTAAGACGACACGTCTCCATTCGTCCCTCCATTTACGCCTTCGCGACACCACTGGAGGCGGGCTGCATGATGTTGGGGCGTGAGCGGAAGACGGCCTAACGGTGTGCGGGACCGTAGCCCAGCTTCATGGAGACGGTTGCGAATGGTCCTCGCCGATACCCCAGGAGCAAAAGTGTCCCTAATTTGCTGATAAGTGGCGGTGCGGGCCCCTACGGCACTGCGTAGGATCCTACGGTCTTGGCGTGCATCCGTGCGTCGCTGCGGTCCGGTCCCAGGTCGAAGGGCACCTGCACCTTCCGCCGACCAGTGGCGACAACATCGATGTACTGTGGAGACCTCACGCCCCACGTGTTGAGCAATTCGGCGGTACGCCCACCCGGCCTCCCGCATGCCCACTATACGCCCTCGCTCAAAGTCCGTCAACTGCACATACGGTTCACGTCCACGCTGTCGCGGCATGCTACCAGTGTTAAAGACTGCGATGGAGCTCCGTATGCCACGGCAAACTGGCTGACTCTGACGGCGGCGGTGCACAAATGCTGCGCAGCTAGCGCCATTCGAAGGCCAACACCGCGGTTCCTGGTGTGTCCGCTGTTCCGTGCGTGTTATCATTGCTTGTACAGCCCTCTCGCAGTGTCCGGAGCAAGTATGCTGGGTCTGACACACCGGTGTCAATGTGTTCTTTTTTCCATTTCCAGGAGTGTATCATCGCCTTCAGCGGTCGCATTTAGTTACTTCACATGTGACTCTTTGGGGATCTTTTATCTGAGTTACGGGATTTATACTCCATGGTGAACATAGATCTGCCACGTGTCATTTCTCCTGCATCCAGAGAGCGGTACTAAGTTTCATATTGACGTACGTAAAATTACGAACCGATAGAGTACCGACATGGGTAACAAAATCTTCATCTGGCATTTGTAGGATTTAAGGAGATTTTCATCAGTTCGGGATCTAACCAGCAACATTACGGTGCTCAAGTTGCTTTTGCTTCAGTAGGTTCCACCCTCCCTAACTACAGGGAAAATAAAGCACTCTACGCCCGTAGCAGAAGCCCGCACTTTATGAATTCTTTTCTGAAATATTTTAAGAGGCCACATACCGCAGCAACAGCGTGTTATTATTTTTGTGTTTCGTTTGCGAGGCCGCCTTAGGATGTTCCTTCTGGCTTCACGACAGTTGTGTGTCTTAAGAACATATAAATGGCCATCGTTTCTGATCACTCATGCACCAACTTTTGTTAATATCTCGTCTACTTCCAGAATTCGCGCCTTGCCTCAATGTAACATGTTCCAAAGACATTATAAATGCTCCGAGAAAGAAACGAAATTAATTACTTCAGTGCATATTATCCTTTTTACATAGACTCAATGTTAATGGCATTAGTGGGCCAGTTTAATTAAAACAGATCCAGGGCTTTTATAAATGCAAATACCTCACACAAACTCAGTGCCATGTATATATTATTCATTTCATACTAGCTGACAAGCCCGGCATGCCCAAGTATTCATTTTGCTAAGTTTTATTAGATGTGAAATCTTACCTGTACTACAGCAGTAGAGTCGCTGGGACATGATCCTGGACAGTTTCTGTATACTGGGAGCAGCTGCTTCGCTTGTCTACGGCGTGATTTTGTAACCATCTCTATGGCAACTCCTCTTCATAGCTCTATAGATGGGTTTTGTTTTCGCCAACAGCCGTTTGCGCTTCGCAGTTGAAAGCTGTCAAAAGCACTGCCAGGTGTCAAGGATTTCCTTAAGTTGTTTAGAATGTAGAAGTGTCTTAGTAGGAAAGGATAAATTTATTAAAACTTCGCACATGAAGTATCTTTATGTTTATGACGTCGAGTCTCTTAAACCATGCATCGGATAATGATACATCTGTGTAAGTACATTCTGCTGCATATGTGAATAGTGCCTGAAAAATATTTTGCGAATAGATTTAGTAGCAAAGACGTAATAAATTTAAACGTCATGCATGGTGCGGCAGTTTTCCACGCATTTCAGTTTTTATGGCGTCATATTCCCTGATGTGCGTGTCATACAACGATACAATTGTGTTGATGCATTCAGCGTAAATGTGAATACTGTCTGCAAAAAAATAATAAATTTAAATGTCATCCGTGATGCGGCAGTTTTTCGAGCACTTCAGTATTTACAACGTCATAACTCCTAAACTACGTGTCGTACCATGATATAATTCTGTAGGTGCATTTCGCGACATATGTGAACACTATCTGCGAAATTTATTGCGAAAAGAGTTAGTAACACAGAAGTAATAATGATAAGGCAGTTTTTCAAGCCTTTGTTTATCTATGACAACATGTATCGTGAACTATGTTAGGTAGGCGTTTCTTACCCCACAGTGATAGTTGCCTAACAGCAAGGAAAATTTTCGTTGAAATCAGTTCAGTGATGCAGGAGCAGATGTGGAACATACACACACCCAAACATACGTCCATTTTTGTTGTACCCTGAAGAGCCAAAGAAACCGGTACACTTGCCTAATATCGTGTAGGTCCCTCGCCAACACGACGTGGCATGGACTCTACTAATGTGTGAAGCAGTGCTGGAGGAAACTGACACCATGAATCCAGCACATCTGTCCATAAATACGTAAGAGTGCGAGGGGGTGGAGACCTCTTCTGTACAGCATGTTGCAAGGCATCCCAGATATGCTCAATAACTTTCATGTCTGGGGAGTTTGATGGCCAGTGGAAGTGTTAAACCTCAGAAGAGTGTTCCTGGAGCCACTCTGTAGCAATTCTGGACGTGTGGTGTGCCTCATTGTCCTGATGGAACTGCCCAAGTCCGTTGGAATGCACAACGGACATGAATGAATTCAGGTCACCAGATTCACGTACGTGTCACCTGTCAGAGTCGTATCCAGACGTATCAAGGGGTTCCATATCACTCCAATTGCACACGCGCAACACCATTACAGAGCCTCCACCAGTCCCTGTTGATATTCAGGGCCCATGGATACATGTGGTTTTCTCCATACCCGTACACGTCCATCCGCTCCATACAATTTGGGACGATACTCGTCCGACCACGCAACATTTTTCCAGCCATCAACAGTCCCATGTTGGTGTTGATGGACCCAGGCGAGGCATGATGGTTTGTGTCGTGCTGTCATGAAGGATACACGAGTGGACCTTTGGTTCCGAAAGCCCATATAGATGATGTTTCGTTGAATGGTTCGCACGTTGACGCTTGTTGATGGCCTAGCACTGAAATCTGCAGTTTGTGAAAGGGTTGCACTTCTGTCACGTTGAACGATTCTCTTGAGTCGTCGAGAGTCCCGTTCTTGTAGAATAATATTCATGGTACACTTGATAGCTACCTCGGAAGAGTTGCGTCCCTTTGCCCGTGCGCCGACGATAACACTATGTTCAAACTCACTTAAACCTTGAAAACTGGGTATTGTAGCAGCACTAACCGATCTAAAAACTGTCTGTCCCAGACACTTGTTGTCTTATATAAGCGTTGTAGACCGTAGTGCCATATTCTACCTGTTTCATGTCTTTGCATTTGAATACGCGTGCCTGTACCAGTTCCTTTGGCGCTTCAGTATATGTACAGAATACATCCAGGTTCCCTCTTTTATAGTTACAAACCAGCAATATTTTATTAAAGATCCCCTATCAAACTAACGCTGGAGTTTGATGCCAGATGTCTAGGCGACCGGGACTGTGCAGTGCTCAATCCTCTCGATTTTTCTGCCTGGGGTCATCTCAAATGTGATGTGTAATGCACTCCAGAAGTTGCAATGGTTGCAGAGCTGGAGGGGCAATTTTTAGTCTTCCCACGTCTACGGAATGACCTGAGAGTATCTGAAAGAGTTTACAGCTCACTGCGGAGACTAGTACAACACTGCATGCAAACACGAAGATGGCTTGTAGAAGGCGTAAATTAACTGAGACCTAAATTAACTGTTACGAGTGTTCAATCAATTTTAACATCTAAAGCCCTGAGGTAGTATTGTGTTTCTTGCTAAATATATGGGTGAAATTTGAGTCCTATTAGGTGGAGACTTAATCGAAACGCACACACTTTATATACACTTTTGCTAACTACGACAATATTTAATACTGAACTCGTGGAAGTTGGTACCCACACATTCACTGTTATCCCTCAATCTACTAGTTTTGGGATCCATGTTAATTGGATCGTGTTTGCTTCTATCATCTTTTACTTCCACCCGCGCCAATTTTCAGATATCAGTTAATAAAAGCATACAATTCATACATCGCAATTATTACTTAATCGTTTCAAGTGATACTAATGTTTTAAGTTCAGAAATACTAAGTGTTTCAAACGTATAAGATATCCTCACAAAGTATTGAAGATCCAGAAGATTCATAGAAAGCAAATGCATGCAAAACACTTTATTGAGGAAACATGCTAAATTAAGGCACTCCTAACATTATAATGAAGTATTAAGTTCTTCAGGTCTAATAGAAAGGTATAAATCTGAATGTCTCTTCTTCTTCCACTCAAGTTTCCGATGTGTTTTTTTGTGTGCACTGACTGAGGATGCTCCCCGTGCAGCATCCAGCAGTAGACAGCTACCATGCTGACATCCCACTCGACCTGGTACCCTGTTTCATTTGTTTAATGTTTTGGAGGAATCTATCTCCCTCTTCCTCTCTCACAGCACCTAGATATTCGAGAAAATAACTGAAGTGGGAATCCAGAAAGTTCTGCGTCAAGCTCACTGAGGCATCCCATACTTTGAAGTTATCCAGCATGTTTCTTACTCATTCGATTAACAAATGATTCCGATATCGCTAAGGAATTTGCTGTCAACTTTTTTAAAGAATATCCACGACTGTTTTTAAATTTCATTCATTTTGTCTTCAAGTGACTTGTCTTTCATTAGCTTTCTAACATCAGAGCTGACGAAAAACATTTTCATCTTAGATTCTGGTACCCACAGTAACTTGCTTGCTACAGACTTCACGGGGTCGCCATATTTTGGTAGGGCTTTTATAATTTCGATCATAATGCCAAGTTTTATGTGAAGTGGAGGTAGTTTAAGTCTGAGTTGTCCGTGCTGTTTTCGTTACAAATTGCCACAGATATATCAGAAGTGACCAGGAAAATTATTACGTCTTCAAACCATGAAATCTGCAAAAGCAGACACCAGGTTGTTTATCATTTGGAGCTGAAGTTTGTGTGAAAACGATATTTAAAAGAAACATATAAACCTCGAGTTTAGAGTATCAGAGAAATACCCAAGATGTTCTAAAAAACATTGTGGTTTCGTATGTTATGCAGGACGACAAACTGATAGGTGTATTAGAAGGAACCCATATCCGGAAATGCCTGGCTTGGGCGCTGGAGAGCACCGAAGTCTAAGAACGAGCGGTTGTGACGTTTCTTCCTATTCGTTTTGCCGTCAGAATATGGAAGATCTAGGGCAACTATTTAGCCTTCTGTGGACTGCGGATGGACGACGTGAGCCTAAATGACATTCCCGCCTCATTTCACGTTCGCGTGCGAGAATAGGCACCTCAGAGAAACCGTATAACTGCACGTAAGTGTTTTCTGCCTTAGATATGTCCATTGTAAAGTAAATTAGCAGCACTTCGTGCTCGGTACTTCAGAACATTTTCCCTCTAGCAGGTGCCGAAACGTGACGGCGGTCGTCCACACTCGGGTCGGACACAACATTGGAGAAGTACGTGCTGCAGCGTTCCAGGAAGCTCTCGACAGGTGACACAGGAACTACACCCGGGTAAAAGTGTCGTGTGGCGTGTTGTCCACGAATACCGGCGCCACACCTCACAGGGGTAAATGGTGACCATATCATTGGATCATATCTACTGCAAAACAGACTAACATGACTGATCTACTTATTGTTGTAGCACTACGATTATGGGTCCTGTAGGGACCGATTGTGATTTGCAGGTGTGCAACAGCGGACTTGTATCCATATTTTCCGTGAAGTACTGCTAGAGGTTTTGGCAGCACACTCTAAATTAACTAAGATGTGACTATTTTTTGGTTGTTCAGAGAAGAAATTTCTACCTTCAGAGTGGTAATGTCTCAAGGGCATTGTATTTAAGGTGACAGACCCCTGCACTAAATAGCGGAAACTTTCCTAGTACTTACACGGTAAAATCCTCCGCGAGTTTGTGAAGATCTGGCCTGAAATAGTTAACAGACAGATCTCCCTTTTCAAGGAATCATTATTGAACGTATTCGTACAGATGATCTATTACTTCTGCTTCACTAGTGTCCAAATGGTTCAAATGGCTCTGAGCACTATGGGACTTAACTTCTGAGGTCATCAGTCCCCTAGAACTTAGAACTACTTAAACCTAACTAACCTAAGGACAGCACACACATCTATGCCCAAAGCAGGATTCGAACCTCCGACCGTAGCTGTAGCGCATTTCCAGACTGTAGCGCCTAGAACCGCTCGGCCATCACGGCCGGCTCGAGCGAACCTTTACAGTTAGTATTTTTAGTGGGGACCTATCGCCAACACCTAAAGGTTTAAACTGCTTAATCGTATGGACCTATGTGGTGGTGGTACGTAGGTTATTTTTTATTTTATTTTTTGATTACTGTCTGCTAATGGGTACTACAAAATTGTGCTGGACTCGTACACTTGAACCGTAATGACTGTAAAGTTAAACGATAAGAAAAGATAAAGCTTCAGTACTTAAACATGCTTGAAAATCGAGGATATGTTCTGTGGAGGTTAAAATACTACAGATTTACTTTCATTTTGAAAGGGATATGAAGCAAAAAGAAGTCATATCTTTTTCACAAAGAAAAATGAGAGTAAGTCAGTGTGGTTAATAAAATATATCGCTGACCTGGTTAGTAACGTAAACTCTGTGAGGCGGTAATAAATCTTACATAACAAAAGAAAGCAATTTTCGTTTGACGCAATATTATTGATAAAGGTTCAAGCAACTAGTTTTCACTATTGACCCTGACTTAATAACATTGAGAAAATCGTGTTATTACTAATATTCTCCCTTTTCTTAATAACTATTGGGTGCAGTCGGAGCAGATTTATCAATAAAACTTATAGCAAGTCCGCGACACATTGTTCGCGCTGCGCGCTAAGTTCAAAAGCATTTAAGTAACTTCTCGCAATAAAAGAAACCTAATAATAAAATATTCTCGGATTTCAAGGAGTGTAAAGTGGTTAAGGGCCTATGAGCTTTCGGCAGAGATCTTTTTTGTCATTATCAAGTCGTTGACAGTCAACTAAGAGACGATGGCAGAAGAGATCTCTGCCGGAAACTCATGGGCAGTTAGCCACTTGAGACGACTTGAAACCTGATAATCGAATGCTGTCGTCAGATTCTAAGCTTGGACTAACACGTATAAGCAATAAATTAGGGAATCTCTGTGAATTCATAATTAGTCGGATGAGTTGAAGCTGTAATTGCTGGTACAAATACTAATGGATTTGTACAAGAATACCTAGACCGATGTGCGATGTCAACAGGAATGAAATCCACTATAGGATAACACTAACAGGGATATGAAGGGTCGTCTCGATAACAGCATTCAGGCTATTCGTACTTTCTGATACGGTGGCACAGCGCAAGCAGTATTATGGACTACAAAATTAAACTTTGTAGCAGGTTACCTTATAGACACTCACAGAACAATACTGGCCTTGTTATCAGAATTATACAGCTATATTTATCGTGACGAAATAAATCTCGGGTGAACAGCCTGGTATGAGTGTGCATAGGACACAATATTTCGGCAATCGACCACGTTGCTATCATCAGGTGCGCTGATGTACTGACCGGCGGTCGGCCCGCGCCAGGTATATATAGGACAATCCCCCTCCTCCCTCAGGCGCTTCCTATTACTCGGTGGGGTCCACGCCCCTCGCGCGGTCCAGGTACAGCGTCCGTTCTCCAGCCGTCTGGGCGCTGCGTCACAGGTCTTCCCGTTCAGGAGGGTCTGCCGGCAACGCTGTCTTTACTCTTCCCTCCTTCCTCGAAGTCGGTACACTCTGGGAAATATTTTTCGTACCTCACAGTAATTATACACTACTGGCCATAAAAGTTGCTACACCAAGGATAAATGCAGATGATAAACGGGTATTGGACAAATATATTATACTAGAACTGACGTGATTACATTTTCACGCAATTTGGGTGCATAGATCCTGAGAAATCAGCACCCAGAACATCCACCTCTGGCTGTAATAACGGCCTTGATACGCCTGGGCATTGAGTCAAACAGAGCTTGGATAGTGTGAACAGGTACAGCTGCCAATGCAGCTTCAACACGATACCACAGTTCTTCAAGAGTAGTGACTGGCGCATTGTGACGAGCCAGTAGCTCGGCCACCATTGCCCAGAAGTTTTCCTTTTGGTGAGAGATCTGGAGAATGTGCTGGCCAGCGCAGCAGTCGAACATTTTGTGTATCCAGAAAGGCCCCTACAAGACCGGCAACATGCGGTTGTGCATTATCCTGATGAAATGTAGGGTTTCACTGGGATCGAATGAAGGGCAGAACCACGGGTCGTAACACATGTGAAATGTAACGTCCACTGTTCAAAATGCCGTCAATGCGAACAAGACGTGACAGAGACGTGTAACCAATGGCACCCCATACCATCACGCCGGGTAATACGCCAGCATGGCGAACGACGATTACACGCTGCAAATGTGCGTTCACTGCGATGTCGCCAAACACGGTTGCGACCATCATGATGCTGTAAACAGAACCTGGTTTCGTCCGAAAAAATAACGTTTTGCCATTCGTGCACCCAGGTATTCATTGGACAAATACATTATGCTTGAACTGACATGTGATTACATTTCCACGCAACTTGGGTGCATAGATGTTGACAAATGAGTACGCAGAACAACCACCTCTGACCGAAATAACGGCCTTGATACGCCTGGGCATTGAGTCAAACAGAGCCTGGATGGCGTGTACAGGTACAGCTGCCCATGAACCTTCAATACGATACCACAGTTCATCAAGAGTAGTAACTGGCGTATTGTGACGAACCAGTTGCTCGGCCACCAATAACCAGACGTTTTCAATTGGTGAGGGATCTGAAGAATGTGCTGGCCAGGGCAGCAGTCGAACATTTTCTGTATCTAGAAAGCCCCGTACAGAACCTGCAACATACGGTCGTGTATTATCCTGTTGAAATGTAGGGTTTCGCAGGGATCGAATGAAAGGTAGAGCTACGGGTCGTATCAGTTCTGAAATGTAACGTCCACTGTTCAAAGTGCCACCAATGTGAACAAGAGGTGGCCGAGACGTGTAACCAATGGCACCCCATACAATCACGCCGGGTGATACGCCAGTATGGCGATGACGAATACACGCTTCCAATGTGCGTTCACCACGATGTCGCCAAACACGGATGCGACCATCATGATGCTGTAAACAGAACCTGGATTCATCCGAAAAAAAATGACTTTTTGCCATTCGTGCACCCAGGTTCTTTGTTGAGTACACCATCGCAGGCGCTCCTGTGTGTGATGCAGCGCCAAGGGTAACCGCAGCCATGGTCTCTGAGCTGATAGTCCATGCTGCTGCAAACGTCGTCGAACTGTTCGTGCAGATGCTTGTTGTCTTGCAAACGTCCCCATCTGTTGACTCAGGGATCGAGACGTGGCTGCACGCTCCCTTACAGCCATGCGGATAAGATGCCTGTCATCTCGACTGCTAGTAATACGAGGCCGTTGGAACTCAGTACAGCGTTCCGTATTACTGTCCTGAACCCACCGATCCATATTCTGCTAACAGTCATTTGATCTCGACCAACGCGAGCAGCAGTGTCGCGAAACGATAAACCGCAATCTCGAAAGGGTACAATCCAACCTTTATCAAAGTCGGAAACGTGATGGTACGCTTTTCTCCTCCTTACACGAGGCATCACAACAACGTTTCACCAGGCAACGCCGGTGAACTGCTGTTTGTGTATGAGAAATCGGTTGGAAACTTTCCTCGTGTCAGCACGTTGTAGGTGTCGCCACCGGCGCCAACATTGTGTGAATGCTCTAAAAAGCTAATCATTTGCATATCACAGCATTTTCTTCCTGTCGGTTAAATTTCGCGTCCGTAGCACGTCATCTTCGTCGTGTAGCAGTTTTAATGGCCAGTAGTGTAAATTTGTCTCAAAACTACACGTAACTGAAAATTTTAAATACTTTACCTGAAATCAGCGCCCAAAAACCCTCTACGTTTAAGAAAAAAAAAAAATCATTGCTAGCCAGTGTTTAGATACTCAGTACATGCAGAAAAATTGGATCTTCGATTTGTACGTAGCAGAGCTGACGCGCTGAGCTGGTTGTGCGCAGCTTTGTGAATGATCGCTCCTGTGTTTCGGCGGAGGGCCCCCCTTGCGTCCTGTCGGATTACCCCGCCTGCTCTTCGCCTCGGTTTCAGACGCTGCTCCTGCGGCTGCCAGACGCACGATCCCTCACTAATTATCTCTCCTGCTGAGGCCTCTGATATTAATCTAAGCTCTCTCTGTATTCTGAGAGCTGACTACAGGGCACGCTCTCGTCAGCACGGGTTCTGTTTGCCGATTTCTTTTTATCCACTGGCAACGATTTACTGTTTCGGGTGTTAAGACTTAACATCACTTCGCACATTACTTCGTTTTACATCTACATCTACATGGATGCTCTGCATATAACATTTAACTGCCTTTCAGAAGGTTCACCGAACCAGCTTCACAATTCTCTATTATTCCAATCTCGTATAGCGCGGGAAAAGAATGAACACCTATATCTTCCCGTATGAGCTCTGACTTCCCTCTTCTTATCATTGTGATCGTTCCGCCCTATGTAGGTCGCTGTCAAAATATTTTCGCATTCGCAGGAGAAAGTTGGTGATTGGAATTTCGCGAGAAGATTCTGCCACAACGAAAAACGCCTTTGTTTTAATGATATCCACCCCAAATCCTGTATCTTTTCAGTGACAATCTCTCAACTATTTCACGTTATTACAAAACGTGCTGACATTCTTTGAATTTTTTCGATGTAATTCGTCAATCCTATCTGGTAAGGATCCCACACCGCGCAATAGTATTCTAAAAGAGGACGGACACGCGTAGTGTAGGCAGTCTCCTTAGTAGGTCTGTTACATTTTCTAAGTGTCCTGCCAATAAAACACAGTCTCCGGTTAGCCTTCCCCACAACATTTTATATGGGTTCCTTCCACTTGGAGTTTTTGGCAATTGTAATTCCGAAGTATTTATTTGAACTTACGGCCTTTAGATTTCACTGATTCATAGTGTAAGCGAAATGTAGCGGATTTCTTTTACCACTCATCTGGATGACCTCGCACTTTTTGTTATTTAGGGTGTATTGCCAATTATCGCACCATACAGATTTCTTTTCTAAATCGTTTTGCAATTTGTTTTGATCTTGTGATGACTTTATCAGTCGATAAACGACAGCGTCATCTGCAAACAACTTAAGACGGCTGCTCAGATTGTCTCCTAAATCGTTTATACAGATAAGGAACACCAAAGGGCGTATAACACTACCTTGGGAAACGCCGGAAATCACTTCTATTTTACTCGATGACTTTCCGTCAATTACTAAGAACTGTGACCTATCTGACACGAAATCGCGAATCCAGTCACGGAACTGATATGGTATTCCGTAATCATCCAATTTCACTGCAAGCCGCTTGTGTGATACAGTGTCAAAGAAGCCTTCCGGAAATACGGAATCAATATGAAATCCCTTGTCAACAGAACTTAGCACTTCATGCTAGTAAAGAGCTGGTTGTGTTTCACAAGAACGATGTTTTCTAAATCCATCTAGACTGAGTGTCAAGAGACCACCTTTTTTTTTTTTTTTGAGGTAATTCATAATGTTCGAACACAATACACTGTTATGTTGGCTGAAAATGACATAAGTTCGTGAAGCCCTCCATCGATAATGCAGTAATTCAACAGTTTTTCCACTGTTCAGTCGTCCAACGTTTACGCTCTTTACACCAAGCGAGGCGTCGTTTGGCATTTATCGACGTCATGTGTGGCTTATGAGCAGCCGCTCGATCCTGAAATCCAAGTTTTCTCACCTCCCGCCTAACTGTTACAGTACTTGCAGTACATCCTGATGCAGTTTGGAAGTCCTGTGTGATGGTCTCGATAGGTGTCTGTCTATTACACATTACGACCCTCTTCAACTGTCGGCGATCTCTCGGCCTGTACACTTTTGTGCTGTACGTGTCCCTTCACGTTTCCACTTCACTATCAGATCGGAAACAGTGGACCTAGGGATGTTTAGGAGTGTGTAAACCTCACGTACAGACGTATGACACAAGTGACAATCATCTGACCACTTTCGACGTCCTTGAGTTCCACGGAGCGGCCCATTTTGCTCTCTCACGATGTCTAATGACTACTGAGGTCGCTGATATGGAGTACCTGGCAGCAGGTGGAAGCACAGTGCACCTAATATTAAAAAAATATGTTTTCGGAGGTGTCCGGTTACTTTTGATCAGATGTTCCAAAATCGTGCTGCATATCGACGTTAATGAGATGGGCCTGTAACTTACTGAATTCCTGCTACCTTTCTTGAATAGTGGTGTGACCTGTGTGACTTTGCAGTCTTCGGGTATGTGCCTGTCGTCGATTGAACAGCTGCACATGATTGTGAAGTATGGAGCTATTGCATCAGGGATACTCTCAAAGGAACCTAACTGGTGTACAGTCTGGACCAGAAGACTTGCTTTGGTATGTGATTTAAGCTGCTTCACTACTCCGAGGATATTTACGTCTACGTTACTCTTGTTTAGCACCTGTTCTTGTTTCGAATTTTGGAATATTTGCTTTGTCTTCTTTTGTGAAGGCATTTCGGAAGAGCCGGCCGGAGTGGCCGTGCGGTTCTAGGCGCTACAGTCTGGAACCGAGCGGCCGCTCCGGTCACAGGTTCGAATCCTGCCTCGGGCATGGATGTATGTTATGTCCTTAGGTTAGTTAGGTGTAAGTAGTTCTAAGTTATAGGCGACTGGTGACCTCAGAAGTTAAGTCGCATAGTGCTCAGAGCCATTTTGAACCAATTTTCATTTCGGAAGGCTGTGTTTAGTAACTTTGCTTTGGCAGCACTGTTTTCGACAGTATCTCCATCGCTGTCGCCCAGACAGTATATTGATTGTGTCCTGCCTTTAGCATACTTCACATACGACCAGGGTCTCTTTGGATTTTGTGCCAGGTTTAGAGACAAAATTTCGGCGTGGAAAGTATTATAAGCATCTCACACTGATGCCTGCGCTAAATTTTTAGCCTCAGTGAAAGATCTCTAATCACAGTGCGGGTGAACTGTTACGTAGATCAACTTGTGATATAATGCTTATGGACTGGCTGCTTTCTAAGCATAACACTTGATAGCAAGTATGTACCGATCAAACTAGTTTTAAACTGGCAACCATATGGTCCTGTAACGTGTTTCCAATGCAAAAAACATTGTAATGTAGCATAACGTACGGTTGACTATAGCACACGGCTGTTATGTACTTAAATGATTTTGCCGGAACTAAACACATTCGCCAAACCCTCTTCATGACATGAATCCAGTTTTCACTTTTATTTTTCGGTTTTATGAGTATGCCTCACTCATGACATACTCTCGTACTGAGGAGAGATCTGAAACACTTTAAAGGAATAACATTATTAATGAAACTGAAACCAGCTATAATGGCCTTGAATGAATATCCACGCAATTACATTCAACAGTAATGTCTCTCCTGTGATTTTGTCTGTGATGTGTCTACACGTCTGGTAGGCGGAGGCGTGAAGTCCTGGGACGTTACTGGGCCGGTACTATGAGCGTATGACGGCTGATGTATTTCTGATGAAGACCTGGACCTGCTGTGTCACTGAAAAAACGCTGCTGGTACTGCAAACTTGTAGCACTGAGAATGAATCGCTGTTGCGGCTGGACGGAACTGCTAAATTCAGGCGAAGAGCTTAACTGTCTTAGCATGGGCCAGCGTAGCTTAAATATTCGGTCACGCATATGGATATCCGCTTGGCGCTGCGAGGGTACGCGACTTGACGTGGCAGAATTGTGCCTCTCCGCTGCGACAGGTACGCTGCCTGTCGGCAGGGCTGGCATCCCCCCTTCCCTTCCCCCTCCCCTCCCCTCCCCTCAGACGCTGTGGAGGCGACGGTTGGTTGGTTTGGGGGAGGGTACCATCAGTGAGGTCATTTGTCGCTTTGGATTAGGGAAGGATGGGAAGGAAGTCGGGCGTGCCCTTCGAAAGGAACCATCCCCTCATTTCCCTGAAGGGATTTAGGGAAATCATGGAAAAGTTACTTAAGTTTCCTATGCTGAATGTGTATAATACTGTAAGGCATCTGGCATATCGAACGTAAAATAAATAAATGACGGAAAAACTAAATCAGAACGGTGCATTAAATCAATTGTTTTTCTTTTCTTATATATAAGCTATAAATAAAATGAATGAGCTATAAACCAAAGAAACCGCAAAAAGTAAATTAACGATTTTGTTTTGACTCATTGTTAAATGTCTGTGTGAAACAAAGTAAGATATACGCTCTTCAATTTGTTAATTCATGTATCTTCACCACTTTTGTTTCGGGAAGTGGAAGCGTACGGACGTGTGCTTGGATCCGTCGTATGATCATTGTTAAAAATTGTATTTGAACCGTTCATTAAAAGTGTTATAAAAAGTTATTAGAAAAGGAGTATCTATTTTCACGGTAATAAATTCAACTCATATCTGTTCATCATTTCACTCGCCGCCGAGATTCTGCATCAAGAGGTTCGTTGCAGACAAGAATAAATAACGCCGTATCAAGAGGAGCGTTCCTGCATCGACATTGTGACACGGAAGAGTAAACACAATGTAATTAATGTAAAGGTAATGACTCAAGCTTGATAGGTGACTCTTTGATTTGGCCAAACAGTTGGAAGTTGCGAGATGTGGGCTGCAGGCTGAATGAGCTCCTCTATGGTGCGCAGATTCGTGTGAGGCCTTACACTGTCGTGGACAAGAAGTTCGTTTGCTGTTTTGTGGCGACGAACACGTTGAATTCGTTCTTCAATTTCCTTAGAATAGTACAATAGATTTCAGAGTTGATCGTTCCCCTTCAGAGTCCCAGAAGACCACCATGACTTGACTGCGGCTTTACTGGATGGGGCTTCGAACTTTTTCTTCGGCGGAGAGGTGGTGTGGTGCCGCTCGATGCATTGTTATTTTGTTTCCGACTCGAAGTGATGAACCCACGTTTCATCGCCTGTGAGGATGTTCGGTAAAAAAGTTGTCGCGATCTGCCTCGTAACTCGCAAGCAGTTCCGTGCAGATGGTCCTCCATTGCTCTCCGTGGCCTTCTCTTAGGAAGCAAGGAACCTATCGGGTAGACAACTTTCAATACCAAATGGTGGACGAGTGTGTCATCACTACCAGCAGAGACATCCAGTTGAGCAGCGATGTGTTTCGTTGTGATCTGTCGATCACCTCCAATGAGAGTGTTCGCACGTTCCAACGTTGCAGGAGTCGCAGCTGTGTGCTGCCGACGGGCATGCGGGAGATCGGGCAGGTTTCCACGATGTTGTTGCGATGATGACAGACGCCTCGCCCTACGACTCACCGTGCTTTCGTTCTCTGTCGGGTCTCCGTAGACATTCTGCAAGCATCTGTGAACATCTGCGATGCTGTAGTTCTCCGCTGCCTGCTTGAGCGCGCCATTGTTACAGACGGCATTTTGAAGGCTACGTGGAGGGCCTCTACCTATTCGGATCTTCATGAAATTATAGAGGCTATCCGACAATGAACTCTGCATGTTTTTCAACATGAATTGGCTGGGAAAGCGGAGTGCTGCATTACTTACTGAACGCCTGTTGTATATAAAGTCACGGATACAACTTATGTATATGAGAGTGTATCTGAGTCCAGACCATATTTCGGACTTCGTATACTATTTGTAAACGAAAAGACTGGCAGCTTATATGCTAATACGGGTGTACATATATCACGAGAGAAGTTTCTCTGGTAATGCTATCTACAAACAGTCGGATTCAAAGTGAATAAGAGAGCCAACAGGTGAAACGTTTTAATGGGCCAATGAACAGTTTATAAAAGCGTCAAGATACCCCGTAAGTTACAGAGTGTAAGGAATTTCTCAGGTGTTGTGTACATAGTTCCGTGCAGTCAGCGCGTACACAACTTTCCCAATAGAGCGCGCCCCTCTAAGCACAACATCGCTGGCGCAGCGCTCGTCCGTCTCCGTACTACGAGATGGCGCTGTCTTAGAGACAGACCAAATTCTGCTTTCGCTGATCCGCGTATTAATATGTAACGCAGCCAATGAGATTGCTGCTAACGTAGAACCTTTTCTTTTTGCGGATCACACTCGCGCAGTGATACCTGAACGCGCGAGGTATTATAACGAGTGTACAGACCTCCGATTAGTCAATCTGCATTAGTCTGCACCAGTCTGCATTAGTATGCACCAGTCTATAGTCAAGTTTCAGTCTGCGCCTAATAATATTACCATATTCCTGTACATAGTCATGAAGATAAATGTCTAGACACTTTGTCAAGTATCAGAGATTTGTGAGAATAAGATAAACGTACCAAGACCAAAGGAACTTCAGATTGTCAATTGTAAATAGCACCCAGATCTAAGTTAAGTAATGTTTATGCTGGTTATTACTTTAATAAATGTGTGTGAAAATTAACCAAGTTCTGTTTAAAGCTGGTCACCGTCAATCTGCTACTCTAAGCGTGCAAGTGGCATTTCTATCGTCTGACCTAACGGCAGAAGATAAACACGCCACGATAAGAGCACGAGACATATTGCTGACACTCGCCTACTTCGTTCGAGCGACAAGTCAAACAATGTGATGGTGTGTGCACGCACACCACCTCCGGATGCACCAGTTTAGTTCCGGAACATCCCCTCTCCGCCCCTCCGCCCTGCCCCCCGCCCCCCCCCCCCCCCCCCCCCCCACGGCACCAGCTGCTCCTGGGTCAGCGCCAGCCCCACCATCCGCCAGCGAGGGCGACGACGAGCGTCCGCAATCCATCACGCCCAGCGCTACCTGTTCATTACGGCGGCGGCGAATAATTCAAAGCAAATGCGTATTGGCAGCCGGCGCCGCGATCAATCACCCGTGCTGATTAACAAAATGTAACTGTCGCCCACCGCCACGCTATCGTGTCACTGAGTGGATATGCGGTGCCGCCAAACCTAATTACGGCCATCGAGTACTTAACTCACTGGTCGCGGAGTGACCGCTTTCACAGTTTCATAACAAACCGCAGTACAGAGATTAAGCTAACAGCCTCTGTTACTACCGCGGAACATGGGGCGATAGCCATGCACATCCGTATACGAGCAATAACAAGACTTTCATCTCGCAGTCTCTTCAGCACTACCGCATTGTCGATAATAACTAGATTACTAACATAACTCAACAACCTGCCAGCTACTCAAAATTAACAGGTGTATTCATCTAGCATATTAGAACCAATTCAGAGCAAAATACAGATAGATCACCCGTGAAGAGTTACCTGTCTATTTCGTAGCATGACGCCCTAATTGAAACGAATGATGAAGTCATCTATGTAGCCTATTGTCTGCTGGGTAAATTTACTCTCATCTAACGTTTGTCTCAGATGTTTTGCGAGGGGCGTACAATTGATAATGCAAAAAAAAAATTATGAAGGCAGGTTGGCTTTATTCAGGATTGCAAATATAACATTATTTCCCACTCTTTGGACTACAGAACGCCATTTTTGAACATAATCATCGTACAGCCTTACGGTCTCACACCCACTTACTGGGAAGTCACCCGAGATCCGGGCTGTAGGGTGGTTGAGGAAGAACAGACCATTGGAGTATTGTGAGCTGCTCTCAGATGAACAGATTTGTGTGAAGCTTTGAGCTGTCATGGAGAAAGAGAACGTCGCTTGCATTTTTGTGACGATGATCACGCTTAAGTCCAACATTGCAGGAGTCACAGCTGTGTGCAGGCACTTGGAAGGTACGACAAGTCTGAGTGACCTCCCTGTGATGATGATAGATAACTTTCCCAACGACTCACCGTGCTTTTGTTCATTGGCAGGTCTCCGTAGACATTTTGAAAGAGCCTACGAATATCTGCGATGCTATGGGTTTCCGCCAAAACAAAATCACTATCCGCTCTCTGCTTGAAACGCATCTCCGTTGCAAATGCCACTTTCAAAGCTACGTATAGTGCCGCCACCTATCGCACCTATCGGGCTGAAGCGTAGTTTTTCTGACTATTCTAGGGCATCAACACGTCTTTTAAAATGTCATTCTCACTGCCTGATACGTACTACGGGTAAAGTTAACGCTTTCGGTGAACTGTATACATTAGTGAACTACCAGCGCCTACTGATGTCCAGTGTACTTAACGACGTAGATTGAGAGCTGCAAATGAAAGGGATAAGAGCAGCTGAAAAACTTCTGTTGATGCAGTTGTTCTATCGATATACAAATACACAATTACTAAAAAAAGAAAGCAGAAGTTTCGGTACGTTGCCGGCGGGGGTTGTGGGCACGACAGAACGGAAAGATAAGCTTTCTTTATGTTTAGTAGGGTCAACTCACGCTTATCTGAAAAACAACTGCGAAAACACACACATTACCTAAGGTGAAGTAAAGAGGACCGAAGCTGCAAACTCGCTCAGGAAATAAGAAGAGTCGAAAATTTAATAATCTACAGAAAACGTAAAACAGCTACAGTATGAATAATGAAGGGGAGTCTTTGTCCACAGGACAAACCTGTAGACGAAGATTTTGCAGGCAGTGAATTAAAAGGTAAAAGTTTCAAGATTAAAAGGAATATGTAGCACTCTTATTCAACGAGAAATGCTTGTCTTTGAAATAAACGTGCCCTATCACTGCTTGAATTTCAAATATTAGAGTACTGAAAAATCCGAACAGCTGTCACGACGTTATGGTATCGCTAGTTTATACCTGACCATCGCAATAACGCGCCATAACAAACATAAATTAATGCTCGTCAGTTTACGAACAGCTACAAAGAGCCTCCCCGTACAAAAGAGAGGAAGAGAGTCGCGTTTAACGTTCTGGCGACAACGAGGTCATTAGAGATGGAGCACAAGCTCGGATTAGGGAAGGATGGAGAAGGAAATCGGCCGTTCCCTTGCAAAGGAACCATCCCGGCGTTGCCTGAAGCGATTTAGAGAAATCATGGGAAACATAAATGCGGATGGCCGGAAGCGGTTTTGAAACGTCGACTTCCCGAATGCGAGTCCATTGTGCTAACCAGTGCGCCACCTCGCTCGGTCGTCCAAAGGAAATGGGTAAGTGGTATGAACTCTTCTTGAAGGGACACTGCTACTCACTTGACCAGTGACTGGTAGAGAACGCCTGACAAAGGCGTCGACGCGTACCATAATTTTTTTTCACCCCTCACAAAAAAACTACTGGTGCAAATATGGAATTTCGATCAGGCTTGTTCTTCGGCAATGTCTCTAAGTATGCAGGTTGCAGTTACTACTAACAAGGAAACCTCCCCATCGCACCCCCCTCAGATAAGTTGGCACAGTGGATAGGCCTTGAAATGCTGAATACAGATCAATCGAGAAAACACGAAGAAGTTGTGTGGAACTATGAAAAAAATAAGCAAAATATACAAACTGAGTAGTCCATGGCAAGATAGGCAACATCAAGGATAATCTGAGCTCAGGAGCGCCGTGGTCCCGCGGTTAGCGCGAGCAGCTGCGGAAAGAGAGGTCCTTGGTGCAAGTCTTCCCTCGAGTGAAAAGTTTATTTTTTTTATTTTCAGACAATTATTATCTGACAAACTCTTATGTTTACATCAGTTTTTTGGGAGTGATTATCACAACCACAAGAAAACCTAAATCGGGCAAAGTAGAAGAATCCCTTTAACCATTCGCCAAGTGTACAAGTTAGGTGTGTCGACAACATATTCCTGTCATGTGACGCACATGCCGTCACCAGTGTCGTACAGAATATATCAGACGTGTTTACCTGTGGTGGAATCGGTTGGCCTATGACCTTGCAATCAAATGTTTTCGGTTCCCATTGGAGAGACACCTCCTTTCGTCTACTAATCGCACGGTTTTGCGGTGCGGTCGCAAAACACAGACACTAAACTTATTACAGTGAATAGAGACGTCAATGAACGAACGGACAGATGATAACTTTGCGAAAATAAAAAAAAAGTAAACTTTTCACTGGAGGGAAGATCTGAACCAAGGACCTCTAGTTCCGCAGGTGCTCACGCTAACCACTGGACCACGGCGCTCCTGAACTCACACTATTCTTGATGTTGCTTATCTTGCGCATGGACTACTCAGTTTGAATATTTTGCTTCTTTTTTTCATAGTTCCACGCATCGTCCTCCTGTTTTCTCGATTGATCTGTGTTCAGTTTTTCATGGCCTGTCCACTGTGCCAACTTATAACTAAATCTGAGGGTGGTGCGATGGGGAGGTTCCCTTCTAAGTGTCCACGTTGGAGACAATTATAATGGAGATTACATTTGGGGTGCAATACAGGCACCCTTATCCCCTTCATTGTTCTTTCGACGTTCGGCTGGCAGCTGTACAAAGACGCTCTTTAGAAGAAGTCATTTATGAAATAAGAAGGTCTAATTTTCTAAAAAAAATTTAAAAGACTGAATTACGAACTTATTTTTAAAACTATGCGTGATTCTCACTGAACATTTTAAGCACAATTTGAATGATAGTCTTTTTTAAAGAATAAGTAGCCCTTCACTTCACTGTACTTAGTTTTAGGTACATATGAGGGTTGTTGTTGGGTCAGTGTTTTGGAAATGATTTAAAGTGGAATAGCTGGAGAGGAAGACGAAACAAATCTCTTAAGGAGGAAGGAGAGTGGGGGAAGAGTAGGTCTGACATGGAGAGAAACAGGTTTATTCTACTAAAGCTGGAAATATGGATAGGTGCCTACGTAAATTCATGGGCAGGTGTTTTGTGGAATTTAACTTTGATTTGAGATGGCATGTGGAGAGTGTGTAGATGTAAGGTTGCAGGAGGTGGGAGCGGGCGAGGAAGGTCAGGGGTACAAGTGTGGAAGCAATCAGGTATGATGCGATACGATGGTTGGTGTCAGATCTGCGAGAAGTGTAGTGAATCCGAAGCTGTTTATTGTGGAAGAAGAGAGGGACTGGAGAGGATTTAGTAAGTTGATACAGGATTCGAGTGGAGGAGACTGGACGGGTATGGAAGCAGAGGCGGAGTGCATTGCGCTCGAGTATGAAAAATAAGTGGAAACTTTTGATGATGTGGAGACCCAGGCGACACTGGAATGTGGTTTCACAGATTAATGCGTTTTTATTGTCCAACATTTTGCCTGGATTAAGTCCTGTTCAGTCTGAAGTAAATTTACAGACATAGGGAGAGTTCATGTTATACAGTGAGATACAGCTGCACCTACCTATTGGTTTTATGCAACTTGCAACACCTATAAACATCACACACAAGATTTTCACATTTTCTCGCTCGCTACATAGAAACTATTAGTCCTAGGTACAAAATTAACACGAGCTTTTTTCTGGAAATGTAATGTAGTTAAATTTTTGGCTGAGATACGATTTTGCAGGAGGCTACAATTTTGGAGTTATTCAAAAAAAAGGCTTTTGAACGTCAGTTTCGTACGTTTTTCCTGAATAATTCGAAAACTATGGCCTCTTGCAGAAGTATGGCGTAGTAAAAATTTAATTAACATTTCCTACAAAAGAGTCCTGTTCATTTTTTCTGGAGCTCTAATAGTGTGTTCGCAGTGAGGGAGAGAATATCAAAATTTTGCTTGTGGTATTTGAAGGTGTTGCAGGTTGCATAGAACCCATAGGTAGAGGCAAGGTAGGGGCAGATGAGTCATCCTATATATCGGATGAAGCAATTTTTCAAGTATCCGTTTATTGTCACTGAGCAAAACAGAACTCCGCCACTCTCTCCTCAGACGGGCCAATGGGGACAGTCGTTCTAGGCTTTGCAGACCATGCAGGCGCCACTTAGCCGTCAAATGACATCTCAATTGGCACCACGAAGCTGAGTGGACCCTGTTCCAGTCCTCCCAACAAGGAAAAAGGCTCTGCCACAACCGTAAACTGAACCCGGAGCCTTCACATGCAAATTAGCCATGCTGATGACATTTTTTTTTCTCCTACCTTCTTTCTTTCGCTCTGTTTTTTCGACGTCTTTCGTCAGGTGTTCTGTTCAGCAATCGCATGATATGTTCAGATTTCATCAATCACACTTTCATTTTTTTTCTCCCACAGGGCTGTCATTCTCCTGACTGAATCCGCTGAGCTACAATGCCAACGCCACTGCGCTACAGAGGACAATTCTGATTGAGTGAATGTAATAATATGACGGACTGATTTCCGTGGCGTAATCACTGATTACTCTAGGGAACAGTAAGAATATCACTAAAATTGTGCTGCAGAAGCACAATATTTCATGGGACCGTGATGGGAACTTTTCAAATCAAAACTTATAGAAAATGGAGCAGGAGCTACAAGCTGAGCCTGAAAACGCTGCGCTCATAGCAATTGTATCCTTTTTGTTGAATCAGTACTTGGTTCAAGCATATCAACTAGTGAGATAACCGAATGTAATCAAGAATGTGTTGTCTATACAAGGGAGACTGGATACTTCTTTCGAATAATTTCCCAGCTTGTTGGAGACGTATGACAACTGAGTGTCAATGTAGTACCAGGGATCCGTTGTTTTGTGGTATTCCGCGCTCTCTCGTATCTGTCAGACTCCGAGATCTGCTTATAAACTGAATCATCCAGTATCCTTAGTGACTGTTCTTTTACCCGTTTCTGGAATGAATAGTCTTTATCCGTTCCAAAAATAACACAAAAACACGAGCCGATTTACAAAAGCATAGTGTAGGAGACCCACACAGCACTCACGGAACCAACGCAGGTAATACCTAACAATTAGTCAACGTTCGAAGTCACTGATCTCTCATGACCTCGCTGCGGTCGCAGGTTCGAATCCTGCCTCGGGCATGGATGTGAGTGATGTCCTTAGTTTAGTTAGGTTTAAGTAGTTCTAAGTTCTAGGGGACTGATAACCACTGCAGTTAAGTCCCATAGTGCTCAGAGCCATTTGAACCATTTCTCTTGTCAAATCATTCATCTGTTACTGTTTCTCTGCTGAAAACATAAAAGAGATGGGAAAGTTTCTCATTATGATGCAGACCTTAGTTTTCCTACATTTGATTTATTCTTGTATGTTTACTAACGATTTCGATCGGCAATGACCATCTTCAGGTCTGTTTTAAAAACATATCCTAATACACTCCTGGAAATGGAAAAAAGAACACACTGACACCGGTGTGTCAGACCTACCATGCTTGCTCCGGACACTGCGAGAGGGCTGTACAAGCAATGATCACACGCACGGCACAGCGGACACACCAGGAACCGCGGTGTTGGCCGTCGAATGGCGCTAGCTGCGCAGCATTTGTACACCGCCGCCGTCAGTGTCAGCCAGTTTGCCGTGGCATACGGAGCTCCATCGCAGTCTTCAACACTGGTAGCATGCCGCGACAGCGTGGACGTGAACCGTATGTGCAGTTGACGGACTTTGAGCGAGGGCGTATAGTGGGCATGTGGGGGGCCAGGTGGACGTACCGCCGAATTGCTCAACACGTGGGGCGTGAGGTCTCCACAGTACATCGATGTTGTCGCCAGTGTTCGGCGGAAGGTGCACGTGCCCGTCGACCTGGGACCGGACCGCAGCGACGCACGGATGCACGCCAAGACCGTAGGATCCTACGCAGTGCCGTAGGGGACCGCACCGCCACTTCCCAGCAAATTAGGGACACTGTTGCTCCTGGGGTATCGGCGAGGACCATTCGCAACCGTCTCCATGAAGCTGGGCTACGGTCCCGCACACCGTTAGGCCGTCTTCCGCTCACGCCCCAACATAGTGCAACCCGCCTCCAGTGGTGTCGCGACAGGCGTGAATGGAGGGACGAATGGAGACGTGTCGTCTTCAGCGATGAGAGTCGCTTCTGCCTTGGTTCCAATGATGGTCGTATGCGTGTTTGGCGCCGTGCAGGTGAGCGCCACAATCAGGACTGCATACGACCGAGGCACACAGGGCCAACACCCGGCATCATGGTGTGGGGAGCGATCTCCTACACTGGCCGTACACCTCTGGTGATCGTCGAGGGGACACTGAATAGTGCACGGTACATCCAAACCGTCATCGAACCCATCGTTCTACCATTCCTAGACCGACAAGGGAACTTGCTGTTCCAATAGGACAATGCACGTCCGCATGTATCCCGTGCCACCCAACGTGCTCTAGAAGGTGTAAGTCAACTACCCTGGCCAGCAAGATCTCCGGATCTGTCCCCCATTGGGCACGTTTGGGACTGGATGAAGCGTCGTCTCACGCGGTCTGCACGTCCAGCACGAACGCTGGTCCAACTGAGGCGCCAGGTGGAAATGGCATGGCAAGCCGTTCCACAGGACTACATCCAGCATCTCTAAGATCGTCTCCATGGGAGAATAGCAGCCTGCATTGCTGCGAAAGGTGGATATACACTGTACTAGTGCCGACATTGTGCATGCTCTGTTGCCTGTGTCTATGAGCCTGTGGTTCTGCCAGTGTGATCATGTGATGTATCTGACCCCAGGAATGTGACAATGAATTCAGGGTGTTCTTATTTCAATTTCCAGGAGTGTATAATGGAGCCATAGTGGCATCGTCAAAAGATTTTGTGTTTACCTTTTGTCGGCATCACAATGGTTCCATTAACTCAGGATATATTTTTAAAACAAATCTGAAGATGGTTATTGCTGACCGAAACTAAAAGTAGACGGATATAAAGGAATTTATTCTAATTTTGTATATTTCGTCAAGTGTAATTAATGCACCTGTATCATACTTCACTGAAGTTTTCTTATGATTTATTTTCCCGAGGAAGTTTCTGTAACCAAATTTTCAACAGAAAACTGTTTAAATAATCTTCATTTTAGAGGTCGTCTCATTTATCTTGACCACTGCTATTAACTCTTTGTCCAGAAGGAAAATAAGAAATAAAGGAAACAAATATTGTTTAGCTACCATGGTAACACTGGGCATCATGACTGTCTGTTATGTAACTTAGTTTGTTACGAAGATATGAACAGCTGTAAGTCTTTTTTACAGTACCACTTACACTTACTCAGTATCCACTTCCTCCTCTAAAGACCTGTTCAAGATGATGTCGCAGTGCAATATTCACGAAACATGGCGGTAACAAAAACGTAACACAAAACTGAGTCTGATTCTTCAATATTAACTGACAGTGCTGGTAACCAGGGTAACGTGAGTCGTCAACTTTGGACCGAGAACTAATGGACTCACAAGGAAAAATCATGTCGGTCGTTGAGTCGAGCGTCTTCAGTTGAAGATTTATGTAACTTCAACGTACACAAACGAAGAGAAAGTAAAAATGCAACTCGTATTTGGAGAATGAAAGTTAGTACAACAGTACCTGAAACATTGTTTTCTGTTTTGCAATCCGGACACACCTTCTACAGTACTCTAATATTTTTAAACGATATGTATAGTATAGTACAGTATAGTATAGTATAGTATAGTATAGTACATGTATAGTATAGTAGTATATAGTATAGTATAGTAATTAAAAACTGCTTCATCATTACTATAATTTTGTTGTGGCTGAAGATAGTCATAATGATAGGTAATTGATCTCTGCAGAGTGTTTTGACACTTAAATTTACTGAATTGGCAACTGTACTACCACATGCACTCTTTATTAAATGAGAGCTTTATTACTATATACGGTCCATGCGCTCAGTTTGTTGAACCTAAAACTGTATATACATCTTATTCCTGCGGGTGATTTTTCGAAACTCGTTCCATTTAATGAATAATTATGGGAGCAAGACTTTTCCACATTCGCAATTTCTGTCTACAGAGCGACGTCCTGACAAGAATCCACTTTTTGACACTTCAGGGAACGGAAAGTTTCAACCCAAGGCAACAAAACTCGCACAAACGAAGCCGCCGAAATTACTATTCTCGCTTCTGTTTCAATGAATCCATAAGTGAACACACGACAGCTTGAACGGCACATTGACATTTCTGAAACCTCGTTTTAACCCATCACCATTCCTTCCCCTATCATGTACACATTCACAAGGAATGGTGTGGGACTGATTTCCAGAATCTTGTACACATCTTACAGTGGTAACAGCAAAAAATCCTCGCCGACCAGAACTCTCCAACGTTCTTTTTACCGGTGAAAGTCCCTTCTCAAGCAGTGGGCAGATAAATGCGAAGAACATGCGTTATTGGTCCAGCAGAAACCCACTATAGCTCAGACAGATGGAACACCAACGTCGATAGACGTTCCTGGTGTGGAACGCTTCATGCTGCAATTGGAGACCCCTCTGGAATAACGAGTCAAGTCGAATTACCTTGTCTCCAGGGAAACCATGTAAACAAAAGGATTATTGGCCGACCCGTGGTTCTGTTTCGTATTTACACCAACATGTACAAACACACGAAAACGCTCACGTGTCTCAGTTACCGGTAACAGATTTCACCACTGTCGGCGACGAAGCCCCAGTGTTTCAGTGAAAACAGGCTGCGGCACGTAACACGCTTGTCTGTCGACATTGAAGGAATAAAAGCAACCCAAGAGGAACAAGAGGAACACCACATGCAGAATGGAAGAAAGTGGAAGGAAAGTCGTAAACTGTGGCAAAGAAATGTTCCAGACGTTTGATACTACGTATTTATAACATAACCTTAATCACTTCAGTCACTCATATAATATGTATACTGTCGGAAGATTGCATACAAAAAATGGGCATCTACGTTCTTTGCATGGAAGAACATTACATTGCAAAAGAGTGGTTGGCGATGCAACAAAAGAAGTATTTGTCTGTCACCACCGAGAAATGCTGAAAGAAGAAATGTGATGGTCGTGTGCCATCCAACGTGCAAAGAGCAGAGGGGGCGTCCTTTTGGGATATAGGAAATTATGAGAAGCGCAACATTGCGCTTTCTGGACAGACTACGTGTAAAGACCCGATAGTCAGTTTTCTAACTCACACCTCACACAAATGCTGCGTATGGGTGTTCCACATGAAGCAATCTTTAATGTTGATAAGAAAAGGACTGAACTAGTTCAGATGAAGATGAAAGAAAAACAAAGCTTGCGTGATGGTAGAGGAAAACATGGGAACCATGATTGGAAATTGAAGTGAAAGAGCTAATATACACACATCGTCTGTCCATTCCCTGCAAGGAAAGCCCCTGCAGATGGAAGAAAATTAAATTGAAGTACTTCACGAACTCAGATAAATCTACGAAAGTTGTACGAGCTCTCCATAGATTTCTATGCTGCCGTAACAGGCGAATAAATATTCCCACTGCTCAGAAGACGTACGAAAAATACTTCAGCCAGTACGTAGACTTCAGCATTTCGCACCATATCGTGATGTGCGTGATGTTCGTTTTCACAGTCAAATGAAAGATATCAAGACTCCAGATGTCACGTTTCACAAATGAAAAGTCAAGTCAAGACTCACAAGGAGCAAAAGAGAATAGTTCGCTCATTTTTTAGTTTGCTTATGCATAGAACTTGCTCCCTCCAAAGCTTCCGGTGGTGGCACAGTTCTACAAACGATTCATACGAAGGTATCTCTTCAAAGTACATGTTCACGATGCACGTAGTTGAGTGTCCTATACGGAAGGAACTGCAAAGAAAGGTAGCATCACTTTTTGCTCTTTCCTGAATTATGTGATGAAAGTCAGCTTTGATGAGCTGAGGGACGAGAGAATCATTCTAGTCTCAGATACTTTGATGGGGCAAAACAGGAAATGCACACTGTCCCATTTCTTGAGTATGCTACGTAGAACTCTGAATGTTTAGATAGCGCATCTGTTCCCTGTGCGGGAACACTCATATTGCCAATGCTACCGTAACTATGGGAACTACTCTTAGAGGCTGAAAAGGATGGAGGTGGTGTGAACTGAACAAGAGTATGTGGAGATGTTCGAATCGAGCAAAAATCTCACTCCTCCCCCTCCCCCCCCCCCCCCCTCTTCGTAATGGTTGATGGGCTGCGAGATGACACCTTGTTTGACTTTGATTCAGCCATGAAGGGCAAGCTTAAAAAAGCCAAAAACCTCCAAATCTGAAATACAGTAATGATAATGTACAAAGCAAAATGGCGAAAAACTACAGTGGCATAAGAGGAAAAGCCCGAAAACTGGATACCATTCTGTCGTCATTCAAGAAACCGGAGCAACCACATATTAGGGCTTCAGAGAAGAAGGATGTTCAATCCCTGCTGCGATTTCTTATCCCTGCAAAGTAACCGTTTAAAAAGATCTTGCTGACGCGTAATGGTGTATTGGGACCTGAAGACCAGGAGGCAGAGTTGAAATAGATGAATAAAATTTGGAGTTTTGAGCAAGGCTGCAATGAGTTTCTTTCAGACACAAAACATGGAATAAAATAACAATAAGTGTAATATTCTGTAACCTCTTCAATTTCACTACATTAAATTGGAACTAATAGTCATTCTGTGTTCAAAATTTACTTTTCTTTCACCCCAACGAATACTATATAATAAGGTAGGTGTTCCATTTTCAGATTCATTTAATATACTATTCAGCAGGTACGGAATATTAAACTTTCAATCATAAGCGAAGGAAAGATGTTAGTCCATTCTTCGGAATAGGATGTCTGCAAGGCAGTGGTATTTCAGAGCACAATGTTGACTGCATTGCAATGCATTGTAGCTTCAAACACGTACTTCTCACTTGAGTTTTTCAGACGGGTCTTAAATTATTGGTTGTTACTTCATCAATGATAAACTAAACAGCAAAGCACATGCCAGCCATCTCACAAGAATTCTTCCCTGTCTTCTGGACAGCCGCTAAAAACCAGACTGCTTATGTGGTACGACTATTAAGAATGTAGAGAACATACTTTACGTGCAGGTCGTGTTCTGATCAGATTGAACGAGGATGAGCCGTCGATATTCCAAAAATTCCAGATAACCTTGAAGAACGTATTTCTATCGCTTTTATTTCACTAGGAACCTCAATGAATTATTTCATCCAATGAATGGTCCAGAGTATCACTGTCCATTTTATTTTACAGATCCGTCTTGATCACACAAACTTTCGCACTTCACTATTACCGATTTCGGCTTCTGCCATATTAAGATTATAAAACATTGTGATGCAGTATCAACGTCAAACTAAACATGGAGGTACATAGTAAGTGCACTTACTGTGTACCTACATGTTTACTTTGACTTTGATACTATATCAGAATGTTTTATGATTTGAATGTGGCAGAAGCCGAAACCGGTAACAGTGACGTCTGAAAGTATGCGTGATCAAGACGGACCTGTAAAATAAAGTACCAAAGTATGATCAAGGACCAATTTTCACGCTTTATGTCTTCAGTGGATATCACTTTCCATGCCCACAACTTTCATTACATTTGAATATTCCATCCCTTTGGGTTATGTTTCTTATTAAGATGAAAATTCTGTTTAAGTAAATACGTGGTACGTTTTTGAATTGTTCTTGCAGAGAGTAGTTAGATTACCGAATAAATAATAAAAGAAAGACGTACGGCTGTTCATATCAGGGTAATGAACAAAGATACAAATAAGGCAATCATGCTGGTTAATGTCCCAGCGAAACAACATTCGCATGGTAAAATTTTTGATTTTGCTCCTGGACAAAATTTATTTCAAGTAATCAAGTTAAAGGGGACACTATATGTATAAAAATTAGGGACTGTAACGTGTAAATTTTGGCCCATCGCCCTGTCGATAATGAGATTGCAGGAGATGTATCTTAAGTTTAGGCGGAAGAGGATGTGTTTGAGATCAATTGCGGTATGTTACAAATAGTGTCCTCATAGTCATCTGAAGTGACTTCGGAAACAACATATGTCATAAATTTGTTTATCTGTACGCGGAACTGAAGACACCTTCTCCGCTACATAAATTCAGCCCCTTAAAATTACCTGTAGCTCCGACCTTTGAAGTCTTTTATCTACAGAGTAATGTAAAGCTTAGCTCAGCAGAAAGAAAGCGGCTCACTTTCGATAATGTGAGTGAATACTCGTAAGAAAACAAAGTGAGAATTTTCTTATTTCTACCATTGTTCCTGCATCGACTAAACATGCGTTCACAAACTGGAAGCGATTTTCATACAGACTGCATCACGTCCGGTAGACTGTCTGTCAGCTGCTTGAATCAGGCAGTGTGTCGAGAAAGTTCAAACTTCAATCTCACCGAACATTGATCCAACTATTGTTATTGTACACCTGTCAAATCTGGAATACTAGGATACAACTGTTCCGAAGCTCATGCTTTTGAGCAGAAAATGTTACGGAAGGGCTTCCGTATGGAAGCGTTCACTAGAAAATGGTAGATACA
The DNA here is from genome assembly GCF_023897955.1 of Schistocerca gregaria. NCBI lineage: Eukaryota > Metazoa > Arthropoda > Insecta > Orthoptera > Acrididae > Schistocerca > Schistocerca gregaria. The sequence continues at coordinate 338,491,704 of NC_064925.1, read as the reverse complement.
AGACAATCTTAGATAAAATACACGATAGTTTAAACATTATGGGAATATGCGTGCCTAAGCTTCCAGATCAATTTTAATTTTGGAGAGAGATTTTCAGGAGTATGATCGCACCATTCTGAATGAGTGCTAACGTTTGGTTACTATCGAAGATGGGATCCAGTAACCTGATGATCTATACGCCCAAAAGAAGTTTGTTGAAGTAGACTTAATGAGATGTCTATTCCAGAGGGTAGGTTGTGTGTGGGTGTTTGACCAACACTGCTTAGCAGAGCAGTAAAAGGTAGAGGATGTGGTACACATAGGGATACAGTACTCTCAGAGAGAGCAAGAAACTGAAACCGATGAATGTAGAGACCTCAATGTCGATACGTTTAAATCGAAAATATTCTTGTATTTGAGACGATGATTGACTAAACGAAACGAACTATCATCGTCTAGGTGCATTTGGCTTTCGACAGTCATCATGTCGCCAAAGTTATCCAGAGACCTTACTGAACTAATCAATGTAACGTCTAGAGATATTCAAAAGGGAAAGAGAATGTAATTACAACATGCCACATTGGACACTCTGAAGAATGCCATTGAAAAGACGGCTTAAAAGTCGATTTTATTTGCAAGAAAATGAATGACTCTAAGCACTATAAGACTTAACATCTGAGGTCATCAGTCCCCTAGACTTAGAACTACTTAAACCTAACTAACCTAAGGACATCACGCATGTCCATACCCGAGACGGGATTCGAACCTACAACCGTAGCACAAGCGCGGTTCAGTACTAAAGCGCCTGAAACCCCTCGGCCACAGCGGCCTGCGATTTTATTTGCATTTTAGTGCATTGAAACGGCACATACAATCCCGTAAAAGGATTTTATTCAAATTGACATACAACGTGTCACCTACTAACTTATGCACGACTTTTTCGTCGGAATGTATCAACGCAGACAATTGTGTCCGACGGGACCTAATATAGGAACTCCCAAATTCGTGAATTCTGTCATATATCACAGATACACAAATAGCGATGTTTTGCATGAAGTGAAAAAGTCAGGGCATTGAAGTTCACAACAGTCTGGAAGAAGTAAGATATTAGCTGTTAGAAATTGCCGAACACCACGGTATCCTGCACAAATAACTTTGTCAGCTGTCGCGGAGGGCTATCGTAACAGTTCACGCGTGTAGGTCAGTATCGCCCGATTCATCATTAAGCGACTGGACTAGGGTCTGTCAGAACAATGGCCATAAGTCAGCTGTAACAAAATGAGTATTCGACGTTTCTAAGAGTCGAACAAACAATACCGTTGCTGTTCTACAAAACGTTGAAGGATTATGTGAGGACTAACAGCACAATACATAGAATGTCGAGTGTGGACATAGCAAATGTTTAGTAAATAGCATTTGTGTGAGTGTGTTACAGTGACACTGAGATTCAACGGAGTTCGCTGTTGAGCAGCTCATGCAACGGGGAGTGGGGCCGAATTGGTCCTTGGAAATAAATGCCTGGTTTCGCGATCTGACTATAACGTAATACTACTGGTCTTCCCGTGTCTCTGGGTCTTTTTCAAGTTCACTTCCACCTCTTGTGATTGATGAGCCGACTATTTGCTAATACCATCTGAAATTTATTGAACTCAATTGGTCTTCCTCCTTTCTCGTACCTACTGCCTATATCATATTGTACCGTAATCTTTTCTTCCATTCCTTCCCCTACAACAGTATTACAGTGCATTATGATTATAAGTTTTCATCACCATTTACATACTGAATTTGTATTCTCACGTTTTCTCTGTATCTATTTGTCGTCTGCACACGAATTCAGGATGTATACCTGAACTCTTTTTGCCAACATTCCTATCAATGAAGTTCAGTGTAGTGCACTCCGCCCTACCTTACTATTAATAACGAATCCTAGTCCCGCTGTGCCATTTTATTCTGCTGTTGACATTAGGCCTACCTTATATTCGGCTAACAACAAATCCTTATTTTCTTGCCGATTCACTTCACTGACGCCCACTGTACCTAGATTTAGCCTTAGCATTTCCTTTTCAGATTTTCTAGCTTCCCTACCACGTGTTCTGCTAATTATAGCACATTGTCTGTTTAAAAAGGCTGTTTAGAGGTTAAAAACATGAATTTTTGACAGTGAATTGTACTTACAGGGACGGTAGAGTTGAAAAAGATCAGCATACTGTTGCTTGATGTACGTTCGCTCCACAGCACATTACATTTACACTTTCGTTCCAAAGACGTTATACGTGTTACAGACATGTTTGATTACATTGGATACAGGGATTCTAGATTAAATGGTTGCTACGAAAAAAATGTTTTTGTTTTTTAAATACATCAATGGGATGCACCAGAATACTAACGTGTGCACAACTCAGTTATTATACTAGGCAGCTATACATAATTTTTTTTAATGTGAAAGTGCTGCAGCACTGGATACAAAAATAATTATTAAATAGTTATTTTCTTAAATATGTTTTCCTTTTCTTTTAAAATATGTTAATGTGCTGCTCTTCAATATAGATACGTGCTCACATCAATCATTATATTGCTTCTTATATTTAAGAAGAGTAAATCATACCATGCATATATATTGTAAGTGAACTTACTAAGGGATGAATGGGAGTGATTACATTAATTGCTGTGCATTGAAAGTGTAAATTATGAGAATGCTTTAAATACTTTGTGAAAGCTTTTGACAAAGATGATTGAGCCTGTTTCACTATTATCACTCATTAGATGTTCCCCATGTTTCATTCTGTGTATGTAATTTTCTAGTTTTTTATATAAAGATGTTCTGTGTCCTATGTTGAGTGTATGTAGTATTTCAGGGTTGCTTTCTACATTGTCAAATGGTTGTCCTACAACTTTTATATGGGGGCTATTGGAGATTTGTGTGGTGTGTTGTATCGGAAGGCTTTGATGTGTTCTTGGAATCTGGTGTGGAAGTTACCACCTGTTTGACCTGTGTAGTGAGCTGGAAATTTACTACATATGATTCTATACATGCCGGAACATGTAACTTCATGCTGACTGATTTTTAAATTATGGAGAAGTCTTTGGCATATTTTATTGTTTGTTTGGAAGCAACTGTTATTTTGTGTCTCTTGAAGATTTTGACAATTTTGGGATATGTTACCGAAGACAGGGCTAGGTAGGGTTGCCAACATATCGGGAACTTTAGCCATAGTGGACACACGGTACAGAACCATCTTTGCATTAATACTCTGAAAACTACACGCGAAGTAACGGAAACGTAGAAGCTTGCTTGTGCTTTGCTTTACCGTTTCACTGATCTTTCAGAGAAACTTCCAACGAAAATGTATTTTATTCATTTTCTCTACGACTGGTTTTACATGTTTGTTCTATTTAACATCGCTTCTTAGTACGGGGTTTCTACACGAAATCCCCTTGATCTATAAACGCTACTAAAAAAAAAGAAAGAAATAGACATGATTTCCTCATCATCTGAAGCAACTCATAAAGTTTAATGCAGAAGTTTTCTAAACGATTCCTATTGTTTCGTTTCAGGTGAAAAATAATTACCAGAAATGACTGACTACACCTCAGGAGGGAGTAAAATACATGCTGTGGCCTGAGGAAACGAAATCAGTGCATGGTATGGTATGGGAGACCAAAATCAATCATTGCTGTGAAAAAAATATTTTCGACGAGAATTTTAAAGGGAGCTATCGCGTGTAAAGGCGATTAAAGCTTGGTAGCGGTTGATAGGACGTGATAGACCAACCAAGTATCGGGCACGATCGTAGGACGTAGCCTCTGTGGATTTATTTTTGCGGGGTAACCTGAAATACGTTGTGTATGTCTCCCCTGTATCGAGCTTTCGTGACCTTCGTGGAAGAACTGTGGATGCAATAGCCCCCAACACACCGGATGTGCTTGAGTACTCAACGGAGGCCCTTTTAGAAATTTGTGGAGAACATTTCTTCAAGAGAACCGCTTTCTTTTAGAACATTTAAATGAGCACTAACTGTCTCGACCGCAAAAAAACTTTATTTTGTGCTAACCGGTGTCGGTCAGTTTTTGACAGTCAACAGAACTCATAATGAAACATGAGCGTAAAATGGATTTAGAGGGATGTCCGAAAACAGTCCTAATATACAAAATACTTCTTATTTAACAAATATTCAAAGACGAAGCTATACCCATGATGGTACGCGGTGGCGGTGAACGAAACAGGTTTCATTAGTCACGAACGTCAGCTGCTCAGGAGAACACTGCAGCAGTTGCTTAAATCCGTGATGGCCCCCGCCCTCCCTCCCCCCCCCCCAAACACACACACATACACATACACATACACACACACACTGAACACTGAATTACTTCAGAGATAGCGAATCAGGCGTACAGGACATAAGAAAATTACAATAAGGTATATAGAGAATGGTTATACTAAAGTTAATAACAATAATGAACTAGGTGTCTTACAGTGTAGAAATAGGTGCCTACAAGCAGGATTTCGACAATCAGTAATAAAAATATATATAAAAGAGAAATCCGATTATAATCGGTTGTGAGAACACCGATGATAACCTATGGGGATTTATTGCAAACTCGTAGATTGCATGGCAGCAAAGATAGTGGCTGAACGAAGCTAATGGTCTCCTTGGGGATGGCGTGGTCATATCGATAAGCGCCACAAGCTGAAGAGGATTTCAGTGGTGCGACAGTGGCTAGATGTCAAACTCGTACAGGCAAGCAGATCGATAGGTAGAAATGCATGTCGGGTACTGTATACTACTTGTAGATCGTAGTGCCAGCGAAAATACTGAATCGGCACACGTTTCAACAGGAGACCAGTGCCAACAGGGACTAGTTTTTACGAAATACTGGCACGCAAATAAGAGGACTATCGTTATATGTGTCACATTGACCAAGTAACCAATAAGATAACAAAATAGGGTATATAGTACCTTAAGCATGAAAAGAGAAAGAACTATGGCACAGAATCTCATTGACCCATTGAGGTAGACAGACAAGAGTATAAGAAACCTGAAGTTTAAAAGATCTGTAAACATGGTTGTTCCGTCATTCCATAAAAGAGGCCTACAGGAGTCTGATTTACAAAAATATAGTTTACTTAACAGCGATATAATACATCATGGACTCATTTACGTGGTCAGAAAGGTATAAACAGTCAGAAGTTAAAAAATACTGGGAAAGTAGTTATTTACAATAGCAAAAAGTACACAAGATGTCAATAAACATCAAATTATAATTAAGACTTTTATCCATTGTGGATGTGGAACACTGCGACTGTGGTGTGAAAAGGTTTTCAGAAATTACTGCAACCAGTCGCCTTTTATGTAGATGTATTTTATTTAACCATGACCGGTTTCGAGCTGCCTAGCAACTCATCATCAGATGGTATATACATTTAGTGCTTTTTTGTACCCATTGTGTGGGTGGTTGAGTATCTGTGGAGATAAATCTTTCTGCAGGTATATATATCTCTTTTAGGACGTATTTTTGAAACCATTGTGTCTTGTTTTTCACAATTTCACAAGTTAAAACTTTCACTAGATGTATATTACTTTTATGAGGCACTATTGGAAACATATATCTTGTTTTTCGTAAACATCGCTGAACACACTTAGCCACAGATACGAATACAGGATTTACACATAATGTGTAAATCCTGTATTCGTATCTGTGGCTAAGTGTGTTCAGCGATGTTTACGAAAAACAAGATATATGTTTCCAATAGTGCCTCATAAAAGTAATATACATCTAGTGAAAGTTTTAACTTGTGAAATTGTGAAAAACAAGACACAATGGTTTCAAAAATACGTCCTAAAAGAGATATATATACCTGCAGAAAGATTTATCTCCACAGATACTCAACCACCCACACAATGGGTACAAAAAAGCACTAAATGTATATACCATCTGATGATGAGTTGCTAGGCAGCTCGAAACCGGTCATGGTTAAATAAAATACATCTACATAAAAGGCGACTGGTTGCAGTAATTTCTGAAAACCTTTTCAAATTATAATTATCATTTGGAGAAATAAACGGGGAATAAAAACAAACAGAAGTAATATAGCGTAGTTAGTCTAGAGTAAAATCATCACGTTCCATGAAGGGTGGCACTGCCCAGTAATTGTTGTCAAACAAACTGGGCCTATTGAGACAGTCTTGAATGAAAAGCAAAAACATAAGCAGCCAAGAGTTCACAATAAGGTGCACAGCGTGAGTAGTACGAACTATCACAGTCAATCTACAACATTAAAATTCCTAAAGAGGCAAGATTTGCTTCATTAGACATTACAAACATTTTAAATAACGTTCATCGCAATCTTGTTTTTACAATAGAACACGAAAACAAAACCAGCATAAACTTATTAGATCTAACAATTTAAAATTCCAGCGTTAAAGATTGTCTTATAATTTACAGGAAGCCGACTGCCACTGTAGTAATTATGAAAGCAAATCCATGTCATCCTCCTAAATACAAAGCAGGATTTTTCAAAGCTATGAGTCACAGAATACTTAAATTATCTCTAGAACCGAATGCAATCCAAAAAGAACTGAACATTTTAAATCAAACTGCCAAAACTAACTGTTTAACCCAAATGAAATAGATTACTTGCTTCGTATATTGCAACAGTCTGACACCAATCATACTACTCCTATGGCCTCAATTTCTGACACGTTTAATAAATTGTTTAAGAAAACGGATTTGACAATAGCGTTTACTGCTAATAACCATTTTTCAGAATAGGCTGAAACATAGAGTTGGAAACTCCAATAATGTCTATCTAAATTATAGTGTTTCTTAAATGTTATGTAAGGAAAGTGACAAAAATTACTTTCGCCAGACATGTAGTAACTTCATCACCCTTTATAAGGAACAAACTTCAGGTACACTCGTAATAAATCAGTATTGGGCCAACACATAACACACCACAACCACTCAGAAGTATCTGTAACGAATAACTTAAAAGTTCTTCATACTGCATCTTAAGCATTGCTCCTTAACATATTAGAAGAAAGAGAAATTTATGCTCACTACAAAAATAACCCTCGACAAGAAATTATACTTCAGAGAAAAATACTTCTGTGATAGTTTTGAAGACTTACTGTAGAATGTTACTGCTCTTCAGTTTCTTTTTTCTTTTATTCCTTATGGAATGACTTACGATTGTGTAAAGCTTTTGTACACTTTATTTTAAACTCTTGGCTGCTTTACTTTTTATTCATGACTATACAGTTATGTCCAGTTTATATTATGACAGTTACTGTGCAGTGCCTCCAGTCATGTAGTATGATGATTTTGCTCTATACTAACTAAAGAACGCTTTTTACTTCTGTTAGTTTTTTCCTCTTTTATTTCTCCAACTAATAATTGTAACTTGATCCTTATTGCTATTTTATGAACTTTTTGTGACGGACTACATTCAAACTAACTTTTAACTTTTGGTTTCTTATGCGTTTGTTTCGTATTTCTGACTATTTAGATGGGTCCATGACATATTACACTGAAGAATCAAGGAACCTGGTACACCTGCCTAATATTGTGTAGGGCCCCTGCGTGCCGCAACACGACGTGGCACGGACTCGAATAATGTCTCAAGTACTGCTGGAGGGAGCTGGCACCATGAATCCTATAGGGCTGTCCATAAATCCTTAAGAGCGGGTGGAGGTCTCTTTTGAACAGCACGTTGCAAGGCATCACAGATATGCTCAGTGATGTTCATGTCTGGGGAGTTTCGTGGATATGGTAAGTGTTTAAACTAAGAAGAGTGTTCCTGGAGCCACTCTGTAGCAATTCTGGACATGTGGGGTTTCGCATTGTGCTGCTGGAATTGCCCAAGTCCGTCGGAGCGCACAATGGACATGAATGGATGCAGGTGATCAGACAGGATGTTTAGATACGTGTCACCTGTCAGAGTCGTATCTAGACGTGTCAGGAGTCCAGTATCACTCCAACTACACAAATCCCACACCATTATAAAGCCTCCGCCACCTTGAACAGTCCCCTGCTCTCATGCAGGGTCGTAGGATTCATGAGGTTGTCTCAATAACTGTACATATGCATCTGCTCGATACAATATGAAACGAGACTCGTCCGACCAGACAAAAGTTTGCAGTCACCAACATCCAACGTCGGTGATGACGGGCCCAGACGCGGCATAAAGCTTCGTGTCGTGCAGTCATCAAGCGTACACGATTGCGTCTTCTGCTCAGAAGGCGCATATCGATGATGTTTCGTTTAATGGGTCGCTCGTTGACACTTGTTGACCGCCCAGCATTGAAATCTCCAACAATATGCGGAAGCGTTGCACTTCTGTCACGTTGAACGATTCTCCTTAGTCATCGTTGGTCTCGTTCTTGCACGATCTTTTCCCAGTCGCAGCGATGTCGGAGATTTGATGTTTTACCTGATCCGTAATATTTACGGCACACTCGTGAAATGGTCGTACGGGAAAATCTCCTCTTCACCGCTACCTCGGAAATATCGTTCGTGCGGCGACTATAACACCACGTTCAAACTCATTTATATCTTGATAACCTGCCATTGTTACAGTAGTAACCGATATGTGTCAGACATTTGTTGTCTTGCGTTGCCGATCTCAGCGTACCTGTTTACATAACTCTGTATTTGAATACGCATGCCTATACCAGTTTCTTTGCCGCTTCAGTGTATACTGTTGTGGTGTAACCTACATATCTGTAAATCTGACAACGTTTGAGCGTGTTTTATGGAATGACTGTAAACAACTATGTTCACAGTTATTTATTTCAAGTTTCTGCTACCAGTCACTTTTTATTTTATGCTTAATCTAACATAATGCAACGCGTTTCGAGAATGTTTTATTCATCTTCAAGCTTTTGTACATACATACATACATCAAGAAATGTTACTTAAAAATAAACACATAGTCAACAACAAAGAAGAAAACCAGCAGAAGACATCATTGACTTCGATTTCTAGATATACACTGCCTCCCTCCTTACCCCCAAATGCCACACCAACAGCTACAGTAAAAAACAAAGTGTTCTAGATTAATATAGTTTAAGTAACGTTTCTCGATGTATGTATGTATGTATGTACAAACGCTTGAAGATGAACAAAACATGTTCGAAACGCGTTGCATTATGTTAGATTAAGCATAAAATAAAAAGTGAATGGTAGCAGAAACGTGAAATAAATAATTTTCCCACACAGCCACGGTTCACAAACATAGCCATTATGGCTGAAAATAATTATATTCACAGTTCTTTTAAACTTCAGTTGCCTTACGTTCGTTGTTTCATATCTTTGACTACCTCGATAATTCAAGGAGATTTTGTGCCGTTGTTTTCTGATGTAACGTATATTTTCTTCTTGTTTTAGTCATTATGTACCCTACTTTACTTCTTATCTTATTGGTTACTTGGTCAACATTATCTTTGGGATCTGACACGTACTACGCATGTCGTCTTACTTGAAAGCCAGTATTTTGTAACAACTTCTCGCTGTCGCACTTTGAAACCGTCTCGTGTTGAAGCGTGCATATCTACACCCCGCTACACTTCGCTTTATTCGTCACTTAATATTTTCACTGGCACTACGATCAAGGAGCTATATGCAGTACCTGGCAATCGTTTATACGTGTTGATCTGCATGCCAGCACATGTTTGACTTTCTGACGCTGTCGCAACTCTGAAATCTTGTTTGATGACGCATATCTATATGACCATGCCGTTTCCATGACAACCATTAACGTCCTTTAGCCGCCATCTCTGCTGCCACACAGTCGGCGCCAAATAATGGATCTGGGTCCACTAATCAGTATTGCCCGTTAAATTTGCGGAATATTACGTCGAGTAATTTCTCTGGAACTTCAGGATAATGCTTCAGCCACAACACTGTGTCATTCTGTGTTTTGTGGCCGTCGTTTCTTTTTTATGTGGGATATTCACAAATATTATAAAAATGTGTGTGTGTGTGTGTGTGTGTGTGTGTGTGTGTGTGTGTGTGTGTGTGTGTGCTCGCGATTGTGTGTGTGTATGTTTTTCACATCTCCTCCTAAACCACAGGAACGATTTCATCAAATCTTGGTACACATATCCCTTATTATGACGCAACAATCGCTGTCGGAGTAAGAAAGAGATATCTAATACATTTCAGGAGATAAAACGTCATGAACAATGAGATACTTAGGAAATCGCCGCACTGTGTATGACGCTTAAATTTATTTCTTCTTACTGGAGACATTATCCTCATATGCCGCTAAATAAATCGACAAAACTATATCATTGTACCATGCATAGTTCAGGAGATATGGCATCGTAACACTGATATGCATGAAAAACTACCGTGTCATCTACGTTTTTTGAATTTATTACTTCTTTACTAATCACTAAGTTCGTTTCGTTGACAGTATACAGATATGCCGCTGAACGTACCTACGAAAGTAAATCATGGTACCACACATCGTTCAAGAGGGATGAAGCCATAAACACTGAGATGTGAAGCCATAAACACTGAGATGCGTGAAAAAATGCCGCATCATGCATGAAGTTTTAAAATATTTACTCTTTAGTACCAAGACACTCCTACACTTGTGTGAAGTTAAGGATATTTCTCACACCTGGCAACGATTTGGACAGCTTTCAACTGCGAAGTGCAAAATGCTGTAGGCGAAAAACATCGGCGTCTATAGAGCTACGAAGAGGAGGTGCCATAGAGTCGTTTACAAAATCGGGCTGTCGACAGGCAAACGGGATATTACACTACCAACAAAGTTCACTTATTTTCGTTTATAATAGAAAATTAACGAAATGAGTACCCGGGTTATGCCGGGTTTGTCAGCTAGTCACGAACAAACGAAGTTATGCACATTTCAGTAAATTTAAAGTGAGCTTCTGGAGTCAATCAATTAACGTAAACGCCATCTGGGTATGACCAATGTCTGAGTGTTGCAAACTCTATAGCTAGATTGTATGGTCGCGTCCTGAAAGATAGGATAGAAGGGACGACGGAGAACACTGAACAGCAAAGTGGGTTCCAGAAATGACACCATTTTTATTTGAAGACAATTAATGCCAAAGAAATTGGAAAGGAAACTGAGAAGCCATTCAGTGTTCATATATCTCGAGATGGCGTGTGACACAGTGCCGCTGAAGAAAGTGTTTGAAATACTGTGATGGAGTGGGCTTGGAAAGATGCATGTTGAAAGTATATACAACCTACAAAAGATTTCAGAATATGTAGTCAAAGTGGGGAACAAGATTTCGTCACAACCTTTTAAAATAACAAAAGAATAAAAGTAGAGATGCTGGTTGTCTTCTACAGTGCTTAATATATGCATCTACAAAGCCTTAGACTTGTGGAGCAGAAATGCATACGATCAATTAAGTTCCAACATACCTGTGAACGTCATGCGCTGAAACTAGTCACCACAAAGAAATGCGTATCATTACAACTATGAAGGATACTGCAAGAAAATAAAAAGAATCTATGTATGTACAGCTTGTTTCTCGCAGATGAGAGAGTAGCAGTGGTCACAAAAGAGGATGATATCTGGTTTACGCTATGAAATTTATTAGAACACTCTGATAATTGGTGACCGAAAGTAAATATTCAAAAGAATAGATACTTGTGCTGTGCCGAAAGTGTAAGAGCCATAACAGGTGGCCACCACATCAAGGCACGTAAAAACTTCAAATACGAGCGTCAGACAGTTTTCATTTTGCATGTGTGAAAGTTTTACAGTGTGTAGATACATCCTTCCCACTTGTTTTAAAACTTAGTTCAACCTGTTCCTGTGAGTGGCGCCGTCACAGCTTGTCTTCAAGATGGCTACTACACTCGACGTTCGTCAGAAGCAACGTGCTGTGAAAACGAGACAGTGGGAAACATCAACAAGAGGTTTAAAAAGGTGTATGGAGATGATGATGTCGATCGCAGTACAGTTAGTCGGTGGGCAAGCAGGTTACGTGATGAAAGCAGGTACGGCAATATTGAGGATTGTCCTCGCAGCTTCAGGCCTCGTGCTGCACACACTCCAGACAATGTGTAGAGAGTTAACGAATTGGTGACTGCAGACAGACGCATTACAGTGTACGAATTGTCACGCTACGTTGGGATAGGGGAGGGAAGTGTTTGCAGAATACTAAAAGTGTTGGAGTTAAAAAAGGTTTGTGCCAGGTGGGTTCCCAGGATGTTGCCAATGGCTCACAAAGAAACAAGAAAAATTGTATGCAGTGAACTTTTGGAACAGCACGAGAATGGTGGAGATGAATTTCATGGAATAATTGTGACAGGTGATGAAACATGGCTCCATCATTTTTCACCAGAGACGAGGGGGCAATTAGTAGATTGGTAACATGCAAAATCACCCAGAAAAAACATTCCAAACCACACCTTCTGCTGGAAAAGTTATGAGTACGATGTTTTTCGATTCCGAAGGACTCTTGCTTGTGGACATCATGCCAAGTGAAACCACCATACATTCTGATGCGTATGTGACGACAGTGAAGAAACTTCAAGCTCGACTGAGTCGTGTTCGACCACATCGACAAAGGCAGGATGTTTCGCTGTTGCACGACAATGCACGGCCACATGTCAGTCAAAAATCATGAAAGCGATCACAAAACGCTGGTGGACAACACTGAAACACCCGCCTTACAGTCCTGACTTCCATGTGACTATCATCCCTTTGCGAAACTTGGAGACTCTGTTCGTGGAACAAGGTTTGAAGATGTTAAAGACTCCTTGTGCACGATGTCAAACAGTGGCTACAATAGATTGGTCCAAAATTTAACCGTGCGGGTATACAGGCGCTAGTTCCAAGATGGAGACAGGCAGTTGAGAGGGATGGAAATTATGTGGAAAAATGAAAATATTGTTCCTTAAGTATGTATCTACACACTGTAAAACTTTCAAGAATGTAGAATAAAAGATGGATTTTAAGAAAAATAGTGTGCATTTCTTTTGGAGTGACCCTCGTACTTGGATGGCATCGTATCGGAGAGTAGAACAACACAGCAATGAGTAGTTCAAGGTAAAACAGCAATCTAGAAACTGAATGCTGTATTATGGTCTTCTAAGATACGTTGGCAAGCATGATAATGCTTTGTAGAGGTATTGAGGAACCTATGCAACGTATGGATGTTAGTGTTGGGAGCTTACAGCAAAAATGAAAACAGATGGAGAGTTGTAAAAAACGCCTCTCTCAGAAGTCGAGACCAAGCAAAAATGATGGAAATGGCGCTAATCACTATGAGACTTAACACCTGAAGTCATCATTCCCCTAGACTTAGAACTACTTAAACCTAACTAAACTAAGGACATCACACACAGCCATGCACGAGGCGACCGCAGCCGGCAGACCACGTAAAAAATTATGGAAATGACCCAGTGTCAAGAAACCACTAAGAGCAAACCAGCAGAACGGCAACTTGGACGTTACGGACGTATTGTACAATGCGAATAAAAGATGACAGATGGCGAAAGATATCTTGATGTACCACCCTAAGGAAAGAAGAGGAAGACCGAAGGTTGCTTGACTAGATGCGGTAAAGGAGACCATGAGAAAAAGAGAAATAAAAGACGAGGTAGCATGGGAAGATAGCAGCCGATAGTGATAAATACGTGTGATCGGGCTACAAGTGTTGGATCCACAGCTCGTGGTCGTGCGGTAGCGTTCTCGCTTCCCGCGCCCGTGTTCCCGGGTTCGATTCCCGGCGTGGTCAGGGTTTTTCTCTGCCTCGTGATGTCTGGGTGTTGTGTGATGTCCTTAGGTTAGTTAGGTTTAAGTGGTTCTAAGTTCTAGGGGACTGATGACCATAGCTGTTAAGTCCCATTGTGCTCAGAGCCATTTGAACTGTTGGAACGCCTCAGTAGGCAGAGGGTACGGTACTACGTGATACTCGTCATGTAAGTTTACTGTTCTCCACCTTGCAGTAGCAATAGGAGTTTCTTCGCGCACGTTACGTGGCTGGTATCTTTGAAAGTAGAAGTAGTGGGTGTCCAGAGAATTGTGTCCAAGTTGCGTGCGAGATGCCGCTTGGCCAAGAGCAGGGACTGTTAGGCAGGTTCGGCGTTCCTCCCCCTTTTGTTGGGAGCGCTGCCGCACCGCGCAGCAAACTGAAAGTGCCGGAGGGCCGCCCCTCTCTCCCGTGGCGGCCCCCAGGCGACAACTCATGCGAGCAACAGGTTGCGCCGCTCCGTGCCCAATATATGTACCCTGCCTACCGTAGCGCTGCAGCCGTCCATCATAGCCGATTCCCTACTCCGAACTGGGGGCTACGCTAAAGACTTGGTGCATCATAAGGCGTTCTGGATCGTCTCGGGAAAGTCAAAAATTCTGTGGTGTAAATTATAAAGTATTCATTCAATCTGTATATTGAGCAAGCAGTAAAGGAAACAATAGAAAAATTTGGAGTAGGTATTAAAATCCTTGGAGAAGAAATAAAAACTTTGAGGTTCGCCGATGACATTGTAATTCTGTCAGAGACAGCAAAGGACTTGGAAGAGCAGTTGAACGGAATGGATAGTGTCTTGAAAGGAGGATATAAGATGAACAGCAAGTAAAGCAAAACGAGGATAATTGAATGTATTCGAATTAAGTCGGGTGATGCTGAGGGAATTAGATTAGGAAATGAGACACTTAAAGAAGTAAAGGAGTTTTGCTATTTGGGGAGCAAAATAACTGATGATGGTCGAAGTAGAGAGGATATAAAATGTAAACTGGCAATGTCAAGGAAAGCGTTTCTGAAGAAGAGAAATTTGTTAACATCAAGTATAGATTTAAGTGTCAGGAAGTCATTTCTGAAAGTATTTGTATGGAGTGTATCCATGTATGGAAGTGAAACATGGACAATAACTAGTTTGGACAAGAAGAGAATAGAAGCTTTTGTAATGTGGTGCTACAGAAGAATGCTGAAGATTAGATGGGTAGATCACACAACTAATGAGCAAGTATTGAATAGGATTGGGGAGAAGAGAAGTTTGTGGCACAACTTGACCAGAAGAAGGGATCGGTTGGTAGGACATATTCTGAGGCATCAAGGGATCAGCAATTTAGTATTGGAGGGCAGCGTGGAGGGTAAAAATCGTAGAGGGAGACCAACAGATGACTACACTAAGCAGATTCAGAAGGATGTAGGTTGCGGTAAGTACTGGGTGATGAAGAAGCTTGCACAGGATAGAGTAGCATGGAGAGCTGCATCAAACCAGTCTCAGGACTGAAGACCACAACAATAACAAATTATAGAGAATGTAGAAGAACTGAAACTGAGTATTTTAACGTAAGAAGCCACAGACCGGAAATATTTATTTCATTCGGTATGCAGCTGGAGCGTTTGTAAACTGCTTGTCTCTACCGGGTCTAACAAAAAACACAATCAAGAAATTAAAAATATTCTCACAAAATCTTTTAATAGTCAAAATCATAAAATAAAACACATTTATTGATGATTAGTTTCGTCTGTTCAACAACTATGTTACGAACAATTACAAAATCTAACGTAGTGTTCGCTGGTGAAATGAGACTGGGACATAACGCCTGGACTTTCAGCGCATTCTCGTCTGAGAGTATATTACAATAAAATGTTAGCTATACCGATGAGATATCTACATCTACATCCATACTCCGCAAGCAACCTGACGGTGTGTGGCGGAGGGTACCCTGAGTACCTCTATCAGTTCTCCCTTCTAGTCCACTCTCGTATTGTACGTGGAAAGAAGGATTGTCGGTATGCTTCTGTGTGGGCTCTAATCTCTCTGATTTTATCCTCATGGTCTCTTCGCGAGATATACGTAGGAGAGAGCAATATACTGCTTGACTCATCGGTGAAGGTACGTTCTCAAAACTTCAACAAAAGCCCGTATCGAGCTGCTGAGCGTCTCTCCTGCAGAGTCTTCGAATGGAGTTTATCTATCATCTCCGTAACGCTTTCGTGATTACTAAATGATCCTGTAACGAAGCGCGCTGCTTTCCGTTGGATCTTCTCTATCTCTTCTATCAACCATATCTGGTACGGATCCCACACTGCTGAGCAGTATTCAAGCAGTGGGCGAACAAGCGTACTGTAACCTACTTCCTTTGTTGTCGGATTGCATTTCCTTAGGATTCTTCCAATGAATCTGTCTGGCATCTGCTTTACCGACGATCAACTTCAAATGATCATTCCATTTTAAATCACTCCTAATGCGTACTCCCCGATAATTTATGGAATTAACTGCTTCCAGTTGCTGACCTGCTATTTTGTAGCTAAATGATAAGGGATCGATCTTTCTATGCATTCGCAGCACATTACACTTGTCTACATTGAGATTCAATTGCCATTCCCTGCACCATGCGTCAATTCGCTGCAGATCCTCCTGCATTTCAGAACATTTTCCATTGTTACAATCTCTCGATACACCACAGCATCATCTGCAAAAAGCCTCGGTGAACTTCCGATGTCATCCACCAGGTCATTTATGTATATTGTGAATAGCAACGGTTCTATGATACTCCCCTGAGGCACACCTGAAATCACTCTTACTTCGGAAGACTTCTCTCCATTGAGAATGACATGCTGCGTTCTGTTATCTAGGAACTCCTCAATCCAATCACACAATTGATCTGATAGTCCGTATGCCCTTACTTTGTTCATTAAACGACTGTGGGGAACTGTATCGAACGCCTTGCGGAAGTCAAGAAACACGGCATCTACCTGTGAACCCGTGTCTATGGCCCTCTGAGTCTCGTGGACGAATAGCGCGAGCTGGGTTTCACACGACCGTCTTTTTCGAAAGCCATGCTGGTTCCTACACAGTAGATTTCTAGTCTCCAGAAAATTCATTATACGTGTTCCAAAATTCTACAACTGATCGACGTTAGACATATAGGTCTATAATTCTGCACATCCGTTTGACGTCCCTTCTTGAAAACGGGGAGGACCTGTGCCCTTTTCCAAACCTTTGGAACGCTAAGCTCTTCTACAGACCTACGGTACACCGCTGCAAGAATGGGGCAAGTTCCTTCGCGTACTCTGTGTAAAATCGAACTGGTATCCCATCAGGTCCAGCGGCCTTTCCTCTTATGAGCGACTTTAATTGTTTTTCTATCCCTCTATCATGTACTTCGATATCTACTGTCTTGTCATCTGTGCGACAATCTAGAGAAGGAACTACAGTGCAGTCTTCCTCTGTGAAGTAGTAAGTATTCAAGACCATTCTTAAAACGTCCATCTCCGATAGTTTGCCCATAGCTGGACAGACCTGCGTACCTGTACACAGAATTTCTCTTGTTGACAAGTTACCTGTCTAATAATGTTGCATGCCAGAAGGTGTATTCCAACTATGGACGTATTAAGAATGGTCTTGAATGCTTAGTGATTTGTCTCTTTGGTACAGCCGACATTTCATTAAGATAGACTCTTAAACGAGAATGTACTGCGTTGTGCTGACTTTTGTCCTGGCCTCCTTTACAAGCTGACGCGAGGCTTGAGTTTACAACTAAACTGAAGATGGTTGTATGAACAGCTGAAAGTATACAAAAATTACAGTTTCTATTTTCGATCTTGCTATTAAAGTACTTTGTGAAGAAATTGTTTAATAATCTTCGTGAACGTATTTAGATCGCTTCTTTACATCTACTGATTACATCAGTAAGTAAGAAAAAATATACAGACGCGTTTTTTTAGTGATGTGGAGGGTGTTTTGACGAATATTGAGGATAAAAAGCCACTTGCGGAGAAACGCCAGCCTCTAGTCCACCCGTTCGGCAGCAGGCATACGTTGTAACGCTGTATTCTTCGAAATGGACCAGACTGTTTTCAGGATACTATGAGGGTCACTCCAAAATAAACGTGTAACCCTTTTTTCCAAAAATACTTCTTTTCTGCCCACAGACGTCATAGAAACATTCTTCCCGCTTATATTCAAATTTAATTTCCGGAAATCGCGCTCTCGTAACACTCTGCAAAGGTGACTGTTGCACTTGATGTCCAACTTCCTGTTACAGAGTTCTTGTGTTGTGAAAACGAGACAGCGACAAACTTTCACAAGAGATTGAATGTGTACGGAGATGACACTGTTGATCACTGCACAGTTAGTCGTAGGCAAACAGATTATCAGGTGAGAGTGTGTACCTCATGGGACCTCCCGTGAAGCGGCAGACCGATCAGTACACACACTGCTGACGCTGGACAGCGTTTTCGCAGCCTCCTTTGGCTGACAAACGTATGACAGTGAAGGGTCGGTGTGACTGGATGTAGGAGAAGCGAGTGCATGCAGAATATTGAGATAGTGTCAACGAGAAAACTTGTATGAACAACATTGATACACTCTCCCTACAGACTTGATTTGGCAGCGGGTGATTAGTGTCTCTTCTGTAAACAGAAGGAATTCCTTGGCGGAACGACATTTTAAGATTCCCTTGTGAAAACTGCTGTACAGTGGCTCAAACGTTCTTGTGCTGGCTGCTGCGGGTCACTTAGGGAGACCTTAGTTCCACGTGGTGCAAGGAAGTTTAAAGGCACCGAGTAATAAGGAACAAAACTGGCGAAGTGCGTGCAAACTTAATTATGTACATATAATAGTTTATCTATCCTGGGGAACGAGAACCTCAATGATTTTTGCCTGTTATAGACATCTATACCGTCAAAACATAGATTTCTTGATTCCAAGACCGTATCAAAATTATTGTCCTGCCAAGACCACCTAGTAAACACCTTCTTTCACGACGCAAGCGTATGGAATGTCTTGAGCAGTCAGCCTTCATGAACCCGGCTGACAAGGAGAAGGGGAGGGTCTCAGACAAGGCCAGCCGACCATCTCACATTTGGAAGGTTGCTTGTCTACAGTCGAATATGAAAGACCAAGATATTTTGTACCAACCCTTCTCTTCGCCTCCACCACACCCCCCTCCAAGCCCCGCCAGCCCCCCTTTTTGAGAAGACCACCAGTGAATTTCATGACGCACAATCGAGTAAACGTTAACAAAATCGGTATATAATTGAAATTTTTTTTCTATGTACTGAGGAATCATTCACGACTGTCCCTTACGTACGCATATCGTGACCGCTGTTCAACATAAGCAGTGCTCGCATGGCGACCAAGGCATCTGGCTGTGGAGCAGAGTTCCCGTGTTCGATTCCCAAATGATTTTATTTATTCATTTGCTGTTTCCGTTTCGAAATTGATACGAATAGCAGGGTTAATGAGATAAGTAAATCAATAAAGAATAACAACAAGGCGGTCAAATAAATTTCTCAAACGACTTGGATTACTAAAGAATTAAAAATTTAATTCTGATCGCTTTACAATGTTTCTTTAGCTCCAACTACCTCGTTTTTTTTTCCAAAGATTAAGCGGGAAACCGACTTTGTTTACATTTAAAAACATTTATTTTTCGAGAATTAATTTTGATGCATACTATGCACACGATAACATTCCCTGAAAAATAGGTGCTGGATGTTGTTCAAGAATTATGCTGTGAATCGTTATTGCATTAGTGCAGATCTACAATTCCCAATTGATTTTCGGAAGTAGGTTACTATTTTAAAGCCTCTAAATAAAATTTTTGTCTTGGTGATAAAAATAAACATCACATCACATCTATCACACATTACAGTATTAGTTCGGCTACTCCAGAAATCCAATATCAGACAAATATTTTCGACAAACCGTAGTTTACAATGCCCTCAAGACATGTTTCGTAAACTGAATGTGTCAGCTTCCGGGTATGGAGAAAGTAACGTAATAATGTTTTAACGACTCGGTTATACAAAGGATGGTTCAAATTGCTCTGAGCACTATGGGACTTAATTTCGATGGTCATCAGTCCCCTAGAACTTAGAACTACTTAAACCTAACTAACCTAAGGACATCACACAACACCCAGTCATCACGAGGCAGAGAAAATCCCTGACCGCGCCGGGAATCGAACCCGGGAACCCGGGTGTGGGAAGCGAGAACGCTACCGCACGACGACGAGATACGGGCTATACGAAGGACCTCTTGTATATGCCGAGGAACAAATAACTCGTTAGTTTCTTATAAGCACAGGAAAACTACAGGGAACATTTTTTCACAAGCTATGATTGAAACTGCGCCGTGTGCGAATGCGTTATTTTATGCATTCCAGCAATTGCGACAAGGGTTCGTTTTTCTCCTTTACGCGGTAACATGCATAGAATGCTCGTCTTCGCAGGAGTCCTATTCGGAATTGTCTTAATGCGAAGAAGCTTAAAATTTTCTCCCTATACTAATCCAAGTCATTTGAGAAATTTATTTGTCTGCTTTCTTATTATTCTTTATTGATTTATTTTCTTTGTTAAACCCTTTATTACAACCAATTTCGATACGCCGCTCCCCAGTCAGATACCTAAATCGCTACGCCAGTGGCGTCTTTGTTGAACAGCGCTATTTTTTTTTGTACATAATTGACGTTTTAAGTTTCATTTCTCGATTCTTAGGGAAGTATGCGTTTGTGGACCCAATATATGATGATGAAAAATGATCACCTTCCAGTCACCTATCGATTCAGTGAATCTTAAGTCTCCAAAAATGGATGTTGTTGACCCAAGTATCGTTCTCTTCCATTTCAGTTTGTACATAAGCGTTGTGCTAATATGAGCCGAATATGTTTCCTGTGTCCGAGGCAACCATCTTGTGAGAAAGATCTGATCAGTGGAAGCCTGCAGGTGCCGCTGCAGGAGTCGCCCTCACACATTGGATGACCTTAGGAGGGTCACTGGGGAGGCGTGGGACAGTCAAGTCCTGCATCATCTTGCGGACAGCATGCTGTGAGGACTGCAGACATGTTACAGCGAACTCAGTGGTGGAAGACAGTACTGAATGTTAGCCGGGCGCAGATTTTGATTTCACAGATCAGCAAAGATACACATTTTCGAACAGACTCTCTTTGCTTTGATTATTGTTTTGTTTTTAGTTAAGAGTAGAATTAGTGTTTTTACCCTAAGGCTTCTTCTTTTATATTCTACCACCCTCGAATCTAAGCCTACATGCGTTGGGTGGCGCAAAATATATTGTGTTGATTTAATTTGGATATCACACCACACGCAAGTGACTCAGAACTTTTATACTGTACGTTTCATATGAAAAGTATTTGCACAGAGGTGGAGATAAGATTTTCTACACCGTAATTTTCAATACACCTACGCTATCAAACCAAAAGTATCTGGACAGTTATTATTGAACACTGATACGGCGTGACCACCATTCGACTTCATGACGGCTTGACCTCTGTTTGGGACACTTCCAATGAGGTGTCTCAGTGTCTATGGAGGCCATTTTACCTCAAGAGCTGAAATCAGACAGGGCAGTGCTTTAGGACGATGCTCTTTGGAGCGATATCGTACGCCAGAGGTAGGTTCACCTAGAGATTCTGGGCTGGCCAGTCCATTTCAGGATTGTTATTGTCCACAGACCACTGCTTCAGAGTCACTCCCTTATGACATGGTGCATTGTCAAGTTGGTAGGTCATCGTCTCCGAACTGTTACCCTACTGTATGCAAAACCCAATGCTGTAAAAAGTGTTCAGGTCATTCGACATTTAGCGTTTTCTTAGGAGCAGTAAAGACGACACCGTAACCAGCAAAGGCATCGCCATACTCTAACTACATGTCCGTATTTCACTGATGATACTACCCATCATCGAAGATAACGTTCTCCAGGCATTCGACAAACCAAAACCCTTTTATCTGGTTGCCAAAGGGCACAGCGTGATTAATCACTCCAAACCATTCGTCTCCAGTTGTGCATCGCCCAGTCGCTCCTTACACCACCTCAAGCGTATCCTACGGCTAACGGTAGACACTTGCGACTCTCGAGAAACTGCTCGATTATAGACACATCAAAAAATGTTTTGCATCACCACAGTTCCAAGAACTCCTGAACATAGACGTTGACTGCGAATATTCCGGTGGCTGTTCAGAACATGTCACTAAACCCGCCCAAAAAGATGTAAACAACCATGCATGAGCAGCACCTATTAGACGGAGGTGGTCCGACAGCCGATCAGTTCCAGTCATTCCACACGAACAGTGTTGACTGTAGTTCAACCATGCCTAGACGATCAATACCGCGGTTCGATCGCGTCCGCAATGTTACCTTGTGCCAGAAAGGGCTCTCAGCAGGGCAAGTGTCCAGGCGTCTCAGAATGAATCAAAGCGATGTTGTTCGGACACGAAGGAGATACAGAGAGACAGGAACGGACAACGACATGCTCAGGCCGCCCAAGGGCTACTGCTGCACTGGATGACAGCTACCTACGGATTGTGGCTCGCAGGAACCCTTACAACAACCATGTTGAATAATGGTGTTCGTACAGCCACAGGACGTCGTGTTACGACTCAAACTGTGCGCAATAGACTGCATGATGCGCAACTTCATTTCCGACGACCAAGACAAGGTCCATCTTTGCCACCACGACACCATGCAGCATGGTACAGATGGGCCCAACAACATGCCGAATGGACCGCTCAGGATTAGCATCACGTTCTCATCACCGATGAATATCACATATGCCTTTAATCAGACATTCGTCGGAGACGTGTTTGTTGGCAACCAGACCAGGCTGAACGCCTTATACACACTGTCCAGCAAATGCGTCTAGGTGGATGTTACCTGCTGTTTTGGGATGGAATTATGTGGGCAGACGTACCCCGCTGGTGGTCATGGAAGGCGCCGTAACGGGTGTGCGATACGTGAATGCCATCCTCCGGTAGATAGTGCAAGCATATCGGCAGCATATTGGGGAGGCATTCATCTTCATAGACGACAATTCGCGCTCCCCATCGAGCATATCTTGTGAATGACTTCCTTAAGGTAACGACATCGCTCGACTAGAGTGGCCAGCATGTTCCCCAGACATGAAACCTGTCGATAGGATAGATTGAAAAGATCTGTTTATGGACGACGTGACCCATGAACCACTCTGAGGGATCTACGCCGAATGGCCATTTATAAGTTTGACAATCTGGACCAACAGTACTTTGATGAACTTGTGGATAGTGTGCCACGATGAAAGCAGGCATGCATGAATGCAAGAGGACGTGCTACTGCGTATTAGAGGTACCGGTGTGTACAACAGTCTGGACCACCACCTATGAACGTATCGCTGTATGGTGGTACAACATGTAATATGGATTTTCATCAGCAATAAAAACGGCGGAAATAATGTTTATGTTGGTCCCTATTCCAGTTTCCTGTACAGGTTCCAGAACACTCGGAACCGAGGCGATGCAAAACTTTTTTTGATATGTGTAGTACGCCATTCTTTTTAACGCTTTACTAACATTTATTTTCTTATGGACTGCTGGTACCACTTTCGAAGCCACGAGTGATTCCTTCCGTGGATTTCATGTGACTATTTTACAACCACGCTCCGCGATATTCTACGGTGCCTGCGCTTCAGTCGTTGAGGCTTGCCTGGCCGTGATTCAGTTCTGATTATTCTTTCGCGTTTCCTCTTCACAATCTGCTGACTTGGGCAGCTTTATAATGATAGAACTGTCGGCGATGGATTTGTTAGTCAGTCACATTCATTGAGGAGTTCAGATTCGTATTCACTGATCTCTCCTGTCCGGTACATTCTGCTGCTACTGCGTCACTAAGGACAACACCGCAGTGAAGGGTACGCTTCTCGTGATATCTGGTGGTCAACTTCGTATTAGATATGGCTGCCCGAATACTTTTGATCAGACAAAGTGTATGTAATAGACGCAAGCCGTCAGTGAACGAAATGGAAGTCCGCCTAAATTGAAAGGAGCTCCCTCGGTGTCACAGAGGAACAGAAATGCATCCTGAAAGAGAAGTATCTCGAATCTGACAAATATTGGAATACAGTTTTATTTATTTGACATTGACAACGAAGTTCGTATAGCCACTCGGCTTGTTCATAACTGCCATTATTACTGGATGTGAGAAAATATTTTATATTCAATTCTGTACATCAAGTAGTCATACCAACAATCGATGTAGCGCAAGAACAGGAGTCACTACATAGGACAGAACGCTCAAAATTTCTGTATGTATTTATTCATGACAATTTGACCTACAAGAAGCATGTTACTGAGCTTCAATTAACTTCAGGTACTTTTCGTTTATATGCTGGTCTTGTAAGCAAGCTAATTAAAGTCCTAACATTCGTTGCATATTTCCACTCAAAAATGTCGTATAGAACAATTTTGCCAGTTGACGCAGATATTAGAAGGAAACCATTGATTACAAAAAAATAAATAAATAAAAAATAAAATAAAATAAAAATAAAAATAAAAATAAAAACGGGCCCTGAGCACCATGGGACTTAACTTCTGAGGTCATCAGTCCCCTAGAACTTAGAACTACTAAACCTAACTAACCTAAGGACATCACACACATCCATGCCAGAGGCAGGATTCGAACCTGCCACCGTAGCAGTCTCACGGCTCCAGACTGTAGTGCCTAGAACCGCTCGACCACTCCGACCGGCGATTTCACAAAAGGGAGCAGTAAGAATAATATGTGGTGTTCACTAATGGACGTCTTGTAGGTACCTCTTCAAGGAGTTAAGCATTTTAACTTCACCATACAACACATATTTTCGGTAACAATATTTGTCATAAAATAATTCATGACAGTTTGGGAAGAATAGTGAAGTCCACACACTACCCACTATTAATTAAAGCTGTCAGTGGCTCAGAAATGAGTTCAATATCCAGCAACATAAATTTTTGATCATATGCGCAATAACATGAAATGTCTGGAAACGAAGAACGTTTTACTCGTTTCTCCTGGACAACGCCGTTTATTGCATGGACGAGTTTCTGTCTAAAAACTGGCAACCTAAAAAGGAACTAGTATTTGAGTGTAAATGCATTAGTAGGGCTAAGAATATATGTTGATTAATATTAACAGTAAACATGTAAAAATATCTTGTAAGCTGATCAAAATTTAGATAAAGTTATTCTTTCAAATGATCTATGGAACGTATAAAAACTAACTGAACAATTAATTAACGGCAGATAAGTAGATGTTAGTCTACTAATCTAAACGTTTGCAGTCAAATCCTCAGTCGATACTAGGGTTTCTTCTTTCACTTATCTCTTCTTTCACACCTTTTTGTTTGTGCGTGCATTCCACCCTGGACCGGAGTCAACGTTAAACTAAAAGTCCTCCTTCAGTTGGCTGGATATGTCAGTACAAATGCCGGACGAAAGCTGACAGTACTAGTTGCAATAGAACTAAGCGTGTTAAAGCTCTGTTGTGTTTAATCGTGCCTTGAAGTATCGAGAAAATTTAAATTATTAACACTTCCAGAAGCTATAGAAACATACTTGTAGGCCTGTGGATGTTCAACTGTATATTGCAGTAATCGCACGTTATGTGGTTCATGACATGGAACCACGACATTATAATTCCGACAGTACAAAATGTCATACGTCGACCGATTAGGTAAGGAGTGTATAACTGGCACACTGATGACGTTTGTCGCTGTTAAAGGAGCATTGTGAGGATGAAAGGTTTCCATTCCCTAGTGGAGAACTGTTATCTGCCTGCAGCTGTCGACGGGAAAGCATTAAAATACTAGACGGGTCAGAGATATGTGACGTTGACGTTGCCGTAGCAACCCGCGAGTAAGCACCGCAAATCAGCTTGCCGAGTTTGTTTGCAGAGTTGCCAATGGAGACGCGAGACAACGCTGCTGGCATGTCCTGCGTCACACGATCTGAACGAGAAGCCGCTGCTCTCGCCACTCTGCTATTTTATGACGACTGAGAGTGCTGTGCCTGTCTGCTCTAAACATAATAATTTTGATGTGTTTATTTACACAACATATTGAAGCACATTTAGTATGCACTACATGGCGCAAGAAAGTGAGAAGCATTCATAAATATTTTCAAGCTAATTTTTGGATTCCATACCTGAAATTGTAAAAACGGAACCCTTACAGGCTCACTTGGTTGTCCGTTCGTCTGTGTGTGTGTCGGACTGCTAATTTTATTTTCTCTGGGACGGATGAACTACCAAGTAGAAATGTATGCCACGTACCAAGGTTTCCAGTCCCTTGACTGAGTAAACAACTGAAGCTTCTGTCAAAGCAACGATAAGATATTGCCGTCTATATCACATGTTTTTTTAATTAAAAAAAACTGACTTATCAAAATCTATCGGGTACTTCCTGTTGACATAGAATCGTGAAAGCCGGCAAGAAGCAAATATTCAAAGTACAAGTAAAGTAAAAAATCCGAAAGTTGTGGATTTGTAATTATCTCACACGATAAAAATGTTTGTCATTTTAATCCGACTGTCTGTTCATTCGTCTGCTAAGACCCGTTTTTCTCAGGAATGTTTAGACGTGTCAAGTTGAAATTTATGTCACATACTAAGGTCTATAGTGTTGTGGTAGTATAGTAAATGTATGATAAATCAAAGGAATCAAACGATAGGCCTACTGGTATTTATGTCACTTATTTTGATACTCGGAAAATGACTCATCAAAACCTACAGACTACTTCGCATTGACCGAGAATCACGAAATTTAACAGACAGTAAGGTTGCACAGTAAAAGTAAAGCGAAAAAACTCCAAAAATGGTTAATTTGTAATTAGCCTTATATCACACGAATTCCCGCTGAACTAGAACCATAAAATTTGGCAGGAAGCAAGGTTTGACAGTAAAAGTAAAGGGAATGGTACTTTAAATTCCTAATTTACAGTTAAATCACAGAGAAAGTTATTTTGTCATTTGTTATTCGACTTCAGACTTAAAATTAAAACATTCTCGTAAGCTTTCTCATTAGTGGGACCGATATTTTACCAGTTTAATGTCAATAAAAGGCAAAATCGTCGAGATTTGCCCAGAAACCTTAGAACAAAAGTACTATTCGCACATATCCGATTTCTTTTTTAGCTATACGTTACAGTTAGAAAGGAGGAATATATGGCATTCAATAAAATACTCACCCTTCTTCACGCAAATATCTTACACCGTAACAAGGAACTGTACTTCATTGTACCAAAAATACAACGTATAATGCCTCGTGATCGCTCAAAACGCACCAGGTGTGCACAAAATAAATGAATGCCAAGCATTGAATTTCTAGCTGTACAGGGGATCCTGCGGAATCAGACATTACAGTTTCTGAATCATGTCGAGAGTTGCAGCTGTGGCCTTGGGGTGACCGCCGTCTTTGTCACACAGAATAATGCCCCTACACATGAGTACTGCTGCTTTAGGGGCTATTCGTGGTGTCTCGATTAAACTGTCTAGCGAGTACCATCGAAATACTTCGAAGCTTGTGAAAATCATAGAGATTCAGCTAATGAAGACAAACCTTCAGATACATAAATACTACTAATTTACAATACGTATGTTTCGTTCGACATTCACACAATCCCGATACCAAGTGTAGACAAATGCGACACATTTCACACACTCAGGTTTCTGACAAGAATGCGATATAGAAGATATGAAGAGAAAATTGAAGATCTGCTAGATGATCAGTTGGCTTTAGGAAAGATAATGATAACAGAGAGGCAATTTTCATTTTGCACTTAATAATGTAGACAAAACCAATCCATGTGCTTTCGCGCCGTAGGAAACCTTTCCGAGAACATAAAATGATGCAAGATGTTTGAATTTGTCTGAAAAATGTCTGTATATAAAATCCGTAACCCCTGTCGCCCAATTCTTTGCGGACTCGAAGTCGCATGTATAAAATAACTTCAAGCGTTTGAGTACTTTACAAATGAGTTAATCACTTGCATTTGTGGAGCAGTAAGGGGTGAAAGATTTAGAAAAGGTTTGAAAGCATGTTTAACGTTTTTGAAAATCACCAAGTGGTCTCTTTAACAAACACTATATGAGTATAGTGTGCGTAACTTTCTCTCAATTTTAAGCAAAAGCTAATTTTTCACGCATCTCAGTGTTTATGACATCATGTTTTCGGGGAACTATGTACCGTGCAACGATACACTCCTGGAAATTGAAATACGAACACCGTGAAATCATTGTCCCAGGAAGGGGAAACTTTATTGACACATTCCTGGGGTCAGATACATCACATGATCACACTGACAGAACCACAGGCACATAGACACAGGCAACAGAGCATGCACAATGTCGGCACTAGTACAGTGTATATCCACCTTTCGCAGCAATGCAGGCTGCTATTCTCCCATGGAGACGATCGTAGAGATACTGGATATAGTCCTGTGGAACAGCTTGCCATGCCATTTCCACCTGGCGCCTCAGTTGGACCAGCGTTCGTGCTGGACGTGCAGACCGCGTGAGACGACGCTTCATCCAGTCCCAAACATGCTCAATGGGGGACAGATCCGGAGATCTTGCTGGCCAGGGTAATTGACTTACACCTTCTAGAGCACGTTGGGTGGCACGGGATACATGCGGACGTGCATTGTCCTGTTGGAACAGCAAGTTCCCTTGCCGGTATAGGAATGGTAGAACGATGGGTTCGATGACGGTTTGGATGTACCGTGCACTATTCAGTGTCCCCTCGACGATCACCAGAGGTGTACGGCCAGTGTAGGAGATCGCTCCCCACACCATGATGCCGGGTGTTGGCCCTGTGTGCCTCGGTCGTATGCAGTCCTGATTGTGGCGCTCACCTGCACGGCGCCAAACACGCATACGACCATCATTGGCACCAAGGCAGAAGCAACTCTCATCGCTGAACACGACACGTCTCCATTCGTCCCTCCATTCACGCCTGTCGCGATACCACTGGAGGCGGGCTGTACGATGTTGGGGCGTGAGCGGAAGACGGCCTAACGGTGTGCGGGACCGTAGCCCAGCTTCATGGAGACGGTTGCGAATGGTCCTCGCCGATACCCCAGGAGCAACAGTGTCCCTAATTTGCTGGGAAGTGGCGGTGCGGTCCCCTACGGCACTGCGTAGGATCCTACGGTCTTGGCGTTTATCCGTGCGTCGCTGCGGTCCGGTCCCAGGTCGACGGGCACGTGCACCTTCCGCCGACCACTGGCGACAACATCGATGTACTGTGGAGACCTCACGCCCCAAGTGTTGAGCAATTCGGCGGTACGTCCACCCGGCCTCCCGCATGCCCACTATACGCCCTCGCTCAAAGTCCGTCAACTGCACATACGGTTCACGTCCACGCTGTCGCGGCATGCTACCAGTGTTAAAGACTGCGATGGAGCTCCGTATGCCACGGCAAACTGGCTGACACTGACGGCGGCGGTGCACAAATGCTGCGCAGCTAGAGCCATTCGACGGCCAACACCGCGGTTGCTGGTGTGTCCGCTGTGCCGTGCGTGTGATCATTGCTTGTACAGCCCTCTCGCAGTGTCCGGAGCAAGTATGGTGGGTCTGACACACCGGTGTCAATGTGTTCTTTTTTCCATTTCCAGGAGTGTATTATTTTGCAAATAGCACTAATAGTAATTAGGTAATAAATTAAACCTTCTTACCCAGTGGAAAAGTTTTATTGCAGGAACATTGTAATCGTAGTAAGCTAAAAATTATTTTCCTTTCGTTGTTAGAGGTGATAGTCAGAAAAAGTTTCGAAATTGCTTAACATGAAGTGTAAAGTTTGTTGGAATTCGCTAAGTGCTCCCATTCTCGGATACTGGATGAGTATTGCTGGCTAATTTGCACAATATGAGTTGCGTTGCCTCAATATGTGTACACAGCTTCTAACTGACTTTTGTGATAAACCTCCCAGTGATTGGATTATGACAGCATTGTAATTTTCAAATTCGATCAATTTTGATAGTAAATATTCAATATAAAATTTTTGTTGTCCCTGGAAGCCAATAGATAAGTAACCTTCACCGAATGGGCTGGTAACCAGTTGATCGATTTTTTCTTTTGGTAACTCAGATACGTACAAGGGCTAAGAGGGAACGATAAAAATGGAAAATCGATACACAAGTGCACAGGTTGAAAGAGGGGATAAAGCAGGGATGATGCAGTCTTCACCCTCGACTATTCCACCTCTACAGCAAGGAATGAACGACTCAAATGAAAGAAATGTTCACAAGTTGGATTGAAATACAAGGTGAGAAAATATAAATGAAAATATTCGGTGATGCCGTATTATAAGACCATCTGTCGAATGCAATGAATATTCCACTGAGCAGAAGAAACACTAAAGACATGACAAGTAGCAAAACTGAAAGTAGTTATAAATCTAACTCCAAAGTTGAGGACAACGAAATAGACGAAATGAAGGAACTCTACTGCCCTGGAAGTTAAATACTAATGATAGACGAAGTGAGAAGGATATAAGTGGACAAGCAGAGATAAGGAGGGAATTACATAGAAAAATTCTATTGCTATTTGTCATAGGCCTCAATTTCTGGAAGAAATCTGGAGAACGTAGCTTTGGAACACAAGATTGTATAGAAGTCAATCTTGAGGTGTGGGGAACCAAGACAAGCAGAATATCGAATCGTTTGAGACTTGGTATTTCAGGACGCTGAAAATTAGACACGCAGTGCCTTGCAGCAGCTGTCACACCGAATTATGCGATAGTATATTGTGATACGTATTACAGTATTATGTTGAAAGACACGATGCTGACTAGGTGTATATATTTGTATATTGTAAATCTGAAGATGGCCATTAAGGACTGAAACCGGTCATCGTCTAAAGAATTGATATTGTGATCAAAGACTGGAATACAAAACATTTGACAGTATTGGATCACTGTTTGTATACGCGACTATGTCACAGTTGGTGGAAAATTAGATGGACTGATAAGATAATAAATAAGGGCGTTCTCTGCGGAATTGGCGGGCAAAGGAATATATTGGTGTAGAAAACATACCACACGCGATATTGGAAACAGCAGCAGAAGGTGAATGTTGTAAGGAACACTGTAATCGAAATTATGAAATAACTGACGACCTTGAACAGACTGTCACAAGAGTCCAAAACCTGGCGAACCACGTGAAACTAGTCAGAGGACTGATGCCCTGCTCCCTGCTACTGAAGGGTCTAGATCGACGTTCGACGCCGCTTTCCCTCTTCACCCCCCTTCCCCCCCACCCGGTCACCCAACGTAAAAGGTTCGCTTCCGGAGGCGCCATTTGTGGTGGCGAGAGGCGGGGCTCGGGGAGGGGGAAGAAGATACAAAGATAGCATCCAGCAGATATCACCTAGTCACCGGGAAAGCCCGAAGATGGCAACAAGAAGTCGGACTGACGAAATATCGCCCCTAGTCGGTGTTGATTTGCTGGCGACTCTGATGAGTACAACCCCATCACTAAACTATTCACAGTAACTCACTCTTTGCCCTTCCTTCCTATTTCATAACGCCGGCCGGAGTGGCCGAGCGGTTCTAGGCGCTACAGTCCGGAACCGCGCGACCGCTACGGTCGCAGGTTCGAATCCTGCCTCAGGCATGGATGTGTGTGATGTCCTTAGGTTGGTCAGGTTTAAGTAGTTCTAAGTTCTAGGGGACTGATGACCTCAGAGGTCAAGTCCCATAGTGCTCAGAGACATTTTTGAACCTATTCATAACGAGTCTTACCCTCGTTATCTGATATTTTGCTGTTGTTGATATTATCGTGTATCGCCTGGCCATAAATTATTATCTCATGTACATTTCGCTTCAGCGAGGCCTACTGTATCTACTTTGAGCCTTGGCATTTCGTTTTCCAGATTCACTATCACGTTCACTCTTCTGACATTCTACGCCACGATTCGTGGAACATTACTCTTTCTCTGGTCATTCAGCCTTAATCTCAAGGTCATTTCCCGCTTAGCAGTGCCCCCTATCCCCCGGAGATTCGAAAGGAGGGATTAGTCCGTAATCTTTTGCGAAAGGAGAAATCATCACTACAACTTTTCAGTGCTGACCACATGTCCTGTGGATACACATTATGTGTCTTTAGTGAATTGGTTTCTACTGCCTTCTGCATCCTCAATCAGATGGATGATTGTAGATTCTTCCGAGTTTTAGAGGTGGTTTTCCACCACAAGGGGAAGAGAGCGCCCTGAACTTCTGCCTTCTTTGATAAGGCCGTTGGCAAAACACTAGACCACGTCCCCCCCTCCCCCCTACTTAATCCGTACGTACACCTGATATTGATTACGCTGCGCATTTGAGACGAGTCGTTTAAAACTCGTTCTACTAAGAAAAATCGGTTGACGTGTTGCGATCATTCATACTCCGGCTGGTCTGTAAATGTTTTGGTGCAATGCGACCTTACGCAGAATCGTAAATTGCAGCTATTCTTAAATTCTCGGGAGACAGCCACGATTAAACAGCACAGGCATAATGAATATCGTCAGGTTTCTGGTCGTCGTGCATTTCGAATAATGCACTACTTTTGGAACAAAGAGCTGTACACAGCCCTCCTCT
Source organism: Schistocerca gregaria (assembly GCF_023897955.1). Classification (NCBI taxonomy): domain Eukaryota; kingdom Metazoa; phylum Arthropoda; class Insecta; order Orthoptera; family Acrididae; genus Schistocerca; species Schistocerca gregaria. The sequence continues at coordinate 338,459,396 of NC_064925.1, read as the reverse complement.
GTTTTTCGTAGTATGTTATGTAGAGAAATAGAGGCGCTGCTCTGAGCTGCGCTGTCAACAAATTCAAGCGTTATCTGTGCGCGTGGAAAGGGCAAAACGTAAGTAGTAAAACAAAATAAATATATCGCATGGTAGCACCAGTCACAGGATTATTTTGTAATCTATAAAGCTCAGGCTTTTGATGTCATTTTGTACATTTCCTGTAACAGAAGTTTTATCCTCGAAAAGTATAAATTTTAATTGAATTGTGATAAAATGAACGATTCACGCTCCAACTGCCACTGTCTCGTGCCCGTCCCTTCCATACCCCATTTTTTACAGTCATGCCACGATGCTGCGGGACTTTCGCCTAGCTTTTGTTGCTGTGGTCTACAGTCCAAGACTGGTTTGATGCAGCGCTCCATGTTACTCTATTCTGTGCAACTTTCTTCATCTCCCAGTACCTACTGCAGCCTACATCCATCTGAATCTGCTTAGTTTATTCATCTCTCGGTCTCCCTCTACTATTTTTACCTCCAACCTGCCCTCCAGTACTAAATTGGTGATCCCTTGATGCCTCAGGTCATGTCCGACCAACCGATCCCTTCTTCTAGTCAAGCTGTGTCGCAAATTTATCTTCTCCCCACTTCTGTTCAATATCTCCTCATTAGTTACGTGATCAACCCATCAAATTTTCAGCATTCATCTGTAGCACCACATTTCCATGTTTCATATTCATACATGGCTACACTCCATACAATTACTTTCAGAAACGACTTTCTGACACTTAAGTCTATACTCGATATTAACAAATTTCTCTTCTTCAGAATCGCTTTTCTTCCCATTGCCAGTCTACATTTTATATCATCTCTACTTCGACGATCATTAGTAATTGTGCTCCCCAAACAACATAACTCATTTACTACCTTAAGTGTCTCATTTCCTAATCTAATTTCCACGGGGTCTCCCAAGTTAACTCAACCGTATTCCATTATCCTCGTTTTGCTTTTGTTGATGTCCATCTTATATCTTCCCTTCAAGACACTATCCATTCCGTTAAACTGCTCTTCTAAGTCCTTTGCTGCCTATGACAGAATTACAATGTCGTCGGCGAACCTCAAAGTTTCTATTTTTTCTCCATGGATTTTAATTCCTACCCCGAATTTTTGTTTTCTTTCCTATACTGCTTCCTCAATATACAGACTGAATAATATCGGGGATAGGCTACAACCCCGTCTCACCCCCTTCCCAACCACTGCTTGCCTTTCATGCCCCTCGACTCTTATAACTGCCATCTGTTTTCTATACAAATTGTAAATAGCCTTTCGCTTCCTGTATTTTACCGCTGCCATCTTCAAAATTTGAAAGAGAATATTCCAGATAACATTGTCAAAAGCTTTCTGTAAGTCTACAAGTGCTAGAAACGTAGGTTTGCCTTTCCTTAATCTAGCTTCTAAGATAAGTCGTAGGGTCAGTATTGCCTCCAGTGTTCTAATATTTTTACAAAATCCAAACTCATCGGCTTCTACCAGTTTTTCCATTCGTCTGTAAAGAATTCGTGTTAGTATTTGCAGCTGTGACTTATTAAACTGATAGCTCGGTAATTTTCACATCTATCAAAACCTAATTTCATTGGGATTGGAATTATTATATTCTTCTTTAAGTCTGAGGATATTTCGCCTGAGCCGGACGCGGTGGTCTCGCGGTTCTAGGCGCGCAGTCCGGAACCGTGCGACTGCTACGGTCGCAGGTTCCAATCCTGCCTCGGGCATGGATGTGTGTGATGTCCTTAGGTTAGTTAGGTTTAAGTACTAAGTTCTAGGGGACTGATGACCACAGCTGTTAAGTCCCATAGTGCTCAGAGCCATTTGAACCATTTCGCCTGTCTCATACATCTTGCTCACCAGATGGTAGAGTTTAGTCAGGGCTGGCTCTCCCAAGACCATCAGTGGTTCTAATGGAATGTTGTCTACTCCCGGGGCCTTGTTTCGACTTCGGTCTTTCAGTGCTCTGTCAAACTCTTCACGCAGTATCATATCTCTCATTTCATCTTCATCTACATCCTCTCCCATTTCCATAATATTGTCCTCAAGTACATCGCCCTCGTATAGACCCTATATATACTTCCACCTTTCTGCTTTCCCTTCTTTGCTTAGAACTGGGTTTCCATGTGAGCTCTTGATATTCATATAAATAGTTCTCTTTTCTCCAAACGTCTCTCCTGTAGACAGCATCTATCTTAACCCTCTTGATGTACGCCTCTAAACCCTTACATTTGTCCTCTAGCCATCCCTGCTTAGTCATTTTGCACTTCTTGTTCTATCGCATTTTTTAGACGTTTGTATTCCTTTTTACCTGCTTCATTTATGTATTTTAATAATTAATTTTAATATATCTTCTGTTACCCAAGGATTTCTACTAGCCCTCGTCTTTTTACCTACATGATCCTCTGCTGCCTTCACTATTACAACTCTCAAAGCTACCCATTCTACTTCTACTGTATTTCTTGCCCCAGTTCTTGTCAATCGTTCCCTAAAGCTATATCAGAAACTCTCTATGGCCTCTGGTTCCCAATTTATCCAGATTCCATCTCCTTAAATTCCCACCTGTTTGCAGTTTCTTCAGTTTTAATCTGCATTCATAACCAATAGATTATAGTCCACATCTGCACCTGGAAATGTCTTACAATTTAAAACCTGGTTCCTAAATTTCTGTCTTACCATTATACACTACTGGCTATTAAAATTGCTACACCAAGAGGAAATGCAGATAACACACAGGTATTCATTGGACAAATATATCATACTAGAACTGACATGTGATTACATTTTCACGCAATTTGGGTGCATAGATCCTGAGAAATCAGTACCCAGAACAACCACCTCTGGCCATAATAACGTCATTGATACGCATGGGGATTGAGTCAACCAGAGCTTGGATTTCGTGTACAGGTACAGCTGACCATGCACCTTCAACACGATACCACAGTTCATCAAGAGTAGTGACTGGTGTATTGTGACGAGCCAGTTGCTTGCCCAACATTGAACAGACGTTTTCAATTGGTGAGAATTCTTGAGAATTTGCTGGCCAGAGCAGCAGACGAACATTTTCCGTATCCAGAAAGCCCATACAGGACCTGCAACATGCGGTCGTGCATTTTCCTGCTGAAATGTAGGTTTTCGCAGGGACAGAATGAAGAGTAAAGCCACGGGTCGTACCACATCTGAAATGTAACGTCCACTGTTCAAAGTGCATCAGTGCGAACAAGAGGTGACCAAGACATGTAACCAATGGCACCCCATACCATCACGCCGGGTGATACGCCAGTATGGCGATGACGAATACACGCTTCCAATGTGCGTTCATCGCGATGTCGCCGAACACAGATGCGACCATCATGATGCTGTAAACAGGACCTGGGTTCACCCGACTAAATGACGCTTTGCCATTCGTGCACCCAGGTTCGTCTTTGAGTACACCATCGCAGGCGCTCCTGTCTGTGATGCAGCGTCAAGGGTAACTGCAGCCATGATTTTCGAGCTGATATTCTATGCTGCTGCAAACGTCGTCGAACTGTTGACTCAGGGATAGAGACGTGGCTGCACGATCCGTTACAGCCATGAGGATAGGATGCCTGTCATCTCGACTGCTAGTGATACGAGGCCGTTGGAATCCAACACGGCGTTCCGTATTACGCTGCTGAACCCACCGATTCCATATTCTGGTAACAGTCATCGGATCTCGACCAACGCGAGCAGCAATGTCGCGATACGATCAACCGCAATCGCGATAGGCTACGATCCGACCATTATCCAAGTCGGAAATGTGATGGTACGCATTTCTCCTCCTTACACGAGACATCACAACAACGTTTCACCAGGCAACGCCGGTCAATTGCTGTTTGTGTATAAGAAATCGGTTGGAAACTTTCGTCATGTCAGCACGTTGTAGGTGTCACCACCGGCGCCAACCTTGTGTGAATGCTCTGAAAAGCTAATAATTTGCATATCACAGCATCTTCTTCCTGTCGGTTAAATTTCGCGTCTGTAGAACGTCCTCTTCGTGATGTAACAATTTTAATGGCCAGTAGTGTATAATGTATCTGAGGCCTTCCGGTATCTCCAGGCCTCTTCCACGAATGAATCAAATAGGCAGTTTAACTAGCTGCACAGTTCCATTTGAGATAGAATTACTTTTCTTTCTGCAGAGAATGCGAATTGCTGATCGGCTAAAACAGTGGATTAATTTAAATGCAGCAAGCATGCCTGGCAACACGGTGTATGAAGACGATTCAAAGATAAAGCTGTAAAAAAAAAAAATACATTTTTTGAAGTGAAATACCATTCGTCTTTTTGCTTATGGTTTTGGTGGGCAGCTCCGAATCTTAAACTTTTCTGTGCGTACGTTCACTGCTGAAAGACATTCACAGGCATCTAAAGGTACCCTCTTTAGCGACGGTATCGCCATGTTTTCATGTCCGGTCGTTAATTGGCAGAAAATTGGTAAGAGAATTTTCTTCACTTAAGAATACGAATCGTGAAAACAAACTCTCTCCCTGGATAAGTTACTGACTATTTAGAACTCATACGAAAGGTAAACTGTCATACGTAGGTCGCCGTGTTTTACACGAAGTCGGGCGTCCGAATATGCTACTATATGAACTTGTTTCGATGCCGTCTCGCACTAACATCTCCACGCCGGTGCCTTCAGAACGACAAGGTGTAACCATAAAAGTCAGGAAGAGCATTCGTTTGCACGTCTAGCAGGTATGCGAAGTCGACTCGGGTGGCTCGTATTTTTCCTTTCAAGAGTGGGATCTTGTTAGAGGAGCTAACCATGTTGGCAGTCATCGAAGCCTCGTGGCGCAGTGTCTGAGTAGGGTTATCCATGGTGATGGTTGAGAGAAACGGACGTTGCCAGTGACATCGCACCCTGCCGAACTCAGAAATCCCGGTATTGTGAGCCCTGGGCCCCAGGTCAGGGCACGTCCAGACTCGATGTCCTCAGAACCCAACATGGGCGCGGATGACCGTTTATGTTCCACAAGGTGGATGATCAGAAGAGACAGAGTGGCGTCACAGCCTGCACTGGAACCTTCCTGCTGATCACTGCCGAGGACTAGCAGACGGACGCCCCCTCTTCTGCCGTCAGTTATGTGGGTGTGAAGTCGGTATCAGTGCTGTCAGCCTCGTGACAGGCGTCTTGTGGGATCAGTTATTCTTCGTCTGGCGAGTGGGAGCTGCCGTGTTGCGACACCGCCTCTTGACGTCGCTTTCGGTGTTTTGGTGAACACTGCTTTCGTGAGTGGCCCTCTTTGTAGGAAGATGGGATTGACTTATGCCTGCTGGCACATAAGTTGATGCAATAAGTGAATCGACTGCCATTCTGCTGTCGGCGGAGCTTGCGGTCTTTGGTGTTGTCCGTTGCGTCATACGGAGTTCCACCACTGGGCAAGCTGACTGATCGGCGTGGCATTGTCTGCGACTGGATGCTCCGGTCTGTTGTGACTGGACAGGCAGAAACCTCATGGGTACCGCCACGTAAGTAACTGGGATGATCTACGGCACTGATGCACGTACCACTTCCTGCGGTGGAGGTTGTATGACCCGAACGTAGATGACCTTCCTTAATGTATCCGGAACACGTTTTAGGCTGGCCGCCATAAAACTGGAAGTATGATGGTATGTTCTTCTGTTCTTTGGGGCCCGCAGCGCGAAATATGTCTTTTAATGACATAATTATTTATGAAATATCCAGGTGCACTGCTATGTAAGTTGTTTGTGTTTTATTTTATTCACAATGAGCCCATTTCGGCAACTTTCCATCGTCAGGTGCTCTGTAAATACATGGATAAGTGATGGTCTTATTATAATGGTTTTGTAACTACGAACTGAGAATTTATAATATATTCTTAGGTGTTTTACCTTACATGTGACATCGTTGCTGTCATGTCCTGTCTGTTTTGTAATTATTGATTCTTCCAGGTGTAGAGTGGACATATAAATCAGATGTTACTACGTTACTTTTCTGACAGTTAGATGACAGTGGGTCAGCGATGTCATATGTTTACATAGTTACCACTATAAACAAAGGATGTATGAAAGTCAGTTGTTTATTATAACTACTTTTCATGTAGGTTTGTTTCTGATTACGTTTTTTCAACATTTACAAGCTGAGAAACACTATGTAAAACCCATAAACGAAGCACTTGAAATCCTACATATCACGCAAAAGGGAACACTGTTGAACATCCTGGAGGAAATAGAGATATATTCACATGCATACAGCAACCCAACAAATTTACTGAACGAACAAACCGACCTAAAGCACAAAAATTATATAGAAAACTTTATTCCCATTATAAATCGGGAAAACGGGTAAATTTAATATCAGCGACTCTAAACAACACATATCCATAGCAACAGCGATAATATGAGTAGTGCAAAACAGAGGCAGAACACCAACATAAATCATAGGTGACAATTATTACGAAAAATTAAAAACGTAAAATAAAACTAAAACTAACTTTAGGCAAAAACGTAATCAGAAACAAACCTACATGAAAAGTAGTTATAATAAACAACTGACTTTCATACATCCTTTGTTTATAGTGGTAATTATGTAAACATATGACATCGCTGACCCACTGTCATCTAACTGTCAGAAAAGTAACGTAGTAACATCTGATTTATATGTCCACTCTACACCTGGAAGAATCAATAATTACAAAACAGACAGGACATGACAGCAACGATGTCACATGTAAGGTAAACCACCTAAGAATATATTATAAATTCTCAGTTCGTAGTTACAAAACCATTATAATAAGACCATCACTTATCCATGTATTTACAGAGCACCTGACGATGGCAAGTTGCCGAAATGGGCTCATTGTGAATAAAATAAAACACAAACAACTTACATAGCAGTGCACCTGGATATTTCATAAATAATTATGATGGTATGTGTCTTTGGAGATCAAGGCACAACTAGCGTACTCCGTTGAAGATGGTATACGTCTTAAACTGGGTTTACTTTTCTGCCACGTTTTCTTGAACAGTGCTGTAGGGGACGAGTGCCGCCACGACATCTGACGCAGGGAATTCGAAGGGTAGTTCGAATGTAAGTGTAGTCCACAGTCCCATTCCATCATGGTCAACCTCGACAGTGATAACATTACACTCTGCGCGGCAGAAGCGGAGTCTTTGGTCCATATCTCGAAGAACTTTGTCACTTGTAGCGTCTTTTATAAGTTAGACTGTACGACTTACGATAGAAGGTGGATGCCGGCGCTGTTAGCAGCTGGGATCTTGTCGACCTCCCTTAAAAAGCGCCGAAAAAAAAAGGTTCAAATGGCTCTGAGCACTATGGGACTTAACATCTATGGTCATCAGTCCCCTAGAACTCGAAGAACTTTGTCACTTGTAGCGTCTTTTATAAGTTAGACTGTACGACTTACGATAGAAGGTGGATGCCGGCGCTGTTAGCAGCTGGGATCTTGTCGACCTCCCTTAAAAAGCGCCAAAAAAAAAAAGGTTCAAATGGCTCTGAGCACAATGGGACGTAACAGCTATGGTCATCAGTCCCCTAGAACTTAGAACCACTTAAACCTAACTAACTTAAGGACAACACACAACACCCAGCCATCACGAGGCAGAGAAAATCCCTGACACCGCCGGGAATCGAACCCGGGAACCCGGGCGCGGGAAGCGAGAACGCTACCGCACGACCACGAGATGCGGGCAAAAGCGCCCAATTTGTAGTGCTCTCGGCCTAGTAAAGTCGTTTCGAAACACAAATTTCGATGTTGGTTTCCTATACTGATTCGTCATGATCTTGTCGTGATACGACATCGCGGCAGTGTCGACCGAAGGAAGTAAACAAGGCGAGAGTGCTCGCGTTGCAGGCGGAAGCACAAAGCACTCAGCTCGGCTGCTAAAGCCCTACAGTACCCTAGGCTACAGGTGCTACGTTTGTACATTGCTGTCGCCCTGCCACTTTCTCTCAGCGCAAAAAAGCTTCTTTTGTGAGGAAGGCGGAATAAGGATTGAGACATATGATTCTCCAGTCTCCTGTCAGAGTCTTTTAAAGGAGAACATATTCGCCTTTTTTGTTCCCCGGCAGGACCCTCTTCCCGTTTGTTTCCTTGCTTTTTTTCTCCTGCAGCGGGGTACGCTGCTTATATAAAACGAATTCTGTAGGTAGTCAATTTATAGAGTTTGACACATTTCATACGACACATATGAAGCACAAATGCAAAAGTATAGTATTTGAAATGAGCTTTTGGCGTCATTGGCCAGGAGGTCCCTTGCGGGGCAGGTCCGGCCGCCTTGGCGCAGGTCTTATTACATTCGACGCCATATTGGGCGACCTGCGCGCCGTATGGGGATGAAATGATGATGAACTCAGCACAACACCCAGTCCTTGAGCATGTGTATTTTGATAACTGTTACCGAGATCCAGATGTTCAAAGTTATAGCAAGCATGAACGTAAAATATTCACGTTACATTCGTTTGAGGAGCAAATGTAGCGTAACACATCAGAAAACTGTTGGTAGGTAGATCTGAAGATGGTCCTGGGGGACGGAAGCGTATCACGTATTGAAAAATGTGCAACTGGTACTGAAAAATAATCAACATGTTAGAATTGTTTTAAATTTGAAACCTGTTACTTAAAGAAAACATTATTCTGAAACAACGTTTAGAAAATAACTGCATTCTAATTGTTGGTGTGTGTGTGTGTGTGTGTGTGTGTGTGTGTGTGTGTGTGTGTGTGTGTGTGCGTGGTGTTAGATGGGCGTGTATCTTAATATAGCTGCTGCCTTAGCGTACTTTAGCTTCACAGTACAAGTCCTTGTATTGTGGAATGGTACGTTAGCTTGAATTACGTAACTAAGTCAAGGCACATTTTTTCTAAATAGTTGTATGCCATTAGATGAATCTATCGTGTTTCTGGAGTGCAACCGGTGGTACAATATTTCGTTCGCAAGCCAGCCAGACATTTTCATGTGAGCCCTTCAACACTGACATCAGCTGACTACGTCGCACAGTCTATTAGTTCCCTTTTGCGTTTTGTCCGTGTGTCATGTTCTTAATCGAAAGACAGATCACAATTCCAGCAGACATTCCTCTCGATGGCGGAAATTAGAAACTGAGATGTCCTGTGGGTCGCCGCTCTAAGTGGCCTTTTGCTTACTCTGTGTCTTCGCTAAGAGCAAACCGTGAAAATGATGCGATTCCGCACGTTACTCGATTGATAGCCGCTGTTCTGGTTAATAGGGGTTCTCGTCATGTCGGTTGGAAAGTGCCTGTTAGTCGGCTCTCTCCTTTCCTCACTGGATTTTGAACCTTTTGTAAATTTACTGTTCATTTTTCCTGTGCGTTCTTGCACTTACCAGTTCCTATTATCTATCGATAAAGATACCTTCACAAACCCTTTGCAAAGTCTCTGCAGCAGTAATAAGTCTTGTGTGAGTCGGCTGGCTCCCAGCCAGTAGCTTTCCTTGTTGGTTTTGCGAGCCATTTGGCTTCTTTCTTCGAAGTTGCAGTAAGCTACGTTAGAGTGCTACGTCTAGTCTCATTCCAGGCGTAAGTTGGAGAGCAACTTTCGGCGTTGCGTGCTGTTCGGATGAAGTCACCTTTGTTTGTTGGAGAGCCATGTTGTAAAAGAGTCTTTACTTTGTACAAGAGGTCTGCTAAGATCAATTTATATTCAGTGCTCAACTATAGTTTCCGTGTGAAAATAGCTGGCTTCTTCTAGTAGGATCGCTCCCCACGCTAGCAGTCGCTCGCGTGCTTCCGCGTAGTGGAATAGGTCCGAAGAGGTTGCGAACTTATAATTACTTGGGAGCTCGTTACTGCATCATTTATAACTTCATTTCACTCCGTGCTGTCTTAAACACTTCGTTGTTAAATTCTAATGGAATGGAAGATTATCTTTCGCACTGATATTTCTGGATTACATTCCCGATGAACTTGTCTTTTTATAAGGAGGAGTGTGGGTTGTATTATTACTATTAGGATATAAACTGCGCCAGCTGCCTTTAATTGTTAATACATTAATCACGGAAACTACGTGTTGCGAGCTTATTGCTCAGAAACTTATTACCCTGTACACTTGCTTTATTTAAACGTGCCACGCTAGCGAGCCGTCATCTTGTCTTGCTACGGAGTTCAATTATGTTATTTAGTCACTTTAATAAATCGCCAATCACCTACTGAGTAGACATTGCGAATTATAAATACTAGTCAGTAAAAGCTAGTTATATTTCTGGAAATGAATAAAGTAAGACAATGTATCATGCGCTCTTGGACGCTAATACGAGACTAGTGGTTGCCCTGCTTCATTGATTTACTGCGATAGTACATCAGATATGAACCTACTTATTAGATCTTTCAGCTAGTTAACTATTTTTGAATTCTGAATGTATGCTTACTAAACCAGCGAGACTACCTGAAAGCAGAGCTTTGCGCTGCAAGCTCAAAGCTAACACACGTATTGAAATTAATCTGCTGCTTTCATGAAACTGTTTCTGTAAAAAAATGCGATATTTAGCTATGCTGTTGCATTCTTTCCTTTGCACTGAATTTATGAAAATGTTCTTTCTGGGATACTTTCCATGTAGACTCCTGGAAATGGAAAAAAGAACACATTGACACCGGTGTGTCAGACCCACCATACTTGCTCCGGACACTGCGAGAGGGCTGTACAAGCAATGATCACACGCACGGCACAGCGGACACACCAGGAACCGCGGTGTTGGCCGTCGAATGGCGCTAGCTGCGCAGCATTTGTGCACCGCCGCCGTCAGTGTCAGCCAGTTTGCCGTGGCATACGGAGCTCCATCGCAGTCTTTAACACTGGTAGCATTCCGCGACAGCGTGGACGTGAACCGTATGTGCAGTTGACGGACTTTGAGCGAGGGCGTATAGTGGGCATGTGGGAGGCCGGGTGGACGTACCGCCGAATTGCTCAACACGTGGGGCGTGAGGTCTCCACAGTACATCGATGTTGTCGCCAGTGGTCGGCGGAAGGTGCACGTGCCCGTCGACCTGGGACCGGACCGCAGCGACGCACGGATGCACGCCAAGACCGTAGGATCCTACGCAGTGCCGTAGGAGACCGCACCGCCACTTCCCAGCAAATTAGGGACACTGTTGCTCCTGGGGTATCGGCGAGGACCATTCGCAACCGTCTCCATGAAGCTGGGCTACGGTCCCGCACACCGTTAGGCCGTCTTCCGCTCACGCCCCAACATCGTGCAGCCCGCCTCCAGTGGTGTCGCGACAGGCGTGAATGGAGGGACGAATGGAGACGTGTCGTCTTCAGCGATGAGAGTCGCTTCTGCCTTGGTGCCAATGATGGTCGTATGCGTGTTTGGCGCCGTGCAGGTGAGCGCCACAATCAGGACTGCATACGACCGAGGCACACAGGGCCAACACCCGGCATCATGGTGTGGGGAGCGATCTCCTACACTGGCCGTACTCCTCTGGTGATCGTCGAGGGGACACTGAATAGTGCACGGTACATCCAAACCGTCATCGAACCCATCGTTCTACCATTCCTAGACCGGCAAGGGAACTTGCTGTTCCAACAGGACAATGCACGTCCGCATGTATCCCGTGCCACCCAACATGCTCTAGAAGGTGTAAGTCAACTACCCTGGCCAGCAAGATCTCCGGATCTGTCCCCCATTGAGCATGTTTGGGACTGGATGAAGCGTCGTCTCACGCGGTCTGCACGTCCAGCACGAACACTGGTCCAACTGAGGCGCCAGGTGGAAATGGCATGGCAAGCCGTTCCACAGGACTACATCCAGCATCTCTACGATCGTCTCCATGAGAGAATAGCAGCCTGCACTGCTGCGAAAGGTGGATATACACTGTACTAGTGCCGACATTGTGCATGCTCTGTTGCCTGTGTCTATGTGCCTGTGGTTCTGTCAGTGTGATCATGTGATGTATCTCACCCCAGAAATGTGTCAATAATGTTTCCCCTTCCTGGGACAATGAATTCACGGTGTTCTTATTTCAATTTCCAGGAGTGTATTAGTTGCGGAATACTCGACTAAGTGCGAGACTTTGAGCTGTTGAGCAAAGGCTTTTAGCCTGTCATCATTTTTGAGTGTTGATTATGTATGGTTCGTCGGAGCAGACGAGGGTACTGTATTTGTGGGTGACTTTAGTTGGGCCTACGGCGTATCCTGTAGGCTGCGCTGGCTGCCTACCTGTGGCTGCGGCGGCCGGCGTCTGCGCAGTGGCGGCTGCCCCCGCGCCGGCCGGCCCCGCTGCGGGCGCGCCGCGGCTCTCCATGGCGACGGCGGGTCGCACGCTGTGCTCCTCGGAGCGCCAGTAGAGCGCGGCCACGCTGGCCTGGCACTTGAGCAGCAGGCTGCCGTCCTCGCGGAAGTGGCGCGCCGCCGCCACGAAGCGCAACCCCAGCACCGTCGTTACCAGACCGTCGCGCCGGGACACCTCGCGAGGGCCCACCAGCTGCGACCGCTCCGCCTGCGCACGCACCTCTCTCTGTACTGACACTCGGGGCGGGGCGGAAAATCGTGCATGAGCTGGGTTTTACGGAGCGCAAGAGATCGTCAAACGCATGGGTCGCTAAGTCAAGTTACTAAACCGATACACAAAAAATTACACCATACAACCAAATAATGCAAAATGTTACATTAGACAAGCATCATGTGGAGGATTTTTCGACCTGGTAAAACGTCGACAATATAAAATGATGCAAGATGTTCGAAATTCTGCGACAAACTGGGGTAAGCTACAGGCTGAGTCGGGTAATATACAGTATGTACAAGAGCCAAGAGGGAATTATAAAAGAGAACGACGAAGAACGAAGTTCTTGGATTAAAAAGGACCGCGATGTAGTCTTTCGTCTCTATTGTTCAATCTGTGCACCTAAGAAGTAGTGATAGAAATCAAAGAAAGGTTCAGAAATCCAATTAAAATTCAAGGTGAAAGGATGTCGATGGTACGATTCTCTGATGAGATTGCTATCCTCACTGAATTTGAAGAAGAATTACATGACCTGCTAGAATGGGATGAACGGTCTAATGAGCATAGAATACGAATGGAGAGTAAATCGAAGAATGACGAGAGTAATGAAAAGTAGCAGAAACGAGAAAGGCAAGAAACTTAAAATGAGGATTGATAATCACGAGGTAGATGAAGTTAAGGAAGTCTCCTACTTAGGCAGCAAAATAACCAATGACGGACGGAGCAAGGAGGACATCAAAAGCAGACTAGCACTGGCTAAAACACCATTCCTGGGGAAGAGATGTCAGAAGTCTACTAGTATCAAACAAAAGCCTTAATTTGAGGAAGAGAGTTATGAGTATATACGTTTGGAGCGCAGCATTGTATAGTACTGAATCATGGACTGTGGGAAAACCGGAGCAGAAGAGAATTGAAGAATTTGAGATGTGGTGCTACATAGGTATGTTGAAAATTAGGTGGACTGACAAGGTGAGGATTGAGGAGGTTCTGCACAGAATCGGAGAGGAAGGGAATGTGTGCAAAACACTGACAAGCAGGGGGAACAGGATGATAGGACATCTGTTAAGACATCAGGAAATGACTTCCATGGTACTTGAGGCAGCTGTATATGGCAAAAACAGTAAAGGAAGACAGAAATTGGAATACACCCAGAAAATAATTGAGCATGTGGGACTCTGAGATGAATAGGTTGGCGCAGGAGAGGAATTAACGGAGGGACACATAAACCCCCCCCCCCCCCCCCCCAAAAAAAGAAAAAAATGTACCCTCTCTCCTGGCTCATACATGCGTGACAATTAGTGTCGCGATAATAGGTTCCTCTAAGTTCCAGCAGCAAAATGCATAAATGCCATTTTTAGTGCATTCAAAGACTGATATTAATCTTGACTACTGTCTTTACTAATTCTATACTACCTTAAGCATTTCGATCAACGGCCTTGCTGCAGTAGTAACACCGTTTTCCGTCAGATCACAGAAGTGAGCATTGTCGGGCTTGGCTAGCACTTGGATGAGTGACCGTCCGGGTTTGCTGAGTACTGCTGTTGTAAAATGGGGTGCACTCACCCCTTGTGAGGCCATCTAATAAGGTACTTGACTGGGAAGTAGCGGCTTTGTTCACGAAAACTGACAACGGCCGAGAGAGTGGTGTGTTGAACACATAACACTCCATATCCGCATCCAATGTCGCCTGTTGACTGACGAACGTAAGGCAATCAGACAGGACCGTTGGGCACTCCGAGATCAGTCTGGACCCAGCCAGAGTTTAGGCGTTTCGATCTTACAAAGTCTCGAAGGCTATACAAGAGGAATACTTGGGAGGGTAATTAAAAAAAATTCATTGGAACAATTACATACAATCGAAATAAGCACGAAGTGAAAAATAAATTACATGAAATGCACATCGTAAAAAAGTAAGGCAGAGCTCACCATACACTTATATAGATAAAACGAAACTAAAGTTGCAAACATGGATTCCAGTTATCTGATACTTGATGACGTCTGAGTGAAAACTGATTCAGTGTACACATCGGAGTGTTGAGGTGAAGAAGTTGCCCGACGGTAGTACTATATGGAGTTTAAGAAAATGTGTTTTGAAATACAGAAGTGCGGATACATTTGATAGACACATTATGGTATCAAATGAAAAAAAAATACATTCTCTCATATCTATTACAACAGCCTGTTTATTATCTAACAAATGTTCATCTGTCGTAAAGGGACAGGCGAAAATTATCACCGCAGGATGGCGTCAATGTATAAAAATGTAATTATAACAAGTGACCATCTATCTGTTGAATAAGGTATCACAAGAAATGGGTAATTTAGTATACGTTAATGAATACAGAATAAAGTTTATCGGTGTATTGATATACCAACCAAAGGAAAAACACATTTACATATTTATACGCAGAATCACAGGACGCATATTTAGTATGAACAGTTTTGCAGAGGCAAGCATCTATATCTGCAACAAATTACAAAATGTACACTACTGGCCATTAAAATTGCTACACCAAGAAGAAATGCAGATAATAAACAGGTATTCATTGGACAAATATATCATACTAGAATTGACATGTAATTACATTTTGACGCAATTTGGGTGCATAAATCCTGAGAAATCAGTACCCAGAACAACCACCTCTGGCAGTAGTAGCGGCCTTGATATGCCTGGGAATTGAGTCAAACAGAGCTTGGATGGCGTGTACAGGTACAGCTGCCCATGCAGCTTCAACACGATACCACAGTTCATCAAGAGTAGTGACTGGCGTATTGTGACGAGCCAGTTGCTCGGCTACCATTGACCAGACGTTTCCAATTGGCAAGTTAATCTGGAGAATGTGTTGTCCAGGGAGCAGTCGAACATTTTCTGTATCCTGAAAGGCCCGTACACGACCTGCAACATGCGGTCGTGCATTATCCTGCTGAAATGCAGGGTTCGCAGGGATCGAATGAAGGGTAGAGCCACGGATCGTAACACATCTGAAATGTAACGTCCACTATTCAAAGTGCCGTCAATGCAATCAAGAGGTGACCGAGACGTGTAACCAATGGCACTCCATACCATCACGCCGGGTGATACGCCAGTATGGCGATGACGAATACACGCTTCCAATGTGCGTTCACCATATTGTCGCCAAACACGGGGGCGACCATCATGATGCTGTAAACAGAACCTGGATTCATCAGGAAAATGACTTTTTGCCATTCGTGCAGCCAGGTTCGTCGTTGAGTACACCATTACAGGCGCTCCTGTCTGTGATGCAGCGTCAAGGGTAACCGCAGCCATGGTTTCCTAGCTGACAGTCCATGCTGCTGCAAACGTCGTCGAACTGTTCGTGCAGATGGTTGTTGTCTTGCAAACGTCCTCATCTGTTGACTCCGGGATCGAGTCATGACTGCACGATCCGTTACAGCCATGAGGATAAGATGCCTGTCATCTCGACTACTAGTGATACGAGGCCGTTGGGATCCAGCACGGCTTTCCGTATTGCCCTCCTGAACCCATCGATTCCATATTCTGCTAACCGTCATTGGATCTCGACCAACGCGAACAGCAATGTCACGATACGATAAACCGCAATCGCTATAGGCTACAATCGGCCCTTTATCAAAGTCGGAAACGTCATGGTACGCATTTTTCCTCCTTACACGAGGCATCACAACAACGTTTCACCAAGCAACGCCGGTCAACAGCTGTTTGTGTATGAGAAATCGGGGGGAAACTTTACCTCATGTCAGCACGTTGTAGGTGTCGCCACCGGCGCCAACCTTGTGTGAATGCTCTGAGAAGCTAATCGTTTGCATATACAGCATCTTCTTCCTGTTGGTTAAATTTCACGTCTATAGAACGTCATCTTCGTGGTGTCGTAATTTTAATGGCCAGTATCCCAATATATCTAAGGACAAGAAGGCAGCATATGAGTGTGTATTTAATATATATCCCAAGATCAGTAGCAAGAATTTGCATTAGTAAAATCTTGTGATGATGTACTATGTGCAACTAATCAAAAGTCGTGACACGTAGTACACTGTTAGCGTACCATTAAAAATCTAGAGATTTTCTGCACAATACTGCACTTATGATAGAGCCAGCAGTACATAAAAACTGAGGTATAATGTATAAAAGCAGGGTACAATAGATAAAGCAATGCGACAGTGTTCTGTGACGTATGATTCTGGAAGGTGGCACGAAAGCAGGTGTTAATTTTTTTTATTATTATGACTCTATAATGTTGTTTCTAAAATGTTGCCCATATGGTGTAATAAATAATGTATTCATTTCTTACGGCAAACTAACACTGAATAATCGGGTGAACGTTAATAAAACCGACAAACTGCAATGACGGATTGCTGACCGGAAATGGAGGAAATAAAAGTCCTGTAAATGTGTGCCCGGAAATGGACGGTCTGCGTGCAATGACACCAGATCGTCCCGGAACATAGTACACAGCTGCATCGCATCCACGTCACAACAGATGTGCAAGGTGGCAATCCATAGGATTCAATGCACGCTTTCACACTGCGGATCACGCACTGCCGTAGTCTTTCACGCGTTTCTGCCTCTCTGGGAATAGCGTCACAGGCGTCGTGAAAACGCTGTTAAAGGGTCTGCACATTAGGAACTGATTCAGGATACCAATAATTTTCAGATGGCCTCAGAGGCAAAAATGCAACGGGTTTGATTGCGGTGATCTAATATTTCATGTTACAAGACTTTCGCGTACTATCTAACGAGAAAGGTCGTTACCACATAGACACAGTTATTCCTGCAGCGTCTCTCAGTGTAACGCACCAACATCCAGGTCGCACTCAGAAACGCGGACCTCTTCCTTCTTCTGCGCCTCTTCCTATAGTGCGACGTGTACGTCCGCAGATGATATGGGTGTTGATGATGTGGGGTTTGGTTTGTGGGGCACTCAACGGCGCGGTTATCAGCATTCGTACAAATTTCCAAACTTTGCTCAGTCCAGTCTCGCCACTTTCAGGAATGATGATGAAATGATGAGGACAACACAAACACCCAGTCATCTCGAGACAGGTGAAAATCCCTGACACCGCCGGGAATCGAACCCAGGACCCCGTGCTTGGGAAGCGCGAACGCGACCGCGAAACCACTAGCTGCCGACAGATGGTATGGAGAGCTGCCATGTGGAGCGCTGTCAACTACCGTCTACATCGCTTTCACCTTGTGCTGACAGACCTGGAAATCCTTCCGCCAACAGGCATCAAAAGACGAAGTGCCTCAGACAGTTACGATTTGGCCACTGAACATTTCAGTTAAGTGCCTGCAGTGCACTCAGTACAATACTCTCAATACTCTGAAGACTACCTTCCGGTTTAGTAGTCAGTCCAGATCAAGAACCAGTAACAGAGTGTCTGCAGTTAAAAAACTCACTTATAGTGTCAAAATCACAGGCCGTCAAGACACAGCAAAGTTATTCATTGTCTTAGGTTTAGGACAACAGTGCCAAAGCTAACTACCATTTTGTAACATACTGGTAACAAATTTTATTTGCAATTTCTTATTGTGTTGCCACATTTCCATTATAGAGCGCCTCGTCAAAATTGTTAAGCGGCGAGAGTGCAATGAGTACTTTTTATGAAAAACAGCAGTTTTCTGCTGTCATGAATGTTTGGGCTTAATTAATAGTACACGGGGTGATTCAGCTGCCCCTGGCGCTGTCGTTATAATCCGCACGCGAAATTTTCATATTCTAGCACTAGCTACGCACCAACTGTTAATCCTACAGAAAATTTAATGTAGTTAAATTTAGTACTGCGATACGTTTTTGCTGCAGGCCGTAGTTTTCGAGTTATTCAAGAAAAATGTAACCTTCGAACGCATCCCCTTCCCCACACTCAGCCCACACCGGTCAGGATTTCTGTTATGCTGTTCGTTGCACACCCTCCTACCACCATACAGGAATTTGCGGCTGCACGATTTATTTCCTACATCTGACCCTCCTAGTCTACATCGATTGGCCTTATGACGTCACCAGATTACTCGAACAAACATAAACTGTAAAACTGATGTTTACGTAAACCGTATCTATCTGTTTTGTGAATTTTAACAGCATAAAACAAACAATTACATCGTTATAATCGTGTGACACGTAACTACTGTGCTAGTAAGCGCAAAGTTTGCATTGAATCGTCAAAGTAATTAGTTGACAAAAGTCATTTTTCTGTCATTGCCTTCATGAGTACATTTAAATTAGTAATGATAAAAAGTAGCTGACTATGTTGGTGGCCTAATAGCCCAATAAATACAGACGAAAAACAGGTGGAATATAGCGAATAGTTGATGCAGTTGGAAGTTTTGTAGAGTGGTAGGAGGGAGTGCCACAAAAACGTACCAGACATCCTGACTGATGAGGGATGAGACTGGGGTGAAAGTGCGTTTGAAGATGAGTTATGCACGTTTTTCTTGAATAACTCTAAAATCGTGGCCTCCAGCGAAACATATTTCAGTACAAAATATGACATTAAATTTCCCACAAGAAAGTCCTCCTCATTTTTTTCTGTAGGATTAATAGTTTATGCACAGCAAGTGAGAGAAAAGGAAAACTTTGAGTGTGGTTATGAAGGCCAGCTACAGCATTGCGGGTTGCGTAAAACGAGAACGGTAGGGTCAGCTGAATCACCCTGTGTTAGCATTGACTTGTTAAGTATCCAACAAACCACAGCCCATGATGCTCTTGTGGGTAATGATGTACGAGGGTCGGTCAAAAAGTAATGCCTCCCATTTTTTTTCTACTTAAAAAAATTAAGTTAAGTGAAAAATTTGAATTTGGCGCCATTCCTCAAACCTTCTTCTGCAATCCACTGCAGTAGTAACTTTCTGTGTCAACAGGTGGCAGCACAGCAGAAGTTTGTAAGATGGCCGACATCGATGTTCGTTTGAGACAGCGTTGTGTGATTGAATTCTAGAATGCAGAAGGTTAAACGCCCATACGCATTCATGAAAGACTGAAGAAGGTGTATGGTGTTGTGACAGTGGATGTCAGCACTGTTAGACGATGGGTTCGTCGTTGTAAGGAAGCTGAAGGGCAAACACGGTTGACTGACGAAAAGCGGAGCGGCAGGCCGGTGAGTGCAGTGACTCCACACAACATTCAGCAAGTTGATGACATCATTCGTGGTGACCGTCGGGTGACTGCAGATGAAGTGTGTCGCATTATTTCTCTTAGTAAAGGCAGTGTGATCACGATTATTAAACAATTGGGGTACTCAAAAGTTTGTGCACGGTGGGTTCCAAGAATGTTAACCGATCAGAATAAAGAGGCAAGGAAAACAATAGCCTCCCAACACTTGCAGCGCTTCCGTTTGGAGGGAGATGAGTTTCTGAAAAAAATTGTGACCGGGGACGAAACATGGGTGCATTTTTTTGAACCCGAATCAAAGAGGCAGTCAATGGAGTGGCGTCACACAAGCTCGCCGAGGAAGAAAAAATTCTAAACTGTGCGATCGGCAGGGAAAGTTATGGCAACAGTTTTCTGGGATACAGAGGGTGTGATTCTGGTTGATTTTTTGGAGCAGGGATGCACAATAAATTCTGTTCAATACGTCACAACCCTCAAAAAACTTAAAGCACGTCTTCAGCGAGTTCGGCCAACAAAATCAATGGCAGATGTTCTTCTTTTGCATGACAATGCAAGACCACACACCAGTCGTCACACCTCTGACGAGATTGTCAAAATTGGATGGGAAGTTTTGCCTCATCCCCCATACAGCCCTGACCTGGCACCATCAGACTTCCATCTGTTCGGGCCACTAAAAGAAGCTCATCGTGGGATTCATTTTGAAGATGAGGAGGCCGTCAAAACATCCGTGCGTCAATGGCTTAGGAAGCAGAGCTGTGATTTTTACCGTGCTGGGATACATGCCCTTGTTCAAAGATGGACCAAAACTGTAGAGATGGGCGGAGATTACATTGAAAAATGACAAAATGATCCTCAATGTTGTGGTTTTCAACCTATGTAATTGCATTTAAATTTCCTGACACTTAAACGTAGAAAAAAAAATAGGAGGCATTACTTTTTGACTGACCCTCGTAGTTGAAACATACGTACAGTCTCAGAAATTTCTTCATCAAATAAGGCCTGTATTTGATACTAGTAGACGTATTGTAATCTGTAATGCCCCCTTACCGTGTGAGCAACATTTTCTGGTGGGTAAAAACAAATAGGACTCGATTATACTTTACTAATGGCTGTAAATTATTTTATAAATTTATACCTACTGTGAAATAAATTCAGGAGCTGATAGACTGCACGAGAAGTGTAAAAATCATAGCTGGTAGCAGTAATGCAAATTTTCGTAACAGCTGATGGTGTGGCACATGATTTTCGACAAAGCGTCCTTATCATTATTTAGTTACATCGTAGCTGCTGTTAGTTCACTGCAGTCATTTCAGATCGACTGGGTCAGAAAGGCCCCCTTAGAACTTCCCACGCACGACAATATTTTCGAAGCTATTCCTGCATGTTCTATAAGGCAGTATACCCTCCACGTAAAAATTTCCCGTAATGAAATTATTTCATGCGGTACGCAGAATAAGTGAGAACGGTGAAATATCGTCAGACTTCTAGAGAACTGTAATAATTCCAGTTTCGAATAATACATGTGCTGGCAGGTGTGAATGGTGCCGAACTGTCGGTTTGATACGTCACGGTTGGAGAGCACTGATATGAAT
The DNA here is from genome assembly GCF_023897955.1 of Schistocerca gregaria. Lineage (NCBI taxonomy): Eukaryota > Metazoa > Arthropoda > Insecta > Orthoptera > Acrididae > Schistocerca > Schistocerca gregaria. Next base: position 338,438,209 of record NC_064925.1, on the reverse strand, counting down.
TATTTACAGAAGAATGGAAAGATTGGTAAAAGCCGACCTCGGGGAAGATAAGTTTGGATCACAGGAGGCAATACTGAGCCTATGATTTATCGTGGAAGACATACTGCACAAAGGCAAGCCGTTCTTTTATAGCATTTTTAGATTTGCAGTAAGCTTTCGAGGACATTGAACGGAATACACTCTTTGAAAATCTGAAAGTAACAGGCATAACATACTGAAAGTATTCTCAAAAAGATATCACACTGCCGTAGTAAGATCTAAAGGACATTAAAGAGAAGCACTAGATAAGAAGGAAGCCACACATAATTGTAGCCTGTTTCTGATGTTATTAATACATGCATTGAGCAAGCTATAAAGATGATCAAGGAGAAATTTTTAAAGGGAATGAAGTTCAAGAATAACAAATAAAAGACTTGTGCCGAGCTAACGCAGTGGAGGTGGTGGCAGGCTCAGCAAGTGGCGAGAAAATCAGCAGAGCGTTTTCCGTCTGCAGGTGAGAGGTGCCAGAGGCATCGAAATCTCCACAGCTAGCGTCTCGGTGTAGAGAGGGTAGAGGCCTGTGCGACAGAGTGCGAATAGAGAGCGGCCGTAAAACCTGGACACCTGGGCAGCGGGAGCAGCTATTCTGGGCGCAGTGGCACGAGGATGACATTTCGCGGCTGGCAGCGCATCGTCAGGAAGAGTGAGAAGTGGGCCAGCACGGTAGTGGCCGATTTGGGAGGACAACGCAGAGGAAGCGGCGTCCTCTGCATAGAGGAGTGCCGACAGGAATATCCTAGTCGGCGTTGTTGCTGCTGGCACCAGAATTCTTATGACTGGAGTGAACAGGCAGTGACTGTGCCTTTGTGCTTTGTAGCTGTGTTAGATTCCCCAGTGGAGCACTCCTGGTTAATTAACAGTCCTCTCCTTTATTAAAGATTACATTGAAGTAGATGTATGCATCATCCAGCATTGACAAAGATAAATGATTATGTATCTTTGTTCTCTTATTTCATTTCATGGTCTCTTTGAGTCAGATTTCCTGTTGGTGTTGTTTCCACTTGTATTTTCCTTTTTTTATTCTTTTACATCAATTTTTGCATTTCAGTATTTATTATTTTATTTTTATTACTGTAGTATTCTAATATGAGACAGAGTTCTTGTATATTGGTGTATTCTTGCTATACTTCATTTCTTAGTTTTAAAAAGAAGTTGTGTTACTGAGGAAAATATACAAACGCCTCCACAATCCCTTCCTCAGGCTGAAAACTGTTGCACGCCTATTACATGTCAAGGTTGCCTAATGACATAATTCTGTAGGAGACGAAAGCCGACTGGGATAATCGGCGGAACAGAATAAGGAGTGTGTTAAAAAGAGGTTACAAGATGAATGTCAACTGTTGCACAGCAGAATAATTTTAATGTGAAGGCTTAACATTTTGTTAAAGTTCTATAAGGACAGCTTACAACAGTGTGGGTTAGCACTGGACTAGTGTGCCACCAATGCAGCAGACTCCCTTAACAGGTCTGACAAGAGTACAAGCACTGCGATGCTACTTAACAAGGCAGTGTGAGGTAACACCATCTAATTTCACTGCCCGAGCGCTGCTGCAAAATCGAACGTAAACAGATAGGAGCGAGCTCAGCGACCCACAGCCATTAGTGAAATTACCACAGCGAAGCAAGAACCGCTGGTGGGTCCAATAAATGAGGACAAATGCGCTCGTACATCCAGAGCCACTAAGTCGTAGGTGTGGACTCGATTCGTTAAACATAGAGGCTTTCAGAGCTGAAGAACACATGCTGTCTTACTGCCAGTGAAAACTCGGCGCGCTGATTGGAGATGGCTAGCCTGCTACACTACTTACCATTAAAATTGCTACACCAAGAAGAAGTGCAGATAATAAACTGGTATTCGTTGTAAAAATCCAGGTCAGCGCGACAGAATGTCAATACTCAGGGCCTGGGTTCGATTCCCGGCTGGGTAGGATATTTTCTCCGCTGAGGGGCTGGTTGTTGTCTTGTCCTAATAATCATCATTTCATCCCCATCGACTCGCAAGTCGCAGTAGTGGTGTCAAATAAAAGACTTACACCCGGCGAACGGTCTACCCGACGGGGAGGCCTAGTCACATGATATTTCATTGGACAAATATATAATGCTAGAACTGACATGTGATTACATTTTCACGCAATTTGGATGCATAGATCCTGAGAAATCAGTACCCAGAACAACTACCTCTGGCCATAATAACGGTCTTGATACGCATGGACATTGAGTCAAACAGAGCTTGGATGGCGTGTACAGGTACAGCTGCCCAGGCAGCTTCAACACGATACCACAGTTCATCAAGAGTAGTGACTGGCATAGTGTGACGAGCCAGTTGCTCGGCCACCATTGGCTAGTCGTTTTCAGTTGGTGAGAGATCTGGAGAATGTGCTGGCCAGGGCAGCAGTCGAACATTTTCTGTGTCGAGATAGGCCCGTGCAGGACCTGCAACAAGCGGTCGTGCATTATCCTGCTGAAACGTAGGGTTTCGCAGCGATCGACTGAAGGGTAGTGCTACGTAACACATCTGAAATGTAACGTCCACTGTTCAAAGTGCCATCAGTGCGAACAAGAGGTGACCGAGACGTATAACCAATGGCACCCCATATCATCACGCCTATTGATACGCCAGTATGGCGATGACGAATTCGCGCTTCCAATGTGCGTTCACGGCGATGTCCCCAAACACGGATGCGACCATCACGATGCCGTAAACAGAACCTGGATTCACCCGAAAAATGACGTTTTGCCATTCATGCACTCAGGTTCGTTTTTGAGTACACCATCGCAGGCGCTCCTGTCTGTGATGCAGCGTCAGTGGTAACCGCAGTCATTGTCTCCGAGCTGATAGTCCATACTGCTGCAAACGTCGTCGAACTGTTCGTGCAGATGGTTGTTGTCTAGCAAACGTCCCCATATGTTGACTCAGGGATAGAGACGTGGCTGCACGATCCGTTACAGCCATGCGGATATGATGCCTGTCATCTCGACTGCAATCGCGATAGGCTACAATCCTACCTTCATCAAAGTCGGAAACGTGATGGTACGCATTTCTTCTCCTTACACGAGGCATCACAACAACGTTTCACTAGGTAACGCCGGTCATCTGCAGTTTGTGTATGAGAAATCAGTTGGAAACTTTCCCCGTGTCAGCACGTTGTACGTGTCGCCACCGAAGCCAACCTTGTATGAATACTCTGAGAAGCTAATCATTTGTATAACACAGCATCTTCTTCCTGTAGGTTAAATTTCGCGTCTGTAGCACGTCATCTTCGTGTTGCAGCAATTTTAATGGTCAGTAGTGTACTTGCTTACTGCCTCCAACACCGAGAAGCAGTCAGCCTGATGCATACCACAGCTGCCTACTGGGTCATTGCTGATGAGTAGACTGATGAGCAGCCAGCCTTCCTGCACAACTGGATGATCTACAACCTGATGATCTACAAGTTGCCATCTTCAGACGGACCAGGCGTGGCACTTACGAATAGCCGTACGGCAGACTCGTGAGCATCTTTTGCAGTCTTGCTTGATCCGTTGTTGATGAAGAGCGTCTATTCTTCACAATAACCAACATTCTGGACCTCAAACAACAGTCCGCACCTGAGCACAAGATGGGCTGCCTTCGAGAGAGCTGAGGTGGTAGCCATACTGAGTGGGACTGATCTGCAGTGACCACGTCACGGATCGCTGTCGCAGTGTTGACACCTCTTGATGGCATGTGTTCTCGCGACCGACTGCCGATTGCTGCGGTAAGACACTTATACCACTGTACGTTCTGCTCGACCAATACAGATATCGATGCATCACTGTCGCCTGTGAATGTGCACTGGACCATTCACCCCCACTCGAGCTTACACCTCCTGATCACAGTGTGACCTCAGTATTCTGACGTCGCAATATTGGTGCCAGACAGTGGTTGAGTAACAACAGAGCAAAAGTGAAACAGATGACTTGAAAAGAAAAAAAAATGGTTCAAATGGCTCTGGGCACTATGGGACTTAACTTCTAAGGTCATCAGTCCCCTAGAGCTTAGAACTACTTCAGCCTAATTAACCTAAGGACATACCATACATCCATGCCCGAGGCAGGATTCGAACCTGCGACGGTAGCGGTCGCGCGTTTCCAGACTGTAGAGACTAGAACCGCTCGGCCACCCCGGCCGGCACTTGAAAAGAGTTTACGAGAAGTACACGGCTAGTGGTCTAGAGGCAGCGTCTGTGATCAGTAATCAAAACGTTTCGGTCCGTGGTGCGAACCCGCCACTGCTTAAATTTAGATTAATAATCAGCATTGGCGGCCGAAGGTTTCCAGCATAAGAAGTCACCCTCATTCTGCCAACGATCTAGACAAAGAGGGCGGAGGAGCAGACAGAGATTCAGGGCACTCTCTTCTCTTTCGGGTGGGAAACTGGCCCTAAAGACGGAAAAATCAGCAATGATCAACGGCATGAGGATACACAAGGAAATAGAAATTACTGCATTTAAGTCACATAACATGTATTCACAGGACTTGTAGCGTGTAATTAAAAGAGTAAGGATATCTGCAGTGCCAAAAGATTCCTGAATATTCTCCCATTCGGACCTCCGCGATGGGACTGCCAAAGGGGAGATGACCACGACAAAAAGATCGAATTGCCAACTTAACGATAACGTTCTGCGAAAAGGGAAACGCAAATGCTCAGTCTAGATACAATACAGGTCAGTGAAGTGAAATGGAAAGAAGACATGGATTTGTGGTCAGATGAGTATATTAAAATATCAGCAGCAGCAAAAATAGTATAATGGGTGCAGGATTTGTTATAAATAGGAAAGTAGGGCAGAGAGTGTGTAACTGTAAACAGTTCAGTGATATGATTATTCTTATCACAATCTACTGCAAAACAACTGCGAAAATGATGGTTGAGGTATGCATCCCAATGTCCCAAGCTGAAATGAAGAGATAGAGAAAGTATAAGAGGACACTGAAAGGGTAACACAGTACGTAAAGGCATATGAAAATCTAATAATCATGCGGAGCTGGAATGCAGCTGTAAGGGAAGGAGCATAAGAAAAGATTTCAGATGAATATAGGTTTGGGACAAGGAATGAGAGAGAAAAAAGACTATTTGAGTTCTGCAATAAATTTCAGCTTGTAATAGCGAATACTTTGTTCAAGAACCACAAGATGAGGAGGTTTGCTTGGAAAAGGCAGGATGATACGGGAATATTTCAATTAGATTACATCATGGCAGACAGAGATTCCAAAATCAGATACTGGATTGTAAAACGTACGCAGGAACAGATATAGACTCGGATCACAATGTACTAGAGATGAAGAGTAGGCTAAGGGTTAATCCTGTTTTTGTTTTGAACGGCCAGTGTCGGTTAGTCACAGCCAGTGTGCTCCTTGCCGCCGTTGGATAAGCAGCTGCAGCAGCAAGTCGTATACTCCTAGCTCACCCATTTGATACGTAGTTTAATTCTTAATTTCTTTGCGTGTTTTTGGTACTTGCATTGTTTAATTCATAAATTTCGGGCGTATTATAGTACTTGAGAGTTGTATCATCGCGTTTTATACCTGTATGGTGTAAAATCGTGTAGTCTTCTTCCGCCGCCAAGCACTGTGTCAGCAGTGCGCAAGTAGCAGCATTACTGCATTTACTAGGCAATCTTGTATTTTAATAACCGTTGAAATTTTGTGTCGATTTGTTTGTGCTCTCTGTAGATTAGTTCAGACGTTCTTTGCACAACAGTTTTTAGCATGGATAGGGACTGCAACTGCTGTGTTCGGATGCAGGCTGAGTTGGCATCCCTTCGCTCCCAGCTTCAAGCAGTGGTGGCTTTGGTCACACAGCTTGAGGCTGTTGCCAATGGGCATCACTGTGGGGGTCCGGATGGGGGTTTGTCGGGGACGGCCAGCTCGTCCCACGCATCCCCCGATTGGACTACGACTGTGGCTGCCCGGGATACTGCCCACATTGAGGCTGATCCCTCACCTGTGGTAGAGTGGGAGGTCGTCTCGAGGTGTGGCAGGGGGCGAAAGACATTCTGGAGGGCTGAACGGAAGGCCTCTCCAGTTTGTCTGACGAACCGATTTCAGGCTCTGTCTCCGGCTGATACTGATGTTCGGCTGGAGATGGCTGCTTGTCCTGTTCCAGAGGTCGCCCCTCAGTTTGCAAGATCCGGGCAGTCGCAAAGGGTGGGGTTACTGGTAGTTGAGAGCTCCAACGTCAGGCGCGTAATGGGGACCCTTAGTGATATGGCAGCAAGCGAGGGGAAGAAAACCAATGTGCACTCCGTGTCCATACCGGGCGGAGTCATACCAAATGTGGAAAGGGTCCTTACGGATGCCATGAAGGGTACAGGGTGCACCCATCTGCAGGCGGTCGCTCATGTCGGCACCAATGATGTGTGTCGCTATGGATCGGAGGAAATACTCTCTGGCTTCCGGCGGCTATCTGATTTGGTGAAGACTGCCAGTCTCGCTAGCGGGATGAAAGCAGAGCTCACCATCTGCAGCATCGTCGACAGGACTGACTGCAGACCTTTGGTACAGAGCCGAGTGGAGGGTCTGAATCAGAGGCTGAGACGGTTCTGCGACCGTGTGGGCTGCAGATTCGTCGACTTGCGCCATAGGGTGGTGGGGGTTTCGGTTCCGCTGGATAGGTCAGGAGTCCACTACACGCTGCAAGCGGCTACACGGGTAGCAGGGGCTGTGTGGCGTGAACTGGGCCATTTTTTTAGGTTAGATGGCCTCAGGCACGTACAGAAAGGGCAACAGCATCAAAGGGTGCGGGGCAAAGTCAGGACATGCGGGGACTAAGTAGCAATCGGTATTGTAAACTGTCGAAGCTGCATTGATAAAGTACCGGAACTTCGAGCGCTGATAGAAAGCACCGAAGCTGAAATCGTTATAGGTACAGAAAGCTGGCTGAAGCCAAAGATAAATTCAGCCGAAATTTTTACAAAGGCACAGACAGTGTTTAGAAAGGATAGATTGCATGCAACCGCTGGTGGCGTGTATGTCGCTGTTAGTAGTAGATTATCCTGTAGTGACGTAGAAGTGGATAGTTCCTGTGAAATATTATGGGTGGAGGTTACACTCAACAACCGAACTAGGTTAATAATTGGCTCCTTTTACCGACCTCCCGACTCAGCAGCATTAGTGGCGGAACAGCTGCGAGAAAATTTGGAATACATTTCACATAAATTTTCTCAGCATGTTATAGTCTTAGGTGGAGATTTCAATTTACCAGATATAGACTGGGACACTCAGATGTTTAGGACGGGTGGTAGGGACAGAGCATCGAATGACATTATACTGAGTGCACTATCCGAAAATTACCTCGAGCAATTAAACAGAGAACCGACTCGTGGAGATAACGTCTTGGACCTAATGATAACAAACAGACCCCAACTTTTCGACTCTGCAAGTGCAGAACAGGGAATCAGTGATCATAAGGTCGTTGCAGCATCCCTGAATATGGAAGTTAATAGGAATATAAAAAAAGGGAGGAAGGTTTATCTGTTTAGCAAGAGCAATAGAAGGCAGATTTCAGACTACCTAACAGATCAAAACGAAATTTCTGTTCCGACATTGACAATAATGAGTGTTTATGGAAAAAGTTTAAGGCAATTGTACAATGCGTTTTAGACAGGTACGTGCCGAGTAAAACTGTGAGGGACGGGAAAAACCTACCGTGGTTCAACAACAAAGTTAGGAAACTACTGCGGAAGCAAAGAGAGCTTCGCTCCAAGTTTAAAGGCAGCCAAAACCTCTCAGACAAACAGAACCTAAACGATGTCAAAGTTAGCGTAAGGAGGGCTATGCGTGAAGCGTTCAGTGAATTCGAAAGTAAAATCTATGTACCGACTTGACAGAAAATCCTAGGAAATTTTGGTCTTACGTTAAATCAGGAAGTGGCTCGAAACAGCATATCCAGACACGCCGGGATGATGATGGCATTGAAACAGAGGATGACACGCGTAAAGGTGAAATACTAAACACCTTTTTCCAAAGCTGTTTCACAGAGGAAGACCGCACTGCAGTTCCTTCTCTAAATCCTCGCACAAACCAAAAAATGGCTGACATCGAAATAAGTGTCTAAGGAATAGAAAAGCAACTGAAATCACTCAACAGAGGAAAGTCCACTGGACCTGACGGAATACCAATTCGTTTCTACACAGAGTACGCGAATGAACTTGACCCCCTTCTAACAGCCGTGTACCGCAAATCTCTAGAGGAACGGAAGGTTCCAAATGATTGGAAAAGAGCACAGATAGTCCCAGTCTTCAAGAAGAGTCGCCGAGCAGATGCGCAAAACTATAGACCTATATCTGTGACGTCGATCTGTTGTAGAATTTTAGAACATGTTTTTTGTTCGGGTATCAGGTCGTTTTTGGAAACCCAGAATCTACTCTGTAGGAATCGACATGGATTCCGGAAACAGCGATCGTGTGAGACACAACTCGCTTTATTTGTTCATGAGACCCAGAAAATATTAGATACAGGCTCCCCGGTAGATGCTAGTTTCCTAGACTTCCGGAAGGCGTTCGATACAGTTCCGCACTGTCGCCTGATAAACAAAGTAAGAGCCTACGGAATATCAGACCAGCTGTGTGGCTGGATTGAAGAGTTTTTAGCAAACAGAACACAGCATGTTGTTATCAATGGAGAGACGTCTGCAGACGTTAAAGTAACCTCTGGCGTGCCACAGGGGAGTGTTATGGGACCATTGCTTTTCACAATATATATAAATGACCTAGTAGATAGTGTCGGAAGTTCCATGCGGCTTTTCACGGATGATGCTGTAGTATACAGAGAAGTTGCAGCATCAGAAAATTGTAGCGAAATGCAGGAAGATCTGCAGCGGATAGGCACTTTGTTTAGGCAGTGGCAACTGACACATAACACAGACAAATGTAATGTATTGCGAATACATAGAAAGAAGGACCCTTTATTGTATGATTATATGATAGCGGAACAAACACTGGTAGCAGTTACTTCTGTAAAATATCTGGGAGTATGAGTGCGGAACGATTTGAAATGGAATGATCATATAAAATTAATTGTTGGTAAGGCGGGTAACAGGTTGAGATTTATTGGGAGAGTCCTTAGAAAATGTAGTCCATCAACAAAGGAGGTGGCTTACAAAACACTCGTTCGACCTATACTTGAGTGTTGCTCATCAGTGTGGGATCCGTACCAGATCGGGTTGACGGAGGAGATGGAGAAGATCCAAAGAAGAGCGGCGCGTTTCGTCACAGGGTTAAGGAGATGTTCAACAAACTCAAGTGGCAGACTCTGCAAGAGAGGCGCTCTGCATCGCGGTGTAGCTTGCTCGCCAGGTTTCGAGAGCGTGCGTTTCTGGATGAGGTATCGAATATACTGCTTCCTCCTACTTATACCTCCCGAGGAGATCACGAATGTAAAATTAGAGATATTCGAGCGGGCACGGAGGCTTTCAGACAGTCGTTCTTCCCGCGAACCATACGGGACTGGAACAGAAAAGGGAGGTAATGACAGTGGCACGTGAAGTGCCCTCCGCCACACACCGTTGGGTGGCTTGCGGAGTATAAATGTAGATGTAGATGTAGATGAAGAATCAATACGCAAAGAAGTGGGATACAGAAATACTAAGGAATGACAAAATACTCTTGAAGATTTCTAAAACTCTAGATGCAGCAGTAAAGTATAGCTCAGTAGACAGCACAATTTAATAGGATTGGACATCCGTAAAAAGGGCAATCACAGAAGTTGGAAAGAAAAATAGAGGTACAAATAATGTAACTGTAAAGAAACCATGGGTAATAGAAGAAATGCTTCTGTTGATCGACGAAATTAGAAAGTACAAAAAAGTTCAGGGAAGTTCAGGAATACAGAAATACAAGTCACTGGGGAATGAAATAAATAGGAAGTGCTTGGAAGCTAAGACGAAAGGGGTGCATGATAAATGTCAAGATACCGAAAAAGAGATGATTGTCGGAGGGTCTGACTCGTCATATAGGAAAGTCAAGGCAACCTTCGGTGAAATTAAAAGCAGGGGTGGTAACATTAAGAGCGCATCGGGAATTCCACTATTAAATGCAGAAGAGAGAGAGGATAGGTGGAAAGAGTACACTGAACGCTTCTATGAGGGGAAGATTTGTCTGATGTGATAGAAGAAGTAAGAGGAATCGAATTAGAAGAGATGGTGCATCGAATACTACAATCAGGATTTGAAAGAGCTTTGGAGGACTTATGATCAAAATAAGGCAGAAAAATAGATAAAATTTCCTCAGAATTTCTAAAATCATTGAGGGAAATGGCAACAAAACAACTATTAACGTCTGACTTTTGAAAAAAATCATCCATACAGTTCCAAAGACTGCAAGAGCTGACAAGTGCGAGAATAGTGACACAATCAGGTTAACAGCTCATGCATCCAAATTACTGATAAGAATAATATACAGAGGAATGTAAAAGAAAACTGAGGATATGTTAGATGACGATCAGTTTGACTTTAGGAAAGAAGAAGACCCCAGAGAAGCAGTTCTGACGTTGCGGTTGATAATGGAAGTAAGACTAAAGAAAAATTAAGACACGTTCATAGGATTTGCAGACTTGGAAAAAGCGCTCGACAGTGTAAAATGGTGCAGCATGTTTGAAATTCTGAGAAAAACAGGAACAAGCTATGTGGAGAGAAGGGTAATATATGTGATGTACAAGAGCAAAAGGGAATAAAGAGTAGACGACCAAGAGCGAATTGCCCGGATTAAGAAGTTTGTAAGACAGGTATGTAGTCTATCACCTGTACTGTTCAATCTGTGTATCAAAGAAGCAATGCCGGAAATAAAAGGAAGGTTCAGGAGGGGGATTAAAATTCAAGGTGAAAGGATATCAATGATAAGATTCACTGATGACATTGCTATCCTGAGTGAAAGTGAAAAAGAATTACAGGATCTGCTGAAGAGAATGAACGGTCTAATGAGTACAGAAAATGGACTAAGAGTAAATCGAAAGGTGAAAGTAACGAGAATAAGAACAGCGAGAAACTCACATCACGTCTGATAGTCACGAAGTAGATGAAATTGAGTAATTCCGTTGCCTAAGCAGCAAAATAATCAGTGACCGGCGGAGCAAGGAGGACGTTGAAAACAGACCAAAACTGACAAAAGGGTCTTTCCTGGCCAAGAGAACACTACTACTATCAAACACAGGCGTTAATTTGAGGAAGAAATTTCTGAGAATGTAAGTTTGGAGCACAGCATTGTACGGAAGTGAAACATGGTCTGTGGGGAAAGGGGAACAGAAGAGAACCGAAGCATTTGAGATGTGATGCTACAGACGAATGCTGAAAATTAGGTGAGGAATGAGGACGTTCTACGCAAAAGCAGAGAGGAAAGGAATATGTGGAAAACACTGACAAGAAGAAGGAACAGGATGATAGGAGATCTAAGACAACACAGAATGACCTCCATGGTACTAGAGGGAGCTGTGGAGGGCAAAACCTTTAGAGTAAGTCAGAGATGGGAATACATCCAGCAAATAACTGAGGACATAGGTTGCAAATGCTACTCTCAGACTACTCTCAGATGACGAGGTTGGCATAGGAGAGGCAGTCGTGGCGGGCCGCATCAAACCAGTCAAAAGACTGATGACGCAAAAAAAAAAAAAAAAAAAAATCCGACCAAAAGTAAAACAAGGATGATGAAAGTCAATAGAAGCAAATCAGGCTGTGGTGACGGAACTAGATTAGGAAAATTGGGCCTGGAAGACGTTAACATCGTCTATCAATTCAAGTGTTAAAAATTATTTTCTGAAGGAATTGCTCTAGAATGTAGTTTTGTTCGGCAGTGAGACGTGGATGATAAACAATGCATGCAACAAGATAATATTATCATCCGAAATGTGTTGCTACGGAAGAATGATGCACGTTAGATGGTTAGATTTGGTAAATAATGGGTAGTTGCTGGGCTGCATGGAGGCGAAAAGAACATTATGGCACAGGTAGAGTACAAGAAGTGCCAGGCTGCTACGACATAGTACGAGGCATGACGAATAGATTATTTGATAATTATGGGAAGTTTGTCTAAGGACGGAGGGGGGGGGGGGAGTAGAACTTATAGATGGAGACTAATTTTCGAACACAGTAAACAGCAGCTGCATCAAAGCATCAAGGTGAGCCGTTCATCACGACGTCCACACCTACTAGCATGCTTAAAGTGATTCTGGATGTACCTGCGGTTATCAGCGATCACTAATGCATAGCGATCGAGATAATTGAGAATTCTATTTGCATGATAAACGAATCAATTATATTTCGAGTACTGGCAATTTCATAATGTTTCTTCTAGGTTAAACTGACAGTGTCTTGTGTTTGTGAATACTCACCGTTGATGATCATGTAGATTCCTACACCGAATCATGTAGTTTGAAATGTACTCAGTATGTCTTTATCCGTCTACTGGGTGGTACACATTCCAATGACTTTCTGAAGTACCGAAATACCGTAAGTATCTGCTCGCCTGTGCCTGCCGTTTGTAAGACAGTGACTATGAAGTGCTGTTCTTCATATTTACACATTCCTCTTGTCTTTTGGGAAAGATTATGATTTGAAGAACATTAAAAGTGTCAACAACTCCATCTCTCTTTTTAATTGCACTCCAATGTTGTTGTAAGTATAATTAGCAAATTTTAGAAGAAAAGACCTATTTCAGGATGTTGGCAGATCAAGGAGTTAGCATTCAACATATGAAGAACTACTTACTCTTTTTTGAGATATAATTCATCGTAAACTTATTTTCCACATCTCCTGTGATATTGAAGATAGTCACATATAGAGATAAAAAAGTTGCTTCGCCATTCGAGATTCTAATGATAAATTTTTCTCTTCTTTACGGCATTCATTGACTCTCTGAATTTCTTAGGGACATATCGGTTCCGATTCCATTTGCCATTAAACAGATTTCAGCTCTCTGTGCTTTTACTACACTACTCGAAAATGAATGCCATCAAGATTCTTTTGTACGGAGACTAATTTCCTTTCAGTCGTTACCCAATCTGTGCTTGTGCGCCATCTCTAACGACGTTGTCACCGAGAGTATAAAATCATAATCTCCTTTTCTTCCTGCACAGCTTCGGATAGCTCAATCAGACGCAGGCGCAATATTTGAGGTTTTATTCCATAAGCAGCCATACGCCGGGGCTTCTCAATGTGAGTTAAAGAAGGAACGTTGCATACTGTCGCTTTTTAGTGTTTCGCATCTCAATCGGTAAAAATGAAACCCTTAGAGGATCACTTTGTCAATGAAATCGCTTTTCCTAGGCAACAAAAACATAAGTAAAACCTGTCGAAAGAAGGGAAGCAATTTCTTTAAGACTCTAATCCACAAAGCGAAATAAAATGTCCATATACCCGTTCCTAGCCAAGTAAATTCAATGTTAGCTTGTGTTCGAAAGCTGAGATTGCCGAGATATTTCTGCCTCTGACGTAAGTTTCAGAAAATATGTCTGTCACTGTTGTAGGAAAAAAAATTAACAGTACCATCGCTTGAGTTTTAAGTGTACCACGCAGTTACTAAGGCAAACATCCGAGCTACTAAGTTCAGCAGACCCTAAAAATTAAGTTACGGTGCCTTTATTAACCATTAACCGATTTTGATGAATTGGAGCCTACGCCCAAGTTACCTGTCAAAATCCCGTGAAAATTTGCCTATTGGTTTAAGAGATTAGCGCGTTCGGACAGACACGATGATTTTACTGTTTTATTATTAGCATAGATTCTGGCTGTACATTTACAGTTACAGCTACATATTAACTACAGTACCATGAATTACAAAACAACTTTTGGTCTCGTCGTGATTACCAGGTTCCACAAATCAGCTTCCGAAAACCATATTTTTTAATCTCTGCACAGATGCAAAAATGACAAATAGAGAGGTAAGTGAGTACAGATATTGGAAAAAAAATACTGAATTTGATCGACAGAGGGAAGGTCACTGCAGGTGATGGAATGCCCGGTACATAAACGCACTGAAGAACTATCTACTCTGTTAGCAAAACCTTACGTAGGTTGTTGGAACAAGGTAGAACCATAAATCTACGCTTATAAACCAAAATATCATGGGCGCTGCCCACCGCGAAACTGGATGCTGCCTGGTAGCGGAACAGGCAGATGACGCGGTAAGGGAAGTACTGTATACAAGTGGACCAGGGACGAGTGGGAAATCATTTTAGTGACGACATGTGCCACGAATGAGGAAATCTAGCGAATTTGACAAAAGGCAACAAGGAAACAGCGAGGACGGTCTTCTGCTCGTGTGCTACTCTCATGACTATTGAAAGTGGGTGAGTGACGGTAAAACGATGATTAGAAAACAAGCTGTTGGACGTTCACACCCCACCATAGAACTTCAAGATGGGATGCTTGACCGCTCTGTAAAGGAGAACCAGGTGGCGATCTGTGACAAATCCGACGACTGTATACTGTATTGGTGCTGACGACTGGATACAGCGTTGGTGCTGACGTGTTTCGGAGCGGACATTGTTGAACATGAGGCTTCTCAACCACTGTGTTCCCATGTTGATCCAGCATCATCGTCAGCTGTGTCTGAAGTGGACCTGGTAACACCTGCATTGGATAGTGGATCAATGGAAACTGGTCAGATGAATCAAGTTTCTTGTTACACCAGGTCGATGGTCGTTATTCAGATGAAAAGCTACTTGAAGCACCTCGGATGCAGGCCGTTTGCGGTCTTATTATACTATGGGAGACATTAGCCTGTGCCTTTGTGGACCTGTGGTAGCAATAGGAGGCATCAGCTGTTGGCTGCGCGAACGCTGAAAACTCCTGGCAGAATAAACCTGCATACCAGACCGGAACTCGAACCTGGGACTTTTGCATTTCATGGGAAATGGCTCTCCGGTCCTATCGAAGCACAACTCACGACCCGCCATCACAGCTTGACTCCCGCCACTACCTCACCTCCTACCTTCCAAACCTAGCAGAACTTCTCCCGCAAACTCCGCTGCAGTGGGAAATTTCATTCTGGAAACAAACGGCCAGGCTGTGACTAAGCGGTGTCTCGGCAGCATACTTCCTTCCGTGAGTGCTAGTCCCTCCAGGTAGACCAGAGAACTCGTCAACTTGTGTGAAGCTGGAACGGAGGAGAACTGTGACGAATGCGCTTGGATAGCTGAGCCGGTGGGAGAAAAAAAAAAAAAGGATCGGTAGAGGTGATGTCCTTGTACAGACAAACAAATGATTACAGTTTCAGAAAAACTAGATGATTTACTCAAGATAAAGAGCTTCTCAGATTGAGCAAGCCAATCACACGTTGGTCGACCTCTGGCCATTATGCCAGCAGTTATTTGGGGTGGGATTGATTGAGTTACTGGATGTCGTCCTCTTGGTATGAAAACAAATGGCAACCCAGACCATCACTACCTGATACCGCCCAACAATCACGCTGGTATCCCATTGCTGGCACTGGGCGCCTCCAGACCAGTCTTCGCTGGACATCGAGGTCCAGTTCAAAGAGGGGCTCATCACTGAAGACAATTACTCTACTGTCCATTAAAATTGCTACACCACGAATACGACGTGCTACACAAGCGAAATTTAACCGACAGGAAGAAGATGCTGTATATGCAAATGATTAGCTTCTCAGAGCATTCACACAAGGTTGGCGCCGGTGGCGACACCTACAGCGTGCTGACGTGAAAAAAGTTTCCAACCGATTTCTCAAACACAAACAGTAGTTGACCGGCGTTTCCTGCTGAAACGTTGTTGTCATGCCTCCTGTAAGGAAACTAAATGCATACTATCACTTTGATAAAGGTCGGATGGTAGCCTATCGTGACTGCGGCTTATCGTATAGCGACATTGCTGCTCACGTTCGTCGAGATCCAATGGCTGTTAGCAGAATATGGAATCGGTGGGTTCAGGAGGGTAACAAGGAACGCCCTGCTGGATCCCAACGGCCTCGTATCACTAGCAGTCAAGATGACAGGCATCTTATCCGCATGGCTGTAATGGGTCGTGCAGCCACGTCTCGATCTCAGCAGATGGGCCATTTGTAAGACAACAACCATTTGCACGAACAGTTCGACGACGTTTGCAGCATCATGGACTATACGCTCGGAGACCATGGCTGCGGTTACCCTCGACGCTGCATCACAGACAGGAGCACCTGCAATGGTGTACTCAACGACGAACCTAGTTGCACGAATGGCAAAACGTCACTTTTTCGGATGAATCCAGGTTCTGTTTACAGCATCATGATTGTCGCCTCCGTGTATGGCGACATGACGGTGAACGCACATTGGAAGCGTGTATTCGTCATCGCCATACTGGCGTACCACCCGGCGTGATGGTATGGGGTGCCATTGGTTTTCGTCTCGGTCACCTCTTGTTCGCATTGACGCCACTTCGAACAGTGGACGTTACATTTCAGATGTGTTACGACCCGTGGCTCTACCCTTCATTCGATTCCTGCGAAACCCTACATTTCAGCAGGATAAAGCACAATCGCATGTTGCAGGTCCTGTATGGGCCTTTGTGGATACAGGAAATGTTCGACTGCTGCCCTGGCCAGCACATTCTACAGATCTCTCACCAAAATGAAAACTTCGGGTCAATGGTGGCCGAGGAACTGGCTCGTCACAATACGGCAGTCACTACTCTTGATGAACTGTGGTATCGTGTTGAAGCAGCATGGGCAGCTGTACCTGTACACGCCATCCAAGATCTGACTCAATGCCCAGGTGTATTAAGGCCGTTATTACGGCCAGAGTCGATTGTTCTGGGTACTTATTTATCAGAATCAATACATCCAAACTGCGTGAAAATGTAATCACATCTCAGTTCTAGCATAATATATTTGTCCAATGAATATCCATTTATCATCTGCATTTCTTCTTGGTGTAGCAGTTTTAATGGTCAGTAGTGTACATCTAGTCAATGAGATTCCAAGTTAAGGAGTATTGCATCTTACTTCTGAACAACACATACCAGGCAGCGACTTTCAATTAAAATGTCTCTCCTCAGGTCTGGGACTGCGTAATGTGTACGAGTGCATGTGGTGACCCATGAACAGCAATATATGGAGAGTTTGGTTTGACTGTGAGTCGTGAGCGGATAGCCAAAGCCATTAAGGCGACCCCTAGCGTAAAGTGGGAAATCCGTCTTGGGGTTCCGGTCCGGCACAAATTTTCACCGTCGTCATACCCTTATAATGTTGATGGTTTTCCACTTTCATAACTGCGAATACATCTCATGTAATCTCTGCCGTGGCCAGGAAGGTTTCCGCATCGCTCCCCAATTGCGAACCTTCCGAACGGTATGGGCAGGCCCTCCAACGAAGCTTGGCATTTTAAAGATCTAGCGCGCAATTGGAGAGAATGTGAGACGATATCCCTCAGGAGGACATCCAGCAAGTCTAACAAAGATCAGCAAGCCGTATAACTGCTTACATAAGGTCCTTATGTGGATCAACTCTTATTGTCTTGCTTACATTTGCGAAAACAACAAAAGCGTGTGGCAACTGCGAGTCCGTTTTAATGCAAAGCACTTTTGTTACTTATTTATTTTTTCCCCAAACTAGTTCGAGCGATAACTATCGCTATCATCAGTGGGTTGTTTAAATCTAAAATATGTAGAACTGTGAAACATTATTTACAAAATAAACACTACAAATGTAATAATGTTCACATTTTTATAGCTATGCTATAAATACAAAAATAACAAAAGTTTTTTGCATCAGAGCGGACTCAAAATTTCCATATTGTTTTTTTATATGGAAACACTGAGCAAATGGAAGACTTCCAAGATAAATTTATTGTTAATTTGCGAAGTTATTTCACTTAATTAACTCATCCGATTTCCGTCCCATTGGATACTTCCTCGTTGGTGTCTCTTTTTTTCTTCGTTTATCCTGGAAATGACTTATACACAATTATTTTGTTACATATTGTAATGGTTCTTTATTTAAGTCACCATTACGGCACTCCAACCCCAGTTCTCGATACCAGTGATATCGTACTTCTTTTCTGCGAAGTAACAGACATATTTTTGTGACAATATTCACATTTGGTTTTATTAATGTATAGGTACTCCGATGTATCGATGTATTACAGTGATATGGTTCTTGTGTGTATTCATTTTTGTGAGACTGTCATAATCTTTGACTTACTTGTAACCGTTTTGGGGCGATTGCGCAAAGAGCAGTCTTTGTTTCACTTTGCATAAGTTAAGTTGTTATTTCGCTTTGTAAAAGAAGATTCAAGTCTTGTGTTTGGTTAAAGCGGAAATTAAATATATGAAGGTTGATACAAAACTGTTTTCTTGATGATGTGATATTTAAGAAGAAGTATGTTTGAATTTACAAGAAGTTTAATAAAACTGTGGATCGTGAACACCAAGTAAAAAATTATTTCTACCATACCATTGTTCAGATCTGGGATTGTTTGATCATTAAGAATTTCCTGAAGATCGCATTTGTTAGGTCTTCAAATATTGGTAAAATACAGATCTGGCCCTTCTAGCAGTCAAAGTGGAATCACCCTAGAATCAACAAGATGAGCCATAACAACTTCGAAGAAATCTACGTGGGAATCCATTCAAAATAAGTGTCAAAATTAATGACTTTTTTTACAGTGATTTCATTATTTCCATTCTGACGATACCATCCACAGTCAATAACTTTCTTGTTACCCGATAAAGTGAACATATGCTGCGTGATCAACATTATTAATCTGATTTCTAACCTACTTTGCAAGCGGTGGTATTCTTAGAAGGTACAGTGGGAGGGCTTCGGGAATTCCCATTGATGACGAGAGTTTCGTCTGCAAGGTGTCTTTTTAGCTGGTGCAGCGGTTACAAGAAGAGTCCAATGTGGACGCACAAGTGCAAGGAATAAAACTATGTTATCGGATTTAGCATTACTTGCAAAAATCGAGAAAATCACCAATTTTTCAAGCGTTCACAGGGGACTACCCACTTGGTAAATTATCCATTTATAATAAGAGACCATCGGAAACTGTTTATTGTTTATTTTTTCACTTTATGTGAGCAGACGTATATACTGGCAGAGGCAGTATGTTGTCCTCGATAGTGAGTGTTCATCGGAGGTAAGGGTATCGTCTGGAGTGCCCCAGGGAAGTGTGGTAGGTTTGTTGTTGTTTTATATCCACATAAATGATCTTTTGAATAGGGTGGATAGCAATGTGTGGCTGTTTGCTGATGATGCTGTAGTGTACGGGAAGGTGTCGTCGTTGAGTGACTGTAGGAGGATACAAGATGACTTGGACAGGATTTGTCATTAGTGTAAAGAATGGCAGCTAATTCTAGATATAGATAAATGTAAATTAATGGGAGATGAAAAGGAAAAAGAATCCTGTAATGTTTGAATACTCCACTAGTAGTGTAGCGCTTGACACAGTCACGTCGATTAAATATTTGGGCGTAACGTTGCAGAGCGATATGAAGTGGAACAAGCATGTAATGGAAGCTGTGGGGAAGGCGGATAGTCGTCTTGGGTTCATTGGTAGAATTTTAGGAAGGAGACTGCTTATAAGACACTAGTACGACCTATTCTTGAGTACTACTCAAGCGTTTGGGATCTCTATGAGGTCGGATTGAGGGAGAATATAGAAGCAATTCAGAGGCGGGCTGCTAGATTTGTTTCTGGTAGGTTTGATCATCACGCGAGTATTACGGAAATGCTTCAGGAACTCGGGTGGGAGTCTCTGGAGGAAAGGGGGGCGTTCTTTTCGTGAATCGCTACTGAGGAAATTTAGAGAACCAGCATTTGAGGCTGACTGCAGTACAATTTTACTGCCGCCAACTTATATTTCGCGGAAAGACCACAAAGATAAGATAAGAGTTGTTAGTGCTCGTACAGAGGCATATTGGCAGTCATTTTTCCCTCGTTCTGTTTGAGAGTGGAAAAGGGAGAGAAGATTCTAGTTGTGGTACGATGTACCCTCCGCCACGCACCGTATGGTGGATTGCGGAGTATGTATATAGATCTATATGCAGATGTAGATGTAGGCAAAAGTTCCCTCAATTGCCTTCGTCTCCGCCACTACCGCGGGAACTGCAGAGAGAGTACGACGTGCATCAAACGAGCCCCTTTGTTACTCAAGGTGCACCGTTCCCGAATATAGAAGCGGGCACAGTAGAAGACGTGAGACGGTCCGCTGAGTGGCTGTGGAGAGCGGCGGCCGCGTGTATCGGCGGCCCCGTCGCCCCCTTGGGCACGTCCGGGCCGCGGCGCATGCCGATGGCTGCTCTGGCCACCTGCTCAGCCACTTGCTGCGCTCGTCGCCTCATTCCCAGCAGCGCCAAAAGCCACCTCGCCTCAGGGAGGAATAATCGAGGACCCAATCAATACCAGCACCGGGAAGCCACGCCAGTTCAGTCGTTCCATTTTCGTTGTAGTTATGCGGATACTTAAATTACTGGCTAGCACTTTCTCTGCGTCGTATTCTCTTTTACTGCAAGTGAATGCGGCTATAGCGGGTGATCAAAAAGTCACTATAAATTTGAAAACTTAATGTTGTTGTTGTTGTGGTCTTCAGTCCTGAGGCTGGTTTGGTGCAGCTTTCCATGCTACTCTATCCCGTGCAAGCCTCTTCATCTCCCAGTACCTACTGCAGCCTACATCCTTCTGAATCTGCTTAGTGTATTCATCTCTTGGTCTCCCTCTACGATTTTTACCCTCCACGTGGCCCTCCAATACTAAATTGGTGATCCCTTGATGGCTCAGAACATGTCTACCAACCGATCTCTTCTTCTAATCAGGTTCTGCCACAAACTTCTCTTCTCCCCAATCCTATTCAATACCTCCTCATTAGTTACGTGATCTACCCATCTAATCTTCAGCATTCTTCTGTAGCGCCACATTTCGAAAGCTTCTATTCTCTTCTTGTCCAAACTATTTATCGTCCAAGTTTCCCTTCCATACATGGCTACACTACATAGAAATACTTTCAGAAAATACTTCCTGACAGTTAAATGTATACTCGACGTTAACAAATTTCTCTTCTTCAGAAACGCTTTCCTTGCCATTGCCAGACTACATTTTATATCCTCTCTACTTCGACCATCATCAGTTATTTTACTCCCCAAATAGCAAAACTCCTTTACTACTTTAAGCGTTTCATTTCCTAATCTAATACCCTCAGCATCACCAGATTTAATTCTATTACATTCCATTATTCTCGTTGATGTTCATCTTATATCCTGCTTTCAAGACACTGTCCACTCCGTTCAGCTGCTCTTCCAGGTGCTTTGCTGTCTCTGACAGAATTACAATGTCATCGGCGAACCTCATAGTTTTTATTTCTTCTCCATGGATTTTATTTCCTACACCGAATTTTTCTTTTGTTTCTTTTACTTCTTGCTGAATATAGAGTTTGAATAACATCGGGGATAGGATTATACAAGTCATTACCTGTCTCTGACGACCACAGTGAATCGGCAAACCCTTCATTTCTTCACATTGACCTTAAATTTCTTTTCGAAATTTCTACTTGGTTTCCCTCTCCCTGTTCAGTGAAAAGATCGAATACAATACTAATGGGGGACAGGCTGCCACGTTGTGAGACTCTCTCACTCCCTTCCATACAACTGCTTCCTTTCCAGGCCATCGAGGCTTGCTTTGTAAGCATTGCAATCATTTCGAATAAGAAACTGAGATGTCTTCGAAGCACTTCTCCTTCATAAAATGATATTGTCCTAATAAGAACAAGCATCACGACGAAGTACCTCTTCAACATAACGCAAACAGGCTCATGCTCAAAAAATAAGGAAATTATGGGTGACATACAAATTGTTCATTGCTGAAGACATCACACAGTCCTAATGAACTCAAGTATTGCCAGTGATGGCAATAGTGTTTGGTATCCTTCCACCCTAGAGCTTGTAGGACTCGATGTCTCAGAACATGTCCTATCAACCGATATGTCTCAGAACATGTCCTATCAACCGATCCCTTCTTCTAGGCAAGTTGTCCCACAAGCTCCTCTTCTCTCCAATTCTCTTTAATACCTCCTCCTTCAGCATTCTTCTGTAGTACCGCATTTCGAAAGCTTTTATTCTCTTCTTGTCCAAACTGTTTGTCGTCCATTTTTCGCTTCCATATGTGGCTACACACCATGCAAATACTTTCAGAAACGACTTCCTGACACTTAAATCTATACTCGATGTTAACAAATTTCTCGTCTTCAGAAATGCTTTCCTTGCCATTGTCTGTCTACATTTTATATCCTCTCTACTTCGACCATCATCAGTTATTTTGCTCCCGAAACAGCAAAACTCCTTTACTACTTTAAGCGTCTCATTTCCTAATCTATTCTCACAGCATCACCCGACTTAATTCGACTATATTCCATTATCCTCGTTACGATTTTGTTGATGTTCATCTTATACCCTCCTTTCAAGACACTGTCCACTCCGTTCAACTGCTCTTCCAAATCCTTTGCTGTATCTGACAGAATTACATTGTCATCGGCGAACCTCAAGGTTTTTATTTCTTCTCCATGGATTTTAATACCTATTCCGAACTTTTCTTAATAAACCACGGAATAATGTAGAAAGAGAGGTAAAAACTGACACACATGCTTGGAATGACATAAGGTTTTATTAGAACCACAAAAAAACAAAGTTCAAAAAATGTCCGACAGATGGCACTGGACATCAAAACGTCAGTGACTGCGCAAACAATCGTGTATAAAAGGAGCTGTAATGAGAGAGAGAATCAGATGCGCCAGCAGTCACAGCATGTTGACGTTACCTGAAAAGGCGGTTTTAGTGAAGCTGTACAATCAGAATGGGGAATGTGCTAGTTCAGCGTTACGATCCTATCGCCATAGGAAGGGGATTCGAATGGGTATAAGTCCGTTGACAAATGCAGCTGTGGCGAGAATGATTTCGCGGGTTGTTTAGACGATAGACCCCATAGTGGCCGACCGAACACAAGGCGTAATGCTACCGAGACAGTTCAGGAAGAAGTGGAGACTTAGCGTTTTCGTCTATGCACGGGAAAGTCAGCGCTCGTGCAGTCGCACTTCGCATCTGTTGTGTTGGCAGAAGAGCCAACACCGTGATAAGAATGGAGGCCGAAATGTACACTTTTTAGCTCACGCAGGCTGGCGTGAAGAGGGAAGAACTATACTGACGTGAGGTCTGGAACACGACAAGTAATGAGAATTCAGAAAGCGGACGTAATAAGTTTTATACTTAACTTTAATCCATTAATGATGAACGTCGCTCTTGACGGTACATGATTCACAATATCAATATCAATATTAACTGAATAAGGCGCCTTGCTAGGTCGTAGCAAATGACGTAGCTGAAGGCTATGCTAAACTGTCGTCTGTGCAAATGGGAGCGTCTGTAGTCATTGAATCAACGCTAGCAAAGTCGGCTGTACAACTGGGACAAGTGCTAGGAAGTCTCTCTAGACTAGACCTGCCGTGTGGCGGCGCTCGGTCTGCAATCACTGATAGTGGCGGCACGCGGGACCGACGTATACTACCGGACCGCAGCCGATTTAAAGGCTACCACCTAGCAAGTGTGGTGTCTGGCGGTGACACCACAGCACCGTAATTCCATACACTACTGTTTCGTTGGCTCTTAGGCGTACCCTCCGATGCTATCCGTACAAAATCCATCGGAATCATGAACTGTTACCTGGCGATTTAGTGAAGCGGAGGGCATTTGTGGTGTGGGCGTTTCAAAAGATGGCGGAAGATGAGGACTGGTTGAGTAACGTGTTGTGGACCGAAAAAGCTCATTTCACGCACCGAGGGTCTGTCAACGCCCACAACTGCAGAATTTGGGCTACTGAAAATTCTAGAACTGTCGTGGAAACTCCATTGCACGACGAGGAAGTCACTGTATGCGTTATATTTACCGCATCTACCGTTATCGGGCCTTTTTTGTTCGAGGAAATGCGTCATTCTGGTTTTGTAACTGCTACCGTGACGGTTGAGAGGTACGCCGATTTGCTACAGAATCGCATCATCCCCAGCTTCGCTGATAAACACCTGTTGGAACGTACGATGCTTTATGCGGGATGGCGCTCCAGCCCATGTTGCTAGACGCGTGATGATCGTGTGCTCAGCCGCCTCTTTCGTCATGCTTGGCCTCCCAGGTCCGCAGACTTCAGTCCGTGCGAATATTGGATTTGGGGTTACCTGAAGTCGCAAGTGTATCGTGATCGACTGATATCTCTAGGGATGCTGAAAGACAACATCCGACACCAATGCCTCACCATAATACCGGACATGCTTTACAGTGCTGTTCACAACATTATTCCTCGACAACAGCTATTGTTGAGGAACGATGGTGGACATATTGAGCATTTACTGTAAAGAACATCATTTTTGCTTTGTCTTACTTTGTTATGCTAATTATTGCTATTCTGATCAGATGAAGCGCCAGCTGTCGGGCATTTTTTGAACTTTTGTATTTTTTTGCTTCTAATAAATCCCCATGTTATTCCAACCATGTCTGTCAATTTGTACCTCTCTATCTATATTATTCCTTGATGTATTCAGTTTTCAAATTTATACTGACTTTTTGATCACCCGATATGCAGCGTTGTGATAGTTATTAGTCGATTGGAACAAATATGTATGAAAAGGCCCCCGGAGAATCGCGTTTTCGAGAGGTCTTGATGATCGATTCCTATTTGACCTCCGAACATGGGGTGAAAAGTACTTGGGATAGTCTGGACCACCGGCCATTCGTATAGCTACTCAAACATATGTATAATTTCATCCAGTGCGAAGAAATGCTACTGCGAAAGGAATGCGACTGGTGGAAGTTTTGAAGAAAATATATCCGAACAGCCGTAATTTTATTTAATAATTTTATTTAGCTATCAGTTTTGGTCGCTCATTGGCGCAATATTGAGGCACCTATACGCAAAAGTAGGCGAGTCACTCACTCGTATGTGTTTCTGTTTAGACCGCTACATCCAGCTGGTTTCCGTAAACTGCTTCTCGGTGGACGCGGAGCCTACACATCCCTACCGTCGTTAGAGATGTGAAGGGTCAACGTCTACCGCTAAGATGTGTACGGAAACCAGCTGGGAATAGTATATGGTAGTATCTACAATAACACAAGCAACTAGTTTCGTGTATAGGGGGCTTAATATGGTGTCAATGAGTCACGAAACCTGATATCTAAATAAAATTAAATAAAATTACTTACGTTCGTATCTATTTCTTCAAGTATTCGAACATCTGTCTGATTGTAGCTGTGTTACAGTATACTAAACAAGGTTTGAACGACGAACCGGAGCTGGTGCCCAGGCAAGTGGCGTGAATCGATTAACACCTTTTGCAAGAGACCTGAACTGAGCTGAAATTAACGCTGAGCTAATGGCATTATTTGTATGTGCGGCATCGGATTTTACGTGCAAAACGAGTGACTGCTGTTCGGATTTTACGTGAAAAACAACATGTTTTTCTGTGAGCTTTGCACGAAGCTAGATAAATGGGCAAAGTCGAAATGATTTGTTTTTTACGCAGTAACCTTTATCCGTGGTCGATTTCGATAGTTTAAAGTCACGTAAAATTCGTTTTTACGTGAACTAAATGCATGGAAATGGTTTACAGTGAATCCAATAAATAAGAAAATACATTCTTGCCATAAAACTGGAAACTAGCTTCAAAAAATGTAGTTTCATTCTGATATTAAGTGCAAAAAAACACGTGTTATTGCTTTTTTGCTCGTGACATTTCTATTTTTCAGACTTTTGCGTGGTACATTGTTTGGCAATTCAGCTGCTTATTTCAGCCAGTCATACTTGTATTTAGTTCTGATTGTTTGTTGCAAAATTTCGTGTTAAAATTATTCACGTGAGTTTCTCTATCCGCAATTTATTAAGTTCAGTTTTTTTTATTATTGCATTCTTTAAATAAACACGACAAGAATTTTAATATAAGAGTTAATAACAGGACGTATGCTTTTCAATAGTTTGTTTGTTGCGTGAGTCGTTCAGCGTTCATGAACTGTGTGATTCATTACGCACACACCGTTTTTGTTGTTTTGTTTCAGATGCAACATTTCATTTACAACATCATTTGCAAATGTTTAAATATTTCGTATAGATACGTTACGTCAACGGATAGGTAAGTTAGATTTGACCACAAATTGGTACGGTTTCCGATGAGTTGGGCATTTTTTCGTCCATCATTTAACTGTTCAACGGCTTAAATCCTCACCTAGTTAAATGGTCAAATGAATTGACAATTAGTCAAATTAATTAAATTATCAGTCGGTCCTTTTGGTGTCTTAGGTTGCTTCTTCCTGATGTTGGTCAAATAAGTGGAGGTCGAAGACCAGCGTATCCTAGTGCATTATTACAAGTATTTCTTGATTAATTATGAAGATATATTCACATTTTATAACAGCCAATTTTAGCTTCATCTGTGTATTATTTCGTACTATTTTGTCGCATCGTTGGTTACGTTATTCTTGTGGGCTAGTTTGTAACTGCTTTTAAGAAGCACAGTAGTGGACATCCTAATGCTGCTGTTAAATTAGGCGAAAGCGTTTGACCGTCCAGACGACATTTCGTAGGTAGACGTATTCAAAAGAAGTATGTGGACACGATGAGATTCGCAAAATATCCATGTTTCCAAGCTGCTACTTCACATGAACCATGTGTACACTTCTTTTTGTACAACCAGTCAGCATTTCTTCCACATCATCAGCTTATCTACGTAATGTAGTTGTAGCGTAAGTTTATCTATGTAATATAAAATATTTTCTTACATTATTATCACAAAATTTGCAGTGTGTTTTATTTTTCGTTCGGTGCAGTATTTATGTTTGCTGCATTCTGTGTATTATGTTTTTTTTTTTTTTCATGTTTCCTTACACAGTCTCATGCATATATGGACACATTTAAAGTAATTGTAAAACAAAAATTAAGAAAAACAATAAGTAAATATACAAAATAATTAAACGTGTAAAACAAATAATAATAAAATAAATAAATAAAGATGAAAATAAGAAAAAAAGCAAAAAGATCTCCCGTGTGCATGTGTCACAGACGTGTTGGCGAAGTGTGTGTACTCTGACGTCACAGTAGGCTATGTTGGGCAGGTTCAACCATGCTAGGCAGGTAACAATAGAGGAGCCAGACTATTGATGCCCAACTCAAGCAACATGGGTCGAAAGACAATCAAAAGCTATACCGGATTATTCGTTGCATCAAGTCAACAAAAATTTACATCGGTTGCCAAGCTATAGCAGTTTCATACAAAAATTACAGTGAAGTTGCGAACCAGAACGAAAAATTTTACTTCTGTCAGAACACAAAACAGGCCAATATATCCTGGCCAGAATGAGGTCTGTAAAAGAAGGGTACTAGGTTATCGACTTACCTATCTGCTTCAACACATTTAAATCAAAACATCTTTACACACTCAAGCTTTTTTATAGGTTCGTCGTACTTCCTCAGTCCAGTGTGATCTGTTAGCTTCAAGGTGTTGTATTTTATTGGCTAAAGACAAGGATGCTGTATCCAAAATCCAGGAGAGTCGCCGACGACAGTAAACAATATGTAATATCATAAGGGTGAAGAATGTACATGTAGTATCTAAAAATGTTTTTTGGGGAGGACAAAATTTCTGAGGGTGAAGTTGTTCCGAAGAAGAGACTAAAACAATTTTTTTTGGCTTCTGGGTGGGGCAGCGGTTGATTGTTGGATGATATGTGTAATGTGTCGTGCTCTACATCTACATCTACATGCATACTCCGCAAACCACCGTACGGTGCGTGATGGAGGATACCCTGTCCCACCACCTGTCGTTTTCCTTCCTATTCCATTCGCAAATAGAACAGGGGGAAACGACTGTCTAAATGCTTCCGTGTGAGCCCTGATTTCTCTTATCTTACCTTAGTGGTCCTGATGCGCAATGTATGTTGGCGGCAGCAGAATCGTATGGCAGTCAGCTTCAAATGCAAGTTCTCTAAATTTTCTCAGTAGTGTTTCTCGAAACGAACGTCACTTTCCCGCCTGGATTCGCATTTGAATTCCCGAAGCATCTCCGTTACACTTTCGTGTTGTTCTGACCTACCGGTAACAAATCTAGCAGCCCGCCTCTAAATTGCTTTGATGTCTTCCTTCAGTCCGATATGGTACGGATCCCAAACACTCTAGCAGTTCACAAGAATAAGTCGCTCGAGCGTCCTATATGCAGTCTCCTTTACAGGTGAACCACTCTTTCCTAAAATTCTCCCAATAAACCCAAGTCGACTATTCGCCTTCTCCGCCACAACTCTCAGATGTTCGTTCCATTTCATGTAGCTTTGCAACGTTACGCCTAGATATTTGAACGACTTGATTACGTCAAGCAGGACATTACTAATTCTGTATCCGAGCATTACAGGTTTGATCTTCCTACTCACCGGCGTTAACTTACGTTTTTCTATGTTTTCGGCTAGCTGCCATTCGTCACACCAAATGGAAATTTAGTGTAAGTCGTCTTGTATTTTGGTACAGTCACTCAACTTGGACACCTTACCGTTCACCACGCCAATGTCAGCAGACAACCACAGAGTGCTGCCCACCCTGACCGCCATACCATCTACGTGTATCGAGAACAACAGCGGTCCTATCACACATCCCTGGAGCACTCCTGACGATACTTTTGTGTCTGATGAACATTTGCCCTCGAGAACAACATTCTGGGTTCTATTATTTGAGAAATCGTAGAGCCGCTCCCATATCTGTGAACTTATTCTATATGCTCGTTCCTTCATTAACAACCTGCAAAGGGGCACCCTGTCAAATGCTTTCCGGAAATCTTGAAATATGGAAACTGCCTGTTGCTCTTCATCCATAGTTCTCAGTTTATCATGTGAGAAAAGGACAAGCTGAGTTTCCTACGAGTGATTCTGTCTAAAACCATGCTGATTCGTACACATAAGCTTGTCAGTCTCAGGAAAGTTTATTATATTCGAACTGAGAATATGTTCAAGGATTCTGCATAAAACTGAAGTTAGGGACTGTGGTCTGTAATTCTGCGGGTCATTTCTTTTACCCTTCTTATGTACTGCAGTCACCTACGCTTTTTTCCAGTCGTTTCGGACTTTGTACTTTGCGAGAGATTCACGATGAGCGCAAACTAGGTAAGGGGCCAATGCCGTAGAGTAATCTGTAAAATCGAACTGGGATCCCGTCCGAACCTGATGATTTATTTGCTTTCAAATCCTTTAGTTGTTTCCATACGCCATGTACGCTTATTACCATTTTCCAGACAGGAAGTCTGTCCGATGCTCAAATGACGGCATGTTTGTACGATTATCCTGTGTGAACGATTTCTTGAACGTAAAATTTAAAACTTCGGCATTCGTTTTGCTACCTCCAACTGCCACATCAAACTGGCCAACAAGGGTCAGAACTTAGACTCGCTAAGCGATATTACGTAAGACCTGAATTTCCTCGGGTTCTCCGGCAGGTCTTTTGCTAAAACGTGATGGTAGTAGTAGTTGCATGCTTCGCGCATAAATCTTTTCACAGACAGACGAATCTCTACGAAGCTTCGTATGTTACCATTTGTGCGTTCCCTTTTGAACCGAGAGTGCAGCAGCATCCGTCGAATTTCGTTATTAAACCATGGTTGGTCTTTGCCATCATTTATCCAGTTACTAGGCACATAACTCTCCAGACCACGATTTACAATATACTTAAACTTTACCCATAATCCGTCTGCATCCATTTTACTCAAAACAAGTGATGCCATTTCACTGTATAACTGAGATTACAGTAACTGCTTATTTGCTCTATCTAGCCGAAACACTCTCCGACCCTTCTTGACTGAACCATTAACTTTTGTGATCTTAGTTGCTACAATGACATCACGATCGCTAATCGCCATTTCTATACTGACGCCGGCCGCGGTGGTCTCGCGGTTCTAGGCGCGCAGTCCGGAACCGTGCGACTGCTACGGTTGCAGGTTCGAATCCTGCCTCGGGCATGGATGTGTGTGATGTCCTTAGGTTAGTTAGGTTTAAGTAGTTCTAAGTTCTAGGGGACTGATGACCACAGCAGTTGAGTCCCATAGTGCTCAGAGCCATTTGAACCATTTTTTTCTATACTGACGCTGTCAATAAGGTCCGGTGTATTTGCAGTTACAAAGTCTAAGATATTTCCATGGCGTATGGCCTGCTGAGGTAGCTGCTCATAAAACGCGTTCAAAAGTATTTCTCATGACTGCCTGTATATACCCCCCCCCCCCCCCCCCAACCACCGCAATGAATCCATAGACATCCTAGTCTGCACTCGTCAGGTTAAAGTCGCCTCCAACTAGTAATGCGTGATCTGAGCATTTCCACTCTACTGACCGTAAACTTTCTTGAATGACTCTATAAGAACCGTCACAGCAGAATCGAGTTGCCGGTAAAAACATCCAACAATTAACTTGGTTCCAGCTACACCTGTTATAGGCGACTAGATGACTTCACTGTCGCACTCATCTGCAATCTCGACAGAGCTAATATTTTTGTCATCTCCAAATTACAACCCCTCCCCTCCCCCCCCCCCCCCTCACCCTATGGCCACTAATCTGTCTTGCCGATGTTAGTTCCAAGACTCGCTAAATATCTCAGAGCTCTCCTCTTCGGGTTTCAGCCAGGTCTCGGTCCCAAGAATAAATTGAGAGAGAGAACTTTACTGGAGGGCAGTAAATTCTGGAACTTTATTAAAAATACTTCGACATTTTACTGATAAAATTGTGGCGACCGAAGTGTCTTTATGGTAAACGCCGTTTGACTTCCCTTACTGCATACCGACTGGCGAGTGTTCATCAGCACCTCAAACTACAGTCTAGCCTAAAAAACCCGCATGTGCACTTCACAAATACTCTACTACCCGAGTAGTTGCTTTCTTTGTGTATTACGATGTGTTATGTTACATGACATGGGTACTAACATTAGCAAATATAAAAGAACGAATATGTCAAAAAGTTCTGATTTCAATGTCTTTGGATCTGCCATTTACGTAGAAAAGCGAGTACCCTAATTCTGCTCAGTGTCTTTGTGCGAGTAGAAGAGCAATTTTCATTTGGCTTGTAAAGTAACTGTATCTGAGTGCGACATTTGCACTTAATAGTATAAAAAGAAACTAGATTCGGTAGAGGTACTAACTTAGGTAGTGTAAGCTCTCCATACCTCCTCAGAAGAACATTCTCATTGCTTTGATGCGTTTTAGTTAGTGTAGAACTACTACCAGGTTGTCTTGTGATCCTTCACTGCTATTGTAATTCATGGCAGAGAAATGGTGTGCGTGTACCAGTGTGTAGTATGGAATAAGCGCAAATGATTCTACGTGGACACGTGACAGAGTTTTCCGACGTGCCCAACACTACAGCGTGAATGGAGCTGTCTGATTTTTTCGCGTGTCAGTGCGAACTATGTAGCGTGTCCACAAGGAATGGAGTACCACTTCTATACACCTGACAGAAAGTGAGGATATTGGCAGTAAGGAAATTGCTCCCGACAGCTTGCGCAGACGAGTGTCACGGCTTGTCAGTGACAATCAGTTTCAAATTCGACAGCAGTTTGGTACCTCGCAATAGCCATCTTCTGACAACGGCAAATAAGGTTGCGTGTCATTGATGGGCTAAACAACACGGGAACTTGATCGATCCAAAGTGTTTAGATCTTATCTTTTTATCAGTGCTGCAATTCGTCGAGTCTATCGACGGACCAATGGTGTGTTTAACTCGCAGTGTGGAGGTTTTAGTTCAGATCAGAGGTGGTTCTGTGATGTTTTCAAGTTGTTCATCGTTCCATGATTTGAGTCTTCTCAAACTGGTTGGCGAGAGCAAGAACAAGTACCTTTATTTCAGCATTCTCAATGACATTTACATCTACATTCATTTTTCTACATCCTGTGGATGCACTAGTCTCCAAATATGAATATGTTCAAAGGGTTGCACGCATACGTTTCTGGTGTGACGAACACCCAATCGCACCTCGGCTGGCCCGCTAAATCGATTGATCTTAATCTCATAGTACTTATCTGCCACTGTTTTGATCAGCGAGTGAACTTACACTATGTGATCAAAAGTATCCGAACACTCCCAAAAACATATATTTTTCATATTAGGTGCATTGTGTTGCCGCCTACTGCCAGGTACTCCATATCGGCGACCTCAGTAGTCATCAGACATCGTGAGAGAGTAGAAAGGGGTGCTCCGCGGAACTCACGGACTTAGAACGTGGTCAGGTGATTGGGTGTCACTTGTGTCATGTCTCTGTACGTGAGATTTCCACACTCCTAAACGTCCCTAGCTCCCCTGTTTCCGATGTAATAGTGAAGTGGGAACGTGAAGGGACACGTACAGAACAACAGCGTACAGGCCGATCTGGTCTGCTGACTGACATCTATCTAGATCATCACACAGGAATTCCAAACTTCATCAGGGTCCATTGCAAGCCCTATGACACTTAGACGGGAGGTGAGAAAACTTGGATTTCATGGTCGAGCAGCTGGTCATAAGCCACACATCAAGCCGGTAAATGCCAAACTAAGCCTTCCTTGGTGTGAGGAGCGCAAACATTGCACATTTCGACTGTGGAAAAACGTTGTGTGCAGTGACGAATCACGGTAAAGATTGTGGCGGTCGGATGGCAGGGTATGGATATGGCGAATGAGTGGTGAACTTCATCTGCCAGCGTATGTAGTGCCAACAGTAAAATTCGGAGGAGGTGGTGTTGTGGTGTTGTATTTTCATGGAGGGGCTTGCACCCCTTGTTGGTTTGCGTTCCACTATCGCAGCACAAGCCTACATTGATGTTTTAAGCACTTTCTTGCTGCCCACTGTTGAACAGCAATTTGGGGATGGCGATTACATCTTTCAGCACGATCGAGCACCTGTTCATAATGCACGGCCTGTGGCGAAGTGGTTTATGACAATAACATCCCTGTAATGGAGTGGCTTGCACAGAATCCTGACCTGAAACCTACAGAAGACCTTTGGGATGTTTTGGAACAACGACTTCGTGCCAGGCCTGACCGACCGAAATCGATAACTCTCCTCAGTGCAGCACCCTGTGAAGAAAGGGCTGCCATTCCCAAGAAACCATGCAGCACTTGATTGAACGTATGTCTGCGAGAGTGGAAGCTGTCATCAAGGCTAAGGGTGGGCCAACACCACATTACATTCCAGCAATACCGATGGAGGGAGCCATGAACTTGTAAGTCATTTTCAGACAGGTGTCTGGATGCTTTTCATCAAGTAGTGTAGTAACAGATCAGCTCTATGTGATTTAATCGTCGATAAGTTTTTTCAGCAGAATTTAGGATACCTGAAAAAGCTTGTGCAGAAAAACTTAGACCATTATGTACCGCATGTATTACACAATGTTGGCATGATGCATTCTGGGGTAACTAAAACATGTCCACTGCGCTTTTTAAAATTGTTTTACATTCTTCGACAGTGGCTTGTCAATTTCAATAACTATTGGTAAAACACAATTTTTTAAAAATTAACATGTCGTCACTATGACATAAAACAAGAATTCATTTATATTTCCATTATATTAATGAAACATATGGTACTTATTCCTAGAGGCTAATCGTTTTAGTAAGACAAATGAGAGGGCGGCTACTTATAGATGGCTATATTGGGCTTCAAAGCACGTGTGAGTCAGCAGGGCTACATGAGCGACAGTATGTCTTGTGGCAAACTGCACCCAGATCTGAGGATGGATTTGGGTCTATTGGATATGGCTCTCTGACTGTCATTGCGCTTGGCCTTTGAGATTCATTTTAAGTGTCCTGCATCAAGCGTGACAACGAAATGTCCCTCATTATGTCTTTCAACAAAGTGGTCCAATGTACAAAGATCTCTCTCCTAGCATTCAGCAAAATTTTCTGAGATTATGTCGCACCATGAGCAGCAAGTTGTAATTCTTCATATTGAGTTATTTGGTAAAAAGCTTTTATTGACACATAACATCCATAAAAGACACACATTCACCAAATCCATTGGTAAGGCTCATTCTATTAGTGGCAATACTACGCAAATATCTACATTGCTCAATCAGGTTAACAACACATGCTGCCTGTGTAATTACCCCATCTACAAGGTGTTACAAGGCTCCTGCATGCCAGCTCCAGACATTTCAGTAAATAGCTTTGCGTTTGTGATAAATGTAATGTCAATAAGGAAATGTGTATGTGTATGTCTGTGAATCTCCTCTCAAATACCTGGATAGATTTCAACCGAATCTGGCACAAAAACAGAAGT
Source organism: Schistocerca gregaria (assembly GCF_023897955.1). Classification (NCBI taxonomy): domain Eukaryota; kingdom Metazoa; phylum Arthropoda; class Insecta; order Orthoptera; family Acrididae; genus Schistocerca; species Schistocerca gregaria. The sequence goes on along the minus strand of NC_064925.1, from coordinate 338,403,940 downwards.
CTTCACAAGTATCAACACTGTGCTCTTTCTAAATTCCTAGCTCCAACTAGAGTAGAGATAGGGCAAAAAAGTGGTTTCTACAGCCCCTGTGGTGTAGACTGCCTTCAAGACAGGTGTATTGTACAGAAATAGTACCTGCTTGCCTTACTAACGTGCTTTGAAGGGCAGCCTGAACATCACGGGCAAGAAACAGTTTTCCACTGTCCTGTGTGAGAGGCATGTTGTGTTGGAATAGCATCGGCCTGTCATATCGATCTGCTTTGCAAAGTTGCGTACATTTCAGGATCAACAAAAGTATTTCAAGCCACTGACGTGGCATGGCTGGCATATTGTAGAAGTAGTTCAGGACTGCGTTATTGACCTGTTTTGCAGGGCTACACGCTTCCTCAGGAGGACATCCAATAACTCTGTCAACCACTGCTTCTATAAGGGTCAGAGGTTACAGACTTGTTCAATTTGTTATGCTCTTACATTTGAACACAATCATCCATTTTTTCTGAAATTGTAATGATCTCTTTGTCTGTACATTTACGTCACATCTACCGAATTCGTCCCCATTTAAGCAATTCCTTCGTGATGCGACGTTTTCTTCTCTTACAGAATTCTGCAACCCCCGCAGATTGCTTCCATAGGGATCACAAAGACTAAATTAAACTAATTACAGTACACACAAGTCAATGAAGCAATCATTGCTCAGATGATCCTTACGTGAATAGAAGTGGAGAAAGCTGTAATAACTGTTACAATAGGACGTACCATGTGCCAAAAACTTCAATTTATTACGTGAAACTCTTAACACGTTTTAAATAAATCGTACGTTATTAACTTTCTACTTTTTTCATTCTCCATGTTTGCGTATCTACAGCTTTCTTCCGTTAGAAGAATCTGAATTGTAGGGTGTAGCGTAGAGGTGTGTACTGTAACTACGTCTGTGCGTAATAAACATAGTCCTGTAATCGAGTTTCAAGGTCGAAGAGTCGGTCCACACATACAGCACCCTCTCCTTCGGCATGACAATTCCAGGGCACACAAGTCTGCTGCGACATCTGCAACGATCCAACGCCTAGGATTCATTGTTATCGGTCACCCTCAATACAGTCCTCGTCCGTTTCAGGAACTATTCAAAATCGAGAACCACCTTGATGAAGCTCTGCAAGCAGAGGTGAGGTTGCAGCTCTGTCAACAATGTCAAACGTTCTACAGTGACGGTGTGAACAAACTGGTCTCTCGTTCGAAGAAATACACTACTGGCCATTAAAATTGCTACACCAAGAAGAAAGGCAGATGATAAACGGGTATTCATTGGAGAAATATATTATACTAGAACTGACATGTGATTACATTTTCACGCAATTTGGATGCATAGATCCTGAGAAATCAGTACCCAGAACAACCACCTCTGGCCATAATAACGGCCTTGATACTCCTGGGCACTGTGTCAAACAGAGCTTGGATGGCGTGTACACGTACAGCTGCCCATGCAGCTTCAACACGATATCACAGTTCATCAAGAGTAGTGACTGCCGTATTGAAACGAGCCAGTTGCTCGGCCACCAATGACCAGACGCTTCAGTTCGTGAGAGATCTGGAGAATGTGCTGGCCAGGGTAGCGGTAGAACATTTTCTGTATCCAGAAAGGCTCGTACAGGACCTGCAACATGCGGTCGTGCATTATCCTGCTGAAATGCAGGGTTTCACAGGGATCGAATGAAGGGTAGACCCACGGGTCGTAACACATCTGAAATGTAACGTCCACTGTTCAAAGTGCCTTCAATGCGAACAAGAGGTGACCGAGACGTGTAACCATTGGCACCCCATACTATCACGCCGGGTGATACGCCAGTATGGTGATGACGAATACACGCTTCCAATGTGCATTCACTGCGATGTCGCCAAACACGGATGCGACCATCATAATGCTGTAAACAGAACCTGGATTCATCCGACAAAATGACGTTTCGCCATTCGTGAACCCAGGTTCGTCGTAAAGTACACCATCGCAGGTGCTCCTGTCTTTGATGCAGCGTCAAGGGTAACCGCAGCCATGGTCTCCGAGCTTATAGTCCATTCTGCAGCAAACACCGTCGAACTGTTCGTGCAGATGGCTGTTGTCTTGCAGGTGTCCCCATCTATTGACTCAGGGACCGAGACGTGGCTGCACGATCCGTTACAGCCGTGAGGATAAGATGCGTATGATCTCGACTGCTAGTGATACGAGGCCGTTGGGATCCAGCACGGTGTTCCGTATTACCCTCTTGAACCCACCGATTCGATATGCTGCTAACAGTCATTGTATCTCGACCAAAGCGAGCAGCAATGTCGCGACACGATAAACAGCTATCACGATAGGCTACAATCCGATGTTTGTCAAAGTCGGAAACGTGATGGTAAGCATTTCTCCTCCTTACACGAGGCATGACAACAAAGTTTCACCCTGATATGCCGGCCAACTGCTGTTTGTGTATGAGAAATCGGTTGGAAACTTTCCTCATGTCAGCACTTTGTAGGTGTCGCCACCGGCGCCAACCTTGTGTGAATGCTCTGAAAAGCTAATAATTTGCTCATTTGCATATCACAGCATCTTATTCCTGTCGGCTAATTTTCGCGTCTGTAGCACGTCAACTTCGTGGTGTAGCAATTTCAATGGACAGTAGTATATGTTTGCCGCTAGGATGTCTGTATTGAGAAATAAACGACATAAAGCCTAAAGATGTAGAATGTTAATAACGCAGGTATAATTTAAAAAAGCTTTAATAGGTTTCACATAAAAAACTCTGTAACATGCCGTTGCAACAAACACCTAAAAAATACGACCAAGGGTGGCTCCTTGGGAAATTTTGTCTATAACACCTCTACGCAGATACTAAAATATCAGCATTACTTTACGATTACTAAAGTCTTCAGTTTTACTGCTTAAATAATTCTACATGCAACACCATTATATTCTATGTGCCGAAAGAGACCACATCTCAGCACCATCTTCGGGGCTCTGGTTATTGGTACAACTGTACACATTTCATTACAGACAACGTATTCGAGGGAGCGTTTCTTTCAGCTTTCAGCTGGAGGATGCACTGGCCTATAAAATACAAGGAAAAATACTTTGTGAATAGGTGAAGATAAGCTTTCGAAATAGCTGGAACGTCCATTACTTCCTTGCGGCTTTTACCAAGGCTCTCATAAATGTACCTGTTGTGGCCAACGCCGTCAACAGTCTATGTTTCACATTCCAGTTTCCATCTTTATCAGTTATTGCAGTCTACGACTCACACCACTGCACATTCTTATACTCCACATTATCTTAGTATATGCCTGCAAAATTTTTTACTTCATCTCGTAAGGGTTCTCTACAGTCATATTTAGTTGACATAGCAGCGATTTATTTCTTATTTCGCAAAGGAACGGTGTAATTGAATAGGCGAACAAGAGAATGTGGTCAGGTTAATTAGTCTGAAATACAGCATGATATGAGTTTTATTAGCTTGTATGTTAACTACGTAGGAGTACCTGCTCCTCACCGTTTGCTTACGTGAGGGGAGATTGGGAAAAAAGCATGGGAATATATCAAGAGGAAGCCTTACACGCTGTCGAGAGCAATGGACACGTGCAGGTAAGGACTAAGTTACAGCACATATTTGTATGTGTACATACGAGGTGTTTACGTTCCAGGCCGCAACATAAACCATATCTGAGCACCATATTAGTGCAGTGGTTGCTGCTATGATTGCGTGAAATTCTTTACAGACAGTCTGTTAGAAAAACCACATCTTCCAGCTTTCACTCTGCGTCTCAATATAATACATCACGATTTACGGTACCGTTCATCTGTCACGGGTACCTAGTGTATTAAATTTCATCCACAGTTACTTATTCCACTTTCTGTCGCACTGTCGTACTTTTCAGTTGCTGAATTCTACAACTCCATCGCCTGTTCAGACTTCTAATCAAGGTTAGATTGGTATTTATCCGTATAACCGTGTTTGTTTCTTCGTTTACGGAATCATTCAGAAGCTTGTAAGAAGACGGGTTAATTGAACAGGGGAAAAAGAGAAACTTCACCTCACAAGTAAGTGTCTTGCCTTATTCTGACCCGTCAATCATTAGCACAAATTCAAAAATTTTGTAAAATTGGCCATCTGTTGTAATTTATGGAGCCAAGAACGTCGTCATTAGTGTAGCCTCTCTGCAAACTACAGGGTCGTGTACACAATCTGATAAGCAGGGAATAGTACATGAAATTTAATAGTAAAGCATTGGAGGTTAAATGCAACAGCCTTGGATCACACACGTCTCTAATTAGCCAGGCACCCTGACGTGTCTACGTGCCAAATAGAGAACGCTGCCTTTTTATTTTATTTTATTTTATTTTTATTTATTATTTTTTTATTTATTTTTTGGCAACTGGAGATGGGACGTGTAGGGAACAAGAGAACTTGAGCTCCTGTGATTTCTACTGTTTTCTCGACATTGTACGTTAATCGTGTGCTTTAATGTGTTCAGCCGAGTTGTTGATCCCATTCACACAGAATGTGTAGAAATATTTGACAGGGTAATTTTTCTTGTTCTTGTTAAGTTCTCTTAGAACTCACCTGAACACCGGAAATCTGATCCTGGTACTGAATATTTATTTGGTTTTTGAGTAGAGTTGTTTACATGCAAATTCTCGCTGTTTATATGAGTTGCTAGGAAACTGCTTTAAAATGAAGTTAGTGTAAGTTATCATAGATTACACTTCGGCATACAAGAAGTAGTGACGAGAACAACCGAATAAAAACATTTGATTCTATCGGTTGTTGGAGAACAATTTACTCAAACTGTTCTGGTTTTACGTGTAGATCGAAATATTCACTCTTTCTTTTCCTGTGAAATCAATCTGTAGTATTTCTGTCGGCTCTGCCGGTCACTCTGGGCGTGATTTTTACGCGGTTTCCCAACGCTTTTCAAAGCGAATGCTGGGCTGGTTAAGTTAACCATTAACAAAGTGATTAAAAATACTTTTCATGAAAAACGATTCACGAAAAGTGCGTAAGAAACAAGTGATTACGCCGAAAAACAATTTAAAAAATTGTATCCTATTTGTCCTCTGTTCACGTTATCTCTGCATTTATCGAAAGAGAATTATGCGTGATGCGCGTAAACCGGCGGTAAGAGACAGACAGAGCATCAGTAAATGTTAATAACAAAATTAATAGTTAATTTGATCGTAAAAACTAAGTGAGCGAAAAAATAGTCGACTGGCCAAATGATTCCCCCTTCACTAGTAGTAAGAATACATGTGTAATTTGAATATAGTTAATTATTTATCCCAAAATTTGAGATAGTCATTCTGGTTGACAATTTGTAGTGGCAAACCAACTGGAAGATAGAGTACTGCAATGCGGCTGCAACTTTTCAGTGTGTAATCAGTATGCTCGTCTGTTATGTGTTAGCGAAGAGCAGGAGAGTTGCTGTGTTTGAACGAACAGCACTAACTGCCAGCCGGTAGTTTCCCAGCATCAGTGGTCCGCTTGATTTGGAGCGTCGTTCTGTAGTCGCACGTTTGAAACGCCATGCACATATCCAAAGGAAAATATGGGAGAATAAAATTAGTGTTACATGTTAAACGATTTTGTGGATAAGTAAATGTCGTGTGACAGCTAGTCTGGTGCTTGCCTTTTAATCTGGCGCCAACTCGGTGTATTCCATGTGTCAGTTTTGTTTGTTATTCAGACAGCTACTCATTTGGTTTCACGAAGCATAGTGTACGCCGCTTCAAGCATTCACACTGCAGAAACAATAATTTTGAATGAAATCCATTTTCCCATGCCAATCAATTTGCTGTTCGTTATTTGTTGCATTCCATAGATTATAATTAGTATCTTCTTGCTGTGATGTGGAATGAGGCAATCCAAAATTACAACACACTTTTGCAAGATAAATTATGGCAACATGTTGACCATTTATTAGGGTGACTTTTAACAAAGGAGGTGACACGGAAGCTATTTCTCATGTAAGTTACAGCTAGGTTTTAGATAACTGGACTTATTAAATGGAATGAAAATAAATTTACAATTTCTTGAAATAAATGCAAAACTGGAATGGTATGGGTTGGGTTGTTTGGGGGAAGAGATCAAATAGCGAGGTCATCGGTCTCATCGGATTACGGAAGGACGGAGAAGGAAGTCGGCCGTGCTCTTTCAATGGAACCATCCCTGCATTTGCCTGGAGCGATTTAGGGAAACCACGGAAAACCTAAATCAGGATGGCCGGACGCGGGATTGAGCCGTCGTCCTCCCGAATGCGAGCCCAGTGTGCTAACCACTGCGCCACCTCGCTCGGTCTGGAATGGTATGAGCTGCGCAAAAGACGAGATCAAATAAACATAGAGATTTGATAAAAAGTAATGTATATTGAAAATTGTGAAAACTGCAAAACCATGACGTAACAGTCGTAACATAATGCAGATGAATAACGAAAAACAGTGAAAAAAAAATACTGTCACATCCGCAACACGTATATCTACATTTCTGAAGGAGCAGGCAATACGGGATGAACCAGAACTTTACCGACGGACGCTCAGAAGTTCCTCCGGGATACTTTCTGAGTATTTTGCTATAAGAATATCACGGTCTTCGGTTTCTTGTCAAAGCATACGCTCCTACTGTTCCAGTCGTTCTGTCTGTATGTACATAGATATACACCGGGCGATTCAGAAATAAGTACAGAATTTTTGGGGGATGATATATAGGATACAGGCAGTCAGGTATCTTTTGCATTCTGTTGGTGTTTTGTTTAGATAACAATAAGTTACATACGTCAACAATTTTTTTTGTTTTGTACTTGTGCACTGTCATTGTGGCATACGAAAGACACGATACGATTATTTACGATGAATACGCGGACGTCTTGTCTGACGTTCCAGACGACTTGGCCGATTGGGAAGAAGACATTGGATATCAGAAAAATGAAAGTGAAGCAGAATCGTCGGAAGACAGTGAAATACGTCCAAGAAGTATTCGGCGAACGCTACGATTGCCAATTGATTCGGATTAATCAGACGAAGAAGAGAGTGCACAGTGGTCAGGCTTTGATTTACCGAGGAACAATAATAAACTGAAAGACCTCCGGGTCCAAACATATTTCCCAAAGACACACAAAGCGCCGTGGATATCGTACAATTAGATATTGGGAACGATCTATTCGGATATATTAGCAACGAAACCAACGTTTAATACAGTCAAAATGCAATAGAAGGAAACTGGATAAAAAAATACCAAATTTGTCAACGTTACGGGACCCGAACTTAGAAAATGGTTTAAACTTGCTATTCTTACGGGAACTGTAGAAAAAGCAAGGATCGATGGTTATTGGTCAACGAATCCGTTGGTACACACACCGATATTTCGCAAAACGATGTCCTGCCATAGGTTCAGACAAAATTGATCAATTTTACATTTTTCCGACAGCAACAGTAAACCGGATAATGCCGATGGGCTTTACAAAGTGCAATTCGTAATTGATTATTTTTCCAGAAAGTTTAAAGAAACCATTAATCTAAGTCAAAACATCTCAACTGATGAAGGAATGATATTGTGGCGTGGACGGTTAAATTTTAAATTTTACAGTCCGTTGAAAATTACGAAATATGGCATACTCTTTCTGATGCTGACTGATTCGAGTACGGGATATATTTTCCCGCGCCGGACAGCCTTTAGCAAAAACAGTGATGGAACTAATGACACCTTCTTGTGGAAAGTGGCATCACCTCTACATAGCTAATTATTATTACAGTGCAGATCTTGCAAAAAGTTTCTTGAAAATAAAATTCGAGTTCGTGGAACGATACGGCAAAATAGAGGATCGCCGGAAAAATGAAAACTCGCAAAAGTCAATGCGATTGAAGCTTGTCATCGACAGAAAAGTGAAGAACTCGCACAGGTATGGAGAGCTTCGAAACTAAAACGATAAGAATGATCTCTACAATACATAATGCCACTTTGACTGACACTCACAGAAAATGTAGAAAAACGAATTACACAATAAAAAAAAATTGAAAGTGTATCAGACTACAACAAATACATAACTGGAGTGGATCGGACAGACCAATATTTGAGTTATTACCCTATATAAAGAAAAACAATAAAAATGCCAAAAAAGATTTGCATGTACCTCTATCATTGCGCATTATTTAATGTATTCCGTACATGTCAATATTTCAATACAGAACACAAGTCTCCGATTTCATGATTTTTTATTGAAAGTGTCTGATGCGCGGATAAAAGCTTCTGAGCAAAACCTGGAGGTTTTCACTACATCCCGTACATCTAATCATGTTCCGGTTGACTGACTTTCCGCCCACATAAACCGACACCAACTAATACTTATTTCCGAAACGGATAAGCGAAAACGAAGAAATTTCCATGTATGTCCCAAAAACAAAAAAAGAAGAACAACAAACTTAATGTGTAAGTCTTGAGAAGTTGCGTTCCATCTTGGAGACTGTTTTGCTGCATATCATATGAAAGATAAACACTAAGTACCAATGACAATGCAAATAAACAAATATATGAAACAGGCAAATTTTGTATTTATTTACGTATGTATATCTTCGACACTTCATGAACGTAGGGGAAGAGGGTTGACAACTTATGAGAACTAACAATGATATTAGTAAAACGTAACAATTTTAAATCTCCCGATAATGTCCAGAACGGCCGGCGACAAGCCAAGTAATCCGAATTAGCACTGCGGGCGGTGTTAAGTATACGAACAAGGGGTCTCTAACTCATAGGTAGTGTGCTAGACAATGTCAAAGCGCTTTCGGTTTGCCTGGAGGAAACATCACGCTACATTGTGATTACTGGAGTAAATACTCGAAGTGTGCGCTATTGACTTGATTGAATGGTGGACATTAAGTAACGTTTCATTTGGTTTCATCCAAGACTTTTCCTATGGCAACAGAAATTCGAGCTACGATTTGTTCCGTAGCCTTTACAGGAGTTTGATACATTACCGACTTCATGTGGCTCCAAAGACGAAAATCAAGTGCTGTGAGGTCTGGGGAGCTTGCAGGCCAGTGAACAGGTCCACTAATTCCAGTCCACCGTCCGGGGTATAGGCAATGCAAGAACCTTCTCACTCGATTTGCGAAATGTGGACGTGTCCCATAATTTTGAAAGAACGTTCGTCTTCTGGATTGAAACGCCACATCTTTGAGAAAATCTTGAAGTACGTGTTCGATAAATATGCGGTAAGCACGACGCGTTGGACGGTGTTTGTAAGGCCCCACTACTTGGTTGTGAATAATTCCAGCCAAAACTTTAACTGAAAAACGTTCCCGAAAATGGTGGCCAGCCGTTCCTCGAGAATTTTCGCGAGATCGTACATGGGAGTAGCGACTGTTAAACATTTCTTAGCAGATGAAAGTCCATACATCAGTCCACAGAACAAAGTATGCACAATCGAGAGTTAGCATTCTTTGGTGGAAGGTCCTGTATCTTCCCAACTTTTAGGGATGATGATAATCATCACATAGAGTTATCCAAACACTGCTAGAACTAATGTTTAGAGCATCAGCAATGGAGCCTACGCGTTTTGAAGGACTGTTGTTCAACATTTCTATTACTCGTTCCTTGCAACCAGAATTGTGTACATTCCGTGGTCGACCTCAAGCATGGATACTTACTTCTAATGCGCCCCATTCACGGAGACGACGATCATTATTATCATTATGCGTTCAAACGCCGTGCTCCTTTCATAGTGCCTGCAGCACCAAAGGCAAAACAAGTTCATTCCATGTGAAACGTTCCAAGACCTAAACAGACAACACAGAGTAAACGATCCTTTTTCCATTTGCAAGTGCATACCATTCTTCTGTAATACGCCATCTTATCTTGGATGCAACACATATTACGAATAATATTGAGGTGGAAGGGAAGTACACAAACGACAAGCTACTTTAGGTGAAGCACCGAATGAGCACAATGAGAACTAGTACAGAATTTGCCAGCCGGAGTGGCCGAGCGGTTCTAGGCGCTTCGGTCTGGAACCGTGTGACCGCTACGCTCGCAGGTTCGAATCCTTCCTCGGGCATGGATATGTGTCATGTCCTTAGGTTAGTTAGGTTAAAGTAGTTCTACGTTATAGGGGACTGATGACCACAGATGTTAAGTCCCATAGTGCTCAGAGCCATTTGAACCATTTTGAACCAAGTACAGAATTTCCTCAATAGGGCGCTGCTAACAGTGAAAACAAATGAAACTAGACATCCAAACTTACAGATACCGCCGATTATCGCACCACCGGGTGGACCGATTACTTTTTGTGGTCACCTACCGTCGTAAACAGGCGTCAGGCACCCCATATTCGTATACTTAAAATGATTGCTTATATTCAACCTACCATCCCACAAAAGTTGTGCACCTATTTCTGAAACATCTGGTATTTGCGCTATCAGATAACTTTACCAACACAGGTTTCAGCAGTATCTATTAAGCACTCCGACACTGATGGCATAAGAGAGTGAATGTAATACCATTAACGACTGTATATAGAAAGCGGTTCTTGAAGCAGTCCGACGAAAGAAAAAAAATTGATGTTTTATGATACGGATATCAGACATAGGGGAAGCTGTGAAAGAAAAACAAAAGTAATAAGGCCTTCTATTATGAAACAGAAGACAAGAAAAATACGAGGAGAACAAAAATAGGCGTAACCACGCTAAGCAAGTAATGTGAAAAGTACAACAAGTGTCTTCGAGTAATGTCTCTGTATATGACATACATGAAAATTAGAATTTTGCCTTCAAAATATTGCAGGAGTGAAATCAACCGGCAAGAGGCAATGCTAGAATTAAAGCAATAAATAAAGAACATTTTTTGGTGTATTTGGATTTTATGGTGTTCAGTCTCGTTACTGTGACTTTGTGGTCAATAAACCCTGCTACCTAATTGCTCAAGAGTACTTGTTGCTAACAGGAAAAGTATGTATATTATTGCAGCCATTTGCACAATGAGTGTTAGAAATAACTGTTCAAAATAGTTTTCAGAGAGAGCGTTTAGTTCATTTTTGGACGTGTTTCATGCCTATCAACGACTTTAAACATGTATTTTCGCCAACATATTGAGGGTAGTTTGAAGTCACCATCAACTGCAATAGTTTGAGTGAGTATCTATTTGAAATGAGACTCAAATTTTCTATGAACTTTTCAGCAGCTATATTATCTGAGTAAGGCGGTCGGTAAAAGGAACCAATTACTAATTCATTAGGTTGTCAAGCATGTCTTCTACCGGTGTTAATTTACATGAACTATGTACCTAACTTTCATTAGACGATGAACTACTTCTAACAGCCTAAAAAATCTCCACTGGTAACGACATTTAATCTATGTTTCTAGTATTGACTAAAGAATATCATATTACCTGACTGGAAGCTACGATTTAAAACTACAGAAAATATCCTGTATTTTCATTCTAAACAGGCAAGAAATGTTTGCTGTACACTCCATGCTACAGAACAGACGTTGTGTCGTGTTTGAGAATGTTTGAAAAGTTTTCATATGGACAATAAAAATATGATATTGTGCATCTAGCAACTGAAATGTCGTTTGCAGTGTTTAAAAGCGAGGGAATAATTACACATAATATTCTTTCGTTTGCTGAACTGTGTAACGTACATGTAAACTGTATGGAAACGGACAGCACAGATTCTAATATAATATAGGAAATGCATAAAACAAATGGTGACTTTAACGTAATTTATTTACCAATTGATTTCAGTCCAGGACCACGTTCTAGCCAGTCAAATATTGACTACCGCCAACTTGTTTCTGGACTGAAACTGGTTGGTAAATAAATTGCATTAAGGTCACCATTTGTATTACGCATTTCCTTTATTAAATGTAAGCTGATGTCTGCCTAGAAAAGATATTGAAATAAGTATAATACAGATGTGTTATATTAGACCTAAGGAAAAAGTGCCAGAACTGTTTTCTATGTGTAACACATGTGCGAAAATTAAGAAAGATTTTATAAAAGAATATATTGAAATAAGTATAATACAGATGTGTTATATTAGACCTAAGGAAAAAGTGCCAGAACTGTTTTCTATGTGTAACACATGTGCGAAAATTAAGAAAGATTTTATAAAAGAATATTTGTCTTCTTATTCGTTGACCTCCCAGAAATACTAGAAATAATCTACATGAATAGTGATTGAAATCTGATAGCTGGCAACACTGAAAATCAGGGGAAACTGGATATTCGAAAGCACTGTATGCTCCATTTGTTTCCTGCAGCGGCTCGAAAAAAATATGGAAACACAAAAACTCTACACATTATCACGCCTAATGCGGTGTAGGAAACCCGTTAGTACTCAGGACAGCTTCCAGTCATCTATAAATGGATAAACAGAGGTTCTGAATGATTTTTAACGGAAGCTTATACCATACTTCCTGCAAAATAGTGAAAAGTTCAAGAAGAATTGATGCACGTTAGCGATCACTCACCTTCTTCAGCAAAGCAGATCAATAAGAACTAATATTGAGATCTGGTAACTGTGGTAGCCAGGGGAGATGCAAAACTTCATCCTTGTGGTCACAAAATCAGTCATAAGCGATATTAGCTGTGTGAAAAGGTTCCCTGTCGTCTCGGAAAATAGCGTCACCAATGGGTGCATGAGGTCATGCACCTTAGAGAACAACCTTGGAGTTCATGGAATGTGGCTGCCCACATCATCACTCAATTCCAACCATGCTTCACTCTTTGGATATAAACCCGGCGACAAGTTGGAAACTGAGTGAAACAAGACTCGCCGAATTGCTTACTTCCATTACTCCATCGTGCAAGTTTTATGGCTCTGGCACCACATTTTCCTGTTAAACACATTTGTATCACTGATGTTTGGTTCTGAAATTCCAGGTCGCCCAGAACTCCTCAGCTTATAGATATCCCTTCGTGTTGTCTTGGTGTTGACAGTGTTTCCCGGTTGGTCCCGGCGGAGGTTCGAGTCCTCCCTCGGGCATGGGTGTGTGTGTTTGTCCTTAGGATAATTTAGGTTAAGTAGTGTGTACGCTTAGGGACTGATGACTTTAGCTATTAAGTCCCATAAGATTTCACACATATTTGAATATTTGACAGTGAGACCGAGTGTGACATTCAGTCATCAGTGATTTTTGCGGCTATTGCCTTCGTATTTTTCGTCACAATCATCTTCACTGACCGTCGTGGTCACTCAACACACATCTTCGTTCCCGTTGTGACTTAGTGCGTGATGTCTTTTCGGCTTTCCGTTTTGTATAAATCTGCAGTGCTACTTGAAACACCAAACATTTGGGGTACCCTGGTTACGGAAGCGCTCGCCATACGAGCGGCAAAAATTTGCCAACGTTCGAATTCACTTACACTAAGTGATCAAAAGTATCTGGACACCTGACTGACAATTTCTTACAAGTTCGTGGAGCCCTCCATCGGTAATTCTGGAATTCAATATGAAGTTGGCCCACCCTTAAACCTTGATGACTGCTTCTACTCTCGCAGGCGTACATTCAGTCAGGTGCAGGAAGGTTTCTCGGGGAGTGCTGCGCTGAGGAGAGGTATCAGTGTCGGTCGGTGAGGTCTGCCACGAAGTCGGCGTTCCAAAACATTTCAAAGGTGTTTTACAGGATTCAGTTCAGGACTCTTTGCAGGCAAGTCCATTATAGGGATGTTATTGTCGTGTAAGCACTCCGCCGCAGGCCGTGCATTATGAAGTGCACGATCATGTTGACACATGCAATCACCATGCTTAAAACGTCAGTGTTGGCCTGTGCTGTGATAGTGCCACGCAAAACAACAAAGGGTGGAAGCCCCCTCCATGAAAAACACGATTAAACCACAACACCATCGCCTCCGAATTTTACTGTTGGCACTACAAAAGCTGGCAGATGACGTTCACCATGCATTCGCCGTACCTACACCCAGCCATCGGATCGCCACATTATTTACCGTGATTCGTCAATCCACACAACGTTTTTCCACTGTTCAATCGTCCAATGTTTATGCTCCTTAACCCAGCAAGGTGTCGTTTGGCATTTACCGGCGTGATGTATGGCTTACGAGCAGTCGCTCGACTATGAAATACAAGTTTTCTCACTTCCCGCCTAACTGCCATAGTTCTTGCAGTGGGTACTGATGAAGTTTGGAATTCCTGTGTGATGGTCTGGATAGATGTCTGCCTATTTGACTTTACGACCCTCTTCAACTGTCGGCGGTCGCCGTGTACACTTTTGTGCTGTATGTGTCCCTTCCTTCACGTTTCCACTTCACTATCACATCGGAAACAGTGGATCTAGGGGTGCTTAGGAGTGTGGAAATTTCGAGTACAGACGTATGACACAGGTGACACCCAACCACCTGACCATGTTAGAAGTCCGTGCGTTCTGCGGAGTGCCCCATTCTGCTCTCTCGCGATGTCTAATGACTACTTAGGTCGCTGACAAGGAATACCTGCCAGTTGTGGCAGCAGAATGCACCTAATATGAAAAACGTATGTTTGATCACATCCTGTATCTCCGACATAATACATTCACAATTACATAGAACACTGCTCTGATCACGATTGATACTCGCAACGTATAGTGTTGCCGTTCGTGCTCAAATAAAACAGCACAACCTGCAGCAAGCTTTTCCAGCATCTGCATTTATATTCAAGCGGTGTTTCGATATTTTTGTCCAACCGCTATATATGAGCTCCCACAGCCGTTACATTGCGTAACATCAGGAAAAAACCAGTTTAAGGTCAGAACGCGGTATTAGGTCAGGAAATCATGACGTCAGGGAAAATTCAGTTGGGCGCTGAAAATCTGGCAAACATGCAGGATTTGTCAGTCAGCTACGTCATGTGTGTGGGTTAAAAATACCTCGCTTAGGGATGGCGGTTATCGCTGAAACAATCGGTTTTCTGTTACATCGGTTTCTTTCCTCGCCAGTGTACCCTAACTGGTAAAACATCACAAAATAACCAGTTTCTGCGACGACCGATTTTCGGTTTTTTATTACTGTCGCTTTCTGTAACAAATGTAGAAATCAAACAAAGCCGGACAAATTTTGACTCCTTCCATTTCAAGATATATAAAATCAAAATATCATTTTAAACAGGCAATTGAAACAAAACTTCGTTTGTACGCTGATTGGCAGATAAAGCAAAACTTAGTCTGTTCATCGTTCGCTGCTTTTCTCGAAAAGTAATAAGTGTTTGAATCTGCGAAAAGTCAACAGCACTCTGATGTTGATTCGAATGTTTTGAAACTGTGCTCCAAAATCAATTTGTACTCTAGGATCATACCACTGTTTGGGGATTACGAATAGCTAGTGCCAAAAGATAAAAACGGAAGTGAAAGAATACCATTTTTCGTGAGTGTGTGTCCATTTTCAAGGTCTATAAGCATATAAATGTATATTGTATATACATAGGCAGCAGATCAGCAACTTTCTATCTCTATTGTAATGAACTAATTGTTAAGTTTTAAGTTTTCTCCTTATATGATGTGGCAGTTTTGTTTTGGCACCTCCTGTTCTTAATCCTTTAAAGCAAATCGAGTATTGTATTACAATGATAACTCTCTTCATAAAATGCTTCCAGGCTAGGGATGGTGCCATATTGAAATACAATCGATGTCCGACGACGACAACGGGATACTTCCATGTAGACATGGTCGGGCAAGTCCTGCACGCTGAACGTACATGCACACCACCCAGTGGGCCACGCCACATGGGAACAGGTACATTACTGTTTGAGCAATGCTGAACCATTTCATATGCCACGTCTTTCTTGATGCTCATTTATGTTGGCATTGACTAAGAACAATACTGATCTCTTTTCACATTTTCTATAATAACGCAAAATTTCAAAGAAATGGAAATTTTACAAATAAATATTACTGTTTTTTAAAAAGAGGTTTACTTAAAAACAAAAAGAAATTGCACTGGTGCTACGGCAAACTGATATTTCGATTTATTTACCCAATTATCAGAAAAAATAGAAGAAACACCTTTCGTTACCGAGACCATATAAATACCGAAAAATACCACTTATTTAGAACTAAAATACCGGTATCGGTATACCCATCTCTACCTCTCATACAGTTGTGGGGGAGACTGTAAGCCTCCCCAAGGACTCATATGAAATGTCCGATACAAACCTTTTTTTTATATGCATCTGGATAGTTATCAGACAATTTAGTGCTTCCTAAGGTCTTTATATATATATATATATATATATATATATATATATATATATATATATATATGATAAAAACTTGCCGCCCGGAGTAGCCATGCGGTTGTAGGCGCTACAGTCTGGAACCGCGTGACCGCTACGGTCGCAGGTTCGAATCCTGCCTCGGGCATGGATGTGTGTGATGTCCTTAGGTTAGTTAGGTTTAAGTCGTTCTACGTTCTAGGGGACTGATGACCACAGCAGTTAAGTCCCATAGTGCTCAGAGCCATAAAAAACTTGACATTCGTTGCGCAGGCGTGTGGAATGTTCCTGAAGGACGTGCATTGTCATAATTATCGATGGATTGTTGTCATTGATAAAATTATGTACATACACTAAATAAAGTAACTAATTAAGAAATTGAAGGTACATACACTAAATAAAGTAACTAATTAAGAAATTGAAGTAATAAGTCCTTAGAAATAAATAACTAGAGACTGCAGAGATGTTAGCATGAAAAATCAATGCTTCTAATTAACAAAATTGCAATCTAAAAATCCAGTAACCTTGGACTCTCTATCTTGAGAAACAGCTTAAAAGTTATTACCAAGCGATGTATTTTCATATGTTATTTATTTGTATGTCTTCCTCTGTAATTCATATTCTTTGTAATTACATTTATAATCAACTCTCCAATTATTTACATTTCACAGGTTCTCAATTTCGAGAATTTCAGGCCTTATTTATACGTCCTATGTATTTAATCGGAAAAAACACGAGCTCTGTACTACCATTACATGTCAGTAACCATATCCAAACGGTAATTAATTAACTGGAATAATACGAAACGCATTATTGTAATTAAAGCTCAGAATGATTTTCTTATGGAAAACTAAAGATATTACTATAAATGATTGTCAATGAATATTGTATTTTATACCTTATTCGTCTCTAACATCAGTTTCTTTACGTTTTGTAAATTTTAATTATGACATCAAAGTTGAACAAAATTAATAATGATTTATTTTGGAAGCTATTGTTAAAGTTGTATATAAAGCGATGGAGCAATGCTGCGACAAGTCCGTGTTTTGTTTCCAAGAGGAGTGTGCACTTCGGATGTCAATTAATGTGAATAAATTTTATGAAACATGAAAATTTTCCATTCATTCATAAATGGACCAGGCAGAAGAAACTTAATTTAAGTAACATTCAACATGAATCGTTACAATTGTCAAGTGAGGATTCCCTCCATTGCAAATCCACTGCCTGAGAGTGCGGCCAGGAGAACCCTGCTCCAGACCTCGGAGGATCTCCCTCCCTCCACGCTCTCCTCCCACCCCACACTCCTCCAGCGGGGTCACCAAAGAAAATTTATTTCAATGCGTGGTCTGTGTTACTTAGAAACAACAGACTCCACGCAGATCCGATGTGTGTGAAATATTATATATAAATTGAAGGAGGAGCGCTGCAGTCATCTGGGGCGGGACATTAAGTAATTGAAATAATTGATAATCCAGGCTGGGCAATGCAGAAATACGTCCGACCTCCTGTGGGAATCTCAAGCAGCGAACGGGAATCTAATGGACAGCGACTACGGATAGGGGCGTTCGGTGGGAGTGTGGATTAGCGGCGAGGCGTACCGAGATGGTCCATGCAGATACTAATGCCTGTGTCGCGGAGGGTGCAGTGGTTTCCGCACCTGCCTTAGTAAGCAGGACATTCCGGGTTCGAATTCCGGTCCGACACAAATTTTCGCTTGTTGCGGCTGATTCCGCTTGATGTCCTGCTGCAGCTGACAGCAGTGATCCCCCTTCAATTCACATATAGCTCGCAAGTTAAACGAGGAAATAAATGTTACTCTCCTATCGCAGTAGGCTTGACTACGGTGACCAGAAGTCCGGATTAATCCGGACATGTCCTCCTTTTTAGCTTTTTGTCCGGAGTCCGGTCGGCTTTTTACAGTGTCCGGCTTTTTCCCAAAGTTGAGCGTAATACAGTTAACTTTAGAAATCGTCCCGTTCTATTGCTCTTTTCTTAAATACATTAAATATTGGCACAACCTTTATGATAAACACGCACGAAGGGGGTGTTAGTAGGTGGCATCAGGGTCGTCGATGTTATCACTGATCGATCTACAAGCGAATGCAAATATAGATTATTTTAAAATTTTCGTCTCGTATCTTGGCTTTGTATTGGCTTGGCTTCCTGTAGTGCACGAGTGATTTGTGAGTGTAATTTTTAACCGAGTGAGTTACGTAAAATATTTAGCTGTGCCTAAACGAAAGTGTACATATTTTGATGTCCTTTCCTGCAAATGTCCAGCTTTCAAGAAAGGGAGAAAAGTTATTATCAAGCAATGTATTTTCATTTGTTATTTATTCCTCTGTAGTTCATATTCTTTGTAATTACATTTCTAATCAACTCTCCAATTGTTTACATTTCACAGGTTCCCAATTTCGAGAATTTCAGGCCTTATTTGTACATTCTATGTATTTGAAGCGGAATGTAAAGTATGTGGAGCTGGAACGTACGTCTTAGTGAGTGGCCAATAAAGGTAAGAAATAACTCAACAGATTAACTGTCATGGTTTTATTTCATTGTTTCATAGTCATTCAGTTTATTTGTATTCGGAAAGTTAAAGTGCAGTTTACATATCGTCAGCTGCTGCTTGAATTGTAGATGTTGGTAGCGGTGCGTCGAATGAAGAGAGGTGAATGGTCTTACGTTTTTCGCTTTGTAACCAATTCCGTGTTCTTGACATAACAAAACAATTGATGCCACACTGTCACCACAATCAATGTTTTTAATTTTTTTTGATATTTCTCAGTTAACCACCACCTAGCCATCAGTAACAATTAACTACTAGTTTTACATCTACATCTACATCTACATCCGTACTCCGCAAGCCACCTGACGGTATGTGGCGGAGGGTACCCTGAGTACCTCTATCGGTTCTCCCTTCTATTCCAGTTTCGTATTGTACGTGGAAAGAAGGATTGTCGGTATGCTTCTGTGTGGGCTCTAATCTCTGTGATTTTATCCTCATGGTCTCTTCGCGAGATATACGTAGGAGGGAGCAATATACTGCTTGACTCTTCGGTGAAGGTATGTTCTCGAAACTTTAACAAAAGCCCGTACCGAGCTACTGAGCGTCTCTCCTGCAGAGTCTTCCACTGGAGTTTATCTATCATCTCCGTAACGCTTTCGCAATTACTAAATGATCCTGTAACGAAGCACGCTGCTCTCCGTTGGATCTTCTCTATCTCTTCTATGAACCCTACCTGGTGCGGATCCCACACTGCTGAGCAGTATTCAAGCATTGGGCGAACAAGCGTACTGTAACCTACTTCCTTTGTTGTCGGATTGCATTTCCTTAGGATTCTTCCAATGAATCTCAGTCTGGCATCTGCTTTACCGACGATCAACTTTATATGATCATTCCATTTTAAATCACTCCTAATGCGTACTCCCAGATAATTTATGGAATTAACTGCTTCCAGTTGCTGACCTGCTATTCTGTAGCTAAATGATAAGGGACCTATCTTTCTATGTATTCGCATCACATTACACTTCGCTACATTGAGATTCAATTGCCATTCCGTGCACCATGCGTCAATTCGCTGCAGATCCTCCTGCATTTCAGTACAATTTTCCATTGTTGCAACCTCTCGATACACCACAGCATCATCTGCAAAAAGCCTCAGTGAACTTCCGATGTCATCCACCAGGTCATTTATGTATATTGTGAATAGCAACGGTCCTATGACACTCCCCTGCGGCACACCTGAAATCACTCTTACTTCGGAAGACTTCTCTCCATTGAGAATGACATGCTGCGTTCTCTTATCTAGGAACTCCTCAATCCAATCACACAATTGATCTGATAGTCCGTATGCTCTTACTTTGTTCATTAAACGACTGTGGGGAACTATGTCAAACGCCTTGCGGAAGTCAAGAAACACGGCATCTACCTGTGAACCCGTGTCTAAGGCCCTCTGAGTCTCGTGGACGAATAGCGCGAAATGGGTTTCACACAATCGTCTTTTTCGAAACCCATGCTGATTCCTACAGAGTAGATTTCTAGTCTCCAGGAAAGACATTATACTCGAACATAATACGTGTTCCAAAATTCTACAACTGATCGACGTTAGAGATATAGGTCTATAGTTCTGCACATCTGTTCGACGTCCCTTCTTGAAAACGGGGAAGACCTGTGCCCTTTTCCAATCCTTTGGAACGCTTCGCTCTTCTAGAGACCTACGGTACACCGCTGCAAGAAGGGGGGCAAGTTCCTTCGCGTAATCTGTGTAAAATCGAACTGGTATCCCATCAGGACCAGCGGCCTTTCCTCTTTTGAGCGATTTTAATTGTTTCTCTATCCCTCTGTCGTCTACTTCGATATCTACCATTTTGTCAACTGTGCGACAATCTAGAGAAGGAAGCACAGTGCAGTCTTCCTCTGTCAAACAGCTTTGGAAGAAGACATTTAGTATTTCGGCCTTTAGTCTGTCATCCTCTGTTTCAGTACCATTTTGGTCACAGAGTGTCTGGACATTTTGTTTTGATCCACCTACCGCTTTGACATAGGACCAAAATTTCTTAGGATTTTCTGCCAAGTCAGTACATAGAACTTTACTTTCGAATTCATTGAAAGCCTCTCGCATAGCCCTCCTCACACTACATTTCGCTTCGCGTAATTTTTGTTTGTCTGCAAGGCTTTGGCTATGTTTATGTTTGCTGTGATGTTCCCTTTGCTTCCGCAGCAGTTTTCTAACTCGGTTGTTGTACCACGGTGGCTCTTTCCCATCTCTTACGATCTTGCTTGGCACATACTCATCTAACGCATATTGTACGATGGTTTTGAACTTTGTCCACTGATCCTCAACACTATCTGCACTTGAGACAAAACTTCCCGGCAGTCACGTACTAGTACAAAGCTATCGGGTGGTATCCTCATCTGCAGTTGACCCTTTTGATGTGTCCTCTTTTTTCTTCCTTTGTCCTCCTTTTTGAAGCTGTTTGTCCTCCTTTTTAAGCAATAGCATCAGGTCACCCTAGGCATGACGCCGTATACGTTAGCATGAAAACAAGTAGGCTAAGACGCCATTTTAAACTTAGGGCAACAAGGCAATGCCATTTTAACCTTATAGCAACTAAGTCTGGGGATTATTTTGAATTTCCCGCCATTCTACGCTCAGGGAGAGGGGGCTAAATGACATATTCACAGGTGTGAATGCGAACAACCGTCAGCTGTGCAAGAGAATTGTGACAACGAAAATTTGTGCCGCACCAGAAATAGAAGCCGGCTCAACCGCTTTACGCCAGTGGTCGCCTTCACCGCTTTGGCTATCTGTGTACGACTCACACTTCCACATGTCCTCGTTCCTGCGTCGCAGCCTGTACTCATACATGCATTATGTAATTCCTGTACAGGGGAGGAAATTTTAATTGACGATTGCTGCCTGGTACCGGCGAATAAATACGATATTGCAGTGGCTGTGTTGTTACGAAGAACGATGCACTGTTCCTTCGAACATGCATGCATTCCGTTATACTGCTGATGATTGGTCTCTTTCGCAACTGCGAAAACATTCCATGTATTTGATAACGGCTGTAGTCGCCGCAGCGCCTGCTCCTTCGGACATGCATGCATGTCAAAAGGAACATTGCATCGTTCTTCTTAACAACACAGTCACTGCTGTATCTACATTCTTATCATAAGTGAAGTACTTCTGCCGTGACACCAGAAGAGTGCGAGTAAACCTAGGATTTTCCAACATTTTGCACTCTGGGCAAGTGGTCTAGGTCCGCCATCTTGGATTCTATACTCAGTGAGCTACTTCCTCTGAAATATCAGAGGAGTCGTGGTAGAAGTGGGAGGTGAAACCTGGTACTTCTGAACATCGTCATCGGATGACATCATTAGGCGACTGTATATTAGCGACGTCTCAAGACCCTAACATGTGTCCTGAACGTAAGAATTTCAAACGTATGTATGAACACATCGTCGTTCCTTCAACGCTAGGATACCGATGTGAACATATATGGAGAGCTTTGTTTCTTTCATTATCGATGTCTTCGGTGTCGGAATGTCTTTGAGTCTAGGTAAAGCATACATTCGTTTTCGCATTGTCTGTTAGAGTCTCAGGGTTGTGACATCAGTTTCTGGTCAGTGCAAGACGCGTACATGCTGTCGTGTCAGACGTACACGCATTGCCATGCCTGGAAGAGAAAGACCCGCCACTTGGTTGTCTGCGGCAGGACGCTACCGCCTGCACCGAGTGGACAGGAGTGTGGTCAAAATTTCGTATCGCTGTGGGTTCCGTTGAACGATTCTCAGCGTTTCTCATTTCACCGGATGAGGCTATAAATACCGTGATTACTTTTCGTATTGCCTTGCCGCTACAACTTACTCCACGCTATTTGTCGGCGAGCACGCGGGCAATGTCGAAGAGGTACTTCGTGTTTTGTGACGCTATTACTTTGCTTTCTTATCCCTTTTTGTTTGCCAGTTATTGGGAGAGATTAAATTCATAACCAAATTCTGGTGTGGGATTTGCGATTAGATAACGAGCACGTGCTGTTTATTTGTAATGAAATGTACGCACTAACAGTTGACTGACAGTTCAATTCGTATGCGAGTCCCTGTGGACATTCTAACTGCTTCTATGTTGTTCATTTTGCTTGATGCTTGCTTCATTTTAGATTTGGAGAATCCCGTTCCATTGTTTTGTTTTTCTTTCAAAAAATGTAATTTGAGCCTGTCCATTCACAGTTAAGTTCAAATTTCCGGGAAGTAGCATAAATCTTAATATTTTTTTATTTAAAATATTTCGCACTTGTCGTTTGTTTACGTTCTCTTTACGTACAATGAAGTTACATTCTGTAGTGATTAACATAATTCAACCCATACTCAAGTTGTGCGAGTGTCAAGTTCTTGTTGTAAGGAGAAATAAATAACTTTTTGCGTTATATCATACACCTCAAGCACTACTAAAATGAAGGTTTCATTTTTGCTACTCATAAATAATGAAAATTCGTGTTAAGTGTGTAAAGTGATTTAATTCTATTTTTAAGCGTGCAATCTATGTTGCAATGAGTGATAAGTGTGGATGTTGCCGTAGGATAGTCAGAGACGGTGTGGTACGTGTTGGAACATCACTGGGATGACTGTAGTGAGGAAGTGAATGGGCTGGCGGGAGCACAAGTCTCTTCCATGGAACTGTGGACTTCGCAAAAAAGAAAAGAGAACCGCTGAGCAAGAGCCAAAGATTTGTACCCTTCAGACTGAATTAGATCAAGCGAAATTTGAACTAGACGAGTTGAAGGGGAAACAGATCTTGTACTGGGTAAAGGCAACAAACAATGTGCAAAAGGGAACCAGTTCTACAACTTCACATACATTTGAGCGAACAGTATCCCACAAATTTGACTTGTATACTGAAGTTGGAGAGGAAGAGCTTCTTTTAACTATAGGTCAAAGTAGGGTGTGACAGACTTCTAACAAGGAAACTCAATGTAGGTCGGTAACGAAAGTGAGTGGGAAGAAAGTGGTCTTCCTACTACGTAGTAGTCAGTCAAGCGAGGGCTGTAAACCAGATGGTGCAGGAAAAATTAGGGACAGGGTACCAGATCACAGGTATTGTGAAGCCAAATGATAGCCTCAGCCACGTGATAGAAGACATAGGTCATTTGTGCAGAGGTTTTGGCAAGGATGATCGGTTTCTTGTAGTTAGTGGAGCAGGGAACAGTCTGGTTAAGAACAGGAATTACTGTATTAGGATGACCTGGATGAAATAGAAGTAGCAGCTACACACACACACACACACCAATGTGGTTTTTGCAGAGACCCTGCAGCACCATGGCCAGACGTGGGTAAATACTGCTGTGAGCCATGTGAACAGTGAGCTGAGCAGCCTGTTGCTGTCTGAAAAGAAATCTCATATCAGTGCAGACCCTGTTGGTACAATTGGGAGATGGGAATATAGTAGTATATATGGCCAACACCTGAATCTTGCAGATAATATACGGATAGCCACCATCGTAAATAGCAAGATTCCTGTGATTGCTGGTGTCAGATGGGCACCTTTTTAGGTTGGAAACAGGTAACAGGCACCCTGTTCTGAAGGAAGTTAAAATAACAGAGGAGCCCCGCAAAAAGCTTAATAAGGCACTGAAAACGAGGGTTTGCTTATTTCATCAAAATATTAAATATTAGGGGACTGAGTGGTAAGGCAGAAGTTTCGTGTCTGTTTGAAAAATTTAGAGGCCTCTGAAAAGGTAGACATCCTGTTCCTGTCTGAGCACCACGTAACTTCAGGGTTAGGTAACTTACATGTAAAAGTTTACATTATTGCAGGTTACTCATGTAGAAATGATATACGAAAAGGAGGCGTTCTTACATAAATTAAAACAAAACACAAGTTCGAAAACACTGATACAAGTAGATTTTGAAGTGCTTGACACATAGAAGTATCTGTTTGTGAATTAATGCTGAAAAACAGTTCACTTTTAATTGTAACTGTATATAGATCCTCACAAGGAAATTTTGAACTATTTATGAGCAATCTGGATTCCTTACTGTGCTCTCTGTCAGACAGCAGCAAGCAGTTAATGTCTGTGGTGATTTCAGCGTAGATTTTTTAAAGGAATCAGATAGGAAAAATGACCTGGGAACCTTTCTTATCCTACAATTTGGTCTCAGTAATTAACCTTCCAATATGGGTGGAAAAAACAGTAGGACACTAATTGATAATCGTTTCTTTGATGAAGCTCAAAGTAAGAAAATAACGCTTTACCCAGCAACAAATTCTCTCTCTTATTCTGATTTACGGTTAATTGGGATAGATAACACGGCGTCTTACATTATGGATACCCCTCAGTGGAAATCAGAACAAATTTTTTAAAGAATAGTTTTACAGGAGATGACAAATGTTAACATAAAATTTAACCTATTCCATGATAAATTCATACGATTATTTGAAAACAGATTTCCGCATAAGCTAGTCAGAAAGGCCGCTAAACAGCCAGGTAAAACACCATCGATCACTAGAGGGATTAAAGTATTTTGCGAAAGAAAAAGGGAAATTTCTCTTTTAGCGAGAACAAGTAGGGATCCTGCAGTAGTGGCACACTACAAAAACAACTCAAAATTACTGAGACAGGTTATTAAAAAATTAAAGGACAGGCACATAATGTTAGAAACCAGCACTGCCGACAACAGACTTAAGGCAGTGCGGAATGTATTTAAGCGAGAGGCAGGACAACCAGCCACAGAACAACGCAGCAGGACTATTGAACTGAACGTGAGGGCTATTAATGACGAGTTACAGGTAGGAAATGCTCTTAATAGGGTCTTGAATATAGTAGAAAGCAAAGGGGGTAATTAATTCAAGAGTAATTTCACAGCAGTATGTTGAAAATGTAGCTTGCAGTTTTCCAGTGAGACTGGAGTATGCCGTTGTTAAACCCACTTTAATATAGGTGATAAGAAACATGTAAATAATTAGCTACCAGCCTCACAACCACAAAATGTTTGAGAAGGTACTGTGTTCTAGCATAGTGCATCACCTTAGCAGCAATAGTGTCCTTAGCAAATCAAAGTTTGGGTTTCAGAAGGGTTGCTCTGCTGAGAATGCCAAATAAGCGTTCACTCGCTTAATCCTACAAGCATAAAATAATAAATACCATCGGTTGGCTCATTTTGTGACGTCTGTAAGGCATTTCACTGAGTGCATCACAATATTCTCTTAGATAAATTAACATTTTATGGCATTGGTGGTATAACTGGCCAATGGGTAATTTCAAATGTAACCAAAAGAATGGAAAAAGTTTTACTTAGTAATTGAAGCAATATAGTCTAGGGACATAATTGTGACTGGAAAGAAATCACGTATAGAGTACCACAAGGTTCAATCTTAGGCCCACTACTGTGTAAACGATCTTCCATCTAGTATACAGCAACTGGAATTTTCCAGAAGACGCTAGTATAGTAATTAATCCAAGAATACAGAAGAAATAGTAAAAAAAGTCCTTAACAGTATCATTGGTTGGTTTTCTGCGAATGGTTTCCCCTTCAATTATCAAAAGGCCCAACATATGCAGTTCTGCACATATAGAGGTACTTCGCCACTGATAAGTGTAACAAATGGTGACGAAGTAACTGGTGGGGTGGAAACTTCAAAAATCGTAGGGTTCACATTGATGATAATTTGAACTGGGAAAAACACATTTTGGAACTCCTAAAACAACTCAGTTCATCCACATTTGCACTTAGAATCTTCGCACATCTTGAAGAGACACAAATCAGCAAGATTACATATTTTGCATATTTTCATTCAATGATGCCATATGGAATAAAGTTCTGGGGTAGCTCATCTTTAAGATGCTCAAAAACTTGCTGTAAGAATAATATGTGATACTCACTCGCGGCCATCTTATAGCCATCTGTTTAAGGCGTTGGGGACTGTAACTACTGCTTCACAATATATTTATTTCCTCAGAAAGTTTGTTGTAAATTATCCACTACAGTTCAAGACGAACAATAAAGCACATAATTACAATACCGCACGGAAGGTTTTATTTAGCACAAAAATGGGTGCCCAATGCTGCAGCAAAACCTATTGGACATTTAATCCGTGACATAAAATTTCTGACAGACAGCAAAGTAAAATTTGATAGCAAACTGAGAAAGTCTCACCTTGACAATTCCTTCCATTCTGTAGAAGAATTTCTACTACTGTAATGTGTAAAAAATTATCTATAAATCTTTTTCTTTTTGTAAAGAAGAAAGGAATATAAATTTTCAGAATGTAACAGTATGTACAAATTAATATTCGATGTATAATGACTCGCTCCAGATCATTACGATACATCGTGCAAAATGATCCATGGAACATGTTACTAATGAACCAACGAACTTTTCCACACACTTCCGGTGGTTTGAACGAACAATATGGTCTGTGTGTTAGGTTTTGCTTCAGCCTGTGGCTATGTATCTGACTGCGAATCTCCAGCTATATACCATGTATGTTGAGAAGGAATAATAAACAGTGGACCTCCAATACCTTTGATGCTTATTAATAGATGCTGAATTAAGAAAAACAGTAAATGCTAAAGAGTTATAAGTCCATTACCGTATGTACTCCATTCCTGAGCTTGAAATTACATGCTTTTGCAGCATATCTTACCGAATTTAATTAAAAGAAATATCCACGTGACTTAATTCACTGCTATCAAGGTGAATTTCGCCGCATGACGAGTCTACATGAAACACATCACAGTAAGACGAGCATCAGAACAGAGTTACAGAGAGGCTATGTTGCGACAAGCATTATTACTAGCAGGTTAATTAATTTCACGATTTAATGCATTAACATTGCTTTTTCAGAGTAACAGCAATCCGGTAAGAATTACTTGGCGTCAGGTAGGTATCAATTTTAAGTTGTGCTTATTGTCTTATTTTCAAGTCACATTAAGGTGAAACTGAAAAGGGGTAAAGATTTGATTCATTTTCAGTGGAATGACTTTACTCAACTTTCAATAGTTATTGTTCCTCAGTTGAGAGATGTAGTAGCTTACACACACACACACACACACACACACACACACACACACACACACACGGTCTCACATGAGCATATTAGTTACATATGGAGATTTGTGTTTTCAAACTTCAAATCTAGCCATGCTTCACTTTTAATTTTATACTCCGCTTTAGATGATGTGTGAGTATTTATAGTTCGCAGCTCATTGTCTAATTGTTTCACAAGCGTCAAGGAAATTCATTGTAAATGGTAAATCTAAAGAAGCTAACTGACGAAGTCACACATGACGAGTGTAAGGCGGTTTTGTAAAGAGAGACTGGAGGCCATATTTAAGAATAAATAAAAATGATATAAAAGATAGATCGTGTGGTTCTTTATTCGATTCCCGGCCATGTCAGAGATTTTGTCCTCTCAGTGACTACTTGTATTGTTCTCATTATGCCATCTCATCATCATCATCATCATCAGCAGCAGCATCATCATCATCATTATCATCATCATCATCACCGAAGTGCAAGTCGTCGAAGTGGGATCAAATAGAAAGAGTTGGACTAGGTGTGCGAACAACCCATAAATCTCTTGACCGATAGTCAGAAACTTATCTCGTAAAAGACTTATTATTTTTCATTGTTTTAAATCTTATAATGGAATAATTACTCTGTGTGAGAACTATATAATGGGAAAGGATTATAAGGACATTTATAAGCGAAATAATATTGTGTGTAACACATCAAATGTGAGCACGAGAAATGTCAAGGATAACTTCTAAATCTCTTTCACTATTTGCTAAAACAAAAATTTGGGAAGCGAAGGCTTCCTCTTCTTGTAGTTCACTTGTCACTTGCGAAGCGATTAGTGGTGCTTGTTGGGTGCTGTGCGTTATTTCTAATTATTACTGAATAATAACTGACGTTTTTCTCTTCAATATGTCTGCAATTATTTCTAGTATCAGTTTGGAAACCAAATTAATTTTTTTATATTACACTCCTGCAAATTGAAATAAGAACACCGTGAATTCATTGTCCCAGGAAGGGGAAACTTTATTGACACATTCCTGTGGTCAGATACATCACATGATCACACTGACAGAACCACAGGCACATAGACACAGGCAACAGAGCATGCACAATGTCGGCACTAGTACAGTGTATATCCACCTTTCGCAGCAATGCAGGCTGCTATTCTGGAGACGATCGTAGAGATGCTGG
This sequence comes from Schistocerca gregaria, assembly GCF_023897955.1. Taxonomy (NCBI): domain Eukaryota; kingdom Metazoa; phylum Arthropoda; class Insecta; order Orthoptera; family Acrididae; genus Schistocerca; species Schistocerca gregaria. Next base: position 338,375,013 of record NC_064925.1, on the reverse strand, counting down.
ATGTAATCCTGTGGAACGGCTTGCCATGCCATTTCCATCTGGCGCCTCAGTTGGACCAGCGTTCGTGCTGGACGTGCAGACCGCGTGAGACGACGCTTCATCCAGTCCCAAACATGCTCAATGGGGGACAGATCCGGAGATCTTGCTGGCCAGGGTAGTTGACTTACACCTTCTAGAGCACGTTGGGTGGCACGGGATACATGCGGACGTGCATTGTCCTGTTGGAATAGCAAGTTCCCTTGCCGGTCTAGGAATGGTAGAACGATGGGTTTGATGACGGTTTGGATGTACCGTGCACTATTCAGTGTCCCCTCGACGATCACCAGAGGTGTACGGCCAGTGTAGAAGATCGCTCCCCACACCATGATGCCGGGTGTTGGCCCTGTGTGCCTCGGTCGTATGCAGTCCTGATTGTGGCGCTCACCTGCACGGCGCCAAACACGCATACGACCATCATTGGCACCAAGGCAGAAGCGACTCTCATCGCTGAAGACGACACGTCTCCATTCGTCCCTCCATTCACGCCTTTCGCGACACCACTGGAGGCGGGCTGCACGATGTTGGGGCGTGAGCGGAAGACGGCCTAACGGTGTGCGGGACCGTAGCCCAACTTCATGGAGACGGTTGCCGTGCGTGTGATCATTTGTTGTACAGCCCTCTCGCAGTGTCCGGAGCAAGTATGGTGGGTCTGACACACCGGTGTCAATGTGTTCTTTTTTCCATTTCCAGGAGTGTATTTTCACATTACATGTCAATGTATCAGTGCTTTGAACACATTGTTTGAGTTCATAACGACCAGTAGCATAGATCATGTAGTTTAAGTACTAAGTACATGTGAAGTCGAACCTTTCCATTCTTCACTATGGTATCCGATAGTATACTTATTTCCATTTCGTCAGTGGAAGGGATTTTAAAATTTATCGTGGTCGAATGCTTTCCAGTAATGACGATGTGCAATAGCTGTCATGACCTGATACATGAAGAGCGATAGAAACGAACGATGGCATACGAAAATTATAACAATTAATGAAATATAATAATAGCTGGAGATTATTTACTGTTTGTTAAAATAGTACGTGTATCGTGACATAGCATTTATGACGTGTCTTTCCCGAGGTGCATCTATCTTAACTCTGTAGTACATGACTCTCACTACAGTGGACAACCTTCAGTGGTCTCTTCACCATCCCTGTCAATCAGTCATAAGGCTCTAAATGTGTGCAGGGCACGACAGCAGTAGGCAGTGCCCACTGCCTTGGACTGTGCATTTGCGGTCTCAGGACTTACTGGAAACGCCAAAGAAGTGACCGTCAACAGCTGGAGTGGACGCTGTGCGCCACAGGATTAATGCATTGCACACTTTATGTCACATCCAAATATTTCTTTCGCTCTTCATTCTGCCAGTAGGAAGGATACGTTACAATACGATCATTTCATTTTGTGTTTCATATTGCGTAAGTGCATCGAGGTAGTACAACGCTATTTCTCTGCAAGAAATAAGTATCAACTATTACGAGAAGTGTGTATTCCAAAATGACTAGCAACAGACGCTGGTTATTCTCAATCAGACAAACATTGTAAGCATTAATAAGATAACAGAACATCAATGGATACAGCATTACAGAAATTTATGGTTTGATGAAGACAGTGAAGAAATTTATTTTATAAAAACTGACTATAACGGTGCGGATAAAAAGCAGCCATAAATATAAGAAATACAGGAAAGTTACTGGCCTAGATGGCACTAATGCTGAAGTAATCATATACGGCACAACCATTTTAGAACTACGCTTCCGCCAGTTTTTAAATATGTGTCGGAAGAATTGTCAGTACTTGAAGAATGGAACACAGCTTAATGTATTTATATATGCAAAAAAGGCAATAGGAAAGACACAGGAAATTGTAGAGGAATAAGTCTACTAAATGCAGGAATTTATGGGCCAATTTATAATCAAAGATTGCAAATTATCACTGATGCAATAATCTCAGAAGAATAATCAGAAATGGACGATCGTGTAATTAAATTATGTTTATAGTAAGACAAAGAAAAACGCCGCGAATTTGACTCTGATCGCTTTTGTGAAAAATATTGGAAATGAAAGATTTTCCTAAAAGCTTTATACGATATCAACGAGAAGTAACCACGATCCACAGAGTTGCAAGCTTCACCAGGACGTTCACCCTTCGGCGAAAAAGCAAATCTCCTTCACGTTACCGAGTGAGGTGGCCCAGCGGTTATCACACTGGACTCGCATTCGGGAGGACGACGGTTCAATCCCGCGTCCGGCCATCCTGATTTAGGTTTTCCATGATTTCTCTAAATCGCTCCAGGCACATGCCGGGATGGTTCCTTTGAAAGGGAACGGCCGACGTCCTTCGCCATCCTTCCCTAAACCGATGAGACCGATGACCTCGCAGTTTGGTCTGTTCCCCCAAAATATCCCCCAATCCTTCACGGTGTTGAATACACAGACGGGAAAAAATCGCAAAACCAAAAATAATTAATGTAGAGTAATGAAATTTCGAGAATACAGTTGCCAAGGTAACATATTTAAATGATTAACACTTCAACATCACTGGTTAATGTAAGTCCGAGATAAGGCATTGCAAATGTGAAATACTGGTACGTTAATAACCAGTGTAGCCGACAATAAGTGGAATGCAAGCACGCAAACGTGACTGGAGTTCATGCCTGTGGCACTTGGTCGGCCAGTACAGGGACGGTTAATGCTAGTTGTAGATGACGCTGTAGTTGTCGTCCGGCGATATCCCACATGTCTTCGATTGGAGACAGATCTGGTGATCGAGCAGCCCAAAGTAAATGTCAACACTCTATAGAGAATGTTGTGTTACTACAGCGGTATGTGGGCGAGAGTTATCCTGTTGGAAAACACCTCCTGGAGTGATGTTCATGGCCAGCCGTTGTGGCCGAGCGTATCTAGGCGCTTCAGTTCTTGCTGGCACGGTAGCTCACCGTGTTCGGTCAGAGGGCTGCGTGCTCTCTGTAATAAAAAAAAAAAAACTGAGTCAACGATCAACTTGAACGGAAATCTTGTGACGTCCGCCCAGACCAAACGCAACGAACAATATCGAACAAAAATGAAAAAGTCCGAAACCGCGCTGCTGCTACGGTCGCAGGTTCGAATCCTACCTCGGGCATGGATGTGTGTGATAGCCTTAGGTTAGTTAAGTATAAGTATTTCTAAGTTCTAGAGGAGTGAGGGGACTGATGACCGCAGATGTTAAGTCCCATAGTGCTTAGAGCCATTTGAACCATTTGATTGCTGTTCATGAATCGCAGCAAAAAAATCAAATCACCAGACTGACGTACAAATCTGCAGTCAGGCTACGTGGGATAGCCAAGAGAGTGCTCCTGCTATCATATGAAATCGCACCGCAGACCATAACGCTAGATACAGATCCATTGTGGGTAGCATACAAACATGTTGGCTGCAGACCCTCAACTGGTCTCTTTCTAACCAACACATGGCTGTCGCTGGCTCCGATACAGAACCAGCTTTCCATCAGACCTGTACCCTCCCCGCCAAAGAACTCTCGCTTGGAAACGCTAAAATCAAAACTAGCGATGGTGGAGTTAGAGGAATGCTCGGAGCTGTCCTTGAAGTGACCGATGTGTAACATTTGGTTGTCTCACTGTGGTGCCACCTGCTGCTCAGATTCCTGCTGCAGATGCAGTACCATGCGCCAGAGCCCCACGCCGAGCGCGATGGTCTTCCCGCTCGGTAGTGGCACCTAGCCGTCCAGGTGACCACCGGTATCAGCAGTCACGTATGGTGCCTGCATTCCTACCAATTCTTCCTGAAATACCGCGGGAGGAACATCCACGTCTCGTTGTCCTATTACAGTACCTCGTTCAATCACAGTGAGGTGTTGATAACGGCGTTTCTTTCGCTTTGAAGGCATTCCTCATTAATGTAAACCCTCCAAGTCCAATCTCAACGGTTGTAACGACTCCGTGTGAGCCGCTCATGGTTCTATGAATGTTAAGACCAGTGTAGTCAACCACTGTGTAGAGCTTCGAATACGGCCACGTTGGGTCAAAGAGGCATTAGTGGCCAGTGGTCAGCACCCATTGTAAGGTTGCTATAGGTAGAAACCACGTACGTTCTCTGGGCCTTTCGGCCACCGTGTACGGACTCAGGACGGGCGAGAGGATTAGGTTACTCTTCTCCAGAACGCCGGTGAGTATGGATGCTCTAAGTAGCATCTCTGTCTCCTGAGTGGAAATGTATGAGAGCTTTGTTTGAGTCACTCTGGTGCGTGGCATTGATAATCATTCCAGAACAACTAATTCAATATAGGGAACGGCATTAATTTCAGTAGTATTCAGTTTATTCGATGAGATCATTTGAAGGGCTTGTTTCAATAGTGGTACAAGTCCATTACCTCCACTTTTCTGTCTATAATACTTCTGACATTAATGGCGAAAACAAACAGAAAGAAAGGTTCATCTTTAGCAATAAGCCAATTGCTTGACAATATCTAGTATCTCAACTGCAGATTTTTCAGCGCTCATTTAACTTTAGGACTCTGTACCTCAGAACGAACAAAAGTGGACTTGTACCACTATTGAAATAAGCCCTTCATTTGTGCAACTGTAACTTTACGTGGACGAGCGGTGCCACCTCGTGAAGTACATCTTTAGTTAGTCTAGCGTATTATGTAAGAATGTGTCGTGTGCTTTGTGTCATGCTTGTGCTAAATTCTATTTAATTTAACGTCCAATTTGTGTTTCACAGCCCGTACTCTAGTGCACCATGTGTGTTTCTTTGTACACCACGAGGCTTCTGTTAAAGGTAAACACCTCTCATGTTCCAATTGAAGCCACATTTCATGACAGAGTAGATGCGTTCTTGTTTAGTAAACTTAATTACAAAATTAATGAGTTGTACAGAATTTTAGAAGTGGACTTTCTTCTCTGAAGTTGAACCTTAAAGGCAGTCGCGGTATGACCCAGTGGGCTTACATGTGGAACAGGTAAGCTTTTTTCTAAATTCTACCTCTCGTTGTGTGAGTGACCAATGTGAACGTAGTATGTGTGGTCTTGATAAATAGTAACCAGCAATTTAGCAGCCTTGCCTCACATGCGTCGGTCGAGATGCTGCGCTGTATAATGTACCATGTGTCGATATTCACGAGCTAGCATTCCACGGAACTGTATTTTAACTTCTATATGTGTGTGTTGCTGTTATTGAGGAAATAAATGTGAATTATTGCTAAATTCTTTGTTGTTGTATCTCACGGTGCCATTCCGCTCCCTAGTCAGGATCCTTAAAGTCAGTTTGTACCTCCCCATAGCAGTCTTTCAGTGAAATTCATCATGCTTGTTGTATATCCAATATACGGATTGATATTTTACTACATCATCAAATGATGTGTGAGGTGGCGCATTTCATCATCTACATCTACATCTACATACATACTCCGCAATCCACCATACGGTGCGTGGTGGAGGGTATCTCGTACCACAACTAGCATCATCTCTCCCTGTTCCAGTCCCAAAGAGAACGAGGGAAAAATCACTGCCTATACGCTTCTGTACGAGCCCTAATCTCTCTTATCTTATCTTTGTGGCCTTTCCGCGAAATGTAAGTTGGCAGCAGTAAAATTGTACTGCAGTCAGCCTCAAACACTGGTTCTCTAAATTACCTCTTCAGCGATTCACGAAAAGAACGCCTCCTTTCCTCTAGAGACTCCCACCCGAGTTCCTGAAGCATTTCCTTAACAATCGCGTGATGATCAAACCTAATAGTAACAAATCTAGCAGTCCGCCTCTGAATTGCTTCTATGTCCTCCCTCAATCCGACCTGATAGGGATCCCTAACGTTCGAGCAGTACTCAAGAATAGGTCGTATTAGTGTTCTATAAGCGGTCTCCTTTAGAGATGAACCATATCTTCCCAAAATTCTACCAATGAACCGAAGACGACTATCCGCCTTCCCCACAACTGCCATTACATGCTTGTCCCACTTCATATCGCTCTGCAACGTTACGCCCAAATATTTAGTCGACGTGACTGTGTCAAACGCTACACTACTAATGGAGTATTCAAACATTACGGGATTCTTTTTCCTATTCATCTGCATCAATTTACATTTATCTATATTTAGAGTTAGCTGCCATTCTTTACACCAATCACAAATCCTGTCCAAGTCATCTTGTATGCTCCTGCAGTCACTCAACGACGACACCTTCGCGTACACCACAGCATCATCAGCAAACAGCCGCACATTGCTATCCACCCTATCCAAAAGATCATTGATGTAGACAGAAAATAACAGCGGACCTACCACACTTCCCTGGGGCACACCAGATGATACCCTCACCTCCGATGGACACCATCGAGGACAGCGTACTGGGTTCTATTACTTAAGAAGTCTTCGAGCCACTCACATATTTGGGAACCAATCCCATATGCTCGTACCTTAGTTAGGAGTCTGCAGTGGGGCACCGAGTCAAACGCTTTCCGGAAGTCAAGGAATATGGCATCCGTCTGATACCCTTCATTCATGGTTCGCAAGATATCATGTGAAAAAATGGGGAGTTGCGTTTCGCAGGAGCGATGCTTTCTAAATTTAATTAATATTTTAATAAATTCAGTCACTAATCAGAAATTTCGTGTTTGGTACTTGTCGGGGGCAAGCAAACGTAGCCTCTACTTGCAGAGTTATTATTGGGAGTTAGGAAATCAGACGAGAAATATTTTTCGTAGTGGATCTTACCAGTACCTTGTAGTAGTAAAAGACCACAGGCAATTAAAGTAACTAACGCTCACGACCTTTACAACGTGGATTTAAAGCAAATCTGATTTCCGTTCTCATATTGGCGCTATGGGATCCACTCGCGTGTAACCGACATGAAATTTGATCAGACTTCATCTTTCAGATGTAGAAACACGCCTACCAACTTTCGTTTACGTCGTATGACTCATTCTTGGTGTTGCGGATTCTTTCTTCGGTCGGTATACGTTCACTGGTCGGTACCACACAAACATCTGCTTGTTCGCCAGTATTATCCGCTCTAACAGGTCGGCCCCCGCAGGACCCACGACCGACACAGAGAACAGGGAGCAAGTGCTCCCTGACCTACGCGCCAGCACGAGCAGGCAGGGTTGAGGCTCGTTTGCGGCTCGTACCCGCGGCGGCGAGGCCAGGATGTGAAGCGCCGTCCAATATCCTGTGTTCTGATTGCATTGCGCCGCCCCCGGCGTTTTCTTGGCCGGTAAGTGGGCGGCGCCTCCCACCAGGGACGCCGGCCCCCGGGGGCCGCAGCGCGCTGCCGATACCCCTCTGGTGCGAAAACTTCCCGGCCGCCCGGCGCCGCTGAATACCAACTACTTCGCCTGTGCTTAACGCCCCACACTCGCCAGAAGCCAAACACAGATGAGATCTGCACCGTGACTTCTGCCCTAGAGTGAATCTCTGATGAACGTGAATGCATTTTGATCTTGTTGGCAAGCTCAGAACACGCAGCCGCAAGGTGTAATATTACTTCCTTAGCCTAATGTTGACTATTGACAGAATGTAAACTATAGTTGAAGTATCCGTACATCTACTCCTCCGTCGGTAAAAGCCTCGGAAGCAACCGACCGCCATGTCATCCTCAAGCGATCCCCGTCACCGGATGCAGGGCGGGCATACTGTCAGCACATCACTCTCCCAGCCGTTGTTAGTTTTCGAGACCGGAGGTGCTACTTCTCAGTCCAGTAGCTCCTCAGCTTCCCTCACAAATTCTGAGCGCACTCCGCTTGCTAACAGCTTTCGGCAGACCCAGATGTCATCCATCAAAATGCTAGTCAACCCCGACAGCGATTAATTTATCTGACGGGGCCGTTACAACCTTTGGGATTGGACGTGGTGCGTTTCCATTAATCAGGAATGCCTTTATGGCGACAAAAACGCCTTTATCAGCACCTCACTGTGTTTTAATGAGGTAGTGTAATATGATAACGAGACGCTGGATGTTCCTTCCGCGGTATCTCAGGAAGAATTGGTAGGAATGCATGCACTGTACGTGACTGCTGGTACCGGTAGTCACCTGGACGGCTGACCGCTGCGGCAAGACCATTGGCTAACCCCTATTAGTGGACGCTAAGGTGTAATATAACGGTCTTCCTTAGCCTGATGTTGGCTATTCACAGAGTCTAAACTATTAGATTAGTACAGTAGTTTAACTATCCGCACATCTACTCCTCCGTCCGAAAAAGCCTCGGAGGGCCCAACGGTAGCGACCAACAGCCGTGTCAGAAGTTGCAGCATTAGAAAATTGCAGTGAAATGCACGAAGATATGCAGCGGATAGACACTTGGTGCAGGGAGTGGCAACTGACCCTTAACATAGACAAATGTAATGTACTGCGAATACATAGAAAGAAGGATCCTTTATTGTATGATTATATGATAGAGAAACAAACACTGGTAGCAGTTACTTTTGTACAAAGTCTGGGAGTATGCAGACGGAACGACTTGAAGTGAAAAGATCATATAAAATTAACTGTTGGTAAGGCGGGTGCCAGGTTGAGATTCACTGGGAGAGTCCTTAGAAAATGTAGTCCACAACAAAGGAGGTGGCTTACAAAACACTCGTTCGATCTATACTTGAGTATTGCTCATCAGTGTGGGATCCGTACCAGGTCGGGTTGACAGAGGAGATAGAGAAGATCCAAAGGAGAGCGCCGCGTTTTCGTCACAGTGTTATTTGGTAACCGTGACAGCATTACGGAGATGTTTCGTAAACTCAAGTGGCACACTCTGCAAGAGAGGCGCTTGCATCGCGGTGTAACTTGCTGTCCAGGTTTCGAGAGAGCGCGTTTCTGGATGAAGTATCGAATATATTGCTTCCCCCTACTTATAACTCCCGAGGAGATCACGAATGTAAAATTAGAGAGATTGGAGCGCGCACGGAGGCTTTCCGGCAGTCGTTCTTCCCGCGAACCATACGCGACTGGAACAGGAAATGGAGGTAATGACAGTGGCACGTAAAGTGCCCTCCACCACACACCGTTGGGTGGCTTGTGGAGTATAGATGTAGATGTAGATGTAGATGTAGAGGTGTGTCCACCATTCGCCTTTATGACGGCTTAATTTTGGGGAGACTTACGATAATATCTCTGGAGAGGTGACAGCCCATTCTTCCTCAAGAACCGAGACCAGGGAAGGTAGTGATGGTGGAGGCCGGGCTCATTCCAGAGGTGCGCCATCGTGTTCACAGTGGCACCTTGGGCAGGCCAGTCCACTTCAGGAATGTTATTGTCCACAAGCCACTGCATCATAGAAGCTGCTTTATGACAAATATATTGTCACGCTAATACAAAGAATCATCGTCTCCTGTTCCTCAACTGTACACATTTCTACAAATTTTTTCTTTCACATTAAGAGTTTTCTTAAGCTCAATAAGGGTACCAAACCCTAACCACGGAAAACACGCCCACACCATAACACCACCTTCATTATTGGCATTTCACACTATGAGACGCAACGTTCTCCAGGGATTCGTCAACCTTAAATCCTTCCATCCTATTACAGGAGAACATAACGTGATTTATCACTTATAACATGTGTCCAGTCACCCACCAAGTAGAGACTCTCTTTGTACCACCTCAAGCGTCACTTAGCACTCATTACAGATCTGTGTGGCTTTCGAGGAGCTGTAGACACTGTGCTCCATTCTTTGTAACTCCCTACACACAGTCAGAGTGTCAGCTGAACTGCTTGCAGCACTTTGTAACTCACTAGTGATTCTTTCCGCTTATTTCATGAAATTGCTAATGCTCTAAGGTCTCTGTTCGTCAGCACACGATGTTCTCCTGGTCTTGCGTTAGTTGTGGTTGTTCCTTTGCTTTTCCATAATACAGTAACATCACCAAGAGTCGACTTGGAAAGCTTTATAAAGGCTTAAATATCCCCGACGGATTTGCTGCTCAGATGATATCCAATGACTAGTCCACATTCGAAATCAGTGAGGTTTCCTGAACGACAAATAGTGTTGTCACATCTCTTTCGACACCACTGTACGCCCCTCCTCTCCTTACACTGCCGGGTCTGTCTCTAGTTACATCCAGTGGTCGATTTCAAGGAGATGTCCAAATAGTTTTGATCACATAATGTACATGGGTCCTTTCAATGAGCCAACGGCCTTATCCCAGTGGTAACACCGGTTCCCGTCAGATGACCGAAGTTAAGCGCTGTCGGACTGGGCTGACACTTGGATGTGTGACCATCCGGTCTGACGAGCGCTGTTGGCCAGCTGGGTGAACTCAGCCCTTGTGAGGAGCTACTTGATTGAGAAGTAGCGACTCCGGTCTCGGAAACTGACATGCGGCCGGGAGAGCGGTGTACTGACCGCATGCCCCTCCAAAACCGCATCCAGTGACACCTGTGGGCCAAGGATGACACGGTGGCCGGTCGGTACCTTTGGGCCTTCATGGCCTGTACAGGAGGAGTTATGTCCTTCCAACAAAACACCTTAATTCATGGATAACATCCATATATATCCTGTCATAGGCGGCTGTTGTGGCCGAGCGGTTCAGTCTGGAACCGCGCGACCGCTACGATCGCAGGTTCCAATTCTGCCTCGGGTATGGATGAGTGTGGTGTCCTTAGGTTAGTTAGGTTTAAGTAGTTCTACGTTCTATTGAACTGATGACCTCAGATGTTAAGTCCCATAGTGCTCAGAACAATTTGAACCATTTTTTATCCTGCCATATCAGTTATTATATAAGTTAAGTAATGCGAAAAGTTTTGCTTTGCTTTACAAACGCATGCGAAACCAAAAATCAGTGTCGGGTGCACCAAAAGAAGTTTTAGTCTAACTTTACTGGCTGCTAAAGTGGTATGGCAGTTTAATGGTCCCAGCTATTTGTGTACGGACGCATTTTGTGCAATCGATAAAGACATGACTCGTTTCCAGTGTTACTGATGACGGAATGCGTGTTCCGAAATAATGTGTGTTGAGGAATAATCAAGATTAATAAAGTGCGACCTAAGGATGTCTGTAAGCGCCCACGTGATAGAATCTGTATGCACATTGGAAACATATCTTATCTGTTTCTTCTTTCATGTTCTTTTAAGTTTGTATGTTGTTTATACTGCCTGCCTTATTGAGTGCTTGTGTCAGTTCAGTAAATATTTGCAATAATTTAATTATCTGTGAAGATGACACAAAATACTTAGGTTTATAATCAGTTGGGCTTTCAACAGCAATCATAGAATTATTACACACATAATACAACATGATAACAACTTCAATTTTTATGTATTACTATGTTCTATACGATTCGAGTATTTAGCCACAGGGTTAAGGTGCATATACAGTCTGTTAAGTAAGATCGTGGTCGGGTTAGTAGGCCCCTGTGGCCGAGCGCTTCTAGGCGCTTCAGACCGGAACCGGGCTGCTGCTACCGCCACAGGTTCGAATCCTGCCTCGGGCATGAATGTGTGTGATGACCTTAGGTTAGTTAGGTTTAAGTAGTTTTAAGTTCTAGGGGACTGATGACCTCAGATGTTAAGTCCCATAGTGCTTAGAGCCATTTGAATCATTTGTCGGGTTAATCAGTAGAAAAATGTTTTCCAGGATAAACTAAAATATATAGATAAATATATGAACAAAAGAAAAATACAATTACAATTAATGATAAGACCAGTCATCCGCAGCATTGACAATTGCTTAGCATCTCTAAGACATTCTTGAAACCGTATATTCAAGTGGGGGAGACCTCCACCTCCAAATGCGTAGATGGCTGTTTGAAAGTGAAGTTCTTTTTTCCCTTGCAACTTGTTTTCGAAGTCATACATTTCAACAGGGTTAGCATCAGATGACTGTGAGGGCTAATCCAATGCCTGCACACTTTCACGTTTGGCAGTCGCCATCAAACATCTTTGATAAATTTTTATTACTACCTGTGCATTTAAACTGTCGTTAAACAAGTGCAAATTGCGGAAATCCAGTTGCCATAAACAAACCGAAATATGCTTTATGGAGATTACATGCAGGGTAAAGGTTCCGTAGTTTGGAATGTGAAAAAGCTCTGTATCTTGCACCATCTGTCTGTAATGCCGACCACGTTCTTACTTAACAGGCTATAAATGCTTCTTTATATGTAAGCTTTTGAAGATAGAAGTACACTGTTGTTTTGGAATATGTGATAGTAGGATGGAAAGAATAACTTGGATGGATAGAATAAAAACTGAAGAGGTACTGAGAAGAAAGGCAGAGAAAAGACAGTTACTAGATGTAATAAAGAGAAGAAAAAGAAATTGTATTGGACAGATATTAAGAAAGAGTGACGGACTGATAAAAACAGTTTTAGAAGATTATGTAGAAGGGGAAAGGAAGCGGGGAACGAAGAGACTCCAGATGCTGGATGACGTGATGGACGGTACAACATACAGCAGCCTTAAGAAGGAAGCAATGAGTCGCAGAAAATGGAGAAGCAAAGCACCTGCTAATATAGCAGATAACTGATGATGATGTTGATGGCAACTCGTGCGTACGTATGTGGTGTGATGTCTCTACCTAACGTGAACTGACGGTTCTACGGTATATACCAACGTGCTTAATACACTCCTGGAAATGGAAAAAAGAACACATTGACACCGGTGTGCCAGACCCACCATACTTGCTCCGGACACTGCGAGAGGGCTGTACAAGAAATGATCACACGCACGGCACAGCGGACACACCAGGAACCGCGGTGTTGGCCGTCGAATGGCGCTAGCTGCGCAGCATTTGTGCACCGCCACCGTCAGTGTCAGCCAGTTTGCCGTGGCATACGGAGCTCCATCGCAGTCTTTAACACTGGTAGCATGCCGCGACAGCGTGGACGTGAACCGTATGTGCAGTTGACGGACTTTGAGCGAGGGCGTATAGTGGGCATGCGGGAGGCCGGGTGGACGTACCGCCGAATTGCTCAACACGTGGGGCGTGAGGTCTCCACAGTACATCGATGTTGTCGCCAGTGGTCGGCGGAAGGTGCACGTGCCCGTCGACCTGGGACCGGACCGCAGCGACGCACGGATGCACTCCAAGACCATAGGATCCTACGCAGTGCCGTAGGGGACCGCACCGCCACTTCCCAGCAAATTAGGGACACTGTTGCTCCTGGGGTATCGGCGAGGACCATTCGCAACCGTCTCCATGAAGCTGGGCTACGGTCCCGTACACCGTTAGGCCGTCTTCCGCTCACGCCCCAACATCGTGCAGCCCGCCTCCAGTGGTGTCGCGACAGGCGTGAATGGAGGGACGAATGGAGACGTGTCGTCTTCAGCGATGAGAGTCGCTTCTGCCTTGGTGCCAATGATGGTCGTATGCGTGTTTGGCGCCGTGCAGGTGAGCGCTACAATCAGGACTGCATACGACCGAGGCACACAGGGCCAACAGCCGGCATCATAGTGTGGGGAGCGATCTCCTACACTGGCCGTACACCTCTGGTGATCGTCGAGGGGACACTGAATAGTACATGGTACATCCAAACCGTCATCAAACCCATCGTTCTACCTTTTCCTAGACCGGCAAGGGAACTTGCTGTTCCAACAGGACAATGCACGTCCGCATGTATCCCGTGCCACCCAACGTGCTCTATAAGGTGTAAGTCAACTACCGTGGCCAGCAAGATCTCCGGATCTGTCCCCCATTGAGCATGTTTGGGACTGGATGAAGCGTCGTCTCACGCGGTCTGCACGTCCAGCACGAACGCTGGTCCAACTGAGGCGCCAGGTGGAAATGGCATGGCAAGCCGTTCCACAGGACTACATCCAGCATCTCTACGATCGTCTCCATGGGAGAATAGCAGCCTGCATTGCTGAGAAAGGTGGATATACACTGTACTAGTGCCGACATTGTGCATGCTCTGTTGCCTGTGTCTATGTGCCTGTGGTTCTGTCAGTGTGATCATGTGATGTATCTGACCCCAGGAATGTGTGAATAAAGTTTCCCCTTCCTGGGACAATGAATTCACGGTGTTCTTATTTCAATTTCCAGGAGTGTATATTTCCGTCACACATGTCAAGTGAAGTAAGTAAGTAGACTTCATTATTTATTAAAGGTGCGCATGTGACACAGACTTATAAATTTCATACGATGTGAAGAAAAAAATGGGGCGGAGTGATTAACTAATATTAGTGTAATATTCCGGCCCCGAGTAACAGCGATGATCCGCTACCGTAATTGAGAAGACGACGCTCTTTGCTGTCAAAAAGAGCTCTATGTCCTTTGAAATTTTGGAGATAAGGAATGCCTATTCGACATTATTTTTAGGGGGCAGATGCGTAGTTTACATTTAGACGTAATTTTAAGTGCAGAAGAGATACAACTTGCAATCGTAATAATCAAGAATAATAAATTGCTTTTTTGAAAAAGAAGGTAAATATCGTCTACGAACTTTTGGTCGATGTTGGATATCCGGACAAAACGATCAGTGTGTTCAGCAATTCAGTGCATAGTGATTTCTTCGCAAATTAACAATACTGGGCGAATCTGCAACTATCACGTTCCGAACGACGCGAAATATTTCGCCGTCAGCTTGTGTGTCAAAGACGTTCCCTAATCGACCAATTTGTTACTAAGAAAATATCATACTGCCACTGTTGTTCAACCTTCTCATTCTGAAGGTGTTTCCAGAGAATTTTACGGTGACTCTGAGTACTTTAGCTGCCAAGAGAGACGGACTTTTCCTCGCGGGTTGTAGCAGCTTTCTCCGACTTTGCCTGGCGTTCTCTGTAATATTATTGGGTTTCGGACGCTCTGTATATAAAATATTCGTTATAAAAGAGAAGAACAGCCATCGAGCTGTAGTTGGTAAAATGTTGTATTTTCTTAATGTGCGTCTACACAAATACGAGCGCCCAGCATTAACTGCTTCAAATAAACGCTATGACCCGCTGGGCGTAGATATTTAAATCATTGCCGCAACGATCGATCGTAATAAAATGCGAAACATATGAATGAAAAAAAATCTATCTATTGTTATGTATAGATCTAGAGACTTGATGACTTTTTACTATTTCGTTGCCGACATGTGAAGGTACTGCGGTGTAGCATCGCTACAAGTTATAGTTTATTTTGTGTACGAAGAAATATAAATCTTCGAACAAACGCTTCGAAAAAACCGTGTGACGCAATGAAATACTCACTCGCACGCAAAGACATCAAACGTCAAGAAAATATTGGACAGACAAAATGGGACATTGTTGTAACAAGCAATGTGTGAAAGAAATATCAAATATATTTTTATGTTCCTTAGATGTTTGTTCTAGTTCAGTGGTATGGATTCTTTTAAGAACATATTGATGAGTCATAATGAAATCTTTTTCTTTCTGTTATTTTCTTTAAGTAACCTCAGTTTCTTTTACGTATGCTATGTTACAGGTCAGCTCTTTATAGCGGTATCTCGGTTGTTTTCGGAAGGCTACTAATGCATTCAGTCTCAGATTTGATAACCATTACTAAAATCCACATTCGTCTATCGATTTACACTTTTCTTAAATGTTCATTTAGGTCCCTTAGTTATTTGTATCGGAGAATCAGATTTCGTGAAGGCAATCCGGGTTAAATGTCACGCTCAAGCCACCTATGCGTGATCAGACATTATTCCTCCTGAACAGAATTGTGAACCGACGCAACGTAGTTCAAAACTCTACTCTCTCTCTCTCCGACCTGCACCAATATTGGCTAAGAAATTGCTGTGAGCGCTGACTCTAGTATAAATTGCATTATCATTATTATCTGTAATATTATCTATATCACATTACTATCAATATATCACATTATGGCTATTTGACCTCTTTTTCTCGCGGTTTACACTACATCTCCGAGAATCAGAGAAACGGAAACCTCCGGCCGCCAACTCATCCTGTACCTAGCCCGTTCTCTCCTTACAGCAGCCACGAAGAAAAGATATTCATCTATAGGCACATTTTTTCGCAAATTTTTATATTAGACAGTTCAAAATTTTGAACTCTATGCATTTAGGCAAAAATTCAAGGGAGAGTTTAAACGCAGCACCTGTCTCATCTCTGTCAAAATCAACGGTCAAGGTAATTTTTCTTTACGACCTACTAGTTCACTGTACTGGATTGTGAGGTTCCGTCCAACAACATTGATACACGACTATCAGCTGTTTACGAACATTACAAATTTTTATATGGTGAGTGATCATTCTAAACTTATTAAATAGCTTTAAACTGCTCAACGAAGAAAATAAATACTCAGTTCCAGAATGAGATTTTCACTCTGCAGCCGAGTGTGCGCTGATATGAAACTTCCTGGCAATTTAAAACTGTGTGCTCGACCGAGACTCGAACTCGGGACCTTTGCCTTTTGCGGGCAAGTGCTCTACCATCTGAGCTACCGAAGCACGACTCACGTCTGGTACTCACAGCTTTACTTCTGCCAGTACTTCGTCTCCTACCTTCCAAACTTTACAGAAGCTCTTCTGCGAACCTTGCAAAACTAGGACTCCTGAAAGAAAGGATATTGCGGAGACATGGCTTAGCCACAGCCTGGATAGAGCACTTGCTGGCGAAAGGCAAAGGTCCCGAGTTCGAGTCTCGGTCGGGCACACAGTTTTAAATTGCCAGGAAGTTCCAAATATCAGTTGTTCGGCGCAAAGCAAAGTTTATATTTGTACATGCAGTAACGTCAGCTGTCATGTATCTGCCTGTTACCAGCCGATGTGCTCCTATTATCAAATGCTGTCTCACTAAAAATCTCTCGCGTTCTACGTATAAAGGCACAGCGCTTCTTTGTCCTGCAACTTTTAAACGACGCCGCCGTTCTGAGACTTCAAGCGTCTCAGAATCTATGAGAGACGTGTGGCGATCAGCGGCTGGTATTACTATGGAAGTATCATTAAACACAAAGAAGATTTTCGCTCTGCATTCTCATTCTGGAAGCATCCCCGAGGCTGTGGCTAAGCCATGTCTCCGCAATATCCTTTCTTTAAGGGTGCTAGTTCTGCAAGATTCGCAGGAGAGCTGCTGTAAAGTTTGGAAGGTTAGAGACGAGGTACTGGCAGAAGTACAGCTGTGAGTACCGGGCGTGAGACGTGCTTCGGTAGCTCAGTTGGTAGAGCACTTGCCCGCGAAAGACACTTGCCCGAGTTCGAGTCTCGGTCGGGCACACAGTTTTAATCTGCCAGGAAGTTTCACAAAGAAGATTGTCACACTGCATACAAAACAGTAAAAGCATTATCACAAATACGACGAAGTTCAAAAGTCAAATAGTAAAAGACTTTTTCAAAGAGTAATTATCGTTCCATATATCATGTTATATTCTTTAAGTCGATAAAAATCCTACACTACACACTTTGTAAAGTAGCTTATGTTCTTCCTCGGTGTTCAAGGTATCTACATACCAAATTTCGTAACAATCTGTTCAGCGGTTTTATAATGAAAGCATGACAGACAGAGTTATTCTCTAGGTACTTCTTACCTGTTATTGACCACCCCATAAAATGCTACAATCCTGAGAAATAAAAACTTTCAGAAAAGACTTTTTTAAACTTAAATTCATTTTTCCCATTCAACACATTTCTATTTTTCAGGAAAGATTTTGGTTTTGTTGTCTTTGTGTATTTAATATCCTCTTTACTACGTCGACCATCGTCAATGTCTTCTAATAGCTTCAGTGCCTCATTCCCAAATATAATCCCTCAGAGGCCACTATCCACTCTGTTTCAATGATTGTTGTTGTTTTGTTGTGGTCTTCAGTCCAGAGACTGGCTTAACGCAGCTCTCCATGCTACACTATCCTGTGAAAGCCTCTTCATCTCCCAGTACCTACTGAAGCCTACATCCTTCTGCATCTGCTTAGTGTATTCATCTCTTGGTCGCCCTCTACGATTTTTACCCTCCACGCTGCCCTCCAATACTAAATTGGTGATCCATTGATGGCTCAGAACATGTATACCAACCGATCCGTTCTTCTAATCAGGTTCTGCCACAAACTTCTCTTCTCCCCAATCCTATTCAATACCTCCTCATTAGTTACGTGATCTACCCATCTAATCTTCAGCATTCTTCTGTAGCACCACATTTCGAAAGCTTCTATTCTCTTCTTGTCCAAACTATTTATCGTCTACGTTTCCTTTCCATACATGGCTACACTCCATAGAAATACTTTCAGAAAATACTTCCTGACACTTAAATCTATACTCGACGTTAACAAATTTCTCTTCTTCAGAAACGATTTCCTTGCCATTGCCAGTCTACATTTTATATCCTCTCTACTTCGACCATCATCAGTTATTTTACTCCCCAAGTAGCAAAACTCATTTTCTACTTTAAGCGTCTCATTTCCTAATCTAATACCCTCAGCATCACCAGATTTAATTCTACTACATTCCATTATTCTCGTTGATGTTCATCTTATAACCTGCTTTCAAGACACTGTCCACTCCGTTCAGCTGCTCTTCCAGGTACTTTGCTGTCTCTGACAGAATTACAATGTCATCGGCGAACCTCAAAGTTTTTATTTCTTCTCAATGGATTTTAATTCCTACTCCGAATTTTTCTTTTGTTTCTTTTACTTCTTGCTCAATATAGAGTTTGAATAACATCGGGGATAGGATTATACAAGTCATTCCCTGTCTCTGACGACCACAGTGAATCGGCAAACCCTTCATTTCTTCACATTGACCTTAAATTCCTTTTCGAAATTTCTACTTGGTTTCCCTCTCCCTGTTCAGTGAAAAGATCGAATACAATACTAATGGGGGACAGGCTGCCACGTTGTGAGACTCTCTCACTCCCTTCCATACAACTGCTTCCTTTCTATGCCATCTAGGCTTGCTTTGTAAGCATTACAATAATTTGGAATAAGAAACTGAGATGTCTTCGAAGCACTTCTCCTTCATAAAAAGATATTGTCCAAATAAGACAGAATTTGACAAGAACAAGCATAACGACGAAGTATCTCTTCAACAGAACGCAAACAGGCTCTTGTACAAAAAATAAGGAAATTATGGGTGAAGACATAACACAGTTCTAATGAACTCAATTACTGCCAGTGATGGCAATAGTGTTTGGTATCCTTCCATCCTAGAGCTTGTAGGACTCGTAATTTAAATATAACTATCAAAATATTTTTATATTGTTCGTCATTTGTGGATTGCTTTTAGCATCATTTGTGAGTTGTCTCTGTTTTTGTAACAGTGCAATGTGATGGGCCATAGGCAAAGAAATATAAAGCACAGACTTGGTCAATTATCACGAGAAATATCGAAAAAACTGTGGAAGGTGACGTGGCTTGGACGGACATGACGTGCACACCATTACCCACAATGTTACAGGTTGCTAATATGGATCAAGTGCAGCCCGTCGCCCTTCTGCCGCTGACGTCCAAATTCCCACAGTAAAAAGAAAATCCAGTCAGTATTGACTCCGCATGCAGAGCAGCCCCTAAATAAAAGACGAAACCAATTTAGCCATGTGGGACATTGGAGGCTCCGAAATTGACCCGTCGCCGTCACATGGAAGTGGACGGCGTCACGCCTCCTCGGCTGGTGTCAAGCTATTCTTAGCGATGGCTGTCCTCTCCATGCTGCCGCGTTTCGTCTGATTGTGCTGTCGCGAACTGTCGGCATCCTACGCAAGTTACTCAAAGCGTTGTAGCGTGTGACGACCACGGCAACTCAACTTCCATGATACATTAGAAATGTTCACATCCTATCACATCTTCCCGTTCTGTTGAATGTTGAATGTAAAGAGGCACTTTCCGCAATAGGGACACATTTACAGTGGAATGGCTACACTCACTACATACGTCTTCAGGTTTGAGAGAAGTTTACACATCACGAGGCAACCTTTTTTTGTGCATAATCCTCACAATCAGGAGACCGCCATTAAATTTAAAATAACGCTCAATCCAATCTGTTACAAAAATTTATTCGGCAGTAAAACCAGCATCTCATTCTGTAATATGATGTTTGGCGTCGGAATACCTGGAATTCTTCAGTCACCATATCCTCAAGCAGTCATTTGCCCCTACACCATCCATGATGTCCTACTCCACCTGCAACGGCAGGGGAAGGAGGTTTCTTTCTGCTGGCTGCCGGGACACATGGGTATTAGGGGAAACAAACTGGCGGATGTGGCTGCCAAAGATGCATGTTCCCTCCCTCACGTTATTGAATGTGCCGTCCCCCTCCATGCTGTTACCTCCCTTTTGCGTTTTCGTGTTATGCGTCAATGGGAAGAGGAGTGGCTGGCAGTCGGTGAAAATAAGCTGTGTCTGGTCACGGCCACCACGCGACCATGGCGTACGTCCTACCAGTCATGCAGGCGGGATGAGGTTCTCCTCACTCGCCTCTGTATCGGACACAGTCCCTTAAGCATGGTTTTTTACTCCGGCAGGAGGACCCCCTAATCTGCAGTGCTTGTGGCTTCCAGATTACTGTCCGCCACATATTACTTAACTGTCCTTTATTCTCTGACCAGTGGCCGGTGGTTTCCTTGCCACCGGATTTGCCCTGTATTTTGCAAGACGACGCAACGACTGTGGTTAAGGTCTTACGGTTTTGTGTCCTGCCTAGGATTTTAGGGAGAGGATTTTAATATGTTGCTGGGTGACTGGCTCACCCAGGTTTTAGGTAAGAGGTCCGCCAGTCAGGATTACCTACTTGTTTCACTTCGATTTCTGTTCACTTTTCCTTGTGTTTACTTTCCTTTTTTAGTGCGTTTCTTCTCCTTTCACTTCGATTTCTGTTCACTTTTCCTTGTGTTTACTTTCCTTTTTCAGTGCGTTTCTTCTCCTCTTGTTTTGTCTCTGTATATGAGCATTTGGAACTGCGTCAGGTCTGTGTCTTTTAGTCGTTCTCCTTGTTCGCTGTCCGTCTTCGTCCCTTCATCGCAAGTGGTCCTGTTTCTATGCATTTTGGCGCTGATAACCATGCTGTTTAGCGCCCGAAAACCTCAAACCACACACACACATATCTACACTAAACAAGAACTGATCAAACTTTACCTAAAGTACGATCAATATAACATCTGATCCACGATGTACTGAATTTTTCTTTCTAGAAACACATATTTATCCACAAAGTATTGCCACGGATGAACTAGAGCACTCATAATTACTTTATTTTAATCCTCGAGTACATCAGAAGTTTAGGAAATTTTATCCATTAACATTGTCGAGCGCCCAGGGCAACTACAGAACAAGCAGTGGCCTGTATTATGTGGTAATATATGTGATAACATGTTTCTGGAACTACACTGAGGTACGAATACTGATCGTGTCGGATCTCCTCTTGACCGACTCGATGCTTAAATATTGAGCCATACTGTGTTCGGAGTAGGTATTAAAATCCATGGAGAAGAAATAAAAACTTTGAGGTTCGCCGATGACATTGTAATTCAGTCAGAGACAGCAAAGGACTTGGAAGAGCAGTTGAACGGAATGGACAGTGTCTTGAAAGGAGGATGTAAGATGAACACCAACAAAACCAAAACGAGGATAATGGAATGTAGTCGAATTATGTCGTGTGATGCTGAGGGAATTAGATTAGGAAATGAGACCCTTAAAGTAGTAAAGGAGTTTTGCTATTTGGGGAGCAAAATAACTGATGATGGTCGACGTAGAGAGGATATAAAATGTAGACTGGCAATGGCAAGGAAAGCGTTTCTGAATAAGAAAAATTTGTTTACATCGAGTATAGATTTAAATGTCAGGAAGTCGTTTCTGAAAGTACTTGTAAGGAGTATAGCCATGTATGGAAGTGAAACATGCACGATAAATAGTTTGGACAGGAAGAGAATAGAAGCTTTCGATATGTGGTGCTACAGAAGAATGCTGAAGATTAGATAGGTAGATCACATAACTAATGAGGAAGTACTGAATAGAATTGGGGAGAAGAGGAGCCTGTGGCACAGCTTGACTAGAAGAAGGGATCGGTTGGTAGGACATGTTCTGAGACATCGAGGGATCAACAATTTGGTATTGGAGGTCAGCGTGGAGTTTAAAAATCGTAGAGGGAGACCAAGAGATGAATACACTAAGCAGATTCAGAAGGATGTAGGCTTCAGTAGGTACAGGGAGATGAAGAAGCTTGTACAGGATAGAGTAGCATGGAGAGCTGCATCATACCAGTCTCAGGATTGAAGACCACAACAGCAACAACTGTCTTTATAACCGTCCATAACTGCAAATGTGTTGCTAGTGCTCGATTTTGTGCACGGATCGAACTCTAGATTATGTCCCATGAATGTTGGATGCGATTCATGTCGCGCGATGTGGGTGGTGAAATCATTCGCTCCAATTGTCCAATTGCTATCAGTTCTGGCCCGAAGACATAGCGCAATGCCATCCATAAATATTTTTCCATTGATTGACAACATGAATGGTGGCAAATGGTCTCTTACGTAACCGATAATAACCATTTACAGTCAAAGTTCCATGTAAACACAGTCCACACCGCTATGGAGCCACTGCCAGCTTGCACAGTACCGTATCTTGTTGGCAACTTGGGCACATGCATTCATGGGATCTGGGACACACTCGAACCCTACCATCACTCTTATCAACTGAAGTCAGGACTCATCTGAGTAGGCCACGGTTTTCCAGTGATCCAGGGTCCAACCGATACGGTCACGAGCCCAGGATAGGCGTTCCATGTGTTGTCGTGCTGATAGCAAAGGCAACGCGTCGACTGTCTGCTACCAGACCACATTACCGCCAAGTTTCTCCGCAATTTCGAACGTCCCGCATTGATTTCTGCAGTTGTTTCACGCACTGTTGCTTGCTTTTTAGCAGTAAATCTACGCAAATTCCGCTGCTCTCGGTTGTTAAGCGAAGGCCATCAGCCATTGCCTTGTCCATGGTGAGAAGTAATGCTTGAAATTTAGTATTCTCGGCACGCTGTTGACGCAGTGGATCTCGGAATACTGAATTTCCTAACGATTTCCGAAATGGAATGTCCTATGCGTCTAGCTCCAACCACCATACTGCTCTCAAAGTCTGGTAATTCCCGTCACGCGGCCATAATCTCGTCGTAAACCTCTTCACATGAGTCACCTGAGTACAATTGACAGCTCCGCAAAGTCACTGCCCTTTTACATCATGTGTAAGGCGATACTACCGTCATTTGTATATTTGGATATCGCTCTCCCATGATTTTTGTCACCTCACTGAATGTGTATATATCATACAAAGAGGAAAGGATGTTGGAAACAATCTCGAAAGGTTCTTGACCGATTAGCTTTTTTAACGATATCCTAAAAAACATATGGATGGACATAGGCTATATTATATACACTACGGGCCATTAAAATTGCTACACTCGAAATTTAATCGACAGGAAGACGATGCTGTGATATGCAAATGATTAACTCTTCAGAGCATTCACTCAAGGTTGGCGCCGATGGTGACACCTACAACGTGCTGACATGAGGAAAGTTTCAAACCTATTTTTGATACACAAACAGCAGTTGACCGGCGTTGCCTGGTGAAACGTTGTTGTGATGCCTCGTGTAAACACGAGAAATGCTTACCGTCACGTTTCCAACTTCGATAAAAGTCGGATTGTAACCTATCGCGATTAAGGTTTATTGTATCGCGACATTGCTGCTATCCAATGACTGTTTGCAGGATATGGAATCGGTGGGTTCAGGAGGGTAATACGGAACGCCCTGCTGGTTCCCAACGGCCTCGTATCACTATCACTTCAGATGACAGGCATCTTATCCGCATGGCTGTAACGGACCGTGCAGCCACGTCTCGATCCCTGACTCATCAGATTGGGACGTTTGCAAGACAACAACCATCTGCACGAACAGTTCGACGACGTTTGCAGCAGCATAGACTATCAGCTCCGAGACCATGGCTGCGGTTACCCTTGACGCTGCCTCACAGACAGGAGCGCCTGCGATGGTGTACACAACGAGGAAACTGGGTGCACGAATGGCAAAACGCCTTTTTTCGGATGAGTCCAGGTTCTTTTTAGAGCATTCGTGTTTAGCGACATCGTGGTGAACGCACATTGGAAGCGTGTTTTCGTCATCGCCATACTGGCGTATCACCCGGCGTGATGGTATGGGGTGCCATTGGTTACGCGTCTCGGTCACCTCTTGTTCGCATTGACAGCACTTTGAACAGTGAGCGTTACATTTCCGATGTGTTACTACCCATGGTTCAGCAGGATAAAGCACGACCGCATGTTGGAGGTCCTGTACGGGCCTTTCTGGATACAGAAAGTGTTTGACTGCTGCCCTGGCCAGCATATTCTCCAGATCTCTCACCAATTGAAAACGTCTGGTCAATGGTGGACGAGCAACTGGATCGTCACAATACGCCAGTCACTACTCTTGATGAACTGTGGTATTGTGTTGAAGCTGCATGGGCAGCTATACCTGTGTACGCCATCCAAGCTCTGTTTGACTCAATGCCCAGGCGTATCAAGGCCGTTATTACGGCCAGAGGTGGTTGTTCTGGGTACTGGTTTCTCAGGATCTATGTACCCAAACTCCGTGAAAATGTAATCACATGTCAGTTCTAGTATATGTGTCTAATTAATACCCGTTTATCATCTTCATTCCTTCTTGGTGTAGCAATTTTAAAGGCCAGTAGTGTAAATATACCCAGCCTCCCCTTTGAATGCGGATGCAATGTTTCGACTTCTGAAATAAGCAGCTACAATAATCAACAGTTTTATACAGTAATCGATTGTTGTCATTTTTCAGTCAGCATTTCAGTTTTGTTTATCTCTGAATTTAGACGTTTCTCTTTGCGGTCTGCAAAATGACTCTGGACGCCCGAAGAAAGAAATGAAGTGGAAGCGTATGTGAAAACAAGTTGGATTAAGGAAACTCATGAAACTTTCGGGGCCAAGATTACAGATGGAGAACTGTCAGTAAAGGAAGCAATACAGAGTCCGTACAAAAATTGGCGTACTTACGAATCCGCGCAAAACGTAAAACGGCAAAGAATTCCTTTAGTTCGTACACAGCGGTTACTTCTGTAAAATATCTGGGAGTATGTGTGCGGAACGATATGAAGTGGAAAGACCATATAAAATTAGTTGTTGGTAAGGCGGGTACCAGGTTGAGATTCGTTGGGAGAGTCCTTAGAAAATGTAGTCCACCAACATAGGAGGTGGCTTACAAAACACTCGTTCGACCTATACTTGAGTATTCCTCATCAGTATGGGATCCGTACCAGATCGGGTTGACGGAGGAAATAGAGAAGATATAAAGAAGAGCGGCGCGTTTCGTCACAGGGTTATTTGGTAACCGTGATAGCGTTACGGAGATGTTTAACAAACTCAAGTGGCGGACTCTGCAAGAGAGGCGCTCTGCATTGCGGTGTAGCTTGCTCGCCAGGTTTCGAGTAGGTGGGTTTCTGAATGAGGTATCGAATATATTGCTTCCCCCTGCTTATACCTCCCGAGGAGATCACGAATGTAAAATTAGAGAGATTCGAGCGCGCACGGAGGCTTTCAGACAGTCGTTCTTCCCGCGAACCATACGCGACTGGAAAGGGAGGAAATGACAGTGGCACGTAAAGTGCCCTCCGTCACACACCGTTGGGTGGCTTGCGGAGTATAAATGTAGATGTAGATGTAGAAGTTACTGCAGACATTCGACAAAGAATTATTCAGAGCCGAAAGAAATATAGTCGAAAACTGGCCCAACAGGCGGTTGTAAGTGGGAGGAGATGCCAGTGCATACTGAAAATCTGAAT
Organism: Schistocerca gregaria; assembly: GCF_023897955.1. Taxonomy (NCBI): domain Eukaryota; kingdom Metazoa; phylum Arthropoda; class Insecta; order Orthoptera; family Acrididae; genus Schistocerca; species Schistocerca gregaria. The sequence continues at coordinate 338,349,322 of NC_064925.1, read as the reverse complement.
TTGAAGGCATATCGTGAGACAGTTGTGTAGCAATATCGAGAGGATGACAGTCAGAAAGGTGTACATTACCGTATGTGGCTTTTGAATAACATCAACGATGGTTTGTTAGACCCTTTCAGTTACATCTAGAGTGATGAAGCATGCTTTAATCCTTTTTCCCATGTGAATTCACACAACACAAGGTACAGAGCAACGGGGAACCCTAACATTGCGTCAGCAACCACTCCACGACGTAAAAATCAGCGTTTGGTGCGGTGTAACAGGTACGCCCATCTTTGCACCGATATTTTTTGACACTACCTTCAACACGCATGCACATTTGGAAATTCTTGATGCTTTTTGTACTCAGCTCACTGAATATGAAAGACAATACTGCTACTTGTAGATAACTGGGGCAATAGGCCACACAATAAGGTACCGTTGGAACTGATGAACGAACTGTCAAGAAACATTTATGGCCGTCACGTTCGCCGGATCTAACAACATGTGATTTTTTCCTGTATGGACACTTGAAGAGCGACGCACACGCAATACAAGAACTGAAAGGAGGCAGCATCAGCCATGAAGCTGCCGCTATATATATATATATATATATATATATATATATATATATATATATATATATATATATATAGGGTGGTCCATTGACATTGACCAGGCCAAATATCTCACGAAACAAGAGTCAAACGAAACAACTACAAAGAACGAAACTTGTCTAGCTTGAAAGGGGAAACCCGATGGCGCTATGGTTGGCCCGCTATATGGCACTGCCATAGGTCAAACGGATATCAACAGCGTTTTTTTAAAATAGGAACCCCCATGTTTTTTTACATATTTGTGTAGTACGTAAAGAAATATGAGTGTTTAAGCTGGACCACTTTTTTCGCTTTGTGATAGATAGTGCTGTAATAGTTACAAACGTATAAATACGTGGCGTCACGTAACATTCCGCCAGTGCGGACTGTATTTGCTTCGTGATACATTACCTGTGTTAAAATTGACCGTTTACCAATTGCGGAAAAAGTCATATCGTGTTGATGTATGGCTATTGTGATCAAAATGCCCAACGGGCGTGTGCTATGTATGCTGCTCGATATCCTAGACGACATCATCCAAGTGTCCGGACAGTTCGCCGGATAGTTACGTTATTTAAGGAAACAGGAAGTGTTCAGCCACATGTGAAACGTCGACCACGACCTGCAACAAATGATGATGCCCAAATAGGTGTTTTAGCTGCTGTCGCGACTAATCCGCATATCAGTAGCAGACAAATTGCGCGAGAATCGGGAATCTCAAAAACGACGGTCTTGAGAATGCTACATCAACATCGATTGCACCCGTACCCTTTTTCTATGCACCATGAATTGCATACCTACGACTTTGAACGCCGTGTACAGTTCTGTCACTATGCACAAGAGAAATTACGGGACGTTGACAGATTTTTTGCACGCGTTCTGTTTAGCGACGAAGCGCCATCACCATCAGCGCTAACGTAAACCGGCATAATATGCACTATTTGGCAACGGAAAATCCACAATGGCTGCGACAAGTGGAACATCGGCGACCTTGGTGGGTTAATGTATGGTGCGGAATTATGGGAGGAAGGATAATTGCCCCCATTTAATCGATGGTAACCCAAATAGTGCAATATATAGGGTGATTCAGAAATGCATGTAAATATTTTAAGGGTGTATTTGTGAGGTAAATATAAGACAAAAATGTTCTATAAATGTTTTTCCATAAACGTTTAATTCCAGAGTTATCGTTAAAATACGAAAGTCATGTCCGTATCGAAACGACGTCAGTGCAAGCAGCAGGATGCCATATTCTGGTACGTAATGCACATACGTATCTCCCAACAGTTGATTCGAAACTGCTTGAATAGTGTTTGTTTGTGTTTGCAATTGCTGTTTACTCCTACTGTACAGAAGATGGCGCTGATGTTGTTGGTAACGGAAACGTACTTCCTGTCGTTCATTCATCGTCGGAAGGCTACTGGTTTCGTGCACATGATGTACTCAAACAGTGAGTATGCTGATATGCACCTTGTGTATGGTGCAGCAGATGGAAACGCACTTGCAGCAAGACGAAGGTACAGTGAGCTGTTTCCAAGACGACGGTTACCAAGTCATCAGACGTTTGTATCTGTGGACAGACGTATGCGGGAGTATGGCATTCGTCCTATGCCACATTCAGGTCGACCACTTGAGCATGCAGTGAACGTCGAGGAACATGTTTTGGACCTGGTAGACCAAGATTCAGCCATCAGTACAAGACAAATTAGTGCAGCTGTACGACTTCCACAATCTACTGTATGGCGGCTGCTTCGGAGACAACAGTTGCATCCATTTCACCTGCACAAAGTGCACGAATTGACACCTGCAGACTATCCTCGCCGTCAGCAATTCTGCCAGTGGTTACAAGAGCGTCATTTGAATGATCCAATGTTCATTCGGTGGATATTATTCACAGATGAGGCCATGTTTACTCGTGCGGGTGTAATCAATTCGCATAATATGCACCAGTGGGCTGTCGAGAATCCTGGCGCGAGAACTGTGCGTGGATATCAACATCAATTCTCCATAAACATTTGGTGTGGTATTGTGGGGAATGACTTACTCGGACCTCATGTTCTACCTCCAAGGCTGACTGGGCACGCTTACCGCGAATTTTTGGAGGGGGAATTGCCTGGATTGTTACAGGATGTCCCTCTTGCAACACGAGCCACCTTGTGGTTTATGCACGATGGTGCTCCTGCCCATTACAGCCGCAACGTAAGGGCGTACCTCAATGATGCGTATCCACATCGATGGATAGGTCGCGGAGGACCAATTGCTTGGCCAGCCAGATCACCTGACCTGAACCCTTTAGACTTTTATTTATGGGGCCGACTAAAGACATTGGTGTATTCTTCTGCAGTACCGAACAGAGAAGTGCTACAACAAAGAACTGAAGGTGGTTGTGAAATTATTCGTGGAGAGTTGAACGGACTGTGTAATGTGCAGAGATCATTGCGGCGACGAGCACGGGTCTGTCTGCAAGTTCAGGGACAGCATTTTGAACATGCATTGCATTAAGATTTGTGCAAATACAGTACAGTCTGTAAATTCTTCACGTATTTTCCTTAGTTCAATCAACAGGAACTAAAGTAATACAGTATTCGCGAGGAATTGTTTCAATATGTTACGTCACGTTTATTTACCAGTTTGCGTTTTTAGTCCAAATGCACTGTAATTAAACTGTGAACGCTGGGAAGTAAATACTTAACGTTGTATTGAATGTATTATCATGTTTTGTTCATAACTCTGTAATAAGCCAAGTATAGCAAAAATTGTATAGAACATTTTTGTCTTATATTTACCTCACAAATACACCCTTAAAATATTTACATGCATTTTTGAATCACCCTGTATGCTGTATGCTGATTTCCTACGTAATGTTCTACCGATGTTACTACAAGATGTTTCGCTGCATGAGAGAATGGCGATGTACTTCCAACATGATGTATGTTCGGCACATAGCTCGCGTGCTATTGAAGCGGTGTTGAATAGCATATTTCATGACAGGTGGATTGGTCGTCGAAGCACCATACTAAGTCCCGCACGTTCACCGGATCTGACGTCTCCGGATTTGTTTCTATGGGGAAATTTGAAGGATATTTGCTATCGTGGTCCACCGATAACGCCTGACAACACGCGTCAGCGCATTTTCAATGCATGTGCGAACATTATGGAAGGCGAATTACTCGTTGTTGAGAGGAATGTCGTTACACGTATTGTGAAATGCATTGCGGTTGACGGACATCATTTTTAGCATTTATTGGATTAATTTGGTATTTACAGGTAATCACGCTGTAACAGCATGCGTTCTCAAAAACGATAGTTTACAAAGGTACATGTATCACATTGGAACAACCGAAATATAGTTTTAAACGTGCCTACGTACTGTATTTTTATTTAAAAAATCTACCTGTTACCAACTGTTCGTCTAAAATTGTGAGACATATGTTTGTGACTATTACAGCGCCATCAATCACAAAGCGAAAAAAGTGGTCCAACTAAAACATTCATATTTCTTTACGTACTACACGAATATGTAATAAGGAATGGAGGTTCCTATTTAGAAAAACGCAGCTAATATCTGTCTGACCTATGGCAGCGCCATCTAGCGGGCCAACTATAGCTCCATCTGGTTTCCTCCTTCAAGCTAGACAAGTTTCGTTCTCTGTAGTTTCTTCGTTTGACGCTTATTTCGTGAAGTATCTGGCCCGGTCACGATCAATGGACCACAGAGTACGTGCAAAAATTCAGGAACATTGGTAATTTTCCAACAATGGCGTGTTGCAACGAAATGCGATTGCCATCCCTGCCCACGCCTGTGTTTATTGTTTAACTGCCAGTAGTTTCACTGTTGTCTGTCTGTTAGATATTTTTCAGTGGTGTATTGAGTAGTGTTGTGTCACACAGTTTGCGATTTTCGAGATGGCACATGTACAGGAGGAGCGCGTTGCGGCTGCGCGGTTCCTTTCTGGCTTTCTGGCATTTTACCAGCACCTACCTGTGAACTCGTCGCAGCAGATCGCCGATAGGAAATCCGAGCAGAAACCTACAGTGCTGCGACCCGCACCAGGCCGCATAAACGTAACTACTCTAAAACTCGGTAAAAGGTCTTAATTTTGAATGAAAGGTGGAAATATTGGCAAAACTTCGGTATATTCTGAATTCATTCACTACCAAGCCTGTGCTAATCATAACATAGTCATGCGCAAACCCTTTCATTCACGTTAGCATGTTTATGGTAACGTATTTCCCGAAGTCTGAACAACTACTAAGCCCGGATTGTTCTTAAATGAAAATGCTTGTTACACTATTAAGTTTCTCAGTGTCTAAAACACTCCAGTATTTAGTCACCAATCTGCTCAAAATGCCACGTGGAATTATTGTCTTTTCTCATACACAAAATTACTTAAAAAATCCGTACTTTCCAAAAAAAGGAAAAGAAAAAACACTGCACACTGGAATCAATTTGCCTTCACTTTAAAGCACTTTTGATGCTTGCATTAAATTTTGAGTGAAACTCAAGAAAACTTTTACAGAGACACGCCAAATGACGCAGGAAGCCTGCGATGATGAATGCTTAAGCCATACTCGGTGTTACGGCTTAAAAATGGCCAGACGGATGTTAAAGACGATCCTCGTTGAGGACGCCTTTCGACTTCTACCGACCGACGCTCATGTCAAGAACGACAACGAAATTGTGTGTGCCAATCGAAGACTGACTCTCCGAGAGTTTGCAGAACAATGTAACATTTCAGTTGGAGCATGTCATGAAATCCTGACACAGCATCTTGGAATGCATCGTGTTGCCGTTAAGTTCGTCCCACAGTTCATGAGTCAAGACCAGAAAGACCTCCACCTTGCAATCTGTGAAGAGCTTTTGGATCACGCAAATGAGATCAAAATGTTTCTTCAGAGAATCACAACTGCTGATGAGACATGGGTCTACGGTTATGACGTTGAGGTCCAGGTTCTATCTCACAAGACCGAAAAAAGCTCTTCAGGTCAGGTCAAATGTCAAAGCCATGCTGATAGCTTTCTTTGACTTTGACTAGAAAGGTTGCAGTGCTGAATGCAATACGCAAATTTATAACAGAGTCGCAGAGAGCACAAATGTCTGACAAGGACTGTCAGGTATTCAGGTCGTAACCACCATGTGTAATGCATAAGGGCTTACTCTGCACAACAACAAAATGCCTACCACGCACGGTGGTTCCAGCAATGCTCAGGTCTGAAGTAATTTGACAAGCACATGAAGATGTGTTGTCAGCTCACAGGGGACAACGAGCAATGGACAGTTTAGCTGCGGGAAGGTTCTGCTGTAGCACAAAAAAATTAACGTTGTGTAATATGTGAAGGATTGACGTCTTCGCTGGTCATAGTGCCTCAGTATGAATCGAGACTCATCACTGAATTCAATTCTGTTGCAGTTATGAGGTTCCATGCCGAATGCTCTAGACACAGCAAACAGGCTTGTTGGTGTACAGACGACAAGGGGCGCCGTGAGCTCATTCCCCTGTCTGTGAGCCACCTATTAATGTTCCTTGTGGTCACTGAAGGGCAAGTTGCACGTCGGATCAATGATAATGATGAACCCGCGGCTGTGAGTGCCTCTCTGATGATTTCTCGGTCCTCGTTCTGCCGTCTCTGTAGGTCGCTTTGCTGTTGTTTCTGTGTTCGGCCACGGCTCACTTATTCCCGCCGCCATCCGCGAACAGTGGCATCGGTCCAGTTCAAACGTCCAACGATTCGTCAGTTTCTCCAACCGGCTTATTTGAGCCCTACTACACGTCTTTTCCCAAATGCTGACTTCTGCGTACATTATTTAAGCACATGTCTGCGAGGCAATGTTAAGCCAAGTGGGTACACAGAATGAAATTCACCATACTGTATACCCTGGTATCGATATGTCCCTCCTTACTGTCCTTGACAGCTGCACGATGACATTACGCTGCAGCGTCTTATCTATCAGCCTCATTTTTTGTGGATACCTAAATAAATATAAGTTTGTGACCGATTTATGTAACTCCTTCATGGTGTTGTCTTTTTATTGTCTTAGAGTGTAGCAATCGTTTGACGTAATCCATACACTCTCCCCTCAACCAAACGTCCGTCCATTTGGAAGTGTCCTGTATATTCAACTGTTTTTACCTGAATTTTTTAAAGTGCATTTAGCAATTTCAAGAAAACCAACGCCATGACATGGTAACTACAAACAGTACAGCAACAGTCATGCCGTGTTTGTCGTAGCAATTATTGCACTGTGAAAAGAGTTGAGCAAATCGAGACATAAAAATAACAGTATATAATGAGGAAAAAAAGAGATACGCAATTCCTCACGAGCAAAAATGGACAAAAAATATTACGTAAGTAAATCTATGAGATCGTTGTAGAAAATGATAAAAGGCAAAATTCGGGACGAATTTTTTGAAACAAAAGGGAAATGTTGCGCAGCAGATTAATTATACTGCAAATGTTTAATTTTTTTAATGTTCTATTATGGACGCTCAGAAGACTTAACCTAACCTAACCTAACCTAACCTTAGCAATGTGCCAACTATAGCATCATTAAGACTTACGGCCAATGAAATAACATCAGGGAGTGAAACGAGCATTTCCACACAACCTCTGAAAGAAGAAAACAAGAACGCAAAAAATGTAGCGTTACATAACAAGGTAGTGTGAAGTAACACTTCCTAATTTAAGCGCCAGAGTTCCGCTGCAAAGTCAAACGCAGGAGATGAGACACGATCTCGATGACCCAGAGTATTTACTAAATTACCTTAGCGAGGCAAGGGGCGCTGACGGGATCGATAAACGAGGGCAAGTGCGTTCATACACCCACAGCCACGGTTTCCTAGGCACAAGGCTCGGCTTTTAAAATAATACGGCTTACCGACCTCAAAGACACATTCAGTCTGGCTGTCAGTCTGATCGCTAGAACCAGAAAGAATGACACTGTACAGAGTTTCAGCGAAACTGACGGATCGTGGTATGGACTGGGAGTGGGGGAGGAATGACAGAGGAAGACGCATAGTAGAATTTGCACAGAGCTAACACTTGGTTTGAGAAACATGGAAGTACTGGAAGAGATCTGGACACAACGGAATGTTTCACGTTTATTATACAATGGTAAGACAGAGACTTCAGAAACTGATTTTAAACTGTAAATTATATCCAGGGAAAAGTGTAGACCCTGACCGCAATTTATTTGTTAAGAACTGTAGATTAAACCTGAAGAAATTGCGAAAAGGTAGAAAATTAAGCACATTGGACCTAGGTAAGATGAAAGATTTAAAGGCTGATGAGAGTTTGAGAGGGATCATTGGGCAACTATCGACTACAACAGTGAAAAGGAATACGACAGAAGACAAATGGATACCTTTTAGCGACGAAATAGTGGAGGCAGCAGAGGACCAGTAGATGAAAAGACAGGGCCTAGTAGAAATCCTTGGATATCACAGTAGATGTTGGATTTAACTGATGAAAGGAGAAAAATATTTAAAAATGCAGCAAAAGAAGCGGGCGAAACGAAAGACAAACTTCTAAAAAACAGACTGATATGAAGTGAAAAGTGGCGAAGCAGGAATGGCTAGAGGATAAATGTAAGAATACAGAATCATAAGTCATAAGGCGAAAACTTTGGAGAAGAGAAAAGCAGATGTATAAATATCAAGAACTCAGATGGAAAACCAGTCCTAAGTAAAGAAGGGAAAGCTAAAAGGTGAGAGGAGAATATAAATGTTCTACATAAAGTGAATGTGAAGGCAATATTATAGGAACGGAAGAGAACTTAGATGAAGATGAGATGCGAGTTATGGTAATGCAAGAAGAATTGACACATCACGCGAAGACCAAATCGAAACAAAGCCCATGGAATAGGCGACATTCCGTATCAACTACGTATATCCTTGGGAGAACCAATCGCGATAATACTATTCATCTGATGTGTAAGACGTATTACACAGGCGAACTACATTCCAACTTCAAGAAGAATGTATGTGAATGTGTGAATACTACCGAACTACCAGTTGAATAAGTTATGATTGGAAAATACTAACACGAATTCTTTACAGAACAATGGAATAGCTAATAAAAGCCGACCTCGGGTAGATTAATTTCGGTTCCAGAGAAATGAAGGAACCGAACTGAAGACGTCAACAACAACGCTACTAAAAATGAAACTGCCATTGTATGTATCACACGAAAGTAAGTCAAAGGATTTGACAAGAATTAGAAAGGAGATCAGCGGTGAGCATCTGGACAGACGGAACTCTACTGAGTGGTAAAACAAGTTAAGTAATTGTCCTATCCAGGAAAAACGATTACACGAGTTGTTGAAGCAAGGAGATATCGTATGTCGATAGTCTCAGGAGAAAGAAACTTCCTTTGTTAAAACAGGTTGTTGTTACAGGTATGCAGCATATAATAGGAGTTACGAAAAAAGTTGCTATAATTGCACGTCTTGGGCATCGCATTGCGTCAGGAAATAGTGCCGCTACCTCGCCTGAACTTGAGTAACGTAATGATGTAAAAGTGATACATAAAATTTTTTGCCCAATAGGTTTATCAATTAAAATCGCTCAAAAGAGGAAAGGCCGCTGTACCTGATGGGATACCAGTTCGATTTTACACAGAGTACGCGAAGGAACTTGCCCCCCCCCCCCCCCCCCCCTTCTTGCAGCGGTGTACCGTAGGTCTCTAGAAGAGCGTAGCGTTCCAAAGGATTGGCAAAGGACACAGGTTATCCCCGTTTTCATGAAGGGACGTCGCACAGGTGCGCAGAACTATAGACCTATATCTCTAACGTCGATCACTTGCAGAATTTTCGAACACGTATTATGTTCGAATATAATGACTTTTCTGAAGACTAGAAATCTGCTCTGTAGGAATCAGCATGGGTTTCGAAAAGACGATCGTGTGAAATCCAGCTCGCACTATTCGTCCACGAGACTCAGAGGACCATAGACACGGGTTACCAGGTAGATGCCGTGTTTCTTGACTTCCGCAAGGCGTTTGATACAGTTCTCCACAGTCGTTTAATGAACAAAGTAAGAGCACACGGAATACCAGACAAATTGTGTGATTGGATTGAGGGGTTCCTAGATAACAGAAGGCAGCATGTCATTCTCAATGGGGAGAAGTCTTCCGAAGTAAGAGTGATTTCAGGTGTGCCGCAGGTTAGTGTCGTAGGACCGTTGCTATTCATAATATACATAAATGACCTTGTGGATAATATCGGAAGTTCACTGAGGCTTTTTGCGGATGATGCTGTAGTATATCGAGTGGTTGTAACAATGGAAAATTGTACTGAAATACAGGAGGAGCAGCAGCGTATTGACGCATGGTGCAGGGAATGGCAATTGAATCTGAATGTAGACAAGTGTAATGTGCTGCGAATACATAGAAAGAAATATCCCTTATCGTTTAGCTACAATACAACAGGTCAGCAACTGGAAGCAGTTAATTCCATAAATTATCTGCGAGTTGGCATTAGGAGTGATTTAAAATGGAGTGACCTTATAAAATTAATCATCGGTAAAGCAGATGCCAGACTGAGATTCACTGGAAGAATTCTAAGGAAATGCAATCCGAAAACAAAGGAAGTAGCTTACAGTACACTTGTTCGCCTACTGCTTCAATACTGCTCACCGTTGTGGGATCCGTACCAGATAGGGTTGATAGAAGAGATAGAGAAGATCCAACGGAGAGCAGCGTGCTTCGTTACAGGATCATTTAGTAATCGCGAAAGCGTTACGGAGATGATAGATAAACTCCAGTGGAAGACTGCAAGAGAGACGTTCAGTAGCTCGGTACGAGCTTTTGTTGCAATTTCGAGAACATACCTTCACCGAGGAGTCAAACAGTATATTACTCCCTCCTACGTATAATTCGCGAAGAGACCATGAGGATAAAATCAGAGAGATTAGATCCCACACAGAGGCCTACCGACAACTTTCTTTCCACGAACGATACGAGACTGGAATAAAAGGGAGAACCGATAGAGTTACTCAAATTACCCTCCGCCACACACCGTCAGGTGGCTTGTGGAGTATGGATGTAGATGTAGATGTAGACCTGAAACATGCAACATGGGAAAAATTGTAAACAAGGAACAATGTATTGGTGCATCTCTGATAACGACAATGGCGAAGGAATGGACCGTTCGAAGGTCAGGAAATAGTGCCGCTACCTCGCCTGAACTTGAGTTTGTAACGTAATGATATGAAAGTGATACCTAAAATTTTTTGACCATTACGTTTATTGTAAATATGATGTATTTGTTTTACTCTGTAAATATTTAGATACAATGTGTTAAATGGAAATGTGATATGTGCTCTAACCCGTATAAACTACTTTGTATTATGATGTATTTGTATGGGTTAAAGCTGGTAGGGTAAGTCAGTAAAAACTTTATCGTTGGCAGAGAGTAAAGACTTGTCTAGCAGTGCTGTCTCTGGACTCGAATGTGACGTCTGAACAGGGCTGGAAGGAGACGTATTGGTTGTGAGACGTGAGAGAGACCACACCAAGTGGTGTGCACTCTCACGGCTATATGAGGCTCAGTTGTTACCAGCGAAGCACTATGAGCATGACGAGCGTGGCCAGATGCAATAGGCTTCAATAAAAGTAAGATCCTGCCTCATAACTGGTCATTGCGAATCAACATGGACTCGCAGTAAGACATGGGCCCATGGGAGCGTTGAAGACGACAACGACGACGACACGACGGCTTAACATCTGCGACAACTGTAAGGTTATGATTAATAAAATTCTTTTCCGGGCTATTATGCCGTGGTCTGATGGATTTCGCATTGTAACCCGACGTTTCGTCCCCATCTGCGGAGGACATCTTCAAGGGGGTTCGTGGCTTCTGTTAACTTCCGAAACACACACTGTCTCACTACTGACTGCAGCAAATTTTTGTTTTCGCGTGCTCCCACGCATAGGCGTGACGTCACATGTTTTGAATACGCGAGCGCAATTGGCCGTTGTCGGTTGCCGCCGTCCGCTGTTGCTATCATCCCATGGCGGAAGACTGGTACACATCTTCTTCAGCACCGGCATCCAGATGTCATTCAATTTCACGCCCTCCTCCTTCCTATTAAAATTCCTGGGGTGTTTCATAATCTCTATAGCCTCTCTGTAAAGCCTTTCATGACATCCGCTTGTGGCTGCCAGTACTTGAGTTCTATCAAAATAAATGTGGTGGTCTCCTGACTGCAAAGCGTGTTCCGCAACAGCTGATCTATCAATCTCTCCCCTTCTACAATTGCCCTTGTGCTCTTCTAGTCGTTTTTTGACCGTTCTTTTTGTGGTACCCACATATACCTCCCCACAACTACACGGGATCCTGTAAATTCCTGCTTTTTCCAGCGGTTTTGGCTAAGGATGCTCGTAAACCACAAGCGGATATCATGAAAGGCTTTACAGAGAGGCTATAGAGATTATGAAACACCCCAGGAATTTTAATAGGAAGGAGGAGGGCGTGAAATTGAATGACATCTGGATGCCGGTGCTGAAGAAGATGTGTACCAGTCTTCCGCCATGGGATGATAGCAACAGCGGACGGCGGCAACCGACAACGGCCAATTGCGCTCGCGTATTCAAAACATGTGACGTCACGCCTATGCGCGGGAGCACGCGAAAACAAAAATTTGCTGCAGTCAGTAGTGAGACAGTGTGTGTTTCGGAAGTTAACAGAAGCCACGAACCCCCTTGAAGATGTCCTCCGCAGATGGGGACGAAACGTCGGGTTACAATGCGAAATCCATCAGACCACGGCATAATAGCCCGGAAAAGAATTTTATTAATCATGACAGTTCCGGCCGTGAAAGTTTACATTTTACAACTGTAAGGTTGTTTTATTTTCTTTCACATTAGAAACTTCGTGAGGGACTACTCACTGACATTCTCAGTGAACATTATTTCAGCAATAAGACGTAAAATCTATAAGTACCTCAATCATTGTCACCTACGTAGGGTCCTATTTCTTTCTGTTATTGAATAGCCGAGTGTCGTTGTTTAAACAGCTAAAAGAAAGGAATTAAAAATCATTGCCGCTCTTGTTCGTTTGCTAAAATAATAATTGAAAGCAATCAATACTGAAACTTCAGCAAGTTACCAGTATTGTTCAATATCATTTAGAAGCAAAGCCATTCTTGCTAAGATTGAACACAAAATAAAGTAACTAAAATTAAAATAATTCTGTCAATCTCAGGACAAAGAAAAGAATAAATCAAGTTCACAAAGTTTTGAACATGGCTGCTTGGTTCACTGACCATTTATAAATTAAAATTGAAACAAATGAGCCCTCGGTCACAATTGTTTTAGGTTTGTTAACTAGGTTTCAACACTTCTAAGAGCACCTTCATCAGAATTTAGACTAATTACTAACTTATGGCAAAAAAAAATATTTTTGTATAAAAAAAAGTGCAAGTACTGACTAACAATGTAAGACAGAGACAGCACTTAAATGTCACGTATAAAATAAATAACAAGCCAGAAGGGCTTTAGTCACAAAATATTTAAAAGGAATGTGTGAAGGCGAGCCTCTTAGGGCTGCTCATGGCTGTATAACCACAGGTTGCAACGGACTCTTCACACATTCCTTTTAAATATCTTGTGACTAAAGCCCTTCTGACTTGCTATTTATTTTATACGTGACATTTAAGTACTGTCTCTGTCTTGTATTGTTCGTCAGTCGTTGCACTTTTTCATACAAAAATATTTTTCTTCCCCTAAGTTTGTAATTATGTTATAGAGCACTTTAAATCTCTAAATTCTGATGAATGGACTCTAAGAAATGTTGAAACCTGGTTAATAAGACTAAAAAATTGTGACTGATACTTCATTTGCTTCAATTTTAAATTAAGTTCACATAATTCATATCTCTGTCTATTGTAATAATGCTACTGTGTGCAGGCATGGCTCGTATTTTGGCGCTGTCTGTTTGTTGAAAGCCAACAGCTGTTTATCTGGTCTAGCAAATATTCGTCGTAATTGCATTCTACTCAAAGTACGTAGCTTGCCATATCCAGAAATCCAACGCACTTAAGCAAACGGTAACCTGAGATTGCGTGAATTACTGCCGTAAACAAAGGGCCACCTCCAGTCAATGATTTACTTATCAATAACTAGTTTAAATACCTTTTTACAAGTTAAAATAACTGAATATTAAAAATTTAAGATAATTGTTTTCTGTATCCATTATCATTCCGTAACGTACTGTGTTGTCAAAAATGTGTGTCAACCTTCTGTTGTCAGACGTACAGTCAAACGGTTAAGTATTCATTACTGTCAGCATTATTGATCAGACCGTGGACAGACAGTGCTCAATTGTCTTGGCCACCATATTTATTACATTTTGTATCATTTCAAGTAGTTTTACAGTGTACGATTGGAGTCATGTGTACCTCTTTCTGTTTCGTGCCTTATATGAGAGATTCGTTCGTAATCAAAAATCCAAATAAGTAGAAAGTACAGGAGTAGAAAAGATTGTTCTTTAGAACGACTTGGCTTACATCTCTCTCCACTAACCGATTAAATTTCCTTCGGAGACGACAGCCTCATCCAAAATCAAGTCAATTAGGCACACGCGATCACAATCTTATTACCGCATTAATCGATTAGTGAGGAGCGAGGTAAAAAGTTGTGGAAATGGTGGAGACTGTAGTTCCACGCCGAACCGTTAGTCGAACATCCCTGGTATAGAACCGACCGGACAGCCTGAATGAAAGGCTCAAACTGTTCTGCGACCGTGTAGGCCCCATATTCCTCGACTTACGTCATACACTGGTGGGTTATCGGGTTCCACTTAATGGGTCAGACGTCCAGTACACACAGGAGGTGGCTACACGGGTAGCGGAGGCTGTGTGTAGGGGACTGGGTAGTTTTTTACGTCACAGAGCCTCGGGAAAGAACGAAAAGGGCTCCAGTCTCAAAGGGAGCTGGAAAAACACAGGGTCTAGGAACCAGGGGCAATACAGTAATACATTGTCGTAGTTGTGTTGGGAAAGAGACAGAGCTCCAAGCGCTAACGTAGAGCCGAAACTCAGATCGTTACAGGTACTGAAAGTTCTGTAAAGGATCTAACGTTGTCCAGAAAAAAATACGTCAGACACGGTTGGTGGAGGCGTGTTGTTTGTTGCTAGGGGTAGTTTATCTTGTAGCGAAATTGAAATAGGTACTTTCCGTGAGTTAGTTTAGGTATTGACTATACTTCAAACCCCGAATAGATTAGTAATTAGTTCCTTTTACGGGCCCCTCTGACTCATATGATACAGTTGCTGAAACATTACAAAAAAAAAAAAAAACTTCAATGCCATTCCAAACAGGCAGCCTACTCGTACAGATATAGATGGTGGTGACAGTGTTGGCGAAAGCAAGTGTTCCAAGCCCATGTCAGGTGTTAAACAACTTCCGAAATTGTACTATATTCTTTCGTTGAAAATTATTTTTGCAACTTGCTCCGGAGTCCATCCGAAATATAAATGGTTACGAAAACAGACTTGTAACATTAGCAACAAATAATACCGAGCACATAGGGAGAACCATGACGTTTACGGGGATTAGTGACCACAAGGGCGTTATAGCGACTTTGAACACTGTAACATCCAAACCCATCATAAATAAACGCAAAATACATGTATTTGAAAGAGAATATAAAATTCAATTCACATCTTCCTAGGAAACAGTGTCTATTCCTTCCAAACTACGTAAGCTTGGACGACATGTAGGTTACAGTCAGTTAGTTTCGACAGCAGCTGAAGATTTGTACCAAATAAATTAATAGGAACGGAACAGATCCCCTGCCGTACACAAATCGATCAGAACACTGCGGCAGAAGTAAGGAAAAATTATGCCAAATCCGAAAGAACATGAAATCCCCAAGATTGGTGAAGTTATACACAAGTTCGAAATTCAGTGATAATTTCAATTCCGAATGCTTTTAATAGTTTCCACAACGTAACTATGTCGAAATCTGGCAGAAAATTCAAAGGGACACAATCAGTATCTCCAATTCAGCTCATTAATCACGGTGTGACAATGGAGTTCATATAGAATGAAATACCTCCAACAAGGTATGTGGCATGTACACACGCTAGAAAGGGAAAATAAGTATGATTACGGCTGTATTGAGCTTCTGATCACTTACAGAGCGATGAAACAGAAGGGGCAAACTAAAACGTATCTTACTGTAAGTATTTTAAAGAAACTGTAACAAATTAATGTAATTTAACTTTGATTTAATGTTTCTAATGGAATTAAATATTCAGTTGAATTAAATAGAACAGAAAACAAGAAAAGTGAAGCTGAGGAGAAATTAGTAGACTGAGAATTAGTAGACTGAGGCCAGTATCAGAATCGATACGCCTCGCATCGGTTGCGATATGTTACCACACTAATCAGAAGAAGCAGCTTCCACGCTAACTAATATAAAGTGTTGGGTGAATTACAAATATTAGATTGGTGTATAAGTTAGAAGCAACTTTGTTTTGCATGCTGGTATTCCGATTGCTATGGGCTTATTTATCGACTGTCATTTTTTATTTGAAGTTCACTGCTGCTATTTGAGACTACGTATTGTCACTGGAGATAGTGAGTGGAGTTGTGAACGCTAGAAAATGGAGCCAAGTGGAGAAATCGGGTTGTACCCGACACATTCTTCTGTTTGAGTTCAGTAGAGAGGTGACAGCAGCGGAGACAGCCAGAAACATTTGATCCGTGTTTTGGGCTATTACCATTGGACAGAACACGGGAAGAAAATGGTTTTCTCGTTTTAAGGAGGATCATTTTGACATTAGTGGCTCTCCACGTTCAGGAAGACCATCGGGACGACCCAGGTCAGAGTACTTGAGAACTATTAATTGTGATTATTTGTGATCAATCTACCATCGTTAGACATTTGCATGCAGTGGAGAAGGCTCAAAAATCAGGTGTTTGGGTACCACATGCGCTAAGCCAAAATCACAAAAGTCTGCGAGTGGCCGTATGTGGTGCTCTACTCGCTCGTCATCAATGGCTCTATGGCTCTATGCGCAAATGGCTCTATGCACTATGGGACTTAACATCTGAGGTCATCAGTCCCCTGAACCTAGAACTACTTAAACCTAACCAACCTAAGGACAGCACACACATCGATGCCCGAGGCAGGATTCTAACCTGCGACCGTTAGCAGCAGCGCGCTTCCGGACGCATGTGAAGCTACAAGGCGATCAAATCGTAAGTGATTAACTGTCGTATAAAAGCCTTTCACACGATTTCCGCAACACACAATGATGCGAAACTATCTGCATCCTATACAGGTTGTAATGCCAAACATAACCAACAACATGAAAAACCAGCTGCTCGAGAACATGTGAAGCAGTAGCTTGCGGATGGTTGAGGCGGAGTCCATTGCAGCGAAGGCTTGAGTGCGTACTTCGACTTTAGGGGCTGCATAGCGCAGCCAATGTAATTCCGGACTGTGAGCGATAGCCGATGGGTTACTTTGCGCTGCCTGCGTAAGCACGGAGTGTGCATTGGTTGCAGAGGAGAGCACCAGGGCGGCGCCCTAATTACCTACCCTTCCAAAGGGTTTTGCGACGGCCTGCAGCAGGCATGTGATTTAGTGGGAGAGAAGTGGTGCAGTTTCTGTCCATCCACTGCCCACCTCCCCCTCACCCCCCCCCCCCCCCCCCCCCCCCGAATGCCACACCAGCCACTACAGTAAAGAACAATGGACAATAAGATCTAGGTTGGTTTAGTTTAAGATAATTTATTTTTAAGTAGCACTTCCCCGTACGTATGTATGCGTAAACGCCTGATGATGAACATAACATGCTCGCAACGCGTTGTACTATGTTAGATTAACCAGAAAAAGAAAAGTGACTGGTAGCAGAAATTACAAATATATAAAAAAGTTTTAATACACTACTGGCCATTAAAAGTGCTACACCAAATGCAGATGATAAACGGATATTCATTGGACAAATATATTAAAGTAGAACTGACATGTGATTACATTTTCACGCAATTTGGGTGCATAGATCCTGAGAAATCAGTAACCAGAACAACCACCTCTGGCCATAATAGCGGCCTTGATACACCTGGGCATTGAGTCAAAGAGAGGTCGGATGGCGTGTTCAGCTACAGCTGCCCATGCAGCTTCAACACGATACCACAGTTACTCAAGAGTAGTGACTGGCGTATTGTGACGAACCAGTTGCTCGGCCACCATTGACCAGACGTTTTCAATAAGTGAGAGATCTGGAGAATGTGTTGGCCAGGGCAGCAGTCGAACATTTTCTGTATCCAGAAAGGCCCGTACAGGACATTGACATGTGGTTGTGCATTATCCTGCTCAAATGTATGGTTTGGCAGGGATTGAATGAACGTTAGAGCCACGGGTCGTAACACACTTGAAATGTAACGTCCACCGTTCAAAGTGCCGTCAATGCGAATAAGAGGTGACCGAGATGTGTAACAAATGGCACCCCATACCATCACACCAGGTGATACGCCAGTATGGCGATAACGAATACAAGCTTCCAATGAGCGTTCACCGAGATGTCGCCAAACACGGATGCGACTATCATGATGCTGTAAACAGAACCTGGTTTCATCAGAAAAAATGACGTTTTGCCATTCGTGCACCCAGATTCGTCGTTGAGTACACCATTGTAGGCTCTCCTGTCTGTAATGCACCGTCAAGAGTAACCGCAGTTACGGTCTCCGAGCTGATAGTCCACGATGCTGAAAACGTCATCGAACTGTTCGTGCAGATGGTTGTTGTTTTGCAAATGTCCCCATCTGTTGACTCAGGGATCGAGACGTGGCTGCACGATCCGTTACAGCCATGCGGATAAGATGCCTGTCATCTCGACTGCTAGTGATACGAGGCCGTTGGGATCCAGCACGGCGTTCCGTGTTACCCTCCTGAACCCACCGATTCCATATTCTCCTAACAGTCATTATATCTCGACCAACGCGAGCAGCAATGTCGCGATAAGGTAAACCGCAATCGTGATAGGCTACAATCCGACGTTTATCAAAATCGGAAACGTGATGGTACGCATTTCTCCTCCTTACATGTGGTATGACAACAACGTTTCACCAGGCAACGCCGGTCAACTGCTGTTTCTGTATGAGAAATCGGTTGGAAACTTTCCTCATGTCAGCACGTTGTAGGTGTCGCCACCGGCGCCAACGTTGTGTGAATGGTCTGAAAAGCTAATCATTTGCATATCACAGTATCCTCTTCCTGTCGGTTAAATTTCGAGTCTGTAGCACGTTATCCTAATGGTTTAGCAATTTTAATGGCCAGTAGTGTACATCAATTCTTACCAATGATTTAGTCCCATTGCGACCTTGTCCTAATCCTGCGATAGAAAGAGTGCCTTGGGCTCTGTCACAAATCAGTTGCAAAGAGCGACTTAGCAGAGTGGTTAATACAATGGACCCGTAATCAAGAAGACACATCGACTATTTATTATTCAAGAAGACTTAGTTTCAAAAGCCTGCTGCCCGTACTGATCTCGCTTTTCATGAGATTACCTGCATCGCTTCAGGTTATCGATGAAACGATGAAATTCGAGTCTAACTTCCATGAAGCTGAGCAAGTACTCTGTCTTCGAGAACTGGACTATAAACAGTGAACCTGCTGTCTTTCTTCCTTTCTTTTTTCATCCAAAGCAATTCCTGTGAGACAGAGAGAAATGTTAAATGATCATGGATCGTACTGTGTCGATTCCTGCCGATCGCGAAAGATTTTTCTGTGGTGGAAAGATGTGTGGTGAAAAGAAGCAGCGAAAATGACACGTAAGCTACCGACATGGTGTCAAATGAAATTGGTTGCACCAGCCTGGTAGGCTGTCTCGCTAATACGGATCAGAGCGGTTTCCCAGTGTCCGGGGTTCAGTTCACACAAAGACAAATCTCAGTCCTCATCATGCTGATGGACGATTTTGCACGGTGAATACCATTTCTGGTTTCTCCTGTTGAATTATGATGAGGCCGTGTTTATAGCGCTGCTGGAAGTGCCGCTCTCTCTTGTCGGACGCTTACCTGCTGGTCGTTGATGTACCAGACGAGGTGCGCGGCTGGCCTGGAAGGCCCAGAGCTGCAGTCGAGGCTGACTGTGTCGCCCACCTGGTAGCGAGGCCTGCCGCCGGAGATGCGAGGACCCTCCTGGGGTAGGGCTGCAACACACAACAGGGCGCGGTTACTGACAATGGGAGCAGGCGGAAATTCCCCTCAGTCAACTCTCAAGAACCTGCCATCTAACTTCTGGACACCTAACGTAACAGATACACATGTCATTTCATTTCTTGTCAATGTTACACTTTGATAAATGTCCTATCATGAGATTCTCATACGGTTTCCTCAATTACCACGTTTTTGACTTGTAATTAAATAGATGTTTTCATAAGGTTAACTGCTATATAACTGTTAATATAAGTGACACTAATGCGCAACTATAAAATGGTGGGAAATTATATGTAAATGGATAGTGTGGATTGAAGTAAGCAAATATTCTTCACAGCTAAGACGACTGTGCATGACAGCAATTCCGTAGTAAGACGAGCGACTCTGGACTAAACAGTATGTTCCATTCTAAAACCATGCAATGAATGTAACTATGTCACGATTATAACAGTGAGTAACTTGAACATCGACATAAATAAAATTAAATCATCTATCCTCTTCACTCTGATTGTTGCCAGCATCAACAATCAGAGTGAAGAGGATAGATGGCAGATTCGATTGAAAGTTTGCAAAGTAATATTTCAGAGCTAGATCAAAAATGTAAGGACTATGGTGTGAAGATTAGCATCTCCAAACGAAAGTAATGTCAGTGGGAAAGAAATATAAACGGATTGAGTGCCAAATAGGAGGAACAAAGTTAGAACAGGTGGACGGTTTCAAGTACTTAGGATGCATATTCTCACAGAATGGCAACATAGTGAAAGAACTGGAAGCGAGGTGTAGCAAAGCTAATGCAGTGAGCGCTCGGCTACTATCTACTCTCTTCTGCAAGAAAGAAGTCAGTACCAAGACTAAGTTACCAGTGCACCGTCCAATCTTTCGACCAACTTTGTTGTATGGGAGCGAAAGCTGGGTGATTCAGGTTACCTTATCAATATGGTTCACGTTACGGATATGAAAGTAGCTAGGATGATTGCAGGTACTAGTAGATGAGAACAATGGCAGGCGGGTGTCCACAATGAGGAAATCAAAGAAAAACTGAGAATGAACTCTATAGATGTAGCAGTCAGGGCGAACAGGCTTAGATGGTAGGGTCATGTACACGCATGGGAGAAGCAAGGTTACCCAAGAGACTAATGGGTTCAGCACTAGAGGGTGGGAGAAGTCGGGGTAGACCAACGAGAAGGTACCTAGATCCGGTTAAGAATGATTTTGAAGTAATAGGTTTAACATCAGAAGAGGCACCAATGTTAGCACTGAATAGGGGATCATGGAGGAATGTTATAAGGGGGACTATGCTCCAGACCGAACACTGAAAGGCAAAATCAGTCTTAAACGATGATGATGATGATGATGATGATGATGATGATCCTCTTCACTGCACTGTTACTTCCGAAATATGAGGGTCAGTCAAAGAGTAATGCCCCATAATCTTTTTCGACAAGAATTTCAAATGCACCTACATAGTTTGAATACCACAACATTCACAATAAATTTATTACTTTCCAGTATAGTCTCCACAGACTTACACAGTTTTGGTCCACCTTTTAACAAAGGTAAGGGCAAGTTAATGCTTCCGTAGCCACTGCTGCAAATGAGCTTCTTTTAGTGGCGCAAACAGATGGAAGGCTGATGGTGCCAAGTGAAGACTATACAGAGGAAGAGGCAAAACTTTCCATCCAGTTTTAACAATCACTTCTACGGCATGATGACTGGTGTGTGGTCTTGCATTATCATGCAAAAGGAGAACTTCCCCGATAGCTTTCTTGGGCAGCTCGCTGAAGACGTGCTCTAAGCTGTTTGAGGGCTCTGACGTACTGGACAGTTTATTGTGCATCTCTGCCCCAAAAAATCAACCAACTGCATCCCAGACTACTGCAGCCAATGGCACAGTTTTGGACGTATTCTTCGATGAGCTTCTGTAGAAACGAGCGTTTGGCGTCATTGGCCTAGAGGCCCCTTACGGGGGCAGGTCCGGCCACCTTGGTGCACGTGTTATTACATTCGACGCCACATTGGGCGACCAGCACGTCGATGGGGATGAAATGATGATGAAGACCACACAACACCCAGTCTATGAGCGGAGAAAATCCCCGACCCAGCCGGGAATCGAAGCCGGGCCCGTAGGACGGCAATCCATCACGCTGACCACTCAGCTATCGGGACGGACGGTGAGTTTCTGTGATGCCATTCGATACTACTTATTTGGTTCTGGTTCAAAAAATTCCCCCGCGTTCCGTCTCCAGTCACAGTTTTTTTCCCAGAATCTCATCTCCAACTGGAGGCGCTGCAGGAGTTGGGAGGCAGTTGTTTTCTTACCACCTTATTCTCGTCGGTTAACATTCTTGGCACCCAAGTTGCAAATCTTTAAGTATCCTAGTAGTTGAATAATTATCACACTGCATTTATCAAGGAGGTAATGTTCCACAAATCGTCTGCAGCCACACGGATTTGGCCGCGAAAGATAACATCGACTTGTTTCGTCAGCGTACGATGTTTTCCCTTCAGCTTCGTAACAGCCACTGACCTATCGTCTAATCGTGCTGTTACATCTACGTACACATTTTTCAATCTTTCATGAACGTGCATTGGCGTCTCATCTCCCGCATTCAAGAATTCTATTATAGGACCACTGTCTAATACGAACATCGATGTCGGTCGTTTTCCACATGACTGCAGTACTGACATCTGTTAAAGCAGACTTTTAACTGCAGCCAGCCGGTGTGGCCGAGCGGTTCTAGGCGCTACAGTCTGGAACCGCGCGACCGCTACTGTCGCCGGTTCGAATCCTGTCTCGGGCATGGAAGTGTGTGATGTCCTTAGGTTAGTTAGGTTTAAGTAGTTCTAAGTCTAGGGGACTGATGACCTCAGAAGTGAAGTCCCACAGTGCTCGGAGCCATTTGAACCATTTTTTTAACTGCCATGGATTCAAAAACGTTTTGCGGAACAATGCCAAATTCAAATTTTTCAAATAATAACCTCTATTGAAGGAGAAAACATAATAGACAACACTGTTTGGCTGTCCCTCGTTTTATGGGTTAAATTCTACAGTTTCTTTACTCGTATCAGTCCCTTTTGTATCTAAAAATTACTAACAGTGGTATTGTGTGTGCAACTGCTGAAAGGAAGTTTTCTTTCGTCAAGAAAGTCGTTTCGTTTTATTCATTTAAAACATCGGCAATGATAGGGTTTTCTTGCTTCCAGTGTGGATGTGAGCCTTCACGCACAATTCGCTAGAATTTTCGTCTTCTGGACTGGTGTTCTACATAAAAAATAAAAGAAGCAGCGAGACCATTAATGAAAAAAAAAACTGTGCACAATTAAGCTGTCAATGAAGTCTGCCGCCACGTGCAGCGGGGCTGGAGGGAGCGTGGGGGAGGACTGTTTCGCCGCTACTGTGTCCTCGGCCTGCCGCCTGTGTACACACCACCAGTCAGACAGCCATATACTGCGGGCTGCCTACGCTCACGTCTGCCAACTACGCGGCCCTGTGGAGATCGACAGAAACAGCCCGTCATCGACGCAAACACAACGGATTGTTTTCAGCCAAACCACCAGGCTGCCTCAATACAGTGTAGCGGCAGCCTCGCCGCTAGTAGCGCGCGCACTGCAATAAATAGCGCTGCAATTAAGGCACCACTTCTCTCCCGGAAAATCACTTGCCTGCTGAGCGCAGTCGCGAAACCCTCGGCCGGGCAGGTAATTAGGGCGCCACCCTGCTGCTCTGCTCTGCAACCAATGCAAACTCCGAGCTTACGCCGGCAGCACTTAGTAACCCATCAATCGGAGTTCATCATCAGCTATCGCTCACCGTCCGAGCTTACACTAGCTGCGCTCTGCAGCCCAAAAGTCGAACTACACACTAAAGTCATCGCCGGATTGGACTCCATCTCAACCATCCTCGAGCTACTGCTTCACATGTTCTCGAGCTCACGCCTATTTGGACTTCACTTGAACTGTATCTGAGCCGAAACTTCGCTGGACCTCATCTTCGACTGCTTTCAAACTGGACCTCAGCTTCAATCGATACCACGCCTCGCTGGACTTCATCTTCAACCATCCTCAACCCCACCCCTCGATGGATCTTGCCTACAACATTGAGCCCATGCCTTGCTGATGTTGTCATCAGTCATGGAGGCCACGCCACACGACACTCGCAGGTGCAAAAAAACTCTAATGTTCAGTATTTCGCATCGATAGGCATGCGACAGCATGCGCTACCACTATATTCCAAAACGGAGCGCATAAAGACAGAATTCTTCTTAGACTCATACCTCGGATTCTGTTGTTGATGAATAAGTAAGGTCAAGTTTTTGGGATAGCCCTTACGCTAGGGACCATTTTTATTCCCAACAGAAGGCTCGTCTTTCTGTAAGTATTCTACAGCACAGGTTCAAAGTTTGAATATTACACATTTCTTCCGTCACAAGCAAATGGAACAAATCCTTTAGTTCTTTCTCCCTTAGGTGTGGTATGCTGTGCTCCGGAGCTTATGGAGGCACAGTTTATCTTATGGGCGTTTCCCAGAAAAACGAGAAAGAAGCGTTTTTCACCATTTTTCGCCTTCATCAGAAGAAAATTGTTCATTTCAACGTTATATTTTCTGGGCATTAAACAAGATGTGCCAGCTTCCCGGTTTAAAAAAATATGTATCCGTTATCTAGAGACACCACAAAACGTTGTCTTTGGGTGCCAAAAAGGTTACAAAAAATCCAAGAGAGCTGAAAATTTTACGATATATTTCTAAGACCTCGATCTCGAACATGTTTGAAAATTGTCTTAATATCTTTATCCGCTTCTGAGATACAGACATTCAAAAGTTTCCTGCTTGTACACGTAAAATACGCATGTAAAATTCGGTGTGAGCCTAAAACTCAGTTTATAAAGTGACGTAGCACGGAGAAATATGCTGGAAAGTGTCTTCATTATCATAAAAAGGGTTCAGGGAACCAGATGTTGAAGTACTGAAGCACATGCAAAATTTTTGTACACATAAAATACCCTCTGAGATGTCAAATTAGTGTTTTGTTATTTAAATATAATGTAAGTAAACTATCAAAATTTTACTGACCCATAATGTTCTTTCAATAGGAGTGACATGCTCTGCTGCAGTAAGGGAAAGGCGGCAACCAGCGGAAGTATGCTCCTACCAGTGCAGAAAAAATCTGAATATCCTCCTTTTTACAAGGAACTGAGCGGTAAAGTGCCAACTGCTTCATTCTACCTTCCTCACTGTGTTTCAAAATTTTCCTAAAAATTTTGGTATGCGAAGAGTTTCTTATAGAGAAGAAGACAATGGTAGTTGGGAAAGAGACACAAAAGCAAATGGTACTGGAAGACGTTAGACCGTGATTGTGGTATCGAAAGAGAGAATGAGATAACTGCAGTTTTAGAGAAAAGAAGGGCACAGTGGCAGTGGAACATAGTTGACAAGTGACAGAATAGCGCTAGGAAAAGGATGAAGAAGGTAGAGCCGCGTCGGGGGAAGAGCAAAGAGAAAGAGAAAGGGGAAGAGGTTGAGAGCCAGTGACAACGATTAAGAGAGATAGTGAGAGTGAGAAGAGACAGCAGAGATGCGAAAGAATGAACGAGACAGTAGCAGTAAGAGAGAGCGAGAGGGGGGCAGTGAAAGCGAGGGTAGGCAGTAGCAGTAAGACAGCAGCAGTAGGACAGGCCGAAGGAGATGGTGACTCGGAGACAGTGACAGTTACAGAGAGACACAAAGCGATCAGGACAATGAGTTGGGCTGAATGGGTGAGTGAGTGAGACTGAGCAGATGGGAGTGGATGGGTACGAGCGACTTAACGCAAAGGACCTGCGGGTGCAATGGATTTAAGGAAGCTTGTGGGAATGACGAGTGACTTTGCGTGTGAATAATATTTAAGAAAATTTTTAAAGATACTGAGGAAAGTAGAATGAAGCAGCTGGTACCACACTTTTCAGTCAGTCATACTACCCTTTTTTTTGCTCCCACAGGTACATTTTTCGGGTGACAATAACTGATCGAATTCAAAAATTTAAAATACAGTCAAAGTCTACTTATCAAAAGGTGTAATCTAATGCACCTTATATGTTTGACACAAGAACACTATATTCATTAACTATTTGAGAATGACAGCACTTTGTCAGTCCACACAAACTTTACACACACATTCAATTATTTCAGAAACTTCTTTTCATCCACACCTACCCCTATCACAAAATAACGAAAGGATAAAAAATTATAGCTTACATTCTTGTTATTCCTGCAATGAAACTTCAGCATCAGGAATCTCGCTTTAATTTATTACTTCTTTATTACTAACTCTACTTGCATTACATATTTCATGTAATGTCGAGATAAAATGTAAACTACCACGGCCGGAAATGTCACAATTTATAAAATGGCCCTGGCTGTTCTACAGTGGTCTAATGGATTTCGCCTTAAAACCCGACGTTTCGTCGCCAATGGCGGAGGACATTTCAAGGGAGATCGTAGCTTTGTTAAATGTCCGATTCACACCGTCGCTCGCTACTGACACAGCAAAATTCCGCTTCTGCGAGCTTCCGCGCGATGGCGTGATGTCACATGTTTTCAATACGCGAGCGCAATTGGCTGTTCTCAACTGTCGTCATCCGCTGTTGCTATCATCCCTTGGTGGAAGACCGGAACACATCTTCTTCAGCACCGGAAACCAAATGTCACTTAATTTCACGCCCTCCTCCTTCCTACTGAAAATCCTGGAGTGTTTTGCAATCTTTATAGCCTCTCTGTATAGATACTATGAAAGGCTGTACAGGAGAACAAACTTCTTGTTGAGTTAGGAAGGCTCAAAAGACAATAAAGTTTCAATTAGACACAGGTGTATCTGTTTCCCTCATCAGGAAAGATACTTTGAAGTATCTGGTAGCCTACAGCTACAGGAGCCTAATTCCGTCTTTTCTTTTCGGACACGAATTACCCATGCTTGTTGTGTGCAGTTTCCCAGCAGATGTTCGTGACATCGGTAAGAGTTTTTCATTTCGCTTACTCTGTTCTAGGGCAAGTGCAAATATTTCTACTTTAGACTTGGTTCACTTGTTCAACCTGTGCATACAAGACGATGTGTTACATATTAATGTTTACTTGCCTCAAACCAATATTTCGGACTTGTGCAATTAGTGCAGTGAACTGCTTAACCAGGATTAAGAAGGCTAAAGATTTTGAAGAGCACATTATTGTTAAAGGCAACGCGCAGGGCAAATACTTTTTCTTTTTTTTTGGACAAGATAGTTTCACATCTGTGTCCTCATTTGAAAGCAACATTAAACCCACAACCTATCAAAGATTCATTCTTTCTCCCATGACAGTAGGAATTAATTGACAGATTTGGACAGGGCAGTTTTTTTCCAAGACATTTATGTGACACATACTTACAGTTAATATAGACGAGTAATGATCGACACTCATCTAGGCTTGTTCCAGTTTCAAGGACTATAGTTCTGAAGTGCTTGTTATTTTTCATTATTTCTTGGAACAATCAACAGCTAAAATTCCTTCATGTACAAACCATCTGGATGATATTACTGTCAGGGATCATATGCCTGTTGAGCAGTTGGCGAATTTAGGCTATGTTACAAGTACTCTCTGCGGCTCGCTTAAAGTGTAACAAGGAAAAGTGCTCCTTCTTCCACGAAGAACATGAATATTTGGGACCTGCACGAATTGCTGTTTCGCTGGAATGGCTGCATTGGAATGAAGTTCCCGTCATGTAGTTCCAAGAATGTCATGATGCACTTGAGCAGTTGAAGTACCAATTGTTAAGTCAAGCCGTCGTTGTCTGCTTCATTTTGATCCAGCTAAGCCTGTTTGGATTTATCTTCTGGACCTGTGCTCCCCCTTGTAATTGGTTTATCTGATAGACATTGCTTTCGCCTCAAAAACTGTCAACAAAGTTGAGTGCAATTATAGACAACTTTAAAAAGAGGCTGTCACCATTATATGGGGTTTTACCAAGTTCCTGCAATATCTGTAATGTCAGAAGTTCTACTTGATTAAATATCGTCGGCTTTTAATGGCTTTCCAATCCTCCAAAGCCTGTCCCTTTGTGAACAATGTAAAAATTACAACGTCAGTAATGTTATTGTATAATTATAAATATGAGCTGTTGTACAGTGTACAACTCGTATGTATAATTAGGCAATAATATTGCCGACACTGACTTGTTGTCTTGATTACCGATCAGTACCGACACAGCCCATTTTATCCAGTCGATACTCAGGACTTTGAAATTGTTCAAAATTTTCCTCTCGATTTTCGACGTAATACTGGAGTAACTGATTGTCATCTAGATTATCAGATAGTTCTGCAATTCTTTCACCTTGGGTGGACCTGTGGTTTGAAACAAATTCCCCACACTGTGCATCACTACTTTTCGCATCATTACGCACTGTCTGCATGATCAGTTGTTCCGCTGTCGCATACGGAGAATGACGATGTGTGGATTGTAATTCCTCATTCCCTCCAGCGGAAAGTTTTGTCATTGATGCACCAAGGTATCGCGGGCATAGTTCGCACAAGTCAACTCCCCTGGTGTGTAATAAATTATTAGGGTTGCGCCGGTTGTAATATGCGTTCGACCTTCCCTTGAGCTATATGTGCCACAGTACACCACATAACTGTGTGCACCTGCGAAATTATGTCACTGTATTACAGGTAGTTCAGGAGGTATGCTGTCATAAACATTGAAATGTGTGGAAAACTAAATTTTCTTAAAATTAATCTGTTTTTGTACTGGAGTTTGATCCCTCAAAGAACTGCAGATTCAAGGAGGGCATTACTGGTAGCATTCTGTTTGTTATGCTTTTGGATGTGTGAACTGTCTTCAGTCGCGTATTAGGCAGCGTTGGTGCCGCGTATTCTGAGTAAGCCATCTGAGAGCATTACAAGTATTGATTTTCGATGACTTGTGCTGCTGTGCTAGGTGAAGTGCTTGGAAAAATATGTTTCATGTTATGGCGCTTCAATTAAAGTACAGGGTGTCACTTGAAGAAAGACAGGTTCAATCACACAAAGCAAAAAGTTCTAAAGATATTGGTTTAAGAGGCGAACCTTAAGATCTATGAGCAGTTCATCGTCTTCGATAATGTGAAACAAATCTCTTCTACTACACGCTCTTTCCTTTCAATATTTTGCAATATTTTGAGAGGGAGCACTATGGACCAAAACAATAAAAAAAATTTAGTAATCATCGGCTTTAAAAAACATACCTTAATAGCTGGTAGCACTTCTTCCAGTAGAACAGATGTGTTTCACAGTAACGAACATGAATGAGGGCTAATAGCTCTTATGGTATACATTTTAAGAACCCGGGTTTACTAGACCTTTTTGTTTCGAATGATCCTTCCTGTTATATCGCTGAATACTGACCATGTCTCCTGAGACATCCTGTATAAAATGACTTCCACGGTTAGTAACCATTGATACATATTTATATCAGATTAAACACTGATTCCTCTTCTTTCGACATTGCTATACATGCCACGTCTAGGTCAGTGCTAGTAGACACGTGTGGGCGTGTACAGCTTCAACGCTGGTTAGAAGATGCAGCCGCAAGAAAGGCAAGTGTGTAGCGCGAGCTGCTGTAAATTTCTTAGTTCTCTTCAGTGACTTCTCGACGCAGTGCGAAGTACGCCAACGCGCAACGCTTGTGAATAGTGTGCGTATGTGCATTAGATACGTTTGCATAAAGAAAAAGGCGGGGAGGTGCACGGAGAGGTTTTCAGCAGCTGTGTGAGCGTGCATAGCTTACTTGCTTCACTCAGAGGTTTCTTTTCTTTTGCGAGATACGTTAGCTTTCAGCAGACGCTGCATACTTATAAAAAAGTGCTGTGTCACAAAACTGCGTAAAAGGCAACCCGCAGAAAACGGTGAGGCACTTGAAGTTGATAGCGAGCACCTGTGACATCCTTGCCGCACTGATGTTGCGTTGTTGCTTACCACCGTTTTGTGAAGGGAAAATGTTTACCAGTAGATTGCCATGTGTAGAAAAGAATGACGGCAAAGAGAAGATACAGGGATTCGAAGCTAAAAAGTTTGGCGATATGGCGAAATAAATACGTTTACAAGAGTCGTACTATACTTCCTTAAGATTGGATGACAGATGGTAGTTGAAAGTAGGGAAATGGTTGACAGGAAGATGTGACGAAAACTTCGTAAGTACGTAACTATATACATACTAATGATTACTCAGTTAAACATTAGTAATCGGAACTGTCAGTCGGAAACAAACATTTCTCTGGAATAGTGGAAGACTTTGAAACGGTTGATTTGGGGGGGGGGGGGGGGGGGGAGAGTGCTCTTAGGCGTAGGGAAGCCGACCCTCGTAGAGGAGGCAACCTTGATTAAAGACAAGAAAGGACACCATACAAAACCTGCTGGAGATATGGCTCCATAGACGTAGCATAGCCAACCATCTAAGGGCAGACAACTTCTAAAGAAAAAAAAGTGTGCTGGGACATCTAA